>NW_026844264.1:10466390-12866390 GCF_029955315.1 Cylas formicarius | reverse complement strand
GACGGGAGTAGAAAGAAGATATTGCAGCTCAACGAACAGTTACTAATTATAGTTATCAATATAGCTTTAATAATTCTTAGCAGCACGTTTGAAAGACCTGATATTTAGAAGCTTAAAATCAGAAGAATTAGAATTAGTTTGACAGTATGAACGATTTGAGGGTAAGGTTATCTCTTGAAGTGATGACGTGAGTGCTATCATGAGATTTGACCCCGCTTGACTTCTTCTTTGTGAGGTTCCTTAAAAATTGCAGGTCTATGCAAAAAAACCATAACCGATCAACGCCCTAAAGGTGACACAGGTCAACACAAAAATTGACAATACCATAGCATAATATTTATTATTATTATCTTATCATACCAAAAGACTTACACATTTAAAACACACACACAAAACAAAAACAAAATATTTTTCACTTAAAGAAAAACACTTGGAGCTGATATTTGCTCATCTAATTAATACTCATCCTCATAATGTCGCTTAAGTTATTTCTAAGTAACCGGTAAAGTTACTCATATTTGTTTTGGTTTCTGTTAGTTTGCGATAAAATTTAATATCAAATAACAGGAGAAAATCGCAGAAACAGAGCCGTGCAAAGTTCATTTTCCTGGATTTCATCCGAACATCTCCAAGGCCGCAACTGTGTCCGCTTTGTTTTCTACCCCTTTTCCTCTAACTTCAAAGGAAACCTCACAATCGGAGTTATAATAAGCTAGTGGATTGACCCTTCCGCTTATGTTCATGTCAAAGACGTTCGAGAAACTACACGGTTGCCAACATTGGATTTCAAGGGTCCGCTATGAAAACTAATTTTATGGGAAATTAAGAAAAAAAATTTTTACAACAATTTGCTGGATTCAAAAACAAATCTTTAAAATTCGGTTGAAATCCCGATAGTAAACGAAACGAGACCCAAATGTATCACTGTTGATCAATCGTCGATAGGCGCACATATTTCGAAAGAACCGGCAACGCTGTCGCTCGGCAAAAACCAGATGCACGTCTCGGAAGCTCTAATGATATGTCAGAATTTACGCGGCCCTTTATATGAACCGGCACGGCGATGGGCTAGGGAAATCGTATGGAAATTAAAGCCCTTTATTAAGGGAGCGGTTGATGACAGCATTAAAAGGGACCGGACATTTATTTTAAAGCCCTGCGAATGCGTTTTTGTCCTGCGACTTCCATGTAGAAAATCAGATTAGCATAATGTTATTATACGGAAAATTGTGCACGAATTTTAGGCACCAATAGGCTTCGTGGAGATAGGGAGTAGTCAAAAAAAGAAATTATACATAAAAAAAAAACTGCTTATTATGACACCAAAATGTATATTTCGATACCCTTGAATGGTTGAAGGGGTATGGTCACCAATGTCGGCCTAATCTTGTACATAACCAAAACTAACAAAAACATCAAAAGACAGTTTGCACAGGGCAGTTCCAGCTCTTTCACAAAATAAATAATCAAAAATGTGTACTAATACAATCATTGATAAATCTGGAATGTCAGAGAAAATCCACAAGTTGAGCTGGAAAAGTCTAAATCGTCCTAGAGTCAATCTGGAAAATTCCGATTTTTTTTCTTTTAGCTGCTTTCAAGTTATTTAGGTCAATAAATAACGAAAGTCAAAGTCTAAGCCGCTCGGGTATGAATTCTTAATAGTTTTCCGAATTTTTAACAAGGGGTGATAGAAAGTTAGTTCTAGTTGTTTTTTTCTAAATTTTCAAGATTTCTCATTTTATATACATTTTTTACACATAATAACACATCCCTTCTTCACAGTCAAATTCTCCTTAGAGATGGGGTGCTAAAAGTGACTATATTATTTTTCCTTGCAATGTGCATATTTCAATAAAAGAAACTTGGCATTTATTTCAATTATGGGGGGAATATCTGAAAAAGCAGGAAAAAATATAGTGGTCCTATTTTGGTTATTTTAATTATATACAGATGATATCGGATTTGCATGGGACGGGGCGTCATGAAATTTTCCAACTAGTTTACCAAGATTCATAACGGGTGGAGTATATTCCGTGGCGATCCAATTAAACTAATCGGAGAAGTGAATTTTCCCGTGGGGGCGCGCCAAACCGCGGTGCAATAATTATTTAATTATCATTTCGCGCCACCGCAATCAAGGAAATTAACCGAGAGACACCCGAAAACTTTTCCGCCCGAAACCTTTATATCCCGACACTATAAGAGGAGGAAGAAGTTCGTAAACCTCAAACGGGACTATCCCAGCACTCAAGTGGATTAGTTTTCTTGTTCTCAGACGGCTTTAAATTTGCATAGGGCGCCACGCAGCAGGCGATTTAACCCCCGGACTATTCCCCCATATATACATGTATGCACTCGTACGGATGCAATAGCGACGTCATAATGTATCCCGGAGCGATACCGAATTTACTAGTTCTGAAACCGCAGTCATTTGGATATGGGTATCGCTACTCTGCCCGGAATTTATAGGCCATATGCAGTTTAGTGAGCAGAGGAGATGCAATTTAGGGTTTTATGGAAATTGCAGTTCCTTACATTAAACCTTAACGAATTACTTTGCCGCCATTTTAAATTACCGGTTCATTGTTCCAGGCGAAAAGCCGGAAAATACCTTGAAACTTTCCTTTTTCGACAATACGAATTACTAGGCAAAATAATATCAGTTTTTCTTTAGCGAAAAAGAAATTTCTTAGTCGATAAGATTCTTTGCTGGTATATTTTTAAGTAATCAAAATTTCTAAAAACTAACTCGATTGCTTTTCTCTAGCTTTCGAACACTATTGAGAGTTTCATTCGCATCTGTACCCTAACATTGCAAAAATTACACAACAATTCCGCTAACATTACTCAAATTGCCAAACCAAATGTTGCAAAACATCATAATAAAAATTTATTAACAGAGTGGCAATTTTTTGGTTGAATATAATAAATAATACCGCCAATATTTACCTTGTTAAACTAATAGCAACGTCGAAAATGGCCACATATTTAATCACCTCTTGGATGATGTCAAACATGTAAATGAAATTTAGGTATTGAGTTTTGCCCAAGTCATTTAGCCCACAGTTAGCATTTATTTACACAGTTTTCATGCACAATTCGTCTTCCCATAAAATCCTTCTCTTTTAACGCTAGGTGTAGAATTATCTGGAAAAACAGACTATTTGGCAACAGATGTTTCACGCTAAATCAGTTTTTCCCCAATGTCGATGTTCCGCTAACTTTTATTTGCACGCGCATAAACCACCGCGAGTCCAATGCGGCGGGGCATTCTTAATTTCCTATAAACGAAAAACGTGCGCAGAAACCGCCATGTTTAACATTTCCATAAACGAACGTCCCGCTGTTATTGGTCAGTCAACACGTACACGTATACGTTCAAAGCTGGCAATTATTAATGTTCCTAATGATTTATTTTATACAGGTGGCGTTATTTTCGTTGTATAGCAACCGGCGTGCACTCAGCCAACCCGCGAAGTTCCTCTCGGAACTTCACAATCTCGTTTAAATTTACATTTTCACCGCGGACATTATATATACACTCTCGCTTAATCTTTCGCATACACGTCGGATTTTCTACGTCGGCAAACGCGATCGTGAAAAATGGTTTTTCCCGTGTACGTGGATGGTGTATATCGCGAATTGAGTTGTTTATTAAACCGAATTTTCATCATACACAGAGAAAGCGGACGAGTAACGGGAGGAATATTTTATATTTAAAATATATTTTTACATAAGTGTCACCGGAGGGAGAAAGAGAAGGGAGAGGAGGGAGGGGCAAAGAGAGAGGGAGGGAGGGAGGGAGGAAGAGAGGGGGGGAGAGGAAGAGAGAGGCAGAGAGAGGGGAAGAGGTAGATGGGCGGAAAAGGAAGGGAGAGGCAGACAGGAGAGAAAAAGAAAGAGGGAGAGAGAAAGAGTGAGGAAGAGAGAGAGAGAGAGACAGAGAAAAAGGAGAGAGAAAGAGAAAGGGAGAGGGTGAGAGAGAGGGGGGAGGGGCGAAATGTAGGGGTAGGGGGAGAGAGAGATAGAGATAGAGAGGTAGAGGTGGAGAAAGACAGAATAACTAACATCCTAAATAGTGCTAATCTTTTATCATTAAAATGGCCATTAATAAAGGGGTCTTAGTGAACTTGGTTCTCCGCAAGGTCTGTGCGAGATTTCTTTGATACAATGCTGGAATATCGTAAGGATAGATAAATCGATCGTACGAGACACTACAAAACAATGAAAGCACTTTTAAACCTTAAAGCTATCATGGTACGAGAGGCTAGAAAACAATGAACGCATTCTTAAACCGTACCCCCATCTGTTTCTAATCCGACAGGGCCAAAAATTGAAGAAATCAGTTGATATAAATGGATAATATTTTTTTTTAATCTTTTTTTGTCTCCTATGCTTTCGCGGCAGTACTCCTAAAATACTAATAGAAATAAAACAAATCAATAATACTATGAGGCTAATGTTGGGAACCATAAGTCAACACCTACCCAGTGGATTCCCGTCCTATGCAATATTTCATACAAATTTTCTAAAGCACTAAAAAAAGAGTGGTCGACCCCTACCACACACGAAAACGATCTGATTCAAGATCCCACTCAACCTCCGGTCGGATTTAAACTACCGATTTCAGACAGACCATAGAGTTTGTCAGTGTTGGATGAATAAATGGGGTGTGGTTGACTGATTTTGGTTAGTTCTAATCCTGACTGTGATGATGCCCCCTAAAGAAGTTCCAAAGCACATTCCAAGAGCTTCACCGACTTTTGGGAGAAGCTAAGAACTGTTTGAAGAATCTTGACGAGCAGAATGTCAATTACTAACTACTTATCTAGTCACCTTAAATTTACCATATATTTTATTCTATTTTCGTGTTTTCATACACTGCCATTATACATATATATGTGAATATGATATGCCTGTGTTTTTTTTTTATTTGTATTTAGAGTCATACGAAACAAATAAATAAGGTCTCCCCTCCTGTGACGCACAAATATCGTCGCGTTATTCAACTTCGACAGTACTAGAGCATCATGTGTAAAAAAAATTAAAAATAAATAAATACTAAACAAAACAACTAAAGGGGGCATTTATCTACCCATAAAGGGGAAACCGGTTACAAGAGGCGTATTCGAATGAGGAAATACAAGAGAATAATAGAAACATTTTTAATGTGAAGACTTGCATCCAGTGTACCTGACTCCCAGATCATTGGAAACATCATCTACAATATTATGATCAATTTGAAACTTTGCATATTGATGAGTTAAGATTCATGCAATAATAATAATTGATAAATAAATACCCTTCCCGCACTACCAAAGATATATACAACGAAGGAACACCATACATAGAAAATACGTAGAAAATATAAAATAAACGTTTATAATATTTGTTTCCTGAAATGTTATTGTGTATTATGTGAATGTGGTGTTGCCAAGGGCGGGTCTCCCCTTATGGGTCTACTGGGCTCCTTGATTGTTTAATAACTAGCCATACCACACCGCCGAAAAAAAAAGGCAAATTAGATGAACCGGTTGATTTATAGCAACACGTTCCAGCAAGCAATGAAACGCGCTTCTAACTGCACCATGACCCGGGCAAAAATTTAATTGCGACAAAGCCCGACGTATTTATATTAGGCACGTTTCCGAATTACGCACGGCGTCGTTTTGAATCAAACCACACCCCCGCGTACAAAATGAATCGGATTTTAGTATTTCGACGGTGTCGTGCGAAGTATACAAAACGCAATATTCGCGCGCACTTAAAGCATATTCTAACCCCAGGCGAATACCGTTGCCGCAAATTAAAAGAGTCTTATTGCAAATCGTTTCCTTTTTTCTTTTTCGAAAAAGGACAACGAAGAAAAATGTGATTCGACCACATAATACACAGAATGTAGCAAGCAGTGCTGACCTTTTTTATAATTATAATCGTAGGACCAACATGAAGGTCAGATCACCAATATGTGTTTAAACTTTAATCATATTGACTTACACTCACTTTACACTGTTGTTAATAAATGTAAAGATATTATAAATGATAATTTTCGTTTCTGGAAACACGTTAGATGTAATTAATAAGCTGCCATTTATTGCTTATTAAAAATATTAAAAATATGCAAAATGCATTTGGATTTAAGAAATAAGTTGTAGATTAGTTTGACTTTTAAGTTCTTATGGTACAGGGAGTCCTTGTAACGTCACAAAAATTCGAAAACCTCGGGATTAATATAAGTATATTTATTAATTAGTAAATTTCCGAGTAAAAATATATTATGCAGCAATCATCGAAAACAAGTAAGTACAAGTAAGCGGCCTTGTAAAAAAATATATTTGTCTAGCATTAAGATATGAGCCACAATTAAAACTAATTTACGAAACTATTTGCGGATTGTTAATTTCAAAGTTCAATAAAATAAAAGTCCTACAAATCAAAGTTCCTTCTTACTTATAAAGATAATAAACTAATGTATTTTCATCTCCCTACTATAAAATAATTTTAAGACTTGAGCTTCCTTACATACGCTCGCCTGACATTTTCGGGCTTGGATGAGATTTTCACGTTTGTCAGTTCTCATGGTCACAAGTGAAAAATGGTACCCCCCTAAGCTATTGATCGTATACAAATTATAGCATGCAACACGTCGATAACCTTCTTCAGTGAGTTGAATGCTAGCGGTCTCTCTAGCGGAATAAACAGACATGTGCGCAATAAGACTAAGGGTAGTAGAAGCTACGAACGCGTTATTAATGTGTTTCCAGCAGTTCCCTTCTTCCTCTAGTTCTTCATGGCAAGAATGGACACAACCAATAATCCTGAAGATTCGGCAGTACCGAGCATCAACAATGATGAGGCCCACATGATGTCTCTCACTTTTTCTCTGGCACAGTTGGCCGACTCATCAGCTCGTCCGTTGACTGTGGTGTGGGAGTGTTAAAGCGGAAACGGAATTTACTCCGATGGTTATATGGGCTACAATATCGGAAATCTATTTTTCCACTCAGAAATTCCGTCATGTGTGGGATGATGGGACTCACTCACTCCGCTGGGCTTCGCTCATGCCAAAACGAACTCATGACTAAAGTTTATCAGCAGACTTATAATTATTGAGCATGGTTTTTAAAATGACAAAATCTTAAAAATTTCTCCCTATTGAAAAAGAGTGTTACGTAAACACATTTAAGTCATTCTAGCAGACACAGATGCAAGTAGAACGCTAGACGCTAACCAAAACGAGCGGTTGTATTAACCAACAAAACAATAAATCTCACCCGCACGCGTCATTTCCCCCTTACGATAAAAGACCGCACCGTCGCCAAAGTTCGTTTCGAAAAACGATAAAATTAAAAGGAGACACACTTCTTAAAACGGCAATGCGTCATGTCAAGTGTAGCAACGACGGTGTTACCGCTAGTCGAGATCGGGCCCGCCTTTATATGGTCACGATTTATTTTGTTTTATGTCTGTATTACAGCGCATATTACTCAACGCGAGAAACGATATTGCTGTGTTACTAATTCGACAGCAAATCTGTGGAGCAAAAGAAGTGAAAGTTTTTTAAGTCGTCGCGTTTCGGATAAACTCTCGCGCAGCCGCATGTCGAAAGGTTTTCGACAGAATCGGGGCGACACAATTTGCTCGATCGAAATCTAAAAAAAAAAATCCGAAAAACAGGTGTCTATTGCTTGTCTATTGGTACGATCCTCCCGACTGCGCCGATTGTAGGCTATAGGTTTTCTTTTGCCCATTGCATTAATTTATTAACGTTTATTAAAAAATAGGTTTAGTTATTTCATTATTTAAGTAGTAAAATGTGCACTCCAAAAGCTATGTACAGTATAGCTTGGTGTGAGCAGGGTGCTTTAGAAGGCGTTACGGGATTAACTACCAAGTTCGGAGAGCTCCGTAACTGGTTTCGTTGCATGATTTGAAACTAAAGAATGGAATATTATTACAATAGTTGACTAAGGATTTGCGATGATTTTTGAGTGTTAAACCTTACATTTATTATTGGTACGTTTCCCTCATATCAAAACTAATTCGGTAAAATAATATGTCACACAATAATTTATGGTATTCTCTTGTTCCGTGTTATTTTATACGACAATGCGCGACGAACGACTATAAACGCAATTGTGGATGGCAGGTCTACATATATATAACCAGCATAGCATCTTGGTTTTTGAATAAATGTAATACTTATCTTTGATTTTGATTCATTTTTGTTACTTTTGTTTAGATATTGGGTCTCAATAGTTTTTTTTTAAATAAAGTTTTTGCGAGATTTATTCAATTTGAAGAACCTGCAACCGGCCACTATATTAATTATATTGACGTTGATAATGCGAATTTTATTGCGGTGTAATTCGACTTTTTATGTTTTTTTGAAATAAACGATCAAACTACTGAATTTATAACTATGTAGGTAGGTACCTAGACAGGATAGTGCAATCTTAAAGTGGGAATTAAGTTAAATCTTATAAACTGTCCACTTCTGTTGTCTTGAGCAAACATCGGGGTTAAAATGTTGCCAAGAAAAAAAGGGTAATTTAATAACAGAATAATAGAAAATAATAGTACCGTATTCTAAAGAAGTTGAAGCTTTCTAGTTCTGAATTCTGAGGCCTTGTTTTGTATTTATATAGCTTTTTTTTTATTTTGCGTTCTTTATGCTTTGATTGTATTTATAAAAAGATTTTTGAGTTGCATAATGTGTCAAATCAACAAGTTTAAGAAAAAATGCTATAATTCGACATTAGGAGCATTATAACCAATATTTATACCTTAACTTCTCCCTTAATCACACGTTTCCAAAAAAGTTTTGAAAATAAGTTTAACTCGTCCAAGAAAATTTTAGAAATACTTGTTTTTTGCAATCTGTGAGCTTTAAAAAATTACCTAAACTGACAAAATTTTCACGTCAATATCCACAAAAAATGTTAAAGTTTTAGGAAAATGCAAAAATTAAGTGTATATCCCAAGGTAATAAAAAAGGATCACGTTCAGGCTTTATGCTGATCTATTGCTTCATAAATTTTCACAATATGTAACGTTTATTGCTCAACTCCCTCGTAACAGATAAAAGAATTCATTAGGTTCGAAATTACTACAAAAGCGCCTCATTTAATGGACTTTAAACTGTCGCGTACGAAGAAAATACCTCCACTAATGGATACATCCCAACGCCCAGATAGAGATAGCAGCGCTTTTTTTCGAGTAGATTCCCCGTTTTTTGCACTTATCTCGAAAGGTGCTGCCGCCGCAAAGCACGGGCTAAACCACTCCGAAGCTCGAGTCTCAGTTCAACGTAAAACACGAAAGTGTTTTTCGTCATTTTTATTTAGTCCGACTCTGCCATCGCCCGGGCGAAATTAACACGATCTGCAATGATTATCTGCCGCGCGAGACCATTGACCTCTGCGCGTCATTTTAGAAGGTAATACTAATACTAGTTAAGTTTATTTCGTCTATGGTGAACGAGAAATACGTTAGATGTCAGTTTTGCCATCATCTCGACATTTAGAAAGTGGCGAGCGGCACACGAAACGTATAATAAAGATGCCACCGTTTATTTGTAATAAAACCGAGGCGCCTCCAGTGAGAGCGAGAGGTCACGTAAAGTTTGAAGTTTTCTACGGTCTACATTCGACATGATTCTAAAAACTATAGCCTAAATGTCATTACCCCACATGTCGAGACCTCAGAACGTGTTATCTGATTTTAAATAATTAGGTTTATTATAAATTGGTGAGATCCTAGCGACTTTTTAAATTATACAGCACAAAAACTCTACGTAAAATGGAATCTCTTGTGTTTATCGGGTGTCTCAATAGGCACAGTAAAACTAATAATAAAAAAAAATAGAGAAACATACGGTTCAGGAATAAAATTAAAAAAAAAATAAAAAAGGGCCCAAGAATGTAAAAACCGAGTCTTTATTGTAACTAAAACACAAATAAAAGAAAACAGAAGTACAAACAAATGAATTTTGTGAAGCATTTTTATTGTTATCAATATTCCAAATAAAATACTAATTTATTATTTACGATGCCAAACGATATTTAATATCGAAATAAAACTTTATCATTTATTTTTATTACTTTAGTACTAAATATTACCTGACATTACTACATTTCGAAATCTTTGTCCGTCTTGAATTACTTTATCGTTATCATTTTTTTTTTAAATAAAAAATATGTTTAGTCAACTTAGTAAAACTAATCGGTTAATGAAGACTAACCAACTTTATGAATTATTGAATTATTTAAATCGGTAAAACGTGTATTGAAATAATCAGCATTTCTATTCGTCCCTAACGCGATTACTTCATTTTGGCATTGGATTACGATCAACTCGTCGGGTTTAAATATGTGTTATCCCAGCAATTAATAGCACATTGATAGGCGCCCGTGGGTAATTAGATGTAATTTAATTATATAAACTTCAAGGCTAACAAATCTTTGATGATAAAGAAATTAGAACATAAAAAAATAAATTTCATTGCGATAACGATGCTGACTTTAAAAAATGACAATATTGTTAAGATATATTATATCACTATATTCTTATAATCATCACTGTTTATACAGTCAGTATTAGGATTTTTCGTAACGCCTAATCTAAAAAATTCCTCATTAAAACGCGTTTTTAACTCGCTTTAGCTTTCAATGTTGCTAATACTAAAAGCAAGAAACGTTCTGTACGGATGCTCTTGGGTAATTCGCGTTTCAACCTGTTTTCACAGGATAATACGACAAATTAAGAAATATTCGGGTCTTATCTTTGGTATTTTGTTAATTCATGTTTTAACCGATTAATTTGCCAATTTCGCCTGTTACCACTAACATATATATTTTGTTCTTTGGTTTTTGCATTGCATCAGCAATGGTTGCCATGGCAGTAAGGTATCAGGAGACATCACTAACGTAAAAAAGCCAAAACCTGCATGGTAATCAAAGAAAATCTTCTATTTTATAACAACAAACCTAGTTCGAGGTTCTCTTCGTTCAGCTTGTGTGATTTTATAGGCAATTAAGATTATTAAGAAAATGATTGCAATTAAAATTTAATACAAAAAGATCCTTTGGCAATATCGACGACTATAAAATTTTTCTTGATCTGACGCAACCTTTGAAGCAATTTAATTTAAATTTTGGTTAGTCGAATTGAATTGCACCCTCATCAAAATTAAAAAAGAACTGCGTAGAATAAGCAACTGGTTCGATTGAAATTATTAAAATACAACAATGTCGAGGGGTTAGGTAATAACAATTTGGTATTTTAACATTCCACCACATTATTTTTCGGTTTCGATAGGCTAGCAGTGCCTAGAAAATGGGGCACAATTTCGAAAAGAAGCAATTCAAGTTCCGGGAAGATGCCAAAAACTCCACCTTAAAAACCAAACGTATAATAAGCAACGGTTTCGAGTGGTTTCTTCGTTCTTATCAACGCCATAGAAGTGAATTGAGTATTTTTTTAAAATTTTAGGTAAAAATTTCCAACCATAGAAATAAAACACGCAAATTAAATAGAATTATGAGTGACGGTCGATCCCACATCTGAATAATATACAGAAATTTGTTGCTCGATACTTTTAAACCCGCTAGCGATTGAAAGCTCGGGCTACCGGGACTTGTAAAATTAATCTTTATAGTCAGCGTAAAACCTTGGAATAATTACCTATTCGGCTAAACAAAAGGTATAATGGCGCGAAGCGAGAACCGGAGAGGAGCGCGCGCGTTCTAAATTATGGCATATTAACGCTCCGCGCGTAAAAAGCGAAAGCGAAATTGATTCGCGAAGAAACCCAATTACTTTAGTATAGCGTTAATTTCATTCGTTTTTACCGGAAGGGACCATTTTCTTAATTCTCAACTTAAACGGCGAGCAATTTATTTAACGCAATCGACGGGTTTTAATATTTAATGCGACTAAAAATAAAAACCAGGAGATTATTTATTTACGCTTTTCCGTTTTGTCGTCGCAAACTAAAAACATAAATAAGACAGTTAAACCATAATAAAATTATCGATATGAAGAGTCGACAGGGTGACTCATAACTCATATACTCTGGACCGAGGTTTATACAAACTAAACTTTTAATGCATTAACATTAAAATGTCTTGTGTTCAATTTAGCAATAAATATGCAAATCAAAAGTTACTCGATGTTACACTCGTTTATACTTCCTGCACATAATTCGAGCGGAATTATATTTGTTTTTTCCTCTAACCTCTCATCGCTTACATATCTTTTCCCTTGTCGAATCGTGTCATCCTTTAAACATACGTCAAAACAGAACCGTACTTTGATTTTATTTCTTTAGTCAAGAGTCAAGCCCATATAAAAAATACAGTAGAACGCAACAAACCTACCAAATTTCTATTTATTTATCAATTTTAGAGTTGGCAATTTCGTGGATAAGTTTCGCGATCTCTCTGCAGGAAAGGGTTGACAATCCGAGAGGAGCATTCTGCATTCATCGCAGGAAAATTTAAGGCGTGAATGTAGACTCCATGCCGATATGCAGCGTACTGAAGATGTGTGCGATCATATAGAGTTTTGATAGAGTTGGGAGTGGCAAAATCTCTTGTATTACGTTTACTATAACCCCAATATTAGAAGGAAAATCAAAATTTGAGCTCAGCAAAACCCCCAGACCCCAGAACCGTTATTATAGTGTAGGGCTGCGATACTGCGATATGCCAGAAAGGTTTAAGTATTCCCCATAAGGATCGGTAAATTTAAGATTTTTTTGTATTTAAAACGTATAGGATTTTTTTCTAAAAATCCAACTCTACCGTTATTTTCGTGTGCAAATTTCCAAAACAACTCTAAAATGCCAACTTGAACCTTTCTTTCGATTTTTTTTTTATATTTTTTTATCTAACCACACTTCGGAAAGAATAGCAAAATGTTTTCCCTTCCCTTACGAATAAGAATTTTCCCACAAATGCGATATATCAAAATGAAACTTAATTTTCGAAAAATTACAACCCTTTCAAACCCGGTAAAGATTTTATCCCCGATTTTATGGCTAGTGTCGGTTACATGTAAGCTAAATCTTGTAAAATTGGGCTTATGTTTATGTCCGAGCCAGTCTTTTTATCGATATGTTTTAACCCATATTAAATTATATCGCAGATTTTATTTTAAAATCCATTTTAAGTAGCCCCTCATTGTTTTAGAGGATATCCGGCACATTATCTTAAGTATAATTCAGCTGATTATGTGATGGAATGTTCTCCCTTAATATCACTTCAAGTCTACTTCATACTAAAAGCCAAATCCACTGAGCTAGACAGTTTTATTTGCTCCGTCTTCATATATTATTATTTAGTAGTCCCAAAGTTATTGTGTTTTCCTCTATGCAGAATCTTAAGTTTAATTTATGGGTTACATACAATTTCCAGTGAGATAAATTTGATATCTTATAATATTTAAACAAAAATCGATAGTTATTCACTCTTGTACGGCATGCATTTTAGATGAAATTTTTTCGCGATTTGGTAATTACAATTGCAACTGTATAAGTTAATTAACTCCTCGAATAAGTCGAAAGAGCTTAATAGATAATTAACAACATTATATATATATATTTAAGTTTAGTATAGAATTAAATTTTCGGAGGTCAGAGATGTTGCGCGATAAAAAATTAGCGCGGTAATTACCTTCGAGCGACCTTCGATTTTCCGCGAGGCGGCTCGCACACTCAATAAACAGTTCGATATCGTTTGGAAATGAGACGGAGCAAACAAAACCATCGTTAAACTTTAGTTAGCGACGTTCATATGACGAGACGCAAACGTAACACAATTCCAAATCTTATTTGCACTTTGAATAAGTTCGGCAGAGTTACGTTCTAATATTCGGGGTTGATTGAGAACGTCGCGACGCCCGTATTCAGTCTGTTCGTCGTATTATTATTATTTTCCAAAACCCCACCCCGTGGGGACGCCGCATTCCGCGCCCAATGTCGCGCTCGTCTGAAGCACGTTATTTACTCCCCCTCACCCTCCTCGTCGTACACCCACCCACCCCACCGGCGCCCAATTTCTACAAAGATTTTTCCGCCTTTCACCGCGGCGGCTCCGCCGCAGACACGCAAAGCACAAAATATGACATTTGCTTTGCGCATTACCACCCCATCCTGCGGGTGGGGGGAGTGTTTGGTAAAAGTATTCCGTTACACGTATATCCGCAAAAAGTTATTTCCATCGGCTTATGGCGCTCTCACTTTTTCAATATTTGAAAGGGGCCGTGTGAGGTGTACGACGACGGAGGCAATTTTCAAATTTTCCATCACGCGAACCGGGCCAGATAAATTTGTAAAGCAGAAAAGTGGCATCGCTATTACACCAGAACTTGTTTATTGTACTCAAATAAAATACCGTTATAGCGCAATTAGATATATTCGTCTTGGAGATCTCGAACGCTTTCGATATACTAACGCATGCGCAATAGTAGATCGGCTGTTCGAAATTCTACGTTCGTTAAGGAAGCGTATCAAATTTCGAACTCATTCGGTACGTGTTCGACAGATTCACGGTAGACACGGTGCATGGATTTGTCACTCGGAATGAATAGTAACCTTCAAATTTGTTGGTTATCTAGACTGGCTAAAGCGTAAGGCTTTTGCAAAGCATGAACACAACTTATACGACTAAAACAAAAGAAGTAAAATTTCTTTGTTAGATAGATTAAATTGCAGATAATATTTTGATGAAGCGTTCGGAAGTTTCAGATTTGTTTTTTCTTAATTACAAAGTCCGTTTTGTATTTTTTTTAAAGATAAAGCACAGCCAATCGATGTAGAACTAAGTTAAGAATCATACCGAACAATAAAATTTGAATTAACATAGTTTTGGTTCGGATTTTTGTGTTTCTGTGTACCAAAAATGATTAAAAGGCACATGTTCAAAATAAATTTTTAGAATAATCAAGAAATCTATGGAATTATAGGGATTAAATATAGAGAAACCTAATAGAATCTATTATAAAGATTTTCCAAAAAAATAAAATAAATAAATAAAAAAATATACATAAATATAAATTTAATTTAAGAAAAATAAATAAATATAAATTTTGCTGATGTTAGATACTTACTTACAAGATACCCTGTATAATAGTAAAGTTTGTATTGAAATTGTATATTATGCAAGGAGTGAGGTAAACGACATTTGAGTCAAAAGTTTAAACGAGTGACTTGAAAAGTTTGCCAAGCGTGTTGCATACTATACTTTTTCTACGACCGCTAGTTTTTGCGTACAATTTCGCAAAACACGAATACATTCACTGATATGACTCAGAATTGACAAACGTCAAAATTCAAGCCGTGCGTTAAAATCTCCCATAACATCCGATTGCTCCCAAAAGCGTGTGGTAATATTCCGAAAACGTACGAAGTGGCTCGGGTTAGTGGGACAACACGTGGTAAAATGACGTTTCCCGCATGCTCTATCTGTGTATAATTAGATATTTACAGAAGGGAGTAGAAAAATGTTATTTAACACAAGTAAAGTATCTTCAGAGTTGAATATAGCAGGAGTATTTTTCCTAGTAGACTAGGGCGGTTTTTGGTAGTCGAAGAAATGGTTTCTTTAGTTTGTTAGTTTAACTTATTAATGAAAGTAAATGTTAATTGTGTGGATCATTTATGTCAGTACAATATCCCATAGGAACCAATTATAGTCTGAAGCAAATAAACTCTTAAGCATGGCCCACGGAGCTTATTATTATTTTCTGCAAAGGTTAGGTTTTCCAAGGAGCGGACTCGGACGCAAGCTCCAATACTCTATTCCATTTGGTACATCATGACGTTTTAACTACACACATCAATAACAAAACCGCTCATAAAGAGAAAGGACCATAATACGGATCTATTACGAGTCAGCGAAGACAAGGAAGGAGATATTCAAGTGTCGAAATATTAGTCACTATTAATTTTCATTTGCTCCACATTACAGACGATATTATTAGTGCTTTTGATTCTGGGAATGCAATTTCTTTAGTGCCGTTGACTACTTTAAAGCTTTCGATAAATTAAAACATCAATGTGTTGTTGCTTATTCTCCATTTTCTGAAGCAGTTATGAATTATTATCTAAGACTACCTCTTCTTAGCGGTAAGGAGTTAACTTATATCTTTAATATTTTTTAGCTTCTTTATGTTTAATATTATACTCTTTATTTAATTTGTATTGCAAATAAACCTTATTATTATTAGATTGGCTGCAAACGTCAAAGTCCAAACTATACAAGAACATACTTGACTGGGGCCAAATGTCAGGCAGTCATTTTACTCTTTTAAATCTACGAGGGCAGTATAAATAGGATAACTAGCATAAAGATGGTATGTGTTGGTAAATTAGGAAAAGAAAATGTTTCGCATCTGCTTTGAAGTTAGCGGCCGCACACATCGCGGAATGCACTCCGCTGACACACTGACGCGTACACACAGCGGCAAACATTCACTTTGATGTATCATTTTCGAAGGGAAAGATGCAGCAGCGATATTCCTCGAATATTGCCGGTGCTGTGTAACAGATTTTCGAGCGGAGCCCCGTCGAATGTATGAAATATCGAATCGTCAGTGGAATATTGAGGCCTGCTACTGACACGTCGGAATGGATGGTTTCCTTTCAATTAAAAGTCTATTTGACTTTTCAGTTTTACGTTGACACTGATTGGGTTTGGCGAGTTTTTTTTTTTTCACGAAAACGATGCCTCACTGTCAGGCCCCTGATTAAAAGTATAAAATGGATGCCACTTTTTGCCAACGACCGACGTCCCGGATGATTTTTATTTTATACCGACCGACGACCGAAAGTATATCCACGGGGCCGAACGAAAACAAAAACCAAAGTTGAAAAACTTAATTAAGAAGTTAATTTATCTATAGAACCGATCCCTCTGTGTGGTTTCTATCTGTGTTACCGATAATTGTGCAAATCTACAGTCGACAAAACTCGAAAAACTGAAAATAACAAAAAAACAGACAATTTATTGTTTGAAATAAATAAACGTGTCCTCAGAGGATAGTTTCCTGCGTATGTTTCTTTGGATATCAAAAATAAGTAAAGAAGAAAACAATACAACCTTAAAATTAAAATATACGCTACATCAAAAACAGATACCTAATATTTTATTGGCACTATTATTTCCGTTTCATTGCGAGTCTTAAAAAAGACCTAATCATTGACTATGAAAGGTTAAACTTCATTTTTAATTAATTTTAAGAAAATTAATATCAATAAAAAAATCCATATACCACTTGTACAATAATAAATCATTATAAAACACCAACAACAATTTATATTAACCCTTTGCTATGTCGCCGTATAGGCGGCATACCACGAGTTATCATTACAGCAGGTCTGTCATCCCCTAAGCGCATTTCTAAATTGCTTTCTTGAACCTTCGTTGAGGACATGTTTACGTAAAAATAAAAGATAGCATGATATTCATTTTATACATGCCATCTGAGCTGTTTATTTTATATCTGTTGATGTACATATTTCGACCACTTCAGTTTACACGCGCACCATTTTTGCATTTTAAATATTTCTCAGTTTTATAACTAACACGATTGGATAAAGTTCGGTGTATACTTCGAAAAAAAAAAAATTCAATTGCTCAAGAAATTTTTACAAGATGAAATTGAAAACGAATTGCAAAGTAGTGAAGATGAATTTTATATTGAAGCGCATGAAAACGATAATATTAGTGAAAGTTAGTAAAATACAGTAGAAGAGTTTGTCACATTTATGGGGTTGTCCTAAATATGGATACGATAATCTAATTTAATTAGGTAATTAAGATAACACATTTGCGTGCAGACCAGATAATTTGATGTTATTGGTATATTTCAGAAACACAACCTATCAACAGAAGAGTACGTGGATGTAACTTACAAGTTGTAAATAAGCCAAATGTAGCGGTCAATTACAATAAATTTAAATGTCGACCGCACAGACCCTTATTCAGCGTCATACTGTTTACTGAGAAAGTCTTTAAAATTGTGGAGAAAATTATTTTTTATTTTTTATATTTATTACATAAAATTTCACAACGGCGTAAAACAAAAAACCCATGAAACATCTAAAGTTTGTTCGGGAATTGGTTGACGAGATGACAAAAAACATTCCGCAGGAATTCAAAATTTCTAGCAGACATAGATACAGAAGAGCGGCTAAATGGTAAATTACATATTTTACGCCAAAATGATGGAAAGAAAAAAGTCTGTGGGGTATGTTCTAACCGTAAAGTACAAGCCTTGACTATATATTGGCGACTGCTTCGAACGGTACCATAAACTACAACATTATAGAATTTAATTTTTTTATATTTTGTATGAATTTATTTAATAATTATGGTTGTGATTAGGATAATAATAATAAAATATTGAAAAAAAAAACTTAGTTTTTATAAAACGATTTTTTTTATTAAAAAAAAATTCTATATAAAAAAATCCGAGTAGACAGATAAGTAGACAAAATAACAGTCGGATGTACTCGCGAAAGGACACATATACGAGTGCAAAGGGTTAATATTTGACATGTACATCGAAATACCGATATCGGAGACGACCAAAACGCAACGACCTCCACGCCGCGTTAGTAAACATTACGAGTTGAAGTTCTGCGACTTGTCATAATGGGAAAACGCGCTCTTCCAGAACCCCGTATTCCCGGTACATACAATACACGCAATTATAATTACCGCATGTATTATTTGCATTTTGGCTTAACGCCTGGTTGAAAACGTCGGTGGTTGTTGACACACGCTCTTAAAATAACTCAATTCGCCACGAATGTATATTTTCCTAAATTTACGGCATCAAACATCACGGCCAGATATATCATTTAGTTTTGCCGGCGGAAAATGCGCGATAACAAACCGTAACGCAGCCTAATTTCCAGGATGCTGCGGTCAAAGTTTCTTATACAATGACGTCGACCGACAGGGGTATTCAAATTAACTGCGTCGTCATAAACCTTGATCGGTTTCGCAAAATATTAATTGGTCTTTGTCTATCTCAAACTTGTTTCGGTTGGCAAATAGAAGTGGCACACAACACTCTGAGAGCACCCCATTAATAGGGGGATAAATTATATTTAGGAACAGATCAAAAACTAATTTATCACAAGATCAAGAACTAGGAAAATGATTTTACATTTGGCAGAAAGACGACTGAATAATCTTCTGGTACTGCACGATCGAGAACTGTTGAATACATTAAACTGCTCCATTGCTTAACGATAGACACCCTCTGGAATTCTTAGCTTTGACTAGTGCCTGGCTTCTCAGCAGATAGCATCATACCAAGAATCAGGTCACAAAAATGTGGCTGTTCAGTGGGTACTGAAAATGTAGACACCAGAGCAAAAGCGCATTAGATATGTCACTACAGAACGAATTTAGCCATCAACAAGCTAAGATCTTGAAAGCTCACCACACCGTCGAAATTACAACCAGTTTTTTGGAATGCTAGGTAGAGTTTTTACCACAAAACACAATTCCAGTTTAAAAATTTGCTTCAATGATCAAATCGATGATATACAGTTGATAATTCACCTAAATATTAAATATATTAACGGCTAACTAATACGCCGAAAAGTGGTCGAGTTTAGCGCTGCATCATATTATATTACAAGCCCAGGGTTGCCAGTGCTGAAGATATTTTAGTAGCAAAATTAGCCAAATATTTTTGATTAAATTCTGAGTATACAACCGCAACTGCAACCACACCATAACAAGACGTTTTGAAAGCACCTTTCGCAAGTTAGCATCGTCATAAACCATATCATCCGCTCATGGTGCTAAAATGTGCTGGTGTATCGTAAATTCCTTCTCTTTTCCTGCAGTTTTTTGCAATGAATTTTTGAAGAAACTAAGTAAAACGCTTGTTGCGCAACTGGAAAATAATGCATAAGGCGCTTTTTCTGTAGAAATATAAGTAGATAAAAAAAGGATCAATTCTCTCCATCGCTTAGCAATTCGAGAATTTATTTAATAGTATTTAAATTGTAATGTGGAAGTCCGAGTTTTCGTAGAAGGTGATGATGCATTATTACAGGCAAAACACGTAATTTTAATTGAGTCTACCGATAACTTAAAGGACATCATTACCGTGTGAATTCATACTATTAAAAACACTACGCCAATTTTAAATATTTGTAAAATGCCAAAGTATCCATTGCTTGCAATTGGAAAGCTTGGTTCGTCAATAAGCTGCAAAAATATTGCAGCAGTTTTCCTAAAGTGTGTTAAGTATATTTAAAGAATTTTACATCAAAAACTAAAACAGAGCAATTTGTTGGGTACATGAATTTCAAATCGGTATTGCTTTTCCTTTAATATTGAATGAATCAATAAAGTCACTGAATCGAGAACGAACTGTTTTTTTAAGCAATATCAAGATAAACCACAACAACGTAAACATGGACCCCATACGAGTTTTCGCGAAGTACATTGAAATTTTTTCCGTCAGAACTCTTTTAACTGAAAAATCGCTAATATAGAAAACGAGAATTGGTATAGTTCTTTTCTTTTCACATCCAAGTACAAAAATCGAAAACGCCGGCATCGGCCCGATTCGCGAGCACAAAAAATGACGAAATGTCAGGGATTATTAGAGGCGGGAGAGGGGCGTCGGCATCGTTCGCGTAGCGGAACAATGAAATTATTCCGCCGAATATCAAATAAACACCTATATAAATTTTCATTGTTCCGATTCCCTCTTGTAACTCTGCCTTGAACTGAAAACAAAGACGAAACTGCCTGCCGCTGCCGCCTCCGCCGCCGCCGCGCCGAACACAATGACGATTCGCGTATTCGAACTCGAATCTTTCTCGCCCGTTTAATTTCGTTTTCGCGATTAGATCGTTTTTACGACGTTATACTGACGTCTGTTTGACGTTTCCGAATAAATTATACGGCTTCGCGCACGTGCGAAACGGCGTTAGCCCGAAAATCGAAATCAACCTCCCTCAAGGACTTATCCTATATATTAGAGATTTCACAATTCAATGATGAATGTAAAATCTCAAATGTTTACGTTGTTTTCATATGAGTTTCATGTTTGGGTTGTATGGCATATGTTGATATTACTTTAAAAAAATAGTTCATTTGGTATGGTTGGGGATTCAACGACTTTATGGATTCATCCGAGAATTCAACATTCAGGGAATAGGCTTTTACAAAATTAAAGATAAAGAGACTTCTGGTAAAGCTATAATTCAAATTTATAATCGATTGTGTGACTTTGTTCGCTATTCGGTGCCTTTAGGAGTATTCAATACCCAAAGAAAAGCCTTTTATTGCAATTCGATGCGATGTTTTTATATGACTTTCATGTTTGCGTTGCACGGTTTGTGTTGAAATTGCTTTAAAAAATTGTTAGTTTGCAATTGTTGGCGATTCAGTGCCTTGATAGATTCGTCCGAATATTCAACATTCGAGGAATATACTATCAAAAATTAATGATACTTCCGGTGAAAGAAATATGAAGCTATAAATTAAATTTAGAAGGATTGCCTTTTTAAAAATAATTTTCATATTTGTGTTGTAAGGTTTATGTTAATATGGCTTTAACAAATCAATCGTTTGACATCATTCGGGATTTAGTGCCTTCATGAATTCATCCGAGTATTTAACACTCAGAAAAAAGCCTTTTATTGCAATTGAAGGAGGGAGACCTTCCGTTGCGCTATTTTAATATGATTTTCATGTTTGTGTTGGAAGGTTTATGTTGAAATTGCCTTAAAAAATAGTTCGTTTGCTATTGGTGGCGATTTAATGCCTTGATGGATTCATCCGAATATTCAACATTCGAGGAAAAGGCAAAAAACATATTGCATTTAATAATGCATCGCCGTGTACCAAACACCGGCTTTCCACATTGTAATTTAAATACGATAAAATGGATTTCATCAAAAGAGATTTTTGGTGTGCCATTCTCCACAAACCAAACACCACTGTTAACAGAGAATAATGCTTTATTGTTGCTTATGCCGTTACAATGAGCCGGCTAAAAGTTCAGAAGTAAAAGGTAAACATGAAATACTTCCCCACGGTCAGGTTTGTTTACTGCCAGCAGCGCCACCAACAGAGAATAAATTCGGGAATACAAAATTAAATTTAACATTATAATATGCACTAAAGCGACAAAGTTTGCACAATGCTGATCAATGATCTTATTAGCGAGTAGGAGGATTGAACGACATAAATCAATTGGACGAGGAACTTATCCCACTATTAACCAAAACAATATCACACGTAGCCGCTGAAGTTAACGTTCTGAAAAAGGGTAAAATATCATTATCTATCTACTTCCTTAATTTTAAGTATTTTTTTTTTGTTTAATGTTTCGCTTGACACCTAGATATCATGCATTTTCGTGCTGGATTCCTGCTTTTACCAAATTCAGTTTGTAAATTTTTATATTGAAACTTGCGGTTAACTACAAGGCGCAATTTTGACAGTTTAAAGTTCAACATTGCGAAATGAAGAACCGGTACTGTGGGATTTATGCGGCAAACTTTTGCCAGCGTTATCTGGGGGGTTTTCGGGTGATTTTAACAAATCAATGCCCTGTCAAAGTCGAGGACCGGTCCCGTATCATATCGCGACAGCGCCGGAGGTACAGCTGGTTGTATGTAATTTATTGCGGATGCCGCGGGCGAACCTGTTTTTTTCGCCAGATGCAATCGAAGTTCTCTCTTAGCAACAAGCACCGAAGTCAATCGCGAAATATACGAAGAGACTTTCGGCAAAGCTGCGGTTCAATTCGACCGAGCTCTATATACCCAACGTTCCGCGGAAGGACCATTCATTATTGCCGTTTAATGTCCACGTTCGCTCTGATGACTTTCAAACAACATTATAGGGAAAAAAATGATATGGGCCGCAGTCGACATATTCTTTGGGGCGGAAAAATAACCAAAACTAAAGTTCCTATATTAAGAAATTGCAACCCGTTTTCAACTTTATAAACACCTTTCTAATAGCAAAAATCACAGCGTCACATCGGTCTGGTGAATAATTCTTTCTTTCGCCTTCATTAATACACTTACGTGTCTTAGTATTAATGATTGATTAATAATCTAAGACAATAATCTGCATGTATAAACAGAAGAAGTTCAATTAATCGCGAAATTATTTTAAAACTACGATGTTGCAATCGGTAAAGTGCTTCGGTAATAAAAAGAAGAACTGATTCTTCCACACCTTGGGAACGGCTCAAATCCAACACAAATTGCTAATGTACTTTGCGTTAAAAAAGATCTTAGTCCCTAAAAGCTTCGGAAGTACCGGATCTTTTACAATATTCTCACTACTGCAGGAATTCCTGTACTGGCTGACCAAAGTTTCAATAACAATTAGACTGCTTTATGGACAGAAACCTTTTCTTGAGAAGATTAAAAATAACATGGATTTAGATGTAAAGGTTGGCCTTGAATCTTGGAGTTAATGTTCATTAATTAATGTTTACAGTTTTAAAGTAATAATTATTCTTGTTATAATTTGTTGTTGTTAATGAATATTGTTGTTGAATGGAAGTTTTTTGTAAGGATGGCTGTGACGGAAACATTTTTTGGATGTGTAGGTTAGGTTAGGTTTTACGTTTTACTTTTCAGTTGGATTTAACTGGATTCATTTTTGTTACATTTTAAAAATTTTATATTGGGCTACTGGCCCGTTGATATAGAAATAATTAAATATTTACGTATCTAAACAGAAAAGAGTCACTCTCATTTCGTTCACAGAAAATGTTCTAAAGAAATCTCCGCAGCCTGTTGTGGAACTCGAAGGTACATTCCTTCTGGATTTCTCCTGCGTCAGTTATTAATTCTGTCTTGCTGACGTTTTGCTATATACAGTCCGTCGAAAAAATCTCCGTACACATAATATTTTTTCAGTTTCTGTCTAGTTTCTTCTTTCACTTACATTTAATCAGAAATATATTTCAGTTAAATATTGGCAATCTCATTAAGAGTAATAAACATCATTTGAAACACTTTATTTAAACTATAAAAAATAAGACAGTTTTAGAAGGAAAAAATTATGTCAAATGAGTCTTCGTAGACTATTATTTCGTATGATAAATTGAAAAATTTCTTAAAGTTTAATAATTTGTACAATTACCATTTGCTTTAATTAATGGCATTAAGTCTTTTTAGAAGACTTAAAACCGGCTTTCTTGTAATGTCTGGCGATATGCTTTCCCACTCTTCTCTTGTCCTATTTTGCGTAGCAGTGCGTTTAGGATCGTTATCCTATTGGAATAAATAATGCCCCTGTTGGTCCATGATTCCGTCAATAAAAGCTAAATTGTCCCAGAAGCTGACATGCACTCCCACAATAAAACATTGCCTCCACCATGCTTCACCGTAGGACATATGTTTTCGATTTTCAGAGCTGTATTTTTTTCTTCCAAACTTTATCCCGACCATCTGACCCAAAAAAATTTTTTTTTCGTCACTAAAAACGTTTTCCCAAAACTCCCTGGTTTTGTAAATGTGTTTTCTGGCAAATTACAAAAGTTTTTTTCCGAAATTAATGGTTTGCTTCTGGCAAAACGGCCCTTATAACCTGCTCGATGCAAACAGTTTCTAATCGTTTGAGGGCTAACATTTTTTGAGAACTCTTCCCTGATTTCCTCTGCAAGTTTTGTAGCTCGGTTTTTGGGCTAATTCTAATTTTTTTCACAACAGAAAACTCTTCTCATGTAGTTAACTTCCTGGGACGAACAGAGCGTGACCGCACATTATAAGATTTATATTGATTTATTACATACTGTACAGTTGAATGTGATTTTTTAATTATTTTACCAATATCTCTAAAGGATTTTTTCTCTTTCCGTATATCTGCTATGATTTTTCGAAGCGTAACTGGAGTTTCGCAATTTTTGGTGCTCGTTTTGCTTTTACTTTAAAACCGCTGACTTAAAAGTGGCGTCAAAAATAAACAAGTATAACTAACTCATTTGTTTAAGTGAAATTTGATACAAGCTGACTTGATAAAATGTTGATAATTAACGGTTCTACTTGCAGTTCTGAAGAGTGATGTATTAAAATATATGTATAAAATTGCCTTATTTTTTATCATTCAAATTAAGTGTCTCAAATGATTTTTATTTTATTTTTATTACTTTTAATGAGATTGCCGACATTTACTTGAAATATATTTCTCACTAAATCTAAGTGGAAGAAGAAACTAAAAGAAAACTGAAAAATACAATGTATACGGAGACTTTTTCGATCGACTGCATGTCCCTGGCTTTTTCAGTTTCAGGTACCGCTTTACAGAAATAGGCAGCATGATTGGTGAAACGTCAGCAATAAAGAGTCAATACCCGACGCAGGACACATCCAGAAGGAGTGCACCTGCAAAGAAAATATTTTGAACTGATTTGAAGTATTACCTAATAGACAGACTTTAATATGAGGCACATTATAATGAAGTTTTAAACTTTTATTGCAAAAGAATAATTCATGGGACTCTAGATCTGAACTTTCTCCGTGTGGAATTTAGTGCCCATATATGTTGGAATTTATGTTTAATAAAATGGCAACTCAAAAGTGGACGAGGACACCAGAAGAGAAGCAGGAGAAGCCACACTACTAACTCTGCCATGAAAAACCCTGCGATTACTATGAGGAAGGCTTAAAAGGGTTGCGAAATGCATAGACTCAAAGAAGTTCGATGCAAAACTGACTTTTGCAAAACACATGGGTTCTAACAAACCAACCCACTGTTTTACTAGCTTAAAATAACATATGTTTGATAAATAAACAAATCCTTCATCAAGCTGTAAGTAAAGATTAAAAACTTGACCGGAGGAAACTCCGAATATCTTCGCGACCGCCAGCATTTATGTTGTCGTTCAATATTTTCAAACCGACGAAATTTTTCGGCGCCGGACATTATACCAGCGCCGGCATTCCGCCAAGAGGCGATCGCCCCGAATGGGATGGAAAAGGTGAAAGGCGGTGCGCGAACGAGAGACGACCAACAATCGAACCAGCGCTCGCGTTCCCTCTTAAAGCCAAGGCCAAGAATTAATTGGCAAATATATCAGCTCAACGAACCGGCGCATTGAATTTATTATCGGGCCGAAAGTGAACCTAGCAGACGATGGCCGCGACATACGTCACACCCCAAGAGCACGAGAGCGCCCCGTTGCCGGCTTTTCCCCGATGGCATTAAATCTGATCTACGGCTTTATTCCTTGTTATATAAAAAAAAACGAGCAAGAAGAAAAATCGCCGCCGCTTCGACCCAGGCGTGCTGGCGTGTGGGAAAAGGTTTGTTTAGAGAAGATCAAAGGTTAATTAAAGCGAGGGTTGCGTTTGCCTTTATCCGTGGACGTGCACTTTGCCAGAGGGTCGTCTTGGTGTTTTATGGAGATCGATGTCATTGTTTTTCCGCAACGCGGCGTCCGCTCAGCAATCTCGAAAATTTCTATTCGATCTTCTATACGAAAACTTTTACCTCAATTTCCATCTCTCGTATGCTTTTCAGTGACGGTTATTTATACTCTGGCATTATCTCTCCTTTTACCGGAGATGCTTCTGGCATGTCTCCTTCCTTACTTAAAGTTTTTGTGATGAACTTAAACAGAAACCAATTACAATTTTTTTTCTGATCACTATGGTATTGTTTGTTAATGTAAAATACTCACCTACATTGCATGTATAAAACTTAAAAACAGCCTCTTTATCGGAAAGTTAAAGAACCACAATGAACTTGAATTTGCTTTCTGTCCAGTGTTTACTCGAATAAAGCATCTACCAACTTTATTCAGTGGTGGATAAACGTCCGTTTACCGCCGATGAAATAGTTACCTTGTATGCCAAAAACCGCAGTGAGCAATTTATAATTTTTGAAACAAATCTTGTTTTATTCAAACATCATAAGATTTTTGAGGATGCAAGGTTTTCTTAGTACAAGTGCAAGTTCAATTCCATTCTTCTCAGCATTAGAAACTTTTGAAAAGGAAACTTGTAAAAGACAGGAAGACGAAATGATTTGCTTGTTTATCCAGCTACTTTCCCACAAAAATATTAATAACTTAATTAGTTCTGCCTACCAAACGTACACTTCTATTTATCAATCTATCAACTATTTTTCTAATCGAATGATGGTTTATAACTTGCTTATAACCATTAGGAGTGGTTGTTTCTGTACCGTTGCTAGATAAGCGTTGCATGTTGAGCATAGGAGTGAACCGCTCTTTTTGTACCACTCTGCTTTCGGCCCCTCTTGTTGAAAATGGTCTCTTTATCTAAACCCGCCTCCCACTTTAAACCACTAGTAGGGAATAGTTGAGTACAACTAGAACCAGTTTCTCTTTAAATTTCTCTGCTGAGTCAAAATATTCCCTGCAGCAGCTTTAAGAAAGGGAATATTCTATTGAAAGTAGTATACTATTCTCGATTTACTATTTTCAAATCTTCTGGATTCCTTCTGCGTTGTAGATAAATAGAACTCGTTGACGGTTCGCCAATCATCCTGTTGGCTTCTCCAAAGCTTAATTGAAACTGAAGAACGGAAGAAGACAACAGAATTTATACACATATTACAGTAACATCTGGAAGTTTCTTTGAAAAATTAGTTTTGCTTTACATGCCTCCTTCTTCAAACACTTCGAATTCAAAGACAGGTGCGTCGTCAATATCCTCAGTCGAATCGGTCGCCTCCTCCGTTAAGTTGAGAAAAAAAGACTACTTCGACGCGACTCAATTGTTTAAATAACGTCAAATCGAAATACACTTCGTGTGCCGCGAGTGCGGCGCCCACTCGTTTTATGCCGTTAGTAATTAGCATACACGTTACTGGCTCGCTTGGCGTGTATTTACGATGATATAACTCATCTCTCCGTCGTGTATATTAAATCCCAACGTCGTTTAGTTTAAGAACGGGGAAGTCGTTCATTGTTTGTTATTGCGTGGCTCGAGTTGATTGTAGAGCAGACCCCGGTTTAATTTTAGAACACACGGGCTCAGTTAATTTCGCCTTCCCTCCCGAAAAAAATAATACGGGTTGAGGAGCTTATATTTTAAACCGTATCAGTACTGGTAACCACTTGGCAAAATTCACACATATTTTCCATATATTTTCGTATTTCCACGATATTCTATGCAAGAAGTTCTTGTTACCATTTTTTATTTTTATAGTATCAATTCAAGAACCCGAAATCCTCTCTCGTCGGGGTGTGATGGGAAACAGATGATTAACCAGCATTATCAAATCTTCGTACGGCTAGGTTTAGCCTCTAGTTTTTCTATCGTGCATTTGCACAATGCGTGTGTTAAATCAAAATAGGAATAGGCATGCCTCTCTAATTTAGCAGCCGGGGTACCATGCGTCAGATAGACTAGACACATTTGAACCTAACATTTTCAGATACATTACAATGACATTCTCCCGTTTGCAGTTTATTTGCTAACAATCAGCAGCATAGACGGGATTTATTATAGGTTGTAGTTAGGATGAAATTAAAAAATATTATCTGGTATTATAACTTTTTACGTCTTGTAATGTAATTTATTTTTTGCTCGACAATTTTAGTGCATGTTACTTCCTCCATTTCCAAGTGGTACTATAATTAAATAAATAAATAAATTATGCTTTGGTCCAACAATAATGCAAGATAAAATCAGGAGCAAAATATCTGTTGGAGCAAACAAGACATATATACTGGCTTAGGAACTCTAGGGAACGGTAAGTTTGCATTGCCATGATGACTTCGCTAGATAAAACATAAGGATCTCAATTGCTCGTTGGTTCCTAGAATAAATGCGAATGCCGTCACACGATTGGTGCTAGCAGCAATTCGCTTACCTAGATTTCGCGATTGTGAAAGTTAAGGCGAATTTATTTAGAAGGGGACCTTTTAACGCAGCGCGATGATCTTCAGATTCGAAGCGAGTTAATGATTGCGTTACTGGGCGGGCTAAAATCGTCATTTTTCCCGTTTGACGAACCGCTGCTGGGTGCAGATATTTTATCTCGGGCGTAAAGTTCACGTCGTTTTGGGAAACGGCCCTGCCGAAAACTGACGGTCGCGAAAACAAAGCAATTAAAATGTCGCTTGAATTTGATAGCCTTGGAGGTTCGCCGAGGTCACGGATAAAGCCCGAACCGATTTTATAATCACAAATTTGTTTGCTTGCACGGGAATGCAAATTAAAAAAAAAATCCAGTCAGATTACCTTCGAACCCTGACGGCTTTACTCTCATTGCACGTAATTCCAAAGAAACACAGACTTGACGGAATCGTGTTATATTTCTTCGAAAATTTCGTCCCGCTTGACATCTAGTTATTATTGTTTCATTGCTATTAACATACATTAACTGTGGGAATACCACTTTACGCTACGATCAATATCGTTTGGGAGCCCTGACATATCCTTAATTGAATTCCCTCACAAGCCTAAAATTCATGAGTAAAACGCAAAAAAGTTGAGGTTGAATTATTAAGACATGTTGTGAATAACGCAATAACTGAATTGAGTGAACACAACCTTATTTTTCTTTTCCTGATGCATTTTTGCTTTAATACAATTCGTTTCAAGCAAGTTTGCATTTTTTACAATACAATAATGAAAATGAAATACAAATGAAAGGAAACGGTGAGAAGCATCGTTACTTACCAACAACCAAATAAGCAAACTTGGCTCGCGTGCACTTCTTTAAAATTCATCTCACACAATTTCTACCATGACCTCAATATCAAATATCCAATTGAAATCATTTTATGATTACACTCTGTGAAATTTTACACGCTTATTCGGGCATAATGGCAGATAGGTTTGGTGGTAGCACCTCCATTTCGAATGTCGGACAACATTTCGAAGAGAAAGGTCATGGAAAAACTAATGCCTCTAAATCTTCATTCATTTGAAAACAAATGAACATTGTTATCTAGCTGCCGTATAGTTAGGTTTCGATCTGTCTCAAAAAACACGTTTCTATCGTTAGCAACATAGTAATTTACAAATCGTGTATGAATAAGTAAATATGAGGCTATCTGAGGCCTTTCCAGGTTTGTCCTGATGTCTTAAATATAGTATATTATGCAACAAGTGCGGTAATAAACGTAAGCGTTTAATAAACGAGTGACTTAAACAGTTTACCGAATGTGTTGCACACTATACTTTTTCTACGACCGTTAGTTTTTGGGTACATTTTCGTAAAACAACAAGAATACCATTCACTGACAAACGTCAACATTCAAGGCGTGGGAAATACCTCCGAAAACATCCGACAACTCCCAAACCAGTGCGGTAAAATCCCGGAAATGTCCGAAGTGGCTCGGATCCGTGGGAAACAATGTGATGCTTCCCGCACACTAGATCGGTGTGTAATTAGGCATTTTACAGACGGGAGTAGAAAAATAAATTTTTCTACACCAAGGTTAAAAATTTAGATTAATCGTGATTGTTGAAAATGGTTATCTCCTAAATTGCATTTTTTTACCCTCATGTTTAAGAAAAACCATTATTCAAACAAAACAGATTAGACTACGTAGTTGAAGTAATCGCAAGAAAAGGACGAACAAAAATGACGTATGATCCAAAAACTTCGCACCCTTTTCCAGTACGTCCTCAAAATAGTCCAACTTTTCCATGTTTTACAGATCGCAGGTAACAATGGCCGAAGAGTTTCAGAAGATAGATTTTGTGAGACTTGCTTAGCGACGTCGCAAGAGAAAAATAAAAAAATAAACAAAAACTCACCTTGATACTGTCGTAGCACGCGGTCACGCGGCCATTTTGCACTTCCACGTTGGCTGGGGGATGCGCGAACTTGCATTCGGTGTCCGGTCTGGAACACTTGTTCCTCTGGAACTCCCTGCACACCTCCAGCTGGAGCCAGCGCGAATCCTTTCCGTTCAACAAGTTGACCATTGCCATTGTGGTTTCGTTCGTGATTTTTTTTATTTTTTTTTTTTTTGTTTGTTTCGGTTTGGTAAATTGTCGTTAATGTAAATACTCCGAAAATAGCACTTGCCGTTTTTAGAAGAGAACAACAACGTTGTAAAAGTGGACGCGAATAATCACTCTGGACGTGGCGCGGCAACGTGGTGTAGGCGGCGCGGCGGCGATACGACGACACACACACAAACTTAGAAACCTTACGAGATTTCGGAAAGTGTAGAATAATAATTATTGTCCATTTCGAGTAACTACGTTATCGTGTTTTAAACTATCACTTTTTCGGGTTGGTGCTTCTTTTGACGGTACAAAAATAAAATTCGATCACAACACAATTACTGTTCTTCTCTTAAAAAAAGCAACGGACTAGACGGGCTGACGACGACGACGACGGCGACGCGGATTTTGTTTCGTTTCGATATTTTTGTTGAACTTTTCTACAAAATCGCACAAGCGGGTATGCAAAAAAGCGAAGCGATTGTCGAACTTTTTACGGACAAAATGGTGGTTCTAGCGCATGTTACGATTCCTGGTTGCTACTGCTCTGTCAGATTGTTGTTGCTGCTGACGCACGGCTAGTCGTCTTCTGTCTGCAAAAGCAAAAGCAACAATTAGATCCACCTCTACTCTCTTTCGATGCTCTCACTCGCACGCGCATACGTATGGTTCCTCTCTCTTTCTCTCTCTCTCCCTCTCACACTCGCGACGCAAATTCGCGCGGCTCTACAGATCCGAAGCTGCGGCGCGCGACGTTGCCGCCTCCGGGGGTTTTACTAGCGGTTAGGACCATTAATCTTAGTAACGAATTTTTGTTTAGCTTCGTGGAGGACGCAGGACGCGTGGGTTACACGGTCATCTTTTTATTTGGTTTTGAACGACGACACATCAGTTTAGCGCAACTAACGCACGAAGAAGCAAATAAAATTTAATAGGAAATGACCGCCCACTGAAGCAACGCAGCGTAAAACCGAACCATCTCGAATTATTTAATAATGTATAACAGTGGCTAACAGGGGGAGAACCTGGCAAAGCCCCCTTAATCTTCTCCGTTCATACGTAATTAGGTGTTATCATCATTTGCGTTAATTTGCTAATATGCATTTCCTTTAGGAGAAAATTTCTAAAATATCTATCAAACGCTTCAAAAAGAAAATCGTTAAAATAACAAAAAGACAGTTTGGAAAACAAACAAACGTTTATTTACGGATTCGAAATGCAAAAAGGAAGTAAAGAAAGCAAAATTACTAAAAGCGATATGGATATAAATGATAACTGCCGTAAGGAATAATATCTCTAGTATTACAATGATATACTGAAAAACTGCGCCCTACGCACAAACAGTCCCCGTCCATGAATGTGCATAGAATTGACAATTACATTTGCACTCAGCGTAACAAACCCGAAGGACTTCGAATGACGGCCTTCATTTGGCAAACAAGTTCCGGTTCAACGGAGACGAACTCTATTTTACTGAATAAAATCCCTAATCTTGTAAATTCGAAAATAAATATTTACCATGTAAAACACGGAAAATACATTTAAATTACAATATCAAAAAAGTGTTGAAAAAAAGCGTTTCATGTCGGGCTTGTCACCAAAAAGCTTGATATATTTAAACGTTTAAATTAGAACGTCAAAAAAGCAATCAGCTAAAATAATGAATATTCGTTTGGCATCACGCAATCAATCCGAAATACATATAATCAATTCCATTCAACTAATTAACCCGATGCACATTCCTAGTGAGACCGACTCAAAGCGAGTGCTGCGTAATTAAATTACTTGATAAATTTTTATATACAAAGGTGCGCAATAAAAAATTGTACTAGCGGTACATTCGATTGAAACATTTAAATTAAGGTAGGCCTTTTTCGGAAATTAATTTCATTCTGCCACGAAACCATAAAAAAATAATGCAACAACAACCGTAATACAATAAAATAAATAGCGACAAGAGCGGATAAAGTTGACAACGTCGCACCCGATCTAAACCACTGGCGAATCATCTCAAGGACACGATCGAGAAAGGGTTATAAAGACGACAGATGGACCACGGCCGGACCGGTCAAGATTATGATTATGCAACAATAGAAGGGGAAAATCCAATCGAACCCTTTCCCTTTCCGAATATTTCTGCTTTCAGAAATATCTACGTTTATGTGGGATTTAAATATCAATAGGTAGGAGAGAATACATACATATTTATTTGAAACGGTCACAATGAGATCGCCATAATGTATGCACCTTGCTTGAATCTTTGAGCATGAGAAAAAGTTACTTTCCTAAAATAACCGCATCTTCATTTTTCTAACCCTTCTGAACTGTAATTATTGAAACCTATATGGCCAGTCGTTCATGAGATTCCTAAGACAACTGTAGTAGACAAAAAGACGAGGTGGTCCGAGAAAGGTGAACAAATCTTTGAAGAATCAAATAACGAGCGATCTATATTAAAAAGTAAATACAGAATGATTTGAAAAACCACATCCGAGACTGTACACCAACACCTGTACGGATTTCATCCTGCATACGTAACTGTTGCCCAACTTTCCATCCGAGATTACAAAGATCAAAAATTGGGCCATAACAAATGTCCCCAGTAACGGCATCGACGATTAATCAATCATAAGAAGACGAAAGATCAACCCAACACCAAACGATTTGTCAAAACAAACAAAAATAAAATACGTAGGTCCTCACCCCTCCAGCTACCACACCAAAATACTCGCGACTCGCTAATCGAGAAGAAATGCAAACAACCTGCGAACCAACAACGGTTTATAGAGTTACGCAATATCTATTTTTGCCCACACTCTGTTATAACTGAAAATCAAGTGTAAACTGTGGCTCTCATTAAATTATCAGCATTATTATTACCCAGTTGCCCCGACCTTGTTGCCCGCGGTCTGACTCAACCGCGCTCTCGAACATGCGCCGCTACGGCCTACGTTGACGAACACGACCATTTATAAGCAGCTTAATGTGCATAAAATTGTTATCTTTTTAATGTCAAGCAACTATGTCGCGCGTTTTTCTTTTGTTTCCACCTTTCACGAATGACTTAACGCCGTTTTAAGTGGCTCCGTTTGCGTTTTTACGATATTAACAACGACGGTATTACATATTTGCAAAATAAAAAATGTCTGGCACTTTTATATACTCCAACGTCACGGTAGTGACAAACGGAAAAAACACGAAGAGTAGTGCGACAATTACCAAAAAACAATTGTTAAGCACCATTTGTGGTGTAGAAACATAAGGAGAAAATTAAGTAGATGTTTGGCGCAAAAATTGCCTCGTTTTCGGAATAACACGTCATACATGAACGAATAAGAGCAGTTATAGATTGACACCATGCATGGATGTCCCTACCTAAAAAATTGCTAAGGAAATACGAAAAAGCATTTAGAAAGAAGATGAAACCAAGAGGACTCAAAACTTCCACCGTCTTCAGTTTTTCTGGTCAGTATTCGTCTGATCTCTTCTCGTTCTTTCGCTATCCGCACATCCTGTCTCTAGTAACAACATTTTCGCCAACCCAAGCGTACCACTAAATAAAGCGCATCATCAGATTGACTGGACCAAACTGAACACCTTAACCCAAAATCTTCCGAATTGGTGTAGTTTACACTTATGCATGTGTACAAAACGTTATAAGTCAGAAAATTGCAAAAACGTTTTGGTAAGTATGTTGTTATCGAGACCGTAATATCAAATTCGGTGATTTATTTCACCTCAAAATATTTTTGGCTCATTCAAATTGAAGACCGCTTCTTTAACGGTTCTCTCTTACCAAAGTTGTTTTGTGTGTATTATTTCTCTCCCGACTCCTGGATTTGGTGTTGATTTTCCCACATGAACGTCATTTTTAACGCAAAAAAAATAGTAGAGACGAACGTGCGCACCTTCCATGCGTAGTAAATTTCACCTGTTAATTTATGAGACAACCTGTCAAATAATGTTTTTTTCTTGTGCCCACGCGTCCAATTTTGGAGATCGCTTGTTGCATTCGAAATAATCGAAGGCGTTCCCTCTTCTCTTCGCCGTACATTAATCAGCCCGGCCCACGACCGATTCGTTCTCATTGTGTCCGAACACGAATGTGCACCGACTTTAATTTTTATTTATTTCAAATAATTAAAAAGCCAATTTCGAAATTGTGCAACGTTGGCGTCCAATCATGGCGCACCCCTTCGCGATTGTCCCAACAAGATGGTAAATTAAATGTTGACGCTACAACCACGACTAATATAATTTCTTGGAAATGAGTTTCCTTAAAAAAGCATCGTCGTTCAGCAGCTAACGTAACAAACAAAGTGTAACAGATGATAACAACTTCGTTATGAGAACGTGGATTCAGAAAACAATAAAAGACCTTCATTCACATCAATGAATCAAATCGTTTGTGATATTCTATCTATTATTGATATTTGACACTATAAGGTGTAACTCATACATAAATTCAAATTACTTTCAAAGAAACTTATACAGAACATTGAATGTAGAATGTAAACAGTATAAATTCAAAAAAACAAATCACATGCTGGCACCCTTTAATGTTTTCATCATATTTTTACCTAACCAACACGCTTTCTTTTTTAAACACACACAAATTTTTAACGAATTAAGTATGCTCGATGCAAGACAATTCTATTTTCAAAAAATAGCAGTAGGAATCTTTTTAAATAAAATTCCTATTAGAAATTATGAACATCTTTACTCAACCAGAAACAGAATGAACTAAGCTACTGTCAAACCTAAGGTATCTAAAACAATAGGACAGAGATGTTTTCTTTATCTCGGTGCAACAGTTTCACAAAAACTAATAAGATTGGTTAATTAATAGTAGAACACTTTCGTTATTTCAAATCGGATTAAAAACATTTATTAAAACTGAAATAACTAGAGACGAAACCCATTCTATAATAAATTTGAAAAACAACTAATTTCAAATTTATTAATTTAATTTATATTTACTCTCTATGCCTACTAAGTTGAAATTACTAATCTAATTTATTTACTAGCGAAAAAATCCAGAATTATTAACGTATTTTCTTTCCTTTTTCCAGAATTTTTTTAAATTTTTTCTTTTGGTTCTACCAAGGTTTTTAAAAAAATGCCTTGAGGCTTAGATTTTGGTATAGTATTCAGTCGTCCACGTGGTTTATAGTTTAGCTAATAGTATCCTGGTGAAGTATTCAGTACGTACGCATATTTCCAATTGCGAGGTTACTCTTGTAGAATGGCAACTGTATTTATTGGCTTCGTGGGGTATATTAGACTTGTCTTATAACACTATATTTGTATTTTCTGATAATAATTGCTATACAATAACAATAATATTAACAATAATAAAGTACGACCACAATAATTAGTAAATTCAACACTACCACACTACCAGCGGTAGCCATTTATTATATGCCGTCCAATAATCACTCAAAAGTTTCTTCTAATTGTATTGACTTGTTTTAATTCTATACTTCTTAATTTTAACGTAAGTTCAAATTTTTAATTTTCGTTGTAAAATATTTATAGACCTCAAGAAGGCATATGATACCATGCCGATAAATAAGCTATCGGATACTTTGACAGGAAAAAAAGTACCAGTGACGGACATAAACGCATTGAAATAGTTCTATCATAACAGAAAAAACTTAGTAAAAATTGGAAAAGAAACTTCTCAAGAATTTTTGGTAAATAAAGGCCTGAGACGGGGACGTTGTATTTCTCCCACTTTATTTAAAATTTACATAGATAAGGAACAGTGAGTTCATCTACAGTCTATTATTTGCAGATGATTCAATTAATATTAGCAGAAGATGATGACGATATAAACTATATGTTTAGAAAGCCTGTAGCAGAATACAAGAAATAAGTCCTGGAAATAAATATGGAGGAAATCCAGTACATGACTATTGGAATAAATGAACAAGATTTACACATTGATGTGGGAACTATTAAACATACAAACCAGTATAAGTAAGTGACTATAACATCGGACGGAAGAGACGAAGTGGACGTACAAAACAAAATTAATAAAGGAAAAATTGTTGTACGTCAATTACAGCCAGTATTATGGAACGACTTAATTTCCCAAAAAACTAAGAGGGGGATGTTTAATTCCTTTGTTCAAAGTACAATTACGTATGGGTCAGAGGTTTGGAAAATGTCAAAGGCTATGAAAGAAAAGCACCTTAATGGACAAAATCAAAAATGACGAAATTTTGAACAGAATGAATGTAGAAAAGACACTTTTAGATACTATTGAAGAAAAACAACTACTGTGATTTGGACATATGAGTCGAATGAGCGAACACAGAATAACCAAAAAAAATTATGAGTGGAGGCCATCACAAAGAAGGAAAAGAGGCAGACCACGGAAAAGCTGGAAGGCTATGCAAAAGAAGAAGTCTCACAGAGGATATGTACAGCGATCGAGATGCGTGGAGGTTGGGATGCGGTAAACGGTCAAGGCTGCAGCCAAACCGCTTTTATATTTATATTGTAAAATGAATTGATATATGAGCATTCGTAACTCACTGTTGTAGGAGTTTTCGTAAAGAGAATGTATAAAAAAACGTCCATACATACTATAACTATAAACTCGTTACGTATCAGGTTCATTATTAATGTAAGCTTCGGTTCGATGAGTCATCTTCCCACGCGACGTGATTCTCGCGTTACTGCATAACGTCTACGCCGATTAATTAATTAAACAAACATCTTTGAACGGCAAAGCGTGAAGCTTCCTCCCATTAACCCCTACACCCAAATTCACGCACGCCCCCGAAAAAGCAAAATAAATTTTCGCCGACTATGCTTAATTTTTTTATTTCAATACGTGGGCGACACGAGCTAACGTTTGGATGATCAAAAATGGTACGCGCAATTATGTCTCAATGACGACAACGATCTTCGGATTTAAACAAATCTTTTATTTGTTTTTGTAATTTTTTCTTCGGAATAACCAACAGTGAGCTAAAGAGCGAGCTGAATAAATGGTTAGAGACCCTCTGCTCTGCATGTTCCGTCTCATCAAGGACAAGAGCGCACCACATAGAATAGTGATTGGTTAGTTGGGAACTAAAGATAAGAGATTAAGGAGCTCCTGGACAGAGCAAACCGTTTTACATCAAGCCTAGCCGCTCCACGTAGGCAATGACAGATCAAAAATTTGTCCAAGGCCTATGATTGCCTAGAGAGAGAGTCATATCTAAGCCAACGTCCTCAAATCGTTAAAGTCTACAAAAATCGACAGGGTGAAAATCAAAAGTTTGCTATAATAAACATGGCGTAGCTCAAGAAAGTACATTAGGCCCCATAATGTTTGTTATATTCATCAATGACATATATACCGATAAATAAGGTTTCAGACAAATAAAAAATTAATTGGCTCCATTGGCTGTATAAGCTCCCAAATGAATCCGAATCGTTACTTAATTGAATTATTCCTGGATAACAAATTAATTCTTAACACAGACAAAACAAATGCCGTATTCTTCAGAACCAAACAGTCTAATGTAAAACCTCAACCTAGACAATAAAAACCTACGCATGTCGGAAAATATAAAATTTTTGAGCTTATATCTGGCCCCGTCTTTTCAAACAACTCAATTAATAACTAAATTAAATTCAATCTGTTATGGTATTAGAACGGGTGCTAGGCTAAGCGAAAAAACACTAACGGTATTATATTTTGCTAACTCCGAATCAAGAATGAAATACGGAATATTTTTTTGCCCGAAAAATAGTACCATTCAAGAATGGTTCATAAGTCAGAAAAGGGTGATCAGAGTAATTAGAAAAATGTTATATAATCAAACGTGCCGAAATGTGTTTAAACAAATGCGACTTTTAACAGCATAAGCTCTATACATATTTGAATGCTTTATCTTCCTTTACCGAAATAAACATTTATTTCAACGACTAAATACAGAAAATTATAATACGAGATCGGAACACCCTATCCCTTGCATCGCTTGCAAATCACTCAAAAGACGTCTGAGTACTTATATGTGTGTAAAACTGTTTAATATACTACCTCTGAATGTTAGACGAATTCATAGGATAGGAATGCGCTTAAAAGCAAAATTAAAAAACCGTTAATTGAACTTGAGCTAAACATGTAAATAATCCTTAAGAATCCATTAAGAATTTAATGTAGTTTACGATTATTCTACCAATAAGAACCTCTAGTTGTCTACTGCGGGTCTTTGACGTCATTTCATTTATTGTTTACATGGGTAACAATTTATGGAATAAAGAACTATCTATCTATCTATCTGCCGTAAGAGATGGAGATGATTAGCCAAGTATGGCTTCGTGCCTACACGAGGGGTTAGGACATTCTTACTGTTTCGTCTTCCTCTTCGCACACCCTGAAGGTGGGGGCGTGCTACTCAAATCCAATCTGAATTGGTAATTTGTAAATTGAGTAATAACCCTCAAGAATACCTATAACTATGCGCGGCTTCTTTGTGGATACATATTGTTTAGCCGCTGCTTCATTTGGATAGCTCAGTAGCTTCCTAGCTAGTTACCAGTATTCTTTTATCGGCTGTTTAATGACTTAAAGTTTAGTCCGGAGTAGCTTCTGGTCAAGCATGATTTTCTGGAATGCGCATTATCGACCGACGCGTTCCGAGAACAGAGTGACATTCTATTGCTAGTTCTGGCGTAAAACGTGGTCTGCGAAATGGCACAACTGCTTGCTTGCTATGTGAGTGATACGATGACGTATTCCTTTCGCCAATCCTCCTGTTGGCTTCTTCAGAGTTGGAATGAAACTGGCTCGCATTTTACTCTGTACCTGCTTATATATTGTTTGAGGGGGGCGGAGCTAAATGAGGGGCATAAGAACCGTCTCGGATGACTGATACCCATATTGGTGATAGGTAGAGACATGAGTCGCGGTTAAGATTGTTAGGTTGTTTATAGATTTCTATAGACTCTCGTATTTTTCGTTGGTAGAAGAACTGATTGCATGCAAGAGTTTTAGTTTTATCGAATAAAATTTTATGTCCGGTTTCATGAGTGTCTTTGGTAACAGCTGATGAGTTATTTGCCTTAGTCATAAGGCTCTTTCGTATTCTTTGAGCCTAGTTGATGTTTTTCGTCTGGTCTCTCCAATGTATTCTTTGCCGCATATGCATGGAATGTTTTAAACTCCTGGCATCTCAAATGGAATTTTATCTTTGACGGACCGAAGATGTTAAGAGATTTTTGGACAAGTGGTAAATCTGGTTTTGACCATATACTTCTTTAGAACTTTTGATATGTGGTCAGTGATATTTTGAATGTAAGGAAGCACCACAGTGGCAAGTGTAGGATTGCTTTCGGCCTCGTTGCTATTGGAAGGTTGTGATGAAGTGTATTCTTTGATCGAACGCTTAATATCTTTAATGTGGAAATTATTACATTGAAGAGCAGGGGTAAGGCAGTGACTCGGGCCGAGATAGTTTTACGGCTCTGTAAACAAGAGAGTTGATAACTGATGATTTTTCAGCCGGATGGTGATGCATTAAGTTATAGGTGTGCGTAAGTTTTCTGCAAACACAATGGCCCAATGTTAGGTCTGATTTTCTATCGACAAGAATATCTAAGAATGGAAGGTTATTATTAGTTTCAATGGTAAAACGTCATAGAGTTTAAATGTCTAAGAAAATCTACTAGGGTTTCTTGACGACCATGAGGCCAAATAACAAAAGTATCATCGACGTAGCGTTTCCATAATTTTGGTTTTAGATGAAAGGTGTCGAGAGCTTTATTCTCAAGGGCTTCTATTTTTTTACTCTTTTACAATGTCGGGGCCACCATAATGACGAAAACAAAATGCAAGTCGATATTTCTCAGCCGGGGCGGTCAAAACCCACGCGATCCGAATAACGTGCGAACAACACCTAAAGGGATAATATTTTACGGGTTCCGAATGCGTTTTCGTGTCAAACGAATTTCGTAAGAATTATTCCGCATTAAGCGCGGTCCGCGAGGGGCCAACGACCGACAATTTGGGTGGGCCCCCGTCCGGCCCCCCTACACCTCTTGCAACATGCAACGCGGACTTTTTTTTGCCATTCTAAATTCAAGCGAGTGTGCGAACCGCCGCGGCCGCCCATTATTTTTCGGGTTCGGTTTGTTACTTTCGAAAGCGAGCCGAAATACTTGCGCGTATTCCGGTGGTGGTTCGGCCTTTTCATCCGTCGGCAGGCGGCGGAGCGGTTTTTTTTAAACGAAGCTGATCGGGCGCGTCTCAAGTATTTGGGTCGGCGACATTTTAAGTTTGATGCGCGACGACCTGTCGTCGACGGGACACTCACTACTTATAATCTATTTTGAAAATCGGTTAGCCGTCCGCTAAAATACTTCACGTTCCACATATTCTACGAAAAGTACGTTTCTAGTTTAAGGGGGACCGCGAAAATAAAACAGTTTGGTATTTACATTAGCCCGAGCGATGGATACCCTTCAATTGAGTTGGTAGCGAATTGTCGAATCTTCAAATTGTGGAAACTCCCGTGTTCGGGTTCGGCTGGTGGGTAGTTTGTAAGGGAACACCACAAAATGGTAGAACGGTGTTCGGTCCCTTTTTCGGAAAGTCTGTAGCAGACGGTCAAGCGGCAGAATTTGCAATTTGACAGTCGATACTAGATAGGTATAATCCGAATACGAATTAGGAGAAGGGTGCTGGTTTTAAAGATACAGACAGGACGGATATCGGTTGCTAAATCCACAACAGGACACATGAATTCCTATGCATACGATCAATTATTGTTTCCAAAAAAATATAGGTTAATTTTATCGAAGGGTGCTGCAAATGGCATTGAAAAGAATATTTTTTATTAACCCGTGAGTTATCTTTTGAATATTTTGTTGTCATCATATTAAAAGTTTACATCTTTCAAATCAAATTTATGAATTAATTTTTTAGCAAAATAGATAGGGTTTACACCCTTAGAAGCTGACTGAATTCACTGTGCAATTTGTCCTAGCCAGTTGCGAGTGAGCCTTGGGATAACACACATTTACGGGCCCCTACTTTACTTACTTACTTTACAAATAAGATGGGGCATCTCCCATAGCCACATGAGAATCACATAAAAATGTGCTTATGGTGATTCAAAAATAATTTAAATCTACAGCAGCGTGGACCTGACTTCTGTACTCACGGCTTCAGAGAGGTCCAGAAATGTGACCCCACCAAATCGTTTGTTGTTGCATTGGTGTAGCAGAAAACATTTGTACTGATTGTTCTCTTTTATGATGTAAAACTGTTCAAATGGATGAAATGAAACAAAAATTTAAAGCACAAGCATTTTAATAATTATTCCCAAAACATAGTATAACAATTTTTTCCCAGTCACATTTCCTTGTATTTGACATACAATCCACATAGCCTTGTCCAAGCAAAAGCCCATAACAATATTTTTGATTTTTATGACAAAGGTTGTACACCTTTTTTTTTAATAAGTATTTTTCTTTAAATTTTGAAAAATAGAAACATAATTTTAAGAGAGTACCAACAAAGTATAAACTATAAAAATTGGAAAACTCATAATTTTTGTAAAACCATTCAAGCAGTAATCTTTGAAGATGTGGGTCGCTAAAGACAAGACGAGCTCGAGTGACATGCCTGTCATCATCACTACATTTAAGACTAAAAGAAATCCTGTTGGAATTTTTAAAGACCTAGTACGAAACGATCTCAGCTGTGATGTGTAAGGTGTGAACAATACCGGTTGAAAAATGGAGTCTCTGACAGCACCATTGCAACACTTTTAGGGTTCACCTGCTCTTGTTTCAAAACCCGAGTTTGCACATTTCATAGATACCCTGCAACCCCGCAAGCGGGCAATCTCGTGCACGCTTACAATTACGCAATTGCTCTTTTTTTGCTAGATTAAAGTGAAAATGAAAGCGCCCCGAAAGAAGAACATTCCGCCCTATAAAAACGGCTATTATACGAAATTAAAGCCATCCAGGTAGGATAACGGGCGAGCGTTCGCCCGTACGCGCCTCCCCCCGACCCCTTTTCCCTTTTCCGTGTGTTGTTCCAGACATAAAAAGAGCCGCCCTTATTGTGCGATCTGATGCCGCCACCGGGAATATACGTGCGCCGTCGGGGCCATTTTAAATATTAGGACGGAATCGATTACGCTTTTCTCATCAGGAAAAGTGCGTGAGAAAAATAATGCTGCTCCAATTTCGCAGTTATTATTTGACATTATGATGACAAATTTATCTCCAACATGTTGTCAATTACACGGAAAAAATTGATGCTAATAGACAAGGTGCCCAAAAAAACGACAGCCAACATAACATAACATTTAGAGAAAAAGCAAGAAACTTTCGGCAACGTTTTTTAATACCGCCTCGTTTGAAATAATAATAATAATAATAACAATCATATTTTTTTTATAAAACTTCCGGATTCCTCCTGCGTCGGTTTTTGTTCAGTCTAACTTGCTAACGTTTCGCCAATCATCCTGTTGGCTTCTTCAGTCCTTGACTGAAACTGGCTCGCATTTTACTCTGTACCTGCTTATATATTGTTTGAGGGGGGCGGAGCTAAATGTCGAATCTATTCTAAACAAGCTGCCATCTCAAACGGCTAATGAAATTCGATTTGAAACAGCATTTAGCGCCGCCCCCACATCTCTAAAGAAGGTTTGATTATGGGAAACCACTTAGTCCTTTGTTAGCCGACATTTTTATGGATAATTTGGCAAATACTAGAACATCCTTTAAGTAAAAGTTTTCTTGTGGTGGTACAGATACGTGGATGATGTCTTTGCTTGTTTTGTTGGAACGGACAGACAATTGAATTCTTTTTTAAATTAAAATTAACTCATTACATAATCGTATAAAATTCACTATCGAGATTGAACAGGATAACTCTATTAATTTTTTAGAATTAACTATTACTAAAGCGCAAAACAAATTAGATTTTTCCTCATAAACCTTCACACACGGACACACTCAGACATAACATCTCAAATTACCCTTATACACGCAAAATGGCTGCATTTAACTCTTTTATACACAGACTTTTTAATACACCACTTTCAAGAGAAAATTACAACAAAGAAACTAATATCATTAAACAAATTGCACTGAACAACGGCTACAATCCGTCCATTATAGATAAAATTATAAATAAAAAACAAATACAGACAAGAGTAAACTCTATTTATCCGAAATCAAATACAGAACACGAACAATTTAAAACAATTACATACATAGGAGAACCTAGTGAAAAAGTTTCAAAACATTTGTCAAAATCTAGTTTAAAAATAGCTTTGAGGACTAACAACACAATAGGAAAATATTTATTAAAATCAGGTGTCTACAGGTCGAAATCCGGATCTTGTCCTAAAATTTATATTGGACAAACAGGTAGATCCTTCAAGAAACGCAAATAACGAATATAAAAGAGCGTTTAAAAACAATAGTCTAGATTCTAATTATGCTACACACTTAAACACAGAAAAGTGTGTATTTTTGACGACAATTTTGATATATTACATACCGCTACAAAAAGCAGAAAATTAAATTTGTTGGAAGCCATGGAGATTAACAAAATGTATTGCTTAATGATAAATTAGATTAAATACATCTCTTCTTTTTTGAACTTAAATTCTCGCAACAACATTAATTAAGGTTTTATGGTCAACAAGCAGTTTGTAAATATTACATTTGATAAAGATACGGTGTTGTCGAAACAATTGTCATGTAAAAATATATAATTTCGTAAAAATCTGAACTTTTAGTTCTTATTTATTTTGATTTTGTGTTGAGATAAAGACGCGTGACAATAAAATAGACATTAGCTTTAAGTTGTACAAGAAGACTGAGACCCATCCGTTGAAATCCGAGTTCGGATAGAGAGAGCAAGGGCAGAATTAACTGGAATGAGTAAAGTTCTGTGGAGTCACGAGGTCAGATTCCAATAAAGAATGAAGGAAGATAATCTTCCTTGTTTTTCTCTATGGTATGGGGTTTAGACACTAATAGAAGCCTCGCTAAAAATTATACCGTCATTTGAATTGTAGGTGTATAGACGGCTGCTGAAGATCAGCTGGGTGAAAAAGGTAAGACACAGTGACATACTCCTTCGAATGAATAAAGAATTGGAAATAGTCAATACAATAAAAAGGTGAAAAGTGGAATATTTGGCCCACAAATGAAACACAGAAAAATATGAAGTAATTCATTTGACCATGCCGAAAAAAATTGCCAGTAAACGAGATCCACGAAGATCCAAGAAGAATTTAGTGGTTCAAGAAGCCACGAGAATAGTGTGGAATGATTAGAGTTTAAAAATTCCGTGTAGCAATAAGACAATGAAAACGATCGATAATGGTTATGGCACTTCAAGTAGAAGAAGTTGCATTTTGCAAAGTTCGCGGCAACACGAAACTACAAAATAATATTTTCTTGACATTAGGCCCTCGAAACACAATTATTATTAATAAAACAATAACGTTGTCGCGCTAGAGGATATTTGGCTATTTCGTCATTTCATTAGGAATTATAAACGCTCTGTGTAGGAGTAGGAACAGAATTGTTATAGTAATTTGTCGAATAATTTATCGCGCACATTCACGCGCGTAGAAATTGCGGCATGAATTAAAAATAAGTTGTGCTCACTGCCTCTTATGAATAAGTCCGGTACGAATGCGCGTGTGAGTGTCGCATTTGCATTTGCATTAAAAAACAAATAAAACCGATAACGCAATTGTTTATTTTTAACGTTTACAAGATTCGCGGATGAAAATTGGGCAATGAGTAGGAATGTTCAGGCGACGACCCTTAGTCCCATCAGAAACGCCGCACGTTTAGAAGGTAAGGCTGGGTGGAAATGAGGCAATTCCCTCAAGACGTTCTATTGATATCTGGCGATCAATTACATCGAAGATTGGAAAGGAAATTGGCCAAAATTTATTTGCTATATTGCGGATATTGGCCTGAAAGATTAACTTCATTTCATTAAATTTTCTCCCTACAAGTTTGGCCACTTCTCTCATCGCCTTTGCGTATAACATCAACCAACGTCAATATCGTAAAAGAACCATTAGATAACAAACGAAAGACAAAGAGAAAACAAGTTTAATTAAAACATTTCCATCTGCAAATTGGTTGGACCACTTTCAATGCCGGCGGCTAATTTTTTTTATTCTTCTACAAACAATTCTTTCGAGAGAGACTGCGATCTTAGATAAGGCATCGGTGTTTTTGGCGACTGGTTGCGGAGTGACTGACGTCGAACTAGTTTCGAAACGAACCAGCCTCAAACGCCAATTAATAAATGTCGGTCTATGTCAGCTTCTAGAAAAAATTTTTAGTTTTACAATTAGACTATGGGATCAGTAGAATCGCTTGCGGTCCAATTATACCTAAAAATTTTCCGTCCAAAGCGCCCGCAGCGTTGCCAACTCCACCGAATTATCAGGAGATTTACATACATAAATGTCATATGCCTAATGGTATGCACTGATCAGAGCATTTTGGTCCAAACGAGCCAAAGGAACCGAGCGCGCAGAGTGAATGCATGAGATGCGTTGTTCAGTTGAACGACCTTATCGTTGCGTTTTTGCTATTCATCCTATTCTATTCTATTGTGTTTGAATTTTAATTGTTTTGATGACATTTTTATAGAGTGCACAGAGCAAAGTGTCTTCAGTTAAACATTTATGAAAAATATTTGGTGCGTGTGATCAAGGGATTTGCTTCGGGTGAAACACAGAAAAAAGAGAGAGTGAAGGCGAAAGGCAAAAATCGATTGAAACGGGATAGGTATATTTACGAAAAATTTAACCAAAATAATAATATAATAATAATAATTGGGTAATTCATTCTATATCTATATCTTCGATATACGATGTTCTACGATTTCCTGACTCCATTGATTTCGTTCGGTTTTCCCATCAATTTTCTGCCAGATCTCTCAATCTGATTTTTTCTCTCAAACTTTTTCGAAACCTTTCTCTTTTTCTGCGACCCTGTAGATTAAATTCAAGTATTTGCTTGGGAAGGCGTCCTTTGTGCTACGCCCATAACCACTTTCGTTGGTTACTTTTTCTACTTTAGACTTGCCTACCACAACCCTGCAATAATACATTCTAAAGACTCTTATTTTTCATTTGGTTGTTCCTTTAACTTGGGATAGATCGGTGTCGTACGTATTGATACTTTTTACCCAGGCGTTGAATATTCTTTGCTCGTTTAGTTTGTTTAGTTTTGTCCCACATTCACACCAGATATGGTGGCTATTCTTTCATATAAATTATCTTTTCCAGATTTCACATTATCAAGATACGTTGTTGTCCGTCATTGATGAATGGATCATTTTGCATACCTCCAGCATGTATTCGGTTTTTTGCATATTAACTTCAAGACCCGATTCTTTGCATCCCTCTATTGCCTTGCCATATACTCAATATCATCAAAGACTTGTGATATTTCCTCTTTCAAGACTTTAATGTGTACTCTAGCTATATTTTGCAGTCCCAAAATATATATTAGTTTTTCTAAGTCTTCTGCAAGCATTCTGATGAAATTCTTTAGATAAAAGCTGTCCATATCTATCAGTCTTCTTCGATTTTGACGCCGCACTCACACATCACGAACTTGGTATGGTTCGATCGGATCAAAATGCTCCAATGAGTTTTTGATCTTCATATCTAATATCATTGTCTAACCCTATAACTTACTTGCAACCCCTGGACTACCAGAACCATAGTTGCATAGAAACATTACCATCACACTCTCTTCTATGAATTTTATAAAAACTAAGCGAAACAGATCAATAACTATCATATCATTACATAATTAATTTTATTTTATTCAATACAGTGGTACCAACATTTAACAGTTTGTGCACAAATATATTTCGTTACTTTTTGACTGCAACAACTGCACCTTGCCAATATTTTTTTTGAATTTTTGGGATTAGACTCGAATTGATAATATTATAAATTTATATTTTTTATATAGTTTCCTCTAACTGGGTTTGATCTGTTATAAAAAAAATGGTTATTTAATTATGTTTTTACATTATTTTATTTTTCGTTACCGCTTTTTTAACTATATATATATATATATATATATATATATATATATATATATATATATATATATATATATATATATATATATATATATATATATATATATATATATATATATATCACTATATTCACAAAAAAATTGAGTTAGGTAAAGTCAAGAAATGAAATAGATGATTCGATTTGGCTTTCCAATCTTCCCAATTTTCACCATTATGTAACGTTTCTCTAATTTAGAGTTTGGCAACACTGAGCGCGCGGTTATGGCGTCGTGAAAAGTACTTTCGCCGGCCCGACGCATGCCGCATTACAATTTAAAATCGCAACAATAAAGCACATAATGAATAAATATTTATTTTTAGCACGTGATCCTATATAGCGCGCCCAACACTTACTCAAATGGATCCGAGAGTGATAAATATGTATGGTCACGGTGTCGTCTTGCAAGATCCTTGGAATAACAGACGAAAACGATTTGCAATTTAGATATGTAACGCCATCAATGTCGGTTCAAAGCATCATGTTTTCGTACCATTATTTTTAAATGGTTCTACGTACTAGGTAACACACGGTTTTTAAACGGTTTGATAATGAGGATCTCAAAATATTAAAGCAGAGGAGAATATTTAACACTTTTATCGAGACTTTTGCCTTTGTTTTAACGTTCTTGGCATAGACGCAGAAATTGTTGTGGAAGAAACAGGAAAAAACAGCACTAAAAAAATTCTTACATCCAAAGCAAACTTTTTTAACAATGCGTATGAATTACATCCTGGATACGACTCTCCACCGCACATAAGTAAAATCAAACTTTAATTGACTCTATCACTTTCAGAAAACTGTACTGTATTATCTGATCCTCAACATAGATGTGCGGCAACAAAAAAAAAAAGTTGAAATAATAGCCAATACAATTACTCAAAAATTTTGACACAAAGCAAGTATTCGTATAAACGTATGACAAAAAAAAAGACTATTCCCGAAAATCAAAATAAGACATGCAGTGTTAGGGAAATAAATATTTAGAAAATATGTAGCGACATAATTATGACAAAAATATCATAATTACTCATGAAAACAAATTTTCAACTGTAGTAAAACCAAAATTTCAAAAATAGATACGAAAATGAATTACAAATTATACTGGATGCCCAGAACAAACGAATAATTCAACGAAAAAATAAGAAATTTTGTTCATATGAACGTGAAGCCGAGAATGTCCAATTTTCAAGATACAGCGTATCAAATTTAAAAAAAAATTTACAAATATTTTAAATATACCGTGAACGATTTTGTGAAAATTTAGTAGCCTTGTTTGGTGTGACAAGGGGCTTATTTAGGACCAATTAAATTAAAATTATAAAATATTCTTTACAAAAAAAAGTGCACCACTGACATTTTTATAATTTTTTTTTAATTAAGCGACCAAAAATGCAACTTTTGCTTTTTGAATTTTTTTCGCATCTTATTTGGTTTTCGAGAAAAAAACAATTTTTTGCATGTCCTTAATTGGCAACAAATTCAAATATGTGTAATAACCGTTATCCAGATTCAGAAATTTGTTACCAATTAGGCCATTGCATAAATTGGTTTAAACTTTCCTTCTCAAAAACGAACTAAGATTTTTTTTTAAGTTTGACACCTTGTAACCCTTAATTATTCGAACGTTACTTCCGGACACCCTGCATAGAAGACTAGCTTACAACACATTCAATTTTAAATAGTAACCAACTGAATAGACTCCAACAATAATCGTTTGCATCAGCCATCGGGGGTTGGCAGTTGTAGTATACCGAACCTACGCAAATTATACTAGAACAATAGACAAATAAAATTATAAGACAGCAATAAAAACGGATTATGGAACCTGGACAAACCGCAATTTTCTGTTCAGGTCAACAAGATCCTTAATAATCCTTAACGGCTGTCAATAGTTTATTACTCTCTCATTATGCGTCTCTCTTATTAATCCCGGGAGGCTTTATCACATGTGTTAAATATCCGTGCATGTGCAAATATATTTAGCGGTTGAAAATGAGTAACCAATTTTACTAATAAGCTGTGCAATTTATTTTGTTATTACGAGACGTCGAGTATAAAATTTATTGCGTTAAAATGCTAAATAAAACAAACAAGCCCTAGAGAGAGAGGGACAGTAAACGTACAAGAAACAAAGAGCTGGTAATTACTGATCATACGCCGGATACATAAAAACTTCACTACCGTAAAGGGAGCGTTTCGTGTTCTATTGCAAAACAATAGATCGCGACCCATTTTCAAGGTCGACAGTTACCTAATCAAACCGTGGTCTCTGAACGTCGCAATTCAAGTTCAAGGACGACCACTGCGATATAAATTTTACCCCGCAGCGGGTACCACGCCGGCCCATCATAAAAATATCTAGCCCGGCCTACTACTATGTGTTTGTAAAATAAATCAAACGTCAAATACGCTCGGCCGTTTCTGGCTTGAAATTAGGCAAATCGTTGTGTAATCTCGCGTCCAGCAACAACAAGTAAACTAATTAACGTTAAGCAATAATTACTGCGTTCATCATCATCTAGGCCGAACAAACACAATTAATTATTCCAAGCAAAATTAATGATTGCAATTTGCTTGTGGTGTATCCGATCGTTTGACCCTACTTTTAGTAACGCTCACAAAACATTATTATTCACACACGATCTACGAGCGCAAATAAATAATTAAGTAAATAAAACGAAGAGCCGTTATAGTACTCGCGGCTCATTCCCCGCTCATTACGCAACGCCGCTTTTTAATCAGGAATCCATTCATGATCCGTGCGTGACGACATCGTCTGGTTCGAAATACCTTGGGGCGTTATAAAAGACCAACAAGGACTAAACTGGTGTAAACCATTAGAACTTTCCTGAAGAAATGGCAATAATATTTTAAGCGAGATTTCTTCTATAAAAAGATATTCCAAAATAATTCAAAGAATAACTTTTAAATGTTAGACCAACTCAACGGAAGAAGATTGACGCAAACGAATTTTCATTGACTCTTATCAATAAAAAGGAAGCAAGGACACAGAAACTAATAACTGACTGAATTCAATGACTACCAATGGCTAACTGCACGATCATTATCATTATTATGGCAATGGCTGCGAATGCTACCGGCCAGGTGCATCTAATATTAACGCAAGCCTAAAATTTTAGAGCAAGACCATCAGCAAAAACCTTGAACTTATTCAAAACGAGTAGAGGTTGTTTTTTTTCCCATGAACGAACCTCCATACGATGACCAACATCAATTAAGATCGGCACATCAAATGTGTCTAATCAAAAACAGTGCACTACAAGTGTTTAAGCAAAATAAAATACCAGTAAATCTTTTTGAGCACATCCCATAATGTTTCGCATACATACTAATAGTGCCAAAAGCAAGACAAATGGCAAATTTCCGAAGCAAACTGAAACTAACGGAAAGCCTTTTCTAAACTACCAACCAAATCAACATAACGCAGGCCCTTATTCATGTTATCCCGAGTCTTGAGCCGGGCTTGAGACCAAGACCAAAACCGCAACGCCATCAGGCGAATGACGTCTTAAGCGCCGCTCGCCCCGTAGCACAAATACTTTGGGAACGTATTTTTCGAGACACCCCGCGAGATATTAGCATTTAAATCTTTAACGGTGGGTGTTGAACGCGACATAAATTAGAATGCCGCAGAACAAACTGCGTACCGATTTCCATCTAAACAACGAGAAGGTGTAACCAGCCAGACTGCATATATATACACTGGGGCGAGCTTTTTGCTTTTCTGCATCGCCGCGCCGCGGACCGGCTGAACAGGGGACGGGTGGAATAACCTTAAACTTTAAATTTCAATCGCACGCCGAGCCAAAGGCTGCAAAAATCCGATCGCTATTACGGGCGAGATGAATTATTGTGCGCATTCCCACCTTTACGCAGCCGCTGTTCGACCTTTGAAGCGACCTTTATCGCCGGCATCTTGTGGTATCCATGCCACTATCTTATATCACTTAATGTCATGTGTTTTAGTTTTTTGCAGGATGCAACAGTACTTAATCCTAGTTTGATACGATATTCGTGAGATTTGATGAAAAACAATCAGAAGGGAAAGGAAATCAAGAACAAAAGGACCACGATCTCGCTCAATGGAGGAAATTGTGACAAGACGCGACCAAATATACATTTATTTTAAGGAATCTGAATTGCTTATAAAATTGAGAATGAGAATGGAAGAACGAGAGCCGTATACAAAAACTTGCATAGTCCCTTGCAAAGTAAGGAAATGCCCTTCATTTGCTGGAGTATTAAGAAAAGGAATACGGCCCAGCTATACTTATCTTAGACATGAACATGCCTTCCGAATATAGAAATATCCATGTGACTGATGATGATTCCGGCAAGATGTCCCAATTTTTCTAGAAATGAGCCTGGTGCATTTTTAAGAGCTTCTTTAGGAAAGATATTCGGAGCCATGCGTCTAAAAAATACAACAATTTGCTAAGCTAAAAGTGTAATAAATATGGTGTTTCATAACTCATATATGAAAGCACCGACAGATACCAAGAACGAGGACTACCTAGCATTTAGTTCTAATATATTTAATCAAATTAAAATATGAGTGATATACATCTTTCGTAAATTTTGTATAGCCAAATTTCATAAGCAAATACAAGCTCCAAATTGACGAACGTATCGCCACCCTCCCGTGTTTGTATTCGTCAAAGTGATTCGTATTTATCGATCCCCGAGACTCTCCGATCTGTTATTTATCGAATGGAGATAATTTCGATTTAATTACTTATTAACTCGCAGGATTTCTGTTATTTTTGATGCCGCAGAGGGGCCCCCGTTACGACTAATCGTTTTTAAATTGCCGATTTTAATGTTCCCATCGACGAACAATGAATCCGAAGGGGTCGGTCGGGTCGAATGAAAAGCGATAAAGCCTTTTGTGTTTCCAATATCGATCAGACTTTATTAAGGAACGTGCATTTGTTTTATATTTCTTTGCTAATAGGTTTCCCTTATCCGCAACATTTGCCTGTCTCGTTAGAGTTTTATTGCGTTGCAAATCACCATTTAGAATTTTCCTGATCCCCATTCGGTAGTGCGACCTTGGTAATGCTGGAATTTCGTTCCCGTTTGTAACTACTAAAGGTTCGTGATTCTTTTCATATATATTTCAATTAAAGTGCAGTGGATGAGTACTTAAACAACTGAAAAAGAAGGAAGAGTATTTCCCAACATTTCATGTTAGTCTATAAGTGTGCCAACCTATGCGCTATGATTTTGCTAACTCTGTCTTGAAAGCAAGTTGTCAATAAATGACCTTTAGGGTAGATATTTTTATTCTAGAGCTGGGAAACCCACAGTGCACGAGCATGGACTCGCTTGATCCCTTCCATTCCATTCGCACAGCACCTACGTCATTGTCATAGAGGTTCGTCTCTTTCACCAAACTTCGCCGATGAAGCAACTCGTCACCTCTTAGTACTTTCTTCCACGCCGTTAATTTGGCAGAATACGGAAATCCCTGCGGCCTGCTTGTCTCGCTAGGACTGCCCGCCATTAACGATACCGACTCGAAGATTCTATTAATAAGAGCTAGTCCGACGTTACGGTAGATTGATTGATTCCGCAAATTATTAACAAATTTGGACGTTGCCGCCGCGATACGCGCAGATTTGTCACCGTCAGACTTGAGAAGCGGTATGACAGTTTGGCGCACGTGACATCAATTTGCTAAATGTGGGCCGCCCTGCAACAAGAGGATACCGCAAGTGTCGAGAAAGCATTTCTGCAATTCAGTTATACGAAAGACGACGCGCACAAAGCCATTTATTTGCGGCGTATAAGCGCGCGCCAAGAAGTACAATAATGGTTTAAATTCCACGATACCGGGCCGTATATAATACCGCGTAATGAATAGGTCGTCTCCTTTCTCGCCGCGGCTCGCTATCGGTTAATAAATGAAACACTTATATCTCGCGCGCATTTGCCGGATATGTAACAACGATACGGATCGAGTTTTATGTGTTTACCGAGACAGCGTCGCTTAAAACCCGTTCAGGTTTTAGTAAGTACCACCTTCGGCAGGAAACGCTCCTCGACAGACCTATGGGTTGAACCTACCAAGCAGGCAAGAGGACAGCTACGAAGAACACCAAGGACGGAAATATCAATCCAATCGACCTTGGAGTATATTCTAGCTTCTATAACATCAAAATCTGCTGCGAAACAAGAGGAGTTTTCGAATTTATTGTCAATTCCGCAAACATCAAATCGAACAAAACTAAACTTTATAGGGCCGCCTGTCGTCCGTGGAAGTTGTGACAAATAAGAGAGGTAAAGAAAAATGACATCTATCAACAATTTGGTCAACAATTTGAAAATCGTTACGATGAAACAGAATACCCAATGAACGACACGTGCGGTCACAGGTATACCACACAACCACTGCAGGTGCTTAATTAACAACTACCAAATCACGTTCGAATTAAGAGCGAAATGAGAACTGTGAGACCAGGGTGATAGTGAAGCCGAGTATATTCAACCTCTTGTCTATCACATCAATTCCGTAATAAGATCAAATCCTTATGTTGATTCGCGAGGCTTGATGAATGGTTCAGAGTTTATTCCGTACAAGGATACAGACTCGCTGATATCTAAGTGTCTAATCACCAACTCCCTCCACCAATTACAGATTTTGAAAATCAGTTCCTTTTCTGCTGAACCCTGGAAGAACAAAATCCATGGATCAAATGAAACATCAGCATTGTTTGTTAATAAAGCCTAAAAATCCCGTAGAACCTGCTGAAAACTATTGCGAGACGAACAAATTCTTGATACATGAATAATCCAGCTCTGCGATAATGAAGAGCGCAGATTTTTTTTATTCGTTTTCCCAGATGCGCTATTACGCTACGCCTCGTCGAGTTAAAAGCCCCGTCGACTTATTATTCAGGTCAAATTGAGTATAAATTCCAGGCATTTTCAGTCAAGTAGCATTACGGAGGCCAACAACGCTGACCCTAAAGGTTAATGAGGCCAGGTGGTATTAGGTCAGCATGTAAGATGCGAGGAGCAAGATGCCGGACGATTTTGGCATAACATCCGGCCGAAATGCCTCCAGTAGTAATTCGGTGCGCGTCGATTATATTCTGCGAGAGAGAGAATACGTACGTACACATCTGGGTCGGACTAAAAATACATTTTATTATTAATTTAGGATGACGGTTCACGTAGCGTGTACTTTGGCATTCGGCCATCGCGCTTCTGCGGCATTTCTGTCTAAACGTATAGCAATCCCCGTTTTAACAGTCTACAAAGTTTTACATTTTAGCATTTCCTTTTTGCCATTCTTTCTTGTTGAATGTTCAATCAAGATAACATTCGCTCGACAACGCCACTGATCACAATAATCACACCAATGTCACGAATATGCACTGATAACGTAAAAATCAATGACAAACATTTTCTGACTTCACCACACATCATTCAATCATCATAACAAGTAACGAACTATTAATAATAAGCACTCTGGTCAATTATTTACATGTATCATTTGCCATAATGCGAGCCCAAGGCATATAAAATAATTTAAATACCTGAAATATCGGCCGGCTCCGTAAACACCCTTACCTGCAACAAAAAAAAAAACAATTTATTCAAACCGAAAATAAACAGCTAAAGGATGTACTAAATGCTTCCCATTAAAATCCAAGTTCACATTCTAATTAAAAATTGAAAATATGTTTTTATTTTCTCATATTTCAATACTTCTCGCCTATCAGGACTGTAATAAAATTTGACCTTAAGGATTAACCAAAGACAGTTTGGAAATTCATTTTGAAATGATATATATCTGCTTGTATGCTTAGATCAGGATGATAGTGTCCAACAACTACACTGGCGAGCAAAGAATTTCAAATAATTTGGAAAAAAATTGCGGATGGAGATATTTGCTGTCAGTTATTATCACCGTAGTTTGGACTTTTTTATGAAATAGTGGAAGTTCGGCCTAATTAATAATTCGTTAGGTACTTTCCAGTTTATTGTCCATTTATCTCCATAAAACTTGTCATTGTTTGGTGTATTTTTGATCTGAGGTGTAGTTAACTGGTCACAATATCTTTAGATAAATTGTTGTGGCTAGAATTATGATACAAGATGGTCGAGGAAAACTGGAAACTGCAAGAATTGTTGGTCTATGTGCTGTATACCAACGCTACGAGGAGACAGGCTTGATCACTAGAAGAACAGGATCCGGTCGAAGAAGGATCACCAACCAAAGGGATGATCGATTTTTGGTGTTCGCAAGTTTGCGGAATAGCACAGCTTCTGCTGTTTGGATTCGAAATCAACTTCAAGAGGTTATAAATGTTAACGTTAGTCAATTGACTGTTCGAAGAAGGCCTCACACTAATGGATTGTCTTGTCGAATGATAGTTACTGGGCCGCCATTGCACCAAAGGCATCGAATAGCCAGATTAACTTTTACCTGAAATCACTGAGACTGGAATCATTATGAATGGAGCAATGTACTGTTTTCTAATGAATCTCTTTTTCCCTCACTGGGTCAGATGGACGTCGGAGAGTATGGAAGGAGACCCGGAAAAATATATGCCCCAGGTTGTATTGAAGAAAGACTTCCACATGGTGGTGGTTCGATTGTAGTTTGGGCGGCGATCGATTCAGAAAAACGCACAGAGTTCGTCTTTGTACATAATAGCTCTGTGACAGCTCACAGGTACATTACGGAAATTCTGGATGACAGACAATACCTAGATGAGGTGGAAATTAGGCGGTTTGATTGGCCAGCACTCAGTCCAGACATTGACCAGCTCCAAGAAGAGCTGAGAGAGTTACTTATGCAAGAATGGAACAACATCGACCAGAACCTAATCAGTAATTTAATTCAAAGCATGCCAAGTCAATTAAGAGCAGTTATAAACTAAAGAGGAGGGAATAGGCGTTATCAATTTTCAGGTTTTCTCAATATTTTTATTAGTAACTCGTTTTAATTAAATAAAAAATTAATAATTAAATGAGCTTTATTTATAATAGACATTTTCTATTTATATTCTATTCTATTAATGTTACATTCAGATAACCAAATAGAGAAGGATAGAAAATTTACCAACTGCTTGTTCGCGATAAACTTTTTTTGCCAAAAAAAAATAATTTCTTGATTGACCTAAACTTTTTGCCTGCCAGTGTATAATGAGGCTTTTTAAAAAAAGTGTGTAACTTAAACAACTTACAAGTGTTTGTTATTCTGAAAGTACAAAACGAAACATGTAAAAACCATTCTCCACCACAGCTATAAGTTATTATTTACGCTTACGCTTAAGTCCGCAGTAGACAGTTAAAATTAAATATAAGTTTAGTGTGGTTGCATTTAAATCAATGTCAAATGTCTGAGAACTTACAACAATCTTTTTTGCTGGCAAAACTTGTACATTTTGTCCTTATGACCTCACTTCAAACTCTTAATATGATCGCATATTATCACAACAGTATAGTACTTTATGAATAAATTATAACCCCAAAAAGACCTTACAACTTCGGACGTATCACGGCCAAATTGCCGTATGCTGGAGCATTGCTTTTATACGAAACGATAGCATAATTATCTCCACTCGACAACTTTCGATAATTTAATCCCCACGCCGTCGACGGAACAAAATAATCAACTTTTAACGAAATGCTCGGGCGTGCAAAATTTTAAACTAAATCGACAGTGGCGGGAGGCGGCGGCGGCGGCGGCAGCGTGAATAATACCGGAAATGGCGGACGCACTAATTGGTACCGTATAGTTTTCTGCGCACCGCACGGACGAATAATAAAGTTTGAATAATAAATCAATTTTGATACAATGTTAATTAAGAGGGCGAACATACGTACGTATATCTACTGTGGCGAACGAAACGCTATAATTAAAATGATAAAATCCAATTTCACACGACACGGCTTCGGAAATCTATAGCCGCGGTGAACGCCATTCGGTCAGCAGTTAAATTTCGACCCGGGGATTGTTTTCCAACTAATTGCGACAATTCGGGACTCTTCAGCGTTAATTTAAGCAAGTTCGTATTTATTAACTCCCATAAATATTGCCCCACCGGTCCGCGAAACCGGCGGACAGGTTTTTTTTTTCGCTGCTACGGATTAAAAGTTTGAGAGAGTATACGCCAATAAAATATATTGGTTAGTTAGACAACCAAGGACCACTTGGTAGTCCACAACTTTCAAACCTCTGGGTGTCATCAACTAGGAACCACCAGAATTGCTGAGGAAGTCAAAACCTATTCCAAGTTCTAGAGTCATTGATTGGATTAGAAGTTCAAACACTCGCTACCGAAAACATATTTGTTCAATGCATAAAAAAAGGCGAAGGTGACAAAAAGGAAAACAATAACCCTAACCAAAATACATACAGTTGTTTTGGCGGAGACACATCTAAAATAAAAAAACTAACCGCCTCGCATCGCCGCACAACAATACAATCTCCCATTCTGCTAAGTGTACCTAAACATTATGAATCTCTTGTGTGGTTGTCTACTCCTTGCTGCAGTTTGGTATCTTCGCCCTTAGCCTAATCTTAATCTTAGCTTAATCCGAGTTACACTCACCCATTGCTCAATAATTTACTTAGCTGAAGGTATTCTGCATAAAATAAAACTTCTGTAAACACTAACAATAACGTTATCATGAATTTAGGACACATAAATTATTAACTGAACCACCCTCCTTCGCTACGCAGTCAAGAGTGATGAAGGCAAACCCTAATCTCGCCGTCTTGGGCTCTACTGCTTGTCGACCCTAATCAACCACATTGATGCGTCTTACGACAGCACTTTATTTTAATGTTGTCCTGATTTCGCTCTTACCGGTTCATTGTCACTTCAACCTTATTCCTTTTCAGCCGCGCTAAATGTTATTCCATCCATCGTAAACACCAATTACAAAATATAAAAATAACAACGAGATGATAACGTTACCAAAATAAAATACACGCACTGCTCGGAAGCCCGATAAAGTTGGGACTTAAGTCACTTGCTTGCCTGTACCATCGGCTTACGCAAATCCGATTTGTCGGATTAAAATGTTACGCACGCCAATGTATTAAGCATACATATCCTAATTTTATAACGCCGTCGGAAAATACGACCCATTTTTGTCACTTAATTCATATACGTGAGGTCGGGCCGCTTTAGATCCGATGGGTACAAAACTGGGTTTCTTATCTGTATGATTAAGCACCAGCAGGTCTAGCTGAGTAGCTCGCCCAAGTCACTGTTGCTAATAGCAGTAAATTTTTAGACACGTTTTAGAAAATTAAGTAAACGACAATAAATTAAATTTCTTTAACAGCATAGCAAATTTCCTCTATCTAATTCGCATATACATATTCAGAAATAGGAAAGACGTTTCAGTTATGTTACGAAGCAAAGAGAAAGACAACCAAAATAAGATATATATTTGTTTTTTGAAAATCAGTTCTGGCAATTTTTTTGTTGCGGTTGGTAGTTCAAATACGGTGAGAGAAACTTTTTTCTAGTTACTTTACCACCAGAACTAAATAAATAATAAATAAATAGAACCGCCCTTATTTTAAGCTCGGCGAAGGTCAGCTGAGCTGTTAACTTAGCCGAGTATGTAACAAGACTTAATTTAGTATACCAATTTTTTTACGTACAAAGATATGAATCAAGCGACAAATCAAAAGTGGACAAACGACAAAAAAATACAATACTAAACAAAGAGAACTGATTAATAATCCAGGTAGTTTCCGGTAAGAGATATTTTTTAAATGAAATTTAAAAGCGCAATGACTAATCTGAGGATATTTATTAAGTAGTTAAGAGATGTATACGAGAAGCAGCTTAATCATGGACTTCCTAATTTTAGATATTCCATACTGACAATTGATGCGGGATCCACTGAAATGAATGAGATTTCTACAAATCAGTTTTTCCAACAAATATAAGGGGTATCCAGTTTTGGGTAGTACGTGAAGAAAACAAGCAAAATGTGATTCTTCTCGGCTCGACATACTTAACAATTTTAAATCGTGAAGTTTATGACCTACATGATCTCTTCGTTTAAGGTTATAAATAAATTGAATACAGGATTTCTATACTTTTTGTAATTTATATTTTGTTAAAACATCCAAGCAGGGTCCATAGACAAAACTACAGTAATTTAGATGACTCAAAACCAGGGCTTCACAGAGATTTTTTTAATCTAAAGTTTACAATATCTTTATTTCTATAGCTGTCGCGGAGATTAATATAAGCGTTTTGGAGAGTTTTGGAAACTTGTGTACGACATCTAAGTTCATTATCAAAGATGACACCCAAGTTATTACATTCGTCAACAGCTGGAATTTTAACCCTATTTATAAAAATATCCAGTACTTAGCGGGCTCAAAATATATTAATGCAGACTTATTCGGATTTAATTTCAAGACCGACTGACCGATAAAGACCGATTCAAAACATTTATTTAGCCCCCTTGCCGCTTCCACTGCATCAGACCGGGAAAAAAATATGTATTTACCAAAGCACCAAAGCAATTCGACACATCTGCTGTGTAAATAATGAAGAAAAGAGGTTCTAATAATGAGCCTTGAGGGACCTGTCAACGTTTAAGGCATTCGATCTAATGTCAATAGAAACTAGCTGATATCTGCGATCCAGATAATTACGAATCGATTGAATCGTGCCGTAGTATTTTAGCTGGACACAGAGCAAAGCATGATTAATCCAGACCATAATTTACTTAAAGGGTTGTTATTAGTGAAATAATCACAGATCTACCAATAAATCAGTTTTTCAAATACCTTAGAAAGCACTGGCAACAGATTAATAGGCCGAAGATCTCTGGGACGGTGTTAGGCGTACTCACTTTTGGTAACGCTATCCTCCACTGCGCAGGAAATATACAGCTTTTCATACTAGTGTAAATCTATCCGTGCCGTGTGTATTGGATCTCAATCCCATTATAGCCCAGACAACCCCCTCCACGTTTATGGGCTCGAGTTCAAATTATGCCTATGTAGCGATATTTGGCAATGGTATCAAAATCAGCAGTATTAGGAATCTGACGCACTGAATCAACAAAATATTGATTAATGAGCCCAGATGTTTAGGAATATCGACATCCTACGACGAGCGAATTTCTCAGTCGTCAGTGCCGTGAATTATCGGTATGTTTTATCGTCAACGTCTTAAAAATCAAACAAGGCAAACTGGTAACACGTACTTAAATCCCCGGCAAAATTATCATTTTGCCGAGCCCAAAACCGACGACGACGAGATAAGCGTTACCAAAGCAGTTCGGTCGACACACATCGGATTTCCAATCGAGATTAATGTTTATCCGATGACGTAGTGGTGTGACCCTTTCAAACTGGCATATTGTTTAATGTCGAACCGATCCCCCATCCGCGCCGGTTCCAGGGTCAAATTTGTTGACCAGTTTTAAAGGAGTTTAGATAGCGCGGTTGTTTGTTCTTACTTGATTACACAATTAGAACGGACCTTAACGCGGAACTATGTCCATTGTTTCGCGAAGTTTCAATCTGTATTTTGGACGTTCGCAACTTGATAAACTTTATCCGACGTAGTTTCCGGGCAATTGCTGCAGTCTGGGCCCGTCTGCTTGCATTGTATTTCGGGGCGAGCGTCGATACGATGAACAAGTGGGATTAAATCCGGCCCGAATATTTTCGACGATATTCGTTAACAGTTGTTAACGATATATTTTATTCAGCTAGAATTTTACTGAATCAAACTTTAAAAGCGACATTCATCGAAAGTTCGAAATGTTTAACTCAAAAAGGCCCCCGATTCTAACTTAACTTAAATCATTTAACAGTAATTTGCTGTTGAGGTTCGGAGTTCTGTTTAGACAGCACTGGGAGGAGGCCAATATGTTTTCCACAATTTCGGCGTTATCAAGTCCAAACACAAAGAACAAAACGAACTGGAAATTACTATATTTTGCTTTGAGGTGTATGTACCTGACTTTATTTGACTCACGGATATCCAGACAAAACAGTAAAAAGCTGCCAAGATGCGCTATCTATTAGGCAGAAAAAATAAGGTAATGCAGACAGTGGCCTGGAGAGAAACGAAAAAGCAAACCTTATGACAGAAGAAGCTAACCTACGGCGGCTACGATTAACAGGACTAGTCTATTCGAAGACGTTAATAGAATGAAGAATTGCAAAACTAACACCTTGCTAAGCGTGAGCCGGGCAAAAATGAAAAGCCTGTTGAGGATGTACACCGGACACTGCCACCTACGCACCACATGCAAAAAATCGGCATTTCAAACAACGGTGATTGCAGGTTGTACAGCAAGGTGTCGATGGCCGACGATGAAAAAGATTAGATACTTAAACTAGGGTCTGACAGTTTGGAACTTGAGAATCTGAACGACATAACGACCTACAAAATAACGGAAGTCATACGAGGGCTGAACTTGATGGGAGAAACATAAAAAAACTGGAATTGAATGTTTTGCTTAGTTTTGGTTTACATGTTTAATTAATCAGATACAATGCAATGAATGTAGTTGAGTAAAAGTTCTGCAGAAAAGAAGGTTTTTAGCAACATATACATACTGATGCAGCAGGAGCTATAGGCTGACACAAGTCATGGAAAATCAGTTCATAGACATGGAAACCAAACCATTCGTAAACGTTTATGTTGCCTGACGGCCTTCAGTATCCATTCGTAAATGTTTATGTTGCCTGACGACCTTCAGTATCATTCAGCTAATGGAATAATCTTTAAGAGATTTTTTTTCTAAACCTAGTAAAACTAGGAATAAACGAAAGTCCATTGATTTGACTATCGAAAGTGGGACATCAAGAATCTTCAGGAAATTGTTGGGAAACCATTGCAAAAAACCAATAGGGCACCCACAGAGCTTAATTTCTCTGACATATGAGCGTCTCGGATGAATGTTACTCTTAAATAACTGAAAGAGAGTGTGAACGTCCAAAAGATGGTCCAAGTCACCAATAACGAAAATAATAATGCGCCATCGAAACATAATAACTATGTAAGTTATATAGGCGAAGGCGTCTCCGTGACTCTGTCATCGGAAGGGCTCTTGTGCATGTCTCGAAAGCAATTATTAGTTGTGAGTATGCGGGGCGAATATTAGGGGTTATCTGATAACGCGGAGGCGCGCGATAGAGGCGGCTGCAATGCTAATCAGTTTTTGCTTGCCTATTACTAGGGAGCAACGCCGGGAAATATTCTACACCGTATTATATACACGAGGACGGACGGTGACGAAAAGCTAACAACGGGTGCTAATGTCCGTCGCAGCTTAACCTCGCCTATCTTTTAACTAGCTTTTCGTTAGTTTTCATTATCTGCTCGAAATATGTGCGAAATAATAACTGGGTTAAGTATTCTATTAAAGCTTTCGAATTACCGGGACCTCGACGCTATAAGGTACGGAGCGACGAATTTAAATGGGAGATTACGTCCGAGAAGATTGGGCTCCGCCCAGCTTATATATCAATTTTCCGCGAACTAACTTGTCAAATTTATTGTGCAACGAATAAACCCAAAAAAATGTTCATATTTAAACATTAGTATTTCCTTTCAACTAGGGGCAGTGGTTCCTACTATTTAAAGTACTTGGAAGTAATAAAAAAACGGATCCTTAAGATAATACATAACCTACTACATAAAGAATCGCAAATAATACATTTTAGGTAGCTGTTTTGTTTTAATATATCAATAAGCATCAAATTCAAGTTGACAAAGTAAACCACAGAGAAGCATTACCTATTTAGCTTCAAAAATATGAAATATCCTACTAGATGAGTTAAATATTTTCTGATTATACTATTACAAGTAGTTTAAAATTATGATAGGCAACTACTGGCTACTTTTCAACTACATTACAATACCCAGAACTAGTCGTACTACAAACAAGTAGAATTGTATTATTTCTGTCATAATTTGTTTATAAAATGTTAAACTTTATATTTGTGTTTCTGTCGCTTTTCGTTTCACCAGAACTTTTGTATCAGCCTGTATTGTAATCTACGCCGTTTCGTTTTCCGCGTTTAAATTTGAAATTACAGTAATAATTCGATAACAACATTTGTGGCGATTGTTCGGCGGATCCGAAGCTTCCCAGATATTCCAAATATTGGCGAATGGTTGAACTTAATCAGTCTGGAATTAAAACAACACACTGCAAATATGCATTGCGGTAAATTCCACCAGCAAATTCAATATCAAAAGACGCCAATAGAGACCATACTAAACCCGGCTCTACAAGTTTGTCAGTTCGCAGTTTGAGAGCTCCAGACGCAGTTTGCTGCTTGAATATTATTGATCTATTCAAAATAAATGACGACAATAATAGTTTTTCAGAACATCTTGTTTTTTGTTGATTTTTTTTAAACGTCTAATGTCTACGGAAGTAGCGTCGAATTTCTTGAAGGCATTTTGAACAGTAACTGCAGTCATGTATTAGAATCGCAGCTACTGGACTAATAGAAAGCTTCCATATACGCTGCCAACTTGTTTCTCCCGTGAATACTGGGTGGCCCCAGTATTTATAACATTGGTAAAAGTTACAGGAAAAAACCGTCTTACTCCAAGTAAGTAAACAATGTATATATAAATATATATATATATATATATATATATATATATATATATATATATATATATATATATATATATATATATATATATATATATATATATATATATATATATATATATATATATATATATATATATATATATATATATATATATATAGACACTATATATTGCGGGATATCATCCGTTCGCTTGTTGAACTCCGACTGGAATCTTGCAGACGTTTCGCCAAAATCTCACTTGGCATCTTCAATGCTCGCGCTCGCGCTCCGTGTGTTCGAAGTGTTTTCGGAGCGCGAGCATTGAAAATGCCAAGTGAGATTTTGGCGAAACGTCTGCAGGATTCCAGTCGGATGCAGGATTCCAGTCGGAGTTCAACAAGCGAACGGATGATATCCCGGAATATAGTGCCATCACATTTTTCCATCCGTGAATCAATACGTGAAAATTATGTATATATATATATATATATATATATATATATATATATATATATATATATATATATATATATATATATAAATATATATATATATATATATATATATATATATATATATATATATATATATATATATATATATATATATATATATATATATATATATATATATATATATATATATATATGATGACACTATATTCCGGGATATCATCCGTTCGCTCGTTGAACTCCGACTGGAATCCTGCATCCGACTGGAATCCTGCAAATCTTGCATCCGACTGGAATCCTGCAGACGTTTCGCCAAAATCTCACTTGGCATCTTCAATGCTCGCGTTCCGAAAACACTTCGAAGTGTTCGAAGTGTTTTCGGAACGCGAGCATTGAAGATGCCAAGTGAGATTTTGGCGAAACGTCTGCAGGATTCCAGTCGGATGCAAGATTTGCAGGATTCCAGTCGGATGCAGGATTCCAGTCGGAGTTCAACGAGCGAACGGATGATATCCCGGAATATAGTGTCATCACATTTTTCCATCCGTGAATCAATACGTGAATATATATATATATATATATATATATATATATATATATATATATATATATATATTCTCACGTATTGATTCACGGATGGAAAAATGTGATGACACTATATTCCGGGATATCATCCGTTCGCTCGTTGAACTCCGACTGGAATCCTGCATCCGACTGGAATCCCGCAAATCTTGCATCCGACTGGAATCCTGCAGACGTTTCGCCAAAATCTCACTTGCTCGCGCTCCGAAGTGTTTTCGGAGCGCGAGCATTGAAGATGCCAAGTGAGATTTTGGCGAAACGTCTGCAGGATTCCAGTCGGAGTTCAACGAGCGAACGGATGATATCCCGGAATATAGTGTCATCATTATATATATATATATATATATATATATATATATATATATATATATATATATATATATATATATATATATATATATATACCGACTGGAATCCTGCAGACGTTTTGCTAAAATCTCACTTGACATCGTCAATGCCGAAAACACTTCGAACACTCAGATATGAAAAAATACTTGTTGTCGATTTATAATCGCTAACGCAAATACGTTCGTCACCAGTATGTATCACTACCAATCATTAACCAGCCAAAGCGACCCAATAGTCATCAGTTGGCATTGATAGGGTTGTGGAATTGACCGGTCAATTTTTTTTGTGTCAATTGACCGAAATAATTTTTAAAATATAATGAAATTTATATATATTTCTTTATAATTATCGTTCTGAAAACTAAATGTGTTTATAGGTAAATTGTGCATCACAAAAGCATAAAAATTTATTATAAAATAAATAATATTTTTAAATAATGATAGATAATACTCTACAATTCTTATTTAAAACATTTTAATCGAAAATGACTAGTCAATTAAGAAATGGTCAATTGTCAGTCAATTGATTACGGAATGGAATAACTTCATTTCTGTATTGTTTGGTTTTTCCTTGCACTTTTCATTTAACAGCAAGCAAACAAAGGCTGACTGTCAAGAATATGCGATAGGATGTGAAAGCAAGTTCGCTTTATAAATCCATGCAGAGCATACTTTCGCAAATCTTGTCATCATGGCGATTACTTCGGGCATCAGAGGAAACTCCCAATGAAATTTTAAATTTCCTTTTTTATTACTTATTTAGAGGTCGCTGGGCGTTGAGCGGAGATTTTCATTCGCCGATAAACCCAACGACGTCGTACTGATAATAACGAAATGTAAAATAGTTCTCGCCCCGTAAATTGGTCCGTTTTACTTGATTGAATTTGAAAAATCGACATGCTAGTGGACCCGTTCGTTTGTCACTTCAGGAATGACAGTAACTATTTGGTAAGTTTTAGTTACTTTACCAAAATCAGACAACCCAAATCTTGTGTAGTGTGTAACCTAACTGTGTGGTATACAAACATTAATTTTCTAATTAGTTAAAATTGATTAGTTTTGCGCTTGGCTTATGAAAAATCAACTTTTAATGTGGTCGACGTTTTGGCAATTTTATTGCCTTCTTCAGGACTCTCGTAGTTAATATAGAAGAGCGTAATATACTGTATAGAGTGAAAATCGCAAGGTCAAATTTTTGAGGGTGGTTCATTGAAAATATGGAACAATAAGCGTGGAAAAAACCGATTTTGACTGGAAATTATGGCATAGAAAACCACTCCAAGTTGATATCTGCAGTGGCAAGGGGAATTTGTCATAAATGTGTATGTGTGTCAGTCATAATTTCCTTAGTTTTAGACATGCTGACAAGATACAAAAGAAAAGCTGACTCAACTCAAAGGCCACAGTGCACGCAAGAAAGCTTACGAGGGGCTCTATCTAAGAAGGGTGGGATCTGGAGAAAAGGAAATTCACAAGGATTAAAAGGATAAGGCAACCTTGCATTATTCTTCTTGGTAGTCGCGGCATTCCAATCACCAAAAATGAAAGTTTTCAAGTTTATTTGTATTTTAGGGAAAAGGTGTTGTTATTTTTCTTTCAAAATTGTTTACTACGCTATACTCACTGGTATATGTGATACAAATCCTTCCTGTCATAAGTAGGTTTAGAATTTTTTTTTTTAATTACATTGTTTAATATTACTCAACTATGCTGCAGAGTGTGAATAGCGTACAAACCCAACCGGTAAAAAGAATATGTACAGTACTTGAACCAAATTTCAGAAATATATCTAGAGTACTGCCAAATTTATAGAAACCTGTTTTCATATTTTTTCATAAGGAAAATAACCCCCTGAAATGTGGCCGTGCAGAAAGTAAAAAAAAAAACCTTAACAGCAGGCATTTTAGCAAAGTAAATGACCGGAAGGAACCACCAAGCATAACAAACCCTACCCCCTTTTCTAAAATTAATTCAGTACGTCGTGGTTTATTTCGCAAAATTGTCATGGATTTTACGTTTTCTGACAATTTTTTTTTGCTCGCGTGCCGGTCGTCGAAAGCTATTAACTTTAAAAAGCAAATCTTTTTATAAAAAAAAAAGAAAAAAAACGTTGCCGCCTCTGAAACTGGATACGGCTGCCGAACAGAGTAGACGGAGAGCGAAAACCAGAGAGAGAGAGAGAAAGAGCCTCTATGAAAGCAAAGTAAAACGTCGCAACGAATTTTTATTGCCGAAAATGAAGTCAAATTTGATATTTCTGCGACGTTCCCGCCTCGTATCCTATTTTCGTCGGAATTCGTATTTCGTATCGGCTATAATGCCGAGTGGAATTTTCCCCGGCGTAGGACGCACGGTGCCAGATATTTAAACAACATTTTACCGCGGGGATCGTTGTTTAGTTTCTCGACGTTTTACGACGTCATCAAACCGTCGAAAGTTCCTAAATTACGGAACGTTCATAAAAATTTGTTCCAATTAGCGAGTTCAACGCTTGAGGCTTGAATTGGGTTCTGCGGCGAACAACTCATAGCTACGTGCCAAAAGTCGATTGTCGAATGTATTGCTTCAAATACGACGTCGGCAGTGCCTCAGGGAAGCATCTCTGGCCTATTATTATTTTTTCCGTTTCTACCGGTCATGACTAAAATGCGTTTTAATACCAAAAACAAAAAATCGCAATCAGGGGGAAACCACCTAGAAAATATTTACCTCCCCGTGTTATGTGTTATATGAGTTATATGGATAAATATGGCGAAACACATGGTAACATCATTAGGAAATAAAGCGCAAATCTCTGACAGTAATAATAGATTTTTATACCAAATTTTGCTCTCCAAACGAAATCGAAATTGAAAATTCCAATAACGATTATACATTTTATTCATTATAAGAGCACAAGCAATAGATTCAATACATGTTGCAAAACAAGAGGCAGAAATATTAAATGTGTATTCCCCTACGCAAAATGCAATTTAATAAAATAAAATTCGCAACTTTTCTCTTTGTAAATGTATGTATAATAAACAAGCAAGCAAATTTCTTCTTACTAATTCATAAATTTTCCACGATCCTTATTAATCAATCAATATTATTCTAGGTGAAATTTCTTTAAACATTTTTGTAATCTAAGACTCTGTATAAAATTCGAATTTGAAATTGAACAGGATGGCCAATCGAAATAGTGTCACAGCTCATTTAGGAATTCGATGATTTAATGTCAAAATATTGTGGTTAGATTATCAAATATTAGAGAATAGCATCTTGAGATACTGCTTTACTTTTTCATAAGCTTTAATTTTGATGCCATCAAGCAACATTAAATAGAAATTGTGGAGAAATATTTATCCAAATTTTAGGGGGGTGGATTCTCTTTCGGGTTAAGTTAAGAAACAGAAATTGGAATCATTGAGGTCACTAACTGATTACGTTTTCTTTTATAAAATTGTATTTTGCCTATTTACTTGCAAGCGAGAATAAGCAGTTACATACCTCTTAACTTCGTGCAACATAAGAAGCTATTGGAATTTGTTAAGCAAAACATCAATTAAAATGAAGACCAAACAACCATTACACAAGATGATACATTTACAACTGGAATTCTTTTTACTGCGGAATTGACATAAAAATAATAAAGAATAATGACTTTATAGTTATAAATAAAGAAAAAGTTATTTGCATATATGTAGAATGGTCAGTTAGTAGAACAGTTTTTAAATTTTGAATAAATCGCCCTGTGACTCGGTAAGTGCATTTGGGCATAGAATTCAACAATTTTTATATTTCCAATTAGTAATAAACCAAACTGTATAATAACCAAAACATATTAATTTATGGTTGCTTATTAAAATATATGAATGAAGTGAAAAATAGAGAAACTCTAGAAGAAAGTTAACAAAGCTAGAACAAAGACATTAAAAAATACATATTAAATGAAAAATCATGTATGCAATATTTCAAATAATATATAAATTATATGCTCTTCTAAGTTAAAGCATCGCATGCAAAAATTTTAAGCGGCAAAAAAAAATTGGAACGCCAATAACTAACTGGAAAATCGTCAACCAACGCGTACTTATCGTAACGGAAAATCTCCCCACTTCATGTGGTAACCAAAAAAACACAATTTCACACTTTCAATAATGGAGGCCCGGATGAGATCACCCGGAACGCATGAAATAAAACTTTTAAAAGCATGGGGAATTAAAAATAAACTCGACTAAAACATTTGACCTTAGGCAGAACCCAAACAGTTCACTAAATCAATTAGCAGATGTGTTTTAGTCTATAACGAATGACTAAACCGCTTAACTTTACGACCGGAATGGAATTCGAGAGCGAAATTTAATTATAAAGGGGCGCGAAGCCGAAATATTATTTATTAGTTGGTACGTAATTGATTATGATGGGTACCGTAGTCAACAGTAGTTCAACAAGATGGAAGTAACTTCTTTATGCTGATTTAAAATTCTATTTTAGTAAGTTCATGGGTTTACACCATGTAGATAGTAGATAATATATATATATATATATATATATATATATATATATATATATATATATATATATATATATATATATATATATATATATATATATATATATATATATATATATATATATATATACAGCGATAAAAACTGATGCGCTGCAGATAGCTATGATATTTTCGTACAGTTGGGAATGATCCTTCGAGCAAGCGTTACCCACACCCCCCGCCCACCCTCAAACTTACTGAGTTTCCGGAAAATTGATTTATTTTTACACAAACCCAATATCGGTCTCTGAAATCTGCGCATTATTCACAACGCCGCACACAGGCGAATTTGATCAAAATGCTGGATAATATTATTTATCTTAAAAAAATATCTAAAAATTATGAATAATGAATTTATTTAAGAAAAGTATAAATTTTAATGATAATACAGTACTTTACACTATTATTCCGCTACACGTAAAAATATACAATGTGGTCGAAAAGTCGTAGCTAAATTAAATACTGATTAATATTTTTTTTTAGAATGACGTTAGAACATTTTTAATTTAGTTTGTTACTTGTTCATATTTTTACGTAATTTATTTATTTTTCAGTGACAGTTATTAAAACTTATTTTAACAACACCAACAATGTGTATTATTGAAGAAAAACATAAAACAGTTCTAATTTTAACTTTGAATTATGATAATGTATATGTAATTACAAAAACAATATCACAAAAATTACATAAATATTTTAGAGAAAAGGAGTAAAAACGAAGATGAGATATTGATATTTGAGTACTTTGAGTATTAAGAATTTCGCAAGTATTATTTATGGCAATAAACAAGCAGAACTTTTTTTGACAAGTCTTTTTATGGACTATTGAAATTTGAACAGTTGCGTCTATGAAAATCTAGTACAAAAACATATCTCATAATTCCTGGTCTACTATAAAAAAAATCTAACTAGATACCTAATAACTTTCTGTGTCAGAAATTTTTAAAATGACACAGGGCAAACACAGGTTTTAGACTGTCATGTATGCTATATGTCATCCATTAGTCAAAAAACGCTTAATAGTCTAGGATATGAATATTTCTTCTCAAAAAGCTGTAAATCTGGCAACATTGCCATTAGCATTTTTGAATTTTGCATGTTCAAAAACCCTACAATAGTAAATTTTACCAAAATTAAAAATATATACCAGCACTGACAGCATTTCTTAAAAAATAGATACTCATTAAGATCGCAAATTATCGCATAAATAAGAAAATATGTCTTTTTAAGGACATATTAAGTATGAGTTCTATGCTAATTTGAAGATGGGGAAACGCGGGGAAATGTAGTTTTTGTCCAAACGAAATATTTATGTATTTTAAGAAGTGACGCCATTGTGACATTAAAACAATTCAAAGATGATAATAATTGCGTAGATAATAATATTTATATGATTGTACTCGCAATAGGATCCATACTATAATTTTGTTATTTTTTAATCACCAACTTTCGAAAAAATGGTTAAATACACACTGATGCACTGTGATTAAATGAAGACAAATTAACAAACTTTCAAGTTTCAATAACAATATGGCGCGTAGCAACGCGAATCAAAACCAAAGTTTGTTTACTTATAATAGCCAGGTAACTAGATTACTGAAGTGTAATGCATTTAGCTCAAGATATTTAAGTTGGAGTTTCCGACTTTTGAGGAAAATTCGCCTGTGTCCGCCGGGCCAAATTATTGCTGTTCTCACAGAATACTTTAATAGCAGTCTACGCCATTGTTCATTTCATTTTTGGTGTTTGGTGATTATCTCTGTATGATTTGTTCATAGATACAAGAAAGTGAACAATTGCTTTTGAACGGATTATCCAAGGGTGGTCATTAACATACAATGCAACAAGATTATTACCTTAATAATTAATAATTACCTTAATTAATAATAATCTTGTTGCATTATATGTTAATGACCACCCCTGGATAATCCGTTCAAAAGCAATTGGTCACTTTCTTATATCTATGAACAGACCATACCTTTTTCGTTTATTCGTGTTTTTGTGAGAAAAATGCACTTACTGACAATCTGTCAGCGGCTATGCTGGTTGTTTAATGCCACAATATCTTATTGACTGAATGTCAGAATTTCTAATTAAAGGACTCTCCATCAGCAGGACCTCATATCTCTAGTAGCCATATGGTTCACACAATTTTTCTGCACATTTCCCATCATTGTTATTTTCAAACTAGCTTACGAAATTAAGCATAAATTGCCTCGGTTGAGGATTTAATAACTCTAAAAGACGGTTTTGGCTTCCATTTTACCAAAAGCAGCCGTTACATAAAAATAACTCACAAATTATTCAAACGACATTTAACATATAATTATTATTCTGTTTAATGATATTGACAATATGAGACAAAAAGTATGGTTAGCAAATACATTTTACAAATGCTATTACACCATCCACATAATACTAATAAAAATATATGCAATTTGCACAAAATAAACTTTTGAAGTATTAATGACTTCAATTCCAGACATATGAGAACAGTCAGTTCACTTTTACATACATGTTTTTCATAAAAATGACAAAGAGAAATCTATTAAAAATTCTAAATAAATACGTACCAAAATGTTATGCCGCTCCTAAAAGCTGGATTCCCAACAAAAATAGTATGTTTTTAAAAATCCGTAAATTTGCAGTCTGTGTAATAAATCGCAATAAGAGCAAAGCAAAAAGAACATTAAGTAAACCTAAAGGTTAAATTTATCGGGCTCTTTGGACTGTCCCCTATCCCACCCTTCCTACAATATTTTACATGTTCAAAAACTTGTGCTTAAAACGCCCCCAATAAATTTATTTATCAAACGGGGGACCTTTCATCATCCGGCAAACTCTCACTTACGCGAATAAATTTTCATATCGCAAAAAAATCAAGATAAACCGAAACTCCTCCGGGGCGTGTTTATTTTAATGCCGGCGAAAAATATATAAGCTCGCGAAAAATAAATATTTGATTTTGCGTAACCCGTGCAACGGTTTGTTTTGTCTCCACTCAAAAAAAGCCCCGCTCTGCAGTCGACGTGTCGCGTCGTTTCCAAATATTTTTGCCAACGCGTCGTTGCAAACTGCGGCTAATTTTCAAGTGGTATTACAAATTTTATTGGCAACGGTTAAGATTTTTAAACTAGCTTTCGTATAATGTTTTGATGATGAATGACTTTTTTAAAATCAGTTCTCCTAATGTAGGGTGTAGAGTATTATCATGTTGGATGAATCAACAGAGCGAGAACTCGGGACGTCTCTGCCATTTCTTAATCATTTTTATTTTCAAATTAATACTAAACAATAACAGATTTGTCAAAAAGGTCGGCGCGCAAAAGGGATAAATTAAATTTGAAAAAATTGTTTTCGTTTTATATTTGACAAGTTATATGCGATAATTATATCGCTTTCATCACTGTATATGCTTAACGATAAATCCGAAAAACAATAACTACAACTACCCAACTAATTTGAAATATAGTAACAAAACTATACCAATATAATGGACAAACTTTAACAGCGTATTTAGTAAATAAGTAAAAAAGTTTCTAAAAAACTTATGTCCTAAAAAAAACTTGTAGATGGTGCTTTCGAATTTAGTATGTATTAAATTTAAAAACAACTTTATAGCACGGATAAACTTGCCTTTGTTTACCCAGCGATGTTCGTGAGACCGCCAAATAGGTAGATATGCCAATTTTATTCAGAATTGATCAAGGTTGAAAAAAAAATTGTAGTGATTGACAATTCCAAAATAGAGAACAAAATCAATTTTAGAAAAATTCAATTTTCAATTATTAATTTACATATACAGCTAATTAAAATTCTTGATATTTTTGATTTTTTGTTTTTGAAATGTAAGTACCCAAATTAGTGCTTTAGCAAACGGTGACACTTATTTTTAGAAGAGAGAAAATAGTACCAGTGTGTGAAAAATGACAAAAGAATTAACGGTAGAGCAAGATTTTTTTTTTTTTAAACAAATAATATAATAATATCTACATCAATTATTGTTGTGATTATTATGATTTGATAATGAGAATCCCGAACTAGGTCGCCGAAAAGTCACCATTTAACTGTTCCCATTAGAACAACGACCTTGTTACTATTTTAGAAGCTAAGTGGTCGGACTTTCGTTCAGTCAGTCTATGCCACAGAATAATTACTGGCTATGGCCCCTACATTTAATCCCTTCGAATGTTTTGGGTATTACGACGGGCCGTATATGGCCCGGACTGTTTTTGGTCACGACACAAAAAAGCTGCCAAGTCAGTTTATCCTTTTAAAGAACACGACGCACGAAATGATAAGTAGTCACGAAAATTTAACGGCCAGCTTCTCCGAAGAGTCACGCTAATTTTATATGGACGTTTTTTTTTTCGGCTGCATTTCTCGCTATAGATATTATGTATCGATTTAAAGTTTTTGCATCGATTTCTCTGAGCATGATTGAATAGCATTTACTTTTGGATTCGAAATCTTCAAAATATACAGCGAAAAAAAATGGGATTAGTTGACAAACATATATCTAATTAAACGCTTAAATTTACCTCTCTCTCGATAAACTCTCTAAAAATCTGCAATATCTTGTAATCATAGATCATGGTAATCATGTGTTATGTCCAGAATATATTCTACATAATTTAAATGTTCTTTATATAAAAATAATAGATACGTAATGTTACAATTTTATGCTGTCCAAACTCGACCTTTCATTGTATAATATTGTGTTGTCTTGAAACCTTGAAAAATGATTTGATTTGATTGATTTGGGTAGTTTCTTCCTACGTTTTCCAAGTGCTTACCCCAGATTTAGAAGAATGAATGAACTCAAACATATTTTTGGAGGAAAATATCATTTTTGGGGTCTTTTCTTTTTCTAGTTTTGATTTATTAGTTGTCAAATATATTTATTACTTCATAACACGGCAAGTAAATGGGGTTGGAGCTGTTCTTCTATCTAATTTTTGTTTTTTTTTCTAAATGCTAATTTAATACTAAAACCGGAGAAACTAGTTTTATGTCCAAGCGCGAATTTTGCAACATTCCCCAACGATTCCTTTTCGGATGATCGTTGGTACCCCCCCCCCCCCTTCACTGTTTCGTTAATTTTAAACTTTAACTTAACTAACGTAAACCTAAAAGATGAAAAGGGGAAGCGATATACTACGTGGTAAATTTGAAATGATTTAGCTAATTCAAAGCGCGGTTTGTCGCAAAATTCTGAAACATGAAATATTCTCAGTCCATCAACATATGTTGCTTTAACACCAAGCGTTGCTTAGCTTTAATGCTGTCACGGAAAAAGAACATAAATCGTTGGCAAATAAAACCGAAATTCTAATAAATATTTATGGCAAACATAAAAGAAAGCTTGGGACTTTTGAAATTAAAAACAACAACCACGACGAAAACCAAGTAACCTCAACACTAACGTCAATCGGCTGATAATCTACTTTACCGTTGTGAAATCGTTCTAAGAACGATTCCAAATAGAATCGTTTGAGAATAATAACGATTACGGTTGGAACGCTTTTATTTATTTGGGCATGAGCAGGACGCTTCAGGAACGGTTTGAACAAACTCAACATCAACCAATCCCGTCTGTATTAACGTACAAAAAATTTGGTTCGACGACAACATGAACATTTTTAATAAGATTATGCATACAATCGGCGCAAAAATTCGTCGGTTTGAAAAATAAATCCACTCGGATGATCGACGCCGCGTTGCCAGCCGCAGGCGCTTTTTTTTCCTGACCGATCCCAGACGTTCGCCTTCTGCCGCCTCCGAACCATAATAAACAGATTGTGAAACATCCATTATTCGCACCGCCTATTTTCGGTTGTTAATTTTTCATTGTGTCTAATAGCCCAAATAGAATCTGTAAACAGGATGAGTGCGTGTTGAAAACGTTGCGTCATAGACGAATCCGTCCTTGAATGTAATATCGAGACGGGAGTTAAAAATTCGAAGCGTGTAACGTCTGCTTTTGTGTATCGGACGAATTCGGACTGACTCGTCTACATCTGCGTTTCGGTACTGAATAATTATTGACACACGAGATAGCGAATTCGAGGAAGGTGTGTGTTCAATAAAATATCCGTTTTAACGAAAATTGCTCAAAAGTCAAATATTTTTCATATCTACGTATATACAATGTGTCCCTGTTTCGTTTCTTTATACAGTAATCTCCGCTCAAAAGGTAACATTGTTCAGACAGACACTTTATTATTATATCCCAACCCCCCCTTAACTTTCATTTTTGTACTGGTGGCCATATTGAATTTTTCGATTTTTGGAAAGAGTAAGATTTCCAGTTGACTAATGTGCACGAAAGATTTTATCACACTTGATAAAGGTGGATTTAAATTAATTAATAAGTAGGTCATGATTTATTTAATTAACATTAACAATAATATGTAATACAAAAAAACGCATAAACGCATTGAATTTTCAATAGAACATGAACGTAAAAGAGAAGAGAATCTGGCACACATTGTATGTCCATATATACAAAAATTATTAGAAAAAAACTTTTGTACTATTTTCTATCATCTGTAATTAGTACCACAGATAGTGCATATATTTCCTTATAAAAGTGTGCATATTTTATATGACTGAATTTTGATTTGTACATTAACTATAGTAGTTTATTTACTCGAAATTCCCATAATTTCTGCATTATAAATATATATACCAATACATATACTCAAAATCGATCGTCCCGAGGGCATTGTGAAACGAATCGAATGTAAACTCGATAAGAAGCGACCCTTTAAGCACTGCTGTACATGAAAAAATTTTAGTATTAAATTAATAGTAATATTAACAATATTAAAATTTTGATTTGTTGATGTAGGGGTGGGTGTGTTTCCTATAGATTCGTAATCTGTGGTGTTCATTTTTAAAGTCAAGAATACCAGAAACTATATTCAGCTACGCTAATACTATTTACAAATATTACAAATCTCCTCAGTCGATTGTCGATGAATCCAACTTGCCGACGTTTCGCCAATCATCCTGTTGGCTTCTTCAGAGCTTAAATGAAACCGCCTCGCATTCTACTCTGTACCTGCTTATTTATAGTTTGAGGGGGGGAGGAGGTAAAGGTGGAGGTATGAAGATTGTATGGTTGCTTATAGATTTCTATAGATTCTCGGATCGCGACTCAGGCCTTTCCCTTTCACCAGTTTCAGTTAATCTCTCAAGAAGTCAATAGGATAATTGGCGAAACGTAAGGAAGTTTGATTTTAAAAGATCTGCATTCCACTGTTGTCCTTTCTATAGAAATCGATAAGCAACCAAATAATCTTAACCGTGACTCAGGTCTTTATTTTTCACCCATATAGGAATCAGTCATCCGAGATAATGTTCATGCTTCTCCTTTAGATCCACCTCCCTCAAACAATATATAAGCAGGTACAGAGTTAAACTCTGAAGAAACCAACAGGATAATTGGCGAAACATCAGCAAGTTCCACTCTTCAACAACCGATGCAGGAGGAGTGCAGAATATTCATAAATAGTAATTTGTATACCATTTTTATTCACTAGTCGTTATGGAAAAGAAAATATATTTTCTAGTATAATAAAAATTAATTTTAAGATTTAATAATTCTACCTAAATACATTATAAAATTCGCATTTGCATCAGCTTTTGATCAACTGAAAATACTTTTGTAAAAAAGATCGTAATAATGTAAAGTTACATTATTAACAAAATTAAGAAAAATATCATAAATACATTTAAAAAGATATAAAAATAAAAAATTAAACTAGAAAAGCGCATTAAACACATGAACTACAAAACCTCGGCTAAAGTCAATTTTATAAATAGAGAAAACGTAGAGAAAATAGTAGTATTAAAAAAGAAAAAAAAAACTACCAAGATTACAAAAATCAAACAAATGGTAAGGACATTTTCTAGGCGATCTTGTGATCATGTGATTTAGTGAACAAATCAAGGTTTGAGTCGTATTAAAATCAGGGGAGAATTTTGAGAATTATCGGTGTTCCTGAGGGTAGTCATAAATAAGGGTTTAGTTCGAAAGTGGGAGGTGCTATATTCAATGGTATCCTTACTAATATTTCAGAGCAGTTTACACGACCTTTCATGCCATCCAATTGCAAAAAAAATATTAATTAGCACCCCTGCATCCCCTAACGTCAATAGCTTATAATACGTTAAGTCACTTAAATCATAGATGATTAAGCACAACATGTTCTTTGTAAGAGAGGCATTTTAAAAACTTCTTCTGAAAACTCTCACTAATATTCGTGTAGACGTTATATCTATGGCTCCAAATGACAACCAAAATTTACTTTTGCAAATTATATTTGCATTACTTGCATTCGTTAAAAAAAAGTTGTTTCATATGTACACATATCTCACAGCAATGTTAACGGGCGGTGTTGCCAACAAAGCTAATTTTCCTCAAAGCTTATGACTTATTCACCGCTTGAATCAAATTACTAACTATGGTCTCACCAATGCAATTAACAGATAAGTTAATTTAATCGATATTCAATATTACGTCCAAACGGTTATATAAACATACGCATAAGCACAATTATCATAACATAATCACGTAATCCCAGTGTGGTGCCCTAGATTCTACGCATATGGGGTGGGAAATCGAACAAACAGGCAACCGAGAAGCAGATTGCGGGAAAACTCATCCACTGGCGTTTTCCTCTCCAAGCCGTGTAATGGCCATCGTGCCCCACCCACGTGGAACGTAAACGCGTTGACCAAACCGTTTCCTAACAAGCAAGTACTGGATTTCTAGTTATCCGAGCTCGAAACTTTACGCGTGTTTGTCGGCTACGAATTGCTGATACGAAAATTTGCGGTCAGCGCGTTCCCGCGCGTATTCGTTTCAGTTTCAAATTTCGCGGAATATCACAATGCGGGCCCCGACCTAATTGCCGGAAGTTTTATTAGAAACTAACCATATTTATTATCAACGCGTTCCCTCCAAAAAGTGGTCCAAATGACACACTCAACTTGCCCTATGTGATTACACGCACATTTTAATTTTGGTTCTTCCATTAAGAAAAAAAAAAGTTATCATAACTTTTCTATCACTCCAGATTTTTATATAGGAAATTGTAAGAAGCCCTTAAAAATATTTGTCTACGTATCCCGTATATTTAGTTAAACTTAACTTTGGGGAATTCCGTGTATAATCAAATAAAATGATTTAACGACATTCCTTAAATTTACTGCACATTAACGAGATAACATTATCACATTTTTATAATCACCAACCCGATCGAAATTAGTCGAAAAAATCTGAAATATATGATCTTCCGACTCGAATACTGTCAGTCAGTTTTAGAACCAACGGTGTAGTAGTGGACAATACCTATTTATGAACGGGTTTTAGTTAATGAATAATATAAACAACCGGCAGGATCCCACACAAAATGAACACAAACTAGTCATTTTGAGCAGAACAAAAAATTTGATCCAACGAATTAGTTCGTTTGAGTACCCTTGGATTCATCCATACTAAAGATTGATATGAAATTTCAAAGATTATGATTCAGAGAATATTTCGAAAAACAAGCATAAATTGTCTTAAAAAATGCATCGGTGAAGAAACGAATAGCGATGGTTGTGACGAAAATGATCTAATGTAGAGGTAAAAAACAAGAATTCTTTTTACGTTACTGTGGCTTTAAAATTATATATTTTTGTAACTATCTAACCACTTAATTACAAAAATCACAGCTAAGATACCACTTATTATTTTTTGCAAGTGGACAAAATGCATATAACCACAAACAAATTTGTTAGAAAAGTTAGTAAAGTTACTGTCACTGTCACACATTTTCCAAATGTCATACCGGTTGGGGTGCGTTCCAAATGAGGATACAGTTTAGATTAGTAAATGAACCAATTAGTAGTAAACGTGGGCACTATGTATTCAAAATCTAGCAGGAGTCTAATGAGGTGATGATATTGGGAACACACTTATTATTGATAATCCGGAATCAAACGACAAAATGTGGGCGAAATCACATTTCTTTTGTATTCGTAATAAAATTGGAATTTCTCTAATTGTTTTATTTAAAATCACAAACTCCGTCATTACCATTTTTATCATTCGTTTAGTCTTAAATATTCCAAAACACCACGGCATAATTCGATTTTTAAAATTTAATACCGCAAAACTTCTGAAACCACTTCACGAGAGAAACACATTTCTACCTCCGCGCCCGGTTTGTCGACAAATGTAAATATCGTAAACATCGCGACATCGCAGGCATTGAGTAAACAATATCTAAAACACGGATATAAGAACAGAATAGAGAACGTTTAAACTATAAAAGGATTGCGGTGACTCAAAACCCGGCACGTAGAAAGCAAATAAATACGGTCGGTTTTTGATAAAACTAACCACGAGCAGTGAAATAGTTTTGGTATCAAATGGGTATAGACTGCAATAGTTAACCACAATATCAAATTGCTTCATGTTACGTATAAAACATTTTTTCTTCTTAACAAATGCTACAAACGGAAAACTTTATTAAAGTAAAAAGCAGCGTTTATGCCGGCATTTGCTAAAACGTGGGTAATCGAGCGCATAATATAATTATGGTAGACAAAATTCTCATAAATAAATATGTTTAGACGGCGTATAGTGATAGTGATTAAATTTCGAATAAAGTTTCTGCTTTGTAATTTATTTAAAGCCCGAGGTTAAGCCTTACACTTTTTCAAATCACATGCGAAGGATCCAAATCCAAAAAATCATACAGATACAAATATATTCAGACGGCAAAGGTTGACGTTGAAATTTGAATCTTATTATACCGTATGCAAGTAATTTTTCATAAAAATGTTATGTTATCCTTAGTTTGCACACAATCGATAGGAACGGATCAAATTTACAGGAATCTATTGACAAAAGTAAGTTTGTTTATTTTTAATTAATAGAATAATTTAATGAGTTGAAGTAAATTTAGTCAGTTTTTTAAATTCTGAACGAGTATTTATAGATGTTTTGGCGTTGAAGCAGATATACTACAAACATTTAAAGAGCGGTTTCAAAACCAGAGAGACAAGACCACAATTTTTTTCTGAGCCACGATCGGGTGGAGAGTCTTTTACGACACATATTCCATTTAAAATTTCTTCTGAAAATCTGATACCGTTTCTAAAAATTTTAGTGTAAAATTGTGTCGCAATTGAATATTGTTACAATTTTAATAATTCTTAATAAAACACTGCTTTAAAATACTTTTTTTGTGGAGTACTGCACCATTTTCGGCAATTTGGTTTGGTTAATTTACTTCATGATCCGTGTTTAAACAAATTGTAATTGTAATTTCTTTGAAATTGATGCAGATGAGCACTCTAAATGAATTCACAACTAGAGCGAAAATATCACATTTTTTTCCCTATATTTATGAGTGACAGTGATCATTTTTTTATCCCACCCTTGCAAAACCCAAACGCAATCGGATTTTGTCATTATTTCAAATAATTGTGGACACATTTCGCTAATTTTCTAATTCGTAATCCGTGTTTTTACAAACACTGTAATTTTGACATTTTTGCCGTTGATACGGAGATGCAAAAATTAAAAAATCACCCCAAACCAGAGAAACAAGATCACAATTATTCTTCGGAGCAACGCTAATCAACTTCCACGTCATATATTTTAAAATTAATTCTCGAAATATAATTCTTTTTCTGGACATTTTAGAGAAATCGTATATTGCTGCAATTGTAAACAATTGTTGATAAAAGTTTATACTATTTTTTGTGGAGGAAGCCAGTGGAATTACATCATTTTTGCCAACTGAGAGAACGATTTGTTAAAGAAAAGTAAATTCGTTAATATTTTAATTCGTAAACAATATTTTTTGCCGAACTGTAATTTTGAATCTTTGGTATGGAGATATAAAAATTCAGCACTCTAAACTGCTTCAAAACCAGAGAGGCAACTTCACAATTTTCTTTTTGAGCAACGGTAGTTATCTTTTTCGAACTATATTTTAAAATTAATTTAATTTTTCATTTAGAGAAATTTGGTATTGCTACAATTCTGTTAATGGAAGAGCACTGCCGTGTTGCTATTTTCTTTTTGCGGAAGTGGATAGTAGAACTGCACCATATTTGGCAACTAAGCGATTGCTGAGGGGAAGTTAATTTTTTTGATTCCCAACCCACGTTTTAAGACGATTCACAAAACACTCTAAACAATTTCACAGAGGCAAGATCAGAATTTCTTTTTTGCACTATGATATATTGCAAAATGTGTAAACATGCGTAGTGAATGGATATGGGCTACAATTCGAAACCATTCATTTTATTGGAACGAATTTTGGACGATGTGATGGATTGACAACAGGATCGCGTCGCATCACACAATGAAGTAAAACGTTATTGGTTTATATTATGTCGTACAGATAAAATTACATTTATTTTGCAAATTTTTTATCGGAACCTTGATTGCTGAATTCGTCTAGAAATAAATCTTAAAATATTCTGTTTTCGCCGGGTTCGCCGGGTGTAGTAGGGCCACATGCTAGACTAGATCATCAAACTGCGATCAACACTCACATTGCAAGTTCCGGCGAAACGCACGCAGATGATCCTCAACTTTGCCGGCGGTGTCGCGGTGGCGGCTCGTTAAAAAATCCAAAATAGTGATGATTGGTGGTGGTTCGTCGTCCGAAAACTAACCCGCGGACATCCGACCGAAGGTCGCAAACGGGGGAGGAAAACAAAACGAAAAGAAAAGGAAATTGGCTACGCACCGCACGTTGTTTTCCTTTCCGATGTTGTTCTCTCGACTGCGGGCAATTTTCCAGGCAGATGGTCGAAATATAACGCGGGTTGCGGCCGGCCACCCACGCGAGCGTATTTTATTTGAAAATCGGACAAAATATCCAACCCGCGTTTCAAAGTGACAGAGAGAGCGGCGAGTCGATACAGAGAAAGAGAGTCGATTTATATTATTTTAAAGTGGTGGTCGGTGGGCTTCGTTTTTTTTTTTGAATGTGTGCGCGCCTCGAAACAGACACAACGTTTCTGAGAAAGCTTCGGCAGGCAAGCTAAGCGGTCAGGCGATAGCAAGGGACTGCCGGTCGTGGCGTTGAGGCGCGACGCGTCGACTATACGCGAGGGCGCAGGTCGCCGTATCGCGGGAACGTCCGGCGGCGCGACGAGGTGGGGCGAGCGGCGGCGGAGGCGGCGGCGGGTTGAGTTGCGCAACGACGACGCCGACTACCCCCCCGAACCGACGCCGCCGCGACCCCGACTAATTATGTAAGCCCAGGCGGCGAGGAGTCGCGGCCGCCGCTGACGATGCCGCCATCGAGACGGCGGCGGCGACGGCGGCCGCCTCTCCGTGCGGACACGCAACTCTTGGGTTTCCCCCCGCCGACGCGACTGTCACCGATTCGATCCCGTTTTACTATTTCTTTTTTTTCCCTTCGATGATAAAAATAAGGGTGGTTTCACAATAGGCTATTTGACAAGCTACTCAGAAACGTGGAAATTTATTAGAAAGGTCAAATCAGAAAAAAATAAGAAAAACGTACAACTCATACCAATGAGAACTTGGATACAACTAGCGTACTGGAATTGACGGCTCAATTTTTTTTTGTGTCAATTGACAAAAATAATTTTAAAACATTATATTGTACCAAGCGTTCAATTCATCTTGATAACATTTTAATTGGCTGTAACTTTTCGTTTTTAGAGACATCAAGCTAAACAAAAAAAAACAAAATGTAAGGTCAGTAGTTAACTTATTTCCAAGTGACGTGTAATACAAAACACTATCAATTTTCTGACATAAGCCTACATTATATTTTTTGAAATGGAACACCCTGTTTATTATATAGGTGTTTATTATAATAATGTCCATTCGTTTTTGACAAAATTTTATATAATTTCAAAGAGCGCCGTGACTGATTGCAACAACCAACAATAATTACTTATAAATTAAAGTAGAACAAAAACACTAAAAATAACAAGACACACTCAAATAAACAATTCTTTGATTGATTGCCTCTGAAATCCTTTGCCGAAGTTCCACGACATTATTATACTGAGTTCTGTGCACGTGTTTTTTTATGTGTCCCCTAAAGAAAAAATCCATTAAAGTTAAGTCGGGGCTGTTGGCTGGCCAATCTATTGTTAAGCCGTTCCCTATCCAACCCCTGGGATATTCCACGTTTTTGCCTTGATATTTAAGAGGTATTTGTCTAGGATTATTTAAAGACGACTATCGCCTATTTTGTCTATTACAACTCTTTCTTGTAGTGAAAGAACTTTCATCAATCCATAAAATGTTTTTAAAAAAATTATTATTCTCATTACGTTTTTTTCAAAATCGCAAACAAAACTGCATCCTACTTTAACATTGTTCGGCACTTACTTTTTGAGTTTTAAGAAATTTAAATATTCTTTCAAAACTGAGATAATTGATCCCGGAGAAATACATGTCTCTTCATATACTCCAGCAATAGAGAAAACTGGATGTTCTTCGCTGAATCCTAATATGTTTGCCTTATTTTATTCATTTAAAACATTATGATTCCGGCATACCTTTTTAGCATTTAATACGTTACCGTTTTCTGCAAATTTCTTTAACCCCCTTGGAAATATCTGTTTTGAAGGAGCTCAGTGCTCTGAATAAAGTCTATACTGACGACGAGTTGCGGTTGCACTTATTATTCAGAAAGTATACTTAAGGCATATCACTCCTTTCACGGATGGTAAATTCGCGAAAAACCATTTTAACAATAATGACTTGGGCAATAATGTCAAATAAACATATTTTTATTTGTCAGTCAGGGCAATTATATACAAACTTCCTATTTTTGTCGATTTGTCAAAAACGAGTGGGCTAAAATATAAAGTGTGTTACATCATTGTTATCGGAATAAGATATTCTATTAAAAATATGTATAATCTACAGAGTGTTCCATTTAAAAAAATATGTTGTAGGCTTATATGCCATAATATTGATAGTGTTTTGTTTTATACGTCACTTGGAAAAAAAATTGGCTACTAACCCTACATTTTGTTATTTGTTTATCTTGATATCTCTAAAAACAAAAAAGTTACACCCAATTAAAATATTAAAGATAAATTGAACGCCCGGTACTATACGATCTGGAAACCCATAGGAGATACGAAAAAAAGTTTCTTACAAAAGTTTATTGCACTCTTCTGAAGATTTAAAATATGATAATTTTGTTGAAACAGGGTGTCTAAAAAGTGTGCCCACCGACATCAACTCCTTGGTTAAAATAAGGTCACTTTCTTAAGAACTATTCGAATTTTGCATAGTTTCGGTAAAAATTGAGGTTATGTGTTTTTTGCATATTTTGATTGCCCCATATAAATTTGCGTTGTGACGCTACTGATCCAGGTATTGCAACCAAAATTTAACCACAGACTAAGGAGATGATGCCACTACTCAACCAATTTGCCACTCAATTTACACAGGGTCTCCCAAATAGGTGACGCCGTTTTGGCGAATTCAATTAACAAAATTTCAAGATTTCCAAATAGAACACACTATATTTTTATTCAGATATTACTTGTAGAACAAAAAATAAGGTAAGTTTGTAATTTACCTTATATTTAAATTTTACTTACTTTTTGAGATATTCGAAGCTTAAGATAACACCCGCATTCAATTAAATTCAACAAGAATTTTCCCATATTAAGTCACTTGTCGGCAGTGTTAGGTATTTTTTAAATAACAAAGACATGATACTACTTCTTTTAAAGATATAATACTCCAGATATACGAATAAAAACTTTGCTAACAATACAAAGTGTCCATTAATACGTGGAAGTTTTGAAAAAAATCGACTCAATAACACACACTTCAACACATTTAACAAAACTTCAGAATTCATATATACAGAAATATTTAATAGTTAATTATCTAGCTTGATTGAAAATACCTAATAAAAATAAATAATTAAAGTTTATAGGCTAATTAAAAGAAGATAACAAATGTGAATAAATAAATCTATAAAACAAAAAAAACAGAAACGAATAACTAAAAAAAAACTGGAGACCGCATTTCTAACCGCATCACTATTATTTAATGCAAGAATCTTTTGTCTAATCTTTTCCTTAAAGTCATCAACTGTATAGTTATTTAGCAATTTATACACAAAATCCTTTAAAGTGCCCCACAAAAAAAAGTCCGTGGGTGTAAAATCGGGACTTCGCGGTGGCCACGCAATGTCACCATTTTTACTAATTATATTTTGGAAATTTACTCTTCAAAAATTTATCACTTGATGGCCACAATAATAGGGAGCGCTATCTTGCTGAAATTAATGTTCTCCCGCAAGTTGTCGGGCAGGTTGTTTAATTCTGGCATTATTGTATTTTGAAGCAAAAATTATATCCTAAAAACATTACATATATAAATTAATTCTTGAAGTAAATGCCTTTTGGGTAAATTTTAATTTATAAATAATTTAAATTTTAACTAACCAATAAATTAATAAAATGTAAATAAGTCCGAGAAGCTGTAGACAGGGCAGATTTTCTAAATTGTTCGAATCTTTTGTTAACTATCTGGCATCAGCATTCTTTATATGCTCTACAATAACTATCAGAACACTCTACGAGGGACCAATTTATTTATTCACAAACAACTCCTATACTTTGTCCAATTAAAGGAAAGCACAAAATATGACAAAAAGATCAATAGTAATTCGATTAGTTCAAATTATTCCTTACAAGCAAAACCCACTTAAAAAATAAACTACAGTTTTTTATTGTCATTTACATTAATGGTATACCGTCTTAGGTGTCGCGTAAATGCTTCAAAAGCTTAAAGCAAATAAGTCCAGATCCCGAATCTCGTTTTCAACTCTGTTATAAGTACAGCTACATCTGATAATTGGAGAGATAGAGTTTGAATAATATCCAGCTAATGTGTGCTTGTTGAGTGAAACTAATCAAAACTACATACAATGAAAATGGAGGTTTTCACTACAACTAAAAAAATTCTTTATCTATTAACTCACAATTTATAGTATTTACAAATTTGCGCTGTAGATTCTTCAGCAGTTTAATATATTTAAGATTGAAATCCAGACTGTCGTAGCCGTCGTAGAACTTTTTATTTTATACATATTTTTTTGTTTTAATTGTGCTATGCATTTATGTTGTTAATTTACACCTCTCTCAGTTTGTCTTTTTACATTTATTGTTTTGTGATAAAATTCCTTACACATAGCAATTTTTCAATTTTCTTGTAAGCTATATCAATAAGAAATATTTTTCTCCGTTCCGCTTAATCGCGTCTCTGTTTAGATTTCAGGCCATTAATCCCCTTTGTTCGCATGCAATATTCTATCGATTCGTTCATAATTTCCTCAAGCTATTTTCCAGGAACTTTTCACCCTCCGCGTTTAAAATTTCATAAACCGGCTGTGGCCCGCGGCTATAACTGACCGTCCACCACTGCCAACCGTATTGACCGACTGCATTGAAACTCCCACGACTGACCCGTTGTGTGTTGTCACATAAAGCGAGGCAATCGCTGAAGTTCCCTCCGTTTTTTTTTCAAAGAGGATGTAAATATCTGCCAAAGCTGAACTTCTGTTTATGGCGGAGTTAAATTTTTTAACGACCCATTTTGGATTTTTTGTTTGTATCTAGTTGAGTGAAAACACTCTTCTATACCTCGATTCTACATTAAATGTATTAAAAAGAACGGAAAAGAGGGTCCCGACAATTCCTACCTACACTTCCCGAAAGTAATGAAGAAAAACAATTAAATGTTTAGCAACTCAGGAAAAATCCTACGAAGCATCTTACCTTTACCACTAAAAAACCAAATGCTAGAAAGTGCAAAGATTATATATATCAGCCCTATGACCCACCTACCCCATCAAAACCTTTCTTAAAGTGACACACAAGAGAATCTACAAAAAATGCGAGGACCATATAATCCGGTTGCATTTTGAAACGTATTAGGCACAAGATTGGCACTCTTCGCAGCTCAGATTTTATTTCAGAGCCAGACAATACTATCGTTTTTGCGGTCTATAGATGCTGATTATACCTATCGCAGAATGCAGTAAAGAGTGCGACTTCAATGCAAGCCCTTGGACAACTATCAGGTAATCAACATCCAATACCTCGAGTCTCAAGCTATGTTTGTCTTCGAATATTAATGACAAGTCTTAAAAACCTAACCCTAAGATGCGTGTTCACGGCTCTCCTTTCCGAAGTCGAATCCTGGACATTGACAAAGATGTCAAGGCTTTCTATGTATGATATTATAGCCGTACATTGCGGATTTCCTGGGTTGATATTACAATAAATAAGTAAATATAATAAAAATGACTTAAAGAAACTAAAACTGAAATTCCCGAAAAACGATACAGCCTGCAGCAGCTTATCTTGCAGGGTAATCTGACAGGAAGAAGGGATGGAGAAAAATCCCATGGCTCCACAACTTGAAAAAATGTATCTCTGTCACTCTTTAGAGCAGCAATCAAAAGGATCAGAATGGACATGCTACCAGGCAACATTCGAAACGAATAGACCTCTTAAGAAGGACATGCCGGTAAAGCGTAAGTCTATGTGACTAAATGTGTTTCAGTGTGAATAATTCGAAATTAAGCATCCTTGAACAAGTTGGGATAAATTTTCTTCCTTCAAATGGAAACTGCAATCAGTTCAAACCAATATGATATTGTTGTCTTAACCGAAAAGAATCATTGCTCACTTCGCGCCAATGAGCTGCTGTTGCTACGAAACTGTGAGCTTTTGAACTTAACTTGCTAGTTATGGTTTGTTCATAGATATAAAAAAGTGACCAATTGCTTTTGAATGGGATTATCTAAGGGTGGTCATTAACATACAACAAGATTATTACCTAAAGTTTCGGAATTTAAATTCAGGTAAAATTGTGGTCCGTAATAGAAAATAACTTTATACTTACCTGTGCTTAATATTCTTTGGTTTGGTATACTACTTAGTTTAAGTTTATTAGTAATCATTCTTATTTCGTGTGTAATACAATGTGTGTTGAATCGTTTGCGAATTATGCAAAATATGTGCAAGTCTAGTGTATCTCAGGAGATGCTCCCGCCCAAATGTAGAAAACATTATTATATTGAGACTAAGGAAGTTATAAACAAAGTTTATTTGACTCTTATTGAACTTGGTGTCAGCAAGCAAGCATCTTTATAAGAAACGGCCATATTGACGAAAATTCCAACATCAACTGCATGGAAAATTGTGAATAATCCCATTTCAGCGAGGAAAAAAAGTAGCGATGCTGACATTGTCTCGAGTGTAGATGAAAGTGATCAACATATAATACGGCGTCAAATTTACCAGTTATACGAGGAACAAAGCGTGCCTACATTAGATATCTTAATTAGGAGGCTTGAAAAAGATGAAACCGGTGTTAAATGTGGCAGAACTACCTTATGGAAGTGTATTCAACACATGGGTTTTAGATTTAAAAAAATTGACAAAAGGCAAGTTTTAATGGAATCTTTTAGAATTCGGAAATGGCGACTGGAATATCTAGAAAAAATTAGGAATTACAGAGAACAACAGAGGCCAATTATTTACTTGGATGAAACCTGGTTCGACACTTATGATACCCTGGAAAAGGGTTGGGTTGACTCAACTGATAAGTGTAAAACAAACGCGCCATCAAAAAGAAGTAAAAGAATAACTATTTTGCATGCTGGCTTTAAAGATGGTTGGATTCCAAATGGACTTTCTCTGTCTGCGAAAAATATTAAAGATTCTTCTCTGAATTACCATGAAGACACCACCGCTGATTTATTTGAAAGTTGGTTTAAAAACAAACTAGTTCCAAACATTACTCCTAATGGCGTCATTGATCACAGACAATTGACTAAAACCTCTTCCTCATGTGACACAAAAGCAAGAATCCAAAACTACATGTATAATAACGCCATTTATTTTCATGAAGATTATACCAAAAAGCAATTAATTGAGGTTCTACAAAGCTTGAACCTACAAAAGGAATACGTCTGTGATAATTATGCAAAAAATCTGGGGCATACAATTTTAAGGCTTCCTTCCACCTTACCACTGTATATTTAATCCCATTGAACATATTTTTCACCAACTGAAATTTGCCATTCGTCATAACACTGTTTTTCCCCGTGTTAACTGCAATGTCCTTAAACTTATAGAAACCGAAGTTTTTAAGATCCCTCTACAAAGTTGAGCAAATTCTGTTAAACATATAGAAAAAGCAGAACAATCGTATATCCATATTGCAAATAATATATATATATATATATATATATATATATATATATATATATATATATATATATATATATATATATATATATATGTGAATAATTTTAATTAATTTAAGTAGGTAATAAACGACGAACTTTCAATAGCGTTTGTAGAAAAAAATTAAAGCATTTTAAAAGCAGAATCCACCACTGAACATAAATACATCATTACACAAATTAAAAGCTTTTTTACCATTTCAACGAAACCTGCAATTAAACAGTCTACACAAAATCATAAAACATTATCCAAACAGTTGCTTCCAAATTGTCGTACTGCTTAGGATTTTTAAGTGATTTAAAACCGACTATTACTTTATAAGTACACTTTTAACGTTCCAAATAAAAAGTCGACATTAAATCAATATTTGCATCAGCCGGCAAGCAAAGCAAAAGAAAGCTGTAACGAGCACTAATAACCGACGGCCGCCAAACGTAAAGCAAAATATTATTTATACTTAGAATGAGGTATATTTTTTGTAATTATATGTTATATTTCCGCATATCCGCAATACCGCTTTAAATTAAAAAAAAAACAATTTGAGGCCCATTCCCTATAACGATGAACAATTATAAACAAAAATTAAAAGCTTTTTTACATCTTTTTGCTTTAGAAAAAAGTGCAAATAAATCCAGAATGCCGCCCGCGAGTATAAACTTCCGTCACGGACAAAAAAGGGAACGGGACATAAATATGATGGATTGGGCCGAAACCGACGTATTTCGGGAAATGTTTCGAGGAATGCTCGCCCCGGGGTGAAACAAAACCGTGTGGTTATATTAAATTTGCTTGACTTGATATCTGGTATCCAGCGACGTCTAAATATCCAAATCTCGATCGTTTGAAGTCGGGCGCTCGGAGGCTTTTTCATCGGTAGAAATGTGATTAAAATGAGCCTTCGCGAGATCTCTCGAGATCCCGTTGCTCCCGAAAAATAAACTGTCCTCTAATTGTCTTTGACAAACTTCGATAAAAAGCTTTCGAGAATTAGACGATGATAAATGGAAATTCAAAAAGTTTTCGAGAAATTGTATCGAGAGAACATTATGGGTAAGTCAGTATCATTTAATGACAGTATTTGAAATACTGACAATATACAGAGTGCTATTTAATAACTATGCCCTATTTCACATCGTGATTTCTCAAGAATCTTTAAGGTAAACACTATGAAACATGTGACGTAGTCTAAAATGCATCGTCCTGGAGATTTATGAGACATAAGAAATTTAAATTTGTTCTTAATTTGCTCTTATCTGTAGCATTCGCTATCTACATGTCTTTTATCACTTTCAAAAGAAGGCGATTATGAATTTCACTTCACTTTTATGTGAAAAAAATTCTTTTAACAGAAGTCACCACTTTCCAAATCTATTACGAATACAACGAATTTCTGAATAAATTAACGAGTGTTGTGAAATAGAATTGAGTCTCGTCGGAATTAATTGTTGCACCGAGAGTGCCTTTAAACAAATTAGGGATTTGTTAAGAAAGTTATCGAACTAGGATAGTTTCATTCGGGCTAGAAACATAGTTTTGTTAAGTGCTCACTTTGTTTTGTTGTCGGCTGTGGTACAGAATGTTTTCTATATACATAAACCTAAGGATGTGATTGAAGCGTTCGTTTGTTTTAAAAATCATATACGTGCACGCGTATGGAACTCGCTCCGTTTGAAATAATCGATATATGTATTTTAAAAAAGTAACACAATTCTAATAAGGATAAAAATGACAAAATATTTGAATTAGATGCTACCCGATGGTCAAAATAAACGAATATATTTGGATCATTTACAGGCGGAAAAAAATACTGTGTTGGAACTAAAGACATTTCGAGACAAAGTACCCTAATAGACGTGTACCAATTAGACAATCTCTTCAGTGTTTAGTGGAACGATTTGATGCTAGTGGTAGTATTGAATATGAAAAACAGAAAGTGGTAAACTGGAAGGCTATCAATGAGGAAAAAGAATTCGAAAATTTATTTCAAGTTCACGATAATCCCCAGGTCAGCAGCCGTCAATTAGTTAGTTTATGTGAATCATATGGAACAAGAACTTCTAGACCGTGATTTTGAACAAAGGGAAAAGTTCTGTTCCATTATATACGAAGCAATAAAGGTCGGTCCAACTTTTTTTTCTAACATAATTTGTGGTGTGGAATAAAACACTTTAAAAGCAATTGGTCCATAAAAACTATAAAATATAAATAAAAATAAAGTATTTGCAGAATGATTTACCTCAACTTCTTCAAGAAGTTGATAACATTGAGATCCAACAAATACGGTTTCAGAAAAATGGAGCTCCTTCGCATTACCATCGGAAAGATCGAGAATTTTCAATCAGTAGAGGTGGGGTGCCTCTAGTTCAAATAGCGTTGCATATATTTTTTACGTTATCTTCGAATAAAGCTAGTATCAAATATGACTGATTTATCCATTGTATTTTTTTTTTGCAAATGTGAAAACTAGTATATTATTAGAAAAATTAAAATATTGAAAGAACCATCAGATTTAGGTATGTGTTGTACTGAATAAAAAAGCTGAAGAATCTCAAAGCGAATTATAAAAAAAACATATGTTTTATTCGTCGTCTTTGGAGCCAGGGTGTAAATTTTAAAATAATTTTAAATTGTGTATCCCGACAATTTTTACAAATTTTGTATTTACTTCTTTCTCATAACTTTTAAAACTATCTATCGCTGACACACCCTGTACGGTTGGAGTGGTAAAAAAAGAAATCTCTTTATGACGTCCAAAAACCACTAGATACCAGTTTTGGTTCGCAAATTGTTATTATTCAGGAGATTAAGTAAAAAAAATAAAAAAAAATAAAACTTGGAAGAAGCAATAATAGAAACGTTTTACAAAATAACATTTAGTAAATGACACCTTGTGTACATGAAATATCCAATAATATATTATTAGGAAATACTTTAACAAACAATAAATAAATAAATAAATATTTCGCCATATAAAATTAAAAAGCTCCATAAATGGTATACTACCAATTACACCGTTATAGACCATTTAACTTCGTTAAACTTCTTAAAATTTCTTAACATACGCATTGAAATCGAACGACAAAGGAAAAGAACCATCCAAAATTGAAGGATTACTCGTACGTCCTGTATTACGGCTCGTTCGATCGATTTGATAGCATAAACAAACAATAGATGCATCAAACGTTAAATTGACAGGCCGAAAGTAATATAATACGATTTTTACTTTCATTTTGCCATTTGCCACCGAATTAAATAGCTTCAGGCCTTGTACATGCAATAATTAAATTCGTTTTTGTTTGTTTTGCAAAACCGCATTATCGGATTTTATTAAATTAATGATTGACATCCAGAGACAACACGCATTACAACTGGTAATAACAGTACAATGAAATCCCATAATAATTAACAATAAACATTTGTAACGGCGAAAAACGTTCGAATATTGCGGCAAAATGGGTCAAAAAAGTTATTGTCGAAAATCATACGATATCCAGATAAATACGAGCATGAACATTATTGAAGAAAAAAATTATATAAAAGAACCAGAAAAAATTACAAATATTTACATTTAAAATAAAAAACACGGAGATGGTAGCAAATGAACGAATGTTCAAATGATCGAAAAACCCGAACGGGGGGCCGATCCACTAACAGCTGAGTCGTGACATATAGATGATCGAGTGACAGAATGTTTAGGTTAGAACCAGCGATTTTTACAGGGATATCAAGTTTGAAACTTGTTTTAAATGATTTATCTTACTAAGTTAACATGTTATTACTTTTGTTAAACAGGAATTCAGTTAATTGTGGGTAGTAAATTCATAGGGTAATGCAGAACAGGAACATAACCCCTTAACAAATAGTTTTTCACGACGACTTTATGTATTATTCATGCAGAAGGTGTAACGGGACACGGTAAAATTGAGTTAATATTTTATAGTAGCTCACAAAAAAGGCATTTTGCATGTGTAGTGCAGAAACGTCGTATTTTATAACATTATTCAATTTATAGGATTAAAGGTTAATAAATATATGTATATTCGAGCTATTGCAAAAAGATATCCCAGGAGCACAGAAACAAAATATCAAGCATCAGGAAAAGTTGAGGAGAACGGTGTATTCATCTTAAGGAAGGGACAGCATAATCATGAACACTTAAAGGACCAAATACAAGACAGGAGTTGCAAGCATGTGTAGAAAAGGAGACCAAAAGAATATATGCAATAGACTTGCGACAAGGTAAAGAAGTTATTAGTAATAAAAATATTTGTAGAAATGTATACATTACACTGTACGACTGAAACTATATAAGTATTAATAAATTTCAATTATGTTAACGTAATTTTAGAAATGCCGAAGATGCCTTCAACTCAGTATGTACCTCCAAGCAGAGGTGGAGGCAATCGAATGTACCTGTAGAACTGACTAGAGTTCTGGGAGCAAGTGATTGACCTAGATATTAGTTTGGTTATACAGTTTGGCAAAAAAGCTTGGCATGACCCACTTTTGTCGCAAGGTCGTGTATATATATATATATATATATATATATATATATATATATATATATATATATATATATATATATATATATATATATATATATATTCTCACGTATTGATTCACGGATGGAAAAATGTGATGACACTATATTCCGGGATATCATCCGTTCGCTCGAGCGAACGGATGATATCCCGGAATATAGTGTCATCATATATATATATATATATATATATATATATATATATATATATATATATATATATATATATATATATATGATGACACTATATTCCGGGATATCATCCGTTCGCTCGTTGAACTCCGACTGGAATCCTGCATCCGACTGGAATCCTGCAAATCTTGCATCCGACTGGAATCCTGCAGACGTTTCGCCAAAATCTCACTTGGCATCTTCAATGCTCGCGCTCCGAAAACACTTCGAGTGTTCGAAGTGTTTTCGGAGCGCGAGCATTGAAGATGCCAAGTGAGATTTTGGCGAAACGTCTGCAGGATTCCAGTCGGATGCAAGATTTGCAGGATTCCAGTCGGATGCAGGATTCCAGTCGGAGTTCAACGAGCGAACGGATGATATCCCGGAATATAGTGTCATCACATTTTTCCATCCGTGAATCAATACGTGAGAATATATATATATATATATATATATATATATATATATATATATATATATATATATATATATATATATATATATATATATATATATATATATATATATATATATATATATATATATATATATATATATATATATATATATATATATATATATGATGACACTATATTCCGGGATATCATCCGTTCGCTCGTTGAACTCCGACTGGAATCCTGCAAATCCTGCATCCGACTGGAGTCCTGCAGACGTTTCGCCAAAATCTCACTTGGCATCTTCAATGCTCGCGCTCCGAAAACACTTCGAACACTCGAAGTGTTCGTCTGCAGGATTCCAGTCGGATGCAGGATTTGCAGGATTCCAGTCGGAGTTCAACGAGCGAACGGATGATATCCCGGAATATAGTGTCATCATATATATATATATATATATATATATATATATATATATATATATATATATATATATATATATATATATATATATATATATATATATATATATATATATATATATATATATATATATATATATATATATATATATATATATATATATATATATATATATATATATATCAAAGTGGCAATAGGTAATTTTTGAAGTCTTAAATAAATATATTTTACGTTTATGAAAAAAAAATACTGGTAACTCCTAATAAAGTGTATAAAGGTAGACGTTACCTTTGTCCTAAAAATAAAAAAAAAATTGGACAAGGCACTGTGGATTGTATGTCAAATACGAGGAAATGTGGATGGAAAAAAATTATGGCGGAAATACCATAAATGTGTGTTATCCCAAGGCTCACTTGCAACTGGCTAGAACAAATTGCACAGTGAATTCAGTCGGCTTATAATCAGTTTTATTCCCATCATCAGCTGTAAACCCTCTATTTTGCTAAAAAATAAATTTTGTTGTGGACATTGTCATTCATAAAATTTTTATAAATTTGATTTGATAGACGTTAACTTTTACCTTAGCCGGTGGCTGTAATAAATAGGGGGGGATAATGACAACAAAATATTCAAAAGATACTCACGGATTAATAAAAAATATTCTTTTGAATCCGGGTTGCAACACCCTTCGATAAAATTGACCTATATTTTTTTGGAAACAATAACTGGCCGGATGCATAGGAATTCATGTGTCCTGTTGCGGATTTAGCAACCGATGTACGTCCTTTATCTTTAAAACAAGCGCCGTTTTCCTAATTCGTATTCGGATTATACCTATCATCTAGTATCGACTGTCAAATTGCTACCAGTTGACCGTTGACCGTCTGCTACATCGAGATCCCTCGTGAGGCGAAACTTACCGAGACTAAACGTCGTTCCGGAATTTCGATCATTTGAATATTCGATTATTTGTGGTGTTCCCTTTTACCGCACGGGTTTGGGAACAATCGGATGTTTTCGGAGATATTTCCCACGCCTTGAATTTTGACGTTTGTCGAGACAACACGTTCGGTAAACTTTTTTAAGTCACTCGTTTATTAAACACTCGCTCCGCTCGTGCCCAATAAACTCGTGAGCCAAATGCCGTTTACCGCACTTGTTGCATAATAAACTATTGCTCATTAAAAGTAATCGATGAGTATACAACATAATTTTGAAATTTTGACCCCTCCGCCACCCACCCCCCCCCTGCCGATTCGAAAACGCATTTAAAAAACGGTGCCCCATTAAAAAAAAAAGGAATTTGCTATCGACATCTACTTTTTTGACCCACCCTTTTACTGCACCTATTCACTGCAAAAAATGCGCAAGTAAAAACTGTGATGGACGTGTGCGCCAATTTTTCTTGAAATTCAATACCTGATTTTTAAATCAATAGTTATTCGGGAAAACCAGTATTCTTATTTAGATTTTTATACAATGTACTGTTATTAGAAGAACTTCCAACTTCTAGGGCTGGCAACAACGGATAACAACCTCTCATTGGTTTTACATGATGAGATTAATTTACGATCTAGCCTTTTTACTAATTAATGTTGCACTTTTTGTAGCTTTTGTTTAGGCCGGTGAAGCCAACTACACAATAGCCCAATTTCTTTTACAGGCTGTAACGATCCCGCTAATAGTGCACTTCCGGTTACAGTGAACCTATTTTTTGGAATCCCAAATACTTTATTTCCTTTTATAACCAACTTGCTAAACGTATCTGAAAATTTTTGCATATATCGGTGTAAACAAGAATATGAACGTTTAATTTGTTTGCCTCCATGCTAATTTTAATTTTTTGTGAAAAATGCCGCCGAATATATCACACATCTGGCATTTGCATTTTCATTTACTGGGGCGATCATTAGTATAAGTAATGCTCGTGAAATCGCAGGTTTTATTGGAGTTCGGTAAATCGTAAATTAGAGAATAAAATGGAGAAACAAAATCGTAAAGCTTAGGACAAATACGATATTATTAAAAAAAAATTACAAAGTGGGGTAAAACAGGTTGACAGTTGCAAAGTCTACCGCTACAATGATTTGGAAAAAGAGACTTGAGGTTTCATCAAATGTTAAATGTAAGAAATTAAGAAAATTTTACCAACAAGAAGTGGTTTGCACAGAAAAAGGCAGAAAACGTTCCTATCAGTGGTCGTGTCTTACAAGAAAAAACAATCGGGAACTAAGATTAAAAAAACAAAATTTAACGGTTCTAGAAGTCAGATAGAACGTTTCAAAAAGAGGCACGTTATCAGTAGAGCAAAAATTGTAGGAGAGTTTGGCGGAGTGGATATGAATTCTGTGTACGATTGGTTAAACAAAATTATGATAACAAAGACATTTTTAAAACGGATGAAATAGGCCTAGTTTACAAAATGACACCCAATCCAACACTGAAATTTGTTGGCGAACATTGTGCTGGAGGCAAATTATCTAAAGAAAAGATTACAGTTCTAGTGGCGGCAAACATGCCTTAAAGAGAAAAAAAAACGAATTGTTGCTGATACGAAAATCTGCTAATCCTAGATATTTTTAAAAAAATATTTACATATAAAGCATAAAACAATAAGTAGAGCTTGGATGACATCAGAGATCGTTACGTGAATGGAATAATGAACTGAATGGGAAAAACAGGAAAATTTTACTTCTTGACAATTAATTAATTAGTTAATGCCACCTTACATGAGTTCGAAACTTCAGCCGATGAATCACGGAGTAATACATTTCCTCAAATGTCAGTACAGGAAAATTCTTTTTATGAAGATATTGGAGACAAATGACAAAAATAAAGCCTTTTCTATAGATCTCTTGGACGCCGCAAATTACATACGTATGGCGTGGCAAACGATTACTAGAGAAACCATTGTCAATTGCTTCAAGCATGGAGGATTTTTAACAAAGGAACCTGAATATGGCTCAGATGACATCTTCCACTTAACCAGTGGCTGTACAAACATCAACTAGGCCCAGAATTCAGCTGCGGCGGTAGTGTCTAATGGAAGAACACGTTGGAAATAGATTTAATGACTTTGGTTTTAGCGACTATGTTAAGCATTGACAGTGATATTGTAACTGACTGACGATCAAATTGTAGAGTCTGTAACTTCAAACGCGATATTGAGTGATGATGAAGAAAAAGAAAATCTTGATAATTCGGCGAAAACTTGTAATGATGATGACAATCCGATCCCTGCCGAAATGAAAAAAAAAAAAAACTATCGGAAACGCTTGATTTTCTGGAATGGCGCGAAGAACCTGACGATATCTTGTCACTTTAAAAATCATGTGAACAATGTTTATGTCCCTAGTAGATACGTACAAAAAAAATTACAGATGTTATGATGTAAGTTTACATTTTTTATTTTTTGTTAATAATGTATAATAATATAATATGTATTTGGACTCAAAATTAAGAATGTACGCAATAATTTAAAAAAATAAATTTAAAACTTATTAGTACCTAGCTATGCTTATTGATTCCATTCAAGAAATCAAATCAATCAAAATTAATGGAAAGCTAAAAACAACATATGTATATACCGGGTGGCCCATTAATAAAGGACGCCGGCCATATCTCAGAAACCGTTAGTCCTACAACTTAGAAAAAAATATTTATAGGTAAATCGGCCAAGAGAAAAAGCTGGAAATTATTTCAAGTTCATAAAATGGCCGCTAGGGGAAGCAACCTCTACTGTAAAATAGAAAAAACGGGTTTTCTCAAAAATATTCCAAATTAAACTATATAGAAATTAGTTTTAACATAATCTACTTTAGATAAGGAAACTGTTTGGTTTGAACAATTTTTTTCTATCTAGTCAAATTAAGGGTGGGGGAAGGGTCAAATATTGGTTTAGAAAAAGGTGAATAACTTTTTTTTTTTGATAATCCGATTTCGACGAACTTAGTTTAGTTTACTAGAGAAACCATTGCCAATTGCATGAAGGATAGAGGATTTTTAAGATTGGAACCAGTGGTTGGGAAAACATCAAGTAGACCCAGAATAGAAGACCACTTTAAACTTTATAACCAGATTTAATGACTGTTAGCGATGACAACACTGACACTCACTGATGATCAAATTGAAGCGCCTGTAACTTCAAACAAGATGTTGAGTGAAAAGAAAGAAGATCTTCATAATTCGTAATGATAATGTAATGATGGGGACGTTCCAACTCTTGCCGAAATGACAAGAAACTGTCACAAACGCGTAATTTTCTGAAAATTACAGATTTTATGCATTTAATCAATTCTTCTACCAACGAAAAATGCGAGAATCTATAGAAATCTATAAGCAACCTAACAATCTTAACCGCAACTCTGGTCTTTACCTATCACCCATATGGGAATCAGTCATCCGAGAAGATGTGAATGCCCCTTATTTAGCTGCGCCCCCTCAAAGAATATATAAGCAGGTACAGAGTAAAATACGAGCCAATTTCAGTTAAGCTCTGAAGAAGCCAACACGATGATTGGCAAAACGTTAGCAAGTTCGACTCAGGAGGAATGCAGAAGTTTTTTAAATAGTAACACATGTATGTACTTTGCACATATTTTATATGTATTATACAACAAACCAGTTTCAGAACATTATACTCGTTCGTTACTCTATTTATAATTTTGATAGCTTAATGAAATACGTAGATGCACGACATTTTGTCACTCTACATCGAATAAAATGCATCCACACTTTTAAAAAGTCAAAAATCTTATTCTGTATGTATTAATCCTTTGAAAACTGCAACGATGCTTAGCACTGGCAACATTGTCTCAGCTCGCCAAGACATTGTCATTACTTTAAAAGGTAAAAAATGTTATCTACCTTGATTACATATCTCTGCGATAAACTATACAACTAGAAAACCAGGACTGAAAATTTTTGATTGGACTCAGATCTCGTAAGCGAAGATTTATTAGAGTTTATTTTATATGAATTATCAAAGGACAAAAGGTAAAACGTGCGTTCTCCTTTTGCAATAGTCTCGCGTCCGTTATAACGGGTAGGCTAGAGATTTCCGTGCCAAAACCCATTTAATACAGGGACCAAGCTCCCTTCGACGACCCCCCAAACGAACTCCGAAAACTAAACGAAACGCCATGCGACTATATAACCCTTTTCGGGAACATCGGATAAACACTCGTCGTATCTGGACAACGTACCGCCCTTACAATGTTAACGCCCAAACTATTACGAGATAAACAAGGTGAAAAGAGACAACGGTGCCAAAACACATGTGAATAACGGACCCTTAATCAGGGTCTATTTTAATTAAATTGTACGAGTAAACCGAACCGGGGGGGTGCGGATAAAATTTAGAATAATTAGAAAGCGGCGACCAGCACAAGTCCACTAATTTTACTTAACTATAACAACAAAAACTAGCGCGCTTCGCAATTATTTCGTTACACTGGCCTGTCATTCGAAATGATCCGATGCGTGGGTCACACTTTTCAGAATAAATTCCTAGTTTATATATATATATATATATATATATATATATATATATATATATATATATATATATATATATATATATATATATATATATATATATATATATATATATATATATATATATATATATATATATATATATATATATATATATATATATATATATATATATATATATATATATATATATATATATATACAAAACGAGAATGATATTAAATTAACATTGATGACTCATGACTCATAAGAAAATTTCAGAAAATACATAATTTTTAACTACTCTTTTAAATACATTTAAATAATTTTTCCTACACCTTAATACTTTGGAAGCTGACTAAACTCTTATAAGCTTCAAAGCTTCAAGCTTTTGTTTCAAATAGTGCTTGACATTTTAACATTAATTCGTTAATTTGATCGACATTAAACAAGAGTATTCTTTTTTTTAAGTTAGAACCTCCAGCTACCCAAGCAATATTTTTTAGGTGTTTGTTTTTTTGTTTTAGGGGTATAGAACTTTGAAATTCAATAAAACAAAGATGACTTTTTCAAACTGATATGAAATTTACTTTATTCGAAAGATAATCTTATCGCATTATAATTGAAACATGACTTCTAGCATATAACAGCCACGGCTGGTTTGTATCAGGAGGTTCAATTTTCAATGATTTTTTCCAAAGTTTGTGGCCCCATATCGGCAATACCGTGGCGAATGTTGTCCTCGAAACGGTCAATGGACTTCATATATCTCTAGAGAAAATAGTCTGGCGGCGTTGAATCGCACGCTCTTGGAGGCCAATTCACACTCCCGAAACCAAACCAAACGTTTCCTCCAATAAATCAATTGTTGCACGAGCTGTGTAATCATGGCTCCATAGCAGTAACCATTGACTGTAACGTTCTAGCCAGCAGCGTTTTTAAAGAAGTCGGGACCAATTATACCACTAGCCCATAAAAAACACCAAACAATCAGTTTTTGTGGATATAACGAAGACTGAACATACACTTGAGGATTATGATCATTCTGAATACGGCAGTTCTGATGATTGACGTATCCATTCAACCAGAAGCGAGCTGCATGGCTAAACATAATTCGCTTATTAAAATCTGGATCGACGACAATCTCGTTTTGGACCCATTCGCCGAATCTGCAGCTTCCTAGGTGATCCTGGAAGAGTTGTAGTTTGTAATGACGCAAACCGATATCTTTCCGCAAAATCTTCTATAAAGTGGATGAACGATGGTGAATAGTGATTCGAGTCTTCCTCTACATTACGCTCTACAATGACTTCTTCTGTACGCATCTGTGAATGCGTAGTATCATTTAGAGTAAACGTTCCATATCCAATGTATTGCTCTGATCGACGATTATATTCAGCGCAAAATGGACGAAGAACCAAGATTTTCAAAATAAATTTGCACAATTTGGAAGCCTTGTTCAGGCGTCAGTCTATTCCTATTGACATGCCAAAGCAAAATGAACACTTGACAGCTGACAAAATGGCCGCCATTTAAAAAAGTGTTGCTAACTTAAAGTTCTATACCTCCGGAAAAAACACTATTTACAATGTGTTAAAAGACGCTATATACAAGTGGCTCTCATATTATTACATTTTAATGAAATTATGCCCAGTACTTTAAAAGTTGTTAAAGGAAAATTAAACCATGAAAAAAAAAATGTTTTCATATTACATTCAATAGATATTAAAATATTTACGGGCACTTAAGACCCTGCTCCAGTTAAAGGCAATATTACTTGTTATATAACAAAAGCTCACTCAACAGGCGACATGTCCAGACGTCCGCATGGCTTTCGTGGACTATCTAACAAGTGACGACAATGTCATGTTGCTCGTTTGTAAAATCAAAATAATGCAATAACGGTATATTATGGAACAAGTTTCATAAACACGAGTATTTAATAAACCAGTGATTGAAAAGTTTATCAGCGTGTTGAATTTTTTCTAGAATCATTAGTCTTTTGAAAATTGACTGCTGAGTGATATGACCACCATAACTGATAACCGTGAAAATACCAACCGTGCCTAAAATCTAAAGAAAACACCCGATTGGTCCCACACCGGTGACTAAAGTACCCAAGTGGTTCGGGACTGCGCTTTCTATGCATAAGTTGGTATTTTGGAGTTGGGAATCGAAAAATTTCTTTACAAGTAGTTCATAACGTTCACAGCACGAAATCGCCCGTCTATTTTCCCGGATTTATCACAAGATGAAAACTAAACATCAAATAAAATGATAAACGTGACGGCGTTCCGTTCGGATATACGCGATAAAAGACGATTTTCGTAAGTAAACACTTTCGCGAAACAGATAAGAATGTTTATAAAGGAAAAGCTGTCGCTGATAACGACTGATACGCACTTCCAGCATATATTTATAGATTGAGAGGTTATAGGAAACGTCTGAAAATATCTTGAACGTCGATCAACACGCATCTGGTTACTTTCGAAAATCGATTGCGGTAGATCCTATGAGATCGCCATTGGTACAGACATGATCAGCGTCGGAAAAAAAATTTTTTTTTGGTCTGTCCGTTCTCCGTTCTCGTCTTTTGGTTCTTCCTGAATAGCTTTCGAACCGTTGGAGCTACAAAATTTAAATTTGACTCCTTTCTAAGCATCCACAAGACATATAAGTTTGTAAGAAATGACCTCGATCCGACGCAGACATCCATCTTTTTTTGGTGATTTTCGAAAGTTTTTTGGACATTGCTAGGAAACACGATAAGTGTCCGAAATTTGAAACAATCTTCTTCATATTTGGCACTTACCAGAAGATGCAGAAGATACCGCTCCATAAACTTTTATCCTTGACAATTTTTCAAAAATATACAGAGTGCGCCACAAATTAAAAAAAAAACTGAACAATGGGTCCCCCTATTCTTGAAAATTGGTTATAACTAAAAGATTAAGATTCAGATGTGACTTAATTTTAGATTGAGATATAGCTCGCACAGACAGCTAAAACTTTTGTATTTAAGGTTTTCACCTATTTTACAGGGTGTTTCCGATATTCCGTGCTAAATAAGAAATATGTTAAGTGCCCTAAATTTGCAGATATCAACTTCAAATTCAGCAGAGAAGTAAAAGTCCGTGTCCACATTTAAACAGTAGAAATTGGGTGAAATTAAGTTTTACCAAGTATTTAAAAAAATATATATTTTTTTGGTAATGTTGGCTTCCAGAAAAATATGTCTTCCTCCATAATCGTTCAGCCGATCGGCAAAATTATTTAACCAGAAGACAAGGAAGATTCAGTGCAATAACATTTATTTCAGGCATTTTTTCGATTATATACAGGGTTTTCAAATTATAGGCAAAAATCTAAAATACCTAGATAATTGTTCCTTTACGGAGTAAATTATTAACCGCATAATGGGTGTCATGGGTCGCATCAAGAGTTACAATTTTTGTATTTGCGGTTTTCGTCTATCACATACGCTGCTCGGGATATTTGAACAAATCCATATTAAAATCGCTATTTCGGGGGCACTGCCAAGGCGCGATGACGTCATTGATTATTACGGCGCACTGCATGGTTTCAGAAAAAACTTATTTTCTCGAAAACCATTTACTATTTTGGAAAACTCTTGGACCAGAAAACGTGGAAGATCCAGGGCTATAACCTCCATTTGCGGATTTTTTTCAATTTTGTACAGGGTGTGTCAATTATGGGTAAAAAATGTAAAAGACACTGAAAATTGCCGTTTTCGTGGATAAATTATTAGCTGTAAATGAAAAAATATAAAACATGGGATAATTTGGTTTACACAGTCTCGAACATTGTGTCGAGAGAGAGAGAGAGTTTCATGTTTCGTCTATCATACAGGATGCGCGAGATACTCGGAATAATATAATTGGAAATCGTTATTACCTGTACAAATTTTTATATTTGTCGTGACTTTGAAATTCTGAGATAAGTAAAAGACGCTTTATACAGAGCGTGAACACAATATAATTACATCGACTTTGCGAAAGTTCCACAGTGGTCCGCAGGAGCACGATAGAAAAACAATGCGTCCCTCTAGGACAACGAAACGCGAAGCGACTTCGTTTGAAAATAAAAAGTTGATACGCGCTACTTGACCCGCCCAGTGACGATTTTTCGAAAGTAATCTTGTTTAAATAGCATTAGCTTAAACGTCCGTCTGCGATCATAAAAAAAAACTTCTCGTTAACTAAATGACAAAATTTAATCCATGAAAAAACTTTTCATGACAAATTAGACGTGCATAAAAAAAATTGCCAAAAATAGATTCTATAATGAGATAGATAGATCTCGATCCAACCGCACCTTTGCCTTCAGGAATATTCAGCTTCCACTCAACCAACTATCCTCGTAACAAATCAAAGGAAACTCTTCTTTCCGTTAAATAATTAACTCGCAACAAACGCGAACCAATACACCCTCCACCACACAGCTCCCGCTTCTGCGTCGCATTTCGTTCGTTCGAATGTGCAGCGCGCAATTTTCGCAGGCATAAATTTCATCCACTTTCCTTATTTTCCGGGCTGCAGATAGGGGAGCACCGTCGACGTCTACGTGGAGGTCCCTGAGGACGGGCGGCAGCGCCACCTACGCCTCCTCCGCCGCCGCCGTCGTCGTCGTCGTCGTCTCGTCTTCCATATAAACAACATAAACGAAGATGCACCTCCATTAATGGGCGCAATCAGCGGCGAACAGCGAAAGCTCCGGTGAATAATAAACTGACAACCGCGGGGCTGCATGCTACCGCGCCGTGTTCCAGTTCATGCGAAAATTAAACGGCTTAGGAAAAGTTATTTATGAATCGTTCCGCGTTCCGGTTAACGCCCCAATTTGGCGATGGAAGTGTAACTAGACTCATTACGGCCATTAAGTAATACCCCTTGCGCTGCGGGCGAGAAGATATCCTTCACCGCGGTGCAAGCAAACTTCTAATTGGTTTTTGAATTTTCGATAGCCTTCTCTCTGCTCTTTTCGCCTACGCCGAAATTACGAAATATGGGAACCGGAAGTACCGGAATATTAATTGGACGGGGCTTCTCCATTTTTGGTAACGCTACGATGACGAGAAATCGTCCAGAAGAACGGAGTGAACGGAGAACTGCTTCAAAGGAAATAAAAATAATGATATGCTTATGTAGTAGACAATGCTAATTACAAATAAAAAATAATACATAACGTTCTAAGTACAGGGTGCCCCATTATAAATGACTAAATACATAATTTCATTAATATTGATCCAACGATGAAGTTTAAATTATCAAAGTTGGAGCATTTTTCCTAAACCTTCGGATTTTGCAATCAAAAATATAAAACAAAAATTTTATTTGGCAAATTTTGACATTTTTTAAAAATTGAATACCCTGTATGTGTTAATAGAGTGCTTTTTTTCTCTTGATTTGAACATTTTTTCGGTATTTTTAAAATATAACCAGAATCTACTGCTCACATGGAGTATAGGAGATTAAATCTTCATAGAGTGATTCCACGTTTAAAAAAAAACATTTTATAACCCTTACAGTAGGTTCAAAATTAGAGGCCTAATCCAAAGAAAAAAAAGGTGTGTATTTTAATCACTAGCATTAAAGTTAAAATCAAAATGCATTCATCTGAATTGCAGAAACAAAACAAAAACAAAAGACTGCATACCGGATATGAATTTAAGAAAAAGTAAAATATAGCGGATTTTAAAGACACACAAAATGCAAGCGTATAAGTTGCCCAAAGTTCAACATCTTACGGGTAAAGATGGAGACATCTTGACTTTTTCCATATCAGGTTAGAACGAATTCAAGAACCACCTAATTTATATTAGATATTATTATAGATTACATAAAATATTAGATAAAATGAGCGATATTTCAAAATCTGTCAAAAATAAACAACTCATATATATGTGAAATAAAAAAAAACGCTATCGATTGACACATTCAAATCCAGGGTGTTCACTTTTTAAATAACGACATGTCAAAATTAGACAGAGAAAATTTATATTTTATATTTTCATTGCAGAATCGCAAGGTTTAGCAAACATGCGCCAACTTTGGTAATTTAAACTTCATCGTAAGATCAATATTACAACAAAGTTATCCATTTAGTAATTTATGTTTTTTATGCATATTCCTCATCTACTTTACTGTAAAAATAAAAGCCTGAAAGCATTTTACTACAACTTCAAAGTGTCAAGAACGAGAAAGAAATTTCGAATTTTCCGTTCCACTAAACTCTTTGCACTATTTCATCAACTCCATGTTCGTAAACAGTACTTAGATGACGTACTTTCAACATGATTCATTAGATGTTTCATAAATCTAAAGGTAGATGGAGCTCGAGTCATATAAATTCAAATTCAAAAAATAGTTAAATTTTAAAATTATTGAACCGTAATTCAGTGTCTACTTAAAATATTAACCAAAACAGACTCATTTTATTAGTTTGATCATAGAAACAAGAATTTATGAGGTAATTAGACTAAATCATTTATTGCGACAAAGAAAAAAAGAATTTGTAGATAAATTTCAGAAATGGACATGACACATACATAAAAAATATAATGATATAATATAATGATCGTATAATTAATACAAAAATTTTATTATTAGATTAATAATTAATCACCAATGAGAACAAACAATACAAGATATAAAAAAATAGAATAATCAATAAGTGACTAATGCTAATTCATTGATAATAGATAATATAAAAAAATACAGCAAACAAATACTACTTTGAATTTGACACACAAATCTTATATCCAAATCTTAGACTTTTTATTTTTAACATTCTGGACCTTTTTTTGTTATATATCCTTATCGTTTACTTTTTGTTCAATATGCATTTATATTTATTAAGTTATTTATCCACCGACAGAATAAATTTTTACTCACAAGACATCTGAGAAGAACAGTATAGGTGTGCCATCACTGGAGGGCAATTTTCTCATGTAAAAATAAGACCTCGACTCTGCTTCATTTCGAAGCTCCAGGAAGTTAATAGTACATTATGCAACAAGTGCGGTAAACGGCATTTGACTCACGAGTTTATTGGACATGAGCGGAGCGAGTGTTTAATAAACTTAAAAACGTGTTGCATACTATACTTTTTCTACGACCGTTAGTTTTTGGGTACATTTTCGCCAAACAACACGAATACATTCACTGGCATGACTGTCAGAATTGACAAACCTCAACATTCAAGGCGTGGGAAATATCTCTCCGAAAACATCCGATTGCTCCAAAACCGGTGCGGTAAATCCCCGGAAATGTCCGAATTGGTTCGAATCCGTGGAAAACGTGGTAAAGTCACGCTTCCCGCACGATAGATTGGTATGTAATTATGTATTTTACAGACGGGAGTAGAAAAACAGTTTTAACTATCTTGGTTCCTTAATTACAAAATACGGAAGAAAAAATCTATTACTAAAACAACGAAACTCCGTCTAGTTGATGCTCTAATCTACAACATTGAAACCTATACAGTGGAAACATGGACTTTATAAACAAAACAGATAAAAACCGAATAAAGGCTTTCGAAATGTGGATTTATAGACGACTCTCGTCTAACTAACGTATCCCTATTATAAGAAATCGGTCCCCGTTTAAGGCTCCTAACCAGAGTAAACCGGATGTATCTGCAGTACCTGGGGCATATAGCTAGAAAATCAGGAACAATGGAATGGATCATAGAAGGCAAAAGTAGAAGGCAAATGCCCAAGAGGCAGATCTCCAACTGGATGGATACACCAAACAAAACCCTTAATAAATACAAGACTGCATGATACCGAAAGGATTCCACAAGATAGGCAAGCATGAAATCCACTGCTGAATCAAATATGAATGGTGTCATCACATCGTTTGGAAGGAGGATGACCTAAAGGGCAACCACTAGAACTGAAATGTCCCCGACGGCGCCGATGTTTGAGACATTTGGGAAGCAGATGAAAGTCGCCTCTATTGACTACAATTACCTGGACATTATGATGCACTCTACATGTATAAAATAGGCCTTGCGGGCGACGATGATTGCAAGGTGTGAATTGAAGATGAAGAAAGCGCGTACTGTGACTACACCCGCCAGTGGGAAAGAAGTATTCCGATACTCAAATCTGGGAACTGACAACCTAGAACTAGCCTGAAGAAGGTACAGCGCTTGGTTGAAGGTGGAAAATGTCTCTGGCAGTGCAAAAACTGAGATTGGTTTAACAAAATAAATTTGGGTTATTTCCGCAAATCTTCCAAGTAGAAGCCTGCGTAACCGAGTTTCCTAAATTCGTTCACTAATACATCGGCAAAACGACGCAAAATTTTATGAAATAAATAAAGTGGCACATTAGCGCACCAAAGCAAATAATTATTAACCGCCTTTTCCCCCTCCTCATTCTCGTTATTAATATAACGAATAGCGTGCGTGCAGTTTGAAACATTGGCAGGGCCTGGCAAAGGCTTTCGTGTTCGATAATAACAGCAAGATTTTTTCCACGGAATTGTAAAATGAACTATCATGCACTTCAATTCTGTTTCCCCGCAATTTTGCGTCACTTTAAATTTTCTAAAATCAGTTTCTAACTAGAATTTTTTACGAGTTTCCGAATATAAATACTTGAAATAAAACTTAGAGACTTTGACTGAGAAAAATTTTTGAAACATAAAAGGAAGGCTCCATAATCTCCATAATAAACTGAATTAAAAATTGCATATAATAATAATAGCCTAAAATAGTATATTATGCAACAAGTGCGGTAAACGGCATTTGACTCACGAGTTTATTTGACAAGTGCGGAGCGTAGCGGAGCGAGTTTTTAATAAACGAGTGAGTTAAAAAGTTTACCGAACGTGTTGCATACTACACTTTTTCTACGACCGTTAGTTTTTAGGTACATTTTCGCAAAACACGAATACATTCACTGACATGACCGTCAGAATTGACAAACGTCAAAATTCAAAGCAAAAACATCCGATTGCTCCCAAATCCGTGCGGTAAAATCCCGGAAATGTCCGAAGTGGCTCGGATTCATGAGAAACGAAACTGACGTGGTAAAATGACGCTTCCCGCACGCTAGATCGGTGGGTGTTTAGGTATTTTACAGACGGGAGTAGAAAAAATATATTACACTAAACAAATTCCACAGGCTACGTTTCGCTAATCGTCCTCATGGTTTTTTTAGGGCTTAACTGAAACAGTTAAAAACTTAAGTGAAACTATTTCAGTTCAGTTCTGAAGAGGGCAACTACGTACCTTGTACCGGTATTTTTGGTTTTTATAAATGACTTTATCCCTGGATTGGGTGCAAAATCAGTGCTCAGTGTTGGTGATACAAATTGTTACCTTTTGAAGGCGATAGTCAGTAATGTAGAGGTTTAATATCTAAGGCTCAAAAATGCTCTTTCCACATGCAAATATGGTAACACTGTGGAACCAACATCATTTTAGTTCACAAGCTCGCGTTTAAGTTACCTTTATATCTAATCAATATATTTATATTTAAATATATTTCTAGTTCGATGAACCATCTTAGCTACTAATACTGGCTTGGGGTCCGCATATGAAAATAGTATTTGGACTTCAGCATAAAGTTATCGAGAATATATTTAGTATAAAATATTGTGAAATTTTTAAACAGCATCGGTTATTAATAATGGTATTCATTTATCAGTATTTCTCTTACATTAACACAAAGAACAGCGATTTTCGTTTTGTAGACCAGTTGCACAATATGAATACAAAGCACGTTAACATACATGCAGATTTTCCCAAACTTAAGAGCGACAGAATTTCTTTTAATTATTATGGCCCATTGTTATACATGCCTTGCCGACTAGAGTGAAAGACATGAGCAGTTTTGCTGAACTACATAAAACAAATTTTACTAGATAATGCTGTTAACTCAATTGACGAGTTTTTTCATCTGAGTCGAGGGACATTCACGAGATTTCGTAAAGTTGGATTGAATATTATTATAAATTTTATTTCATTTATTTGTAAACCTTTTTATTGTAATTCGTTTTTAAAGTGTGTTTTGTTTTTCAATTTAGTAATATTGTTTTTAACATATCTATCTACCTATCAAGCGGTAATAAATTGTAAATATAAGCTGAGTGATATGTAAAACATCCATTAACAGAAGTGGTGTTATAGTAGATATGGAAGAATAATGCGGTTCAAGTCTAGGTTTTTGCGATACGTCATTGACAAAAGATAGTTCTTATAATAATATAATTTTGTTCGCAAAAGTACCGTAATGAATTTCACGTCTCATATCCATCTTCAACTAGCTGTGTTCCGAATAGTTCTAGTAACACGTTCCGATAGACTTAATTTAATTTTCCTGATATTTGAATTTGTACAAGAGTTTGAAGAGACTATAGGCTATCAGTATGCTTTGAGGAACCCAAGAAGGTATCCAGCTTCAAACATATATTTTTAGAGAACTGAGAAAATGAATTGGTGTCTTGCCTACAATAGCTTTATTTTATAGAAGCACTTTATTCCATTAGTAGTGACCGTCTATTAGTAAGGTAGTTGTTTTTACAGAATTAAAGTTTAATCAGTTTCTCATGTACAAATTTGAGAATCATCGGCATACAAGCGAAAATGACAAGATAATACTACTCCTCCGGCAGAACAGTGACATAAGAACAAAACATTTTGGAAATTGAGTTAAGTCCATCATTAATCCTGAAATGGTTTAATTTCATTTTTAGGCGATATTTTTTTTCTCACTGTGCTACCTGACAATCTGATACTTTATAGAAAATAAAAAAATTAAGGCTTTAGTGCAATAGCGGCTTAGCTTTTTTGGGAAAAACGCGTGTATAGCTTTTGTAGAGCATAAAATTTCCTACAAAAAGTTCCTATGCGTACATTCTCCCGACCAACAGCTTTTAAGTTATAAAGCTGTGAAAACAAATGTTCATTATAATTGATATCAAATCATTTTTAAATTAGGATTTATTATTTTTACATTAAAAATCAATTAATTATAAACAAAAGAACCCTTTATTTGAGTTATTATATGATTCAAGTTTCTAATTTCCAAAATAACTTTGCAATCAAATAGAGAAAATTATAATTCAATTATTAAAAAAACATTAATTATAATTAAACAATAATTAATTATAGACATTTAGAAAATATTCATATTTGTAATCCAGTGACCACTCTAAAAATTAATTAATAAATAATCATATGTAGAGGTGTAATTTTTTATGTTATTTTTGAGTTGACTCAACAGAAACTCCAAAATAACATAAAAAATTACATTTCTACATACCATTATTTATTAATTAAAATTTATATTCGTTCACTAAATTTTAGAGTGGTCACTGGATTACAAATATGTCTATAATTGTTTATAATTTAATTATAATTAATATTTTTTCAATAATTGACTTTTAATTTTCTCTATTTGATTCCGAAATTATTTTGGAAATTAGAAACTTGAATCATATAATAACTCAAATAAAGCGTTCTTTTGTTTATAATTCATTGTTAGTTAATGTAAAAATAATAAATCCTAATTTAGAAATGATTTGATATCAATTATAATGAACATTTATTTTCAACTTAAAAGCTGTTGGTCGTAGAGAATGTACGTATAGGAACTTTTTGTAGCAAATTTTATGCTCTACAAAAGTTATACACGCGTTTTTCCCAAGCAAGCAAGCAAGCAAACTTTTAGGGATAAATACCAAAATTTTATTTTCGTTTTTTGCTTCTCCTGAAAAATTATGCTTTTTGCAGTTCTGTCACTGTTCCGCCGAAGCAGCAATATGGTAAAAAGTTATCTTATATTATGCGGATGTATCCCCACGAACTTTAGAAGACCAAATACCCCTTTGTATCAAAATAAAAATTGCGCATATTCCTACGAAAACTTACCCTAATACTGCGAGCTTCTAAACGTCTAAATTCCTGAAACAAAAACCAAGTCGTTTGTAAAAATCCACAAACAAAATCAAACGAATTAAACCAGGCACTACATAGACAAACGGAAACGGATATAAGGTGCGAAACGCTTAACTTTTCTACTTTCGCTTAAATAAAAGCGGCTTCGAATGCCGAACGATAAAGCGAAAAACTCCGCGGCATCGGTTTCAAACAACGCGAAAAACCGGAGAGCGAAAAGTTTTCTCCTATTATTGTGAAATATGTGGGCGGTGATGCGCTCGGAAAGATGTAATATATAAAAGTGGGTATTTATGTCCGTCGGTTATTATAATTTTAAATTGCACAGGGTTAGTTCCCGTTCATGCATTTATCACCATAAAAACCCGTCACCCACCCCAGTTATTAAAAAAGTTTTCTTTGATTTCGCTTTTGTCTTGGGGGATACGTAATTTCCGAGTTAAAATTTTAGAATGTGGACGGGATTAAGAACTCACAATAACGGAAAAAATTTACGGAATAATGGGATGCGAGTATCTTATGCAGAGAGAAAATTTAAACATATTTTTGACTTTCATCCAAAAAAACTTGCACAATTACACAATTTGAAACAAATAATAGGTTGCTATCGGTGAATATTATTTAGAGCAGAAAATATGCTATTATCTCATTTGCTTCAGGGGTTCATTTTGATTAAGGGATTATAAGAATGAAGTTCAATTTATGTGTCTGTTAAATAGTGTCCCGGAACGTCACAATAGCAGGAACGACTACATACAGAGTTCTTGCACATTTGACAAACCGCCAAAACCTCAGTGTAAAATTTCCTTCCTTTTTCAAAGCTTCCAAGCCATACTTTGATCAGATAATTTTAATTTTTATTGCTCTTAAAGAAAAAAGAAAATTCACACAAAACAAACGACAAACGACAAAGTAAACTTAAATACAAGACTACAAAATGTTTAAAATATAAACGAAAAGTATATATTTTAAACCCATTTTCTTTCAACCTGGTTAAGCAAATAAAAAAGAGAAAAAGCAAATGAGCCACTGAAAGTGTGCTTTCAATATTTGCTGTAAATAAGGCCATTTTTATTTTTTTTTTAAGAACCCAAAATTAATGTTTGTTTTATTTTGTGTAACATATTAAAACCGAAAAAAACTAACGTAATTGGCAAGTGCTATCGTACGACCTAACTACAAACAAAGGTGGAGATAAAAGCACAAAACTAAGGATGGCCGACAAAATATCATTCTAACACTTAATGTAGGGTCCAAAAAATTTGAGATGAAGTAGTAGACTTAATCCAGAAAAAGAGTTCACAAAATATTTCAAGAAGGATCTTGTAAAATACATGTTTATAAAAATTCCTCTAAAAATACTAAAACATTCGGAAATACCTTAGGACTCCCCGGAAATACTTTGTCCACTAAAATATTCCAGTGGTTTCCCCGCCGGTTTTAGATGGCCAGAGTATTAAATCAGTTAAAACACAAACGATTCTTTCAAAATCGATAAAATCAAAAGATCAATGTCACTGTCAAAATGTAGTCAAGACACTCGTTCAAATTCTGAAGCCTGAAGTTTTGACGCATCATGGTACAATGGTGACCGTTTGACGTTACACTGAGAAACATCAATTTTAACATGTGTGTTGGCTCTCTTGCGGTAATAGCAATGTTTGGTGGGTCGACGCCAAAAAAGATCCTATAACAGGACAGAGCACTGCACGGTTCACCGTACTTCTAGTGAAATAAACACAAACACCAAGATCCCACAATCGATAAAGCAAAAGATTCTTTTTTTCCAGTAGGCTCGACTGGGGTGTACAATTAACTCTAAATGTTCCGTTATTATCGACAGAAAGCCGTCAACGATTTTCAACACGTCCCTGAATGCACATTATACGAGCGAGCTCATTATGCAAACCAGAAAACTGATAACTTAAGCCCCGTAATAAGAGTAATTACGTTAAATTACTTAGCATAAATCTCGGGAGATGATGTGTGGGAGAACTTAGACGGCCATTGTCATGCCGTTTCAACGCATTATCTCGGCGGTGTTAATAACGCATGTCTCTTATTTTATAAACGGAGCAAAACGAAAATGCGACAAGAATCTCCGCCCGCGAGACACTTCGTAAAAGTTCTTGTTTGGTCAAAACGTGTTGTTTTTCCTGGACGTATTGTGATCTACTAACTAACCGTCCACAACCGTCTAAGAAGTATATTCCTCCTTACGGCACGTGCGTAATCGCATCGTTTTCATTTTTGCAAATATCTGAAAGCTGAGACAGTGTTGCCAGTGCTGGACATCGCCGGGGGTTTTTTATGGATAGTGGTAATGTAATATTTTTTCTACTCAAGTCTGTAAAATACCTAATTACACACCGATCTAGTGTACTGGAAGCGTCACTTCGGAAATTTCACGGATTTTACCGGACAGGTTTGAGAGCAATCGGATGTTTTCGGAGATTTTACCGCATTTTTTGAATTTGGACGTTTGTCAATTATGCCGGTGATGTCAGTGAATGTATTCGCGTTGTTTTTACAAACATGTATCCAAAAATAATTTCAAAACTACGTGCTATAAGCTACAATTAAAATCTAGTAGACTAGTTGGTAAATAAAAGGACATTTATAATTTAAGTTTCTCACAGAAATTTTAGATACCGTTCGCATAAACTTTAGTGCTTTTTAAGGTTTTTAAATTAATATCTTGCCAAGACCAATTGTGCCACTTCCAAATATCCATATCTCATCAGTTCAAACAAAACAAAATTGAAGATTAGGATCTATTTTTTCTTGCTTATACGTTCTTGAAAATTTAATCCTCTTAAAAGCAATTACAGTCTTTTTCATTAAATAAACTACTTAATGATCAATTGTAAAAGTTAGTTTTGGTTAGTTTTATAATTGTGTTTATTCCGTTGTTTATATGACATATCCAATAAGACATCTCTCTCTGTCTCGTGTACACGGTTAAAAAGAAACAACAATGGCAAAACCGATCGGGACGATAAAGGAAAAGGTTTAGTGGCAACTAATAGATATTTTGTTTCAATCTGTTATTATTTTTAATTTAATAAATTGTGATTTTTTCGTGACGGTCGAAGAAAAAGTATGCAACAGGTTTGATAAACTCTCACTGGTTTATTAAGCACTCGCTCCGCTCGTGCCAAATAAATTCGTGAGTCAAATGCCGTTTACCGCACTTGTTGCCCAATATACTATTTACGTATTCAAAAGCATAGGAAAATTAAAAACTCCGCTCAATATATGTAAACAAACAAAATACAATAGGGATATGGTGCGTAAAAAATTACTTTTTAAATTTGACGTCAGAATCTAGTGGACTTTTCAACCTCGATTTCACGCGCGTCTTGTACTACGCCTGCTTTCGCTTATTTTTGAGAAATGTGACTTTTTCAAAGTGAATAGGTGTTTTTGGGATTGCTATTACAACGATTGATAGCAAAAATGCCGCAATACTGTCAAGTTTGCAGAGAACTTGACGATAGAATTCCGGACTGCTGTTTCATATAGACGTGTTTCATAGGCAGGTGTTCTTATTTTCTTGTTTGTTTGAGCACTCGGATGAGAGTTGAACTATATCTCTGGTTTCTTTAATTCAATTATTTATAATATAATGATTTACTATTTAATACCATTTACGCAGCCTCAGGTCCCTTCCGAAATGCCTATCATAACAGCAATTTATGAATGACGCATCATGCTGGTCTACCTACAAAGGCGAACCGTTAATTTTTCTTAGTTCTATTTGTTATATTTATTATAATAATAACTGGCAAAGGGACTGTGGTAAGGTCGTAGCTTGTCAAGTTGTTTGTTTTCTCTTTTCGATTTAATACTCTGATGTCAAACAAAAAAATTTTCTTTATTTGGCAAGTAAAAAAAAAATTTTCAACGTAACCCACTTGACGCTCCGTGGCCGACCTTTATAAGGGGTGTTTTCTTCTCGATATATAGAACTTTAAGTTGCAATAAAACAACGATGGATTATTCGCTTGACATGAATTTTATTTATCCGAAAGATAATCTTGTGGCATTACATTTTAAATATGATTTCTGGCATATGACCGCCACGGCTGGCGCGGATGTAGTCCAATCTGGACGTTCAATTTTCGATGACTTTTTCCAACATTTGTGGCCGTATATTGGCAATAACACGGCGAATGTTGTTTCTTCCAAATGGTCAAGCGTTTGTGGCTTATCCTCATAGACCAATGACTTTTCATAGCCCCACAGAAAGTAGTCTAGCGGTGTTAAATCACAAGATCTTGGAGACCAATTCACAGGTCCAAAACGTGAAAATAGGCGGCGATTGTGGCACGAACTGTGTGACATTTTGCGCCGTCTTGTTGAAACCACATCTCCTGGACATCATTGTTATTCAATTCAGGAATGAAAGAGTAATCATAGCCGATCTCCATTGACTGTAACGTTCTGGCCATCATCGTTTTTGAAGTACGGACTAATGATTCCACCAGCCCATAAAGCGCACCAAACAGTCAGTTTTTCTGGATGTAACGGTGTTTCGACATACACTTGAGGATTAGATTCGCTCCAAATGCGGCAGTTTTGTTTGTTGACGTGGCCATTCAACCAGAAGTGCGCTTCACCGCTAAACAAAATTCGCTTATGAAAATCGGGAACAACGGCAACCTCGTTTTGGGCCCATTCGACGAATCTACTTCTTACTTGATGATCGTTTGGCTTCAATTCTTGCACGAGTTGGATTTTGTAATCACGTAAACCAAGATCTTTCCGCAAAATCTTCCATAAAGTGGATGGACACAGACCCAATTCCGGTGCTCTCGAGTCTTCCTCAATGCTACGCTCTACAGCAGCAATAGCTTCTTCTGTGCGCACCGTACGGCGTCTCTGGGGATGCCAGTTATCAATAAGACTAAACGTGGTGCGACAACGTTCCATGGTTAATCGAATTAACTGCTCTGATGGACGATTTTGTCGACGATAAAATCGACGTAGTGCGCGATACGTATGCCGCACCGAACCATTATTTTCGAAACAAAATTGCACTATTTGCAAGCTTTATTCAGGCGTGAATCTATTCACGATGAATTTCCAAACCAAACTGAGAATAACTCACTTGACAGCTGTTAAATCGGTCGCCATCTTGAACAATAATGCCAACTTAAAGTTCTATACATCGAAAAAAAACACCCATTATTATTCGCATTGCCTCCATCACTATAGGTTAAGCTGGAACTGACAAAGCGAACCATTGATTCTTACTTGGCTACGCTTCTAACATTTCTCATAATTAGCTGATTAAAATTGTTGAGCATTGAGAGACTAGAATCTTTCCGATCATGATTCGCTGCGAATTCGTTGAAGAAATTCTAATTTCCCAACAAACCCACCCCTGCAAGTAATAATTTCTTCGCGGAGCGGCAAGAAAATGGAAAAAGAACGGCTACGTGACCCGAACCGTGCAGCCGGACAAATTACGTTACGGAAAGGTCGTGAGTAAAACTTAACCCGAGAGCTCAGATGAATTATTGTAATATACACCCTCAAATTGTGCTTTTACTTTGATAAAATGGTTCGAATGGATAGTCAGATGTTAGTGCAAACCAACAACCGTAACTAATTCTATAATTACTTAAAACGGTTCGAACATTTTAGGCTATTGCTAAGATTAATGAGGTAATAATAGCAACAAATAATATAGCCACAAATTACAAGTAAGTAATAATTAATGGGACCAAACTAACAAAAACTTATTGCTGCAACTCTAACAAAAATATTTTGAAAAGTTAGTCAGTCATGTGATAAAGGCTAGGAAGGAAAAAGACAAACATGTAATACGAAAAAAAAAACAAATATTTCAATATTAATTCTTTAGTTTGTATAACAAAACTTGCTCATTTTAAGAAACAAAAAATTTGAGCACTTTGTATAAATTCTAACAAGAACCTGCTGTCATTTTGCTAGTTTTTTAAAGGAAATAAACTACAAATTTTAATTATTTAAAATTTGTTGATTCTTTCTACTGCTGGAATTTGACATACTGTAAAATTAGTTAACAAATTCACGTTTAAGTTGCCAATATTAGTAAATACTTGTAACGATTTGCGTCATGTCAATTGTTAGTATCTATCCGAATATGGAGAGAAACTCCTTTAAACTGACCGGACCTTAATTTATTGCAATATCCAAATTTGAGTATTATGCACAAGAAAATGGGAACAGTCTATAACTTAAAAGGTTTTTGACGCAGCGATTTGAAATTTGGGTAATTTAATATCAAAACGTGCAATTAAGAAATCAATAAATGCACACCCGGTTTGAAGAAAACTTTTGAATTTTAAATGGAACACCGTATGCATTTCTTCTATTTTTGTATTGAAAATCCTCTTGAGCTAATTTTTTCACGGTTTTTTAAAATCTTTGTTTCAAAATATGGCAAAAAAAGTTTACCACCAACGGGTTATTTGAAAAAACTAGATATTACTCAAAAAATATAAGTTCATTACATTAAATGCAATTGGCTATATTGATCAAAACAAAATTATAGTATAAAAATTTTCTACGAAACAATCGAAGCAACGACAAAAAGTTATAACGGTTTATCCGGTAGTACGTCCCCAGACTTAAGACCGCAAAAAAAATTAATTTCATCACACAGAAAAACGGCCCTTTCGCGCACTAGTTAACTTTTATATTGCTTTTTACGGAAGAGAAAAACACCGGCAATGAACAGAGCCAGATCGGGAAATAAGCCGCCATCCCTTCAACTCAATTAAATCGGGGACGAAATAGGGCCTGGAAAACTCTTCTCAAACGCGCTTGAAAATCATTTATACCACGAGATAACAATAAAATCTAATTCCATTTTATATTTCTGCAAATCAATACTTATTAGCAATTATCATTTCGAACAAACACTCATATGGAAACGTTTTTAAGCCCCAAAATATAAAACAAACACTTTATACAAGGTGGCCACTTTATAACCATTAAAAGTTCAGGATCCATTAGATGCGATAAAAGTTATGTATTTAGTTACTAATGTAACCTGATGTTACCAAACAACTAAATTCTTTGACTTTAGTATTTATTTCCTTCCTAACAATCTTATTTTACAAAAAATAAGTTCAAAAGTTATGTTTACAAAAATTACAAATACAACATGATTGAAAAAGTAGCCGTCCGTTAGGTAAGTAAAGATTTTTATAAACGATTTCAATGAATATTTTTTAACTCAAGGGCAAATAACTCAACGAACTTCGAGAAGTTGGCTTTAGTTGGTTGCTAAAAATTCCGGCACCTTCGCCGAATCTGAATTCATCTATCTTTTCTCTAACATTAAACTGGTTCACTTTTCCAACAAAAATATTAAGCAAATCGCTCTTAACAGAAAATTCCTGGATGCTGGCTAATGGCGTGTTAGAGTGTCGATATTTGACGGCAGCTTGCAAAGTTGAATTGAATGAAACAGCCGGACAATGAATGGATGCTGATAATAAGTTAAAACTGTTTCTACGTCGATCGCCGCTAAAAGTTCATATTACCATTGCAAGTATTTCCTCAATATTACGTATAAATAGATATCGTTCTAAATAAACAGCCTTATTTTTAAAACCTTGTCATCTTATATAAAAAGCAATAATAAATATAAACTACAATCGGTTGACATTATCTCTCCAAATCGACTCAAATATTTTCATTTATGTTGCGCCAGAGAATTTTAATTTAAACTTTTTATTGGAGGATTAAGAAAGCGACAGAATTACGATTACGGCAAATAACAGAATTTAATATTATCGACGGCTTTTATAGCGACGCTGATACGCGATGCAAAAAATGCGCTATTAAAAACGGCTTTCAAATAATTTGTTTTGGCGCCTTTGTATGCAAACGGCGACGAAATCGCGACAAACAAAATTAATAAAATAGCGGAGGCTGAACGCAGTAGCGAAACATTTTAAAAACACGCCACACAAAATATTATAAATATTATACACAAAAATACCTTTTCATAAATTTTTTATTTGTCTAGTTATTTTCGAATAAATTGTTATTGATACTTACATAGAATTAAGTCCATTGGGACCCCTATAAAATCTCTTCGATTCTGTTCCGATTATGTAACATACAGGCCTATACAGACAATTTAAAAATATCTTAAAGGCAATAAAAACTCCACGTATAGGGTATTTCAATTCTCAATTTTTTTTATGCGATGAGATTTGTTAAAAAAAGTTGAAATTAACAAAAAGTGGCAAATTTTGTCAAACAAAAAATGTTTAAAATTGGCAAACTCACAATTTGTTTAGAAATTTGGCCAAAATAAGAAAAAAAATTGCTCTTAAACTTGAAAGAGGTACTTCTTTTCTAAGGATGGGGAAGGAGACAAAGATAAAAGCAATGGCTAATGCACCAGCAAATATGACATTTACAGTACAGTACATATCATAAGAATAATACACGATTGCAAAATTCAAAGCGTGGGAAATATCTCCGAAAATATCCTAAAACCCCTGCGGTAAAATCTCGGTAATTTCCGAAGTGGCTTTTCGTATGCTAGATCGGTGTGTAATTAGGTATTTTAAAGAGTAGTAGAAAAATGAATTTCCGTTACAAAAAAACTCAAAACTATCACAAGAGAAAATAGGAATATCTATAATCTGAACGAAAGTTGAGTAAATGTAGGATATACCGCAGGCAATACGAATTTAAAAAGCGCCAGGAGAGCTTTCATAGAAGGATAGTTTGGAATCAAAGCACACTCGGGAGAAGATAAACGGTTAAAACCTACTCACACTGGTAGCAAAAATAGATTTGTTGGTGGTTACTTACTACCATTACAATCAGAACGGACTGCTGATGTTTTTGAAGACTATTTTCAGCAAGTGCTCGATGTTATTTCAACAGTGTTTTTCATAGTCATCCATTCAAGAAATTCTAAAAAAAAAATACTCATTTCTTAAAAAAAATGCATCATCCCTTGGCTTATTTTAAATAAGAAGCCGTTTCGACAAGATATGCTGAAAAAAAAGCTCCTGGAGATTGTAAATTTGAATAAACCTCTTTGTACGAAATTTGTTGTCGACGAAATCGCTTCAAAACGAAATATAACGGTACTTCGCCTTCCGCTATATCATTGAGAATTAAGCCGCACAGAATTGGTATAAGCTTAAGTAAGAGCGTTTGTAGCAAGGCAAAACATCACTTTTAAAATGAGGAACGTTAAAACCCTCTTGCAGCATGAAATAAAGACAGTGAATCGTGAGAAATAAAGTACGTCGAAAATTTGACTGAAATAGAAGAAAAAATGTGGGAAACTGATAAGATGCTGGAGAATACTGTAGAACCCCTTAGTATTTATCTGGACCCCAACGACTATAGTTTTGGACTACTCGGATCATGATAAAAATTTACAATTTACAAGCATTGGGTATTTTATTGTAAATCGTAGCTTTTTATTTTATTTAATATAGCTTGCAATTTATTTGAACTTTAAGATAGTATATGATTTGTATATGATGTCATTACTCTTTCGCCTTAATAAACTAGATATAAAAGAATTTTATTTCCGAAATTTTTCAGAGGAGTGAAAGGTTTTAGAACAAAGCGGTGCTTTTGGTCTCCAAACAGTAAAATTTTTTAAAGTTGGATCTCCATCTATGTAGCTTATTTACTAGATGTTAAATGATCCACGGTGATCTCTTCGGTGTCCACAACACTATTTTCCGTTATCCCATTAAGTGTTAAAAGTCGACGATAGGCAACGACATGCAATAAAGCTTCCTCCTCACTATTAGAGCAAGAAAAACATCAACCACGGCCTCTGTCGCCACCGAGAGATCAACCATGTAAACGTCACGGTGTCACAACATTTGAACAGTCGTGAGTAATACTGTCATTTAAGCCGGGACGGGTCCTTCGGGAAATGATGTAAATATGTTTGTAAACAAAAGTTCGAAATTGATTAATGACGATCATGCTCGTAGTTACAACACACAACAAGAACGAGGCATTAGTGTCAGAGACTGTTTCTGATGATGCGGGTATATATGAACAATTTTAGATTGGTAATGTGTGTCTGATATGTTTGTGTTTTATTGTGTTTGATATTTAGATAAGTTAGTTGCCAACGTGCAAAATATTTTTTCTATTGCCGTAAGTCACTCGTTTATTAAACACTCGCTCCGCTTGTGTCAAATTGACTCGTTAGTCGAATGCCGTTTACCGCACTTGTTGCATAATATACTATTATTCTACCGAAATTTGTTATAAGCTATATAAACCAAATAATTTGTTTTCAAACTTGTTATATGGCCATATGACCTGCAGCGTTGCCCATAATTCCCTATGCCTATATCGCTTTCCCTTACTTCCGGAAAATAATATTTTTTACAGGCCTTTATTAAAGCATACTTTTTACGTAAATCAGATAGCTATTTTAAAATTTTTAAATATCACAACAAGCAAATGGTGAAGATACCAATATTGAAGATACCTTAACCAGGGCATAAAAATATTATAATACTAAATTATTTCCATGGATGTGTGGAAATGAGGATATAATTCATTAAACCTTCTACAGGTTTTGCTGTTTTAAATATCAATATTTGATGATTATTATTGATGACTTAAAAAATAAATTCAAATAAAAATATTAAAAAAATAGTGAACTTCTTAACAGTAATGTCAAATATGTAGGGTTACATTTAAAAAAAGAGGTTTGGCTAATATTAAAGTTTTATCAGAAATATGGGAAATCCTGTATAATCTACTATCAAAGTCACGTTGGTTATTCAAACAAAGGTATTAACTAGGTTACTTACGCAAAAAGATATTAGGCTTTAATAAAGCGGTGCTTTTCTGCACTAAAAAGTTAAGATTCATTTTTGCGGAAGTAAGGAAAAGAAACATAGGGGTGTTAACAAAAGATACTCAGAATTTTACATAAAACCAGAAAACGTGGTGTTCCATTTGAGGATATCATGTCGTCCTCCGTTTTGAGTTGAATTGGCACAGTGTCGCAAATACATTACAGAGTCTCTGAAAAAAACTGAGTTGTGACTATTTCAACACTACTTGCCAAGTGAGTTTTTCTTTATTCATTTTTTTAAAATTAATTAATAATTTAATTTTTTATTGTATATTGACGTTAGTCACGACAAACCCGTGACGCGTAGAAAGGTTTTAGAATTTGCCACACGGGCCTGAATACGACCCTGGGCGCAAAACAGTGCAACATAAATCACCATATTAAGTTTATAAAGTTCTCTCACTGAAAAATTTCGGCTCCTACGCGCGCTCGTTTACAATAATTAGCGCGCCTGATTTATGAAAGTTAAGTCTTAAAATAATGTCTCAGTCTGGAAACACTGGGGCGAAAGCGAACAACAAAAACTTCGCATTAGACTTGCAGGTATTTCGCGCGCAGATGTTTATAACAAAACGAGTTTTCCCGTGACGCCGAGACGTGTCAAATACGCGTTTAACGTTTTTTTTATTACAGATAACGAAAAACTTTATCGGTACCCTACGTTAAACCTCTAGTGCAACAAAGATATACAGAGACTATTGAAATCAAAGAGGGGGGCGAAAATTGAAACGCTTTTGTCAAATTGTTAACATATTTTCGCATTGCGATGTACTATCATTGCCTAGTAATCACAATAGCTGCAAGTAACAGTTGAATGTATATTTTAGCATACGTGAAGAAAACGTAGTAGATACATGTGATTAGTACTTGAACTACGAAAAGTTTATGAAAAGTTACAAAAAAGTATTGCACGGTAGACATTCAAGATTTATTACTCATCTTATTCACAAATGTAAAGCAAAATTTGAAAAAGGAAATAGTATTTTTAAAAATTAAGGAATCCCTGTATTCAGTAATACAATAGGGAACTTTATTTTTTATGTCTTTAATACATTTGTTTATGTATAGATATAACGCATACCAAATATCAAAACTCAAAACTCAATATTTAAGTTACAATAAAAAAAATGAAATTGTGACACCCGGCTATTCCTTTTAAACGTCACTAAACGCGAGGGAATGATAATAATAATAATAATAAATTTCCTTTATTGTTGTATGTTGTTGTTGTACTAAACAGCAAGTTATAATTACATTGATAAATTAAATATAGTATAGTATAATAGATAAATGTGATAGTAATATGGAACAATAGAAGTAATTAAAAGTAAAAATAAAAAGAATAACATCGAAAATGAAATTATTTGAGAAGTTCGCAGTTTCAACCTGAAATATTTTTTAAAGAATTTAATTGAATGTGATTTTACTGAATCGGGTATACTATCAAAAATTACAACACCGTTATAAGAAAATGATCTGCGGAACAAAAATAAACGATATCGTAGGAGCGAGAGTCTGTAGCGGTGCCTTAAAGTCACTGATTGAACAATACGAAACTGTAATTTAACTCGTAAGTAGGACGGATTGGATGTGCTAATTATTTGGAAACATATAGACGCCAAAAAGTACTTGAAAGTATTGTCAATTTTTAGCCAATTAAGTTCCTGGATTTTTTGGGAAAACCTATCAAATTTATGCAACGTCGAAAATAAATCTGCAACAGCTGTTTGGAATTTTTTGCAATCTATATTTATTAATACTATCAAGACATGGGTAACAGAGGACTAAACCATAATCGAAAGGACAAGTGATTGAGCTAAAAGTTTGCGCAAACTAAAATTAAGGACGGTTCTATGCCTGTATAAAATAAGACTTTTTCGCCAACAAAGATACATATTCCACGAATCCAAGTCTACAACCAAATATAACACCAATGTTTTTATTACAATTTACAATATTGAAACGTTCAGAGTTAATTAATAAATACATTTGTTCAATGTTAGGTTTAGGAGAAAAGAACATTACATTGCATTTTCTAGCATTGAGTTGCAGATTATGTCTAGAAGAATATATAAATAAATTATGCAAATCCAAATTGATATAAATTGAGGCAATATCAAATAATTTAGGATCGAAGCAGTAAAATAACTGAGTATCATCAGCAAAGAATAATATAGGTCCAATGACAGAACCTTGCGGTACACCTGATGAAACAGGGAGAAACTCAGAACTTACATTATCAAGGGTAACTCTCTGATATGTTAACTATGTAGTTTTCAAAAAATCGAGTCGAAACATCATCGAAGCAGTAGTAAGCCAATTTCGCGCACATAAGTTTATGGTCAAGCCGATCAAAGGCTTTAGAGTAAACTAAAGAACTAATAATGTGATCGTTGATGCGTAAAAGTAGACTAACGAAATCCAGATTGACTGTAAGTGATAATATGATTAGAAATAACATAAATCATAAATTTGTATAAGGTTGATAAGGATGGATGAATACTAATTGGACGATGGTCTGAGAACTGTTATTTTTTGCCAATGGTGTAATCAAAGCAAACTTCCAAATACTAGGAAAATAGGAAAATAGCCTACTTCCAAACAGCAATCAATAATATGTGTAACGTATGGCGCGGTAATATGGAGAGTCATGTGAAGCATTCTAGCAGGTACACAATCAACACCATCAGAATTTGACTTAAAGTTTGAAATAATGGCTTTAATTGTGTTTAAATGCAAATGATATATTCGAGTTGAACTTTTTATAGAAAGAAGCGGTTTCGGGGCAATTGCCAATATTGCTAAAAACTGAAATAAAATAATGATTAATATAACTGTGATTTTTTAAGTTAGGTGGTATTTGCAAAGTCGGTCGATTAGAAATTTTAAACATATTTAAAGTCTTATATATCCATTTAGAATATGCCGATTTTTCTTTACGTATTGCACTTGTAACAACATTCCTTATGTTTTTTATAAGCAATGTAGTCAGCGATTGATTTGGATTTTACAACAAACTATCTCTCATTTTCATCTTTTTAAGAATAGTATGTGTTAACCAAGGAGCATATGTTTTGGTGATCTTAGAAACGACAAAAGGAGCATGTTTATCAAACAATGAACTTATAAAGAAATTGAACATATCTATTTTCTGATCAATATAATTTTCGATCGATACGGCGACATGTTATTTATAGTGTTATTCTCAGATTATAGGCCGAGAATGATATTATTTACGTTTATTTTTGGCTCGTGTAAATGTGTGTTTGTATTTTATCTATACCCGTTTGTATTTGTGCTTAGCGTGCCTTAGGTACACGATAATGGTGGAAGCAACACAAAACAATATTACAAATCGTGCCATCGTATTTGAGTACGACCCGTAAAACGCCAGATAAACTTTTTATTCGTCTACCAGAAAATAAAAGCCGTTGTTTTTTGTTAACATTATGTTCAGGTGACTCTTTGGCATTAACCATACAAACATTTTTAACTCTTCGAACTTGCACCTACCCTATTACATAGGAATGACTTTCTGATCTATGTAAAATAAAGAACACTTTAAGTTATCAAGTTTAAAATCAGTATTTAGGTTTCCACTCATTTAAAAAAAAAATCCTTTTTGTTTTTTTTGCTGAATAATTTACATTTTATTTTATATACCATTTGAATTTTAAAAACTAAAAAAACTTTAAAACCGCGAACCTCACCAAAACAAAAACTTTCGGTATTTTGTATAGTTTTGTATATAACTTTCTTTTTGATACTTAACACAAGATAACAAAAGCAAGCGACAGGATCAAGACTAAAATTAAATTCATTAAAACCACCAAGATGAATGCGTTGTTGTTTTCAAAGAGGATTTAAATTTTACAATTTTTAATTGCTTAAATTTGTTACATAGAACTACGAAATTTTTTTTTTTGTGAACTGTAGTATAAACTTACTTTTATAAGAAATATTTTTCAAATTAATTTAATTTGAAATTAAAGCGTTTTTCTTTGGTACTAAGAACACAAAAAAGTAATTAGTTTATATAGCAAAAATAAAAATTATACATTTCACTAAAAATTGGCATTTTCAGTTAAACAAATACTAGGATTACTAGGTCCTACACTCCACAAAAAGAATTTTAATAAAAAGCTATATACGATTGGAAATTTATAATGAAGTGGATAAAATAAAAAGAGAATAAAAAATATGATTTTGGGGTATTTATTGCAAATATATATTGACTGATTAACCGTTTGCCGAGGCCACAAAGTGTAAACAAACATTTTCTAACTTTTTTTAATGTAGCCCAAAATACTATGAAGTTTATCTTTCACTTCTGCGGTCACATGGAATAAGTTCTTGTGTAACTAATACTTACCGGCATTATGTTATTTTAGTCATTTGTCTAAATTTATATCAAAATTTACTATAACTTAAATTGTTGAAGAAGTTTATTAACGTGTTGCATACTATACGTCTACGAACATTAGTATTTAGGTATATCTGCAAAACAGCACGGATACATTCACTGAGTGACGTGACATGACATAATTCGATGTTTTAGAATAGGGAGTAGAATTTTTTTTAGTAATTCATTTCTAAAGTATAATTTACAGAAAATAAAAAACCAACTATTGCAAGGAAATATTTAAGCAGTAACAGTAAACCAACTCTGGCATAAAAATTATCTGCAGATATATGCAGATAATTTTTGTGAAAATTAGATATCCACGAAAAAAAAAAAAAACAATTAGGTTAGACAATTGATGTATATATGCATCTTTTCCGGTTAGCTGCTCGTCCATTCAAAAGAGGCAGATGCGAATCGAAATATTGGCTATGACTGGACAAAAGCGGGGAAAACCTAACAACTACAAAAAGTTAAACCAAATCTTGTTTTGGGAGCTATATAATATGGGAATTGAAAATCGAAGAAGCGGCGGCCATATGGTTCTACCGATTGGAACCGCCGAGCCGAACTGGTCTTCGCCAATTTCGGAACCGGTTCTATAATTTCAGAATGTGTCGTGGTTTTTGAGCCTTTTAACGTCGCTGAACAAAGAACGTACAACCTGAATCGATGAAAATTCGCCGCAAGGAAAAAATATAGCTGGATAAAATTAATAAAATATTTCGAGTTAGATTAAATCACGGAGCATTTGCTGTTCTATATACTCACAATCACTCAGTCAAAGAGAAATTCACTGAGTCCTTTTTTTTGAAAACAACAAATTTCCATCACATTTTGAAAATTATTTAAAATTGTCCTCCAAAATTAGCAGTTTTATCGGAAGTGAAGTGGATATTCCACTCCTGGATCAACCACGACATTTATGGTATCCTCTCAGGCACACAAACCTAACAACAGAGACAGTAATACCTGTAACATTTTAATTTTCTTCTGCTTTCCATCTTCCTAATTCTCAATGAAAGTTGTCTACCATCAACGCTACCTGTAATACATTTATTTAGCGTGATATTTTTATTTTATATTCTTAATTTTAAGAATTAGTTTCTCATATCATGAATTTGATACTACCTATCGTGCAGATGTTATCAGGTAATGTCAAATACTGTTTTCTTTGCTATCTCTTAAAAACTTAAGTTAATTCAAGAGCCTTGCAACAAATAGCAGTCTAGTTAGATAGCTTAAGGTTGTATATAATTATATATTTTTCATTTTTAAAGACGCCTTCTGTTAATATTAAACAACAACCTGATGCTGAGCTCTCTTTAGGTGTGGATCGTCGCCGTATTTAGGGGACCTTTAAGGATCATGTAACCTAAATTTTCCACAACTTTATTTTCAACGAAAGTTGAGCTATCTGTGCTGTATATTTTATTATCAGTTTTAATGGTTTGTTATTCATTTCTTGATTTGTTATTTCGTTCAGTTATTTGACAAATTAGGTCTCGCATACCTCTATCCGTTTTTGCTTTGCTTCTTGCTTCGCTAACATTTTCTTTCAGCAAATATTTAGCATCATGACATGTCTAGATCCTCAGACTAAAATTTTATTATTGAATAGATCGTCTTTCGCCCTGAATATTTTACGAAATAGAATCATACCAAAAATTCGGTATCCATTCTTGTATCGTTAACTTTTTCTTTCAACAAGTATTTGGAACCATTACATTTCTATAACGTCAAACTCAACTCACAAGATTTTAATACTAAATGACACCTTTTTCACCTTGAACTTTCTACGACATGGAATCAAACACTGCTATTTTTTAGATTATTTGCCACCATGTCATCCGTGGACCGTCAGACTAAGATTTTAGTACTGAACGACACTTCTTTCTAGAAATTTCTAGACTTTTTCCTTCGGAACCGGTTCTATATACTCACATCGTTGTGTTATCCATTCTTGTTTCGTTAATTCTTTCTTTTACCATATCTTTGGAAATTAAAAGTAACGCCTTCATAGATCATTATCACTATTATTAACGTTGTAACAAAAAGAGGATCGCTGAACTGCAATCGATGACTTAGTGCCGTAGACTTTAGCAAATCGGAGTAGGCGCAAAAATTGGATATTTTTGCAGCCGAATATGGGCAAGCCTGGACCCGAGTTCGCGCCTTATTATTTTGAGCATGCCCCGGCCGACGTGTATTAATTACTATACAGACAATGTCATAAATTATATATACTTCACGTACCACTATATTAAATACAAAGTTGCAGCGTGCTAAATCGGCATGCCTTTTTAGTTGACTTGTCTATCTTAATACATGACATCAAAGGCATAGATCGTATGATTGATTTGGCATTCGGCTTATATCGCATCTCCACCATTGCGCACACGTATAATTTATCTAAGCGTGTAACATTCTGGTTTTTGATTCTTTGCGTTGCATCGGATTTTAGCGAAACGATTTATGCAAATTACCCGCGATACGTCTGGTTTGCTTATTCTGTGAAAAGAACGAGGCTAGTTTAGAAATACGCGCGTATTTAGTTCGAAATTTAAATAATTTAAATACGTAATATGAATGTAAAATCCTTGCGTACAAAGTTTTACAAGACCGACATTTTAATACAGAGCCGCCGCAACCTTTCAACGCCCGCGCTGCCAAACGAATTTCTATGGGAAACAGGACTCTCCCAAAAAAAAAAACAAAAACTGTGAGGGCCCGGGAGGCAGCTTCGTAGTTTCAATTTAACCTTTGTCTTTCGTCGTCCTCATCCGATTTAGGAATTCTGCATCGTTGCCATGTTTGATGGCGTATATTCCTAAACGATACTTTTTATCATGTGTATTCATTAATTGATTTTGATTAATTGAAAAAAACTTGCGCGTTTTTCTAATTGCCATGAATTTTTCGCGGTCTAAACTTCAACTGAATTCAATTAATTTCAAATCGAAAATTCTGACATTCGGCCGACTAACTTTTTCGTTCTTGTTAAATGTAAATGTTTTCCAATTCCTTTCCGTTAAAATCGCTAATATAAATTAATTTTAAGAATAATATTTTGTCTTATTTTACGTGGTCAGATTGTGATATTTTTTTCACCCATGTCTTTATCATTTTAAAATTTATTAAATATTAGGGGAAATTTTCCAATAACTTCATCGAGAGCGTTTTTATAGAGGTCCATATGTAAACTTGTTGGCACTGGTGATTTGGTACAATGTACACTCTGTCCCATTTTGCTACTTTGCTACTTTTTTGTAGAACAAAAGATGACATTACCAAAATTGTTATGACTTGCTTAGTTTTCAAAATTCAGGGTGATTCAGGGTACCTCGGGTATCCTTTGAAATGTCGGAAAGTTGAAAAGCGCATCCGATATAATTTTTACGTAGTCAGTTTTGTTCTAAACGGTTTCGTCTTAAAAAAAATCTTCTTTTATATAAATTATATTTAATAAATTCTTTTTCCGAGGCCTGTAGCGAAATTTAAAAAAATCATTTTTGTAAGGTAATTTACATAAATAACCCGATATTGTTATACGTTTTTGCGAAGTTCATAGCAAGCGGAATCAAACTGGCCTATAAGATATAGGGTGTATTCCATTAAAAAAACAAACTTTTTTTGTTTTTTTCAAAAGACGAAACCATTAAAAAAAAACTGAACTACGTTACTGAATTCTCCCCCTGTTTTAGAGTGTCCTACATAATAGGGGGATCTCATCACATTTCTTATCCCACATTTTATGCGTATGAGATTTCTTTATTAAGTAATCTCTAATACACCGTAAACCTCTATATAACTTATTACTTTGGTCTCTTGTAGTTAGACATTTGTCGTACTTTTTTTTCAGCTTTTCCTATCACTAATCATTTTGATTCCCTTTAAACTTTCCCGTGCTACCTTTGTCACCTCGCTTATAACCGTCTTTGTGCATTGAAGATTCTTAAAGGTGCGCCTATAATTTCGTTTGTCATCTTTCTAGCTACTCTTAGTAGTGTATAGGAAACGTGCGGACTCGTCATTAGAACTTTTTTTGGTTAGTTAATACTTGTTACAATGGAATTTATTAAATCGCTGAGTGAGAGAAATTGTGAGGTTAAGTGGTAGCATGAAATCTCTATCTAGTTCATTACTGGATGTCGTAAATTGACCCAGGAATATTGCTGGTCAGTTTTGAAATCCGTGTCAAAAGCCGCGTCAAGATCAAAATTTTGTAGCTAGGACATACGGATCATTTTTGATCACTATATGTGACTATCACTGTACGTGACGTAACTGCAATCATTCATCAATAAGCTTTCACTAACCATCTCATGTTTAAAAATTTCCTATTTGTCTATTTTTCGTTCTTACAAAATAAATCATGAATGTTTATTTCTTTTAAAAAATTCGAATAATACTACTTGGTTATCCATGGAAATATTAATCACACTGGTATTGGTTTCAAACAGGTAACGCTACAACTATATTTAATTTAGTAAATTCTTCCCAGTTCTAAATGAAAATCAGAAGTAAACAAAATAGCTTGGTTATCGGTGGAACCACGCTTTTACCAATGATTAACTAAGAGTTTTATCATTTTTTTAATATTCCGTGGTCTGATACGTACCAATATTGAATCTAGCCTATCCCAGATATTCACTCTTCGACTTTGATTTTATCCTTGACCTGACGATAACAGGAGAAGTTCTGTTAAGAAGGCGCTGTTGGAAATCTTAAATTTTCCAATGTGGAATTTGTCCATAGGGGTATATTGAGTAAGTCTTGGGCAGCAGATTTTAGTTGACAGGAGCTCGAAAACTCCAAACGGCATGGTTGGTAAGTTTCCTGGTTGTTGGCGACTACATGTTGGAGTTGCCCTGTTGGAGTAGTCTTCACTTCGTAAGTAGTTACACGCAGGAGCCAGCCAATCATCAGACGGGAAAGCTTTTACCGAGGACAGGTTGAGTACCTCGGAGTTTGGAGTGAGATAGTGAAATTTTTTCTTGTGATCTCCCGATTTGACTAAATTAACAAATTGGTACTATCGGTTTATGAAATATTTTAAATTACTTGAAGAAGGAAGGAAGTACCTGATTTACCTGCGGAAAATACAAAAATAAATAATACCATCTGATTTCTAGAGTGTTTTGGTTATCGACTTGCTTAAAGGTATTGGATCTAACGAATTGAGAGACTCGTGTTCTAACAACTCCTGAGCCAGCACGTAGCAAACTAAAGAAAATATAAACTGTAAAACAAAAACAGCTCGTGCGATACAAATCGCACGAAATTTTGTGTAATTTCTGCGATCTTTGCGTTTGACACTGAACACAGCAGTACAATTTTATTATTCTTAGTTTTATAAAACACGCAGCCTGTATACATATACGTTTCTTTAAAATCGTCCCACGACGAACGCCTTTTTTAAAGCAATTACGTTTAATTAACCGTAATTGTTACTTTCTGTTATCAAAATTACGTATAATTTTGTTCTATGCGGAGGTGTAAAGGCTAAACACTCATTCAAAACGCATATACATATACGTAACATCGGTTAATTACGCTGATAAATGCGAAATGGATTTCGTAGATAAGAAAAGGGCGTTCGCGACAGTTGGGGCGACATGCAATAGCGATAAACAGACAGAAATTATTTAAGATAAGAGAAGTTTATGAGCTATTTATAAGGTACTCGGCATGCACCCTAAGTTATTGAGTCAATTTTACAATAACATTGACCGCCATAATTTAAAAACAATTAGCAAAAGAGGATTGTGAATTTACAATATTTACTAAATATTCTCAATCTCAAAATATTTTGTAAAATCTTTGAGGTCGGTACATCCTGTTTTTTTACAAGGTATTTTTACAGAAAATTTTGGTCGAAGGAAACGAGGTAAACAGCTTAAATTTTATATAAAAAAAAACTAGGAAAAAGTTTTAAAGTTTGCCAGGTTTTGTTGCTGACAATATTTGATCTACTTTACTATGCGAAACCGAATACTTCTTTAAGGATAAGTGAGACACCGTTGAATATGGAACTTGAATATTTTTTTTATTCCTTTAATAATATTTTTTAATAATAATTTAATTTAATAATAATTTTTTATACCTTTAATAATAATGTATAGAAATAACGCATATCAAAACTTAAAACCCCATATTTAAGTAGCAATAACGTGGGGGACTGATCATGACGTCATACCGCTGCTTTTCGATCGATTCTGCGACATGTGTTATGCTCAGGTTCTAGGCCGAGAATAAAATTATTTACCGTTGGTTCGTGTACAGTGCCTTTTTATTTAAATCTACACCTTGTGCTTAGTGTGCTTTATGTACATGATAATAATGGAAGCGACACAAAAACAATACTACAAGTCGTGCTATAGTGTTTGAGTACAACCCGAAAAACGCGAGATAAACTTTTTATTTGTCTACCAGAAAATAAAAGCCGTCGTTTTTAGTTAACATAATGTTCAAAAAATCTTTTGTTTTTTTTGTTAAATCATTTTCTTTTTTTTTTTTTGATATAGCAATAGAATTTTAAAAACTAGAAAACTTTACGATGATTACAATATTACATTAGTTTAACACTAGTGGCTAAATATTCTATTAACATACCTTTCAGGTTTAACACCGCGAACCTCAGAAGAAAAATCTTTCAGTGTTTTGTATGTAAGATGTCACCATAAACATAAATTATATCAGATTGATCTTTCAAAAAATCGGCTTGGGTCATTTTCAAAACTTTCTTTTTGATACTAAACACAAAATAACAAAAGCGAGCGACAGGAACAAGACTAAAATTTAAATTAAAACCACTAAGACGAACGCGTTGTCGTTCTCTGATGGCTTCTCTATGCTACCGTCCGGTTGGCGCACAATCTTACGTCACATGCCAAAGAGAATTCAAATTTTACAATTTTTAATTGCTTATATTTGTTATATAGAACTACGAAACATTTTTTTTGTGAACTGTGGTTCTTTTAATAGTATAAACTTACTTTTATAATCAATATTTTTCAAATTAAAAATGTTGTTCAATTTCCCTATTGTCGAACATGCGAATACAAGGTACGCGCATTTTTAATTGGTGACAAGCTACAAGGCAAGCTTAGTTTCGGTATAGATATTATTTCCTTAACAAAGCTCACGAGATAATACCCGGCATTGATATTACAAATTCCAGCAGCCGTTGAATGATTTGTATTCCAAAGCACTCAGGGTTTGTGTAAACGCTACTAAACCAACAATGTTCCTACACCGTTTACATTTATTATTTAAAGGCGGCCTTCCGAGGGTTATTATTGTGATTTAAGGCACTAACCAGTAAGATAAATGGTCGAGGTGTCACCGAAATGTGTATACCTCGAAACCAGTAGACAACGTTAGACATTCATTATGGAATTTCATTCCCGTACATGTCAGTAGAAAGGCATTGGTATACCGGGTGTTTTTTAACTGCGTCATCAAACATCAGGAGGTTATTGTTATCCAAGATGTATTTTAACAAATCTCCGATATTTCGACGTGAGGTTGATATTCCAGTATTTCAAAAAGAAAAAATCATATAAACAACTGTCAGTAAGAGCTTAGTTTTCGATACACACGGTGTTCCAAATTCGAAGAAAAAGAAAAACTAATACTCTAAAATAACCAGTTATGCACGAATCTAGCTTGCGGAAATTTGTTGTACTTCAGTTACAAGTTTGGGAGCGATCAGATGCTTTCAATAGATGTTAGCCAGGGATTTTATTTGACGTTTGTCATTCTGACGGTCACGTCACATGACACTCAGTGAACTTCTTAGTGGTGTTTTGCAAAAACGAATCCAAAAAATAATGGTCGCAGAAAAAATATGCACTATTCTATTATACCCAGTTTCTTAATGCGAGAGAGCAACAAAATGAAATTTTTTAATGAAAGTATTCAAAACAGGGTGGACTTAAAGGTTATACCGTAAAGTTAGTTGCAGTTAAGTTGCAATGATAGTTTTTTTTTCTTTTCAATTATTAATTATTCTAAGATAAAGTAAATAAAAACTTATATAGAAGTAAGAATAATATGAAAATAGATAAATTGTACTAAATATTATTGAAAACAAAATCTTCTATTTAACTTCATTTGTAAATTTTAGTTAGATGGACTATAGTCGTAGTTTTCTATTTCAATCACATGTTCGACGCACTTACTCCATTTTTTATAACCCATTTTATTCCCTCTTGGTGTTATGCCTTCCCAGAAATCCATTCCTCTACGTCCATACCAAGTCTACGAGGCTTCATTCACAGTGATATGGCGGAAGGAGCTTAACTTTGACTACCTTTTCCTGAGGGTGAACATCCTTCGATGAAAGCTTGCTTCGCGCTTTTCTTCTTATCCAGATATTAAATATTTCGTCGTCGCTAAGAGATTTATTTTTCTGTTTTCCACAATTTTTTCTTACTCATGGGTGGCATAAAATCATACTTTTTCATTCCAAACATTATTTTGTCGAAGGTACTTATTTATTTTTTCAAGTGAACCGAGTGTATTATTCTTCTGATGGCAGTCTTTTCATCCTCACTGGCTACAGTTTCTCTTCTTCCTGTACTTCTCTTTGATCACCTGATATGTCTACGTTCACATTCGTGCACAAGTCGGTATATTGATCACTCCAACTCAATTTTCTCATTTTTAGGAAGCGCGGTTCTTCTAATCCGTTTTTGAGAAACAAGTTTTAAAACTTTAGCCATTTGTCTGTCCGCCTACCTGTCACTCTCTCTCTCTCTCTCTCTCTCTCCACAGGTGTGAAATACAGCTACTACTAAATGTTCAATAATGATTAATCTCTGGCATTAAGAAAACAATATTAAGTAAGAAAATGATTTTTATATTTTCGAGAGAGACGATCCTGGACGAACCCCCCACCCCCTATTCCCTTAACTCATGTAAAAATAAAACCACAATTTTTTTAAAATTAAAAGAAAAAGTGTATAGTTTTTTTTATGTTATAGATATTCAAAATATATACGAATTAAATTTTAATGCCTAATGATTTTTTAAAGCTACCTATTGTTTAAAAGAATACTTATTTTGACCACCTATTGCTTTTGGAGCAACATCATTTTTTAAAAGGAGTTTGTAAAACTTCAAACAACTTAAATTCCCATTGCACCTTGCAAACATGCCTGAACTCCAAAAGTTGTATATAATTGAAAATACTCTTTCTTCTTTTGCATTAGTACCGGGTGGGCAGAGTGAAAACTCAACTATCAAAGATATGTTTTTAAGCCCCAGTTGCTTTTTTCTTCAATTATCAAAAAATTCAAGTCATCGGACACGAACATTGGCATCGTAAGCTTGCCAATTTTCAAAATTTTCATTGGTTACAAATTCCTTTATTCAAGATATTTCGTCAAATCGTTCATGTTCATTTAATAGAGTTCCATTTTACAATAAAATAGTGGAATTGCGCCGTTGCGAATGTTTATAAATTTTCTGCGAGATAAAATATAACTATATTGAAAAATCCGGGACAATCCTGAACCTGTACAGACCAATTCTGTACGGTTGGCCAGCTTGTATTTTCACGCGAAAACGGAGTCTCACACAAGCAAAAGCAGCGAGAATCTACTCCAAATTTAATAATTTCGAAAATAGTGTTTATTTTTGGAAGAACTGTTGGCGTGCCAGTCTGCCTTACTTAAGAGTAAAATGTTTTGAACATAGTTAGCCTGAAAAATTCCCGACGTCTAATTTCTTGAATCCCCCCGCCTAAATTTCATAAAAAATTTAATTAACATTTAAAAAAAATAAACTATTTTTTTCCTAGAACTTCAACATTTTTTTCCTTAAAAATATTTGAGGAATGTCCATTTGAAACACCGGCCACGCTATATATAACGACAAAACTTATCGCGAAAACAAATGTTAATCGCCCAATAATTAAAAATGAAAACTCACACCGCCGTGTAAGCGGAAGCGTTTTAATACCGCCGGGATATTCTGAAACGAAAATCCCTGCGAAAAGGAATGGGGTAGGCTACCCTTTACTCCTAAACGGGCTTATATCGGTCGCCTCATAAGACCCGCTAATAATGGACGAGAACAACACAGCGGGGCACTTCGCGAGGCACAAATTGCTGCAATTGCATTAACCGGGCGGCGGCGGCGGCGGCGGCAGTAAATCTCGGGACCCGAAAGGTCATTCGGCTGGCGGATAGACATTTTGCTAGTCTCGCAGCTGGCATTTTGACACATACGCGTGGTGCCGTATTGCAGTATGTCGGACGTAGAATTCTACCGGTCGCGTGTGTGCATTTTATATGTATCCAGCCGGTACGTACTAGATTGGGAGAGTTCGCGCCAATTTACATTTTTTTTTGCCATATACAGAAAAAATCAGAAAGTTTTAAAAGTGCGTTTTGTTTTAAACAAAAATAAGTACCAAGTTTTAAAAAGTATCTAATCTTTGTTATATATAAAAACTATATATATAAAATTACTACACATAATTCTTTTTCTAGAAGTTTGCCTATAAAGCAGAAACATCAAGCTAGACTACTAGTTCAAGAGCCTGGTAGTAATGGCTGCTTGCAAATCCTTTTTCTATTCTCGAGATGGGCGAGGCTACATGTGAGGCACGCACATTTGTTGAATTTGCCAAGTCTGCTGGTTTCTTGTCTCGCGATGATTGTAATTACATTAATTATATATTTAATTAACTGTTGCGCTCAAAAGTCACATTTTCCCAAGAATTGGAAAATTGCAAACGTTATACCGTTGCCTAAAATTAACAATCCAGCTGAGTTTTGCCACTTGCGTTCCATTTGAATATTAGCGATACTTTCGAAAATTCTCCAGAAAGTAAGCCTCCTATGTATATGTTAAACTCTGCCTGACAGTGTAGATGACAATGTTAAAACACGGGATAGGAACAATGCTACGCTTCAAGTTATGCTTGAATATGCTAAAGCATTTGATATGATTCATCATGGTACCTTAATAACAATCCGTCGAAGAGAGTCACTAGTATCGTCAGTCTCACAGGGACGAAATTACTGACCCCCTTGTATACAGTATATACAGTTTTAATTTCGTGAATTGTATTCTCAGTATTGTAAATATCCTTTCGACGCTGACGGTATCCAGATTTATACCTGTTAAATTCCGACCTTTTAAAAATTTGTTCGAATTAATCTATCCAAGTCTGTTGCCAGTTATTCTATAATGATAATGTTCTAGATGAGCCAACCAAACGTATAAAGTCTTATTGGAAACACGGTTTTATTTAAAAACTCTTGTAAAAATTTAGGTCTTACTATTGTTTGATTGGATAATTAAATCACAATGTCGACCGTATCTATTACTTCATTTCAAAAACAAAGGAAGCGTAATTTTATGTCCGCATTCATTTGGATGGTCAAAATAAAACGTATCTCTCCCCTTCCATTTCTTAGCATTTCTTGTTTCTCTCTTTTCTTCCTATTTCTAATTCTTGCAATTAATTGAGGTTCTACAAAGCTTGAACCTACAAAAGGAATACGTCTGTGATAATTATGCAAAAAATCTAGGGCATATAGTTTTAAGGCCTGTTGGGCAAATTCTGTTAAGAATATAGAAAAAGCAGAACAATCGTATATCCATATTTAGAACAGTCGATGATAGCGAAGTGATACTGATACATTATGTGAATAATTTTAAGTAATTTAAGTAGGTAATAAAAATAATTTGTAATTTTATTTTAGATTTAAACATAAATACACACTTAAATAAATAAATATTGTTTAGTATCTTTCGGAACAAAACCGCAAATAATTAAATTCTAAGCAAAGTACGGACCTGTTCGGCCATATTTCATTCTTACAGCTTGCCCGGGTCATTCCTTAATTCGTATCAGTTAGTCACTTTCTTATATCTATGAACAGACTTTACATGTTTGAGACGCCACATGCTTACTTGAAATTTCATAAGAACCAGAAGATGGCGCTTGGAGGAGAAGCAACAAAAATTTTGAAATAAAAAAGAGTTGGGATACAGGTTGAAACTATACTTCCTACCTTTCAGCTTTGAAACAACGGCCCCTTGGAGAAATGAAGCAAAATTGTTTGCAAAAGCAATTTAGGGACCACTTCTGGGTTTAAAAGATTTTTTTTTTATTTGTGACGTGTCCGATTTGCGTGTTTTGCTTTTGTGTTCGATATTTACAAAAACATAATATTTACATTATAATCTTATTTGATATGGTTTTCTGTTAAACTAAAGAATCGTGATGGTAACTAAGTAGTTGAAGACACTTTACAACTTTACTACAATGGTTATAGTTCTATTTTTTATTGTCTTTTTATAGGGGTCTAAAGAACTGAAATTTGACTTCAATTTCGGTTTTATTAGACAATATTTTTTGAACGAAATAGTTCAAATTTTTTCAAAAGGCTGGGTTCAGAAAACAAAAATCCTAGGTGCGTACAAAGTCTTAAACACCTACAAGACTGAATGAAGTCTTTCACGGCACAGGCGATGCGACGTTGCCATCGCATAATCCGATCGAAATTACCAATTATCCAGCGACAAATCCGAACAGAAACGGATTTTATTAAACTGGATAAGGAAAGGTTGGAATTGGTTTATCAACCTTTATATCCGACTGTGTTGACATACCTCAGATTTTTTTTAAAGCGCAATTCTACAATGAATACGAAACTGAATTTTAAACAACCAAATTTTTTAAAGATTTAAAACACCAACAAAATTATTAAATAAACTCTGTATAAATTGCAAATAAATTTCAGAAAACTTGCCAAAACCCGAAAACTAGTTTTTTTCAATATGTGGATTTCTTAAGATTTCAGTATTTATGTATACACGGGCTCTCAATTTAACCTGAAAAACTAAGTACATTTTTCAAATAACAAATACACTATCACAATTATAGAGCATGCATGATAATATAATATTGAAAATCAAAAAAGGCAAATGACTTGTACCTATGTCTATAACTGAGTAAATTCTTTATACGTCTGAAAATGCAATAAAATATAGGCTGTTGCTTTTAAAATTCCCAAGTTGGCGGTGTGGCAACGTTCTATTTGTGAAAATATTTCTAAAATATGGTTTATAAACGGAGAAGTTCCCCTTTTTATTTCTCCATATTTTTGACTCTCATCGTAAATAACTCGATATATTACCATACACAAATACATCAACATCCAAGGTGTCACAAAAATTGAATAGTGTTTATGGCCAAAATAACGGTTTAAAGGAAAAAACACAAAAAATTATTATAGATATATATTTTTTTGAAATACCTTATCTCAATAAGTACAAGGAAACAAAAAGTTAAATACAAAAAGTGTTTATTTAGTATGTAGTATAGTTTCAATTTTCGTGATAGCATTTCTAACCACTTTTTATTTTTGCAGGATATCCACGGCACAAAAGAACTAATAAAATTGTAGCCTGGACAGAAGTACACAGTTTTTATTTGACATTTAGTTGTCAGCAACTTCTTTTACAAATAAATAAAAACATGGTTTTCTGCAGTGTTAAAGACCGTTTAGTTCTTCATGAATGTTACATAAGAAATAGTTAGAGTCCAGTGTTAGAATTAAGAGAATAAAGGTCGTTGTATCCTGCATCTTTGCAAGACGGGTACCCACGAAACATATTGTTTCATGAATTGTTCGTGATCGTGGACGTGGAGTGGTAACCAATAATCAAAAACGCAGTCCAAAACTTGTCCTGATTATTCATAGTATTCCATTAAAAAAATAAGTTGGTTCCAACGCAACAGTCTGTATACCTGAAAATTATATAAATAAAATATATACTTTGGGTCAAACACGTTTTGTATTTAACTTTTTTCCTCTATATCGTACTTATAGAGATAAGGTATAGGAGCACCTTCACCCTGTACGTATTTAACTTATTTAATTGTTGTGTCATTGCGATTCTATTTTACATCGCGTTATTTGTTGTTTGCTATTATTTATTATTATGACGTATCTAAATAACATGCGAATTCATGCTCAATCTAGGCGAACCGTTCTTGTTCATTGCAACTATTTTAGGTACAATATTAAGTCGCTAAATTAAGGGTATTTACTAATTACTTTAAATTCAAATAATTACAGAGAAGACTTCAACAGTAATTGGGTTCAACTCCGATTCTTTTTTAGTCAAAAATCGTTATATTCCGAGTTATTTTCAAATGCACTTTGTTAACATACCCCACAAAGATTTTTTTCATTTTGAAAACGCACTTCTACAATTATTTTCAATTTGAATTTTAAACATCTAATACTTTTAAAGGGTTAAAATACCATCAACACATTTTTAAAAACTGTACAAATTGCAGCACAAACTGAATAAATTCAAGAAAACTGACCAAAAACCTAAATCGGTTCAATGAAATAAATAAATAAATAAAATGAAATAAAAATAAACATTCCAAACACCCAAAATGCAATATGGGAAAATATATATATTATAAAATATTATATTTAACAAAATTAAGTACATTTTTCAAATAACAAATATCACTATCATAGAGTATGCTAATAAAATATTAAAATTCAGAAAAGACAAAAGTGACTTGTGTGTGTCACTTCATGGATATTGCATAGCATCCCAATCTGTAATAAAATATAGGATTTTCAGTTTAAAGTTTCAAAGTTATCATTAGTGGTTATATCAAATATAATCAATCAATATCCAAAGAACAAAAGCCCAACAAATATAATAGATACAATTTTTTTAAATCATTTTTAAAACAATGCTAAAATATTAAATAAAAGTAAAACACATGTATTTTCCTAATGTATTTTAATTTCCTTCATTGTTGTTTCCATGCTTTTCTATTATTCATAAAAATACTATAAACAAAATATATACTTAGGGTTCAACACTTTCTGTATTTAACTATTTTTCCTTAGTGCCCTACTAATTGATATAAGGTATAGGAGCATCTTAAATATGCCACCCTGTACGTATTTAACTTGCTTAATTGTCGTGTCCATGCTATTCTATATTCGGTCGAGTTATTTATTGTTCCCTATTATTTATTATTATGACGCACCTAAATTACATGGGAATTCGTGCCAAGTCTAGGTGAACCGTTTATTTTCATTACAAATATTTTAATCACGATCACAAGTTGCTAAATTGGTAAATTAAGCCTATTTATTAATTACTTTAAATTCAAATAATTACAGAGGAGATTTTTCATCAGTAATTACGTTCAACGTTTTAATCAAAAATCGTTACTTTCCCAATTATAGTCACACACCAGCATCGCAAATAATTAACCACAAAACTCATTACTAACCTATCCCCCGCAATATTTCACCGCATACCTACTACGAAAAATCAACTTGTATCTTCTATGACAGGTAGAGATACACCACACGTAAATAATAGAACAGCCCAAATTCTTTTGTAAAGAGAAACATTGAATGGAACGAGGGATTTTATAATTGGCGGTATTATGACACTCATTCCGGAGATACGAAGCCCGTTCCAAAACCGGCGCGTGCGCGCACGCCGGAGAAACGGCGTTCAGCATTTTGGTTTATTTACTTAACTACTCTGTTAAAGACAACATTATCTCCTGAAATCCCGTCACGACAAGTAATAATGGCCGGAATCATACAGCAAGGCCTTTATACCAGACAAAGGGCGTGACAATTCTATTGAGCCACGCGCGTAACCTTAGGCCCTCGTCTATAACCTACAAGCGATAACAAAAGGAACATTTTTTACCTGCACAGGGCTTGCGGAAATCCGGAGATGCACAGATGGTAAGGAACGGCACAACAACAGTTTTGTCACACAGCACACAATTAGCGGGACACATAAACAAATTAAAATTACTAAAATTAAAGTTTACTAAGCGAGCAACGTCGCACCGCCGATAAAGCAAGCAGCTGACAGAAAAGTCGGACATTCGTGGGACCGGTTCGGCAATGTACGGAATTCCTCGTGCCGTGGGAGTTAAAGCGAGAACAGCGTTCGCGACGGAGCGCGGAATTCGAAACGAGTTATTTATTGATTGCGCGGAATTTTATTTTAGAAATCGAATTGGTACGGGTTATTTTTTTTAATAAATCCTTCTCGTTTAGTCCGCCGAGTGGCCTTTGGCATGAATATTTTTTTATACTCGCTTTGACTGGAAATAATATAAAATTAATGATAAATTTTGCCATTTTTATGACAACTAAATCGTCTTATACGAAGCGAAACGATCCAAATTGCTTTGGCACATTTTTGATGTTTTATATGATTCCGTTTGCGTCATATTTTTAAAAGGAAAATGCTAGGAATGTAATTTCGCGTCCATGTTACAAATTTGTGTGTATATTATTAAAAGTAATCTTAACAATGTCGCAACTTTATTAAATTTGAGCGTATTCTTACCAGATTTTGATTGTGCTAGTGGCACCATTTCTATAAGTACCGTAAAAAATAATTTGATAAGTTTTTTTTAGCTGGTTTATACGTAATGTCGTCTAATTTTTAGGAGAAAATGACTATCAAAAAATAACTTTATATGGCATCAGAAGATACCGCAAAAGGGCCTGAAATATTTTTTATAATTATTTCTGAAATTAAGATACTCAAATTAAATTTTGACCACGAATACTTTTGGTTGGTAATATCTATGAAACAGTTATAGGTACTGTGGTTCAAAATAAGAAAATAGTAGTAATTTTCATACGTGAGGGCAAACTACTTCAAGAATATAATAAATTTGATAATTCAATCAAGAGGCAGTTGTCTAAATTTCATTAAGCCATATTAAACCATTGGTTGTCATTTTACTTTTTTTAAGGAAGGATTTTCTATAAGTATTTAGTTTTTAAAAATATATAAGTACTCATTTACAAATGGTGCTTCGAAAGTGGTGTTTCAAAAAATGCTCATCTAATGTCTAGTATAAATAAAGATCTGTTCAAAAACGCCTCCTTCAGAAGACATAAAAATTTAGACCACAAACACCTTTGATTGGATCATAAAGATTACTGCTGACAAAATTTTAATATATTGTGCCCCAAGCATTTGGAGTATGAAGATATTTTTATTTTTTTGAGCAAAACTGTTAAATTCTTGTATAAAGGAAAAAAGGTTTTGGATCGTTTGAGGTTTTAGCAAGTAATGCTGATTAAATTAATAAATTATTTTTTGTAGCTATAAAAGCAACTAATATTTTATTTACCCTAGAAATTGGCTTAGCCTTTTTTAAAACACACTGTATTCAAATAGATTTGTTTGATAGAAAATAAAGTAAAAAAAAACCATTGGGTCTTGGACATTAATGATTTTTCCTTTATTTTATAACTGTGTGTAACTATTTGTACTCTTAGTTATAGGAATTGTTGAATTCATGGTATTCACAGATTTGTTAATATTCTACGTATTTAAAGTTGTTAGTTGGCCGTTGACGGTTATTAATCGTTTTAATTAACGCATAACGAACACTGACACTGGCCCACATGTTAAGAGCTTTATTAATAAAGTTATCAAATGACCTTGTTGTTGGTATCCACAGGATGTTTCAGAATAAACTACTGATCATTAAGAGTGTAAATCACTAAGAGATTTTAAATAGAAAATTTCAAATAAGCACAAAAGTTCTACATTTTCTTTACAAAACTTTTGTCGATATTTTTGAAATTTGGCCCTTTGAGCAATTATATATGGGTTAGATGGTTGTAGGAAAACTGTGCTCGCGATACTCCATTTTCTTAAATTAAAACTAATAATCTTTATTTGCTTTCTGATTAAAAAAGAATCAATATAGTATTATATTTTACGAATTTTTAAATTTCTTACCATATATTTAAGTAGGTATTCGCTACTTTGCTTCTTTTAGTTACTTTTGTAAGTTTCAATTAAATTGTAATATAAAAAATGCTGCAAGATCGTATTTCAGAAAATAAACATAATGTAGGTGGGACGAAGATGAAACATTTTGTAAAGGAGTCTAACAAAGCGTCATTTATTTAAAAAGATTTTCTCAATTTCAAGACGGTCCTAACTCAGTACCGAGATGTTGCAACTTTGTTCCATTTTTTTCGGGCCCGCCTCGTATCACTGACACTGGAATATATTGAACAATGGCTTTTACTTTTTGAATCCGCATTGTATTTTCTTTCACTTTTGCGAGAAAGGTTATTTTATCCGATCTCGCGTCAAAACCGTTAAGCTCGTTCCTAGAGCTGACATTTGGTTGTTTATATTTATAGATGCAATTATGCCAACGCCTGCAAGTAGTCAGTCGGCAAGGTCACATTTAATAACGAATTGATTGATAGGATAACACAATTTACTTTCTGCATAAATAAGGTCAATGTCCTAGCTGTAGTAACGCCTCACCTGGATACCGGAACACACCCCGTCTCAGTTATAATCATCTGTTAATGACTAGACGTTGTTTGCGGCTGGCCAATCCCATATAATTTAGACCCCGCTGTTGTTGACTATGAAAATATTGGAAGTAGGGGTTGCCCCATTCTCTTAATACCCAAACATCGAAATTAAGAACCGAAAATGGCGTCGACCATCTTGCGTAACTTAATTAAATTGTTCTGAAGATGTTCTTAAAGGAACCTTAGTTTGTTCCGTTCGTTTTGGCTCTCCGCTATGCGTTCCATTTTACAGGGAGAATATGTAATTGCTATTTTGCAAACAAAAAGCCTATAAATCAAGTGGTCTATTTCGGTTTCTTTTCGGAGTATTTCCAGATAAACAAGTTCTCAAATTTATACCATAACGCTCATAAATCTTTTCTTTCGAATACAATAAAATCTGCGCTGTCATGACATGACACAATGGAAATCGCGATGGCGTTCTGGCGTGGTGTACTAGCCGGGTCAAATTCATACGGCTCATCAAAAGCAGCAAATTATTTAGACATTCGGAACGGTATTATCTCTTGGCTCGTCGTTGGTCATACAATGAGCTGAACTTTTATCGTCTCCCACAGCCTGTTAAACTGACGGAATAAATGTTGTGTTAGGCCTTTGATAATTGGAACATTTAATAAACAGACGAAATTTTCAATAAATTTAATTTATAAATAATTGTCACAGATGCTGTTCTTCGGGAAAAATATTGTTTAGCCGAAATCGACTACATAACCTTTACGTAAAAAACTTTTAATTATTTCTTTCTAGCTTCATAAGTCTCCGAAAAGACAAAATTACTAAATAATTTCGGCTAAACGAAAGTTGATCTTTTCACCGATGAGTTGACATTGGTTTTCAAAATGGCCTCTTAGGAAGAATTTTATCACTGCTAAACCTTTTCTCAAAAATGTATATTGTGTTCTAAATGGAAATTTTGTTTAAAATTATTGAAGATCTTTGAGGTATATATATATATATATATATATATATATATATATATATATATATATATATATATATATATATATATATATATATATATATCTATATATTAGATATTATCATTAACGTTTTTTTTTTATTGAAAATTACCCATCTAGCCAATAGCGACATATATATCTTTTGTCTACAAGCTATCTGAATAAATCACCTTTCCCCTTTTGTGTGGTTAAAATATTACTTCAAATTTAAAATAATTTAATGGATTCTTTAAATTAAAAGATTTGGTATCGCAAAAATGATTAAAATTTAGAGTGCTATTTGGTTATCACTTGTTATTATACATAACGAAACATTCAATGTATTCAATGTATTCAATGTATTGGGACATGTAGAAGGAATTACGGACTGATAAAAATTGCAATTTTCTACAAAATTGTGGATATTGTCATCCTAATAATTTTAGCACCAACTCCACATTTTATTTTTCATAATACCTTTAATTGGATTTTTCCAAGGCTCTGTTCCTTATGGCGAATCATTATTGAACTGCACAACTTAGTGGTCTTAGCTGTATTCCATAGGCGAAGAATTGAACATATGATTGTCAATGGTCTCGAGAATGGCAGGTAGAGGCACTTGGCTGTGCCTTAGTGTTTAAAATTATAATTATAGTTACTTTCCGGTAGTTGTTGCTGAGAATACTAAAACTATGCTTTCTAAAAATGAGAAAATTATTCTCAATGTGTTCCAAACTCTTCGCCACCAAAACTCAACATTTGGAGTTGTCAAGATATTTAAAATGTGTTCGAGTACGACTGAAGTTGAACAGTCAACAATATACAAACTTGTGCATTCCCTCACCAAGTCACCACAGAGAAGTACAGGAAGAAAATAGACTCTAATAAATAAAAACTGCCTAGTTTTTTTTTTCAAAGAAACTTCCAGAGGCTACTGTAATGCTTTTTACAAAACTTCTGGATTTCTGAAACAGTTTCAGTCAAGGTCTGAAGAAGCCAACAGGATGATTGGCGAAACGTCAGCAATTTCGACTAAGCAAAAACCGATGCAGGAGAAATCCAGAAGTTTTGTAAAAAGCAATAACTGCCAAGAATAATACACTCTTCTTTTTCTTTAGCGGTTCTCTACAGGGCGCAAGTGTCTAATCTTATCCACTCTCTTATATTTTTAAGCTATGAAAATTTTCGTCTTCCGGGACCCCTTCGGCCCTCTACCTTTCCATCCATGATCAGTCTCAAAAGTTGATATTTTTCTTCTCTGTTTATATGCATTAAATAGCTGATTTTGTGCCGTTTCACATGCTGCAGGAGTTCTCTGTTATCAGCATTTTTATAAAATTCTCATTCGTTGAATCTTCACCGTTGCCAAAATAATTTCTGAAATGAAGAAGAATCATTTCATTCCAGTATTGGTTAAAAGAAAATGTGGAAAATTTGTGGAAAAAACTCAATACAGAAAATCATTTTTAATAGAGAAAGAATAAAGACATCAATTTTTGAAATGAGAGAAGTTGAAACCTCCTTGCAAAAGCGAATAAAGACAGTTGATTTTAGAAAAACGCTGTTATTATTTCTCTAGACTCCAACTACTAGGAGGTACCAGGAACATGACCACTAATATTTACAAATTAGGTGGTAGGTATTTTAAATAGTAGATATAAAAAAGCTAATAATTAATATTGATTACAATTTATCTATTTTCATATGACTTACTTCTAATATAAGTTTTATTGACTCGATGTTAGAATAATTAATATCTCAATTACCTGTCCATCTCTATAAGAACAATTATGTAGCATTATTTTCCTCTTATTGTATGCAAATTGGTGTGTTTCTAAGTTAAGAAACGAAATATTTGGTTTAATTATAACACCATTAATCGAAAACTACAATTCACAAGTACAATTCTGCCTATAAGAGATACAAACCTAATTGTGGGTTGAGAATATAAGAAAAAAAAAAGATTATTTATAACAACATTTTTCAAGATTCTTAAGAAAAAAACTTATAAAATAATATAACTGAATTTCAAAAAAGTTATACCTACCCCCACCATTCTGAAAACTACTTTCAAGTTCTAGAATATCGTTAAAAACCCAATAAAACCGATTCAAAAAGCCAATCCAAAATTAAAATTAAGAAAAACCTTTCTTGCATTCTGCGATTTGTGAATTCTTATTTTGAAGACTACGGGCAAATATGGTTGGGAATTAGTAAAAACATTCGTGGTTACTAGGTATGTGACCTCGAAGATATGCGCCAAACTTCTAAGTTCATAATCGGATAAAAGCAATCTTGCCTCTAATAATTATGAACGCGTTAAATAAATTATAAACTGGGATCGGCTATAAATATAAGATCTTGCCTTAAAATACCGCAAACTGCACCCAATAAATCACAACTATAGCAAAGTCGAGCGGTAATTAATTTTGCTCTTAGTTTTTGTTAGTTGCCCGGTGAGAAAGCTTTACAAAGGAAATACGAAGTTATTGTGAGTTTATCTGCAGTTTATTACAATCTTATGCTTGCCCTGCCGCGAAATACATATAAAGATTTTACGTTGTACACCTTATTATTTTTGTTTTATTCAAATAGATGTCGATACGGCCACATTTTATCACTTTTTTTTTATTTTTCATAATTTGGAGACCCGTCCTTGACTTTGTTGCCAAGAAAATTTATTTACGACGCCGTTTTGTTGATTTGTTATACTTTTTCTTATTTATACTTTTGAAATAGTACTAGCAGATGGCCAGTATAAAACAAAACGTTTAATTTAAATCCCTCTGGCATTTCTAGGCGGAATCTTTTATTGTCGCATTTGTTCCTATTATCATTAATGTTATGTGGTTATATGAAATATCTTTTGGAAAAGGAAAGAAAGAAAGATTTGCCTAAACCGCAAATTATGGTATATAGTACGAAGGAAATCCAGAAAATAAACTTCTAATTATGAAGGAATTAAAATTAATTTAGCGACGATTTCTAATGAATTCCATGAATAGTGAAAAAAAAAGGTCTAAACTCTTTGCTCTGCGGTTTACTACTTCTCGTAAAATATGTGTTTGCTAAATTTTCGATATTCTCGTATATTCGAAGAAATAAAAAAAAATAGAAAAACAAAATACTTATTTGATTTTTTAAACTTTATGAATTATGTGAAAAAAGCTTTATTTTTGATAATAAATCTTATAAATTGCAGATTGAATCTACTCCCTTCTATTTTTGATTTCCTAAATATTGAATTGATTGGAACTAATTAACTATAATCGGTTCACCAATGCTACCGTATTCGAGATTTTAAATAAAAATGGCAAGGAAACCATTAGCGTAGATATGGGTGACCGTATTAAGTTTTTCAGAAAAACTGATTCGACATTTGGTTGAGTTGGTTAAGGCGATTCGTGGTGAACAAGAAAGACACGTAGGACCGTTCTCAAAAATTTGGTTAGTTTTTGGTTAAATTTGGTTGTCTACATAGGCAAGGCCGATTTGTCGATACGACGTTGCTAGTTCTTCGAAAGTGGCATTAACTACGATATTTTAAATGTTAAGGTAAATATGCGAAAGAAGCTTACATTTTTTTATGAAACCTTATCATTTGAAGGACTTGTAATAATTGTCTTCCAGAATAGTTCCGCTTGAAAAAATGATATTCCCATTTTTTTAACCGGTATAATTACATTGCATTACACCCCTGTGTAATGCAACTGATCAAATTAAGAAGAATAAGGAAGCTATCATACAAAAATAAACCGAAATAGAAGGCGAAACAGAAAATCCAATAATATCCAGCGCGTAACCTTTAAAACGTCAGTATATCTGGAGTATTATTTATGTAATAGAATTAGTCTTTGCTATTTAAAAAATACATAATATTGCAAACAAGTGTCCTAACGGCAGCTTTAAATTCAACAAGAAGTTATATGGGTGTTATCTTAAACCTCGAATATCTCAAAAAGTAAGTAAAATTTTAATATAAGATAAATTACAAACTTACCTTATTTTTTGTCTTAGAATTGATATCTGAATAAAAATATAGGGTGTTCCATTCGGAAATCTTGAGATTTTGTTAATTGAATTCGTTAAAACGACACCACCTATTTGGGATACCCTGTATAAGCTAATGGGTATTTGTCAAACTGATTGAGTAATGCATAATCTCCTTACTCTGCTGATAAATTTTCGTTGTAGTACCGGCATCAGTAGCGTCATAACACCTTTTTATATGGGGACTATCAAAAACTAACCAAAACCACAATTTCTGGCTAAACTATGCAAAATTCGAATATCAACTTATTGAGAAAGTGACTTTTATTTTAACCAGAGATTCAAAAATGTCGAAATATGCAGGGTATTCCATCTAAAATAACAAAGATTGATGTCGGGTGGGCAGTTTTGGGACACCCTGTATTAAGAAATTTATAATATTTTAATAATAATAGATATGCGAATTTTTAATGAAGTACTAATAAAATCGGAAAATTAAAAAAAAAATATCATACCATGTAAAATATAATTTGCCAATAGTAAAGATGCAAATAAACCATATATATTATTTACGATGAAACATCTTCATCATCAGAGCCAAAATTGGAACTGCTATTACCAGAAAATGATCCTTTTTCTGTGGTTAGTCTGGAGAGCTGCCTTACAAACCAATATTACTGCAGGATCATCGTGCCTCACTTACAAGCTTCTTATTAAAAAATATTTTACATTGAGATCACATCCACTCTATGGCATTAACTATATAAGGCTAACGAGGCAATCTTAAAACTTTACCTATTTTAGCAATTATTTCGTCTGTAACATACGGTAAGTTTGTTTTGTAATGAAATAAATAGATAAAAGTAATAATAGATAGTCCAAGGATTATTGTGTTCTTTGTTTTTTATGAAGTAACGAAAAATTTTGATTGATAAATTGATAAATCTTGTTTCATCTATCCATACAATCTTAAATGGAAAATCTTTATCTACTACTACTATCTACAAAATTCCACACATTGCTCAGCACCCTCAGGATTGTGCGCCTGGAATATGTTTGCTTTAACACTAGCCATTTTTAGGAACGAACTTTGCCAACAACTGCTGGGACCCTTGACCATTATCACAGGGCCAGTAAGTTAGTAAATTTGGACGATTGCAGCTCTGAAACTTATATATATTTCTGTTTCCTTGGAAGGTTTTTAGCATTTATTGACCTATTTTTATATCTATGTTCTGTTGATTTTAAAAGTCCTATTGCTGCAATTAAATATATCAATATAAAAATTATGTCCTAATTAATTTAAATCTATATTGTAAATTAAATTATTACAAATTATAAGACATATAAGCTTAGAGGAAATAATAACAATAATTAATAATAATTAAACGTTGTATGTTACAATAATTAGTAAATAATGAATGAAACAATGAAGCTATTTTAAGGCTGCTAAATTGCTATAATTCAGTGTCCCATTGCCCGTAATAGGTGCTGTTGAAGCCAAAAAAGTATTTAAAGAAATTAATTATTTAAGTAACTACACATATTATGGCTATACGCACATAATTTAAATGGATGGAACGGTTAATATAAAACAACTATTATAATAGGTGTGGAACAAAGAAAATAAAAAAATTAAAATCATACGATTTATAGGAACGCTTCAAGAGTTGCTTATGGTGTGATGGAATTGTAAAAATATTATGAACATCTCTTCTATAGGCTACTCGTCTCAGCAGATGTGGAGGGCTTTTATACTTTAATATTTTATAAAAGAAACATGTTGTATGCAGGATACGCCGATTAACCATATTCCCTACGACGGATCCAATATATAAGACACAAGCAGGAATTTTGAAGTTTTTGAAATGCGGTGTGTGTCAAAAGCATTCAAACAAGCACCATAAACATTGTCACAAAAATTAAGTGGTGATAAAATTAGAGATTCGCACAGTATCTTTTTGATATTGCTATTTGAATAGTGGCTAGGTGCAAATATTGATTTTAGAGAAAAGTATCCGACCTTAAGTTTTGAAGTTATATGTTCTTATTATAGGTTCTTGGTTCTCCAGACTAGTGACTTCTTCCGATTCGTTAACCCTCAGTGTTTCTAAGCTGTACGGTTTTCCTTCCGCAAATAGGGTGTATTTTTTTATTTCAACAGGTTTGTTTTCGTGTCCTGCAATTTGTACATATTTTCTTAATAGCTTCCGATCCGAGTACTCTTTTATATATTCGTAGGTTCTTTAATTTTTTTGAGTTGTTAAGAATAAGATGGCGGACGGATTTTATTTTTTTCAGCCTTTCCTATTCGATAAAATTTTCTGCAATCGGTCTGCCGGCAGGATACTTTAGAGTAATCTTTAAGTATTTTTATAAATTGAAGTAGCTCGTCTGATTTTATCTCTTGTTCTTGGATGTTGTACACAAGTAAGTTATAATTTTTTGTTGCTTTTTCAAAATTCAGTTATTTTTCTTTCACAGCTTTGTTTTCACTTCTCAGAAATTCGTTTTCCAATCTTATGTTATGTTGGTTTGATGTTACTAATCCTTGGATTAAATTATAGATTTGGTTCGTAGTTATTTCGTTACTTCCCATTATTCGGACATTTTTCGTATGTGGTCGACTTTTCTACAGTTTGTTTTTATTTGCACAAAAAAACTGATGCGTTTGCCGATAAGAACTTATAATGCTCGATATTTGCAGGTTAAATTTGGCTACTTAAGTTATTGATAGGTCTAATATATGGTATTTCTTAGAATATGTTATATCTACATACCTGTGGTGGCCAAGGTAAACATGCTGGATACCCATTATTTTTCCGGAATGCATATTCGGAGCACCACGCAATCTAATGTTTCACTTGTTAAAGCAGACCAGGGAATTCGAAGGACATCAGGGACTCGGTAATTCGTTTTATGTGAAGACGGAGAGATTATTTCGGTAATGCAGCATTTTTAAACTCTGTAAGCACTTTCGGATACGTTCCATTGAGCCGAACGTATTTCCGAATTTCAAGGCAAAAGATCGCTAGGAGGTTCTCTCTAAAAATTCGCATATAATTCTGTCAACTTTACCAGGAGTTGAACATAGTTTGCGACGCCCATTATGCATCTAAATCGAGTTTTAAAAACACCAATGCATCTTTCCACAGTACTTCGGGATTGTAATGCATATCCTGAATCCCTTAACAACAAATATATTCCTTTGACCTCGAATGAAAGAAACAAATAGGATTAAAATATACCTCAAAATACAATAATACAACAATACAATACAATAAATGGCATAAAAATAAAGTAAGTGCTGAAGAGTGCAACTTTTTTATCATATTCATTCAAAAACAATGACTGATGTATCACATACTATACATAGAGAAGAGCAAAAAATAAAGATATTTAGATCTTTCCTGCAGCATATTGAGTTTCCAATCACCAAGGCACGCCATATAAATGCGTCATTTATTAATCCGTCACGTCCACTTGTTATGTATATTTTTTGGAATGACATGATTCCTGGGAAACCACCTTGTTCCATTTTAATTTCAGCATTTCCTTGTTGAGTTTGGAGGAAACAGATCCAATTATTAGACAATTACTGACAGTTTGGAGAACACAGATTCGATGATTAGACAGTTGTTGCGCAATCAGTTCTTGTGGCTTTGGAATTCTTGAATTCATATCATTATTTTTCGTGTGTGAGAGCAATTCATTAAATAAATTGAGAACTAGCTCCTTGTTTAACCGAGACAATCCAATGAATCTATCCTCTCTTGCAAATTAAATGGATCACTTCTATCTCTCATTACTTTTTTGCAATTTATAGATTTTTGAAATTTTTATGTCCTAAGAGGTTTCAGGATAGAATTCGAACATAACAAATACCTACCTGTAATGCGGGTATTCGTTCAATATTTTACGCTAATTTAAATTAAATGAAATGTGCAAAAACGAAGTAACAAATATCAGTTAACCAAAATACAAAAAAATTGATGTGGAGTATAATTATACATACCCGACCGACGAAACGGATCTTGGCGAATGATAGTCGAGAAGTCTAGAGAAATGTTTACGGAGTAACCTCTGTATGTAACGACGGTTTCCCTTCGCATCTGCATCTCTATATACTCTCTATGATACAAGTTACAGAGCCCCAGTCCTGATACCATTCACTCGTCCCGTCGATCTAGTGATCATCGCAAACCGAAAAAGTCGACGCTAATAAAACGCCAATAGTCAATACAAAAGTTTCAATTCGCTTGTTGCAGACCACCCCGTGGTAGTGACAAAAAAAAAACAGATCGCGGCGGCATAAAAACGGAGTTATCCGACCAAATCCGCGCTAATACAAAGTTTAAATAAGTTCGTCCGAGTGAGATAGCGCGAACGGCGAGTTTTTATTGAGCGCAGGTTATTTGCGAATACATTTAACGAAATTTTAAGCAATTCGAGTTAGTTTAATAGAGTGGTGGAGTCGAAATTGGCAAACCCGGACCCGGAGTTCTCTGTCCCTCTTTCTCTCTCGCTCATACCGTATTCCGGCAACGAGTCGTCTGGTATAACTAAAACTCATCAAATTTGCGGCCGTGTTGACAATGTGGATTATATTCAACCTGTGCGGGGTTGATAATCTCATCTTAAGGATACAGAAATTTCTGCATAACTTTGATCATCTTGCGAATTACGACGATGCGTGGAATATAAAACAGACGCGATAGCGTATTCACGTCGGATATCCGGCGCCATTATTTTTACTTTATGAAATGTACGGGGCTTGTAAGATATTGAGAGGATTTTTGTCCGTGCCTTGTCACGGCCCTTTCATGCAAATGCGTTCTTATTAAAACGTCTCGAGCAGAAAAAATCCGTGACTCGTTTATAAGGGCGAACGATATTTTTATTACATTGTAAACGGACAAGGGTGTGTTTTTGTGTCGGAATTCAATGCAAATATTTTATTCACAAAGATCCTAATTAAAATGATTATATGATTTTCAACTGACGTCAGACATATGTAATAGCAAAATACAAAACAGTTTCAAATTTTTTCAAAAAATTTCAATCCTTAATTGATATTTTGTAATTTTCTATCTATTTTGTATAATTGGGCTTCAACCTAGGGGTAAAATCCGGCTCGAAATGTCATTTTTTCGATCTTGCTTCATCGAGTTCCTCTGTCTTCTTCTTATGCCCTTTCATATTTAATATCCAATCCCAGATCTTAATTACTCATTACATTCTTTTCAAGTATCCATTTTTTTGTCTATTATGTCGCCTTCAATGTTCATTTTATCCTTATATTTGTACTTCTATTCTCAACCGGTGTCTTGAAGAAGGTTAAAGAAAATATTTTTTCTACTCCTTCTCTAAAATGTTATCGCAAAATATCACTTTAAGATATTCGTTAACCACTGTCGCGAACTAATTCGGACGTTTCCGGCACTTTGGTTATCAGTTTGGGAGAGATCGAATGTTTTCGGTAGATTATAAGCGCTAATGGCATTGTGACGTTTGTCAGTTCTGATATCGTCTCACGCGCCACTCAGTGAACTGTTTTGCACGAGTTTATCCAGAAACTAATGAGTTTAGAAACGCCCTTATAAACTTCTTCAGAGACTAGTTTTGGAAATTTTGAAACAAACTTTCGCAAGGAAAGAACACTATAGTATAAAAATCTATCGACGAAGAGTTTAGCAATACTTTGAAATTGCCAATTAATATTTACATAACTAACAATTTTAAGGAATTCAGGAAATAAATGGAAATTAATTCAAACTTAGGACGAATATGAAAACCCTGTACGTTTCGCGTTTCCATTGATTGATTCTGATTTTTTTTTAATATTTAAATAAACCGAATGGGAGATGAAGTGGGCAGAGAAGAAGTTTCCTAATTTTAAGTAACTCTAACTTCGATATTTCTTTGCCCGTGGTTTTGGTCGATGTATCAGTATTGCCGAGTATTCGATATCTTCTCGCTGTACAGGTTGATTAATTAATTTAATCCAACAAAAAAATATTTTTTTTATGAAGAATTTGACAAAATCGGTGAGATATGTAAAAAATTTTATGCAGTTGTTAACGAGATGTTAACCTGTGATGCTCCCAACATATTTAAGGACGTTGCAGGATTCACCTTTCATATATTTTGATATCTCAAAAACATTGATTGAGTTATAAAAAAATAACCATTTCGGAAACTAAATTTTAACACTCTCCACTAAGCGACATTTTACTAGGACATATTTGATTCAAAATCAGTATTTTCACGAGTTTCATTGATTCATTCATTACGGACTGCCTTGTCCAAATTATAGTCTCCAAAATTTAAAAAAAAAGTTATATCAAATAAATAGGTAACTGTGGCAGTTACATTTTATAGTTTTAGTTTTAATTCTTCGTAAACCTCATATTAACGTAAGACATAATTTAGGACGGGCTAATGGTATCAAATTCATTGAAATATTATTATGCTTTACATACAAAAATTTTGTTTCTCGCTGCGAAATTATCATTACAAAACACATTAATACATTTTTTTAAAAGCACATACCTGGAGATCAAAAAATATGCCACAAAAAACTTGAATTAAATATACCTATGCTCTCTTTATCAATGCGAGGGAGTTACAAATCCTTATTGATCTGTAAAATGTAGTGGCCTTAGCCTTATTTTATAGGCCTAGTATGGTATTGTATTGTATAATGGCCCCGAGAGTGGCAAGTAGACGGAACAGGTTGCTGGGCCTTGGTTTTTCAAATTTAAATTATAGTTACTTTCCAGCAGTTATTTGCAACGTTTGTTTTTGAAATTGGATAAGGTTTCTGAATTTATTGCTGAGAAACGAGGCAGTAAAACTGCGCTTTCTAAAAATAACAAAATTATTATTTTCAATTTGTTCGCCACCAAAACTCAACATTCGGAGTTGCAAAAATAATTGAAATGTTTTCGAATATGACTGAAGTTGAACAATTAACGATATACCGAGATAAACTTGGCCCCATAGGAAGAATAATACACTCCTTTTTTAGTAATATCCATCTTCGACAAAATAATATCTGAAATAAAAAATAATTGTGGAAAACTGTGAGGAAAACGACTTTTCATTACGAAACAACTCAAAACACACTACTTTTAAAATGAGTTGAAATTCCCTCGCAAGAGAGAATGGAGACAGTGAATTGTGAAAAATGGACTCGAACACGCGATTAAAATAGTACAAAGAATGCGGGAAGCTGTTAACTCAGTAGAAACCACTGGAAAGCCCCTTATTATTTCTCTCCAACGACTAAAGTTCGTCTACTCGGAATATGATAAATAAAATGGATTTTTAGATTTATCTTCTTTCATATTGTCACTTCTATAAAGTTTTTATTTATTTGATCTTAATAATTAATATCTCAATTATTTGGGCATTTCTATAATTATTTATTTTATTTATTTTGTTATTGTAATAACGCCGCTGTCACATTAATTTCATCGGCCAAACTCGTCTTTCTATTGTATGCAAATTGGTGTGACACAAATTTAAGAATGATTCGAGGTGTGTAGGTCACAAAAACTGAAATACGGAAACTATCAATGCAACTTATTTGAACTTTCTGATATAACTCGTAAGTTGCCCATCCTGTTTGATGATCCACGTCACTGCAAATTTACATTTTATTACTGTCTCGCATCAAGAAACGCATAGAAACTGACAAGACGTTTAATTCACATCTCTTTCGAAGGTGATTCCTGAAGGGCTTGAACATTAAAATTTAACGATCACTATAAAAATTATTTTAAGTGCGAGATTGATTGGCAATGAATTTAGAATTTTAGATTTTTGTGTGTTAAGTTGAAAATTTTGCTCCATTACGATTAACTATGGATTACTTGTTAGCGAGCGTTGGTAGAATCAGCCCTAAAGGGTCGCGTTTCGGCAATCGACCTCCCGTCTAAATAATTGAGCGAGCGGGGTTAACTAATAAGACATATCATAGCGAAAAGGAGTGTGGGCGGGGAAACACCCCGGTAATACCCGACGCCGCGGAGCGCCAATTTCCGTAAATTACACATAGCTTTGTTTTCGGCTGTGTGCACAAATCTTCCCCGAAAGCAATTTTGCGCCCGTAGCGGGGATAGTTACGTTTTTCGTTGGGCTATAAAGATTCATTACGTCCTGTTCCAACGAACACACACACACACACACACACACACACACACACACACACACAGACCAAAATTTCACTCGACCATTCGTTCACCTTTTTGGCAATAAAAGGTCGACGGGTTAGTTTTTTTTTTTGCTCCTTTCGAATTAAATCCCTTCCCGCGTTGACGGGTTATTAAACTCTCGCACCGCGCTAATGGGGTAAGCGTGTCCGAAAAGCATGCGGGATTATTTCTGAGCGCGCGTCATGTTTAAATTTTGATTAGCTATAGAAACATCTAATGCCGTCAATGTCCGGTCCCATTCTCTGACAGTGCAGTGACAACGAATAAGTTTTAATTGCAATTCGCTCTGTATGAAGCGATCGTAGGAGAAGTCAAATCGACACAAGCGTTGCCAGTGGTCAGTTGAAGGACTAAAGGAGAGTGTTTTAAATAAAGAGTTGTTGTGTCGTGAATTGTAAACATACCAATGGACAAAGCGACTTCAAATTTGATAAATTTGCTACTTGAGGTGGCTTTTACTCCATTTATCAAAATAAATAAGAACTAAAAGTTTAGATTTTCACGAAATTATATATTTTGACATGACAAACACCGTGTCTTTATCAAATGTAATATTTACAAACCTACCTGCTACTATATATACCGAAAAAAGACCATAAAACCTTAATTAATATTATTGTGAGAATTTAAGTTCAATAAAGGAGAGGTATTTAAATCTAATTGTAAATGTCCAAAATCCCAAAAATCAGGTGTCTACAGGTTAAAATGTGGATCTTGTCCTAAAACTTATATTGGACAAACAGGTAGATCCTTCAAGAAACGCATTAACGAACATAAAAAAGCGTTTAAAAACAATAGTCTAGATTCTAATTATGCTACATACTTAACCACAGAAAAACACATCTTTGACGACAATTCTGATATTTTACATACAGCCACAAAAATAGAAAATTTAATTTATTGGAAGTCATGGAGATTAACAAAATGAGGCATTCAAATATATTGCTTAACGATTAATTAGATTTAAATACCTCTTCTTTATTGAACTTAAATTCTCACAACAATATTAATTAAGGTTTGTCATGTCAAAATATATAATTTCGTGAAAATCGGAACTTTTAGTTCTTATTTATTTTGATAAATGGATTTTCATCAAGTAAAAGCCACCTCAGTTCAATTTTTGAAGGAAGCTGAAATTGGATTGAATTGAATTGGATTGGATTGAATTTCTCAAATATCACTAGTAGAAACTATCAAAATAAAGCTTCTGAAAATAACGTAATATTTACACGTGCAGATAAAACGAAGACAGTCATAGCTATCGATCTCCCAGAATATATTTCAAAAATCAACAATTTTCTTAAACCAGAACTTTTTCAATGCATCAAACACGATCCTACCGAGTTATATTAAAGACAAGTCAAGGAAATAATTACTCCACACTATTTAGTAACAAAGACATATATTTTTTGACAATTATGAATGCACAACCGCCGAAATTATATTCTTTAGTTAAATTACATAAACAAGATATGCCCATTAGACCAGTCATGCTTATGTAATAGCTCCAGCAGTTAAACTCTCTACAAAATTAGTAAATATTTTAAAGTTCCACACAGATTTTTAAACCAAAATTTGCAATAAAAAATTCTTTTGAATTAATTAACAAAATTAAAGATATGAAAATACCTTCTAACCCAACACTATTGTCTTTTAATGTACAAAACTTATTTCCCAGTATTCCACCTATGGATGTGATAGATTTAGTAGATTTCACCCTAGCTCGGAAACAGGTTAACCCATTGGTGAAACGAGATTTATTAGATTGCTTAATAGTATCTTTAGACCAAAATTATTTTGAATTTAATGGACAGATTTATATCTCTAAAGAAGGTTTGATTATGGGAAACCCACTTAGTCCTTAGCCGAGATTTTTATGGATAATTTGGAAAATATCATACTAGAACATCCTTTAAGTAAAAGTTTTTTATGGTGGTATAGATACGTGGATGATGTCTTTGTTTGCTTTGTTGGAACGGACAGACCATTGAATTCTTTTTTAAATTACATTAACTCAATACATAATCGTAAAAAAATCACTATCGAAATTGAATTTTTTGGACTTAACCATTACGAAAGCGCAAAACAAATTAGATTTCTCAATATATCATAAACCTTCACACGGACACAGTCATACATAACAGCTCAAATCACCCTTATACAGACAAAATGGCTGCATTTAACTCTTTTATACACAGACTTCTTAATACGCCACTCTCAACACAAAATTACAACAAAGAACTTAATATCATTAAACAAATTGCACTGAACAACGGCTAAAATCCGTCCATTATGGATAAAATTATAAATAAAAAACAAATACAGACAACAGTAAACTCATTTTATCCGAAACCTAATACAGAACACGAACAATTTAAAACACTAGACTGAAACTGTTTCGGTCAAGTCAAGGTCTGAAGAAGCCAACAGAATTATTGGCGAAACGTTAGCAAGTTGGAATCAGCAAAAACCGACGCAGGAGTAATCCAGAAGTTTTGTAAAAAGCATTACAGTAGCCTGTGGAAGTTTCTTTGAAAAATAAAAAAAAATGCTATAAGGAGCACTATGCTAATATTATGTGAACAAATATTAACGCAAATTCTATTCATAATAATAATTAATTTGTTTAATGCCGTTGATGGAGCACCCAATCCATATGATCGTATTTGTAGTGATAATTTTATTGGAGCTTAAAAATCAGTAGATGAACTAAGTCCTAGCTAGGTTCGTATTATATTTACTTCAGTTTATAAGTGTCCAAAAGTAAATCAATCCTTAGCGATAACAGGTAAAATTATTTGCCAAATAGAGATTAACAACAATGATAATTTTTATGAATAGTTGGATAAAAGTAAAATCACCGTTTATATTTAATTATCAGTCCGATGTTGCAGAATCAGTAGTGTGATGAGTGATATCCTCTAGTTCTCTGTATAAAATTCGATCAAGAGTGTCAAATTGATTTTTGTTCAAACTCTGATGTAAATTCTCAAAATACACTGACGAGCAAAAAATTTAGGTGACTCAAGTATTTACAACTTTTTTGGGAAAAAAAGTTTCACCGAATCGTCGATCTAGTTGCTGGTAGAAAAAATATCTATCCTACTCTATTTGGTTAACTAAATTTAACATTTAACCAGAAAATCTTATGTTAGTTGTTTTCATGATTTTGCCTCAATAGAGAAAATATCACAAACAATATAAACAAATTTCAAAGCCAAAAAAGAAAGAAGCAACAATTAATAATATTGAGAAAACCTGAAAATTAATAACGTGTATTTTCTCCTCTTGCGTTTATGACTGCCTGTAATCGACGAGGCGCTGGTTTGAATTAAATTACGGATTACTTTTTAGTCGATGTTGTTCCATTTCTGCATTAGCAACTCTCTCAGCTCTAGCTGTCCGCTCCATCTCATCCCACACATGTGCGATGAGGTTCATGTCTGGACTGAATGCTGGGAAATCAAACTGCCTAATTCCCACCTCATCTAGATATTGACTGACAATTCTGGCGGTGTTGCTCATTAAAGGCATAGCATGGTCATCCAGGATGTCTGTGAGCTGTCACAGAGCTATTCTATGCGTGCTTCCAAAGTGATTCCCGCCCAAATCATAACAGCACTAGACGACTTTCATCAATACAACCTGGGGCATATATCTTTCTCTGGGTCTCCTCAATGCTCTCCGACGTCCATCTGAGCATATGAGGCAAAAACGGGATTTATCGGAAAACAGTACCTTGTACCATTCATAATAATTTCAGTCTAAGTGATTTTGGGCAAAAGCTAATCTTGTTATTCGATGTCGTCGATGCAATGGCGGCTCTGTAGCTATCCTTCGACAACGAAGCTTTCTTCTAACAGCCCGTTCGCTAACATTGTCATTTCTAACCTCTTGCAGTTGATTTCGAAGTCAAACAGCTGTCCTATTCCGCAAACCTGAGGACATCAAAAATCGGTCATCCCTTAGGTTGGTGATCCTTCGTCGATCGGATCCTGGTCTTTTAGTAATCAAACCAATCTCTTCCTAGCGTTGGTATAAATTTTGTAAAGCACATCTTATAATCGCATATAGGATCAACAATAGGATCGAAAGGCATTATGACCAGTTGAATACACCTTTTTAAATGAACAGTAAACTGCAAAGCACGTAACGCACGAATTTTTAATTAGGCCGAGCTTATGTTACTTCATAAAAAGTCAAAACCACGACGACAATAACTGACAGATAACAATATCTCCATCCGCATTTGCTAGAAAGCAAATCACTGTCTACTAGAGCGACGATTAGGCGATAATTTATTTTTTTGAAATAATTTGAAATTTCTTGAGTCCCCTAAATCTAGTTATTAAAAATTTTTCGTCTCTGTGAACTTCAATTAAACAACTTCCATCTTGTACCGGTTAATATCCGACGGTCATTCCACTGACATCACTTGAACTTGAATTTGAGTGTGATAAGGATCACACTTTTTTCAGTATTAAACGATTTGAAGCAAGACACACGAATAACAAATAAATAAAACATAAAAAAAACATAATTTTTAGGTTATGGCATTTAATTAAACAAAAAAGTCAGAAGCAGTATAGCAAGAAGTATAATAGCAAACCTTTCGTAATATTTTATTGTTCTATTTTCGTTTTTAGGAAAAAAAAAAGGAAAATATTTGTCCGCCATACTTTTTTCTATTTATTCCGATTTGTCAAAAACGAGTGGACTAAAATATAAAGTGTCTTAGTTGTAATAGGAATAAGAGATTCTATTAAATACATATATAATATACAGAGTATTCATTCCATAAAAAAATATTATATATGTCAGAAAATTGATAGCGTTTTGTTTTATACGTCACTTGGCTACCAACCCTACATTTTGTTTTTTTTTGTTTACCTTGATATCTCTAAAAACAAAAAAGTTACAGGCAATGTTATCAAGATAAATTGAACCCACGGTACATTTCAAAATTTTCTAGTTGACATCTCAACAACATAACCAGGATAAAAAATATGTATTTAGATAATAAACAACTAAATGTGATATAAACAATAATATCATGAAAAATAGAACGAGTGACGTTGGAAAGGCGATAACTATTGTTCATTTTTTACTAATCTTGTTTATCGATATATAAACATTTCGAAAGTGAGCCAGGCAACTCTTCTACTTCTAAGCCAGTGACATCTTTCTTATTCAATAGAAAAGCTTTTCTTGTTATAGATTTTAGGAATTGTATACATTAGGCGTTGTTGAACCTTACTGTGCTTAAAACTTATCGCATTAATTATTTGTAGAGTTATACTGTATACAGGGTTTCCTAAATTGCCATTAAACCTTTAAAAATAGGGTCACCGCAATATTTGAGATACTTCCGACCAGACAATAAATTTATTGTTTAGAAATAGAATAACAAATCATTCGGTATGACAATAACAAAGAAAATGAAGAAGGATTAATTTTAAATAGAAATAAGTAATAAAACATTAATTGGAAGTTATATTTGAATGAATTTTGCGAGAATTTGTTGCGAACTATCTCCAATGGACACCGGGTTACAGCTCTGAGGTCTTTGTTCGCCTAAAATGCTGTGCACGAACCGATAAAAACTTCAATAATTCAAAAAGTACAAGAGCTCGGACACTTCGCTTGCTTCTCCATCCACATTGATAATTTACTACAAAAGTCTGTACAAAATATAAAATAATCACGACCGATAAAACTTCTCTTTCTTTTTTCATAGACTAGATATACCAAATTTTCTGGAATGTCTCTCACACAAGTATTAATAACACAACAATTCATAAGTCAGAAATGTCTTATAATTGCAAAAATATCAAGCACGTAGTGTTCCTTAGCATCTATCTGCTAAGTAAAAACAACTGCGTAAGTTTTCTTTTCACATGTGAAATGTTTAGGCTTTCCAACTACGTCATAAACTGTTACTACTACAAAAGTAGAGACATAAATTTTGACACACATCGTTATCGATATATCTTCTTTTTAGCGCTTCGTACATCGGCCCAGAAAACGTCATTAAAACTTAAACGTGCTCAATTGCACCGCCGACAATTAGTAAACAGTGAGCTAACGAGTGTGTCGATTAAAACTGAAGCCGTTCAACGTGCATTAATGATCAGAAACAAGCGGGTTGGAGTGGCCCCTTCTGGTTTGAAAACTCGCGTAATTATTATTTCATGCAGTTTCCGGGGATACTGTGCAGTGCCGTTGCCGTCGGCGTCGGGACGCTTGCTTGGATGAGGTCTGACGGCGAACCTCAAGTGCGTTTTAAAGAGCCATCGAAGTAAAGTTGCTCTCTTGACCACGCAGCCGTCGTTGGTATTAAACATTTTTGGAATCGCTGAAGGTAAAGTTTCGAGATTGTAATATTGCGGAAATGTCGAGATTTTCCTGTGATGCAATTTCAGGCCAAATATATAAGTTTCTTCGCGTCCTTTAACGGTGCTTACGGGAGATTTTCGATGTTATTCGGACGGAACGTATCGGTTATAACATTGATTCATTGCGGCGCTCTTGAAAATATTTAGAATTTGCGAACCATTTTTGTAGGGTTTTTGGTCGGAATCTTGTGGTGCGAACTGTTATCTTCCTAAAGAGTTTCTAATAATTCCACTTGAAATCAAAATGATCTGTCGCTTGGGACGAATGCATTCTTTTAGAATTGATAAATTTATATTAAATTGCAAAATCAAGTGTGAAGCCACGAGCGTAAAGCAGAATTAAAAGGAGTGTACTTTAAAACCCCACTAATAGAGAGGTAACCTCCGATAGATAAATTAAATCATTGGCGAATAGCTTAAAGATTACCTTAATTAATTATTATAAAAATATTTTCGAATTTAATAGAAATAGTCTAGATATAAGTAAAAGTATATTGCTGGAAATTTAGTTTAAATTCATAAATCTTTGGAGTTCGGTTAGAATTCATAGCGGAAATTTTATGGAATTCGTCTGAAATTCTTTTCAATTCTTCTGGAATTCCATAATATCTACACCCACTCTGGTTTGTGGTGGATTGGGATATTTCCAAAATAGAAATTAAAGATATTTCTGAATATTAGTTACTATATCAGTACATATTAAGTATATATTGATATCAGAATCTTAATATCTGCATAGCAAAAACGATAAAAAAGGAAGACTACTGCATCCAAGCGACGAAGTGGCACTCTACTGTCAGAAGTTGGTTCGTAAACAGAAACAAGAAAAAACACTATGCACTAACTACTCCTAAGCACTTAAAAAGCAAAACCTATCAAACCGTTAATAGAGAGTGACCCTTCTACGTCTATATCTGCCTTCCATTTTCATCGTAGAAGTTACAAAAAATTTATTGCTTTTGCAGTTCGTCGGTGTTCTTCCAGTACAGCAATATGAATGGACATTTTGTGCCTTACATTGCTTCATGGAAGATGGCTAGTTCCGTAGTTGCTAGGATTTTAGTTTTATTTTATTTTAAATAACGATTGGGTGTGTTAACTAACTGGTGAGTCTTTTTGGTTTTCGAGGTGTAGTTGTAGTTGCAATCTCAGTATTTATATTCTATTTAGTATTACATAGGAGGTAATATCTTGAACAAACAGATAGTGCTGTCCAGTTACACCCTTTGTCGCTAGAGGCCATACACACAGAGCAGACAACGTAACTGCGCATGCTTTAGGGACAACATATAAATCAGTATTTTTTACTGCTCCCAATATAGTTACACTTAAGTCTCACTATTACTGTTCCTGTTACTAAAGCTACAAATCAGACTTCAACATTCAGTAACCGGTGAGATATTTCATTAACGAAAAGTTACACGCGACATGTTTAGCACTGTAAACATCGGCGTAACCGTAAAACGGATCGCACTAAACCCTCGTATTAATTGATACAATCCATTTTATTAATGAATTAAAACCCATGTTACGGCTTGAGGCGCCGTAAAAATCCTGTAAAGAACTTTTAATCGTCCAATGTTCTCCGCGTTTCGTCTTTACTATCAATAGAAAGGCTATACGTATGGGTTGTAAACGAAATTTCGTGTTTTAGTGCCGCACGAAGAATTTTAGAATGCAATAAAACCGTTGGCTATTTTTAAGACTCGCCGGTTTCAGTTTTATTTCCGCCGTGGTGTGTCGTTGCGGACGGTCGAAAAATAGGTTCAAATTTCTATTTTCGCTGAGCGCGTGTTTATAAATATCTTATTGGGGTAACGTGTTCTGAGAACCCAACATTTAGAGCGGAACGACTAAAGTCACTTAGAAAGGACGACGACTTTAAAAGATTTTTTGTTCCACGATAACTACGCGGAAAGTTTGTAAAAATTGACCAAGTTGATTCCACCAAAAGAAGACCAATAAATATATTTTAACTTGCCAAACCTTGAGGTAGTTTTCAATTACCACAAGCTCGGACTCATACCAAATTTATTTTTAATACATCTAGACCTGGTCAGTTGGGAACAAATTAAAACACTAAAAGAACGAAATTAAATAAACAAGTCAATTTAGTATGCTTGTAGCACGAACAGTGGCAGTCAGCATTTTTTGGATTGAAGAAACCGGAATATGTCCTTTCTGGAACATCATTTCCTACAAAAATTACAGTACCTCAAAATGGAAATCGAAGGCAATTATGTTTATTCAAATTAATATTAAAAATGGTATTTTATTGGATAAAAATAAAATGAGTTGGAAACCTTGAACAACTTTTTCGCTCCAGACTCAAATTTGTTTGGGTTTGAATTAAATGGAATTTGTAAGTCTCTTTCTTGTCCATTTAAATTAAGTTGTAAAACATAAATGTAAAATATTGACTTGAAAAACTCGTCACATAACATTAAAAATAGTGACTTTTAAAGCCAATGAGTACCGTAGGTTTACAGTTTTCATTGTTTTTTTGATTTTGCTACGGTTACCAAATAAAACATAGTCTACTATAAAAATATAAATGGTAATTTCGGACTATGCCAAAAGCTAGTTATTAGCAACTAATTACCCAATTTTGACCACAGTCCGATCGTATTTCCAAGCCAACTGATATGCTCTCTAGTGCCATATGCGCAAAATTACCATCAAATATAGCCCGCCGAGTTTCCTATGGCGCATAGCAAGTTATTCTATACTCTCCAATAAAAAAAATGCGGATGTCACACCTTTTAGGATCGTTTCATCCTTCAATTAAAAAAAGAAAATGGAAGTAATTTTTATTTTTCCATCCAATTTTAATCTGAAATTACATCAGCTTAAACTAAACTTGGAAATATGATTAATGTACTTTAATTAAACGAATAAGATACGACTTGGAGTCGAAATGAAATTTAACGAGCAAATGACTCATCTTTCGCCAAACTTTTCCGAACTTTTGGCGCAAGTTTAGTCAGAAACACTTAATTCCCATTGCGGCAGATACTATTTTAAAAATCGCTCGAAAATTATTTCAGACAATTGACAATTCGCATTTTAAATTAATGCTACGCTACGACGGTTTCGGACACAACCACACTATTAATGTAAATAAACTCTTTTAATGGGCAAGATTAACCGTATCCGCAAAACGGGTCAGGAACTTTACAAATTACAGAAGTGTTTTGGGACTTGCTTTAGTTACGCCTCCTATCATACAAATTACCTGAGCCTAAAACGGCCCAGGAACAAATTGTTCTCCAACGATTTCAGTAGCGTCCCTGTAAATGCTGCCCACCTAGCGTTTCAGTTCAGTTCAGTAAAATGAGGTTTTAGATATATATTACGATGCAAAGTGTTGTGAGGTTGAAGTAAAACCTCGAGTTCTTACCGAGATGATTTTCGTAATCAAAATTCCGGAATATTATTTTGACCAGATTTTAGTAATTTTTATATTTCTCTTTTTCACTTTTGTGGTTAATCATTTTCTCCCTGTAGTACTTCAAATCAGATTATAATAAAAAAATATTGCAGACAATTGGATGGTATTATTGGTATTGAATTTGAATACTTCTTACGCTTCTAATATGCTGTGAATTTTTCTTCTTACAGTTAGAGTGTACGCCCCTGTACCGTGCGAAAGTTCAGTACTCTCCAAACCGAATTATATAATAAATTAGCCAAGTAGATTTACTGCTTTATATAATTAAATTTAGTTGCCTTTTATAGTGCGCCGGTGGCGAATAATTTTCAATAAATCAACCATATTTATAGTTGGGGAATTTAGAATTTATAAACAAACAAAACGCGTTGGGAGTACACGGTTCCCGGGGTCCAGACGGTCGGGGGTTCACCGCAAAACCGCCGGCCGTTTTCATACGGGGGCGGCAGCACCAACCGTTATAAATCGCCGCGATGTAGTCGAATCCAACCTCTCCTTTATGTTATTGTTGTTGTTTTCGGTTTCCTAACGTACCCAACATAGTTCCATTAATTAAAAAAAAATAAAAATTAAGGTACCTGTATTAATTAAATACTTTAAACTAATTGCTAACTAACAATAATTTACAAGAGTTCGTTCTTTTAAGGGGAATTTTTTAAACCTTTGGTTTTTATGAAAGATAAAAAGTGCCAGATGGCCTAACTAACTTACTACTTTTGCCATGTCATTGATCTTTGTTACATCCTTATTGTGAATACAACTTCCGGAAAAAGTTATTTGTATAAATTTGGGAACCAACGCACATGAACTTATTTTTGCACACCTTTCACTAACTTCTTGTTTTATAATATGTATGACAGAATAATTAATTTTTCATGAAGAACTGTTCATTTTTAATTAACAGTAAATAATAGTTATTATTTGAATACGTATATAATATGCGGATATGTTATCCTGGACTATTTAAAATAGCAATGCAATTTTGAAGTTGGGATACACATATATTCAAAATAAGTACGTGACTTTACTATGGCCTTAATTCGTACAGGTGCCTTATTTATTATTATTTACTTGCCTATGTTGACCTAAAACGCGTGTGTTTTAAAAGATTTCGATTTCTCGGATTTAATGTAATTCCAAAAATCTTGAATAACTTTATTGCGTTTTCTATGTCTCATTTTATTTTTCTTAAATTGGCGTTAGGGCTCTTGTGTGTGTGTGGGTATTTATTGTGATATAGGACTTGCGTTAAATAATGAATAAAAAAACACGACCCTCGCCCGTCTTTACGTCCAAATTTCCAAAAAAAAAAGGAATAAGTGAATCAATAACGATATTTATAGCAAAATTATTATAATTGATTATAATGTCCATTTTAAATTTGAGCCGATTCAAGAAAACTTTTTTTCGATAAAATACTGCAAATTAAATCCCTGGAATAGTTTGATTTTAGACTGTCCTCCATTAATCTACCCGCAACTGACAAATTACCTTTATTCATAATTTTTTTATTTTTTTATTGCTGCCACCATTTTGTCATCAAAATGTTGACACGTAAATGTAATTTCCCATCCCATTAATCAATTTAATTATTTTAACGTTTAGAGAAAAAAAAACATGAAAAAACAATGCTGTCCTTTAAATTTTACACGTGCTATAACATTCAATCAGAATCAAATCCTAATCCAGCAAGGTATGGTGTTTCTCAAAGTATATCTTCTTGGCTTTAGACGGCATTGTTGATTGCAAAACACCTAACTAGTTAGTATTGTAGGACAGCACATCAGTGTTTTAAAAATATAAAGATTCTATATTATATTATGTTTATTTTTTACAAAACTTCTGGATTCCTCCTGCGTCGGTTTTTGCTGAGTCGAAATTGCTGACGTTTCGCCAATCATCCTGTTGGCTTCTTCAGAGCAGTTTCAGTCAAGCCCTGAAGAAGCCAACAGGATGATTGGCGAAATATCAGCAATTTCGACTCAGCAAAAACCGACGCAGGAGGAATCCAGAAGTTTTGTAAAAAGTATTACAGTAGCCTGTGGAAGTTTCTTTGAAAAATTATATTATGTTTATTTAACCCAACTAATTTATCTTTTAATGGTAGTACTTAGTAATTAACATTCGATATAAATTAAAACGAACAATCTACGTTGCAAATGGGGAGAGAATTTTCTACGTACGGAGAAGAATGTTGGCACCTCTCTTTGTTAGACGATTATGCAGACGCATCCAACTTGAGCATCCAAATGCAGAGATTTAGAGAGAGTACTCAAACTACCGAAATGATGGGTACTCCACAGGAAATTGTAAACTCACCGAAGATATTAGAAAATTATATGAAAGGTAGAGCAACAACTGATGAAGGCTAGGTAAAAGTGGGGCTCGAAAAGCGGAATAAGACTGAAACCCCACATTTTTTTAAAGTAAACAATTTTTAAAAAATGCTAACAAAGCTATTATCTTGGTTCGGGTTTAAAGGCCGTCGTCGATTGGAATTACTTCCTAACGTTTCGCTAGCACGAGTGGCGAGCTTCTTCAGAGGTCCTTCCATCTCCGATGGAGACGTTGGACGTAGACGCAGTGCTAGCGAAACGTTAGGAAGTAATTCCAATCGACGACGGCCTTTAAACCCGAACCAAGATAATAGCTTATCAACGGGCCGCGAAAGCCTTAACCAATTTATAATGCTAACAAAGTAAACATTAGAAACACCCAATTCGTGATAGGCGAGAGAGGACAAAAATTCTCGTTTCCCAAATTTGGGTCGGTCTGCGAAAGTCTTTCCGCTCACGCAACACCCGAAGTAATCCGGCCCGGATTATACTTGGCGAAGCTTTCAGAAACTGCAAACTAGGCGGTAGCGATAATAGCGTACGTGAAAGTGTCCATTTCGAATAAACGAATTATCGTATTGGCGTTTAAGATAACTTGGAGAACCTTATCGCCTAATTTTTACTACTTCCTCAGGCCGAATGGTCCTGCTGAGACATTAAGGGAGAAATAAAAGCAAAACTTTGTTAAGGGTAACGAAATACTCAACCAGACGATTACATTAGGGTGAGAGGTTCGTGTTAGCTGACGTCGATGTATGCTTAGGCGACGGCGTAATGTATATATCGAGGAAATTAATAAGAGAACACATATCGCTTAATGGGCTAAATCTATTGTCGATGGCCATTTACGCAATTAATTTTGTTTTGCACCACAGGACCATGTTAGTAACGGTAACCGAATTTTTGCTGCGTATTCAGGAAGTTTTTTTTTGCATTCACAATTTATTTGTTCGTTTTTTGGTTTGTGTAACTAGAGTAACTCCATTTGCACCAATTGCACCCACTGCATTCGAAAGGTTACGTATCTTTAAACTCTAACTCAATCATACTGAACTTTGCACTGAAAGTAATCTCCAAGAAAATGAAACTCTATTCCGCATACTGTTTATATGTCATCTTCATAACGAGGATAGAACTTACCTGTTTAAAGATATGGAGTTCTTTCGTGGATAGTCTTACACCCACAGCCGGGTTCGATATCTATGCAGGATTCATGTCCATCGTGAAGTGAACGTCACTATTACATGATCGATTGAAGACGCCCGTACGCCCGAAGACACCCGATCACATAGAGCGGGAGCCAGTGGCGGGGTAAAATTCATATTTAATACCACTTTCTTGTTAAAGCCATATTTGCACAAATTACCCAGGGAAGTCGACAATATAAACTGGTGGTCTAGGCAAGAGGATCGGCCGACCGCTGACGAACTGTAGCAATCGCCACGTGCTATCCCGTTCTGAAATTCTTCGTCGAAGTTCGGGATATGTTTCATAACTCAGCATTTCTGTTAGAAGTAATTGTAGCTTTTTATACGTATTAACCTTTACAGATCCTTGTTATAGGGATAATTTGTATTTCCTTGCAAACAATAAATTTTCTTGTGCTGTACTTGTCAACACATTTTTTCTATGGTCACAAACGTTACTTTTAGTGGTCGGTTTCGATTTTAAGTTTTTACGTTTGGAAGTTAATTGATGTATCAATTATTATGGAAGTAATCAATGCTATGCGGTTCGAGTTACAAATGTTACGAACAAATGTACTATGACGGAAGAGTTTTTATTACATTGTATCAAAAAGGATGCCTATTAAGTCTTTAACTTAATAGGGAGTTTTTTCAAAGGTCATTAGACGCAACTACAGAAACTACTCGAACTGCACTGCAGCTCTATTTCGACTAGCCGAGCCAACCTAAAGATTAACGAAACACCATCGCAACACTATGCCTTGTTTTTGATATTTTTAAAGTCCTATTTATTAGTAATAAGAAAGAAAAAAATAAATTCTATAGTGCAAAAAACTTAGTAACCTCCACAAATCTCTTAAAGTCCTTGTGGTTCTGGGTTTAATAAAAGTTCGAATTCTCATAGCACTACAACCGAAGTTGGGTCTGGTGTAATACTTTCAGTTTGTCATTATTTTTGAGTTACAGTCTGTAATAATGGTGTAGAATTTGGAAGTGATTGTTTCTCCCCCATATTCGCGATCCACACATAGGCCTCTTGTTTGTTTAATTTCCTCAAACATTATTTGGACTTGAGGCTTTTGAGGGACCTATTTGCTGCTATTGTACACATGGAGAGATTTGCTTCATTCATTCATAGAACATTTTCCTTTTCGTTCAAACACACTGTCATTAAAGTCTGCTTATTGTCATATATATTAAAACCTTTCTTCAAAAAACAAAGGGGGTTACAAAAAAAATATATATATAAAAGTTGTTTCTATTAAAATGGTCTTTATTGTTTTTCCTAATCGTCACTTTTTTATATACACGGTGGTAAAACAAAGTTATGTATTTTAAAAATTTTATTTTCAAAGACAAATTCAACGATATAAATGAGTATGAGTCTTTGATGCACGGTTTTGAATTTATTAGCGATCATTTCAGAATCCGGTTATGTTTAAACCATTATTGTTGGGTTGCTTATTAACTTTTTAAACATTTTTCCATCTATGTTTTTACGAAAATAATGCTTTTCTTTAGGCAATGATCAAATTTAAAATAATTTCTTAAAATACGCTGTGTTGCCACGTTTCGCAAAATGATACTTTTTCAATGTCATTAAATGAGACACCCTGTATGTTATTATACTATTATACAATTATATAACATAGTACGGGCCTCCCGTTTTGGCTGAATTGCCAATTATTTGTCAATAATACATAAATTTTTACCTTCATAACTTCAGAATCTTGTAAATAAGGTCCTTAAATCGAAAAAACTTTTAATTTTTTACTTAAAATTCATATTCTTAAGAATATAGACCACATGTCTTTAAAAAATATATAGAAATCTGCCCGTTGAAAGACACAAACACAAAATTGATTATATAATTTTACCTTTTTGACATAATCATCGCAGTAGCTTTGAAAACAATAGTAGTTCTCTCTTGAGGTAATATTACTGATTTTTTGTCAGGTATCAGTGTATTATAATATTTTAGGCGTATTTGTTCGGACTTCCATTATTTTCCATTTATTTTATTAAGTCGCATTTTTGTTGAACCTATTTCGTATAATGTATACGAAGGAGGAAAAAGTTGATCTATTGGAATGTTACATCGCCAATAACAAAAGTCCGACTCTTGCTATCCGACAATATAGGGCCAAATTTCTCCATAGGCGATTGCCAGGAAATAAAAATATTTGCCAAAATATAGCAGTTTCGAGCAAATGGCTATGTTTAGTGAAAAAAAGTAGGAACCGAACGGTTTTGGATGAAAACATGCAGCTAAATGTTATTCTGCATTTTGAAAATACTCCAGAGACCTTCACCTGCCTTGGCGCTTCAGATGTAGACGTGAGACCAACCACACTTCAAACATGTTTAAAAATTAACTGTTATAAGCCATTCAAATTCACACCAGTACAAAAACTACAAGAAGCAGATTTTAACTTAAAATTCGGATTTTGCACTATAATGATGGATAGGCATTTTTTAGATAACATATTTCAAAATATAGTTTGAACCGATGAATTCTGCGGTGTTATTTAATAGAAAAAAATGAACATTATTAACATGAAAGTATGGTGCGCAATCTGGAGATCGAGAATTTTAGATTCAATATTTTATGATGGAACAAAACTGGGTCACTTATATATAATATAATTCCCCAAAGAGAGCATCCAAACTTAATTTGACAGCAAGATGGCGCTCCTTATCATCGAAGTGCTGCAGTCATTCGTTTTTTAAACGAAAATTTCAGAGAGTGGATTGGACAAAACGGAACCATCTCCTGGCCAACGAGGAGTCCAGATTTGACCTCGGTGGACTTTTTTGTGGGGCACATTGAAAGATGTGGTTTACAAAGATGAACACCAACAGTTTTGGAAGTGAAGCAACGAGTTCGCGCGGCAATACACTATCTGAATTAAACGAATTAAGTACAATTTAGAAATAACATATACCACTTGCATTCTTCAATACGACGGACATAGAACAACTAATTTAATTAATTTTACTTCTAAGTAATATGCATTAGTAGTTAGTGTTAATTTTTTTTATCATTTCAGGTAGACATTTAAACGTAGAAATAAATAATTTTCGAAAGTTGGCAACATTGTGCAAAGCTTAATATTCTGTTTTTAATATGACTTCTTAACAATGGTCTTAAACGGTTGTGAACAAGCTAATTCGAAGTTTCATACCTTATAAAATAATATTTAATTTTATTATTATTTTATTTTAATTTAATTAAGTCAAAACAGTAAGTCAGAGACCGATACTATGTTATATAATTGAAATTGCTATTAAAGTGGCTCTTCGAAAATTACATAATATCCAGAGTGTCTCATTTAAGAAAATTGAGAAAAGCATCATTTTGCGAAACAAGTTTAAAAAGAAAAGTTAATAAACAACCCAAGAATGATGCTTTAAACATATCCCGAATCGAATTTTGAAGATGATTGCTAATAAATTCGAAACGGTGAAAAACAGACTCATACATACATATATATATATATATATATATATATATATATATATATATATATATATATATATATATATATATATATATATATATATATATATATATATATATATATATATATATATATATATATATATATATATATAGTTGAATTTGTTTTTGAAAAGACTATACATAAATGCAATATAATGTAGAGCGTTCTATTTAAAAAACTGTAACTTGGTTTTACCCTGTACATACATCTACTAGCAGTCGTAATTCTGGTTCTTATTTCATCAGAAATATTGTTTCCTATTTCTCAATTTTTTTTGTTGTTCAGAGTAGAAGAAAATAATACAATGACTTATCGAATCGCACTTTTGTAATGTCATTGATCCAATCTAATTAAAAATATGCGTGTACCTACATATATCTTGCTCATTAACATCGCATTTCAGTCTTTCGGTTTGGTTAACATAAGTCGGGACGAGGAAGATGAACTAATTAAAAAATAAAAGTCTCTGAAAGATACTTCGCAGCGTTCGTTGCGCCTTCGCATGCAACTTCTCTTTAACCGGAGTTAAATATTTTATCGCGGCGGAGCAATTTCATAATTGCTTTTGGGTTGGTTAGCAAGAAGTACAAAAACATTTTATTTAGTTCCTGAGGCGGAATTATCAACACGGACCCTTTGCTTTTTACGGATTGGTTTGTAATTAGTTAATTGAACGGTAGAACAGGCCACTTAGACGTGATTCTTTTTCAGCTCACTTTTTTTCTATTACGCCGTAATTTCTCGACCAAAAAAGGAAAATATAATGGGACATTCAGGGAAGTTTCTCCTGGTCAGGTTTGGTATCCGAAAAGAAAAACACCTGTTTACGGCAGAACATAAAATTTGCAGCGCAAGCGTACAAATCAGTTATTTTTTTTGCTAATGATAACTTTGTTCTGATCTTTTCTGTACTCTCCTCTTTTCTTTCACCCTCTTCCTTAAAAAGGACAACACAATAAAATTACAGTCAAAACTGAATATGTATAACATTTTATACAACATTAAACAATATAAATAAACAATAAAATCCTAATTTAGTTTTAGTTAATTTCCCATCTTTCTTTTCATTCGAACTTTAAATTTAAATTTAATTATAACAAAAATCTAAATCAAAAATCCAATTATGACATATTTAAAGAAAATTAAACAAATTAATTAATTAATTAAACACTTTGTAGAAACGTTCTAAAAATTATTTCAAACAAATAAATAAAAAGAAACAGAAAGATTCAATAACAGTAATAATAATAATTATTATCATACTATCATACTAACCCATCTTTTGATAAACGCGATAATGAAATAGGTTTCTTTTCTTGGGTTCATACAAAACGAAGTACTAATAAATTATTTTATTGTTCACTTCAATCATAATATCGAATTATTTTTATCCATAAGTATTTACAAGCTCTGTAATTGTAAGATTTAGTTCCATATATTTGAGTTAAAACCAGTTTTTAACTTGTAGGTAAATTCCAGATGTAACTCAATTACTTTCTATATAGTGGTTTCACAAAGTTTCAGCGATAAATTCTCACGCTTGCACGTAGATTAATGAATGAAGAAATCAAAAAAACAAGTCGTGTAAAAATGTCCAACTGATGTGACATTTGGAGTTGTAAAATATTTCCTTCTTCCTCTCCTATTTGTAAAATCTTTTCCAAAAATAGCCTTTCAATTTTTCATCTTTTTTGGGCAATATCAGTCATAAGGATAGCGGTACAATAGTAGAATCCTAAGGCACAATCCACAAGATCAATTGATTTACAGCATGCGACACGCGCAATGATTTACTGACTCAGTAAAAACTAGTAAAATTTAACTCGTACAAGATATAGTTTTAACTAGTTAAATCTGGTATTAATTGTGAAGGATTGTTAAAACTAGTAGTTCCCAGGAAAATTCCGAACTACGCTACGGTAACAGTTATAACTGCATTAAAGTGTTCCATATGTATTCATACATTATTTCATATTTAATTTCTCACATCTTCATTTATCGGTTCTTCTTTCAATTCATTCAAAAGTGGCAAGTTAAACATCGGCAATGGGAAACGGAACGGCTCAAGAATCATTAATTTTAATAGTTTTTCTGATGAAGTTATTTGTCAACAGCGGCATCAAATTGGCACGATTAAAAAAAATTAAATACTTTCATTACAGGTTTGTTTTACTGTATTTAATTTTATTACGGCTTTTCCATTAAAAACCTCGTGGTATTAATCCTCGACGATATATTTTGTGGAAATTCGGTTTAGAGGCACGAACAAATTCACCTGGCTTTGCGTTTAAATGGATAATGTGAACATACTAGCTTAATAACAAAGTTAAGCAAATACGAAATCTGAAAGCAATGTTCCCGAAACATAATCTGAAATATCATGTTATGAATAAATTAATTCGAGGCCCACGTTGAACCTGACAAGGTTTTAAAGCTCGAAGGATTAAAAGGAAAAAATGTTTTGTTCTGTCGTTCTCTTTTATAATATATCGTTTTGTAGTCAGATGTGTGGGTCCGAAGGTCGCCAATGACAAAAACTACTACAATGTGGGGAAGATACAAATTTGCAGGACAAAGGGAAGGTTTATAATCGCTTTCATTAAAATAAACACTTTCACTTAAATATTTTATCTTTTGTTTTCTGCGTTTACTTACTTTACTCTTCGATAAAAGTTATAATAAATATAGCGTTTTCATACCATATTTTTTTAACTTTTTCCATCTGATTTTCTATTGTCTTCTGGGTAAATTTTCCTTTTTTTCATAATTTAACAATATGTACTATTACTAATTACTCATTGTCTAAGCGAATTACTCGAAAAAATGAATACTAGAAGTAAAATGTTATGAAGTTTTCAAAATTCCAGTAGATCGGTCAAAAAAGCAGCCCACGAGGCTATTCGGGGTTTGCTCGTAAACTCGCAACTTCGTTGAGAAAATATTATAGAACTTTTTGAATTATCTACTAAATTGGTATATAATGTCTTTGCATATCTCCCACCCAAAGCTCATAAATAACGTTGTGAAATAAACATAACATAAAACAAGGTTCATATAAAATAAAAATATTTTTAAGCAAGCACTAAAAGCTTGTTTCTAAACCAGTTCGCTCAACTCCGTGGGTTCCCATGTAGGCCAATTCATTGTTGTGCACCGCAAACTAACTTTCACACAACTGCCTCGTTTTCCACATCGATTTTTCCAAGTCACAGAGATCCAATATAGCCAAATCCGTCTCTGTAGTGAAGATTAGCGGCAAATGTGCGATACAGATTGAGAAAACTCGACAGTTTTAAAAGATTTTAAAGATAATGCGCATGCATTGAATGACTGTCTGACCTTTTTTGGAAGTCACAGACCAGAATGTTAGCAACGATTTACAAGAAGTGGTCGCCCTATAGGCGGGGGGAAATTTGCACTTGTCTTATACAAGGCACGCCGAAATAAAATCGCTATTCCTCCATTTTATTTAATAAATTAGTTGGTCAATCGAGTCGCACTGTCATTTTGTCAAATCTGCTGCATGTCGGAGATCGTAAAAATAATCGAAATAATATAATAAAAATATTAAAATGGAAATAGAAACCCGGAGTGGCGGATTCTGATGGCGAGCGAGCCGACGTAGGGTTAGACTTCTCGGACAAAGAATGCACAACACACTGCTTAAAACAAATGAATAATCTAATCACTTAATTGATTATTAAAGGAATCCAACGATCTGCGACCCGCTAGATCAACTACAAAGTAGCCAATCAAAAATAAACTATCGGAGCTACTTAAAATCCGATCTAACCAGTGCTTTTATAAAGCCATACTATCTTAGCCGGTTCGCGTTTCGTTAACTTCGGAAAAATACCAAAGTGGGTCCCCATTTGTCCACAAAATTACGAATGACAGAATTAGAACTGTTTAGGTTAGTCCGATAAATAATGCGAGTCAAAAATAAACAGTCCAAACACCCAGAACGAAATATGGGAATATATCGACCACTTAAAGCTAAAGGCGCTGACATGCATTAGTATAATATGCATATCAACTTCGTCATCAGATTCATTTATGGCGAGGACGAAGTTCAACTAAATGGAAATGAAGAAAAACTTTTTGGCTCATATAAGGTCACTGTAACAAGGGATGCGATGCAGCTGTGCAAATGTTGGTTTGTTCTAATTATAGACATAGTTTAAATGAGAGGTGGAGAAATAGCGGAATGAGAAATCACGTTAAGAAACACTTGCTCATCAATATTTTATTTTATGTGGCCATTGTAGAGAACCAACTGCTCTTTAATTGCGATTGAGTTCATTTTTTGCTCACACTAGTAATTCTCGAGATAGTCGCCACAAAAGACGCGCTTGGCTAATTTTTCAGTTCTGTTCCCGCTGAGAACTATGTGTATTTTCCAAATTCATTTATGAGCGTGGGAGATACGCAAAAAAAATTATACAATAATTTTATGGAAAATTTAATCGGAAATGTAAAAAGTCTTAGAAAATTTACAATGATGGGCTTTAGAAAAACGCTTAGAAATAGAAGATCTTGAAAAAAAAAAACACGATAGCTTCAACATGCATCGTAGGGTCCAAGAAGTAAGTGGTTTTTGCACTCTATTCTAGGATGAGAGAACTGACGTCTCAATAATCAACGCCAACACGGGCCCACTTATTACCTTTAACGAAGTGTGTAAATCAAACGAATGAAGACTGGAAAAGATTCAGGGTCAGATGACGTCCATGCAGAATTCCCGAAGCTTCTGGACAGTAATGGGATGATGTGGCTAACAAATATATTCAACCATATATACGATACCGGAGATATTCAACGAGATTGGCTGAAATCCACAATTATCGGTATTCCTAACATTCTCAGGTAATTTCTGAAAATAATTCATAAACTAATATATAACAAATGCAAGGAAAATTAAACAAAAAGACAAAACAAAATAATAGAGGCTCTATGAACAATCGGCATTAACGAGATAGATCTACGTCTTATAATAAATCTGTACTGGCATCATACAGCTAGTATCAGTGTGGAGGATGACTACTAGGAAGAAATTAATATAGGACGTGGTGTCAGACAAGGCTGTGTTTTCTCTCCGACCTTATTTAATCTTTACTCAGAGCACATATTTAACATGGCACTGGAGAATGTGGAGGCCGGAATGCTGATTAACAGAAAGAGGCTGAACAATACGCGGACGATACCAGTGTGATCGCTGATTCCCAAGTTTATGGTAATTCGATAGGGATAGCAAGAGCCACCTTCTTTAGAATGGGAAACATATTTAAGAGTAGAGACCTTAATTTGCAAACCAAATTCTTGTATGGTGTCGCGTCCTGGGCATTGACGGAAACGTCCATAAAGAAACTTGAAGCGTTTGAGATGTGGCTCTACAGACGAAAATGCAAATTAGAATATCTGGGATATATAATGAGGAACCAAAATAGATATGATCTGCTTCAGTTGATACTCCAAGGAAAGACCTAGGGCAGAAGAATACCTGGAAGACGTAGAATCTCCTGGTTGGTTAGTTCAACACGAGGATTATTCAGAGCAGCAGTGAACAAAGTTTAGATCGTTTTGTTTATCGCCAACACCCGAAACGGATAGGCACACCAAGAAGAAGAAGAATCCCCAGCGAAGTTACGTTTTACGAGCAAAACGAAAACGGATAATAAAGATCTACTATGTACTATCTACGTACGGTACGTACGTACGGTGGAAACTAATGCCAATATTCAAAGCAAAAGCAAAGCCCACGTAAGACACTAAACATTTGATCCATCAGTAAATAAAATGAAATTAAACTTAAGTAAGTTAAACTTCGTATGCATTAGAAAAAAAACATAGGTAAGGAGAAGAAGAGACTCACCAACCCCCAAGCAGAAACTGGCCCAAAAATAATAACTGATGAAACTAGGGCCTCCATTAAGTCCTTGAAAGAAGGAAGAGCTCCACAAATCTGTAGAACTACTAACGAACATTTTCAACGATATCTATGACACAGGAAACATCCCAAGAGAATGGCTCTTCTTCTTCTGAGTTCATAATGATGCCAAAAAAACGGGGAGCCAAAATATGTGGGGACTACAGATTAATCAGCTTGATGAGTCACTCGCTGAAACTATTTCTTAAAATAATTCACAGAAGAATATACAGGGTATGCGAAGAAAAAGTAGCAGAAACGCAATTTGGCTTTATGAAAGAAGTTGGTACAAGGGATGCTTTGTTTAGTCTGCAAGTGCTGTTCCAGCGACGCCGTGACGTATATGTTTGCTTTATCGATTATGAGAAAGCTTTTGCTAAGGTACAACACAGGAGAATGATGCAAGTATTGAAGTATACTGGAATGGATGGTATTATGGTGGTGTTAGTTGATCTTCAACTTGTACTGGGAAGAAATACACAGCCTGGGAAAATATCGACAATGGAATTCTACTGAAGGAGAACGCATTAACAACATTCGATATGCAGAAAACACTGCTCATAGCTGCTGATAGTTCGAATGGCTTGGAAGAGTTGAACATTAATAAAAACAAGTTCATGATAATAACTAAACAAAATATCCAGAAATGTCAAAGCTTTTTAAAAGCCACAATCTAGACCTGAACATCAAAATCACTTAAGATACTACGGTTTCTCGACACTCCTCCAAGAGGCAACTCAAAAAAGGCTAGAAACATTTGTACTGTGACTTCTGAGGATCTCATGGGTGGACAGGGTATCAAATGAGTCAGTGCTGGAAAGAAGGAACAACGAAAAGACAGTGATAAGCACTATAAAGAGAAGAAAACTTGAGTACCTAGGCCATGTAATGCGAAACGACAGCAAATACGCATCTTCTCAAAGAAATACTCCAAGGTAACAGAGGACCTGGAAGGCGAAGAACATCATCGTTGAAGAATTTAAGAACTTGGTTTTCCAAAACAACATTCAATATTCAAAACGAATAGGCACCACTTGAAGAAGTTAAACTAAATAACTAACTAAAATTTTCTGTATATTGTTGTTTGCCTTTTTATATATTTTATTTTGCTTACATTTTTGTATATTTTTTTATATAAAAATTACATATGCCTGTCTAGTTTATCTCCTGAATTTGCTTAATTTAATTAATGGCACGTAATGAAAGAACAAACTTGATTGTCGCCGATAAATCGTAATGCGCATATGACGGGAGTCCATCCCACCGTATCGTTAAGAAGGATGAAAAGTTTAATATACCGCCATGTACTCGCCCGCGTTTTATTAGAAAATTCCTGTTAAAATAAATAAAAATTCTAAAAACATGTTTCAAAGAACCCAAAGCCGCTCTCTATGCACTCCCTTGGCTAGCTCCGTAAGATATTAATCTTCCGAAATATCTACCGTATTTAAAATTTTTATCAACTTTGGTGAATAAGGCTTAACGACTAAGAGTTCTCGAAGTTGAAGTAGGATCGTAAATAAATATTTTCGTCGGCTATTCAAAGGAAACTTTCCGAGGTGGTTAAAGAGTTTGTCGGTCGAATAAAACCGGAAAGTTTTCGAGCAAAAACTTACCGACACATTTACTATAATTACCTTGTGATTAGCGAGAGTTTTCGTAGAAAACTTGTTTCGTTTAAAATAAAACTTCGAGGCGTCGCGTAACGTGGCAGAGGTTTGTACAAGGACATTGTTTTTTAATTAAGAATATTTCGCGTTGCGATTTAAGAAACCAAAAAAGGAAATTGAAAAATATGAACTACATTATTAAAATGGAAGTTATAGAGCTCTGCGGTGATTACATAATGAAAACTTTGCTACGTAAATGATTGATTTTACATTTTTCGCAATTCCAATTATAAATAAAAAACATTAAAAAGTTTAGCAACGATTGGTAAGGAATCAGAAACAGTCGTGCGGCTATTAGAAGAAATGTAATATTATTGTAATACGATTGAAAAATAAATATGTTTTCCTTTTGCACAGTGATTTGTTTTGTAAACAAAGTAAAGAATATTATTGAAAGACATGATAACAAAACTTAATTTACACTTAAATGTCTTATACTACCCAATTAGTGTAGACCTAGTACAAAAAAAGCTAACCGGGACACCACGCTAGAAATAAAGCAAAAGGTTTTTGATGAGCTTTATAGTATTTAGGGGTGATTCTGTTTCAACTGTGTTTTTTTATGTATTGTTTGTTCTCTCACTGGTGATTAATTAATAATCTAATAATGAATTTTTTTATATAATTTGTCATTCAGAGAGAACCTACATTATATTGGCTAACATTTATCTATAAATTCTTAACTTTATTTGTAGCAATGAGCCTCATCTACCCTGAGATTTACAACTAGTGAATCATATTTAAAGTACGTCGTCTAAGTACTGTTTGCAAACATGGAGTTGACGAAATGGTGCAAAAAGTTTATATGATTTTAGAACACAAATTTATTTTGTCAGTAGTGTGGAACGGAAAATTTGAAATTTATTTCTCCTTCTTAATGCTTTGAAGTTATAATATAATTACACTACACTACATACATATATGCATAAAAAAATTAAAAATATATTTTTAAAATCTTAGATATTTAAAGTAAAAAAGTAACAGTTAGAACGCCCTGGGTTGTAAATTGACCAGTCAATTGACAGAAATAATTTTATTCTGCGAACTAAATGCAGTTGATATTTTTATGGGATTCCCCGAATCGCTAACTATCGTATTCGGGTATACCTTGCAGATGGTTATAGGTAAATTGGACATCATATCCGCATAATAATTTGTTATAACATGCATATTATTATTAAATAATAATAGATAACACTCTACAGTTGCATATAATATTTAAATTTGACAAAGACACCTTAGTCACGAGTTTGTTTTGACCAGAGCCGGAGCAAGTGTTTAATAAACGAGTAACTGAAAAAGTTTATCAAAGTGTTTGCATACTAAATTTTTTCTACGCCAACAGTTTTTTGGTACATTTTTGCAAAAGAAGACGAATAAATTCACTGAGCTATCTATGTGTGACGTGCCCGTCAGAAGTGAGGTTTAAATCTAGCAAAAATATCCGATCGCTTCTAAACTCGTGACTAAAGTACCGGAAATGTTGGAAGTCTCTCGCAACCGTGGATAACGAAACTGATGTTTTAAGGTAGGCAGTAGAGAGAAACATTATGACACAAAAAGGGGTCAAGGAGGTTTTGCCAATATTTCTTTGAATCCCGAATTGTTAGGTGTTTTTCTGTACTATACTTATTTTTCGCTAATAATTTTGATTTAATCTAATATTCTAAATATTTTGTTTATCCGATTTACTTCTAATATTTCCATATTAATCGAAAACTAAAGTAAAAATGCAGGGTGTTTCTCAAAAGATTGTTAATACTGCCAAGGATAACTCTTGAGTTTATTTTATAAAAATTCATATGCCCATATGTTTAGAGATACACAGTTTTCAAAAAGAAATATGTAAGATATTAGGTAAAAAGGGCGTCAACAAAGAAGGATATGACAATGACGATTAAAAACTCTAACTAACCTAAGATATGGGCACTTTTAATTTAATCATTTCAATCTAGGACACAAAATCTAATGAAAAAGAGGTGATTTTTATACAGAAACTAGCATAACACCCAAAGAAACGAATCACAGACGAACGCCGTTGGTAGGCATAAAAGGGTTGTGCACCAGCAAATGCCTCTTGAATTTCTTAGATTATAAAAAAAACCTACAGCTCTCTACACCTTCTTACACCTTCGATGAAAATTACGAATCAATACCGTGTACTTTAAGATCGTTTTTAAAGCCCTTTTACATTTATGGAAAAATTAATTTTAACATATTAATACACATTTTAAATCTAAAATTTCGACTTGTAACTCCCGTCACAATAAATAATAATAATAATAGTAGTGATAAATTCTTATAGAAGTGAAGGAGCAAAATAACTATTAAATAATTAGTAATTGTGTACGCTGTGTTGACGCTCGTAAATAACGTAAATTATGTATATATAAAAATTCATTGTATACATTAAGCAATAAACGGTATCAGGACCTTTTAAATGGCTGCTCTATTGTGAACTATTATTCATTTTATTTGATAAATATATTTATGATTATTATTATTATTAATTTTGTTTCTCTTATTATTAGTACACGAAAATGTTTTGCATCACATAAAAGCAATTGTAATCAGACAAAATAAGCTGCGATAATATAATGCCCGGTAAAAACACCGACAAATCCATTTAGCAAGAAAAAAACCGCTCATGCTTTTGTTGCAATAAACCTTCTTCATAAAAAGTTACTATCGGAATAAGCTTACAAAATAAAATTGCACGCTTTACACGGAGCAATATCTCTCCGTCTTATATACTTTCGCTTTAAACTCTTTTCAAGCGCGTTACATTCTGTTGGGGCGTTACAGATAAGGGCCGCTTTGCTTTTTGAAACCGAGAGACGTGTTTCTTAACCGTGTTACGTCTATTGTATTGCCTTTCAAAGAGACATTTCAAAATATTTTTCCTAGGGAAACAGGAAATTAAATTTTTGATATACGGCACCTAACCGACTTTAACAGCTAAGTAAAGCGTGGTTAAAAATTAAATATTTTTTTGTCGAGCTCGGCGTTAAACCCGCGGCGACGGCGGCTTGACATTGCGAAGTGGCAGGGCTTAATTTCCTGCAATGGTTGAGATAAACCATTGAAAATTAGTTTTATAATCAGCGGATTCCAACATCATAATCGGGCAGCTGCAGCGAAGCAGCGAGTCGAAAATGCTGCCCGCAATTAAAATTACCGAGTCTCGTAACAATCGAGCAGAAATAAGCGAAGATTACGCAGGCTAGCGCACGAATTGGAGTCGATTTTGTACCAATTTGATTTTTTGTTTGTGTCTAAGAGCTCAAAATGATATTTTAATGCAGAAAATATTAAAGTCTGTTCATAGATATAAGAAAGTGACTACTGATACGAATTAAGGAAAGACCATGGCAAGCTGTAAGAATGAAATATAGCCGAACTTTGCTTAGAATTTAATTATTTGGGGTTTTGTTAGGAAATATACTAAACAATATTTATTTATTTATTTATTTATAGTATTTATTAAAATAAAATTATAAATTATTTTTATTATCTACTTAAATTATTTAAAATTATTCACATTACATATCAGTATCACCATCGCTATCATCGCCTGTTCTAATTATTATTTGCTCTATATTATTTGCAATATGGATACACGATTGTTCTGCTTTTTCTATATGTTTTTTGAATTTGCTCAACTTTGTGGAGGGATGTTAAAAACTTCGGTTTCGGTAAGTTTGAGGACATTGGAGTTAACACGAGTAAAAACATTGTTACGACCAATGGCAGATTTCAGTTGGTGCCAAACATATTCAATGGGATTAAATATACAGTAGTAAGGTGGAAACCTTAAAACTGTATGCCCTAGATTTTTTGCATATTTATTACAGACGTATTCCTTTTGTAGGTTCAAGCTTTGTAAAACCTCAATTAATTGCTTTTTGATATAATCTTCGTGAAAATAAATGTCGTTATTATATATGTAATTTTGGATTGCTGCTTTTGTGTCACATGGAAGGGGCTTTAGTCAACTGCATTGTCCATTACAATTACGCTATTAGGAGGAATGTTTGGAACTAGTTTGTTTTTAAACCAAATGTCAAATAAATCAGCGGTAGTGTCTTCATGGTAATCCAGAGAAGAATCTTTAATATTTTTCGCGGACAGAGAAAGTCTATTTGGAATCCAACCATCTTTAGAGCCAGCATGCAAAATAGTTGTTCTTTTACCTCTTTATGATGGCGCGTTTGTTTTACAGTTATCAGTTGAGTCAACCCAACCCTTTTCCGGGGTATCATATGTGTCGAACCAGGTTTCATCCAAGTAAATAATTGGCCTTTGTAAATCCTAATTTTTTCTAGATATTTCAGTCAGTCTATTTGGCGGTCTATTTGGCTATGTAAATCGTTATTGATTTTAATGCTCATTAAGCCTTTACAAACATCATTAGAACCTGCTTAATAATTACTACTTTATTGCCATTTTTATCTCCAACTGTCTTACCCTTAAGGTACAAGAAGTTAAAGTATTTGGTGTGGCCCCTTTCGTTTTTTTTTGAGTATTAAATAGATCAATGATAATGGATATTATTAAGAATTAAAATTAGGGTTCCTAGGGCAAATAATGAGCAATCAAAAAAAATATGTTCTGCTTCAGTTTTTACTTCAAGAAAAAGTCTTGGGCAAACATGAAAAGTGGTTGAAACACTTTAGAACCTAGTCCTCTCTGTCTACACATCAAAAGCTAGGGACACTCAAAAGAAGAAGAGCAATAGGCACTGACTATATTCCCTAATTAATCATTCACGTTAAATCCATGCCTTTAAAATTATATAGTTAGTTATATATTTGAAATCAGCTCTTTAAGTTTGAAAATCCTCGGTTCCAAGAAAAAAAAATTGTCACCCTGTACTATGAAACAACGCGATTGGTAATTTTGATTCGGTCGAAAAAAATAACGAAAATCTGAACATCGAGGACGAGGAAAAATATTGCGGTTTAAATATGTCTACAAATCCGCCCACTCATCCAGCCAATAATCCGAAATTCCGGCTGCCAGCTGGAGTGATGCCAACATCATCGTCATGTATGCCAGGAGCCCTTCAATTACAGCCAAAGTGCGTCTTTGTCTACTGTAATAGCGTTCATGAATCTCGCCGTTGTTTTCGTTTAGATATTTAAAGCGAAATAATATAAACTTACTAAGTTTGCAAAGTCGGGGATTTATTTTCATACATCTCTTCAACGTTAAACAGATTCGAATAGTTCTGCTTGCTCGGAATGGTGAACTGCAGTGTCACTCGTCTCCCTGTTCTTTTGCCTATAGAATGAGTTTTAGACGCAATTGACAATTGAAATGCATTGAAACCGCCAAGTAATTAAAAACAAAATAATATCAACTGGGTTTGTCTTGACTTCGTTAAAAGTTTCCTAGGAAAATGAGATCAATTTGCAAAAGTTTTGTAATTTTAAAGTTTTTGGTTAACAACTCCAGCTTTGAAGTAGTTCTAACGAAACTTTTAATCTCAGGTTTTTTTTTCTTTCTGGGAAGATGCGGAGGTGGTAACTAAGCGATAGTAAATGAGAAAATTTGATTAACAAAAATGTAGGTAGCAAGGCCTCTTCTACCAAGCTACAGAGTACGTAGTAGGTGCGAATGGCTACCCATTAAATTCAAACATTTAACTGGGACAGACCAGGCGCCACGATAATAAATTGATTTAATAAATTCGTTTGGGAAAACCAAAGGGTTCTGACTTAACATGGTAGGCAACGGGAGCAACTAACGTTGACTGCTTCCCAAACATATTATCAATAAGGAAAGACTCCTGAAAGTTGCTACGACTTCGAAGGTGGAAAGCTTGTTGCTTTTATTTATCGACACCATGATACTGCCATTACCAATAAACATGATAAGTTTTAATTTTTGCTCACTACCGGGTGGTTATGCCACATAGTTCACTACAAAAATGGATAAAGCAATGAACTGGCCGATTTTAGCTTAAAATCTCCGAAAAATGTTTGATAAATCATAATGAATCATATTAAATTACTATAATAAAACAAACTTAAGAAAAATATCTATATACGACCTCAAAGTTAAGTTTGATTGATAGGAATATTAAAAACAGCATTAGTGTCCATCTGTCTCTAGATTTTTCATATTAAAAAATCATCGAAGGGACCTGAATATTAGAAAAAGCAATTTATTCAAAAGTATATAAATTCCAAATCATAACTAAGTATTAGAGCTAGGCGTTATTTATTATAAGTCTAAATGTACACCACCAATAGGTCCACAATCGATATTGGCAAGAAATTCAATCAAAGCCTGGTTAGAAACCTGGAACACAGTGATAGAATGTCTTAAAAAAAACTCACCTATCAGCAGTGAAAATTACCCTGTATCAAATATTTAGATGCTCTACTAAACTCATTAAGAGATTAGATCGAAAGGTTCGGGAATTCACAAACTCATGTTTTATTTAAAAAAAAAAGATGAATAAGGTGGTTATATCGCATTAAAATTTAAAGGCATTCACGGTGTGATTTAAACATTTTTTAGAGGACTCGTAATCGTTCACCAGACACTGTAGTCTTAAATACAATATGCACAAGATGAGCTTCTGCAATGATGACGGTTGTGCCTGGAAGATTAAATACCCAAATCTGGGACCGAAACTCACACTTAAAGACATGAATAAGTCACTTTTTACTAGGGCTAAGTCTGATGGAGTAGTGAATACTTGGAGTGTACCACAAGAGATCGCTAGATCGAAACGAATATTAGCCACACACAATAAATCCGAAAAAAGTTTAAAATTCCATAGAAAAAGTAAAAATTTTAAAAAATTTAGCTTCTTAGCACAAACGTTGTCAACCCTTTACCATAATTGTATACTATCCTACAAGTGTGGGGAACGTCAGTGGTTTACGTGTCACACACTATACTTTTTCTACGACCATTTAGTTTTTGTATACATTTTTGCAAAACAAAACGAATTAATTCAATTCAAAAATTGAAGCCCTACGGTAAAATCTCCGATTGCTCCCAAATCCGTGCGGTAAAATCCGAAGGGGCTCGGGTCCGTGGTAAAATGTGTGTAATTAGGTATTTTACAGAAAGGAGTAGAAAAACTAGATCATTAAGTATGTGAATTAGTATAATTTGTAAAAATCACAACAGAATTTCAGTGTTGGTAAGTACGCCGTTCTGAATGGTTTTTTATGTGACTAAAATTGTTGGTCATTTGAAACTAGTGAACATAAACTGCAGACTGTCTTCATAGCTTATTACGATAGGAATTTCTGTATATAATAGTATTAATAATTTACTTACTTAAAAATTTACCAGACCTGTTGCATTCTATAGTTTTTCTACGACCATAAATTTTGCGCACATTTTTCCCAAACAACACTGACAATGAGTGCGTCTAACATGATCGTCAGAATTGCTAAATGTAAAAATTCAAGTCGTGGGTAATATTTTCGAAACATCCTCCCTAACCCGTGCGTAATATCCCGGAAATGTTGTGGCTAGCAGCCTTAAGTAATGAAACTGACATTAATTTTTCCAAGAAATTTCCACGGGCTACTGTAATACTATTTACAAATCTTCCTGCGTCGGTTGTTGATGAATCGAACTTGCTGATTTCTCGCCAATTATCCTGCAGGGCTGAACTGAAATTGACTCTCTGACTCTAAAGAAGATTTGTACGTAGTGAAACTGACGTCGTAAAATGACAGTAGAACAAATTCATTTTTACGTCCTTGTCAATTGTCGAGTCGCGAATTGATTATTGGGAAACTAATTTTTGGCGGTTTATAATATATAATAAGTACAATTTGAGAGGTCATAAATCTTATTACTCCGCTTACGGTTATTTCCCATGACTATTTCCAGAGTCTAGAGCGCAACGTCATTACAGGAATTAATCTGAATGCTACCATTAAAAAAATAGAGCGGAAGAAATGAAATGGAAAAGCGGGTAAATTAATTCTATTCAATTAGTAGCAATCTACACTTCTCGTACACTAGGGCACGAGACAATTTTCTCAAAATAAAATTATCTCCTAGTTCTCTGATGATACCGCCCACAATTATGAGAAAACGAATCCCGCAAATTTACTATATGAATTTTCATTTCATGCGTCGGTCGCACGTTTCATTGAGCAATGAAATACCGATGAAGAAAGTGCTAATGCAAATAGTAATTCCTCGAACTTTGATGTTGGCACCGATGAAAATTAAGATTTCCCCGTAAATCTCTCCGAAGCCTTTCCGAAAAGTTTCGACCCTCTTTACGCATTTCCCATATTAATCTTTACTTAAAGAGTTTTTGCGTGAAGGTTGTGAATATTCATCTGATGGATATTAAGTTGTTCGGCGAACATTGGCATTTTCGACCCGAGCCGATAAGCTACAAATTTAAAATCATATTTTGACACATACATTGATTTTATAGACGTTGCATAAAATATAAAGGTAATAATGTAAAAACAATGATCGATTAAACAGGGTGTTTCATAAATATATTACATTATTTTATATTTATGGCCCACTAGATAGAGAATAATGGTAGTCCCAAAAATCACTGTTTGAAATGACTACTTAGATGCTTTACTAAACTCTTACAGTCAAATCCATGTTAAATGCCAATATGAAAAATATTAATTAGAAAACAAAGAGACCGCCAAAATGTTGTGCAATTACAAATAGACAATATTATTTTCACAAAAATTATATTACAGTAGGTCCTAGAAACTTACAAAAAAACAAATTATATTGAATATTTCGGTAACTTAATTAATAATAAACAACCTGAATAAATAATAATAAACAAACAACAAACAAAAAAATACAAAATTAGGAGAAAATTAAAATTTGTAATATAAAATTAAGATTACTAAAAATTGTAAACAAAAAAAACTATTTCATATTATACACAGAAAATTTGAATTTTTCAAAGAAACTTCCACAGGCTACTGTACTTTTTACAAAATTTCTGGATCATCTCGCCAATCATCCTGTTGGCTTCCTCAGAGCTTGACTGAAATTGGCGTGTATTTTACTCTGCTCTCTGCTTATTTATTGTTTGAGGGGGGGGGGGGGCTAATGAGGGGCATAAACACCATCTCGGATTACTGATTCCCAAATTGGTGACATGTAGAGACCTGAGTCGCGGTTAAGATTGTTCGGTTTTTATAGATTTCTATAGACTCTCGGATTTTTCGTTGGTAGAAGAACTGATTACATGCAAGAATTTTTGTTTTATCGAATAAAATTTTATGTTCGGTTTCACGAGTTCGGCAACAGTTGATGAGTTTATTTGTTTTAGTCTTAAGGCTCTTTCGTGTTCTTTGAGCCTAGTTGACGCGCTGCGACTCAGGTCTCTACCTGTCACCAATTTGGGAATCAGTCATCCGAGACAATTTATATGCCCCTCATTAGCGCCCCCCTCTCAAACAATATATAAGCAGGTACAGAGTAAATTTCGAGCCAGTTTCAGTCAAGCTCTGAAGAAGCCAACAGGATGATTGGCGAAACGTCAGCAATTTCGATGCAGAAAATTTTAAACTGTCGTTGTTACCTATAAAATATGAAAATTTCTTTTTCTGAGTTGTCCTCGAATTTAAGAATCATCGGTGCTACTTCGACATTCAGGGCTCATTCTTTCTGTGTTCCACGGATTTATTTCATTACTAGTGGGTAATATAATTCAACGCCTTTTGGCAAACTATTTGATTTAAGACCATCACCCTATATTAATTCTATTGCGTGAAATTGGCAATGATATGACAGCTGTCGTAGACCCTCATGGCCATATACACAATATTTCGTCTACGGCGGTTTTTAAATTTTATAATGGATTTGAAAGGAGTTCCGATTTCAGCATGATGGTATTTTTCAAGCCACTCATAAACATTATTAAGCACTGCTATTAGTCCTAAACTGTATGACAAAAGAAAATAATCCCCATTGTTATTTCAGTTTAGACCTAGCTTAAAAGTCTATAAATTAAGAGGGATCTACTATAACTTTGTACTGGAGTAACCTATGTACTAGTATTTAAATACAGATTTAGAATTGCTTTAGGTCGGCCTTTATCATCATGAATAACATTTTTCGGTAACTTTATATTTTTTTTCCCTTGAGCTGACTTTTTATTTTCGCGCTGTGTATAAAACACCCCCACCATACCTAACCTTGGTTAAGGCGCGAGAAAAGACAGACTTGCGTGGGCGTCCGTAGTGTGATACACGAAAGAACAAGTTCTCTTCTGTGACCGGTTCGCAAGAATCCCGCGCTGTGTTGTGGTCCTTCCCACCCCCAACCCTCCAGACGACGACGCGGGAAACCATCAAGGTGGGTGATTAACCGTTTCGGGTGTTGTATGTCCTACCGTTTCCTTGCCGCTCTTTCCCGTTTAAGTTTTGATGGTTATTTACAACCACCTCCCCCCACCCCTTAACAAAGACGAAGTAGATTGCTTATTTAAAATTCTTAAATCACGGAACATCTAAATTTGGTATCAGTTTTTCTTTTAGCCATTTTTTAAACATTTCAAAGTTCATATCATCAGGATTATCCAAACTTTTTGATGTGGAAGAACAAATTAAACTTGCACCTGGAACAAATTCTGATGATCAACTACCAAGCAAAATAATGAACCGTCCACAGCTGTCCACATAAAAATATTCGGTTGGTCCTTTTTATAGCGAAGTCCTTCATTCTTTTGAATTTTGATACTTGTTTTTTTGTATAGTTTTTTTCAGTTACATTACATTATATTTTGATATATACAAATCATAAAATTTCATTCCATTTTCAGACCTTTCTTCGTTTACACTTTGTCTTCTTCGATATTACATTGTTTTTTTTTTCATGCATTTTTCATTGCGCAGTTCTAAAACTAATGCCCGTGCCTGAATATGCGTTTCAAAATAGTTTATCAAATTTAAAACAATTGATTTTGAAAATTACTTTTTATAATGATCAGTCTCAAAACTGACATCTTCAAATCAAAAATATTTAAAATTACTTAATTGTATATTATGCAACAATTGCGGTAAACGGCATTTGACACACGAGTTTATTTGACACTAGCGGAGCGAGTGTTTAATAAAACGAGTGACTTAAAAAGTTTACCAAATGTGTTGCATACTATACTTTTTCTACGACCGTTAGTTTTTGGGTACGTTTTTGCAAGACAACACGAATACATTCAGTGACGTGACTGTCAGAATTGACGCACGTCAAAATTCAAGGCGTGGTAAATATCCGTATGCTGGATCGGTGTGTAATTCGGTATTTTACAGACGGGAGTAGAAAAAATTATAGACTTATCAATTTTTAATGTCATTAAGGTAACAAATTATAAGATATAAGATTTGAGACACTTATTAATACATTCTTTCAAAATTGGGATAAGGAACGTTTTGCCATCCTGTATGTTATTTGACACGTTATTCCTCGATCCTATCTTTTAAAGTTACAGAAAACGTAATAATGTTCCCTCAAATCCGATGTAGGTAGCTCAATATCGCCGTGTGGGAGTGTGTGCGAATATCGGCGAACTCTGGGATATAACAAGTCTTTCTATGGTAATTTACTGCACTCCGGAGAATAACATTTTTATTTGTGGAGGTGCTTCATTCGGTAAATGGCCACCATATATTCCCCATGACCGAAGCAAAATTCGCAAATGTCCGAGGAGATATCAGAATAAATTCAGAATATGATAAAGGCCCGACCTTTTCTTCAAATCGTTGCCCGATTTTTGATTAGAAAGCAATTCTAAATCTGTATTTAAATACTAATACATATGTTACGCCGGTACTAAGTTATAGTTTTAAGCAGTTAGCTCGGTCTAAACTGAAATAATAATATCGACTTTGTGAGACAAAATTTATTTAGAGAGAGATGGGTAGTAATTTGGATTCTTTTCTTTTGTCATACAGGTTAGGACTAATAGCAACTAAGTCTAATAGGGTATTGTTTCGCAGTTCTTTAACGTGTTTGGTTCTTTTCAGAGTAAAATTATTTTTCTTTTTTGAACTAAATGGTTATCTTACCGAATCAGCATGGCTTTTATGATTCTCGGTCTAGGGTTACGAACTTAGGACAGTTTACAGAATATACAACAAGAGTACTAGATAATCAAGGGCAAGTAGATGTCGTATATACCGATAGTAGATATATGTATGTTTGGGGACAATCCCACTCCTCTCCCTTTTGTGGGCGTGTCCTCCTTCCCCACGACTCTCTAGCTCCTCCCCCTTTACCCATAATCCCTTGAAACTGGCTCCCATTGGATAAGCAAGCACCAATGGGGTTTAATCAATCTCCCCACCTCTAGTTTGCGATTGCGGCGAAGCCAATCAGAGCCCAGATATTTTCCCACCCGTATGAAAAGCAATGGCGTCAATGAGACTTGATCATATTGTTCTCGTGACCATCTGCACCCTCTAGCGGTTCGAATGTAAACTAGTGTCCCCTCTTGGAATAAGATTTTCTTTAATAAGGTAACCCACCTAGTGAATATTGACCAAAACATTTATTTTAAAAACATATAATTCTGCGAATGTGTACCCTCGCGGGTACAAACTGTACTTTTATTGCGCACAAAGGACAGGGGAAATAAAGACGAAAAGTGTCGGATTTCTTTTCTCGGAACTGGAAGCTGGCAGGCACCACCAATAATATCTGCAAAACAAAAAGCTGGTTAAAATTTTCATTAATAAAGTAGGATATTAGAAACCATATACCTTTTTAATTTACTAAGCCATCTACCGTGCGTTAACTTCATACATATTTCCGCATGCTTCTGTTTTAAGGTATCGTGAAATATTTGACTATTTATCTGGGAAAAGTTCATATGTCGAAAATATTATGTGTATGTGGCCGTGGTAGGCTTTCTTTGCTATTATAATTTTATTTTTATTATCTAATATTTACAAAATTAATTTATCTACCTTATTGATGATTTTGATTTTCTTTGCTATTTTTATTATTTAATATTTTCAAAATTAATTTATCTATCTTTTTGATGATTTTAAGATATTGCAGTCAACTTTACTATTTCATCAATTTCTTTTATTTATTGCTGATCTTTGAGGATAGTGTACATACTTTTTTTTTTCGTAACTTATCTGTATCTACCCTTTAATTTCCTATCAAGCCATAAAGCAAACTCGAAAGGCATCTTAACTAAAAAGTCATATACTTTAAAGCTGCTGCGACTACTACATGAAAGTGTGTTTCTATGCAATCTCAACAATAATGAAATCTGAACGCTTATATTAAATACTGTAATACTCTTCTCCGCTAACGCTCTAGGAGACGCTATTTGAACCCTGTTCAAAGAAAAACTTCTACAGCCCAAATAACCTCTCTGAACCACACTTAAGCGCATCACTCTTTCACTGTCTTGCAGCCTTCAGATTAATATTCCGTACTAACTACGTATGCCATACACGAAACGTTCTCTTTTCTAATTTTTTTCTATGCGCTACATTAACGAACAGGATCTAAACTTTTCTGTCTGTGTATTTTGTTAGCCACCTTAAAAAAATTAAAAAAAAGGTATGCGAACCTAGAGGATATTTTCCATATTTTTCACAAATGGTGACAACAATTAATGCAAGTATTATTTTTAATAATAATCCATCTTTCGCTATGACACGAAAACATCGACTTTTTAATTCTAACTTTTCTCATAGAGCTTCCCTTTAGTCTCTATCTGTTCTTTAACTAAATCCCCACCTTTTTGAAAAACCAACCTCTAAAAATAGTTAATTTTCTCTAATTTAAATTTGTACGTTTTCCGCAATATGTGTGAATATTTTCGCTAGAGCATTTAGTTACTTAGTACATGTCCTAATCAATATTTTAAAAATATAATTCTATTGATACGTGTTTAGGATTTGAAGATAACGAAACATTCCCCAGTTTCATAAATGAGAGCTCACTGCCAAACTACCAAACATCACAGTACAAACTACCGTACTACGCCCCCCTGGACAAAATCAGGTCAGTCAGCGTCATTAATTCTACATGCGTTAACGAATAGCGTATTGTTAATTAAGGTTTAATACGCAGAAAATTTAAGTAACAAATAATCGCAATGAAACTCACTAACATCATAAATTATTAAAAAAAAATTAGAACGGTTGGAATTTACTGGAGTAACCAATTTGGCACTAAAAATGGAAATTTTCGATACTCTACTAGGTGCCTACAATAAATTTTACTATTATTTTTAATGCAGAGACACAACGATTTTGTAGTTTTGAATTTGATCAGGGGTATATGACCATAGTTTACGCCGACTCTAAAAGGCATGCAGTCTATTGTTTTTGAACGCCCCATTTTGTGTATTATGTTCAAAACAGAGACTCTCTGGGCTTACGAGTACAGCTACCAGCTACTACTTTCAATAATATTAACACAAAAAAAAGTAGGTGGCATTTTTATAATACGTGCAAAGTTTATGTGAAACTGACTGGAAGACAGAGTAACGCACCAATATGTTACTAAACATATTTCGATAGAATTCCGTAAGAGCTTACCTCCAAGTTTCCTCATTTAGTCAGTCAAAGCATCAAATGGGAAATTCCAATCCAACATATGTAGTGGTGGAAATATATCAATCGCCTACGTTACCGATGGTACCCGACTGAAGCTTCTGCGTCTTCTTTACCCCACATGCCTACTTAAAAAGATACTGGTCTAAGTCTCAATATTCCTGTTAAAAAAAAGAGAGGTTCTATATTGCCATAAATATGTGTTTTCAAAATTTTACCTGAATGGTTCGTGATTCCTTATATATGCAGTGTTGGCAGCAATGTGGCGACGACTACGCTGAAACTTTCCATATCTCGTGTCCCCATGACTGGTCTGTTTCATATATCAAACCCCACCTCGCACGGGTTTGAACCTCCTTTAAAAAAAAAACAGGCAAGACTTATACTTATATCAAAGTAATACGAGGAACTTATATTTTATGCCAAAACTTATTTCATCACCTCCAAAGGGGAGTAGGGGTTTCTAAAGTATGGTAGGTACATCTCTTTCATTTTTTTAATTAAAAAAGTGACACAATTACGCGACGTAACTCGACCCGGATCGTTAACGCGTCTCAAGATGCGGGTTTAGAGATGCTGAGGTCTTTAAATTGATTCACTAATACCAGTACACACTGAAACCCCTTATTTCCAAAATAAAAAAATTGTTATCTGTTAACACAACAAAAAAAAACTATTTTCTCACCAATTATATTTCTGGGTCGTTTTCAGAATTTGTCCAACGTAGAATCCCAAGAGGATAGGGCCGTAATTTCGAAAAATGTTCATGTCTCCCCACTATGCATTTGTACAAGAAGCAGGGCCGGATTAACAGCAATTATATTCTTGTCAGTCAACATACAGCCGCCGATTGAATTCTCGGATTCTGCTTTACTAGTTGCCATGGTCTGTCAAATATGTTACTTAAAAATTGTATATTTTTTTTTTTACAAATAATATACCTTCCCTAAAATAATTCCGCCTTTGTCAAGTTGGACACGGGCACGTCTGTCCGCTTTGAAAAGCGCAGGCGTATGTATCTTCCAAAATGATCCAAGCAGGCTCGGATTGCCAGCAAATACACAACTCGCCGATTCAATTCTGAGATGTTGCTTCACGAGTTACCATGATCTGTCAAATATTTTAATTAAAAAAAAATCTATTATTTAGCAACAATATACCTTTTTAAAAATAATTTCGTCTTTTTTCAAGTTTAACAGGACACGTGTGTTCGTTTCAGTTGGACAAGGGCACGTCTGTCCGCTTTGAAAAGCGCGGCGTATGTATCTTCCAAAATGATCCAAATTGTTAATCTTTTTTTGATTCCTCGTTCCCCGATTCAATTCTGAGATGTTGCTTCACGAGTTACCATGATCTGTCAAATATTTTAATTAAAAAAAAATCTATTATTTAGCAACAATATACCTTTTTAAAAATAATTTCGTCTTTTTCAAGTTCAACAGGACACGTGTGTTCGTTTCGAAAGGTTTCGTAGTCTGTAGCTCTGTCGAATTCTCCAAAATTCGTTAAACCTTCAGATATTTTCAAAATTCGTCCAACGCAGACTTCCACTCACGCATTTTCGAAAACTTTCTGGTCTCCCCGCCATGCATTTGTACACGAAGCCGTTCTGGACTATCAGCAAACAGCACATCCGTCATTTTTCTTCTCGGATTCCGCTTGACGAGTTACCATGATCTGTCAAATATTTTAATTAAAAAAAAATCTTATCTATTACTTTTACCCAATATTAAGTACCTATTCAAAATTAGTAGCGCCTTTTCGAGTTCGAAAGGTTTCGTAGCCTATATCCCTGCCGAAATGGCATTGCATTTGTACACGAAGCAGGGTCGGATTGTAAGCAAACAGCACCCCCGGTCACTTTTCTTCTCGGATTCTGCTTGACGAGTTACATCGATCTGTGGAATATTTAGCGAAAAAAAAAATTATCTATTACTTTTACCAAAAATGAAGTACCTTTTTTCTTTAAAACAGTTCGTCCTTTTCGAGTTTGAAAGGTTTCGTAGCCTATAGCCCTGCCGAAATGTCATTGCATTTGTACACGAAGCAGGGTCGGATTGTCAGCAAACACCACAAGCGTCACTTTTCTTTTAGGTTTCTGCTTGACGAATTACATCGATCGGTCAAATATTTAATATAAAAAATATCTATTTTACCAAAAATACGTACTCTTCTAAGATAAATTAGCTCTTTTCGAGTTTAAGAGGACACGTATGTCAACTGTAGGATGTTTTATTATTATATTTTCCAGTGTCTATAAATTAATAAACAACAGAAGCTTCCGAATACAAAAATTTCAACATGAGTTTTTTTTTCTTGAAACTTAAAAGTTCTAACCCCTAAAACCATATTTTTAATACGCTGGCGGACGTATAACAATCCCCAAAAATTACCATATTTAAATTGTTACTATTGATATATTTCTATACCGAACTTAACTCAATACATGCAAAAAAAAAACTAGCGAATGTTATTTATTATCTCCGATGGGTGGATGATTGAGAAACGTTTAAATAAATCTACCTTTCTGTCTCTCTTTTTCTATATAGGTCACTCATTCTCTCTATCTGTTACTTTCCACAATCCGAATTTACACTTGGCCCCCCAAAAATCTTGTAAAATTTTATCTGCTTAACTTCTTCGCCTTGTTCATATGGCTGAATTTTTTGGGAGATATATGGTGCGTTATTTCTATTAAAATTCTGTTTCCTTTTTACCTACTTCAAAAACGTAAGCGAGCATTTTTGGTTGTTTTATTAAACAAAAATTGATACTAACCAAGATCCGTATCTCCGACCTCAGCCTCCTTTGATCACTCCCCAATTTTTTTTTAATTAAGTATAGAAACCTCGTCGAACATATACATAATACTAGGTCAAAATGTTACGCGGTTACTCATTAAAGTCGCAATTCCGAAAGCTTCTTACCTATCTTTTTCCAGTCTTTTTTGTTTTATTTATCCGTATATGAAACACACATTGAACACAAAACTTAAACTCGTTGGCGATATTGCATTAAGCAACAAACGCGTATAACAGAAACGAACCCTTAACACCAACACTTCTTTAAACTTCGACTGACACGTGAAACAACCCGCATTCCTACGAAAGGCAGGTAAACCAAGCAGGTCAAATTTTAAGCTACCCTCCAGTGTCGTCGTAGGTTGGGGCATAGTAAATAGCGAATACAACAAAGCGGTAATTTATAATAATTTAATTTGCATTTTATTTAACTTAAGTTGTTTTGTAGAAAATGAGACATTTCTACAATTAATCAATATACTACGAGTACTTTTCCGCTTAATTACTATTTTTGAGAAACAAAAGGAAACGTTAGATTCCATTCAAACTTTTTCGGTTTTCATGATATCTCGCGTTTATTTAGAAGCTAATGGCCTGTGGCCTTAACCAGACGTTTCCAAAGCCTGGTTTGATATTATGTATATAAATCTTAACAAACACGAAAAATAGAGTTATATTGCCACCGAAAATCTGAATTTATGTTTAAAAATGTAACTTCCCGTATTTAAACTATTGCCTGCATTGGCGCCTATATTTTATAGTTTTTTTTTTGTATCCTATTTTTTTTGTTTTGCTTGCAAATGTGTGTCCATTTTTCGGGTACTGAATTTTTTTTTCTCAAATTATTACAAATTACTCAAAACGGAGTTAAAAAGAGACGAGGAGAAAAGGGTAGAACCCTTATTTCTCCGACACTGACCTCCGATGTTTATAAAAATTGACGCCTTGACACCCTCCCCGTGAATATTTTACAAAGGATTTTTAAAATTTAACTTCCAAATAACGCATATTCTCGCCTAGTGTCACAGTTTTGGGCCCCATTTTGCTATGGTTAGACAGGTTTATTCTTGTACATTGTCGGGACAAAAGAAGCATCTCCTTCATCCAAATTGACTTTTTCATACCTAATATAACAGCTGCCGGGCATCATCTCGCCTTAATTGTTTCTATTGAATTAATTTTAGTTACAAAAAAATTAGATGATCGTCAAAATTGGCATAAAAAGATAATCAAGATTTAATTAAAACAAGAATATGCACAAAAGAAAAGAGATAAACTCCGACACGGGAAACAAGGAAATATCGCTGAAACGGCAACTGATCTAGCGCGCGCCTTTTTTAAAAATAATAATTTTTCAAAAGAATTCTAGGCTAAGCTAAATACCTGGTGCAACAAAATATTGAAGGATCTTCATGATCCTACCTGTGAGCGAGTAGAAAATTATTTGCAAAGAGGATAAAGGTATATCTTAATATAATTCGCCATTGATATTCCCTTTTTTTTTTTTAAATAGCGCTTTATTTGATACGTACTTTTTCTTGTCAGAGCTTGTCTAAATAAAAGCGGGGTGGATGGAGGTTCTCCGTCAGGTTTTTTCCTGTCGAAGCAAGTATGTTAGGCGTTCGCTTTGAATCTGGGGATCGGGTGGGGGTTATACATATATAAGCTATAAGAAATTTTAATTTTTTATTCAGTTTCCACTCATACAATTTCGTGATAAGTGCAGAGTGAGAAAAATGTCCGAAGTCGAAAATTATCCAACGCAAGCATTGGATTCGTGGGGAAGATTTGTGGTCAATGCGGAAATAATCCGCGAACAAAAATACATTTACGAGGCAGCAATTACGCTGCCGGAATTTGGACTAGAAATTACCTCAGGTCTTAGCCCAGCAAGAATCTTCGCTCCGGCAGTGAAAGTGAGCTTTATCCCCTACGTTTTGGCGGAGAAAAGAAGCATTTCGTTCGACGAGATAGACTTCACAGAATTAATACAACAGCTTCCATTGTTATTGTTAGCAGGCCCGACTGGTAAAGTTATGTATTTAACCTGCTTCAAACTCAGCTGTCTACAATGTGATGGTGAGGTCTTGGTCAAGATTGAAAATAGCGAGGGTATACTCTATATTTCGAAAGACTGGGTACAGGAATTAATTACCATAAGCAAATTGGTATTTAAAAGAATACGAGTACTGTCTCGTTTGAACTTTTACGAGTACTACGATAGAATATTGTATTTGACTATACATGAAAATTTACTGGAAGACGCCAAAATCTTTCCGCATATTGAATATTTATGTTCTACAGAAGAGAGTGAGCAGAGCTACTGCATGGAGGACTACATGCGTTTTGGAAAAATGCAGATAAAACAAGATATCAACAAAAGGATAGCATGGGACATACCTGTGTTTTAATAGAAATTTACCTGTAAACTAATAATAATAAATGTATTTTTAAAATTCAGTGTGTGTGTATGTTTTATCCTTACCCCCATAAAAAAAAAGTAAAAAAAAAACAAGTAATTGCGTAAAATAACTTTATTAAAGAAAAAAAAAAAAATAACAACAAAATATATTCAAACAAAACATGGTACCACCGGAATGAAACCATCAGAAATTACCCCAACAACGGAGATTCTCGCATATAATTTACCAAAAAAAATTTGCAGTGCAAAAGTCAAAGTTCAAAGCTGGCGATGCAGTAAGCATAAGTCGCACAAAATCGGTTTTTGACAAAAGCTATGAAATTAATTGGACACCCCGAAAATTTCAAGATTGTTAAAGTAAGTGGTTCCTTCCCTCTTACGTATATTTTGGAAGATATGGAGGGGCGTTAAATCAAAGCTTCGTTTTATGAAGTCGAATTACAAAAACCGTACTACCAAATAGTCGATCGACTACCAAATAGTCGATCGACTATTTGGTAGTACGGTTTTTGTAATTCGACTTCATAAAACGAAGCTTTGATTTAACGCCCCTCCATATCTTCCAAAATATACGTAAGAGGGAAGGAACCACTTACTTTAACAATCTTGAAATTTTCGGGGTGTCCAATTAATTTCATAGCTTTTGTCAAAAACCGATTTTGTGCGACTTATGCTTACTGCATCGCCAGCTTTGAACTTTGACTTTTGCACTGCAAATTTTTTTTGGTAAATTATATGCGAGAATCTCCGTTGTTGGGGTAATTTCTGATGGTTTCATTCCGGTGGTACCATGTTTTGTTTGAATATATTTTGTTGTTATTTTTTTTTTTTTCTTTAATAAAGTTATTTTACGCAATTACTTGTTTTTTTTTTACTTTTTTTTTATGGGGGTAAGGATAAAACATACACACACACTGAATTTTAAAAATACATTTATTATTATTAGTTTACAGGTAAATTTCTATTAAAACACAGGTATGTCCCATGCTATCCTTTTGTTGATATCTTGTTTTATCTGCATTTTTCCAAAACGCATGTAGTCCTCCATGCAGTAGCTCTGCTCACTCTCTTCTGTAGAACATAAATATTCAATATGCGGAAAGATTTTGGCGTCTTCCAGTAAATTTTCATGTATAGTCAAATACAATATTCTATCGTAGTACTCGTAAAAGTTCAAACGAGACAGTACTCGTATTCTTTTAAATACCAATTTGCTTATGGTAATTAATTCCTGTACCCAGTCTTTCGAAATATAGAGTATACCCTCGCTATTTTCAATCTTGACCAAGACCTCACCATCACATTGTAGACAGCTGAGTTTGAAGCAGGTTAAATACATAACTTTACCAGTCGGGCCTGCTAACAATAACAATGGAAGCTGTTGTATTAATTCTGTGAAGTCTATCTCGTCGAACGAAATGCTTCTTTTCTCCGCCAAAACGTAGGGGATAAAGCTCACTTTCACTGCCGGAGCGAAGATTCTTGCTGGGCTAAGACCTGAGGTAATTTCTAGTCCAAATTCCGGCAGCGTAATTGCTGCCTCGTAAATGTATTTTTGTTCGCGGATTATTTCCGCATTGACCACAAATCTTCCCCACGAATCCAATGCTTGCGTTGGATAATTTTCGACTTCGGACATTTTTCTCACTCTGCACTTATCACGAAATTGTATGAGTGGAAACTGAATAAAAAATTAAAATTTCTTATAGCTTATATATGTATAACCCCCACCCGATCCCCAGATTCAAAGCGAACGCCTAACATACTTGCTTCGACAGGAAAAAACCTGACGGAGAACCTCCATCCACCCCGCTTTTATTTAGACAAGCTCTGACAAGAAAAAGTACGTATCAAATAAAGCGCTATTTAAAAAAAAAAAAGGGAATATCAATGGCGAATTATATTAAGATATACCTTTATCCTCTTTGCAAATAATTTTCTACTCGCTCACAGGTAGGATCATGAAGATCCTTCAATATTTTGTTGCACCAGGTATTTAGCTTAGCCTAGAATTCTTTTGAAAAATTATTATTTTTAAAAAAGGCGCGCGCTAGATCAGTTGCCGTTTCAGCGATATTTCCTTGTTTCCCGTGTCGGAGTTTATCTCTTTTCTTTTGTGCATATTCTTGTTTTAATTAAATCTTGATTATCTTTTTATGCCAATTTTGACGATCATCTAATTTTTTTGTAACTAAAATTAATTCAATAGAAACAATTAAGGCGAGATGATGCCCGGCAGCTGTTATATTAGGTATGAAAAAGTCAATTTGGATGAAGGAGATGCTTCTTTTGTCCCGACAATGTACAAGAATAAACCTGTCTAACCATAGCAAAATGGGGCCCAAAACTGTGACACTAGGCGAGAATATGCGTTATTTGGAAGTTAAATTTTAAAAATCCTTTGTAAAATATTCACGGGGAGGGTGTCAAGGCGTCAATTTTTATAAACATCGGAGGTCAGTGTCGGAGAAATAAGGGTTCTACCCTTTTCTCCTCGTCTCTTTTTAACTCCGTTTTGAGTAATTTGTAATAATTTGAGAAAAAAAAATTCAGTACCCGAAAAATGGACACACATTTGCAAGCAAAACAAAAAAAATAGGATACAAAAAAAAAACTATAAAATATAGGCGCCAATGCAGGCAATAGTTTAAATACGGGAAGTTACATTTTTAAACATAAATTCAGATTTTCGGTGGCAATATAACTCTATTTTTCGTGTTTGTTAAGATTTATATACATAATATCAAACCAGGCTTTGGAAACGTCTGGTTAAGGCCACAGGCCATTAGCTTCTAAATAAACGCGAGATATCATGAAAACCGAAAAAGTTTGAATGGAATCTAACGTTTCCTTTTGTTTCTCAAAAATAGTAATTAAGCGGAAAAGTACTCGTAGTATATTGATTAATTGTAGAAATGTCTCATTTTCTACAAAACAACTTAAGTTAAATAAAATGCAAATTAAATTATTATAAATTACCGCTTTGTTGTATTCGCTATTTACTATGCCCCAACCTACGACGACACTGGAGGGTAGCTTAAAATTTGACCTGCTTGGTTTACCTGCCTTTCGTAGGAATGCGGGTTGTTTCACGTGTCAGTCGAAGTTTAAAGAAGTGTTGGTGTTAAGGGTTCGTTTCTGTTATACGCGTTTGTTGCTTAATGCAATATCGCCAACGAGTTTAAGTTTTGTGTTCAATGTGTGTTTCATATACGGATAAATAAAACAAAAAAGACTGGAAAAAGATAGGTAAGAAGCTTTCGGAATTGCGACTTTAATGAGTAACCGCGTAACATTTTGACCTAGTATTATGTATATGTTCGACGAGGTTTCTATACTTAATTAAAAAAAAATTGGGGAGTGATCAAAGGAGGCTGAGGTCGGAGATACGGATCTTGGTTAGTATCAATTTTTGTTTAATAAAACAACCAAAAATGCTCGCTTACGTTTTTGAAGTAGGTAAAAAGGAAACAGAATTTTAATAGAAATAACGCACCATATATCTCCCAAAAAATTCAGCCATATGAACAAGGCGAAGAAGTTAAGCAGATAAAATTTTACAAGATTTTTGGGGGGCCAAGTGTAAATTCGGATTGTGGAAAGTAACAGATAGAGAGAATGAGTGACCTATATAGAAAAAGAGAGACAGAAAGGTAGATTTATTTAAACGTTTCTCAATCATCCACCCATCGGAGATAATAAATAACATTCGCTAGTTTTTTTTTTGCATGTATTGAGTTAAGTTCGGTATAGAAATATATCAATAGTAACAATTTAAATATGGTAATTTTTGGGGATTGTTATACGTCCGCCAGCGTATTAAAAATATGGTTTTAGGGGTTAGAACTTTTAAGTTTCAAGAAAAAAAAACTCATGTTGAAATTTTTGTATTCGGAAGCTTCTGTTGTTTATTAATTTATAGACACTGGAAAATATAATAATAAAACATCCTACAGTTGACATACGTGTCCTCTTAAACTCGAAAAGAGCTAATTTATCTTAGAAGAGTACGTATTTTTGGTAAAATAGATATTTTTTATATTAAATATTTGACCGATCGATGTAATTCGTCAAGCAGAAACCTAAAAGAAAAGTGACGCTTGTGGTGTTTGCTGACAATCCGACCCTGCTTCGTGTACAAATGCAATGACATTTCGGCAGGGCTATAGGCTACGAAACCTTTCAAACTCGAAAAGGACGAACTGTTTTAAAGAAAAAAGGTACTTCATTTTTGGTAAAAGTAATAGATAATTTTTTTTTTCGCTAAATATTCCACAGATCGATGTAACTCGTCAAGCAGAATCCGAGAAGAAAAGTGACCGGGGGTGCTGTTTGCTTACAATCCGACCCTGCTTCGTGTACAAATGCAATGCCATTTCGGCAGGGATATAGGCTACGAAACCTTTCGAACTCGAAAAGGCGCTACTAATTTTGAATAGGTACTTAATATTGGGTAAAAGTAATAGATAAGATTTTTTTTTAATTAAAATATTTGACAGATCATGGTAACTCGTCAAGCGGAATCCGAGAAGAAAAATGACGGATGTGCTGTTTGCTGATAGTCCAGAACGGCTTCGTGTACAAATGCATGGCGGGGAGACCAGAAAGTTTTCGAAAATGCGTGAGTGGAAGTCTGCGTTGGACGAATTTTGAAAATATCTGAAGGTTTAACGAATTTTGGAGAATTCGACAGAGCTACAGACTACGAAACCTTTCGAAACGAACACACGTGTCCTGTTGAACTTGAAAAAGACGAAATTATTTTTAAAAAGGTATATTGTTGCTAAATAATAGATTTTTTTTAATTAAAATATTTGACAGATCATGGTAACTCGTGAAGCAACATCTCAGAATTGAATCGGGGAACGAGGAATCAAAAAAAGATTAACAATTTGGATCATTTTGGAAGATACATACGCCGCGCTTTTCAAAGCGGACAGACGTGCCCTTGTCCAACTGAAACGAACACACGTGTCCTGTTAAACTTGAAAAAAGACGAAATTATTTTTAAAAAGGTATATTGTTGCTAAATAATAGATTTTTTTTTAATTAAAATATTTGACAGATCATGGTAACTCGTGAAGCAACATCTCAGAATTGAATCGGCGAGTTGTGTATTTGCTGGCAATCCGAGCCTGCTTGGATCATTTTGGAAGATACATACGCCTGCGCTTTTCAAAGCGGACAGACGTGCCCGTGTCCAACTTGACAAAGGCGGAATTATTTTAGGGAAGGTATATTATTTGTAAAAAAAAAAATATACAATTTTTAAGTAACATATTTGACAGACCATGGCAACTAGTAAAGCAGAATCCGAGAATTCAATCGGCGGCTGTATGTTGACTGACAAGAATATAATTGCTGTTAATCCGGCCCTGCTTCTTGTACAAATGCATAGTGGGGAGACATGAACATTTTTCGAAATTACGGCCCTATCCTCTTGGGATTCTACGTTGGACAAATTCTGAAAACGACCCAGAAATATAATTGGTGAGAAAATAGTTTTTTTTTGTTGTGTTAACAGATAACAATTTTTTTATTTTGGAAATAAGGGGTTTCAGTGTGTACTGGTATTAGTGAATCAATTTAAAGACCTCAGCATCTCTAAACCCGCATCTTGAGACGCGTTAACGATCCGGGTCGAGTTACGTCGCGTAATTGTGTCACTTTTTTAATTAAAAAAATGAAAGAGATGTACCTACCATACTTTAGAAACCCCTACTCCCCTTTGGAGGTGATGAAATAAGTTTTGGCATAAAATATAAGTTCCTCGTATTACTTTGATATAAGTATAAGTCTTGCCTGTTTTTTTTTTAAAGGAGGTTCAAACCCGTGCGAGGTGGGGTTTGATATATGAAACAGACCAGTCATGGGGACACGAGATATGGAAAGTTTCAGCGTAGTCGTCGCCACATTGCTGCCAACACTGCATATATAAGGAATCACGAACCATTCAGGTAAAATTTTGAAAACACATATTTATGGCAATATAGAACCTCTCTTTTTTTTAACAGGAATATTGAGACTTAGACCAGTATCTTTTTAAGTAGGCATGTGGGGTAAAGAAGACGCAGAAGCTTCAGTCGGGTACCATCGGTAACGTAGGCGATTGATATATTTCCACCACTACATATGTTGGATTGGAATTTCCCATTTGATGCTTTGACTGACTAAATGAGGAAACTTGGAGGTAAGCTCTTACGGAATTCTATCGAAATATGTTTAGTAACATATTGGTGCGTTACTCTGTCTTCCAGTCAGTTTCACATAAACTTTGCACGTATTATAAAAATGCCACCTACTTTTTTTTGTGTTAATATTATTGAAAGTAGTAGCTGGTAGCTGTACTCGTAAGCCCAGAGAGTCTCTGTTTTGAACATAATACACAAAATGGGGCGTTCAAAAACAATAGACTGCATGCCTTTTAGAGTCGGCGTAAACTATGGTCATATACCCCTGATCAAATTCAAAACTACAAAATCGTTGTGTCTCTGCATTAAAAATAATAGTAAAATTTATTGTAGGCACCTAGTAGAGTATCGAAAATTTCCATTTTTAGTGCCAAATTGGTTACTCCAGTAAATTCCAACCGTTCTAATTTTTTTTTAATAATTTATGATGTTAGTGAGTTTCATTGCGATTATTTGTTACTTAAATTTTCTGCGTATTAAACCTTAATTAACAATACGCTATTCGTTAACGCATGTAGAATTAATGACGCTGACTGACCTGATTTTGTCCAGGGGGGCGTAGTACGGTAGTTTGTACTGTGATGTTTGGTAGTTTGGCAGTGAGCTCTCATTTATGAAACTGGGGAATGTTTCGTTATCTTCAAATCCTAAACACGTATCAATAGAATTATATTTTTAAAATATTGATTAGGACATGTACTAAGTAACTAAATGCTCTAGCGAAAATATTCACACATATTGCGGAAAACGTACAAATTTAAATTAGAGAAAATTAACTATTTTTAGAGGTTGGTTTTTCAAAAAGGTGGGGATTTAGTTAAAGAACAGATAGAGACTAAAGGGAAGCTCTATGAGAAAAGTTAGAATTAAAAAGTCGATGTTTTCGTGTCATAGCGAAAGATGGATTATTATTAAAAATAATACTTGCATTAATTGTTGTCACCATTTGTGAAAAATATGGAAAATATCCTCTAGGTTCGCATACCTTTTTTTTAATTTTTTTAAGGTGGCTAACAAAATACACAGACAGAAAAGTTTAGATCCTGTTCGTTAATGTAGCGCATAGAAAAAAATTAGAAAAGAGAACGTTTCGTGTATGGCATACGTAGTTAGTACGGAATATTAATCTGAAGGCTGCAAGACAGTGAAAGAGTGATGCGCTTAAGTGTGGTTCAGAGAGGTTATTTGGGCTGTAGAAGTTTTTCTTTGAACAGGGTTCAAATAGCGTCTCCTAGAGCGTTAGCGGAGAAGAGTATTACAGTATTTAATATAAGCGTTCAGATTTCATTATTGTTGAGATTGCATAGAAACACACTTTCATGTAGTAGTCGCAGCAGCTTTAAAGTATATGACTTTTTAGTTAAGATGCCTTTCGAGTTTGCTTTATGGCTTGATAGGAAATTAAAGGGTAGATACAGATAAGTTACGAAAAAAAAAAGTATGTACACTATCCTCAAAGATCAGCAATAAATAAAAGAAATTGATGAAATAGTAAAGTTGACTGCAATATCTTAAAATCATCAAAAAGATAGATAAATTAATTTTGAAAATATTAAATAATAAAAATAGCAAAGAAAATCAAAATCATCAATAAGGTAGATAAATTAATTTTGTAAATATTAGATAATAAAAATAAAATTATAATAGCAAAGAAAGCCTACCACGGCCACATACACATAATATTTTCGACATATGAACTTTTCCCAGATAAATAGTCAAATATTTCACGATACCTTAAAACAGAAGCATGCGGAAATATGTATGAAGTTAACGCACGGTAGATGGCTTAGTAAATTAAAAAGGTATATGGTTTCTAATATCCTACTTTATTAATGAAAATTTTAACCAGCTTTTTGTTTTGCAGATATTATTGGTGGTGCCTGCCAGCTTCCAGTTCCGAGAAAAGAAATCCGACACTTTTCGTCTTTATTTCCCCTGTCCTTTGTGCGCAATAAAAGTACAGTTTGTACCCGCGAGGGTACACATTCGCAGAATTATATGTTTTTAAAATAAATGTTTTGGTCAATATTCACTAGGTGGGTTACCTTATTAAAGAAAATCTTATTCCAAGAGGGGACACTAGTTTACATTCGAACCGCTAGAGGGTGCAGATGGTCACGAGAACAATATGATCAAGTCTCATTGACGCCATTGCTTTTCATACGGGTGGGAAAATATCTGGGCTCTGATTGGCTTCGCCGCAATCGCAAACTAGAGGTGGGGAGATTGATTAAACCCCATTGGTGCTTGCTTATCCAATGGGAGCCAGTTTCAAGGGATTATGGGTAAAGGGGGAGGAGCTAGAGAGTCGTGGGGAAGGAGGACACGCCCACAAAAGGGAGAGGAGTGGGATTGTCCCCAAACATACATATATCTACTACCGATTGTACTAAGCCATTTGACAAAATTAGTGACGCTGCTGTACTTCAAAATTTGAATTTGCTGATGCTGCAATAATGTTTTTTAGAAATTGCTTGCGTGTCAAGATACAATACGTGTACTACATTGGATATAAATTTAATAAATACGTCGCAACACCGAGGGTGTCACAGGATTCTATTTTAGAACCACTCGTGTTTCTAATTTTATTTGCGGACGACTTATATTTCTTCATTTCAGAGTGCATTGGATACACTGTTTGGTTGGTGCACCTCAAACGATTTGTGAAGTGAGGGTTCTGAGTTTCAGTTGAAACAACGAAATTAATGATTTTCCATTTCGAATTTCGAATGTAATTACAGAGACTGTTGATCAAAAACATACATTCGTGAATCACATTGTATCTGACGCTAATCGTAATTATGCTTTAATTTTGCGTAATTGTAAATTTTTTATAATTATCCTCGCTTTGAAACCCCTTTACTTTAGCTTTGTTCAATCTAAACTTGAATAAGCTTGTGTGGAGTCCGATCTACTCATTAAAAAATATCTAGTATTCAAAGCTGAAAGGTTTAGATTAAGAATTTAATTTACATAGATATGATGTAAATATTCTTAACGAAGCGCAAGTGCGTGTCAATTATCTTCATTTATAAATTGTTACATAACGTTATAAACTAAAGACCCTTTGTTGGGACTGAAACACACCCGTTAAAAAGTTCTCACATAATGGTAGAGTTTTCTAATTCTAATAATTTGTCAAATATATGTGCGAACTGTTTTAATTTTGTACCGATTGATAGATGGATGCTGGAAAATTTTGTTAGTTTGTTGTTAGTACAAAATATTATTTTTGTTTTGATATTATTATACATATTCTTGTGTAAATAAATTAGTATTATTATTACTATTTTTGACAGTGTGTAAGTGGAATAATATCATGCTTGTGTAGAATAAAACAGAATAGAATGGAAACGACTTTTATTTTCAACTAGATGATCCGGCAGACTTCGTACTACCTCAATCGATAAATAAAAGACATAAAATTTTCTATAAAATAATCTTAAAACTAAAAAAAAACGAATCCGTATTTAATAAAAAAGCATTTTTTGAATGAAGCATTGAGTTTCATTATTATTTTAGACACATCATGTTGCTTACTTACAAAACAGAGTTTTTCTCAAACAATGGCTATTTTTCAAGACATCCTCTCCTTCGTATTTTCTTTTTATGATCGTTGAATCAATGACGTTATTCATCAGCTTTTTCACAGTCAGTCTTGTTCCATTGCACAGTCGAGATTGGTTAATGCTACGCAGCATGATGACAACTGATCCTACTTTTAACTGCAAATTGTGAGGTGGTAATCCGGAAAATTCCAGTGAATTTAAAAACTCCAAACCAACTGTCTTGGAAGAAAATTCGGAATGGTCGCATGGAGATCCTCGACATCAATATTTTTCACCGCCGATATTGCTCGTCCACCCAGCCAATTATGGTTGTTGAACTTTTGCACTGTGTCTGGGAAAACACGCTGAATAAGCTCCTCCTTTGTGTGATGAATCCGGGCGAAGTGTCCAGTGCAACTTTATTATTTCCAATCTCTAACAGCTGCTTCGCAGACACATTTGCAATTTCATCTTGTTGCAAAAATACTAGCATGTTAGTTATTAATTGGAGTGTCTTTACATACTGCCATAAATTCTGTTGTTGTGTTTGATGTGCACGAACTCGTTGCATTCTAAGCCTATCTAATTCATTATCGCTGACTAAATAACTTATCTAATTCTGACATAGCCATACGACTATTATCTTGATCTGTCTCTCTCTGGTCATCAGTGCGGTTAGCACCTGAGGTAGCTTTTCGCACATTTGATTGACTGCGACGACCTAAGTGGAGTTGTCTTCTCCTCGGCATGGTAAATTGTAATTAATCAACGTGAGAAAATTCTTGCTCACTCAGCAGTAACGTGTCACTATCACAAATTATAAAAAGAGAGCACATTACTTTTAATGTCGCTATCACAAAAGATAATCAAAGTAAAGAAAGTTCTCGGGCACTCATAGATATCGTCCCACAATATCGTAATACTTTTTTACGTGTTCTGAAGTGCGACAGTGCTGTTTTTAGGGTTTTCCCGGAAATTATTATAATTTTTTTCGCCTTTTAAACCCTAGACTTCCACGAACATTTCAAGACCAAGATAAGATAAATCCGTTCTGCCGTTCTCGAATTTTAGCGAGACTAACGAACAGCAATTGATTTCTATATAGATAGATGCGGCGAAGTGCAGCATAGCTGTCTTGCAGCATTGTTTTATATGTTCACATATATTAACAAGTTATAACAATTCTAATGAACAAATATATCATTATTGTTTTCACTACAAATTTTTCTGTTCCCATATGCTTCAAAAAATGTTTAACTTGCAAAAGGAAATTCTTTTTTTGGGTAGGTCAAGCCCACACTTATTACATATTAGACGATCTGATCGTACTATTATATAAAAAAATTATATAAATATGACCCTATAAATAAAATATTTCCATATTGGTGCATATTATTTAGAAATAAAAAATAAATGAAAATTTTGGTATTCATTACCCAATGATAAAGTTATAATTAAATTTGAAAATAAAATTAAACATTTTTGAAATAATACTCCCGAAAAAATACACTACCATTTTTTGAACAAAAAATTGTTTTTAAAAATTATAAAAGACTTAAATCGTTTTAATTACTATTTTTTACAAATATTAATTTATTCTTTGATCACTAAATAATAATGTGTAGACAATTTCAGTGAGAATATATCTGTAAATGAAGTAATGAAACGAGGAAAGGCAAGGATTTCCAAAACGCAATATAAGTGTAACGTAAGTTTTTGATTCAAACAAACCGATTTCCATATAAGTTATAACGGTTTATTCCAGTTTTTATATGTTATTTAAATATCTAAGACTTAATAGAGTTCGCGGAATACTATGCTATTCAGTTATTGCTATGAAAATATCAAAATTGAAAATAATAGTTAAGAGTACTTACTTTATTAAAAATCAAAAGTATAACCTACAAATATTAATAGATTCAACAGGCTTTCTGTAAATGAATTATCAAAATTGATTATTTGAGGGTATCATAGCATGAGTGACTGAATATTAGCATCGCATTTTTTTTTTTTTGAGATTATAGCTTATATTTTCGTTTTAATAAAATACTCCTGTTCCATTTGAAGTTCTGATACTTTCAAAGTATTAATTCCATAGTACCATATTACCCTAATAATTAAAAAACCCACAAAAAGCTGAAACAACAGTAAAAACTTTTGCAGTAAACCGATTTGTTAGCATCTCATTTCTCTATCACACTGGTATAGGCTACCAGTCGCCTTTTTCTATTACAAAATTTGTCTTCCAGGATCGAGTTCACCTGGTTTTTAGAGATAATTTCATGCAATGGCAAATAAGTATGTTCAGAGCTTGCAGAAGTTAAAAAAGTTAAGTACTTAGATTTAAATTGGCTATAAGGGAGCAAGCCTGAATAATTGGTAGGCTACGGTACAACTCTGCGCTCAGTTTCGTTCTACAAGGCAGCAAATATGCACACCGGAGGAATGTACATCCAGAAGGTTTCATTGATTCATTTATTCCGATCGGCTAATAATCCGAACTAACGGCGTTTTTTTGCTGTCGACGACTGCTAAATGAATAAAATGGCGAAAATGGGAGGCAAAAGTTTGGCGCATAAAAATATATTTACGAGCTTAATACACGCACCGCGAAGTTTAAAATTAAAGTGCTTTGTTATATAAAGCGTTTGACTCCGTATAATGGGGATTTAAGTTGCGTTTTTTCCCAGGGTATATTTTATTTCAAATTGGAGCTCGATTTTAACAATTTTCTTTTGCATTTGAAAATATTACGTTCGGTAATGAAAGTGACATTTATTCCTTCTTCAAATAATGAATGAAGGGAAAAGAAAAAGAAACACAATCAGTTTTAGCATTAATTTTATTAATTACAAAAATTATGGTTTCGTCAAAATAAAGATTTTTGAGAAATACAGTACAGTCAGGATTAGCCGAAATAATGTGAATCAAAGTTTTTGTTGAATAGGAGTTTAGGATACAAATATCATTAGATCGCCTAGAAGACATTTATGAAATATTTTACTAGAGTTTATGTATTTATTAAAAAAAACGGAACGAATAATTTATTTTATTTTTATTAAAAAAAAATAAAAATATGAAATATATATCCCATTTTTTACTTTACTGCCTTAAAAATTACATAATTTTTAACTGCACTCGTTTGGCAGTACTTCTGCTTTTGGTCGCAATGCCTGTCCCACGTTTGATATAAAGAACATCTGCGCCAGTTGCATTTTTGTGTTGTTCGGCATAATTGAACGCTTTCTCCAAGACCTCTAGTCCTTCTGAATATTTTTATTGGAATATGGTTAGTGCCTTCTACTTCGTCATCACCATCGTCATCACTAGTCATTATAATAGCATTTTTGCAAACATTTTTAATAATTTCTTGTTTAGTCATTTCTTTCTCTACGCTATAAGTGTTTAACCATTCATAAACTTCTGTTTTCGTGACACTTCACTTCCTCATATTTTGGTAAAAATTTGCTGTAAACTTTCATCATGGTCGGACTCTGTATACGTGTCTTTTTGAATCCATTTTGACCAAGATTTGCTTGTTTCAAGTTAATTTTCTTTAGACATTCAATGAGATCGGCACCATCATCTATTTCTTCCAAAATATGCTCCGATAGGAAACGCCTGGTAATCACGTTTTAAATTTCCCAGCACACCTTGATCCTTGGTCTGAATGAATAGAGCCGGAGGAAAAAACATTACTTTTGTTTCCCCATTTTCATGTTGTTCGGCATTGTCGAGTAACAAAACACATGTTCTGGGGTATCCATACTCTATTAAAAAAACTATGTCTGGTACGAAATTAAAAAAAAAAAAAATTTAATTAGGCAGACTTTTTTTTACAAAACAGGAAAAGCATTGGGATTAATATTCTTGAAGGCTCGTGGATTTGCTGACTTAATGACAATGCAATAACAGGGATACGTTATTTGCTACGTATGTAACAGGTGCTCCAACTTTTTGAAGCTGAGGTACTTGAGGGCCACACTTTGTAGATCTGGCCTGGTTGTAAATCATTTTCTTTAATTAAAAAAATTTATAAAATTCTCTGCAAATGTTATTGCGGCAGATACATCGGCAGACAACTTTTCCCCACAAGCTTTCAGTTTAATGTATAATAGGTGGTCTATAATGCAAAACAAAATTGTTGTATATCATCCAACGGACCTTATTGTGCAAATAATTCTTATTTTTAACACGACCCGCCTAGGTACCAAAATAAAATATTTTCGATTCACTTGGAATTTATATATCCCTATACAATTGCAAACAGATTTAATTTCTCTTCATTTACATCGATTCCACGCGAACGGCTTTATATTTATGTAGTTCTTCAGATGGTTAAATAGGATTTTGTTAGTTTATATGTCAAGAAAACACACAAAAAGTGTATAGAAATTTTCACCTTGTTACGAGAATGGTTTTGCACTTATATCGTATAGACCCTACATTTAATTAAAATTTTAAAACGTTAAGTATATTAATTAATTTGCATAAAACGTTTGCACGTTTGTGTAAACCACGCGAATTTTCCTCCCGTCCAGTTTCGCTCCATATTTACATTTACAATTTCGACTAAATCCGCAGCATAATACAAATTTCCTAGAACATAATCGCAATTTCTCATAGTACGAGTACATACGCCGCTAAATTTCTACTTTAAAAACATGCTATTTAAATATTATTCCAATTTATTAAAACATTTGCTTCACACAAACAAAAATGACGTATGTTGCATTACCAATATTCATATAATATATTTGAATATTAATGAAATATTAATTAAATCCGGATTTCAATTTTCAACATATTTTGGTTTTTAAGTAAAATCCAAAACTGGAATGATATACAGGGTGTGTCATGTAAACTAAGCAAGATGTTGCCAGGTTTATAGAGAAGCGACAACACTACAACAACACAAACAATAATGATTTTGTTGCATTTCGAATATTCATATAATATGTTTCAATATTAATGAAATATTCATTAAATCCAATTTCAATTTTCGACATACTTTAGTTTTTAAGTAAAATTTAAAATTGGAATAATATACAGGGGCATCATGTGAACTAAGCAAGATGTTGCAAGGTTTATATAGAAGCGACAACACTGTATTCTTGAAAAATAGGCCATCCAATGTGCGTCACCCATCTAGAACTCTTCGAATTTTGCAATTTTGAAAATAAATTATGATTCATAATCTATACGGTTTTCAAAAAAGGACAACATAATTTTGTCCGGACATTTACGACAGGACAATTTTTATTTGAAAATTTATGCTTATTATGATTAAATTAAAATTAATAAGGTAAATTCTAGGTATAGGTTATAAACGCCAAAGCTAAGGGAGTCACAAATTTAAATTGTTATTAAATCCTCATAATAAACAAACCACCATACTAAAACCAAAGCATTTTATAATAAATACAAATATTTAAAATTACTAGCTGGCACAACATCTACATTCTTCTATCTTCTCGATGAATCCCGGTCTGTCCCTTCCAACATTATTTGAAGTAATTGATTTTTTAATTAAGGCTATTAAATTATTTCATTGCATTATCTGCGCACCACTTAATCCAAAAGTGTGTATGAAGGATCCATTGTAAGACATTTATTTGGGCACAAAATTATTATTAATATTATTAAAATCCTTCGTTTGTAAAATGGCCAGAATAAATGCTGGCGAAAATACTGTGCCTAAAACTTTAACGGTTTTTTTTTCCGGGAGGTGAATTATCTCCCTCACTTTCTCAATTCGGTCTCGAAACTGAAACAAGACGCTCCACATGCGAAAACTTAGAAACCCGATAAAAACGAAATCAAATTAAAGACTCGAACTGAAGCAGTTTACGGTCGGGAACGCGAATCGGCTACCCAAGTAAGAAATACTTAAGCGAATACCCTCTGGGACCGGGCAATACACCAGGGCAATTTCCGGATTAGTCGGCGCTATAAAAAGTTTGCTAATACGGTAGTTACGGACTGTTTTACGGAAGATCACGTGATAAAACAAAGCTCGGCGTAATTAGGCAGGCAATAAAATTCTAAATAACTAATTAAGCGAGGAAGTTAGCGCTGCGAAGTTGCGTTTTCTTATCTGAAAGGGCAGAGGAAAAAAATGAAACACAATGTATAAAACAGTTTCCGGATTTGGAACGGAACAAAAGCAATAATTCCTTTTAAGGAGTTAATCGTTATTACTCAAAATCATTGGTCCACTCCAATCGAACGCTTCAGGCACCTTGGAACTCTTTACTCTTCGAAAAGTACTGTAATATTAAGTTATCCTGATTTTGTTATTTTGCTGGTTTTTTTATTAAAGCTAGAAAGTTGTTTGTTTTTTTATTAAATGAACAAACTATCCATACTTTTTGATTAAATGAGACCGATTTTGGAGGGTTTTCTGACAAATACACACAAGTCAGATTTTTTCCAAGATTCAGCTCATAAAATGATTTTTGTAATAGTCTAATTTCATATTTTAAAAAATAGGTGATATGCAAATTCGGAGCGATGTGGTTTTTACTTGATGAAATTCCATTTAACACAAATTAAATTAGAACAAAAAATGCTCAGATTTTCACAGTTTTTAATACTTTATGACAGCTGTTTCGGCAACACCGTGCCTTTATCAAATACAAAATATATTCCGACACTTATATATAAAAAAAGGTAGTAACAGATTTTTAATTACAGTCATAGGGTTTTAAATTACAATTTACCAACGGAGACGCACTTAAATCCAATTGGTCATTAAGTAATAAATTCGAATACCTCATTTTGTTAATCTCCAACAAATTTAGTTTTTTTGCTTTTTGAATGATGATGTAAAATATCAAAATTCGCGTCACAGTTGTGCATTTCTGAATTCAAATAAATGGCATAGTTAGAATCCGAACTTTTATTTTTATAAGCCTATATATGTTCGTTAATGCGCTTCTTAAATGTTCTACCTGTTTGTCCGATACAAATTTTGGGACAAGATCCATATTTCAACTTGTAGACTCCGGATTTTTGAGTTTTTTGTAATTTATTGTTTTCTAGAAAATATCCTATGGTGTTTTCAGTTTTAAAAGCAACATTTATAATACCAAATTTAGATAGATGTTTCGAAATTTTCTTGCTAGGTGCTACTATGTATTTTATTGTTTTATACATTTTGTTTTCAGTGTTTAATATTTGATAGATAGAGTTCAGAGTTATTTGAAACTGCTTTTTAGTTATAATTTTATCTATCAAAGATTTCAAAGAAATTGGCTATTAAATTCAAAATAATTTTGGTTGCGTGAGAATATTGTCTATTATATTTATTACGTCAATTGGTGGAATGGTAGGCAATAAGTTTTGAACATCAAATTAAACTAGAATTGCCTTAGGAAGGTTTTTTATGTCTTTAACCGTGTTAATTAGTTCGAATGAATTTTTGATAGCATATTTAGATTCAAACTATTGACGATAATTTTGATATTTTACATAATCATTCAAAAAGCAAGAAACAGTATTAAAAACTGTGAAAATCTGAACATTTTTTGTTTTAATATAATTTGTGTATAAAATAAATTGTTTGATATCTTTCGTTATTTTGGATATGGATTTGGAGAAGGACAACAAAGTAATTTAACTTATTGCATGCAAATAAATTATTTTTGTAGTTTTATTGGAATTATTAATATTGCCTACAAGCTCCCGGTTACAACAGTATTAATAAACAACACTCATATCCTAGGATTTATATACGTATTACAGGAAGCAAGTTGGAAGTTCGAGCTCGATTAATTTATTGAAAGTTTTTTTTTTTGGATAATTCTATAGATTTAACATAAAGTTTTCGAAAATTTTATAAATACCAATAACAAACTTTTTAATGAATAGAAGAATAGTAACGTTTTAATTATTATATTATAATTATTACATATAACATTATAAATGGTGGAGACTGGGGTATGACGGCCAGAAGCTTCGCCAAAATTTGGTTAAATTTAGTTAAAGTTAATCAAAAATAAATCGACTTGATGGTTAAAAGCCAAAAAAAAAAAAGTAAAAAGCTTAAGTTGGCTGCCTTGCCCCACCCTGCCCTATAATTTGCTATTTTAAAGAAGGGAGCACAAAAATAAATAAATATTACCGTTTCGGGACAAAACCAATTACCGACCTCGCTTTATTCGCAATCCGCATAGCAAAAGATGTCATAGACCGGTACAAGTTCCTAATTCGTAACGTATTCAAGATACAGAGCGTGTAATTCCGGACAAAACGACTTAATGAACAATGAATCCGAAACGGTTGATTAGCCGTACAATTTATGGAATAATATACCCATAATCTGTTTTAATTTGCTCTAAGACTGAGGAAATTTAAACTTCCCCCGTGGCACATAACGAGAGTTTCGTTTCAGACTTAATTAAGTTGTAAATACAAGAGTTTGAAAGCCCCATTTAATGTATTGTGAGATATTGCTTACGCAACGACTCCAGCTATTCAAGAGGTTTATATTCCATGTGGGACTGGGTGTTCGTATAGCGGCGTTTCGTTAAACTCCGAGTTTTCGTAACGTTGAAACGAATTTAACAATTCCTGAGAATAATCAGGACAATATTCGACGGTCCCGGTAAATAATTTTTTTAATACTATAAATGAATTCTAATTCTCTAATTCTAATGTCTCAGGATATGTAAAACATATATTTTATTATATTAATTAAATATTATTATATTAATATAAATAATAATATATGTTAATATAAAAATGGAACGACACAATGATTATTCACATCATTATTGGGAAATTTTACATTATATGATAATGATGGCATGAAAATCTGTTCTAATCTCATAGCACAAAAAGATTGTAATATCGTCATAAATAATTTAATGATGATATTCACAATAATGTCAACCATCCTAATATTTCAATACCCGGCTACTCCTAAGGAATAAACAGTCACTTCCATAGATACCGCACCCCATCGAAACCGGTTTTTAACTTTCAAATCGCCTCCTATCTTAGCGTCAGTTTATTGCTATGTGTAGATTACGATTAGTTACGATCAATTTTAGACAAATGTTTTTTTATTAATACTAGTAAAGAGATTTCAAGATTGGCGAAAATTGTTATGTACAAACAATTTTGACTCCCTACTGTATGTTAATAATATGTCTCAAGTAGATAGGGATTATACAGCATATGAAAATGGTAACGGTAAAGTTGATGGTGAAAAACTGAAATTAAGGTGGATCCTTTCCTCCATTGCAACAATTACCGAATGTTTTTTTCTATATAAGTTGATTAATATTCAAGAGACTTGCACAAATAAGTCATTAATAAAAGCATGATTTATTTCACATGCATTTGACGGAATATTCTTAATAAATAATGCCTACACACATAATACATAATCTTTGGATCTTCATAAGCGCATCGGCAAGACTATGTTCAACTATGAAATGGTAAATTGTAGTGGCAGCACTTGTTTTGTTAAAACGCCGTCATACCCACCTTACACTAACTGAACTTATATGACAACATGACAACAGCAAATTATTTGTGATAGACAAATGATTGAAAGGAAATATTTCAAAAAGTAAAAATATTATAACAACCTTATATAAAATTGCCTTAATTTTTAAGGCTCAATATGGCAAGATTACAAAACTAGGTTGTTGCCAATTAAACAAAAAAGTTTTTTTTGTAGTTTCTTTAATTTTATTTTTAATCTTATTTTTTGAGTACTCTGTATTAATATGTATCTAAATTTTCTATGAAACCCGTTACTCAAGTCCTTTGTCTACAATAAAACTAACTCAAGAAAAAAAAATGCTCCCGAATGAAGAAATTGGCAAATATTTCACTTCTTGCAAACTTCATTTTTCGTATAAATAATTAAAAATGTCAAAAACGGTTAGAATTCAAAAATAAAGTAATATACCAAGTGTTCCATTTCAAATAAGAAAGTTGATACGCGCCCATTAAAATAAATTGAAGGTTTGTAATAACCCAATTAACTTTTGTATTTAACTGTTGGCTCCATCCCCTATAGCTTCTAGCATAAGGTAGTCTCCCAAGAAAAACGGCCCATCCTATACTCTTTTACAACAAACGTCTAATAAAAATTTTACAGTAGAACTAAAAGGTAAAATATAACAGGTAGGCATCAATTACTATAAATTTCTACTTAAATTAAATTAAATAATAAGGGCTGATACTTTATATTTTTAAAAGATTGGCCATTTCAACTCCATCTATTAACATTAAATTGTGATTACTGTGCCGCGACCCTTTTCCCATTGTGAATAACTAAATATTCAGTCTAATAAATACCATTTGGAAACAGCGTGACAGGGGTTGGTGCGGCGGTAATATGAAATTCATGTCCGTGTCATTCGAATTTAATATCTTCTATGTATGTAAATTCGTGCAAAATGTTTTATGATATTTGATTAATCGTAAAGTAGGCATATTGATTGAAAGTGTATTATTGCTTTACCAACGGCCTCGCTAGATAGATTTTCAACCAATATCACCGCGATAACCAGCTCCGAAATTGATATTTCGATATCGGCTAATACACTCAATATTGTAATGGATAATCGGGTAATTATATATGCGTTTTGGCCTATGGAAATGGAGTGAACACGAGCAAATCGTCAAACGGATTAATGTTGATTTGTCTTGTTGACACGCTTTTTCATATATTCGATCAACTTTTTGAGTTGTCTGAAAAACACTATTTAATCACAATCGGATTGAAGCACAGATCCACTCGGAATTCAGGAAAGATGACGATTACGTTAGCAATGACACCAAGAGTATTCTTATGGCATTTGCTGGTGACATTATTATGAGACATCGTTGTCGTCATCAAGCAAGATGAGAGTATAAATAACTTCCCATTCATTCCATGTTACTCATATCTTATGAGGAGATACCTTTAAGTTTAAGGGGCTTTTGGTTTCAATTCCCAGGTTTAGGAGGCCAACCGAAGAATTAATTGAGGGTATGGAATAAGTATGAAGGTAGTAAATTATATGGATACAGGTTATGGTTACTTGCAGAAGGAATTTCTTAACGTGAAAGACAATCTTAACAGGTTAAAAAAACAGTTGGTCTTCAATAAAAATGTTTCGAAGCAAAATGAGAGCGGTTTACAGTGTGACCTTGAAAAAATGTTTCATAGCGGATGACACAAGAAAGTGGGATTTGAAATTTGGAAGGGTTAATGTAGGCTGACTGTTCAATTTTTTGACAATGGTTGAACTTCTGGTTTGAGCGAAAACGGCAGTAACATTTGCATTTTAAATGACACACCATATATTTTTTTGCATTTTTGGATTCAGCAGATCATTCTACGTAGGATAGGACGGCTTTTCTCTTTTTTAAAATTTTTATTTAATTTTTTTAAATTGTGTCTAGAAATACTATTTACCGGGTCACCTGATCATGATAAAAATTGTAAACGAAACTTTTCTTTACTTGTCTAATGGCAAACACCAATTAATGTAGTGAGCTATTAATTTTTTAGGATAACCTAGTTCTTTCAAATAGCACCTCGGTGGGAACAAAAGTTTTTTACAACTGGTACTTTTTTTGCAACATTTTGGCACCAAAATTTTCAAAATCCGGTAAAAAATAAGCTCACAGGAAGGAAAAAACCAGATAAGTAAATACATTCTTATAAAAACGTACGTACGTGTACAAACGATACTTCCATAGTTTTTGACTGCATCCCCGTATTCCAAAAGCATATCAACATTTTACCTTATTAAAACACTTTTAACAAAAAAATGTAATAGTGGAATCTCAGAAGAAACTCTTCCTTAAATTTTATAATTTTTTTAAATACTAATCTGTTTTTTTTCTTTCCACTGTATCAGCTTGTCGAGAGTTTATTCTGCGTTTTTAATCTTACCGACTTGACAACTAATAATGAATAGAAGCAAAGCCACCTAAGTAATATTTTGCTTTTATAAAATAGTATATTATGCAACAAGCGCGCTAAACGGCATTTGATTCACGAGTTTATTTGACACGACCGGAGCTAGTGTTTAATAAACGAGTGACTTAAAAAGTTTACCGAACGTGTTGTATACTACTTTTTCTACGACCATTAGTTTTTGAGTACATATTCGCAAAACTACACGAATACATTCACTGACATGACCGTCAGAATTGACAAACGTCAAAATTCAAAGCGTGGGAAATATCTCCGAAAACATCCGATTGCTCCAAAACTCGTGCGGCAAAATCCCGGAAATGTCCGAAGCAGCTCAGATCCGTGGGAAACGAAACTGAAGTAGTAAAGTGACGCTTCCCGCACGCTAGATCGGTGTGTAATTAGGCATTTTAAAGGCGGGAGTACAAAAATGTATTTACTTATCTAGTTTTTCCTTCCTGTGAGCTTATTTTTTAATGGATTTTGCAAATTTTGGTGTCAAAATGTTGCAAAAGAGGTACCGGTTTTAAAAACTAGTTGTTCCCACTAGGGCGCTGTTTAAAAAAACTAGGTTATCCTAAAAAATGAATAGTGCATTACATTAAATGCTATTTGCCATCAGACAAGTAAAGAAAAGTTTCATTTACAATTTTTCACACGATCAGGTGACCCGGTCAATGGTATTTATGATGGTCATAGCCTCCTAGAAACAATTTTCAAAATTAAATAAAGATTAAAAAAAAAACAAAAAAGAAGAAAAACCATCCTAAAATGTAGATTGTGCCATTTGAAATTCAAAAGTTACTGTCGTTTCGGCTCAAACCGGAAGTGCAACCATTGACTACACATTGTAAAAATATTGGACATTAAGGCCATATTAACCCTTCCAAATTTGAAATGGCTATCTGAAGCCGTTTAAAATTTATAGTGTTCCCATTTTCTTGTATTACCCGGTATAGACAGAATCCAGTGATTTTTAAAAACCTAAGCGAACACAAATGGCGAAGCGAGGTAGAACTAAAAATATATTACGATAACGAATCGATCATGGATGCGAAATTAACGTTACAATAGAAATGGACGGTTTACAAATAAACCTAGGCAGCCAATTTTAATATAAGTTTTCTTCAAATGTGTTTTGCGTATGAGTACGCACACTATTGACTAATATTATATTATGCAACAAGTGCGGTATTTGACTCACGAGTTTATTTGACACGAACGGAGCGCAGCGAAGCGAATTTTTAATAAACGAGTGAGTTAAAAAGTTTTACCTAACGTGTTGCATACTATACTTTTTCTACGACCGTTAGTTTTTTGGTCCATTTTCGCAAAACAACACGAATACATTCACTGACATGACCGTCAGAATTGACAAACGTCAAAATTCAAAGCGTGGGAAATATCTCCGAAAACATCCGCCGCTAAGTCGCTTGCCAAGTAGTGCATGCAAAATTCTAGTACTGAATAATCGGACATTTTAAGCTTCGTTTCTCGATAAAATGCTACTGGGCTGACATGTCTGCGAGCCTTCAGTTTGCGATATTGCCTACGCGGAAAAGTTGGCAGCGTAAAAGTCCCTAATACATTTGACTTTATACGGTTTCAATATTTTATGGGGAATCAGGTTGTTACGTTTTACGACTTATCTATTTTATATTGAACACATGTTGGTTTTACTACTTTATAAAGATCGAGTGGTCTAACGGACTTTTACGACACGCTCGAAGGGCCAAAAGGAATTTTGTATTTAATAAAAACGGGTTTTATTGGTCCATGCTCCGATGTATCACATTACATCTTTCGACACTGATCTGTGCAAATGTTAAATTGTAGCAATTTTTAAAGGCTCTTATATTTGCTTATCCTTTATTGATATTATTACAATTATACTACCTATAAGAAAATACTATAAATAAAAACGAAACCAACATCGAAAAATCTTTCAACCAGTTTCAATTAGGATGTGGCTTTTTTCGGCGGTATTTAGTGAATATATGCCCATTTTCCATATAATTTTCTGGGGAAAAAATATTTTTAAAAAATAATTGCGTGTGTGGAGATCGCTGTGTAGAAAGAAAATTGCATAAAGTTCAAGTTGAGTGTGAAATTTAGGCTTCTGTATGAAAACATCACATATAACTGTTCGATGTACAGGGTGGTCGTAACTGGAGTGTTTTAACAGGAAAAATCTATTTCTGAACTAGGTAGAGCAAAATCGGCTTAGATGTCAACGGCTCTATTTTTGAGAAATATTTAATGGTAAAAACCGCATTGCGATATCCTTACTACCAATATAGGGCGTTTTTGCTCATAACCTTTTTATTTATGAAAATTTTGGATTCGGATAAAAACATTATTATAGTCTTGTTTAAAGACACTTGATGAGTCTTGTGAATATTTGAATAACATTAGTCATCATTATATACATACAAACTGATGTAGAATAATATGCCACAATTTTGTTGAACAGTCGATAATCTCTATTAGATTGTGCACGTAAACAAACAAAGAAAAAAAAAGAAATGCTGTCAGAATGTTGAGGTTAAGAATTCTAGCAGTGGTTACCTTCGCTCGTATGTGATTATTTGTTAATGGGCAATTTAAATATACTCTGTTGGTAATATTAAGTTTTTCTATAATTGAAAAACCACCCTATAGAGGCTGCATTGCCCAAAAACGAAATTTAACGTAAATTTGTCCAAATTAATATAAATATCCACTGTTTACTAAATTATGGGGTATAGTTATTGATTTGATCTCGCCGTATCCCGTATTTCGTTTTATTTGTATTAAATTTCACACAAACACGGCAAAATCATCGAGGCTATTTGCATTATTGATGCCATAATTTTGCAAATTTATGAAGCATATTTGCTTTTCCTTTTTCGTAGGTAGCTGGTTTATTTGACACAATTGGAGGAAGCGTATGTTTTATTTAATTCTGAAGCAAATGATCAATAACAATTGGGCAAAATTTTAAAATAAAAAAATTGATATAAAATTAAAAATCATAAACAAATGCTGGATTGTCACGTTTTATAAGAAAAAAAATCTAAAACGTCAAACTCAATCAAAATCTATTTTAGAAAGGGAGAACAGAGTAATTCAACTTAAGCTACTTTAACTGATTTCCACTAATTCCATTGCAATTTTTTTTCCTCAGGTGCTGGTAGTATCACCCTGATTTGGGAAAATTATGGGTTCCACCTTTTGTTAAAAATTCTCCAACATTAAAAATCGAAGCCTGGTGCAAAATGGCGTCCTGGTAGGATACTAGGACCAGCTTCAAACATCACCAAGGAGGAAGAACGAGCGCTAATCTGCCTTAAAAAGAACAAGGAAATAAAGATTTTACCAGCAAACAAAGGGAACGCCACCGTAGTCATGAATACAGAGGACTACAAAAGGAAGACGCAACAGATACTGGAAGACGACTGCTACAAAAAGGTATCAAGGGACCCAACAACTTATCTGGCAAAAACCACCAAAGCAAAGATCAAGGAAGTTATCCAGGATGAGCAGCTGCAAAAGAAACTTATACCTCGAGAAAAGTCAAGCAGGTGTCCCAAACTTTACGGTTTACCAAAAATCCACAAGAACGACGTACCACTGAGACCAATCGTAAGCGCCTTCAATTGCCCAACACAGAAGTCGGAGAAGTATCTAGCTAACATACTGCAACCTACCGTGGAAGCCGAGGCATCTTATGTAAAGAACTCCGAACACTTTTTACAACTGATAAAGGAAATCAACATCAATCCACAAGATGTCTTGGCTAGCTTCAATGTAAAATCTCTGTACCCGAGTATACCTATTGACGAGGCTTTGGACCTGATTGCAATGAACGAACACATCCCATACACCCACACACACAGCTAGCGGAGCACTGCCGATAAAACACGTATTTTAGATATGTTGGTCAGGTCTATAGGCAGACAGATGGCGCCCCAATGGGGTCATCACTTTCGCCAGCGATAGGAAACCTGTTCATGGCCTATTTCGAAGCTCAAGCGATCCGAGAAAGTCAACTCAAGCCGAAGCCGACGACATTTTTATCATATGGTCCCACGGGGAGGCTAAGCTAGATCATTTTCTAACTTACTTGAATTCTTTACACGATAGAATCGAGTTCACCATAGAAAAGGAGAAGGACCAACAACTACCATTTCTGGACATCGCGTATATCGCAAACTTACTCACACCGATAGGTACCTGAATGCACAATCGCACCATCACCCTAGTCAAATCCATGCCGTTGCCAATGCTCTGATCTGCAGATCGGTGAGACTCACAGATGAAATCCATAATAAGCAAGAACACTCCGAGACAATAACTATACGGAGTCTACTATACGAAATGCCAAGAGGACGAACACAAGGACACGGCGAGACTCAACTAAAGAACAGGTAAGGGAAGACATACCTTCAACTACTTTGCCATATTTAAAAGGAGTAACTGATCAAATAGGAAGGATTCTGAAACGACATCACATCAGAACAAAATACAAACCACACAAAACAGTGGGTCAACTAATAGGAAATCCAAAGGACCCTTCCCACCTAGAAAATCAAGGAGTTTATCTAATCCCGTGTAGAGACTGTCCAAAATATTACATAGGACAAACAAACAGAAAAATATCAGACAGAATCGAAGAACACAAACTGGCTGTAAGCAACAAACAAATGACATCGGCAATCTACCGGCACCACCTGCAGTCGGGTCACAGAATGAATTTTGGAGAAAGCAAAGAGGTCACAAACATTACAAAATTCAAACAGAGAACAATAAGGGAAGCGATTAAAATTCAAAAACATAATAACATAAACAACAGAGATGATGCCTCAACCCTTCCTGCAGTTTGGAAAGTGGTACAAAACCACACAACAGCGTGATTGCACAGCCTATTGTTTCCACTAATACCGAGGAAGCGGCAACCACCCAAGTGATATTTTCGCGAAACGTCAGGCGAATGATCCTACTCCAGGGTCAAACAGCGAACGGCTGAGCACCCGGATTACCACCAATACATTGCGATTTGAATACAACTTTTAATATAACTTAAGTCGTTTCTTGCATCCTACTCGCCAACGCTTTCTGTCTCTCCAGTCCTCTCCTTGTAGATTTCTTTGGGTCATTGCGTTTCTTATACCGTTTCCCCATGTGTTTCTCGGACGTCCTCTTTTTCTTTTTTCTGGAGGAACCCAATTCAATATTTTTTTTGGCCATCTATCATGCGGCATTCGACATACATGGCCGTACCTTTTTAAACTTTTGGCTTCGATAATGTCAACAATGGTGGTGTCTATTTTCATTCTTTGTTTTATCTGATTGTTACTTATTTTGTCTAGCAGTGTTAGTACACAACAGCGTCTCCAGTCCATTTCCATTGCCAATAATCTTTTACGTAATTAATCAGTTATTTCCCATACTTCGGCCCCATAGGTTGTAATATTCTCTACAATGGTCTTATAAATCCTGATTTTAGTTTCTGGTCGAATTTGGGTACTCCACAATATTCCCTGTTTTCCCTGTCGGATACGGTTCTTAATTTCAGCTTCACTAGTGCCACTTTTTGTTATATTTACTCCCAAGTACTTGTTGGAATCGACACATTGGATAGTTCCCTGACCTAGGATTAAATCCCTGTTTGTGCCTCCTGCGATAAGATATTCTGTTTTTTCCATATTAATTGATAGACCCCAAGACTTGTACGCCTCGGTCAGTTTCCTGACCATATAATTTATATCATCCTCATCCTCAGCAAAAATGACCTGGTCATCGGCAAAGTGTATTGTGAAGAGTTTATCATTACCAACAGAAATTCCCAAGTTTCGGCAGCTGCGTCTTAACGTGGTGTTCGGGTATATCTTAAACAAGGTAGGAGCCATTGCACAGCCATGCCGTAGGCCTTTAGATATTGGAAATTCCTCTGATAATTTCATTCCCAGAATTTAAATTAAGCATTATGTATAGAGTGGCAAATTAAGAAGGGCAATCTGGAAGAATAATTGTAGACTAGGAGTATAACTAAAACGGATAAGAGAACATGGTTTAAATTATTTTTAAGTTTCAAGATTGGTCGCCAGGCGGCGTAATCGCATTCTTGAATTTAAAATTCTGTTTTATGAGAAATAATTTAATATCACAGATAGCTAAAATGGACATTTCGTGTGGACAGATTAGCAATATTGAATGAGTATTAATTGGAATATATATACCTATACTTTTTATATAATAATTAATTTATTACTTATGTAATTAATATTGATTAATTAATTAATTAAATGAATATTTAATAATGGCAGATATTCTAAAACTATTTCCAAATATAGGACATTAAATATTATTGGGTAGGAAAGTGATATCGAAGTGCGGTTTTCGCTAGCCTGTTAAGCCCTTACTTGACTATTTTTGGTCGCAACGAAGGTAGTATTCTTGGATTTGTTTTTTTATAGAAATTAAATCTTAATCAATCTAAATCAATCCGCCCAATGCAGCGTTCATAGCCTAACAACACCCCTTTTCAACGACTCCAAGTTTGACAAAAATGTAAATTCGCTATATGTAATAGTTCTTTTTTAATAAAATTATATTCAATTTCAATATCTTATTGCACACGTAATGTTATTCCTCTACATTCTTCTGAAATAATCTGTAATTGCGAAACACTGTAAAACCCTTTAAATCAGGAGGAATAATATATACATTTGTAAGTTTATATGAATCAATGGCATTAAATAAACCTGCGACATTAGGTTCATGCTTTTTTCTGAAAAAGTGGAAAAGTTCAAGATAGTTCGAAATTCGCAACAATTTTTGCAAAATTTAGGTAACATGAAAGCATCTGATACCACAGGCGAACCCGCCAAAAATTTCTGTCTTATTCGAAATAAATTTTCAGAACATCGCGTAATTAATTTTGCTTCATCTAAAATTTAATTAAAGACAGGACCGAAGAGGCCCTCGTGTACTTTTCGTCAGGAAGACCTGTTTCTTTCGGCGAATTTGTATTTTATATTATTTCTTTCATCAATTACAAGAAGTATAGTTGACTGAAAAAAGAAAACCTTGAAGAAAACAAGAATTTCAAAAAATACTTAGCAGAATAAATAGAAATATAAAATAATAAATAATATAATAATAAACCTATAGAAAAAATAAATTGGGTAGTTATTAAAAACAAAGTCCAGGGCAACCTAGAGAAATCAAGTAATAGAAAGAGACAAGGTAAGAGAGAGAGAGAGAGAGTTTTGATTTGATTTAACTCTCATAGTAGCCCCACTATAGTAAGTATACAGCAATGTAGAAACATTGTGTAGTTTGCCGGAAAGTAGATTGTGCAAAGACAAACTGTGAAATGCGCCCTTGAAATCAGCGCATGTAAAGAAAACTTTGGGACGCATTCTAGCTAAGATTCAGATTATTGATTTAAAAATAATTATGTTGTAAAGCCTCTTCGTAACATTATTTATCTTTCGTTTACGGAAATAGTTCTCATTAGATATTTTTATCAATTAAAAGTCGTTCAGCATCGAATAAAAATTTCTAACAGTTTTCTCCTTCAAGTGATTTTTAGCGCTTTGGAAAGGACAGTGGACTTTTGACACCCATATAGAACCACAAAAAATAAACAAACAAGATAGTTTTAATTTTTATATTAATATCTAAAGATTTATTATATCCTGGGCTATTTTCCTGAATTTAGATTTTTTTTTTAATTTTTAAAAAGTCTTATTAGAAGAAGGAAATGATTGTCTTTTGTTTCAATTGCAATTATTTTTCATTTGTTTCATGAATTTTTATATTATTTTTAATGTTAGTGATATAATTTTTCTTAATAGCCTCAAAATGTAGGTTAGTAAAGAATATATTTACATAGTTTTCTTTACTTACCTGAAATTATTTTTTTAATAGAAGCAAGGTCATTGCTATGGTAATTTACTATACACAGATCCACTATCTACTAAAATTTCCAATGTAACATGTAAACAAGGTAAAGGATATTTTAATTAGTTTTCCGGAGCCATAAATATTTTCGCGTTTGAAATTGCATCCTGTCAACAGTGTGCGATTGTAGCGGAATAATAAACAACGGGAACAAAGCAGAAAGTCAAATTCCACACAATAACGCAAGTCTTAAAGTCATTTCTGGACGGTTGCAAAATTCTGCGTTCGTTGGCATTGAAATTTCCAATAAATCGGAAATAAAACGGAAAATAAAATCCACCCCCTCCGGAGGTAAATCTTGCAACGTCATATGCCCGGAGTTGAGTGCGTCTCTGTAGAAGAGTCGACGGATTTTGTCTCGAACGATGCCGCCGCGGCGCTTTCATTAAACGTAAAACGACTTGCCATATGCCTCGGTGCACTAAATCATACTCCGCAGTTTTGTTTCCCTAATGTTTCTAATACAAAAGCCCAGAAACGACACGCCATTTGTTTCGATAGGAATTTACCCTTTTTATTCAAATTTTATGCTCTCGGTCCGTCTTTCCTTTCGCTCGTTCGCCGAAGCACGGAAAACTTTGAAAATTCTAGCGTCCAAAAGTTTTGGCGAACAAATTTTATATCGCTGCATGGTTTTTAAAAAAATTTCCATATGTACTGGGTGTCTATTTTCTATAGGAAACTCCGTTATTTTTGAAGATACAATTATGCCGTTGCATATAACCAGATTTCGAATGATGGCTCCAGTTTTTGAGCAGTGGGGGTTAATTGAAAAATTCTTCATTAATATGAAAAATATTTTAACTTTTTGAGTATCTTTTAAATATGTTTTGCGTGCTTTCTGTTATGGTTCAATTTAAAATTTATTTTCGCAATGGCTTTAGAGCTCAATAATATTACATATTTAAATATAATATAATAAAATTATTATTTATTATTAATATACTGCTACAAAATATTCTTTTCTAGTTTAAGTACTAGTTGTACCGTTACCTACAAAACCTCATAAATCTGTAACTTAGCCTGTTTTTACCACTAAAAATCACACTTCTAAATTCTAATTAATGTGTTCGAACTAACGAACGCAGCTTTAAAAAATCCAAACAGTAATTTTATTATAAAGATTATCAGTAAATATCAAATATTAAAATAGCATAAATAATAAAAAATTTGAAAGACAGTTTTTCACTAAAATAATCCTTAAACTCGACTAGCTAACGTTTCGCCAATCATCCTGTTGGCTTCTTCAGAGCTTAACTGAAATTGGCTCGCAGTTTTGCTCTGTACCTGCTTATTTATTGTTTGAGGGGGGCGTAGCTAAATGACGGATAAAAACATTGTCTCGGATGACTGATTCCCATATTGGTGACAGGTAAAGACCTGAGTCGGGGTTAAGATTGTTTGGTTGCTTATAGGGCTCTATATATTTTTGTAGATAAAAGAAATGATTACATTCAAGAATTTTAGTTTTATCGAATAAAATTTTATTTCCGGTTTCGGGATTGTGCTTAGCAACTTCCGATGAGTTTATTTGTCTTAGTCTTAAGGCTCTTTCGTGTTCTTCAAGTATAGTTGATATTTTTCGACCGGTCTCTCCAATATATCCTTTGCCGTATATGCATAGAATAAGAAAAACATGTGTCAGACAAGCATAACGGTCCAACTTTTGAACCATAATCACCAGTCATCGCAAATATATTTATGGAAGCCTTTGAGAAGAAAGCTCTCGACATCGTCCATGCAAAACCAAAACTATGGAAACGCTACGTCGATGATACTTTTATTATTTGGCCTCATGGTCAAGAATCTCTAGTAGATTTTCTTAGTCATTTAAAATCTAATATACGTTTTACCATTGAACTAGAAACTAATATAAAGTCAGCCTAAATCACTGAACCCAGAATTAACACCTACTCTTCTCCGAAAACAATCCCTCACTTGCCACTATTGTCCGTCCTTACATTCAATACATCACTGACGACATATCAAAAGTTCTTAATAAATATAACGTCAAAATCAGATTTACCACTTGTCCAAAAATCTCTCAACATCTTCGATCCGTCAAAGACAAAATTATATTTGAGATGCCAGAAGTTTAGAGCATTCCATGCATATGCGGCCAAAAATACATTGTTGCAGTCAGCAGTTGCTGAACACAATCATGAAGCAGGACTTATAATTTTATTCAATAAAACTAAAATTCGTTCATGTAATCAATTCTTTTACCAACAAAAATATATATAAACCTATAAGCATCCAAACAATCTTATCCCCGACTCAGGTCTTTACCTGTCACCAATACGGCAATCAGTCATCCAAGAGGATGTTTATGTCCCTCATATGGCTGTGCCTCACTCAAACAAGTACAAGTAGTACAAGTACAGAGTAAAATTGTTAGTCAGTTTCAGTTAAGCTCTGAAGAAGTCAACAGGATGATTGGCGAAGCGTTAGCAAGTTCGACTCAAGAACAACCGGAACGAACTTTGTTTAACAGTATATCATCTATAATGAAATATTGAAATACCAAAATTTTCATTAGTCTAATAAGTTTGGAAAGAAATGCTCTTCTTCTCCTATGTAATAATTTCAACAATTAATTATTTACGTAGTGACCATAACAGTTGCATAGGAAGAGGAATTAAGAATACAAAATAATACTTCATTTTAATTAATGAATAATTTTTGCTGTCGATCACGTTGTCCGTTTTCTTTTCTTGTTCCGTGAATTGCTGTGCCACATTTTTTTTTTTCAACGCAATGATAATTAAATGAGTGGTTGCAATAACTAAAAATTGTATTTTAACACAAACCACGACCACAAACTGATCACAAAAAAGCAAAATTAATTGATTTCAAGTGCAATGAACATTTATCAATCCTAATTCCAAGCATAGAAAGTAAAGCTCCTTCCTTATATCATTGAACAAAAATATTAATTATTTGATAAGATAAATTTTAGTTTATCATTTCCAGAAAATCGCGTTCAGGGAGAAAAATCACCCGACGTCCGCGGATATAATTTTCAATTCACTCTTTTGTTATCGCGATTTGCACAGCAGCAACCCTCAAAACGGAAATATAAAAAGTAACGTTAAATTACAACTAAGGAAAAGCCATTTGTACTTTCAACTATTGAGAATAAAGCGCTAAAGGAAACCAAATCCACCCCGCCAATAAAACTTCGAAACTTTACATTCGTACTTAGTGGGAGTTTTTAAATCTTTATATATGCGCTTTATGTGGATGTTTTATTTCGGCATTATGTACCGGGACAGTCGTAAAACATAAAATCGAATTGCTCCAAAACTGAAAAGTCAAATAACGCTCGAACACGATGCCATGACTAAATGAAAATAACTTTATGGATCATCAACTTTGTGTATTGACATAAAGAACCCTCTTCGAATAAGGGGAAGAGACATTATAACGAGACTGAATAGAATAAATTTCATATCGTAATGGAGTTTGCCCTCGTAAAATTAAAATTATCGATACACGCGTTAATAAATTGGGAGCTTCGTTAAATGCACGCGTATATTATTTGAAATATCTAAAGGCGGATTTACGAGATTTTTATTGCCGATGCGTTTTTTATGGTTCGCATTGTGTATTTTACAACTGAATTAACGTTTCGTAGTCTAAATTAGCGTTTATCGTAAATTTCTACGTTAAATGCCTAAGGTTGGATTCAAAGAGGTAAAATTTTTGTTAGCGTTTAATGGAAGTGACCAAGTGAAACAAAGAACAACAAAATTATAGAAGATCTAGAATATAGTTAACATAATATCTAATAAGTAAGATACGTATATTTTTCTTTAATTACTTAGTTATTTTTTTATACACTTTTTTCCGTTTTGGTGATACTAATCGATTACCGAAAGCCCTCATGTAGATTTAGTAAAAACCAGATATTATTGTCAAATAGAGTGAGCCATTCCTTAAATTTGGCAATAATGTAAAATATTAGATATAAAAATATTGTTAAATGGAGGCTGTTAAATTATTGTTTTTATACAATCAATATTTTTATTTTTTATTTATAAAAACAAGGTTACTCGACAGACTGCTTGGAGCAGAACAATTATAGAGCAACGCGAATTTGAAAAAAGAATAATTAAAAAAAATAGGTACGCAAAAATTAACTTATTAACTTATGAAGCAACTATGAAAAAATATTTGAGAAAGATTGTCAATAAGTTTGAATGCGTCATTTTTACGACTTTTTTCCAAAAGTCGATATTCCAGCAAAAAGGCGTCAAAGTATGGCGAGGTTTGTTGAAAACATACTGCAATTTTTTGAAAAAGCAAAAAGGGAGTTTTATACAAATCACCTTTAAATCTTTTAAATTAATTTTTACATTTTATATAAAGAATCACTTACCCGTTCCTCACAGTTTCGAACGCAAACACAAGTTTTCCAGTGGGTGGGCCATTTTGTAACAAAAATCAACACCAAACACCAAAAATGAAAACAGTAATGGCACAGACGGCCAGTCTTCTGTGACAATGGCAAGCCTGCCAATAATATTAGGAATTCAGAGATTGATATTCCGTTTTTATATTTCATAATTTTTCAGAAAAATTATGACAACGTCCCAAATCAGTCAGTTGGGCGGTGACGCATGCGCGAAAGATCATTCCCAATTGTCATAGCCACCTGGGGTCACTAGCGGCTGAAGCTTCACAGGTCACAATTGTCTGTACCGCGCTGCTGCCTGGCCATGACTGTCAAGAGAATTATGCATTTATATTAAAATATAGAAGGTGTTACATTCGTTTTGCTGGTGGTGTATGCAATATTCTAATTATTTATTAATTTATATAAATGAGGATGATAATTTGTACATGGATATTGACAAATCATAGACCGAAACCATCTATACATATCTCCAAATGACTTCCTCTAGTGATGCATTAAATTAAAAAATGTTGTTAAGAAAAAAAAAGAGATGAAGAAGTGCTTTACTAATATAGAAGAAGCAATTCAGTCGGATTTTCAATTTCAATTTCTTACAGCACTAGTTGCTCCTATCGAAGTTAAATGCTGTGGCTTTGAAACACTCTTTAGACCCCAATACTATTTTGAAGAAGACAAAAAAGATTCCTCACAATAAGAAAATTGTGCAACAGAGAAAAACAATTAAAAGCCTCTTAACAAATGAACAGACTCTAATAGCTGCTTCTCTATTAAATAATTTCATACAATCAATCTAATATTTAATTTTTTTTTGTTATAATTTAAAGTTTATTTTTGAAGAGTGAAGGATTAATATTTATTTTCTTTAACTATGTTAAACAAATGAAAATTTTATATTAATGTTTTGAATTCAATACTACAACCTTTTTGTTGGGCACCTAGGTACCCCACTGACTACTTTAACCATAAAAGTAGAAAACTGTGTACCTAGTAAGGTTATAATAACAGCATTTCGGTTTATTGAGACCATATTCAACTTCAACCCTTAAAATCCGAAGTAAAAAATTAAGGCTTGTCTTATAAAAATTGAAGTTCAAAATAGAACCAAAACCGGATTTGAAATCTGAATAACAGATTTTTTTACGTAAATAGTTGTCCTAAAAACTCAAATTAGAAATTTTGAAAATTTTTACGCATAAGGTAAGTTACATTTTAATTTTTCAAAATATTATTGAAAATAATTTGTAGTGTTTTTTTTAATCGAAAATAATATTGATCAAAAATGAATATGAAAACATACACTAGTTGAAGTATTGTCCAGCACTTTCTACCACTTTTTCCCACTTTTCCGACAAGAGACGGATTCCATGTCGGAGAAAATGTTGGTGTTTAATCTTCATAAAAAGTGAAGTTTTGCTCCGGGAGTCCATGATCCGTTTTCTTCACTGGTGTTGATGGTTTAACAAGACTTTCTTCGTTTAGGATTGTCGTAATAAATCTACTTTTCTCCCGTGACGATCTGATGCAAAAATTCTTTCACAACTCACAAATCAAAAAATGCTATTCCTCAGTCCCTAATTTTTTAAATGTTTTCTGACGGCCAAAAGTTCAACTTCTAGTGAAGTTGACAATTTTTCAAGAATCTGACGTGAATCTTCGCAAAGCAATTTTTCTAATTCTAAAAATCACGATTTTTAAAATGTACAAAACCATTTTCAACAAGCTTGCTCAGATAGTACACGTTCATCATAAACATCTACTAAAATACGATGACTACGTCAGTGATCCATTATAAATGTTCCACAATTTTAATTTTCTTATTATAATTTATGCTTTGTAAGAGTTATATAGTATTATTTTGTAATATAATAATTCTAAATCACTCTCTTGCGCATAGTTTAAAAAATCTGGTTGGAAGTTTTTAATGCGGATGCGGTGTCCAGTATGAGTTATATCATGTAAGTACTTATTTTATCGCAAGAATAATGGAAATATTATCAAATAGCCGTATAAAAACAATTTTATAGTTGCGATTCAGAAAAAAAAACTATTAATTGCAGCAAAATATATAAATAATGTTTGTATAATAATAAAACCTCCAGGCACCATGAAAAAAATGTGGTTAGTTTTGGTTAGTTTTTTGAGTTGCTAAAGTGGATGTTGGACTATTAAATTTATAATTAGAATTTCAGAATTGAAGAAGTATTAAATTCTATAAAAATATTTATGGAATTATTCGTGATAAGTCTTGGACGATAAAATTTCGACTAAAAAACGGATTTTATGCCTGTATGTATGTGGCTTCAGTAAATTTGTGTATATCTAAGTGATTAAATTTTTTATAGCTTTTTTTATAATCAATAAATTTAAATATAAATTTAATTAAAACAAAGTTATTTAAAACGTTGTCATGTTAAAAAATTAAATTTGGACGCCCACGTAAGGGTAAACAACAAAATCATCAAAAACATATTTCGATCCAATTTCGATTGGACTGCGCCGACATATTTTTCGCCTCCCTATAAAACTCACAGCGTCGCTAATGACAATACGAAGATTCTCAAAGTCGAGCCGGTAAAATTTATATCTCGGGCAGATAGAAACATGATTCCAGAGTGTTGATTTCGTCGAAACCCATACATCATTCGGCACACATGCAAATGCTGCGGACCCATTAATCATTCCAGGACCGGGATAGGTGCCGTTTGGACCGCGAGTTTCGAACACGGTACGGATTATAAGCTGACTGAGCGATATTTTATGGTCACCATCATTTATTTCTGATGGACTTTCCAGTTTATTTTGGTCGGAAATATTGGCCACTAAGCCTAGATGAGTAAATTATTGTGATTTTAAATGGTGCGTTATGCAGTTAATTAAACATATTTGCATATTTGAGGGGAGTTTAGTGAACGTGCCCGTATAGCTAGGCTACCGGCAGCTGTTCAAACATCCGAGACGCGTTTCGAAACACGGGATATTTTAATGTAAAAAAGGCGTTATACTTAACTAAAAAAGATGGTTGAACAATAACACTTAACGGCGAGAATTTTGCTTGTTTGACACTGCCTCCTTAAACCGATCCGATTCAATTTGATCCACTTTCCAGTTAATGGTCGCTAAAATTTTAAAAACAAATATACCGCGTGTCCGAGTAATGGCGACGAGGTTTATGAAATGGTCACCAAAGGGCGCAATTGTTATCTTGAATTTTAAAACTCGGTTTCTACAAAAAATTGTAATGCTAAACTTAGTTAAAATTCATACTATTTTATAGCTGAAGCAAATTCCATTCTTTTTTGTTTAATGCTATTTTTTCTGTCTCTGCAAGGAAAATGGTGAAGGGTGTTGGAGTATTTTTTAAATAAACGTCCATATCTTGAGCATGGCCTAACGCATTTTATTAAACTGGTAGTCGTTAAAAAGGGCTTTTCCTAGGCTATCAATCGTGCTATGTATGAGGCGATTGGCACCAGGTGGGGTTTTCTGACAATTGCAAAAAAAAATAATGTTCTGTAAAAATATTAAAAGCAACGATATGAGTTTTTTTATGTCAGTAGATTGTCAAATAAGGACTCAACAACCTAATGACAACCGCATCTCAATCGCTTTATCCCAACTTAAAAAAATATGAATAAAAGAACGTAACCATAGTTATGAGAGAACCTATTTTTGAACATTTTGATTGCATAATAGACAACACCGATTCTTCTACGTTATATATTTGCAGAGGTTCATAATTATGTTCCGCCATAGTATTCTCTAGCAAGTCGAAAAACTCAGTGACATTTTCCCTATACGGGAAGTTCCGGTGGGCCTTCGTAAATTTAGTGTAGCTTTATCCCTGTGCACAAATGAAGAAAACTAATCATTTCCCACAGATTCACCTAAAAAGGACGTGGTATATTTTTACGCTTAGCAAGTTGAAATGCTCAAGATCGGATATCCCGTTTTGTCAGACCAAAAAACTTCTTCTGATCCATTATAGTATCCAACACTAAAAATGTTGGATTTTGGGAAAATTTGCCACTTCAGGGGATTGTTATTATACACCATCAAAACAAAAAAAAAATATCGTACTTCGTCGCCGTTATTGTATATAATACTAATTAGCCAAAGATTCATTCGGGCTTTCTCTCTGGCATAAACTTAAAGCTTCTACGGCGAATATTCTATTGAATCTTTGACTTTGACGGTTCATTTTTTAAATGAGGCGGAGTTTTATTTTGCTGCCCAAAACAATGTTAAAACTCCAAATATCGAAATTCATAGATATCTTCAAACTACTTAAGTAATGTTGTGTTAACTTAATGTACAGGGTGTTTGTTAGAATTATTGACGAAATATAGTTTTAGCAGTCCTTATTAAGAGCTTAAAAAAGTACAATTTTTATTGTAATAACTGACATTTGTCAGGCTCCTTTATTTGAATGTTAATTTCAGTTTTTCCAATTTTATTAACGGTGCTTAAAAGTGCCATGAAGTGCTTAGAAAGAGTAAAAAATGCAAAGCGGCATTGGAAGTGACCCATCTTGCCTCGCCTTTATTTATGTTCTGGAGCAAAATTGCGAAGCAATAAGTCACACTTGCACGGTATCAGTCGAAAATTTTCTCGCTTCTGATAGTGTCAATTATTTTTCGGTTCGTCATTAAACAGCAATGCAGAATTATTATGTAGTTTGACACAACTTCAACGTAAAAATTGTTATTCGCACAGCTGCAGTATATAACGGATCGTGCATTTCGCATTTAAGACGAAAGTTAAATAGAAAGAGATTTTTCGTGGGGCGAAAATGCGAGTCTAGTCACACACGCCGACTTCGAACTGCAGAACATACATTTCTAAATCGAAAAGAACAACAAAAAAGCAAAAGTTGGGCGCCAAGTTAGCGACATTATCGGTGAACAGCGTCGTCCCCAGTGTATCTCCGCATCGACTTAGTCTGCTGCTTTCCAAAGTTTTTCCGCCTCATACACAGTTTAGGCAAATTCGTTCGATGGAAAACAGGATGTTCCGAACTCAATCAGTTTATTCCGTACGGATAATAACTTTCGCCGCAATCGTTTAGCAGAATTCATTAAAATGCCTCTAAAAATAGTGGGCAAAGTTGAATCACAAGCGAACAGAGAAAATTCATTTATTCACGAGTGAGCCAAAAAACAGGCAAACGTATAAGTGGTTGTATACTCACAGCACCTACAATATTTTCACTGAATACGACATAATACTTAATACCCTAAGACGCTAAAAATGCGTTAGACGTGACAAGCTGCCCGACGGCGCCTGTTTGCCAAATATGCGTCGCGAAAAGCAGTCTGTCGACCGCGGCCGCCCTATCGCTAAACCCACCTTTAAACCCTTTTCACTATTAAGATGTCTCTCTATAAGTCGGTGTCCTTATTGGATCTGCCTCTCAAAATGTTTCTTTTGAGGAATTTAGTGTTTGTTTAAACTTAAGTTATGTAACTGTGATTTACGCGCATTAAACTGATTTGTTAAACGTCTTAACTTTTTACCGTAGTCGCGTAGTAACTAAATATAGTTCGTGTTGTGTTAAACGGTTATCATTTAAAAATAAACCAGCCCTATACGAATACAGTCCACGCCCTCAACAAACACTCCTTTAGATGGTGGCGAAGCAAATGGAAAAGTTTATCACCCAATATTCCTAAACATGTTTTATAAACATGAGATTTTTATTATTTCAAAATTTGTTTATGCGATTCGCTATAGTAGGTTTAAACACAGAAATCAACAACAAAACTTAAAACTAACGAAGAAATTCCAACATTTGATTTGAAGGTTTTTTTTGTTACTATTACCAAAATTGTTATGGTTAAATATTAGTTTTTTATTGCTTGCCGTACCTTTTAAGTATTTATAAAAAAATAGAAAAATACGTTGAACCTTTTCTATGAAAACTTGAAAATTCTTGTAGATCACGTTTCGACCGGAACTCGGAAAAGAAATATAATTTGATTTATGTAAATAATATGTTGAAACTAGCGCCCTCTATGAACAACGTGTCAAATCGTCAAAAACGTGTCAAAAACCAAAAATTTCAAATTTTTGTTTTTATATTTTCTATACAAATGTTTTTAATGAATGAAAACATTCAGAATAGAATTTTGATCGCCCCGTATTTCCGAAACCAGCAAAATCCAGTTCGGGATTGTCATTCTTTTATGAATCACCCTGTATATCTGTTTGGATACCTAAAAAATATTTTATATATATGGAGAAACTAATATCTGTACACTAAAAAAAGCACGGGTATATAACAGCAGAGTTAGTTTTGCACAGACAAGATTAGATAAACAAAGAATATACAAATGAGAAATAAAGACTTTGGAGAACAAAGTAACAAAATGAGAATAAGAAGAAAATTCAGAATGAAAGACGACGGATTGCTAAAAATGCCAATATTACCAGTCTGAAGAAGATGCAGAGGAAGAACGCCGATCGGAGGTGGAAAGATTGCTTGAGATCCTCATCAGAAGAAACCGCATTCAACGAAGAAATACAAAGAAATAATTTACTTACTAACCAAGGATTCGCTTTAGTTTTCTTTATTAGATATTTTACGAACATGTTAACTTAGCATTACATTAACTTAGCAGAAAATTATAGGCAGTCGTTCACCATTCAAGGCAGAGATTCAGCGAATTACAGCAGAAAAAAACTGCCAAAATGCTAAATGCTAAGATACGAGAGTACACTCTCCCGGAAACTGGAAACTTTGAAACTTAAAAGACCACGCGATTAATCAGTTAATCCAGCCAAATCCCTTATAATTTTCAGCGAAGTAGCGGGCATGAAAGAATTGAGTAGACAACCAACGGCAGTAAAGCAAATTAACTTTTCCCGGAGCACATTTAACTTTAACTTTGCAGTATTAAATTTAAACACCTAGACGTAAAACAAGAGAAACGGGACCGCTAATGTTACAAGTCAAACTTTGCCGGAAAAGGAAAATTGAACAAACGCCGAGAAAACAAATTGCGAGTATAATAGTGCAGTTTCGTTTGACGGTGGGATTTGAATTATTAATAATCACGGCGGTTACTTCAAATATTACGCTAATACCATTATTAAATAGTTGCCTGCGTGTTTTGGACAACGGAAATTCTAAGTAGCGGATTTCTAAATAAATTACTAGTATTAAGTACTAGCCAGCATAACAGTAGCACTTCGAGTAGTAGGCGAGCGAGAATTAGTTAATTGTGAGTATCAATAATGTAATAACATAGTAGTTGAGTTAACACGATTTTGTAACACAAATTTACACTCATTTAGGGAAAAACAGTTTTGGCAACGTCGAATGGCAATGCGATTCTGTGATGGATAGTGATGGCATCGTTCAAGGAAAATTTGGTTATTTTAATACAGGGTGATTCATAAATAATTGGGAATATACTGTCACATGATATTGGCAATGACTGAGTGGCATATGTTAGTTTAAAAGGAACGCCCGCTATATTTCGACATTTTGTGAATCCTTGGTAAAAAGAAAGGTCAAAAATAGGATAAGTTTGTAATTTATCTTTTATTAAAATTTTACTTACTTTTTGAGATATTCGAGGTTTAAGATAACACCCGCATAAATTTATCTATTTTTTAAATAGCAAAGACATGATACTACCTCTTTTAAAGATATAATACTCCAGATGTACGAATAAAACCTATTGCTAACAATAGAGGGTGGCCATTAATACGTATTAATTTTGAAAAAAATCGACTCTATACTGCACACTTTAACAGATTTAATAAAACTTCAAAATTCATATTATATATAACAAAAATAAATAATTAAAGTTTATAGGTTAACCAAAAAACTATAACTTATTTAAAATACAAATAAAATATATACTAACAAAAAACTTGACAACTATGATCTTTTTGAATAGAGATATGAAAAACTGCAAAACAAACAGAAATGACAAAGCCTGTTTATACCTTAATGCGTCAAAAAAAAATAGATTGTGGTGTCATAGTCTACTACATTTTTAAATATTTTGACATTTCTTTGTTGTTTTGATGCCATATGGAGCGAGCATTTTAAAAGGAACATTTTTAACTAAACTTTATGGATCGACAAACCCTTTTTGGTTAACTTTTTTTATAGATTTATTTATTCCATTTTTTTACCTTGGTTAGCCTATAAACGTTAATTATTTATTTTTGTAATTAGGTATTTTCCATCAAGCTAGATAATTAACCGTTAAATGTTGTTTTAAATACAAATTCTGAAGTTTTATGAAATCTGTATGGTTAGCAATAGGTTTTATTCATACATCTGAAGTATTATATTTTTAAAAGAAGTAGAATCATGTCTTTGCTATTTAAAAAATACCTTATATTGCCAACAAGTGTTATCTTAAACCTCGAATATCTCAAAAAGTAACTAAAATTTTAATATAAGATAAATTACAAACTTAATTTATTTTTTGTGTTGGAATTGATATCTGAATAAAAATATTGGGCGCTCCATTTGAAAATCTTGAGATATTGTTAATTGAACTGGCGAAAACTGTACGACCTATTTGGGGCACCGTGTATTAGCTGAGGCGCATCTCTCAAACTGATTAAGTAGTGCATCATCTCCTTAGTCTTTGGTTAAATTTTCGTTGCAACACCTGGATCAGTAGCGTCACAACACCATTTTATAGGGAGCAATCAAAAATATGAAACAAAGCACATAACCTCATTTTCTGCCTAAACTATGCAAAATTGGAACAGGCATTTCCTAAGAAAGTGACCTTTACTTTAACCAAGGATTCAAAACAAGCGGACTACGCAAAGGCGACCCTGGAGTCAAGTGGCCGAGGCCAGAGATAACCCAAATCATTCTGGATTTGAGTCGGGAGCCCAAAGGCAAGCCGAGCATACGTTGGTGCTGGGAGTTTGAAGACAAGTCAGCTTTAAGAGACGGGCGGCGGGAGAGGTAAGCTGAATATTTCAGGTCGGCAGTTTACTTATTTTCGGGGTGCTTTATTACAAAATTTAAATTTTTTTCTCTCCAGTACTTTTTTTTTCGCATTTCCAATATATTTGACGGGAAGTATTAATTAAACGAAAAGACTCAGACACCAGCTAGAATGACAACACAGTATCAACCATCAAGAAATCTCCTGTCATATGTAACTCCCGTGTCACAGTTTGACAAATCATAAATATGAGTAAAATCACGAGCAATTCCGAACGACAAAAGCGAAAAGCATGTGAATTATCCGAAGACAGTTTCAGCAGCGATATGGATACGCCACAAGCAAAAAAGCCGTACAGAAAACGAATGCGATCCCCGTCGCCTAGTCCAAAACCGTTGCGAACTAAGAGGAAGGGAAAATGTCCAATCTGCCTGGGAAAATTTAAACGACAACGTTTGGCCATCCCCGATTCATGCTATTTCCATACGTTTTGTCTGGATTGTCTGGAAACGTGGTCGAAAACCAAAAACATCTGTCCCGTTGATCGCCGCGTGTTCACGTCCATTTTGAAACTGGATAAGGCGGGAGATAAGGTGTCCAAACAGATTGCAGTTAATTCAAATCGCTTTAGAAACAGTCAACGATTTAGCGGAGTCCACTGTGAAATCTGTGATCAGTGCGACAACAGAAACATGATGTTGATATGCGACGCATGCCGTCTAAATTATCATTCTTATTGCCTCATTACACCTCCAGACGAAACTCTCATTGGATCATGGTTTTGCGAAGACTGCCGGCAATTCTATACGTATTAGAGAGAGAAAGTGTTTTAAATTTCCGTACGTCACAAAGAGTGATACAAGTTTATTGTATGAGTTAATAAAAAGTACATCGAGTGTTTTTATACGTTTCCCTTCCGTTTTATTATTTATTATTAGCGTGCATTAACCAGGAAACCGTTTGTGTAGACAGGTACAAAACATAACAACAGTTCAAGCCACAAATCATTTGTTAAAAAGCTGGTTCATGCAACCGGAAGAAGAAAGTTGTTGCCCATAATAGAGTGCACAGCCGACGGGAACACTTCGTTGGGTTTTAAATGTCTGACTCGAAATTTAAGATTCTATATTTAACATATTTAAATTTGAAAAGACAATTTGTAAATAACTTTTGTAGAGAAAAACAAATTAGTTAGTAATCGCAAACCCCGATAACAGCTAGCACGGGATATAGACAGGTCAAGAATAGGTCTCTTTTAGCAAACTCGATGTCAAAAATTTGTATCGCCCAATTAGGGCATTCTGAATTGTTTGCTAAATCCACTTCCATGATTAGTTAAATGTGTCTAATGTAGCCTTATCGAATAAAGCGATTACTCCGATGTATCAATTCATGTGTGCATTTACCCTCTTACTAATTAAATAGCTTCATAATCAAACTAATCTAGTGCATTTGCTAAGCGAGCATTCCTCGTTATACTCGATTCACTCGACAAACGACAAAGACATAAGTACCTTTCGTGAATCTCTCAATTTATGTTATTATCAGCAGCTGAAATTTTAAGTATTGTTAAGCAGTGCCATTTCTATACAAATGCAATATACTTTAGACAAATAAAAGGTCAGTTTTAGAGTTTGCATTTCGAGAAATATTGTCGCAATTATTGCTCCTTATTACTAAAACTTAGAAAGGTGAAAAAAACAGAATACCAGTAAGGTGACAGTTGATCCATAAAACATCAGATTTGTTAAAGACAATTTAAAGAAAATTAGGTTTTTCTATTCAAGAAGTGTCTACTTAAGAGCTATAAAAAAATCATCAAAAAAGAAATTTTTTATTTCAATATTTGACATTGAAAACGGTATTCTTAAGACGGCAATCTCTATCACTATCAATTTTGATGAGCAAACAGAAACGAACGACAACGGAAAAGAAAAACAACCTTTCCCAGTAGAAAATCTTAAAAAAACAATCGTGTGGTTCTGGGTTTAAATAAATTAAAAAAAATTTTTGTCCAGAGGAATCACTTTGGAACATACAGCGAACGAATATTTTCCAGTAAATATGTCGACGCTTAAACGAAACGCTGGCCAAATATGTTCCGCCCTGACGGAACCACGTTTGATGTTAATTTTGTTTATCTGGGGAAGCAAATATGATTCGGACCTGAAAAACGGCAACTAATGATAAATGTTTGTCAACCAACTCAATACGCCAAACTTTAACTACCCATTTTTTTTTACAATAAATACGATACGATGCGACATGATATGATACGAATACGGTGTGGATCATGCCTTTTTATATAAATTAATAGTCTAGAATTGATACTTTGTATTGACTACTTTTATGGTATTCGTTTGCTCCAAAACTAGTATGCAATGGCAGCTGGATTATCACACACGGGCTATGATAATGGCTAAAATGTAAATAAATACCTAAAGCCGTAGGCTTATATATTTATTATTGTTTCTAACTCTGAACAACCCGTTGTGCAATGATGAGATTGATGTTTTTGACTAACCGATGGATTCCTTGGTCTTCTAAGAAGACCAGCATCTTACATATTCCATGCATGCAAGCTTTTGACTAGTGTGTATAAAATATTTACTCCGTAGACAACATGGTTAAAGTGTAACACTATGAGCATTTTTAAATCCTGGTATTATATTCTCTCGTCGCCAGAATAAAAACATTTGTCCATAAGCGTTTTCGAACTTAAAGTAAAATAAAGAATATAGCTTAAAATTTGAATATGTACAGAAACCTTTTAAAAAGAATTACATTAAGATTTATACCGGTAGAAATCTAGTTGTGCAATCACCCGAACGTATCAGTGGAACTTTCCCAAGATTTTCATTTTACTTGATGTGAAGGGAACCGGACACTTTAGCGTCTACCAGAGACGCATCACCTCGAAGATTGTACCCCAATATTTCAAGTTGACCGACGATGCACAACGGTGTGACAACTCGGTAAACCATTATTGCATTTTCTAACAAATGACCGGGTTGCCAAAGCCAAAAAATTCCCCGTGACATATCTGCATTTAAATTTCCGGTCACGTAGCGGGAGTATAGGAACGAAATGAAAATTAAGAATCATTATTCTTTTCAGCTTTGTCGGCCGGTTTCTTAATACCTTGCTCCTTCTTAAAACATTCGTGGAGGGGAATAAAAATGCATGACGACAAGACGCTGGCGCGATGGCGTCTCCGTCTTGTTATTGGGCATCGCATCTGCGACTCGCTCCAACGCGTGCCTGTCCCGAATTCCAATGAGACCCAGCGGCGGATCGAATCTCGTTTTTTTGACGTCTCATCACCCCCAAACCGCTAATAAGGCTTAAAGAGAAATAGAAAACTATCAGCGTTTTAACTGTGATTGGGTTAAGTAAGGTACATAATTAGAATGATAGTAAGAATTGTGTGTTCTGGCGTCCACCAGTCAATTTATACCTATTTAGAAAGTAGAAACACCTGCTAAGTAGATAGTTTATAGAGGTTCTGCGGAAAGTCGGTCCGTTCAAGGTCGTCACGCGATCCCGTGATATCATGGCGTCACCTTGATCGATTAGCTAAGGATTTTGTTAATGTGGATCTTGACATTTTTTATGTGTATTTATATACAGAAACAATCGACATGAGGACCGAACTTGCATAGCATATCTACTTCTCTTGAAGGTGTTATATAACCTACATTAATTGATCAATCAATCACCATCGTCAATTGATTAAAAGTAAAATAAATACGGAAGATTAGAACAACTATCGACAACATTTTACTATATATTCGATGAGAATATATAGTAAAATAGAATACCTTAGTTTCGTTGTTGTCGTATTGAAGCTTTGGCAAATGAAAAGCTTTGTCGCAGACGCGGAAAGAATTTCATTACAATCTACATTGACAGTTTAGCATGGTTTTAAGTGTTCATTGCTCCTATACAAATAGTTGACTGAGGCATTATGTTCAATTCATAGAAATTATAGAAATCTTTTAACCAATAATAAGAAAGATTCATTAAGCATGAACAAAAGAGTAAAAAATGGCCAGCCTCTCCCAATAATTAATATCAAATTCAAACAACAAACAAACAAAAATTAGTTACAGCGTATAACTAATAAATCATTAACTATAATAATTTAATTGAAATATTTTCCGTGTGTAGATAAACAATTGTATTTTACTAATTTATGTACAAAGCAGTTCTCGTACAGATGCATTATCAGCAAATGTCCAGCAATTAAATTATTATTTAAAAATCGTCAGCATTGAGGGTTTGGCTAATTTGCTAATATGTACTAGTACATTAGCACACGATATTTAAAGAAATGAGATAAATTTTATAGTTTATAGAAAATAAAATTTGTAAATTTAAATTTGAGATCTTAGGCCCGTTTTGATGCTGGTTCTCGCCCCAGTCTATCGCCAGAAAAGCAGGACATTTTATTTTATTCAGAATTTGTTTACGCAGGCTGCGGGTTTTAGATATTTTCTAAATGACGTTTGCTCTCAAGAATAAGACCTAGTAATTGGTATCTTTATTTTCAATGAGGTTTTAGTGGAAGATGGGCATGTTGGGCTAAAAGTTATTATATCCGGCATTTTTTATAGAAACAGTAAACAACACTAACTAAACAAACAAACAAACTAACCAAAACTTAAGTTTATAAACCAGCGGAAAAATGTAAAGTTTGCCCGCCAGTACGACATACAACACAATAAAGAAAATTCAACCCCAAAATCAATAAACTTGCCATCGGACGCTTCATTTTTTAGCAAGAAACATTTACCAAACCATAACACGTCACCGGTCAAAAATTAGTTTTTTCACAACAAAGTGGTGGACTGTAACCGACGCGGCGTTTTGAATACCAAACGTATATGTTTTAAACGGCGGAAACAAATTATTCTATTGTGCATCGGTTTCTACTAACTCGGAAGCGAATTAGCATTTGTTGTGATTTTCCGGGAAAAACGTTTGCGCGGCCTAAACGCAATTCACGGTACACACGTCATGTATCACATTCTCGAGGGAGCTTAGGTGAACGTTGCCCTGGTAACACGTAGAGAGGAGGTGCATTGCAGTCGGTTATTGTTAATTACCAACTGATGCCCCACAATTACCGTCACTGACATATAGGCAGCCCTACCGAAAATACGACACGCAGCCTGATCGGAATATCGAATCAGATATACGACCATTCGGCGAGGGTTTAAAATTTCGCGATTATTCGTTTAAAATTCGACATCAAAATTGATAAATCTGTGGAGACGGGTTCTAAAATATTAAATTTTTGAAAGCTATTGATTTTATTTATTTATTTATAAACAATTCTTTCCTACAAACAGACGTAACTGTCCAATAAAAGGAAATCACAAAATGTCACAGAAAAGAGATACTTTGTCAGTGGACTAGTTTAAATTATTTTTTACCAGCTAAATCTAATTAAGAAATAATTACAGCTTTTTATTACAGTATGTTAATTGGTATACCGTTTTAAGTGTCGGTTAAAGGCTTCGAAGCTCAGAGCAAATAGATCAAGATCCGGAAACGCGTTCTCTACCCTGTTATAAGTACGGGAAAATCTGAAAATTAGAGAGTTAGAAGAGTAGTTGCGAGGAATGTAGGGATTACGATTAAAGTATATTTTTCCAAAACGAAAAGACATTCAATCAAATTGTTTTCAATTTTATAAAGCAATAATAAATCAAAATTTGTTCTACGATTTTCCAAAGACTGCATGCAATAAAAATGAAAGTTTTCACTATAACTAAAAAATGTCTCTGTCTATCAAATCTATAATTTATAACATTAACAAATTTTCATTGTACACTCTTTAGCCGTTCGATATATTTAAAAATACATTAAATTCCAGACTGGCGTAGCATGTTCCAACACGGGTCTGACAAGACTGTAAAAAAGAATTATTAAAGGTTTTTTATTATTAAACCCACTAGTCACCCGCAAAATAAATCCAAGACTCTTTAGAAGAGCCTTTGGAACAATGTTTTTACGTGCATCTCAAAAAGAAGCTCCGAATCCCATGTAATACCCAGGTCCTTTACAGAGTCCGAAAAGTTCAATTTGTAGTTACCTAGGTAGAGATAACTTTCAATTTGCAATTGTGTTATTTTTTTTGTAAACAAAATACAGTGACATTTCTCAGGGTTAACAAACAATCTGTTCGGAGAACAATATTACCGATATAATACCGATTTTGAAATTTTTAGATCATCTACATACAAGGATTAATTACTATGTAAAAAGCACTGGATAACATCAAATAGGAAAATAGCAAACAATAGGGGACCCAAATGCGACCCTTAAGGTACACCTGAAGTTATATTTGTATTCTTTGATTTTTTCCCATTTACAACAACATACTGAGTTAGTCCACTCAAGTAACTCATGAGGAGGGCGAGCAAAACACCGTGCACACCGAAATTCTACAGTTCCACGGCAAGAGTTGGGTGGTGTATTTTATCAAAAAATTTCTATAAATCGGTGTAAACGGCACAAGTCTCGAACCCCTGCTCCATATTGCCACTGACTGACAGAACAATCGGTACCAAATCAGTTACGATTAATCTTTTAAGAAAAAATCCGTGCTGATTCGGTTCAATACGCCCCTTAACAATAAAGAATAATTACTCCAAAACAAGTGACTCAAACAAGTTGCAGAAGTGACTTAGAGAAAGATCGCCGATTATTCTTATCACCGGATTTCAAAATGGGCACGACAATTTTCCAAAGTCCAGGATATTTACCAGTTAAGATGGATTGATTGTATAGCAAAAAGAGGGGATCACAAAGAAAAGTAATTAAAGTCATAATTATTTTAATCGAAATATAGAAAAAATGCTATGCCACTCTCTTACATTCTAATTAATGTGCCGTATTGTATTTTTCCTATAGGATTGAGATTGAGAATTCAGAAGCTGCAAACTTTGTGCGTTAGTGCTGAGATTTATGAAGAATTTTTTGCCTTTTTTTTGATTTATTGGTAATTCTGAATAAAATAGGAGACATTTGCCTGCGATGCATTTTTTGAATCGTTTGTAGGTAGGTAGTTAAGACTTCTCAACGAAGCAACTGCGTTTCTATTTCCTATTTTGTAGCCGGATAGTGTTTTACTTTCTCTATTATTTTGTCCATTTCTAGGTCGAACAGGAACTGGCCTAAGCTGCCTGGTTGTCTTCTCCCTGTATCTTAAGTTCTTCGGATACATTCCCCCTTATTTTGGTGGAGTAAATTCTTGCAGTTCTTTACAGATACGAAGTATTCTTCTTCCGCTACAATTTTGGAAAAAATAATTAATATTGTGTCTAGTATGTGTAGTTTGATGGGTTTCTCTTGTCGCCTAACCTTTTCAAAATAAAATAAATCGTATCTCACCTTTTGAAAATGAAAAAAATTGTATCTCACGATGTCCCATAAATATTCATTAATACGAAAATAGCAAGTTCAACCATGTCTTTCGTATTTTGCTTTTACACCACACCTTCACGTAATCTTCAATTCGGGCTCATAAATAAAGCGCTTGAGTTAGTGCTCAGGGTTGCAATCTGTTTATTAAGTATTGGATTCAATTTTAGTCAGAAATATGATTGAAATTAATTCGGTTTGGCAATGTTTATTGAATTAAATAGCTTACAACATTCACATATACTCAAAGGAGAAAAACTGCTAAACATGAGAACTAATATTTTAGCAATACTTTTAAAAAAATGTTTTTATTTTAGTTTTAGCCTTTATATTTCAGTATCTTGGCGACAAATTAATAATTGTTGCTTAGAAATTCATTGTTATTCATGAATCAATGTTTACTTAGTTAGGGTGTTACCCATAATACAACATTAAACAAATTTGTTATTATGCACTGGAAAAAATCTGTAGTATTGAGTATCATAATTCCATCTATAGTGGTGTTTACTTTTTTTTATTTCAGCGTTGTTTTGTTTCACGAAAACACACACACATTGAGTGTGGCTCTGGTGCGGTTGCTATTTGAAAATGCGATTTTTAAAAACCGCGCTGTCAAAATATGGGTCAGCTTAAATTATTCATCAATTTTTTTTGTTAGGGATTTTGTTTGGATATTCGACGGTATGGTTTTCGCAAACAATTTAATTTACCCGCAACGTGAACAAAAAACTTGCACCGGCGCTGCAACATACGGCAAATGAAACGCGAACTTGTTACATTATTAAGGCCCCCGCGTCCGCGTGTAAAATGGAATTATAAAATAGGATATCCGACCACATCGTGCAAATCCTATAAATTCATACCAGGGACAAATGTTTGTTGATACGCTACGAGCAAATAAGCAAAATGGCAAATTAATTCCGGTCAAAATTGTCGGCCCGTTTTGGATTCGCATACCCTTTGAATCAGATATAGCGATGACGACCGTATTATGAACTGACGGTCAAAAATTAATTTGCAGTTGGTTTTTTTGACAGGACTGATTCGGTTCACGTTAGTTTAATTTTTACCTTTTATGTGTGTCCATCGGATATAATACGTCACCGCTGAACGTTTGAAGTTCAACGGGGATAATAAAAAAGGAATTTGCAGAATGTTTGCGGGATAGTCGAGTAGTACGCTATAAACGTAAAAGCAGTCCGATTTCTAATATTTGACATTTTTTCATAATTTTTTTAATTAATGATGATTGATTCCAATTATGTGTAAAAATTGGTTGTCACTACACAGAGTTTCACAAATAATATATTTTTGAATCATTTTTTTTTTAATTTATTAAGAACATGACTATTGCATTCTTTAAAACAGTTATTGAAACATTCCTTAAAAAAAAACGACGCAACTAAACATTACTTTTCTGATTTAACGATATCTGAATCCAATTAACGGAAATTAAATTTGAAAAATACATGGGTTTTTTTATTTTAGTGACTTGTGTGTCTTTTGTGCCAAATTAGAACAATGCAGTTTTTACATATTTTTTGTGCTATTTGAGCTAAAGTGATTTATTGAAATCAGCAAACACTTGAAATATTTCAACACATATATAAGCTCACCACTAATGTCTGCATCGCAAATTTTGATCCTGTTGATAGTTTTTGAATAAAAAAATTATAAATTAATTAATGTACGTATAAATTTGACGATCATGAATTTTTCCAAGTTTATCCAACCAATTTTTTTATAGGAATTGGAATCAAAAATAGCATCTTTTTTAAAATTACCTTAAACTTCATTTCAGAGAAATTATTGAAATACCCCTCTTGATGCGAAGGTAATATGATTTTAACATTTTAAAACCACATAAAGTGTGGTTCATTAAAAAATACAATAAAAAATTAATCAATTAAATAAGAAATTAATTTATTTAAAAACGAAATCACTTATAGATAATATAATTGAAAGTGATTGTTTTTGCAATCAGCTGACGCTTGAACTATATCAATGAAAACAGTGTCACCATTAAAGTCTGTGTTGCAAATTTTAATCTTAGGAAGAATTTTTAATAATTATTGAATAAAAAAAAATCGGTATCGGTGGAAAAAGTTCTTTCTTATTCAATTTTCAAGAAACTTCGACAATCATGAATTGTTACAAGCAATTTTTTTGTACGCTTTAATTTAAAGAATTAGAAATCATATAAAGCATTTTTCAAACAATATACTTATAAAAATGTTTAAAGTTGATACGAATATGATTTTAACATTTTAAAACAAGATAAATTGTAGTTGATTTTGTTATAAGTTGAGAAGATACTGTCTTAAGAAGTTCTACGAATAATTAACTATGTAAATAAATAATAAATTAATTTTAAAATCAAATAAATTTTAGTTTACTTTATGTTGATCTGAGAGGAAGCTGTCATCTTTTAATTATTTAAATAAATAATTAAGTTATTAATATAAAGTAAATTAGTTAATTAATTGATTACTTGCATTGATTTATTTTTGTGTTTTGTTGATCACCCTATGCAATAAAAATTATGCTATTTATAAAATTAAAAATATCTTTTTTATTCTTGCATAAGCATATTCTTAAAAATCGTTTTTGACTTTTTGCTTTCGATCATTTGGTGATAATTATTTATCCGTAATTTTAAAAAGCGTAGAAAAATATGATTTAAGGATATTTCCTAAAAATAGAAAGCAACATCGAAGGGTGATTTGTGATCCGATCAAACTTTCAACTTTCGCATTGCTGGCGCATCATTACCGGGGCATATTTTTCGAGTGCTTTTAATCGTAAAACGTGTTTTGAGTATTTGCCGACATTAAATAACGCTTTATAAACCATTTGCAAATGAAACGAAAATGCGTTTACACTGAACTGGGGTCGGACGAGCCCGGTGCAGTATTTTCGACGATACTACTTGTCAAAATGATATTGCATTTCCAAATTGTAATTTATCCCCTTGCCGACACGAGGGAGCGTGGTAAAATTTAATTTGCGTAATGGGATTATATTAAAATGCATTTTTAGACAGTAAAACTTTGAATTGGAAATAAAAACCAGCTATCGTAGAGGTCAAAAGGCGTTAAATTTTTTCAAATTTATATTTATGTTTTACGATTTACGATAATCAATAAATAATACAAAAATAAAATATATGTAATAATAATTTTGTTATGCACATTTTATCCTTTATTATGTTTTTCGCAACATCTTTTTTTTCATTTTACATTGCAAAAATAAAATTTGGAATCGATTTCTAATTTTTTGGAATTTAGTTTTAATTTTTATTGTTGATAATTGTAAATGCAGGAACTATATTTAGAAATTATGATGGAAAATAGTACTAGTTTCCTATTTGTAAGTAGTAATATTAATATGAAAAATGCAGCTTAAATTTAAATAAAGATTAAAGACATTCAGTATTCAGTATCAGTATTTTAAGTCTGTTGTAAGTTTTAAGTATTTTTAGTCCTTTTGTGCTTTTGTTGTTTAAAGGAATAACATTTGTACCTAACTTGGGAATAAATTCGGGCAATCAAGTTTTTTACTAACAGAAATAAGGAAATATACAAAAACTCTTAGAAGATTTAACTATTGTGGATCTAATTTAGATGTATTTGGTTGTTAGTAGAACACTTATTGAATAAGGAATTGTCTTAGAAAATAAATAAAATCATTCAAGAATTATTTTTTGCTACGAATGGGCAGAAAATGCTAAAACTAAACAAATTGCGTTATTTACGACTTTCGCGTTTACTGCCGACAGTTCCTAAATCTGGCTCCGCGTTTATAAAACCGTAAAGAAATGGATTTTCCACGTTTTTAGTGGAAATTGAATCGTATATCAGGCGAGCTATAGCAGGATTTTTAAGCCGATTTTAAATTAAATTGTTTTCCTGCGCTGCACCGTATAAAATAGGAAGCCGACTCGCCCCTATAAACTGCACACCGTAAAATGGAATCAATCAAATGTGTATAAGCATTTCGTATTTTTTCGCTAACGTTTACCACATTTTATTGATTTATGCTAAATATGTCCTCAAACTGAATGTAACATTCCGAAAGAACGAAGTAACAGTAAATCTTAAACTATTAGTTCAAAAGTAACTTAATAAGGGGTGTTTTTTTCGATGTATAGAACTTTAAGTTGCAATAAAACAACGATGGATTATTCGATTGACATGAGTTTTATTTATCCGGAAGATAATCTTGTGGCATTACATTTTAAATATGATTTCTGGCATATGACCGCCACGGCTGGCGAGGATGTAGTCCATTCTGGACGTCCAATTTTCGATGACTTTTTCCAAAATTTGTGGCCGTATATCGGCAATAAAACGGCGAATATTGTCTTCCAAATGGTCAAGCGTTTGTGGCTTATCCGCATAGACCAATGACTTTTCATAGCCCCACAGAAATTATTCTAGAGGTGTTAAATCACAAAATCTTGGAGGCCAATTCACATGTCCAAAACGTGAAATTAGGCGGTCACCAAACATGTCTTTCAATAAATCGATTGTGGCACGAGCTGTGTGACATGTTGCGCCGTCTTGTTGAAACCACATCTCCCGGACATCATGGTTATTCAATTCAGGAATGAAAGAGTTAGTAGTCATAGCTCTATACCGGTCGCCATTGACTGTAACATTCTGGCCATCATCGTTTTTGAAGAAGTACGGACCAATGATTCCACCAAACCATAAAACGCACCAAACAGTCAGTTTTTCTGGATGTAACGGTGTTTCAAAACACTCTTGATGATTAGCTTCGCTCCAAATGCGGCAGTTTTGTTTGTTGACATAGCCATTCAACCAGAAGTGCGCTTCATCGCTAAACAAAATTCGCTTATGAAAATCGGGAACAACGGCAATCTTGTTTTGGGCCCATTTGCAAGCGTTGTTTAGGCGTGAGTCTATTCATGATGATTGAATTCATGATGAATAAATCACTTGACAGCTGTTAAATCGATCGCCATCTTGAACAGTAATGCCAACTTAAAGTTCTATACATCGAAACAAAACACCCTATATTTAAAAGCAAAGAAGAGAAGAAACAATTTAAAAGATATAACCAAAAATGTGTGTAATGTGTAAATTTATATACAACAGTAAATATAAGACCTACGTAAAAATGAATAATGAATAAATGAATGAATATTAGTTCACTAACATTTTGGGTAATTGGGTAAAAATAGAACTACAAAAAACATATGTTCAATTGCTTACGAGGCAGTCAAGAACCAGCGAGAAGACCACGACGATCAGATGACGGTGGTGGTGGTGGTGGTCAGATAATTTTTCAACGATGGTAATATTCGTTTGAGGCTTTGTAAAAGACAGATGACCTATAGCAATATCGATATATACAAAGTTTTATTGAATGTGTTAACTCCATATCAAATGTTCATGGTTATAATGGAGTTAGAGCATTTAAGAGAGGTGCCTAATAGTATGTTATACAAGAAGTTATGTCAATTATAGTTCATTCGTTTCTGTAGGGACGTGCAGAGCTCAGTGGAACAAATATTTAATAAACGAAAGTTTGAAGAAGTTTATGTGATTGAGGTTTCTAGCGGGAGATCCACATCCACCACTGCGTAATGTTTTAGTAGTGGATGTAAACGGCAACTAGTATATAAGTTCTTTTGCGTTTGAGGGCGATTAGATGTTTTCGGTAGATTTCTGGTTTGATAATATGATAAAAAAATCTAACTTGTCGATATGGCTTTAAACCAAAAGCTCACAGCTAGTTCTGGTTTCCACCATTGCGTTCCGTTGGAGAAAGTCGCATCTCTATTTCCAAAACTCTTATAAACACATTGATCGAGCGCAATTTCCTTAAATCTAATTAGTGCTAAGTGGCCGATGATTTTGGATATTGTCTACGCATTATAAAGTTGGCAAATACCTACACCATCGACAGTGTATTTAACCTCCCGCCTACAAATAATACAAAATCTAGAAACGCGAGGGGTTCATTTCCCTCTTATTTTCTTCGGGCTCCACAAATGTCACCCTATAGCCTTCACGTTTCAGGATATTCAAACAAAACCACAATAAAACGCGGTGTTTATTGTATTTGAGTTTGTTGTCCTCATTATTTGCCAAGTAGTTGCTGCGGCTGTCATTTTATTAAAGGGGGGAACCAGCGAAGAACGTTTTATCAAGGTCGCTTAAACAATGCTTTATTTGCGACCGCGTCTTTGGTAGGTGATATATTTAAATTCAAATTAAATCGTAACGGTAAATTAATTGGATCGACATTTTTTTTTCGTCAAATTAAAGTGAAGATGTGCGCGAAGCCGAGCGATTACTGGCCGCCGCCACCGACAAAACAAAATCAACTGTTTCGTACAAACTTTCCATTAATCAATGCTCTTCGGGGTTTTCATCCACGGTCAATTAGTTTATCCATATTGCTGGGTCAAGTCGAGCGAGCTTACGTTGGGAGAGGCAATAAATCAAAAAATGACACTTTAATGTTTAAAAAGGAAATCACCAGGTTTGGACTGGGTTGCGAAGTAATATCAAATGCGGCGAAAATTATTAGTATATCAAATCATCGCAATAAAAAATGTTGAAGGGTAGATAAGTATCAAATTGTGCACTTCTATCAAAGATTTTGGTAAAAACATGTCTTTGACGCCTAAAAATTTGACTTGTTTTCAAACATGTCAAAAATTTTTAATGTATGGCAGAACAGCGATCGATCTCTGTTGGTCTTCGTCCTGCACTCTCTATTGCGGCTGCTATTGTTTGCTTATTGCCCAGCTGACGGTGCGCCTTTGGTATCCGTGTTGCCTGAGACAAGTACTTATTTTCTTCAGTTCGTCATCTCTGTTCTTCCTGTTTGTGAGCCTGAAGGACCGAGCAAAATGCACTGCCTGTATCTGTGATGGGCGGTGGTGAGACTCAACGTTCAGATATCTATTGGTGTGTGTTGGTTTTCTATAGACAGTGTGTTCCAAGTGTCCATCTTCGGTCCTTGTGATGTGTACATCTAGAAAGGGCAGACTGTTATCCTCTTCAAGTTCTATTGTGAATTAAATGCTTGGATGAATTGATTTCAGATGGTCTAGGAATTGCAACAGCTCGTTTTTGCCAAAAGACCATACAACAAATGCGTCATCAACGTAACTTGTCCATAGTTTTAGCCTCAGATTTGCCGTCTCTATTGCTTTCTTTTCGAAGTAAATCATGAAGAAGTGATTAATCACAGGTGAGAGAGATGATCCCATTGATGCCCCATCCACTTGTCGATATTTTTTCCCGTTGTACGTAAAGTAAGCATTTTTCAATCAGTGTCTTGACAGATCCGTTATATACGGCGGAAGATCTTCGTTCTCTTCTATAAGCAGGAGTGCCTCCTCTACTGGAATGCTTGGGTATAGGGATTTGACATCGAAGCTTGCCATAATGTCATTCTTGTCCATCCTGACCGAACCTAAAATATGAGTAAAATTTTCTGAATTTTTGCATCATGCATACTGGTGAGTTAAAGACGCTCACGATTGGACGCACAAGATGCGGAGTTAATATGGCCAGATGTTGCCAGAGTTTTAAGACAGGCAAAACCACCACAACTAAACTTAAGCAGAGAAGAAATGCAAGCACTGAAGATTCTAAACAAAAACGAAAACATCATAATAATGCCAGCAGACAAAGGAAATGGCACTGTCGTCATGAATACATCAGATTATAGTGCAAAACTGGAAGAAATTTTGAACGACCCAATATACAAACCCGTCACCAGAGATCCCAGGACGTATTTGAAAAAAACAACCAAGTCCAAAATTCTCGAGTCATCAATAAACTAGAATACAAAAAAGAAACTTATACCCGAGCCGTCGTCCAAAATTCTACGGGCTCCCAAAGCTACATAAGGACGGGGTTCCCCTGCGTCCAATCGTGAGCGCCTTTAACTCACCAGTATGCAAGCTGAAGAAACATTTGTTTAGTGCACTACAACCCATAGTGGAAAGGGCAGAATCGTAAGTCATAAATTATAAACATTTTACTCAGATTTTAAGTTCCGTCAAGATGGACAAAGACGACATTTTGGTAAGCATTGATGTCAAATCCCTATACCCGAGAATTCCAGTAGAGGAGGCACTCTTGCTTATAGAAAAGAACGAAGATCTTCCGCCGTATATAACGGATCTGTCAAGACACTGCCTGAAAAATGCTTACTTTACGTACAACGGGAAAATATATCGACAAGTGGATGTAACAGCAATGGGATCATCTCCCTCACCTGTGATTGCTAACCTCTTCATGATTTACTCTGAAAAGAAAGCAGTAGAGACGGCAAATCTGAGGCCAAAGCTATGGACAAGATACGTTGATAACCTATTTGTTGCATGGTCTTTTGGCAAAGACGAGCTCTTGCAATTTCTAGACCATCTGAATTCCATTCATCCAAGGATTCAATTCACAATAGAACTTGAAGAGGCCCGAAGATGGACACCTGGAGCACACTGTCTATAGAAAACCAACACACACCAATAGAACGCTGAGTCTCACCACTACCCATCACAGATACAGGCAGTGGGCAGTGGCAAATACATTAATTACTCTGTCCTTCAGGATCACAAACGGGAAGGACAGAGATGATGAACTGAAGAACATAATTTCTTGTCTTCGGCAAAACGATACATCAGCACCATCAGCAGGGCAATAAGCAAACAACAGCAGCTGCAACGGAGAGTGCAGGACGAAGACCAATAGAGATCAATCGCTGTTCTGCCATACATAAAGGGGGTTACTGACCGAATTGGCAAGATATTACGCAAACACGAGATATCTACGCCATTCAAACCTGATGGTACTATTGGAGCAATATTAAGTAACCCAAATCACAGAATTACTTTGTAAAATTAAGGAGTATATAGTGTGGCTATGTGGGACAGATCAATACGAGGATTTCAGCCAGGCTCGAGGAACATCGATTAGAAATAAGAAATTAACAAACAACTTCGTTTTTTTTCCAGCACCAAACCAGGCAGGCCATAAAATACATTTCGGCACTTGTAAACAAATAGCTAACATCTCTGATATCAGGACTAGGATTATATGAGAGGCCATCGAGATAGAAAAGTCCGGACACCTAAATACGAGAGACGACGCTCTGCATTTATCCAATACGTGGAAAACGATAATCAAACGGCAGAGCGATACGCAGCAGCCAACGGGGACATCGCAACTACGATCGGGCAAAATAAGCAAAGCGACAATTCCGGGGCGGAGCCGTCTCCCCTCCTACAGATGCAGCACCGTTACCACCTCCGGCGCAGGTTATAAATACAGCACGCATCGCTGATAACCCGGAAGTGTTCGAAGTGCTTTTGGGGTGCGATCATTGAAGATGCCAAGTGAGATCTTGATCTATATATATCTCAACTTAGGGCTAGCAGAAGAGTAAAAGATTCTGAAACCTTCCAAAAAAAAATGTGCACTTTTCACCGCAAATACCTAGTACCACGACCATAAGTTTTGTGCCCCCTATTATTATTATATAAACTCTTTCATGAAATATGAAAATAATAGTATACATAATATTAAATATAAATATAATTCTTTTATCCGTCTTTTCTGAACATCGCAATCTTAAGTTTAACTTTTCGTCTTGCGTTCATTTGCGTTTAAAAAAACGGTAGAACTTGGTGATGGTGCTTTATTATTATCAATTTCTTGAATAATAAATTATGGTAGTTGATCTTATATTTATTATTTAAATTTGATAAAAAGAAATTTTTTCTATACGAGTATTAGCATTATTTATTATTTTAGCTGCTTTCACTAAAAGAGCTCAAATTCCTTTTTCTTTTTGATTACCGGCGGCTATAGCAACACCGACTTCTATTTCTTCATTAGTTTATTTATTAATTCGATTTCAAGAAGCTTTTAGTAGAAGACTTGTATTTTTAATATTATTTTTAAGAATAATTACTATATTAATATCAGGTATTGCTGCTAATTTCGAGAATGATTTAATAAAATTATTGCTTTATTAACGTTAAGACAGTTGGGTTTTATAATAAGAATTTTATTTTTAGGGAGAGCAGATTTAGCTTTTTTTCATTTGTTAATTGACGCTTTATTTATACCTTTAATATTTATATGTTTGGCTTTATTTGATTACGAGGTTATAGTTTATGGGAAATATTCAACCACCTCATAGCATTTATAAAGTTCAAAGCAATTCTATGCTTTACTCTTATAAAATATCATTTCGCAATCAAATTACATCATATTTGAATAGCAATGGTAATAACTTGTATAATTTTATTTATAGAACCTCGAACTCGAACTCGAATTTTGGGAAGTTATTCACTAGTGCTGAGAAGAGCTTAATCCAAATGTTCAAATTCCAGACAGATAGCTTGAAATATTAGAAAAATAAAAGATCATATGACCAAATATTAAATTTTTAATGACCAAATATTAAATTTTTATAATTTTACTATTAATCATATATTAAATTATAATTAAATATACGTTTTTCACATTTTACATATTTTTGTCTGGTCTATCGACGTCGATAAGAACAGTCTGATTTCCCAAATTTGGCAAAATCTAGTCATAACACACCATCGTCAGTACCTTGGATAGAACGACTGTATCTTATTAAAAGATTTTAAGTTGAAACAAAAGAAAATAATGTCAGACTGGCAAAAAAACTGACAGTACGCGCCTGGCAAAGATTATGTAAAGTCTAGCTCAATTGTCGCAGGTAGGGCGTCGTGACGCCCGGCTGGCAGGCGCCCTTTTTACGATGACTGGCCGATCAGAAACTTTTGCTGCTCACTAGCTTGTCGGCGCTTTTATTAGGGTATACGAAGCAATTCCGCATTCAGGACAATTATACTCCCTCCGTTTCGGAGAACTTCGTCCGTTGTTGGCACTCTGACGCACTGGTTATTACCAGTTTAGCATGAATACTGTTTTGAACGCTGAGTCAGCTTTCGCAATTATCCAGAGTCGATCTGTTTTATCAAACTGAACAGAATTTCTAGAGATTAGTTTAGCTTAGTTAGCGTTCAGTCCCACTGAATGACGCCACGTCAAAAGGTGACCCGGCAAATCATATCCACAGGATATTTCAGACTAAATATATAGATTATGTATGAACATGGAGATGAGTTTATGTATACGCCAACGTTTCACTAAAGGCCACGTTTTCACGTGTACAAAATTATACCTAAAGATGATATGTTTTGTGAAACAAACTCTACGCCATTTGTTTTGTCAAAAAAGTATGTCACTTTTAGAAAGTCAGATTAATTTTATCTCTAGAACTTTATCGCCCTTTAAAAATCGTTATAATAATAAGCCTTCCTCACAAAAAATCAAGAATTATGTACTTGAAGAATTGGGGACATTTCGTGTCCAGATGCGTTTTTCTTCTTTTTTGATGTAAACTCAGCAAGAGGGTTTTAAATATAAAATTTTATACTTTCACACATTGTTTATTGTTATTCCTAAAACTAGTCAAATTTTGCGAAATTCGTAAATAAAATAAGTTTAATATTTTTATAAGCAGTTGACAACCTGATAATGATGGTCAATATTTCTGAAAAAGTTGCCTACTATTATATGTAGTTGAAAATGTCTCTTCATGCTCAATTTAATTAATTTTAATTAATTCCCTATCATAAGGCAACACAAACCATAGTGCTTTACTTGTTCTATAAAAAGATTGAGAGGTATTAAATTGATTCTATTATGTTATTATTATTATTATTATTATTATTAATATTATTATTATTACTATTATTATTGTTATTATTATATTATTATTATTATATTAATCTAATTGTAAATGCACTCTGAAACAAAATTCAATCATTTTATAGCTTTTGTATTTACCACCTTCCATAGCCGTAGATTGTTAAGTTGCATTTTTGGAAGCACTTCAGCATTTCGAAATTCTTCACAACCAGAATGTAATAGTTTTGACTGACTTCAACTGCCCAGATTATGATCACCAAAGCAACAACGACCAAAAAACGTTTACTATCAATTGAATGCTAGATTTTTTGAATATGAATAGTATGTTTAATGGCAGAGGCAGGCTTCTTGATTTAGTATTGTCTAATTTTGACTGTAGCATAGCACGCGATACTGTACCTCTTATTAAAGAAAGTCAAGGCCATCCTGCATTGATTATTTGTGTTAATCAACTGACAATAAGGGAGTCACAGTTTGGAACTGGGGCAATGCAAAAACATTATAATTTCGGTAAAGATGATTATGTTGCATTATATAATGACCTTCTAAACACAAATTGGGACTTTTTAAATTACTTTCACGATGCCGACGAAGCATTGCAGAGCTTTAATGAAAAACTGTATGGCCTTTTTCATCGAAATGACCTCTGTTTAAAAATTACACTCAAAAATATCCTGCTTGGTACACACCCCAGTTAATAAAAGATATAAAACAAAAAGCAAAAATACACAAAAAATACAAGAAAACTGGTGTTAGGGTCCACTTAGACGACTTTCAAAGACTAAAATGAAATCTCAGATCAAGGTGTTTTTAATCCTCGTATATTTTGGTCATATGTACACCAAAAAAAACATCCACCGGAATCCCCGGTAACATGGTTTTCGACGGCAATATCCTTGATGATCCCCTTTCTATTGTGGAAGCATTTGCTACCTTTTTTGAGAGTGTATTTCTCCCTTCTGATGCTGAGCGCCCTTTTTGTAACGTTTGTAAGATTTAAACTCAAGCACTGTAAATTTCTATCCAATTGCTGAGAATGAAATAACAAAGGCCGCAAAGAAATTAAAAAATAAAATGATCTCAAGACCCGATGGAATTCCTTCTTTTTTAGTAAAAGATTGTATGTCTTTTCCAAGCCTTTGCTTAAAATATTTAACCTTGCGCTCTCCTGCAAAATTTATCCGCGATGTTGGAAGGAATCCAGGGTCTGTCTAATTTTTAAGAGTGGTGAAAGAAATTACGTAACCACAATCTTATGCAATTTTTCTAAAATACATGAGGTCGTTCTGTATGACCGTATTTTTAACTCTGTCAGAAGCATTATCTCTTCAAGTCAGCACGGTTTTTATAACTCCCGCCCTACAGTTACTAATTTGGTACAGTTTATGGAGTATGCAGCAAGGGTGCTTGACAGTCAAGAACAACTAGATGTTGTATATACCGATTTTAGTAAAGCATTCGACAAAATCATGCTGGTTTGCTTCAGAAATTTAAGCGTTTTGGAATTGCCTATGGTGCGGCGATGTTTCCCAGTGACAGGACACATTACATATCTTACAATTTTTAATTTAATTTAATAGATATTTCACATCAGGGGTGCCACAGGGTTCTAATTTAGGGCCAATACTATTTCTAATTTTTATTAATGAGGTTGTTTCAAATCTCAATGATGGCTTAAAAATTTATACTTCCATTTCCAGTATTGCTGATTGTCTTACGTTGTAGAGATCAGTAGAGATCGTTGACTGGTGTATCTCAAATGAATTGAGTCTTAACGTACATAAATGTAAAGTTCTAAGCTTCACTCGTAAGGAAGAAACTGTCGATTTTCAATATAGAATCTCAAATATTGTTCTCCGACGTGTCACAGATACTGAAGATCTGGGCGTGCATTTCGATCAAACATAACGTGCATTATATCTGAGGCTAACCGTAATTATGGTTTTATAGTACGCAACTGCAATTCTTTTACCGACATTGCTGCTTTGAAGGCCCTGTATTTTAGTTATGTTCAATCTAAACTTAAATACGCCTCGGTTGTGTGGAATCCGATTTATTCTTGTCATAGTTGGGCGGTCGATGGTGTACAGAAATTTTTGTGAAGTATCTGTTTTTATTAATATACATTGCTCTCTAAAATGGATTGTTGTCTGTTGAGCAATGAAGCTATTATTATTATTATTGTTATTATTATATTACGAAAGGTCGGGTCACAGGTCTGAAAAAACTAATTACCCTGCATACATAAGAGCCACATACTTGAGGAGTTTGACAATAGTTAAAACTAGAAGTGTTCTCGATGGCTCCGGTTAAATTGTAGTTATTTAGTGGTTCAGTTCAAATGTTTGGTTCAAGTTTGTCGCCTGTTGATATGATGGTGTTCAATGAACGGCAAAAAAGTGAAATTAAAGCCATGATGTCGATATCGTTAATGATATTTAAAAAAAAGTTATCAGTGATCAGATGTTTGTAAACGCATTAGTAGAAAACCTTTCTGAAAAAGCTACAAAAAGTAATAACGACAATTAATCTACAATCGCAGCTTGCTTCACTTGAGAAGATATACAATGAGATGACAATTAAAATAGATGATATCAACTATGAATTTACGGATTGCCTGAAAAATAGTAATGTCCCCAATTAAAATTGGGACGAAATGATAAAACACCCCTGCATTCTTATCGCATTAGCCATTACAAAAATAATAACGCTAGAGCTACTTACTGTTGTTGGCTTTGATAGCGTGCAATTAAGAAATGATACTTCCTGTTAACAAAAAACTACAGGAAAGAAGGGTAGCGATTGTTGAGGAATTAACAAAGATTATACATTACTACTACTTTCTCTACCTAAGTAAAACCTAGGAAAAAACAAAGTACAGTGAAAGGCAATTTTTTTGCAAATGTTGATAATGAGGAGATATGGCTTAAGAGTGAAGTTCAAATTGTAAAATTAACACAGCAACACGGATGCCGGAGCCAACTGCAAATTAAGTACTTTCAACACACACGCCAATTACATATTGTTAATCAAAAACATATAGTCGGTGTCTTTTATAGGTATCATATTTTTTAAATATTTTTGGGAAACATTAGTCAGAATTCCAACCATATGAAATGATATGTGGTCTAGATGTAAATATAAACCCCATGAATCTTACAGATCGAAATCTACATATATTTTATGATTGTGTGGAATCTACAAGTTTCGATTAGGGAGTTAAATACTTAGGAATGTCAAATATTTTTTTAACGTATTACAATATTTGTCAGAACATTCCACATAATCCTACGACTATGAAGTTAAGAAATTAAAAAAATGTTGATAAAGGCCTTCTTAATGATTTTTTAAAGTTTTCCATGAAGCATTTTTGACATTGTTGCACCTTTGAACTTAGGAAAAAAGACCACTCTGGTTTACATATACCATCAGAAACACGATTAAGTTAAAGCATTAAGCTTACAAAAAATATCAGCAAAATGAAAATGCTGTAAATCGGGCATTTTATAAGCTGATGAAAAAATGAAACCAAGATGGCAAACATAATTCCAAACACTAACTAAACTAAAATCCTTTACTAATCTACTCTACCGAAAAACACAACAATATTCCTTCCACTACAAATAAACAAATATTTTATAAATGTCAGCAGTAGTAACAACTTGATAAATCAAGAACTTCTAGATTTCTACAATAATAATCTGAAGCCTGGAGTAAAGTCCTGTTTTCCATTCCATATCGTTTTAGGAATAATGTTAGGGATGCTACATTAACAAATATGACCAATACTTCTATACTGCAAAAATGTTTTTCCTGGCAGTTTGGAAAATCTCTAAAATAATTCCTGATACAAATATAAAATATTTTACGTACAAATTAAAGGGAGTCTGTCAGTCAGGGTTCCGATCAGTCTATAGCTGCACCACGACTTTTGTGGATTATTACTTCTGACATTATTGAATCAGTTGACAAAGGTCGGGCTACAGTTTTACTACACTTTAATAAAGCATTTGATAGGCTGAATCACAAACTATTATTATCAATTTTTCATTATATTTGATTCAGCAAAGTATATAAGTATTATAAGATATTGGAATGCAATATGCGGAAACAGTAAAAACAGTAAAGTGGAATTCTCGAACAAACGTAATTTATTAATAAATGTATCTAAGTCTGCGTATTTAATATTCTGGAAAAATAATCTTTTTCTACACCAAAACATTAAAATTTAAGTAGGAACAAATGAGGTTACCCGCATCGACACTTTTTAACAGTATCAGAAGTTGAATACTTTAGTTCTCAATCGTTTTAACTTTACTGAGATTGTCCAAGGCATTCGCTTAGATACAGCTGATAGAGATAGAATCCAAAGCGTCCAAAAATCCTACTTTTACGGTTTTCGCCGCCGTGAACCAGTTTCTTACAAACTTCGCGAGACTAATTGGTTATCGATGAAGGACAGAAGAGGCATCGTGGGTGGATGTATATCGCCGTCAGTCCATAAAAGTGTTTTCTATGAGAAATCCTTTTAGTATAATATTTGCCGGCTCAAGAAGTGACGTTTAATTACCATTAAACCAAATTATTATTATGACTCAACTATTATCTTAGCGACTTTTCGAGTGTGGTTACTTTTCGCTACAGGTATATTAAAATTTTTAATAATACTGCTTCCATTAGTTAGGAGGTTGAACCCAAATCTTTTTTAAATTGACTTTCACCATCCTTCTTGCAATAGTTTTCAAAAGGATACCGTATTGTCCCAAAAGCGTATTTTATAAAAAAGACATATTATTATTATATATTATTATTATTATGAATATACAGCATTAATGTCTTGAGCTACAATGTGCAGGGTCTAATAAGTAAACTCGATGTGGTTACTGAATATCTAAATTCTATTGGTTTTGACATTGTGTGTTTCTGTGAACATTTTGTAAATGGTGAGGGGTTGCTTAATAATATTAAGGTTCACAATTATAAATTAGTTGGATATTATTGTCGTCTCAGTACCTCCAGAGGAGGAACTGCTATATATGTTAAAAATAATATTGCCTGTAGCAGTCTTAATCTGAGTAAATATTGTCTGGATCTTCACGCAGAGTTTTGTGGTGTGGAGATACCAGTGCTTAATCTTATTTTAATCAATGTCTATTGCTCTGGCTCTAGAGGCAATTTTTCTATATTTGTAGAAAAACTTGAACTCTTGCTCGCTGAAATTTATTCAATTAAGAAAAGCATTATTATTGCTGGCGATTTTAATGTTAACTTTAATTTGAGTGAGGACGTTGATCGAAATGACTTACTGAAAATGTTATCCTCTTTTGGAATGCATGGAACCATTTCAGAAAACACTAGAATTACTTACCAGTCAGCAAATTGCATTGACAACATTATGGTAAATTTTTGTGACACCTTTTACAGCGCTGGTAATGTTGAGCCTGGTTTTTCCGATCATGAAGGTGTTTTCATTAATGTGAAAACTAGGTTGAAAGAAGAAGAAGATAGATTTTCAATTAAAACCGTGTCGGCGGGAGGTCTCAAGCAGTTTTCTCAGACTCTTGAGGTAACAGTTTGGGATAATTACTATTCCATGACAGCAAGCCCATCTGATACGGTAGAATATCTGTTAAATTTTCTAACAAGCAATGTCAATTATCACCAGATTATTAAAACGAAACAAGTTAAGTCTACAAGTTCGGGACTAATTCACTGATACAACAGCGATCTAAGTTGCCTGCATGATAAGCTCTTACATGCCATGCCAAAGCGTCTGGCAATGCGGATCATTGGCAGGAGTATAGAAATTTAAATAAACGCTATAAAAAAGAGGTTCAGTCGACAAAAGCTGCAGCTTATGGTCAGTTTGTAAACAACTCTGACAATCTTGGTCGGAGCTGCTGGAAACTTATTAACAGCGAGAAAAACCTTAATTGCGGTTATACCAATTGTAGTATTACTCCAAATAATTTCAACTTATATTTTTCTCAGGTGGCATCGAGCATTACTGCCGAAGTAAAAAAATAAATGATCCAATGCTCTATATGAGAAGGCAATCAAGTCCCACGAGGTCGTCTTTCTTGGATCCGGTTTCCAGTGAATTAGTCTATAATACAATTCTACATTTGAGTAATTCTAATTCTTTAGACGTCTACAACCTAAATTCAAGAATTCTTAAACATACCGCAACTTTTTTAGCTGACCCTATAGCTCATCTAATTAACCAGATGTTTGAAACTGGAATATTTCCAGAACACTTAGACATAAGCAGGATTGTGCCACTACACAAGAAGGGAGATGCCAACGTCCCCTCAAATTATAGACCTATTGCAATCATCCCTATAATGGGTAAGATCGTCGAAATAATCTTAAAAGATCGTTTGCTGAAATATTTTGAAAAACACAAACTCTTGTGCAAAGAACAGTTCGGGTTTAGGGGCGGAAGGTCCACCACGCATGCTTTGCTAAGTCTTGTGGGGAGCATTGTCGAAGGCTTTGACGCTGCTCAAATAGCGGAGGCCACCTTTTGTGATCTCACGAAGGCTTTTGATTGTGTGGACCATGGAATGCTGATGCAGAAGCTCGAATGGTATGGCATCAGGGACATGCCTCACAGATTATTGCGCTCTTACCTTAGCGGTAGACTTCAGTGTGTCGAAGTGAATGGAAGATTCAATAGTTCTAGCTTGCCGGTATCGTTTGGAGTGCCGCAGGGCTCGGTGCTCGGGCCCCTGCTGTTCATAGTTTATATCAACGATTTGCCTTCCCATATTCCATGTAAAACTACGCTCTACGCGGATGATACAATTGTTTTATCCCGAGCTAGGAACCCATATGAACTTAGTATTGATAGTGTGGCCAATAAGACTAGAGCGCGTGGATGGTTCGGGTCGAACTCCTTACAGTTAAACCAAAATAAAACAAACAATCTTATTTTCTCTTGTAGCAAGGTGCACAATTTAAACAATGCTCGGGTTAAGGTACTTGGAGTCTGGATTGATCGTACTCTTTCTTGGAAAGATCACGTTGAACACCTTTGCCACAAACTATCAAGTCAATTGTTTCTAATTAGATACTTAAACAAGTCACTCATTCCTATCATGTCAAGACTTGTTTATTTCGGATTGTTCCATTCTCACTTAGCGTACGCTATTGTTTTGTGGGGTGGTTCCGTGCATGCCCGCAAGGCTTTCCTTATGCAAAAAAGAGCGATACGTGTGATTGCGAACGCAAAACCTCGTGATCACTGCCGCCCGCTCATCTCAAAGCTTAATATTTTGACCTTACCATCACTATTTATTTACTATACAGTCACTCGCATACATGAGCTAAAAACGATATGCCTAAGCACTGTGATCGCCACAATTACTACACCAGGGGATCTGAATTACTACAATGTTCTACCAACCTTTGTCAAGGATCTACCATTCACTAAATTTTGTAAGATAATAAAACAATTTCTATTGGAGAACGCATTCTATACTGCAGATGAGTACATACGTGTTGCGTCACGAGTGTCTCCGTAATACTAACTGGGAATTTATTTATATATTTATTTACTTATTTTTTTTAGCTAATTCTTGTTTCAATGTTTGGTGTTTGTCTATCTAATAATTATGTTGCTCACTATGAATGTTATTAGAATGTGTTTGGTACTGTGTTAATTCATTTTCATTCACAGAGGTGACTTGTCATTTGTTGTTCTTGTAATGTATTTAATGACCAATAAAGTCTAAAGTCCAAAGTATTGTTATTATTATTTTTATTATTATTATTATTATTATTATTATTATTATTATTATTATTATTATTATTATTATTATTATTATTATGCAGATGACACATTATTGATTGAATCGGAGAAAGATCTAACTAATTTAATCTCCATGATTGAGCAGTGGTTCTCTGCAAATAAACTTAAATTAAATTCTGATAAAACAAAGACTCTAATTTTCAATACCAATAGAAAAAGTAAAAAATCTGAACCGGTCAAACTCCTTGGTGTTTACCTAGATGCGTTTTTAACCTGGTCGCCTCATATAGACTACCTGTGCGGTAAATTGTCTTCTCAGGTTTTTGCTCTGCGACAACTGCGAGGTTCCATCAAGCAAAGCAGAAGTGTGCGGTTCGGGTTATTGGGGGTGTTCGGCCGTCCAGCCACTGCCGCCCAATATTCAAAGAATTGAAAATACTTACATTACTATGTATGTTTATTCTCCAAGCTTTAGTTGAAATCCACTGAAATTTGTCTGTTTTTCTGATTCATGCTGAATATCACAGCTACATGACGCAAACAGCTGACAATATCGTAACATTAAGATCGAGGTTGTATACTACCAATTTAGTTTAGTATCTCGCCATGAAGATAACCTTCGTACTTAAAGTAAACAATTGAATAAAAAACTTGGTGGTGCAACTCGAAATCGTTGGATATTAGGGGCGGTTATTAACACACTTCGACGAGTAGTGAGTTAAAGTTCTGAGCGAACTTCATAAACTGTGGCGGAGTCAGCCGGGAAAGCGAAGGTGAAGGTGAAAAATATTTCTCGCCGTACGGAAGCGGTAACTACCCGAATAGTTTCGGAGAAACTTTTCAGAACTTACGTTAACTGTTTCACTAAATTCTATTAAAACCGAAATATGGCTGTTGTTCAACTAGTTTTCCCATTTGTTTTTGTTTATCTCCGCGAATGCGTTATGCTCTTTAAACGCGGTATATTGCGGAGCTAACTTTCCTGATAATCTAAATTTATTTGGGAGTGGTAGTTATCACAAGTACCCGCGTCATATGTGTAATTTCTTAATTGTTCTGTATAAAGTCTCCGATATTGAAAAGAGCCATTCTTCAAGTATTTTTAGGAAAAAACTGAATTCATACATCTGGAATTCTTTTCTAGGATATAGGGCGTTAAGAAAAATAATAACTTTAATATTGTTTTACACTTATTATACAATTATGTAAATATTTGTTAAGGACCAAGAGACATTTTCTGGTGCTAAATAATTTTACCAGTTGCATCCATAAGGGGTTTAGATTGAATGGTTTTGCAAGGAAAAAAGATACGTCACTAGTTTCTACAAAACTAAACATTATTTTCGAAATTTCCATTCAATTTCTGAATTTTATCTCGTGTTCTTTTTGCGTTTTTACTAAAATCTTGCTATTATTGTTTTGTGTTTTATGAAATAAGTTTTTTTTTCATTTTTAATTAAAGTAAAATCACCTACCGGAAAAGGACGTTCTGACCATTTAAGTTCAATATTAGTAAAAATTATTAAAAACTTGTGATCTCTCATTTTGGTAGTTCCTTTGCTTCCAATTTCGAATATCCTGTATATCAGAAACGAAGCCCTCGAAGCCATTGCTTAAGTGAAATTTTATTTGTAACAATACTTGATGTGAAATAATAAATAATTAAAAACATCCTGTAAACTGTGTAGGTTGCTTCACTGGCATTGTCGAAGAAATGATATTAATAATTGTAGTTAAGCAATCTAGCAGTGATAAAAATCTGGTATGTTTCTTTTTAATTTTTAAATTTTAAAAATCAATTTAAAATGTGAAAATATCCTAATTTAAAAAAAGAAATATGTTCTTCATACGAAATGTAATAATAAAATTATACATATAAGTTGTTTTCTTAAAAGACGGAGCTACTTTCGTGAAGTTTCACCCGCCCCCAACATTTTGGAATTGGACCATAAAAGCAAGATGTCACACGATCGATGAAGACGGGGAAACAGAACTGGAACTGATAATGTTGTATTCAGAACGTGTACTGTTACACGTTCCAGACAGTTTAATAAAAATATTTCATCTAGATTTTCTTATATTTTTATAAGGCATGTAACACCTCATTTAAAAAGTCAATAATTGAGATTGCGGATGTTTTTACATTATAGATTTTTTTTAAAGAGAAACTCTCTTTTACGTGTTTATTACGTACTTACTTTAGCCTGTGATGATTTAGCATTTTCCTTTCTCGTAGAATATTAGATTTCCTATTCGAATTCTATTAGAATTATTTTTTTAGTTATTCAGAAGTTTGTTTGCTGGAAAATACCTGTGAAACAAATAGAATGTCATGTTTGGGTATTGATATTGGAAAAGTATCCCCTATGACCTCAGTCTCAAAGCAACAAATACGACAACCTCTACAGGGACATAAAAGCATACGAACTCCTCGGGAGAAGAGAAGACTGGAAAAATGGCTCCACAGTAAATCCATAAATAATCTTGTTAGCAAAAAAAAACTTCAAAAAAAAGCTAGAGATAACAGGGAAGAAGACTCCTACCGAAGCGTTAAATTGAGGATAGTCAGCCTATAATTGTCTCGGTGATTCACTATTCGAAAATTGTTTAAAATTTAGCGGTACGTCCTACTTTTGCCCTGGCCACCGAGTTGGTGAGGGGGGTGGGTGAAACATAAGCAAGATTAGAAAGATTTTGACGCCACTCGCTTTTAACCGGACGTAGCTCCTCGAATAGTGAAAAACTGATTATCACAAAACGGGAAGGGAGGAGTATTAGCTACAAAAAAGTCTCGGCTTTAGGTTAACTTCAAAGAAAAATCAACAGTACGGGTTTCGTGTTACATAAAGCATGAACTCCAAAGAAACGGTTTAAATAATCGTTTCAGCTTTACAGTCTGGCATCCTTACATAAGCCGGCCGCATAACAGGTATGTAGTACAGATAAGCCCGAAAACAGAACAATCCGCTTTAGAAAAGTATAAAAAACTCACAAATAACAAATTTTTGTACTATTGCTCTGTTTTTCTCTGGTGGATGTCATTTAGCATAAAAGTCTAAAATGGTCTAGAGTGGACGGTCCCCAATTTAACGGGCCGTTGAGATACGCGCTTCACCTTTCACTTTGGGCCACTTTCTTCGAGGTGGCTGGCTGTCCGAACAAACTAGTGCTTGTTAATTTGATAAATGCACTTATAATTCCCGAAAATAAAAGGCCATATTGTTAGTGCCCTTCCTCGTTAGTTACAGGAGTTGTTTAAATTCTATTTAATATATTCAAATCCACAAAACGTGATATCAACTGAATCAACCTGAAATTGTGCAAAACCATTATTATTTATTAGGCCCCAACTGAACTTAAAAACTACAAAAATTGTAAAGTAGTTTAGTAACAAATAGATATTCCTAAAACTGATTTTAGTATTTTACTCTGCTTAGAATAATGGCAAGTAAGGACGAGACCTGAGCTGGAATATAGAGGAGCTGAAACTGATTACTATACTTTCATATCTGTTCATATGCCTGTTATTTTGTACGTGTTAAAATTATATTCATTAATACTGTGGATAAAACTTAGGTATTTAACTAAAAGCAATTTTCTGAGTTGGGGTAAATCAAGCCTGTAACAATCAGTAACAGTAAAGACTCAAAAATCCATAAGGTGGTAGGTGCCGGAACATACAATTCTTAAACGAAAATAAAAATTTCTAATGTTATTTCTAAGCCTTTCAAGCAGAAATTACCGCACTAGAACACACCAGAACAAGATAAATAGAGCTATACCTCCGAGCTACTATCGAAGCTCTGCAGAGACCAGATAAACTTCTATAACTATTGAGAAAGTCATAACACATCCTTTCAAGCATTTTGCATCACCTTTGAATGTTAGTTGCAACTAGATGTTATAAACCTCGTTGTTCTGCGATTTTTTAATTGGACAGATATAACTAAATCACGAAAATTCTGTTTATAATCTGGTTGAGTATAATGTTTTTCACATTTTTACCACCTACTTATTACTTTGGGTTAGTGTCAATGTGAAACTGACTTAATTTTGAAAATTCAGCAAACCAGGTCCAGCTATCTGTTGATTATTTAAAATATATAGTACGATGAAATAAGTACAATTTTAAAGATACATCGATCAAACAGATGATAAGTTTAAACTCCAATTGGTGATTTCGGAGACGATTTCGTGACACGGGAAATAGGAAAATATCCCACCAAGCGCCGGAAAGTAACGTTCGTGTTTACGTGTGTTTACATACATTGTTAGAGCGGAATTAAGTTTCATATTTTGATTAACACATTATCGATAGGCTTCTATTGTTGCGTTTTACGTTCCCACAATGGCGGTAATAACGAATGGGTCGGGCCCCTTTTATATTTACCTCAATTACGACCACGTAAAATGTGTAGAATAATCCCTATCCGCACTGCGAGGCAACTGCATTGTTCAGAACACTCTATAATGCTTGCGATGACGTTATAAAAATAAATAATTACTTGAACCTATGTATTTGTACCTATTCTATTCGTAGCTCATAGAGAAAAAAATAAACATAATTCCCAAACTTTACAAAATACGTTGTTATTTTGGAAATTATTAACATGAAGAAATCGTCCTCCCTTTCTCTTATTGAGGCAGGAACCAACCTAGTCCGGACAGTCATGGACACAATTCTAGCTCAAAACTCTGTTTTAGGTTCATAATTTTCTTGTTCTTCATGTCAGTATTCTTTACAACTCGCCCTAAGAGGCCGATGTTGCTTGTAAGAGTACTTTCCCTTGGGTCCTAAAAGACAACTAGTAATGCTGTGTTCTCGTTGCATTATTAATATATTTACCGACATATTTTTACTGAAACTATTTACCCATTATTCTTTTGCGATCAAGCAATCTTTGAAACAATTTATTTGAAAGGTCAATATAAGACCTAGCGTCCTTAGAGCCAAAATAACATTTTGTTCCAAGTTGTATTCTCCCAAGACAAGTTGTGCTAAAGTATGGTATATTTCTGAAAAAGTGTTTTTATGTTATTTTTAATGATCTAAAAATATTCATTCATCATTCATAATCACAAATCGATTTTTGGATTGAACTGACTAAAACTAATATAATATAATATTTTTTTCAAATTTTTGAAAAAGACCTAAACGGAAACATATGCGGCTTTTACCGACATAGAAAGAATAGTTTTCTTTTAAAAATGTCCATATTTTATTGAGAAAAATATACATTTATCAAGTGACAAGTTCACAAAACAACAACAATACAAGATTTATCTCTTATTTCGTCATTACTCTAAACAAAATTTGTATACCAAAATCGATTAAATTCTAGTTCGGCAGGTGAAGACGACACACATTGCCAAAACTGTCATACTAATTTCGGATCAATTTCGGCATATTTCCTTTGCAAAAAAAGATAATTAATTGTGACTATAGTATTTAAATAAACCATATTTTTTCATGGAACAGATCTGCTAATACGCATTTCAGTATTTGCTTCATTAGCAACTAACGATTAAACCTAATCCGTTGTATAGTCATATTTCGAAGCATTGATCGACTAACAATAAGCCACAAACGTATTTAGTTAGAGAGGTAAACGCAAAGGGAATATGTGTAATAAGCATAATCCGTATTATATCTTGGATTCTATTCCAACTACTCCGTTTACATCCCAACAATGGTTACGAGAATATCGCTGATAAAAATTTTAGTCTGGTGAAACATAAGCCTCGCACTGCTCCATTATCAAAGTTAAGTTTCTTAATATTAACGTATAAAAGAAATTTAAATTAAATTATGTTCTGCCAAGTGGAGAAGTCAATTTCTATATTTGATAATAAACCTCGTACATTTTCAAAGCGGGCACTCCGTGTTATCTCCCCAAAATTCTGCTTGGTGTCCAAAGAGACAACAATAACTTTAAATTACTTTTAATTAAATTCATTTCAAAGCCAAATACTTTCGCTCCCAAACCCCATGGCGGCGGATGGACCTGAAAGGGCGATAAATTAAATCTTATTTCGACGCTGCCTCCTGGCTTTATATTATATTAAATAAATACAAGATATAAATAGAAATTGAAATTTTGATATTTAATATCCCTTGTTGACATAATATAGTCATCTTACTTTCCACACTTAAATGTACAATTTTTTAAAAAAATGTTGCATCACACCTTGTAAATAATTTATTATATTCCAACTGGGTTTATAGTTATATTCAAAATTCAAACGAATCTATTTTCTTTCTTTGCAACGGCCCAATCGGCAAATATTCAACTAGGTGCAAGTCAAATCTTTGTTTACTCTATGTCATATATGGTGTTACCAGCGCCACACAGTGGGCAAGGATGACCCAAAAAGTTTGAAAAATTATTTAAAGACTGTTTTTTGTCGAAAATCATGTGATGGAGCAAGTAAAGGCCAAACTGATAAGAACATAGAAGATGCGATATCTAAAATTCATTCTGTGATAAATATTTGCACCGGAAATTAGGTTAAAGTCTATTCATAGATATAAGAAAGTGACTAACTGATACGAATTAAGGAAAGACCCGGGCAAGCTGTAAGAATTAAATATGACCGAACAGGTCCGTACTTTGCTTAGAATTTAATTATTTGGGGTTTTGTTAGGAAAGATACTAAACAATATTTATTTATTTATGTATGTATTTATGTTTAAATCTAAAATAAAATTACAAATTGTTTTTATTACCTACTTAAATTACTTAAAATTATTCACATAATATATCAGTATCACTATCGCTATCATCGCCAGTTCTAATTATTATTTGTTCTATATTATTTGCAATATGGATATACGATTCTTCTGCTTTTTCTATATGTTTAACAGAATTTGTCCAACTTTGTGGAGGGATGTTAAAAACTTCGGTTTCTATAAATTTGAAGTTTGAGGACATTGGAGTTAACAAGGGGAAAAACATTGTTACGACGAATGGCAGATTTCAGGTGGTGCCAAACATGTTCAATGGGATTAAATATTCAGTGATAAGGTGGAAGCCTTAAAACTGTATGCCCTAGATTTTTTGAATAATTATCACAGACGTATTCCTTTTGTAGGTTCAAGCTTAATTGCTTTTTGTATAATCTTCGTGAAAATAAATGTCGTTATTATACATGTAGTTTTGGATTGTTGCTTTTGTATCACATGAGGAAGGGGTTTTAGTCAACTGTGATAACTTGCATTGTCCATTACAATGACGCTATTAGGAGGAATGTTTTGAACTTGTTTGTTTTTAAACCAACTTTCAAATAAATCAGAGGTGGTATCTTCATAGTAATCCAGAGAAGAATCTTTAATATTTTTCGCAGACAGAGAAAGTCCATTTGCAATCCAACCATCTTTAGAACCAGCATGCAAAATAGTTATTCTTTTACCTCTTTTTGATGGCACGTTTGTTGTACACTTATCAGTTGAGTCAAACCCAACCCTTTTCTGGGGTATCATAAGTGTCGAGCCAGGTTTCATCCAAGTAAATTATTGCCCTTTGTTGTTCTCTGTAAATCCTATTTTTTTCTATATATTCCAGTCGCCATTTTCTAATTCTAAAAGATTCCATTAAAATTTTCCTCTTGTCAATTTTGTTACCGTTTCTTCTAAAGATGCTTGCTTGCTGGCACTACGTTCAATGAGAGTCAAATAAACATTGGTTATAACTTCCTCAGTCTCAATAAAATAGTGTTTTCTGTATTTGGGCGGCAGCATCTCCTGAGATACACTAGACTCGCATATATTTTGCATAATTCGCACACGATTCAACTCGCTGTATTACACACGAAATAAGAATTAAACCCAGGTAGGTATAAAATTATTTTCTATTACGGACCACAATTTTACCAGAATTTAAATTGCGAAACTTTAGGTAATAATTTTGTTGCATTGTATGTTAATGACAACCCTTGGATAATCCCATTCAAAAGCAATTGGTCGCTTTCTTATATCTATAAAAAAACCATATCTGCCTAATGTAGAAAAACATCTGTTGTTTTTGTAGGAACCGATTTGAAAAAAAAAACAGAAAATATTTCAAAATAAAACTAAACAGTATCAACTTTAATTTAATAATAACAATAATAATATAACAACTTTAATTTTAAATCAACGTTTAATCAGAGTCGCTACTTTCATCTGATTCCCTCAGGATTTTAATGTTTTCTTTGTTTTTATTTAAAGCTTTGATTTTGCAAAAATTTGTGATTTTTGGATCAGAGGAAAGTAAGAAATTATAAAATACTTCCAAATGTCTTGCAAGTCTGTTGCATTTTCTGGCATTATGTTCCCTGTGTCTTCGGTACTTGTTATTGCGGGCCTCCTGGGTATCTTCGGAAAGTTGTATCATTGGCACTGAACTGGATTTCACGATCTTTTTTCCTTGAATCAATATTTTATGAATAGTTAATGGCCAAAGATACAGGGAAACAAATAATCGAACAGTTTCTGTCAAATAGATTTTAAAATCATCTAATACTAAGTCCACTACCTAAAACATGTCAAACTGTAAACGAGTTTTCCATCTAATTTGGAAATTTCGGCGGAAACCGTAGAATTTTTGAAAAATACACGCGCAGTGTTTCCACCATTTGTGGTACTACAATGATACCCGAACGACGTCGAAATTCATTCTGAATTCGAACGAACTGGTCCGTGCCAAGTGCGTCACCATTTAAGCACTATTTAAACAACAAATAGTCGTGTAGTCGACCTTCCCCGGAGATTGCAATATAGTAACATAGTGCGGATATGATGACTTCTACTGTTGTTATTCTGCCACGAAGTAAATTTGTTGAAGTAAAATTGTGAACGTTATTTATTGTATATATACTTCAATATAATAAAAATATATTCAACTGTGCACTTCATAATATATATTAGTTAGATATATTTGTTTAAACTTTCGGTAAGTACTTTTTAAATTTTTCAATGAAGCAAAACGATACATTAATTTTTTTAACGAGTTTTCAAAAAAAGTAACCTTCCTATGAAAATAAAAAACGAAGGCTTAAAAAATATTTTTACTATTTTAATGACAAATAAGCAAAATACAGCTCACTCTTCCCAATCACAGCGTTTACAGAAACAACAACAAATAAGCAAGAAAATAAAGAAAATAGAGATGCCGCGGTCTCTTCTAAACTGCAGTTTCAACGATTATGAAATATTCGTCAACTACACCTACATCGACGATGGAACGGGGATCGCAATCATCTGAGCACCAGGTAAATGTTAAAGTAAATGATTCTGCAAGTTGGTTAGTAATTATTACCGAAAATACTATCACTATAAAAATTATTTGTAGTATTGCAATGATTTGCAAATTTCCTTAAGCGACGAAGAAGAAATGGATATTTCTGAAGTAGAATTGTTTCATGAAATTAGGGTTTGCAGGAACACAATATTTAAATATTTTTCAATCTACGAGGGGGTACCCATAAAAAACCGGGATTGAATTGCCGCGCGCAGAGCTTGTATAGTACACCTTTCTGCTGCTAGGTTGTGGATAGTACAACTTATTGCGAGTTCAATGCCACCTTCGTTTTAAATTTAACTTGTTTTGTTCACTTGCAATGCCATTTTTTGTTAACGCTGTTTTTTTGTTATTTCGTTTTTTTCGATGGCAAGTTTAAGAGAACAACGTGCAGCTGTGAAATTTTGTTTTCTGCTCGGTAAAAGTGCTGCTGAAACTGTTTCAATGTTAAAAACAGCTTATAAAGACGATGCGATGGGAAAAACTCAAGTGTACCAGTGGTTTGTTCGCTTCAAAAATGGCGACGAGTCAATTGATGACCGACCTCGTTCTGGACGTCCATCAACTGCTCGAATCGACGAAAATATTGAAAAGATTCGAGAGTTTGTGCTCACAGATCGTCGACAGACAATTGAACAATTATCAAAGATTAGTGGGTTGTCGTGGAGCACGGTTCAGCGAATTTTAACCGAAGATTTGGGAATGAAAAGAGTTGCTGCCAAGTTTGTTCCTCGTGTTCTGACTGTCATGCAAAAAGAGCATCGAGTTGAAACATGTCGTTCTTTGAATCAACAGCTTGAAATGGATCCAGATTTTCTTTCAATGATCATTACTGGTGACGAGTCATGATGCTATGGTCACGATCCAGAAACGAAGCAACAGTCCAGCCAATGGAAGACGTCACTGTCTCCCCGTTCAAAAAAAAATGTCGTCAGGTCAAATCAAACATCAAAACGATGCTGATTTGCTTTTTCGACATCAACGGCGTAGTTCATGTAGAGTTCATTCCACCAGGTGAGACCCTTAATCAAGCTTTTTATCTGGAAGTTTTAAGAAGATTGCGCAACAGTATTCGACAAAAAAGACCCGATTTGTGGCGGACAGGGGACTGGTTCTTTCACCACGATAATGCACACACAGCCATTTCTGTTAAGCAGTTTTTGGCTAAAAATGGCATGGTTCCTCTGCCCCATGCACCTTAATCGCCTGATCTCGCTCCGTGTGAATTCTTCCTATTTCCAAAAGGGACATGAAAGGACAGCGATTTGATAACATTGAAGAGGTCAAGAAAAAAAGGAGGGATGAGATGTCGGCTATAGCCAAAGATGAATATAAAAAATGTTTCGAACAGTGGAAGCACCGCTGGGACAAATGTATTAGTTGTAATGGAGAGTATTTTGAAGGGGATAAGGTCGTTCTGTGATTTTCAAACCAATATATAGTTTATAAAAAATGATTCCGGTTTTTTTTTTGGGTACCCCCTCGTATATTGGATAATAATTTAGATTCTGCTTTTCCAAATTTGACCACTGTCAAAAAAAGTTTACCTACACTTCCTGTTTCCGTAGCTCATTTTCGAAATTGAAGTTACTCAAAACTTATTTGAGATCAACAATAACTTATCGTTTATTTTCATCAATCACTAATTTCAATAAAATTGCATCTTAATACTGGAAATAATGTAGTTACCAGGAATGGTCATTTAGTGCAATAATTCTACAATATAAATAAATATTTATTTTATTTTGTTGTTCCCAATACTAATCATGTTGTATTTGCTTGTAAAATAAATTAATAAAAAATACATAATAAATTTTTTTCTATTGCTTATTTCTAATTTTACATCGGGGCGCCAAAATTCTAGTGCATTACCGATATGTCGGAACCTATAAATCTTTGGGATATACATTTTAAACTTTTAACTCCACATCACACAACTTGTAAAAGTTTGTGTTTTTTGATTGAACAAGTTAATTTTTGGCCAGCTTTATTTATTTCATTTTTCATATTATTTAACCCAAAGTGTCAAATTTAAAAGTATGATAAAAACTCTCTAGTAAAAACTGTGGTAGTAGTAGTAGTAGTTCCGAACCAAAACTAACCAGGTGATAAAGGTTATAGGAAACATTGCTTGCATAACCTGCAGATCCAGAAGACACTATAAAAAACTCACTAACTGACTTAAAGTTGCTTAAAGAAATTATTATTTGGTAATCGGGGGGGGGGGGGGCGTAAAAAACCGCAGAGTTGTAAAAAACGTTCCGAGTGCCCCTCCTCTCTCATCATCGGGCGAAGACAGTGCCTCGGAAACCACCCGACCCCTCGAAAGATACAGCAAACGGGGCGAATGTGGTTAAGAAAGCATTTCGACCGAGTCATCGTCATTCCTGCTCGTAAATTTGGCCATGCTTATGGCCCCGGCGACCTCTAATTTCTCTCCAGCGACGTAAGACGTGCACTTTATGTGTTTGCGTGAGTGCCGGGCGCAAAATGTGACCTACGCCATGCATTCGCCCCTGTCCCATACCCAAAAAATCTTATTGACTTCTTTCAAGCGCTACGTACTTCGAGACGATTTTGTTGGACAAGTCTTATTAGATAATTACAACTTAACTCAAAGAGAAATTGATAGAATGGGAGAAGGAGAGGGGGGAAGACACAAACAGACACACAAAGAGAGAGCTGGATAGGATGATTGAAATTACGACTGTTAATAGTATAAAGTTTGCATTTGGATTAGGTAAAGTACATTTATAATTTTATAATAATATAAATAATTTTTAATTTATTTGATAGCGAAATTAATTATTAAGAGAAGATTTCCAAAATGCGTTGGTTACTTACTGATAGAAAAATGTGTTCTATAAACAAGTCTTTCAACTTTGTCAACTGGAAACGGTTATGGTAAGTAATCAAGTAAATGGGCGTACCAAGTCACTTCGTTTCCTTAATCAAAAATCTTTGTAAAGCTGCAGCCAAAATAGAAGATATGATGAGTTGAGATTTCCACCAACAAAGAGGTGTGAAACAACGATGCGTTTTATCACCTACACTGTTTAACATCTTTGGAGAAGCTTTAATGGGGAATGGGAGTAAAATGGTGGAATTTTTGCTGGGGGAGATAGAATCAGCAACTTACTCTATGCTCTTAAACAGAATAGAGCGGGAGAGTGGAAAGTTTGGTCTAATAATAAACAGAACCAACCAGAACCCATTTGCTTGACGGGGTAAGCAACTTTACATATCTGGGGTCAACAATATATTTTTTCCTTTCAAAAGTGATGTTATAGAAGATTGCCTTAAATTCCCTGAACCGCAAGGCGAATTAATCAGTCGATATTGGAAGAGTTAAGTGTAACCACTAGGCTATTAGGCTATAGTGATGGGAGAAGTATAGGGAAGGAGAGGTACAGGGCTATCGCCTATGAGAGATGGTCTGACCAAATCAAAAAAGTTTCAATAGGCGGAAGATCAAGAAGTATGGAATAGAAAGAAAGGCATCCCAAAAAGGTCACGACCCTCATGACTGAGTAGACGAGCAAAGTTGCTCTCTCCCTTATTGTGCCTAATGTTGGAAATGTTTGAAATAACATCTTGTAATTATATAATGTTATATATCATTATTTAATAATAACATATTTTATAACAAATTATTATGCGCTTGTAAAGTCTACTTTAATTATAGCCCTATACCCTTGTCAAGGAATATTCGAATACGATACTCAGCGATTCGGGGAATCCCAATAAAAATATCGACTCCATTTAGTTCTCATAACGACGCGATGGTAATGTAACGCACAATGTAAATAAATAAATATAAATTTAATTGTATTTTTAAATTTATTTATTTATTTTTATTATTATTTATTTGTTTGTGTCAATTGCACAGTCAATTCCACAACCCAAATTGTACCAACACCTGCTAAAAACTTGTTATACAAATTATAGCGGTAGGTTTGGAGATATCCACTATGTTATACAGGCTGTTATTTAATAAGTATAAAATCTTTCACGTGGTAATTTCTCAAGTATTTTTAATTTAAAAAATTACTATAACCCTAAGGCCCAAGAAAAGAAAACTCTTCTTCTTCGAGACCGTTTCAAAGTTTTATTTTATTTTATTATGGGCTGAACTTGAACTTTTTGTAACTATTTTCAAACCCTTTTTTGCAACGATAAAGCTAAAGTTTGTGATACCTTTTTTTGAATTATTTTGTTGCGTATTAAATATTGTTATTGTTATTATTATTATTATTATTATTGTTAAATGCCATCTTTCATGTTTATTTATATTATATCATATATATATATATATATATATATATATATATATATATATATATATATATATATATATATATATATATATATATATATATATATATATATATATATATATATATATATATATATATATATATATATATATATATATATATATATATATATATATATATATATATATCTGAAAAACATTACCATAGTTTGGTTTTAGCCGCCTCATATACTTATATACTTATATATACTAATGAAAATGCGATAGCTAGGGGCAAAAAAAAAACGTAAAGCCGTAATCATGCGGAATATTGTAAAGTTGGTAAAATTAGATAACTTCGTTTAGATGGCTATTATAAACAGAAGAAACAACAACATAATTTTAAAACTAACACATAAAAAAAACGCAAATTAGCTTTTAGCTTTGGTTAGTATGATAGCAAATTTTCTACAACTTTCTACTCCTCAAATTAGTAAGTGCGATCGTGAGTGAGTGATTGCTAGGAAAATTAATGCACCACGTTTGAAATTAGTATCAAAATAATCAGCGCGCTTATTTTCAAAATTCGATTAATTAGAAGGTTAATTATAATAATTTTCTGTTGGATTAAAATTTAATTGATATATTATACAAGCAAGGTCCGCAAATTACTGCCATAAAATCAACTAAATAAATATCGCGGGATAATTGAAAATTACTATTAATACTTCAGTCGACGTTGCAACACAAAATATCACTTGCTGGGCTCAGCGGACCGAAAAACGATAATGTTTATTGGGATTCGATATTCAACGCAATTACATCCTTTACCCCAGAACACGTCGATATGGAAGCGGTTGAACATTTTAAGGGGGTTGTTTTCATTGGAATCCCTTTTATGTGTGTACGTTGTATATCGCTTTTAAGCGCACTCGTTAAAGAATTATTCACCTAAAACCCTATTTATTCGTCGACGCAAAGCTGGATTTATATTTAAACGAAACTACAACGTATCCTGTAGGTATATCGCACGATATCTGCGAGGAGAATTTATAGGATGGAATTTGACAATTTTACTAAAACTAATAATAAACTATCTTAATTAAAAATCAAAATTATACAATCTAAGTTATAATACAAGAGTGGCGACATTCGCAAATGGCGCTCTTCCATGTAACCACAAGAATCATAGCACCAAAACCAAAATTGTCAACAAAATACACACCGGTATATATCTACATCATAAGTAGAAATAGACGCACATCATAAACTCACGCTCTTGCTAGATACTGGCTGGCCTAATAAACAATATAAACGTTTTTTTAAAGGACTTTATTGTGGGGAGGGACATGGTCCTCCAGCCAACCCGAATCAGAGAGGCACTGGGAAATATGGTCTGAGTTTAAAACTAAAACGGATACAAGTATTCTGAATTTGCTGGAGATTCTCCTTCTTTTAATTTAGTATGGCTGTCCAATAAATGTTACTGCAATAAGCGACATGGGATAAAACTAACATATCACATAGTTTAAGTTTGACTTCTTTAACAAAATAAATAAGAATAAGTTCAGATTTTCACGAAATTATATATTTTCACATGACAATTGTTTCGACAACACCGTGTCTTTATCAAACGATTTATAAATGATAAAGACACAGTGTTATTGAAACAATTGTCATGTGAAAATATATAATTTCCTGAATATCTGAACTTTTAGTTGTTATTTATTTTTATTAATATTATTATTTTTGTTTGTGGATTTTCATTAAGTAAAAGCCACCTCAGTTCAATTATTGACTTCTTTACTGATTATACAATAACCTCCAAGATTTTTGTACTACCGAGCCCAAATGTTTAGAAAACCGTCACCACCGTCAAACCGTAAGAAGAGATAATCTCATCATTTAGCGTAATCTTAAAAACGTTGTTTCTTACAATATCTTCCCTTTTATTTCCAAATAGTACCATCTGCGTTTTGTTAGTCTTCAGTAAGAGGTTATGAGCCGCAGACACCTCCGAAATTATTTTTAGATCCAAATTTATTTTAGTACCAGTATTTAAAGCTTCACTAGCAACAAAAGATAAATATAGCTGAGTAACATCGGCGTATTGATGAGATTTACAAAATTTAAGAAAAATAGAGAGAAGTCAGCTGTATGAACTGAGAACAGAATAGGCCCCAGAATACTTCCCTGTGGAACACCCCTTTCCAAAGCATTAGCATCTGAATGAGTATTTCCTATAACCACCCTTTGGTATCCCTGACAAAGAAAGTTTTTAAAAAATTATCTCGAAGTTTAGTTAAGAGAAGGAAATGAACCAAGGTATCGAAGGCCAAGTCTAGTCCAAGACTATGAGACAAGAGTTTAAGTTAGAATCAGCTGCTCTCAATAAATCATCAGTAACATGAAGCAAGGCAGCAGTATTGCTGTGTAGAGATCGAACACCAGATGGAATGACTGGGAGGATTTTGTTATAGCATAGAAACTGACGAAGTGGTTTAGCTGCAATTTTTTCAAGAACTTTGAGAAGGTTGACAACAAACTGATTGGTCTAAAATCGTTAATGCCACTTGGACACTCTTTCCTCGGAACGGGTATAACTTAGCTTACTTTCAAAAATCCGGAAAAACCCCAGAGAAAAGGCACTTGTCAGCAAGGAAAGTGATATGATGGACTAAATAATAAAGAAAAATTTTAATATCAATATTGTCTGAGCCATAAGGGTTAGTTTTAATACTAATCAAAGTTTTATTAACTTCCTCAGGATAAACAGGGAATGAATTAGTACCAAATTGTTTATTAGTATAATTTGCAGACACAAACCCAGGATCAATACCACCAACAGCTCCAAAAGAAGTAAAAGCAACATTAACACTATTAGATGGCCTAAATTGTTTTCAAACATTAAAAACAACAATCTGTTTAACAAACAGTATACATGGTGTACAATACAACTCAAACATTCCTTTACATTGTACAATTTATAATCCAAAAGATACATTTTAAGAGTTCTTGGAGTTTTCGGAATTCATAATTTTACCTGGAAAACAGTTTTCAGATCTAATTAGTTCTTTTCGCATAAATTGTTGGACCTGAGTTGTAGGTATCTGGATTTGCGATAAATACCTCATAGAAAAAAACACCATCACACAACCTTAAATGAAAAAGACAAAAACATTACATGTTATTAATATCAAAGCCTGCAAATTATTCAGGTAGTGCTAGAAAGCTTGTAATACCGGTGGGTATGGGTAGTAGTATTTACAAATATTCATCTCTTTTGGAATTCTGCACTATAAAAGAGAAACTGATAACATAAACTAATCGTATAATTTGGTATTTGTTAAACAAAATTTGACACATTTAATTTGTAAGAGAATCACCAATCCTAAACGGCCTAAATACGACTTAAAATAGAAAATATAAGATAGAAATAAAAATTTTTCTTACCTTACCGACCTTAGCAAACTCGTTTGTTTATGATGAAATCCTATATTGTATTCTGTCCTCATAGTTACATACGTATTACAAAATCATTCAAGTTCAAAAAGCATTAATATGTTTAACTAAAAAGCGTTAAAAAAATCTTAAAAAATATTTTCTCATAGGAACATCAATATCAAATTCAAAAATTTTTGTCACAGTATGCCATAATTTCAAAACAAAACAGTGATGGAAGAAGCCAAGTCAAATAAAAAAATCAAACACAGCTAACGACAATTTTAAGAACGTTGTTTGATGTTAGACCATCTGTATATATTATAGAAACGAAATTCAGAATACGTTATGCACATTTTAAATGAGAAGAAACTATAAGTAATTAAATAAACCACGAAATATCCACCCGGTGTTTAACTTTAACGTAAATTTGCTTCACTCGTCATACAAATGTAATTTATTATACTACATTAGACCTGCAAACTCGTACACCTGAGGTAAAGCTAGAAACAAATGGAAATCTAATTATATTTATCGCGAAACTTGAGAATTGCCAATGTCGCAGAGAGTTCGCGCAAGATTGCGAAATTAGTTTGAATTTTGTATGGTTCGTGTTCGTAACTACTGGCGAACACATCAGATATTATGTGTATTAGTTTTGTTTGTTTCTGGCGCCAAAGCCTAATACGGATTAAAACGGGGCTTAAGATGAAGCACAGAGAAATCTTAACGAGGGACGCGTAAACTGCAATCTCAATCGATTCTCAAAAATTATTTATCTAGTGATTTGCTTGTTATACGATAAAGCGGCGATAAAAAAATTCATATCGGAAATCCAGTAAAACATGTTCATGTAATTTTAAATGATGGATTGGCTATACGCGGCCTTCCACTGCGAAGGCGCATGAACTCATTTCGGGGAAAATATTTGAAAAATAAAAAACCCAAGATTACGATCAAGAACAGCCGAGACAATGAGAAATTAATCCTCGAAAAAATCGCTAGAAATACCACAAATTCGAATTTGTGATCAACAACCTTCGAATTTCTTCCAATCGAGGAGCATTGGCCAATTTTTTGACGGTTGTGTGATTTGCAAACCGTGTCCCCTCAATTTCCATCCCCAAGGAGTGATTTCCCCCCCTCACTTCACAGCTGAACAGGAAACTACTCAAGCCATGATAGTCAAATTTATCAACCAATTCGAAGCACATTAAAAGTTGATTCAGGTGTGGAGCAATGGAAACAAGGATGAATTATTAAAATTTGTCCCAAAAGCAATAGTGAAAAATATAAGTTTAAAAAACAAATATTGAAAATCAACATGGCGCATTTAACAGTTAGCAGATCTTATTTCTTTTTGCAGTCGCGGACATGCTTATACTTTAAATCCTGCATATTTATACGAGCTCTACGATCACGTACTGTCTACACTTCCATATTTCTTTTGCTCTATTAATAATTACGTATTACTGCTTGATCTGAACAACACAATTAATAATGCCTAATGCTATCATGGAACACATTAAGATCATCTCTAGCCTAAGCGTAGGTAATAATACATCAGTCAACAAGTAAATTAAAAATTGCAAGGCAACAAACTAACCAAATGTGAGTGAGTTCCAAAAGAAAGCTATTAATTAGATAAGAAAATAAGGGTTGTAAATTCAAGAAATGCTTACATGTAGGTATAGAATATGCAACAAATAATGTTTGTGAACATTGTTTTATGACAATTGTAACCTGCTTTCGTACTTATTTCAAGAGGCTAGGCCAATTTCATCTCGCGTGAGAAAAGCAGGTTTCTTGAAATCTTTCATCTCTTATTCCAGTTTCATGATGCGAGAGAGTAATAAAGTGTAAATTTGTAATGACAAAGATCATCAAACGGGATGGACAAGTCAAAGATTTTATCGTAAAGTTTAGATAAATTGTAATGATTTTTTTAAAGATAAATAGGAGAGATAATTGAGGTATTAGGTAGGTCAAGTAAGTTAAAACTGATGTGGAAGAAAGGATAATATAAAATTAGATAAATTGTGATAAATACGATTGTTTAAATTAAATTCCTTTGTAAATTTTAATCATAATGTTCCAAGCTCCTAGATGAACAATTTTAAAGGATTTAATTCACAATGATGTGGCAGAAGGCGACGTATCGTTATATTTAGAGGTTTATTCAAATTTATTATCCCCAATAGCTCCTTTTTTAGCATATCCTTGGATATTTTATTCATGAAACCTGAAATCTATCTAATATTTTTTGGAAGTAGTCGAGCAGTTTTAGTCATTTTCAAAAACGAGCCTTGTAAACAACAAATTATAATTCAAATTTTAAACAATAAGGCCCACGTAGGTTGACTTACTTCTCCGTCTACCTACCACTCTTTGGATCCTTGACAATCATAAGTACCAAAGTACCATACAACGATTACGATTACATTTTGCAGTTCAATATTTATTCAATCAGCAGAGCATAGTGTTAAATTTTAGGCAAAGGTGGAGCATACCAACCAAAACTCCTACTAGTAAAATATCGTTGTAAATACTGTGAAACACCTAAAAAAAACACCAACGATAACGACAACTATCCGCTGACCAAATTGGCAACGCGTCTACCAACGTTTCCGAGAATTTTGGCGGTAATTGTCCTCTTGCGGAAGTTCGGTTACACTGTAAAGTTTCCACGCAATTAAATTTATATGTTGGGTCTCACATTAAAATTCACAAACGGCCGCAAGGGGTATCAGCGACGGGGATTTCGACTTGTATCATTTCGGAGTGGGGAGGGGCGACCACACGAAATGCATATTCTCACGTAAACCGCAACATGTAATTCATTTGTAGCACTTCGTGTTACATTATTCAATGTTATAGCGAATAATGTCCGCAAACCCCTTGTTCAAGAATTATTTTGTTTGAAGATCCGAAACGATACACAATGTGTATGATGTTTTCCAACCAATCATCGATTTTTATTTTTTTACGCAACACTAAAAGTTATCAGTCAACGCAAAAATAATTATAATCTAATAAGCTACAATACTTCGAATTTAAATAATTTTTAAATTAAACACCAGCGTAGATTATGCCTTTTCCAAAGATTGGTATATTTTCAAAATTTTATAAAACGAAACCTACTTGACTATGGACGATTCACAATTTCTCTTTGAATATATGTTACGGCCCTCTGTTCTTGAATGTCGGTGCCGACACAGCTGGTTCACTTTTACTGCCGGTAACATAACACTCGAACTCTTGAACGCCTAGGAGTGTGTATGGTATTGCTGCTACTGCATGTGACAATGTGAATGTAATACAATGTGTTTCAAAGTTCCAAAGTCAAATAGAGACCGAACAAGTGATAGTATAACCTTAAATTTTGGTTTTCTGTTATTCGTCATTCGTCGTTTGCGTTACGGATTTTAATTAACCGCCACGGTTGCATTGTTTATACATTGTGCACCTGCGGAGTACTGCGGAACTTTGGCAAAATCGATGTAATTTTGTTGTGCGGGCACCCGCTATAAGCTTTCTGTCACGTCACGAGCACTCTGTATGACAGAATAAACCTGAAGCTCTTTATCCACAGAATTCACGATAGTGTTGTATCCAAATTATATAAATTTATAAAATTCATAAAATTATTATTTTTCTGCTCATAGTCGACACACCCTTGTACATTTATAAAAAATGCAGAAAATAAAGGATACAGCCCTGAACCTCCCACGTTTCCCGGTCTACGAATTTTTCCAATGGAATTTTTTTTCTGAAAATATGCACTTCTGCAGTTTAAATCTGAATATGTGCTTCTACTTGCTTGCCAAATTTGAAGTCGATAGCTGCAAATTTAAGACAAACTACTATATTTTATATTATGGCACGAAATATCCTGTACATTATGTGAAAACGTTAAATATAAAAGTTATTGTTGTCTAAACGAGCTATATAATAATATAAAACAAAATAAAAACCGATAAATCCTCTTCTAGTTATAACAAATTTTTATTAAAATATTAACTCATTTTTTAGTATTTTGCAAATTTTTGACCCCCCCTCCGCACAGCCTCAAAAATTCTCAGTCATAATGATTTTTAGCTGTGGATCTCGCGCGTCTTTTCGTTCAAGAATTTTTTCCATGTTAGTAAACATTTTCGAGAAAAAAAAATTTCTTGGATCTTTGCAAATGTGGCTTTTCAATTTTTAAATAGCGATGTACGAAAAAGGGAGGAAAATCCCGGAAAAAATATGGATGCCACTTCTCAATTGGGCCATTTATTATGTACCTATGTGTTTCATCGGCTGTTTAAAAGGAGCCGAATTTGAGTATCCTAGCTCAAATCGTTCTGAAGTTATTAGCATTTTTATGGAGCGTGGACAGAAAACAGAGAACAAAGAACGGAGAACAGACAAATAATAAAAACGTTGATTCCATCTGTACCAGTAGCGATGCCATAGGATGCACCGTTTCTGAGATATAACTTTCGTTGCCTAGCACGTATACTTCCGAAAAAATGGCAGAAAGTGAACAGAAGACTAGGTAGCTTTTTACTAACCAGAAAGAAAACCTAGTAGATTTTGTAACCTATGCGAAAAGATAACTGTAACTTTAAATTCAATTTGATTTATGACAACCGACGCAGGAGGAATTCAGAAGATTTGTAAATAGTGTCACAGTAGCCTGTGGAAGATTCTTTGATAAAATGTTTTGTTTCTTTGTATAATAAAAAAACAGATTTCGTTGTAAAGCAGGAAATAAGATGCTTAAATATTATTTTTTGTTTAACAATTTCCGGTATGCTCAGTTCCTGGTAGCTGCCTGATGCATAAAATCTGAATGTTGCAATAATTTAATTACAAAACAATTACTTATATTTTTTTGTTGACCCGACCTGCTTTAATATTTCTGGTTTCTGGAAACAGGTTCTTTACCTCCACTACTGTATGGTCACCGCCACAAGGAAAATGTAAACAAATACGTTAGTGTGCTTAAGCTTACAACCACTTAAATCTGTTTTGTAAAACGAGTGAGCTGCTTGCTCACGAATAGCAGTAAGTATTGTTTGTTTTGAAGATATTTTTCAAAATGCCGGAACAGAGAACCTAAAATCGGGACAATCCGAAGCGTTTGATCACCCTACCCAAAATTCAATAAAAAAATGTGATGATTTTCTTAAAAAATGCGTTAATCACAGCTTTCATTTACTCTGTGATGGAGATATTTTCAAAATAAACTTATTAAATTTTTGCGTTGTTTTCCTATTGTTGTAAATACGTAGGCACTAGCTAATCCAATACTCGAAGTTTATGTACTCGTATACAATCCATCAATTGTCGCTGTGATATGTACATATTATATTGATATACTTACGCTTCCGCGTAATGTTTAATTTATTGGCAACTTAAATCGCCATCAATCAAATTAAATCACTTAAATCGGCTTGTATTCTTAGTCGTTATTTATTTAAATCATTTTGCTGGACTTTATCCCCGATAAAAAAAATTCCTTAGCAAATCTTATCACGATAAGTGCACATGTTTACTCCATATTGTCGTCTCAGCTTGTGTGGGTTTTCTTTTGCTTAATGACACCATCAAGCCCATATATCGCATACTGAGTCAATAAGTTCATAATTGTAAAACATAATAGAAGAATATAAACTAAGAGAGCCTTGCAATCAAAGCCTGGATCGCAGAGGAAACTCGCACAAACTGGCTGCGATTACAAGGGCTGGTCCATTCGACGACGCTCAAATAATGTACTAGCAATGAACAGATCAAATCTGAAAATTTTCTTGTGGATGTGCACCGGACACTGCAACCTCAAATACCATATGCACAAGATCGACCGCGCCAATTATGACGAATGCCGATTGTGCTTAGAAGATGAGGAAACGGCAGAGCACGTGCTATCCAGTTGCCCAGGTGAAAAGAATCAGGTACTCAAAATTAAGGAGGGAAACTCTTCGGGGGAGTGTCCCGCAATGGATCGTCAGGTCACAGCGGAAGGCCAGAACATCGATCAAACACAATAAATCCTAAATCCCAAGGGAACCATAGCAAATTGGACATCAGAACTTATCATGTAATGGTTCATTTCAAGACATTGCAACTAAATAGTTACATGAGTTATTTCTGGACATATTACTATTTATGGAAGATAAAGAAAAACACAGCATCGCTTGAATTTCTGATCAACAAAAATCCAAAAAATGCGTCACTGAAGCGAGCAAAAATTCAGATTTAAAGGCACAATTACACTTTGTTTAGGCGAATTTTATTTATTTTAAAATTGTTAACAAATGTCATCCATCCGGAATATTCAAGTCTATTTATAGGCGATCTTATTATAATGCGAACTATTTTAATAATGAAAAGGGTTTAATAACGGCCCAACTCAAGTGAGCAAAAGTTTAGATGTGAACCATAGTTATACCTTTTTTAGAAGTTTTTTTTTAGTTTAAAGTCTCAATCAAAATTTACAAGTCCATCTATTTATGGTAAGAAGTCATGTTTTAAACAGTTTTTAAATATTAATCAGTTTCATTCGTAAGGGATTCCGCCTTGGATATCTACTAAATATATTATTCTAAATAATAAATAGATAAAAATAAAAATTAGTTTTAAAATAGGCTTTTCTACAATTTAATGACAATTTATTGCTGGCTTGCATGTTTCTTCAGATATGTTTTGTCGTATTATTTTTATACGAAACAGGGTTTCTCCTGCTTTTCTTCTCAAATCGACATTATCGCGCCTGCCTTTATTTGACAAATGGATTTTTTCAGTTTTTTAAATATTTTTTAATTAAATAAACATTTAAATCAATTACTAATATTTCAGATGAAAAAAAGATACAAGTTGTTTTTTTATATGAGAGTAAAGGTTTCCAAAAAGGTGCCCCACTAAAGTGAGTAAAAATTTAGATTTAAAAGGATAATTAAGTTTTTTTTAGTCGTTTTGTATTTATTTTGATTTTTTTGTCAACAGGTGTTGTACATAAGCAATCTTCAAATCGTTTATAGTTTTGAATGAATGAATTTGAATTAAAACTCTACCATCGAAAAAACATCTCAAAGTGAACGCCCTGTAGAAATGCGCATCTAGTGCTGCAGGTAATATTAGATCCAAAGTAATCCCTAAATGACTCTGTTCGATTAGAATGCAACTATTGTGGATCGGCACGTCGAATGGCATTCGGGGATTAGGGGAATCCGAAATAATTCATGTGTGTTAACAAGATTCCCCAATAAGTTCATGCCGTGCGGACATATAGCCTAACCTAATTAGCATATAATATTGGATTACGACCAGAATTTCTAATACATACATGCAACAATATAATTTCCGAATACCCCGTTAGTTGGCGTACAACTTGGGGAATTGTTTCCATTTTCCGCATTCAGACTGCGAAACTGTCCATAAAAATGCAAACGCGCTGTCTTCTTTTTTTAGGGACGGTGCACCGCCATCGCTGAAATTCTGCGATCGTTTTATGAATGCCACGTTTATTACATGGTTAATTTGTTCCGGAATGGAACGAACCCTACACGGTGCGATCAGTTACTCGCGAAGCATTTTTTCCGACTTGGCTCCGACAAAAGGATTTGTTTTTAGGTATGAATTTGTATCAAATTCCTGTTAATATTTCGTGAAGTCTTCTAAAAAATAATAATTAACTACTAACGTCACAACTATTATAACATATTTATTGTTAATAAACTCCAGGTGATTTATTTCCCTCGGTTCTATAAAATACCTAATTATATACCGATCTAGCGTGCGGAAAGCGTCACTTTATCACGTGAGTTTCTTCTCCCACGGATTCGAGCCACTTCCGACATTTCCGAGATTTTACCGCACTGGTTTGGAAGCAATCGGATGTTTTTGGAGATTCTACCGCACGGTGTCAACTTTGGCATTTGTCAATTCTGACGATTGTGTCAGTGAATGTATTGGTGTTGTTTTGCAAAAATATACCCAAAAACTAATGGTCGTAGAAAAAAATTATAGTATGCGACACGTTTGATAAACTTTTTAAGTCACTCGTTTATTATACACTCGCTCCGCTGGTGTCAAATAAACTTTTTGCATAATATGCTACTATGATTGTTTTCGATAAAAACAAGAACCACCTATAAAGCGATTACAGGAAAATTAAAGCGTGAGGAAACTGCAGCTAACATAGCACCTTGTTTTAATTTTCGTTTTCAGTTTTCTGTGCCTTCTCCGGATGTTGCGGATATTTATTTTTACTAATTTTAAAATTTAAAGTTATTTTAACATCCACTTATAGATGTCATATCTTAAATTCTATCGATAATTTTGAAACTCGAGCTGACAAACCGTCTGGTGATTTTAATTTGACGCAATACGAAAAAAAATGCTAAGAATGTTTACAAAACCCGTATCAAAATTGATAAATGAAAAATTTCCGTGACATGCCGAATATCGTATAAAAAACACTTACGACAAGGATACTCATTTGAATCACTTTTAGCACTAGTGTTTACAATAAAATTTTTGTTGCGGAATATTTGGCAGCTCTAGCACTGCTCCCTGTTTCATGTGTTTCACCTTTTTGTCAATTAATAACAGTAAACAACGATCGCCATTTCAAACAGCAAGCATGCAAGTTAAACTTTGTGATTGTTATTTCAAAGTTTTGTCGGTCTTTTGTAGGATAAATATTGCATGGTGTCAAAAATGTTAACCAAAGATTTTTTGAAACTCTGTACATGTATAGTGTGTTCCAGTTTTTATGGTTTTACGGCGTATATCCCCTATTTCATGAAATGAAAAATTGCACAAACATTACTCAATTACTCAACATCAATTAATTGTTAAATATTTTTTTTATTTCAACACATATAATAATGTATAAGGTATCAAAATCTCCGAATTCCATATGGTCTTCCAAACCCACCTATAACACTTTTGAGTAACTATTGATAATAGCGTTAAAGTTAGTTGAAATTTTTCAATTTAGTACGTTTATCTTAACTTGCTTCTCCACCCTGCTTCGTGTATTTCAGCAAGTAGATCGCTTTATTTTAAATTTTTCATTAAAAATTACGGAGCTAATAACATTAAACAACGGTTGCTATTTGGAAACACACAATCAAGCAAATGCCAAATGATATTTTATAATTACTATTTTGAATTACTATTCTATTTTTATTCATTATTTTGTAGGTCTTTTATAGATTGCGGTGTAGGAAATCTTACGTGAGGCATTCTTAAGGATTTTCGAGTAAATGTTTTTATTTAAAACAAACTGGGGCCATTGGTTCTTCAAAAAAATTTAAATTATTTTCGAAATGCGACATAAAATTGATTTTTTATGGTTTTTTTAGTATTAAATTATTGCAATTTATTAGTGTCTCTTCTCTCGAAATCTTGTGATCTCTATTTTCGTTAGTAGAAATATGTTTTTTGTATTATTTTATTTTCTTGGACTCTGTCTATAATTTCCGGTAAGTGCCCCATTGTTGGATAAAGTGTTTTTTATTTAAACAGTCTCATCTTCTGTATCCGCAACACGTCCCCTATAAATGGCCTACAAATAAGAAAATTTCTCCCGTTTTTCTTCGCAAATCAACGCGGTCGCGCATGCCAAACAATTCTGACCACGTAAGCTGATACGCCGATCATTATATCTGAGGCATGGAGCGAAAAAATCCCCACGTATTACGACAGAATTGGAAATGAGCTTTCGATTCTCTCCCGGTTTAACTTCTTCTGTATCTTGATCTTGATTGATTTCCAATTCGTTGTTGTAATAACCGTTTCAGGGTCGTGAGCCAGAAATATTGGTTCTGTTTGGTTGATGGCCCAATCAGAAACTTATCGCCCGGTTATTGGGCCAGATACGAAAAATTGTTCGAACTTTATCAGTTTTCGCAACGACGCTCGTTGCGGAAGTTTCGAAAGTTCGTGGGACGATCTACTCGGTTTGGCGGTTTTTATGCCATCTTTGTTTTCTTTTGCGATTGAAATAGACGGTTATCTCCACTGGCAAAACAGTAAAATAAGAGTATTTTCCAAAAGGCAACATTTGAATTGTTTATTTATGACGAATTGGGAATATAAAAAGGAACGCCACATTTTAGAATAAAGTAGATTTAGGAGTATTGTAGTTGACTGTATTAAAAAAAAAAACATAGTTCAGTACATTTCCTGAAAATTAGATCTAATTACTGAGTACCCTTAAATACGACGATGCGATATTATTGCAACTAAAGGGAGTTTTTTTTCGATGTATAGAACTTTAGGTTGCAATAAAACAACGATGGATTATTCGATTGACATGAATTTTATTTATCCGAAAGATAATCTTACATTACATTACATTACATATGTATGTATGTATATTACATTTTAAATATGATTTCTGGCATATGACCGCCACCACTGGCGCGGATGTAGTCCAATCCGGACGTCCAATTTTCGATGACTTTTTCCAACATTTGCGGCCGTATATCGGCAATAACACCGCAAATGTTGTCTTCCAAATGGTCAAGCGTTTGTGGCTTATCCGTATAGACCAATGACTTTACATAGCCCCACAGAAATTAGTCTAGCCGTGTTAAATCACAAGATCTTGAAGGCCAATTCACATGTCCAAAACGTGAAATTAGGCGGTCACCAAACGTGTCTTTCAGTAAATCGATTGTGGCACGAGCTGTGTGACATGTTGCGCCGTCTTGTTGAAACCACATCTCCTGGACATTATGGTTATTCAATTCAGGAATGAAAGAGTTAGTAATCATAGCTCTATACAGATCACCATTGACTGTAACGTTCTGGCCATCATCGTTTTTGAAGAAGTACAGTCAGTTTTTCTGGATGTAACGGTGTTTCGACATACACTTGCGGATTATCTTCGCTCCAAATGCGGCTGTTTTGTTTGTTGACGTAGCCATTAAAGCAGAAGTGCGCTTCATCGCTAAACATAATTCGCTTATGAAAATCGGGAACAACGGCAATCTCGTTTTGGGCCCATTCGACGATTACTTGATGATCGTTTGGCTTCAATTCTTGCACGAGTTGGATTTTGTAAGCACGTAAACCAAGATCCTTCCGCAAAATCTTCCATAAAGTGGATGGACACAGATCCAATTCCTGTGCTGGATGGCGGATGGACTCATTCGGGTCTTCCTCAATGCTACGCTCTACAGCAGCAATAGCTTCTTACGTACGCACCGTACGGCGTCTCTGGGGATGCGAGTTATTAATAAGAGTAAACGTGGTGCGAAAACGTTCCATGGTTAATCGAATTAACTGCTCTAATGGACGATTTTGTCGACGATAAAAGGAACGTAGTGCGCACAGAACCATTATTTTCGAAATAAAATTGCACTATTTGCAAGCGTCGTTCAGGCGTGAGTCTATTCATGATGAATTGCCAAACTAAACTGAGAATAAATCACTTAACAGCTGTTAAATCGGTCGCCATCTTGAACAGTAAGGCCAACTTAAAGTTCTATACATCGAGAAAAAAACACCCTATATTACGTAAATGGATAGTAGCGGGCGATATCAGGAGAACGACAAATAAGCAGTAAAGTTCAAACAAATAAGTAATAAGTAACTTATGACGCATTGTTAAATATTAAAGTCTGAATAATTTAGATATTATTTATTTCATGTAAGTAGAAATGGCGAAATTCTTTGTTTAGTTCTAAATATTTGCGTCTATTAAATAATAAATGAATTCAATTGAGTGGAATTCCCATATAGTAAAAAAAAATCATGATTGAAAAAGCTATCACTGAAAAATAGACGGACGTCTTCTATTTTAAACCAAAAGTTTCACAACTTCAATTGTTTCTTAATGTTAGTTTTAATAATATCGAAATGTGAAATCCCACAACTGCGTTACGAGATTTTAAAACCAAGATTTACCGTGTTTAAAATTATTTAAAAAGCGTGGCATATAATTAGGATCTACAAAAGTAGACAACAATCTTGTACTTTCCGAAACGACATTTTAGTTTGCCAAGTCGGAGTGTACACTACTGCACAAATGTTGATATCGATATTAGTATCGATATTTAAAAACTTATTTAATATTGTTAAAACCCCAAACGTTTAAATCGTAGTCGGAACGCGATGAATCATCAAAGTAACAAAAGGTAATGAATCATTGAATGCAACCCTGCAGTCGCGAGGGCGGCTTTTAAGGGGTTGAATTCGCAAATTGAATGTTCCGTTTTGATTATATCTTCGCGTTGCGTTTTCGCTGACTCAGAAAAGTCTGGATCGGGTGTGCGATAACGATTTTTTGTTGCTTTTTAATATTTATCAGGTCACACACGAAACATGGCACGCGGTCATTTTAAATAATTTCCCATCAGGGAGCGGCAGCCATAAATATGGGCATTTAGGTCATCTTCATTCATACCTAATTCCATGAAGTGCAGATGCCAAAACTCTAAATACTCGAGAGTTTCAGTTAGCCAATTAAATTGATTGACCAAAGGACCATAAAATCACTAAAATTAAACTAAAACTGCAAATACTATTAATTAATATTAGTTCAACTAATTATAATTATTGAATTTAAAAATATGAAAAGATTGTTTTTTTTTTTGTATATTCTCACTTTCATATGTCATTTATCCAGCAAACTAATACTGCAAATATAAAATCATATTTAAAAAATTCAACATAAAGATCTGACAGACATATTTATCAGAAAAAAATAAATTAGTTTTTTCGTATAGACATGTGCTTTAATTTGCTTCGTTTTGAAGATACAGAATGTCAAATTACAGTGAAAAATGTGCAATCCAAAATAATTTTTTTGCTCATTACCTTTTTCGTATCTTCGTTAAAAAAAATTAAATTGGCGTTCCTTTATGCACATGGATTAAAAAAACTAATAAGGTCCCGCGAACTACCAAATTTAACCAAAATTAAAGAAGAAATAGAAAAACACAGATGACCGTTAATGAGTATGCAATTTTAAGAAAATCTTTGTAATCAATTTTTACGTAGTTTGATTTTTGATTGTTGGATCTAAAAAAATATTAAATCTTCAAGAAAAAACATGATTTTCAAATAATTCTATTTTAATTAAACAAAATCAATACCTTCGTCATCTCAAACAAGCGTGTCAAGTTTTGCCGACATCATCTGAAAAGGCTGTCAGTAATTAATATAAAACAGATTTTTTTCTATAAATTTGGACACACTGCATCTCAAAAGCGAAGAAAATGAGGACATGAAAAAACAAACTTAACCGTGCCCGATAAATACGGCCTTAAAATTTTTGTACTGAATTTTAAGACACCCTGTATAATAATATCACCATAATTTCGGTTAAAGTTAATGTGTCCATCAATATAAACTTTTCAGCGTGTATTGAATTATTTCGAATCGATTTCTAACAAAAAAAAATATTTACGATTTTTTAATGTATATATATGTATATGTATTTAGATTTAAACGTAGGTTTTGCGATTATCTGAGACCGAGCATAACTCGTGAAACAAAGTTAAACAAACATGGGTACCGGTCAATAGAATGTTTTCCATTGAATTCATGCCAAGTTATCCTTCTTTGCGAACTGAATATTTACACGGACACCCATATCCTTAGCGAATTCGATACGCGTAATCCATTCAAGAACAAAAAATCTCAAAATCTTACAAACATAAATTCAGGAAGCAATCGCTCTTAACGAATTAAAAGATACTATCTGGAAAACAACTTTCGAGGGTTCCCCTTATCGTAGTTTAGATAGTAGACACCATGCAAACAATTGCATATATAAAAGTACATTCTGCTATTGAACGACTAGTATTTGCCAGAAATATTCAGCATGAGAGCGTTAGCAGTGATCTTTGCCGTAGCTTTGTGTGCCCCTTCAGTTTTCTCTGGAGACGTAGCACAGCAATGTTCGGACGACCTTTGCAAAATCGACGAAGAATGTAGATGTTCGTCTACTGCAAATCCGGTTGCGAAAGACCAAGCTCCACAAGTAAGTTAAAATACTGGTGATTTTCTTACCTTATTTCATTATCGAAATTTGAATATGTGCTTTTGCAGCTCATTGCCCTAACTTTCTTTGAAGCCGTTACTCAGGACCTGTTCGACACATACTGGGACCCTCTCTTGTTTAATAGAATCAATCCCGACGGCAATGTTGTTGGGGCAACATTTTTTGTGCCCCACGAATATACAGACTACGAAAGGGTTAACGATCTTTATAACTATGGTTTCGAAATTGGAGTACATTCTATAACGTAAGTTCCGTTAAATTGTGATTGGCAGAAATTGCATTTTTGCGACTCGCAGCTAAAAAGTTTGTTAATATTCAGAACGCAAGATTTTTTGTATATACTACAATTTCTCATGCTTCTAAATATTTCAAAGGAAAAACAATTTGCAATCGTATTGGAGAAACGCCCCCCAAGAACTACTCGAACAGGAATTTGGTGGCCAAAAGAAGATCATTTCCAAATTCGCTAACATCCCCGAAAAAGACATCATCGGAGTGAGGACCCCACAACTGCAGCTCAACGGTAACTACTCAATCAGCGCTTTCGTGGACGCTGGTTTCAAGTACGACAGCTCTTGGCCCACCCAAAGCAACAGGCCTTTGCTACCGTACACGCTCGACTATCTGTCGAGTCAAGACTGCGAATTGGGTGCTACATGTCCCAACGAACCATTCAAAGGATTCTGGATCCTGCCCATCGTCGACTTGAATGGCGCGGAAGATAAACAGTGCAACAGTTTGGGTGCCTGCGATGTCAGGTAAACCAATGTTTCACCCTGATTTTTCTTTGACTTTATAGCGAATATTTTAACACTCACACACAAGTTTATGTATAGGGTGGGCCGTTTATTTTGGGACACTACCTTATCTCAGAAACTTTAAGAGATGGAGCCAAAAGTTAAATATAAAAGTTAATTGGGGTATTACAAATCTTTAATTTATTTTAATTTTGTATATACAGGATGTTTCATTTTTCGTGGGCGAGTCTCAAATTTCTTATTTTAAATGGAACACCTGGTACACTACTTCAGTTGTAATTCTATACAAAATTCTAGACATATTTCGTGTATAATGCCCTCTACCTACGTACAACCGTTTTTGAAATTTTCAATTTTTTATGCGAAAAATGACGTTTGCAGGAAAATTAAGATTAAAAATGAAATTCAAAAGACTGCCAAAAAACTTTTTTTAAATAGAAACTACCCATTCCTATAATCTGGTCATATTTATCGTTAAAAATTCAGGCAATTTTATATAAGCTTGTATATGCCCAATATTTTTACTTTTTGAATATCCTTCTGAACATTTGTGTATCACAAATGATACGCTGTTGCAATATAAGTTCAGTTGGCATAAGGTGGCTATGACGACGTTTGAACAAAACAAGTTCTAAAGTGCTGCCACTATGATTTACCATTTCATAGTTGACCATAATCTTGCCAATGCTCTGATGAAGAACCAAAGATTATGTATGCATTATTTATACAAAATAAGACCAAGGATAAGCGATAACGTTGGTGATTTTTTTTGTTAATGAAGGATAATAATTAATATAACAGTTGTTCAATATGTCCGGCCCTTTGAGCAATACAAGCAGTATAAAGGGTTTTTAAATCCATAATGACATTTTTAACAGATTCGGGTTTATTCTTCAGTAGTCTCAGCAAAATGCAACAAAATATTAAGTTGCTCAAATGCAAAATAGAAACAGCTGGCACAAGTTTTATGAAAATGAAACCATTCTTCTGCAATGATAACTTAAACCTCAAATATTTGGTCTGTGTCGTTATACGGTGCTGAGACTTGGACTCTCAAGGCCAATGCTATTAATCGCCTGCAAGCATTCGAGATGTGGTTGCATAGAAGAATGTTCCGAATACCATGGACCGCTCTGCAGACCAAATAGAGCAAGTGCCGTCCGTGAGTTATTTAACAAAATCAAAATTCGAAAAATATCGTACCTTAGGTATGTTCGTGGAGGGAACCGCTACAAAATCCTTCAACTCATAATGAAAGGCAAAATCGAAGGTCGCAGAGGTGTTGGAAGGAAACAAATGGCATGGCTAAAGAACATTTGCGATTGGACCGGAATACGCAGTCCCGAACAACTATTCAGATTAGCCGAAAACCGTGATCAACTCGCCAATATGATTGCCAACGTTAAGGGGACCTGATATGGCACCGAAAGAACAAGATTAAATTGCTCTCTGTTATTCAAAATATGACGTCTATTATTTTCTTTCTTCAAAGTTCCATATATTCTAAAGTGTTGGTAAATCCTGTCGAAGATCTTTTTTTATGGGCGCCTCCTTAATGGAAATTTTCTAATGTAATCTAATAAATCTGTTTTTATTATACAATATGTAACTTTCTAACATATCAATCTTTTTTTCTGTGGTAAACATAATATGCAAGCCGCATTCTAGCATTCTTGTTTAAACGCCGTCATAGCCACCTTACACTAACTGAACTTATATGGCAACAGCATATTATTTGTGACAAATGTTTAAAAGGAAATATTTCAAAAAGTAAAAATAGTAGGCATATATAACTTTATATAAAATTGCATTAATTTTTAATGCTAAATATGACAAGATTATGAAATTGGGTAGTTTCTATTAAAAAAAATTTTTTTTTGATAAATATATTAATTGCTTTCTTAATGTTATTTTTCGTATACCCTGTATTATTATGTACGAAATTTCTTGTGAAATCCGTTATTCGAGTCCCTTGTCTACAACAAAACCAAGTTTAACAATAAATATTGCCAAATGAAGAAATGGACAGATATTTGAAGTCTTGCAAGGTTCATTTTTCTCATAAAAAATTAAAAATGTCAGTAATATACCAGGCATTCCATTTAAAAGAAGAAAGTTGATACTCGCCCATGAAAAATGATACACCCTGTATATACAATAATAAAATAAAATGAAGGCTTGTAATAACCCAATTAACTTTTGTATTTAACTTTTGGCTCCATTCCCTACAGTTTCTGAGACAAGGTCCCAAGATAAACGGCCCACCCTATACATCAGACAACGAGAAAGGCATTTTGCTTAAATTAAGTGCCTGACTAGATATGCAAGTGGGACATGTGTGCAAAATGTAACAACTGCATCTTTTAAATTTTTGATATCTCAGGATTGGTACGTAATCTCGAGTAAAAAAATCAATACAGAAATCTGAACATTTTGACTTTGACTTTGAATAAATTTTTAGCACACATGGGGATTTTTTCTCTACTACATATATATATATATATATATATATATATATATATATATATATATATATATATATATATATATATATATATATATATATATACATATATATATATATATATATATATATATATATATATATATATATATATATATATTCACGTATTGATTCACGGATGGAAAAATGTGATGACACTATACTCCGGGATATCATCCGTTCGCTCGTTGAACTCCGACTGGAATCCTGCAAATCCTGCATCCGACTGGAATCCTGCAGACGTTTCGCCAAAATCTCACTTGGCATCTTCAATGCTCGCGCAGTGTTCGAAGTGTTTTCGGAGCGCGAGCATTGAAGATGCCAAGTGAGATTTTGGCGAAACGTCTGCAGGATTCCAGTCGGATGCAGGATTTGCAGGATTCCAGTCGGAGTTCAACGAGCGAACGGATGATATCCCGGAGTATAGTGTCATCATATATATATATATATATATATATATATATATATATATATATATATATATATATATATATATATATATATATATATATATATATATATATATATATATATATATATATATATATATATATATATATATATATATATATATATATATATATATTAATGATTAATGATCATTATCATTGCTAAAAAATCAAAATATTGGGCAGATATTATTGATTTAACTTAAAAAAAATAAAAATTGCAATAAATAAAAACCCATTCATCAAATGGACTGTCCGCCGCATCAGGCCATCCATCCACAGCGATTCTTACAAAAGTCTCCCCCGGTTTTTCAGTAGTTTGCAGTTTTTGTATTGCATTTCGATGATACCTCATGGTTTTGAGGAAGAATTTCGTGCGCTTCTTCCTCCACTGCTTTTCTTTGCATATCGGCTTGAACTAGCATTGAAGTAAATTCATTTGAAAAAGCCGGGATTGTTACTTTTGCATATTACATATACTTGGATGGCTACACTATTTAGTAATACAGACGAATGGGTGGCCTCTAAGGACAAATGGCCATTTTTCGGCTGTTTTCTGTTCTAACGTTCTATCTATAGGAAAGTTACTGTGAATACCAAAATTTAAAAAAAAAGTGTTGGAAAATATAGTTGATAATTTTTCAAAGAAACTTCCGCAGGCTGTGAAACTTGTAGGTAGACATCTTCTGGATTTCTCCTTCGTCTGATGCCGATCTTGCTGACGTTTCGCCAGTAGCATGGCCTCTTCGGAGCGCTCTCTGAAACTGACAGTTTCAGAAGAACCCAGCAGCATGTCTGGCAAAACTTCAGCAAGATCGACACCCGAAGAAGGAAAAATCCAGATCCACAGATCTCGCCAATCAAATAAAATACAATCTGCATCTTTCCCTTATTTTACAACTTATCGTTTGCCACTGTTTTTTCTATTTTCCTAAAAATGTTTCTTGTAGTGGGACCGTTGACGAAATATCAGACTGGTTATTCAACGAAGTGCAAAAAGTCAGAAACAACAACAGGGCACCTCTGACGATCGTAATCGAGTCCAACTGGTTCGAGAAAACGAAGACGTCTTTCGAGGCTTTGCAGAAAACCGTGGACAGGCTGCTCGATCTGAAAGACGTATTCTTCATCAATCTACAGCAAGTTATCGAGTGGATCGAAGATCCCGTGCCGTTGTCTGAGTTTAAGACGCATGTGTACGACGACAGATCAGCCAGCTGTAGGGCGGTCACTTGCAAGCTCGTCAATGAAGACCAGGAAGACAGATACATGAAGTCTTGCGTCACTTGCCCATCAAAATATCCATGGCTCGGTAACCCCGATGGCAACTAAGGTTTTGAAACGTTAACAGTTAATGTCTCAATAAATTATTAAGTTATTTCAAAATGATTTGATTTTTCATCCTCATCTTGATATATCTCTCTGGTCACTTTTGTGGTGGGATATTGGAAAAACTTGTTGCTTAAGGCTTCTTAAAAATATCTAAGAAATTTAAAGATGGCGTTTATGAAACATATGCATTTTTGGTGAAATGGTTCTCAATTCGAATTATTACTATTATTATTATAATTATAATTATTATAATCATTCTTTTATTTTATTTTGTTTTTCGAATTTTTAAAATGGATTAAAAAAGTAAATAAAACATTTACCAACTCCGTAATAGAGTCTCTCGAACTGAAGAACCTAATTACGAATATTTTACTTTCGGGAGAGGATTTCCAAAAGTCAAATGTTTCAGAATTGCAAACCAGATTAAATAAAAAAAGAAAAACGTTATTTCTCTCTCATTATATAATAATTAATTAATCAAAAAATATTTTCTTTATAAGTTTAAGTTAAAATTTAGATTTAGATTTTTGGGGACATGAAGTTTATGCACATTTTGCTAAGGAAGTCGAATATCAAATACGCAAACCTCCATTTCCACCGAGACAAAATTGATGATCCTGAATACTGAGCGTTTCTGGGGTAAATCGAATATTAAGAAATAGTATCAGTTTGTTTAACAAACATCTATCAGACAATGCTTCCTCCAGAAGATGTTGAATTAAAGGGGCGTCAAATGTTTTTTACTATTATTTCTGAAACCGTTTAAGATACCCAAATTAAATTTATTTATTTTATTGTTTATTGTCAACAATGTCAATATGATCTAAAACTGGCTCGCATTTTACTCTAAATCTGCTTATATATTGTTTGAGGGGGCCGTGAACATTGTCCCGGATGATATACGTGAAAGGTAAAGACCTGAGTCGCGGTTAAGATTGGTTGCTTAGTGGCAAGTGTGAGGTTCCTTGTCTTTGAACAGTTGTGGTGAAGAGTATTTTGTGATGGAACACTTAATATCTCTTATGCGGAAATAATTAGAGGGAAGATGTAAGGTAAAGTGACTCGGGTTGAGATAGTTTCACGGCTCTATTAACAAGAGAGTTGATAGCCGTTAATTTTTAGGCCGGATGCTCATGTTACAATGCGTTTAGGTATCGGTGTGAGTGTGAAAGTTTCTTGTAAACAGAATGACCCAATGTTAGGTCTGATTTTCTATTGATAATGTACGAAAATCTGAGTGGACTGTATTTGGGCTGGTTGCTATTTTTTGATTTTCCCTTTAATAAAGTTCTCGAGATCGACGATATAATGACGACTCCGAAAGGGTGCGGCCTACCTTGATCCCTTGAAGGGGGTTGCTGGTTCTCTGCACCCGCGGGTATTACACGTACCGGCACTTTTTAATTGCTTTACATTTTGGAATTGTCCGTGATGCGTTCGGTTCGACGGTCGATCAAAGAGAGAGTCCGTGTGGATCGATTTAAAAGTTTTGACCTTTGTCTCCGGCCGCAAGTAAAAAGAGTCGTCATTTTTTGAGCGCGAAAAAACCGCGAAATAATATATGTATAGTAATTTAAAAAGGAGTTTGCATAATTCATAAATCCCTTATCGGGACGATACAGATAAGAATATCTAAAAGTGTATAGAGTTTAAATAGCTACGAACATTTCGGATAGATTCTTGGCCACAAAGCCAAATAAAGAATCATCAACGTAGCGTTATCAGATTCCCGACGTTTGTTCAGAAATTTGATGGTTATAAGAAAAATATATCACAGACAAGCATTTTCCAACTAAGAAGGTTTGGTTTAATGGCTCTTGACGTTGCAAAATTTACATTTTAGTATCCTTTCGCTTAAAGAAACTAAATATCAAAAGTATTAACTATATGATGCAAATGGAATGAGTAATGCAGATAAATGTAAGGAGAATATCCAGTGAGCTACACAAGTTTAAGTACAGAATCAAGTTATTCTAGTATTAATTAGCCACTCCTGGAGTTAATTTTTATTTTGTGAAATGGATTATCCTTAAATTCAATAGTTCACTTGATATATATTTTTGCTATTTTTGGAATTGCGTTAGTATAACATTTGAAATAATGCAATAGTAATCATTTTTATAGTCATAACAACATAGGATCATATAAGTTACTGCTGACAAAATTTAAATATTTTTTATAGTGGCGTCGCTACAGGGGGTCATATTTCGTACACAAATTGTCATAAAAAAGCAGATTGAAAAGTAATTTTGACTGAATTAATAAATTTTAGAATAATAAATATAAAATATTTTATAAACTAAAAAATATAAACCAATGAAAAGTATTTGTGGTCTACATTCGATTGTATGTTATAAACTTTTTACCCTAAGCAACAAAGTCGATGTTTAACGTCATTCGCGAGATCAGAACTTACCGAAACCGATACGGATGCGGAAAAAAATTATATTTAAAGTGACCCCAGTACGATCGTTCTATCCACGAGAAAACGGCAAAGTAATCCAAAAAAGGCGATGCACGTCCTTAAGGGATTTCCTTTTATGGAACAACTAACAGGATCGGGTGCGGAATCCGCACTTTCCAGGAATACTGAACACTTTCCTTAATGGAAATATACAAGACCGAAAAGGATCCGTCTATTTTCAAATCAACGCCCGCAACGCCGGCCCAAATTAAACCTTAGGACCATTTTGCACTGTTCAAAATTTTGATCAGGTTCCGAAGCTACTAAAGAAAATATAAGACGTTTCATTTTTTGCCAATCTGGAGCCCCGTTAGGTCAGCATCGCGAAAAATGATTTTGATTTGATTGATAATTCAATACAGACATATTTTCAAAGAAGAGGAATAACAGGAAGCATGGAGCAAGTTATTTTTAAAAAGAATGGGGTTTCAAATAATTTACCTGTTTTTATTTGGTAATCCGATGATCGGTTCTTGACTATTCTTCAGTTCTTCCCAAGTCGTGACGCCGCTATATAGACAAAATTTCTTGAGAAAGTTGGACCAAATTTGGGAAACCAAATTACTCAATATCTGGTTAAAACTAGATTTTCCCCCCTTTCAGATAATAATGTTACTGTACAATACTACACGAAAGGTGTTGAAAAATCTAGTAAGAGACTAGCTAGCTAACTACGTCTTACTTCGGGTATTTGTATTTTCCACTGAAATATGTACGAGGGGGTACCCATAAAAAACCGGAATTGAATTGCCGCGCGCAGAGCTTGCATAGTACACGATCCAGAAACGAAGCAACAGCCCAGCCAAAAAAATGTCGTCAGATCAAATCAAACATCAAAACGAGGCTGATTTGCTTTTTCGACATCAACGGCGTAGTTCATGCAGAGTTCGTTCCACCAGGTGAGACCGTTAATCAAGCTTTTTATCTGGAAGTTTTAAGAAGATTACGCAACAGTATTCGACAAAAAAGACCCGATTTGTGACGGACAGAGGACTGGTTCTTTCACCACGATAATGCACCTGCACTCAAGACCATTTCTGTTAAGCAGTTTTTGGCTAAAAATTGCATGGTTCCTCTGCCCCATGCACCTTACTCGCCTGATCTCGCTCCATGTGACTTCTTATTTCCACGCATGAAAAGGGACATGAAAGAACAGCGATTTGACAACATTGAAGAGGTCCAGAAAAAAACGAGGGATGAGCTGTCGGCTATAGCCAAAGATGAATATAAAAAATGTTTCGAACAGTGGAAGCACCGCTGGGACAAATGTATTAGTTGTAATGGAGAGTATTTTGAAGGCGATAGGGTCGTTCTGTGATTTTCAAAACAATATATAGTTTTTTTTTTTGGGTACCCCCTCGTAAATTGATCGTTCTAGGCTGTCAAATGAGCTAGGCGAGTAAATGAACAATATTTTGTCCGATATCTCTCAAGATAACAAAACTGACCCACATTTAAGTAGATATATTTCATTTTTATATAATATTTTTCCCATCAACAGTAAAATATAATAATTCATTTGGTTAACCAAAACATAGTCAACTTTCTCAAGAAATTTTGCCAATAGGGGAAAGATATCATGGAATCGGCAAAAGAAATTAGATAAATTATTTCCTTTGTGCTGTAAAGTAATTTTCCGCGATGCTGTTGTAATGGGACTCTGGATCCATTGAACTCTTCCTTTCGTCTTAATATGAATTTCTAGATTATTACATAATATTTTCCACTTAGATAGCAATTTCAACCAATTTTCTCTGTCGATATAAATATAATACAAATAAAACGAATTCATATCGTTATACAAAACCAATCAAAGCAACTATGTATTAATAATATTGATAGATCAACCAAAATCAACCAAACACCGTGAATTGGCGAATTTTTTTTTCATCTGCTACCTAGAAACTAGACGAACGTTATTATCTTCTTCGACGTTTTACTTAAATTTAAATTTATAAAAAGAACAATCGAATTTATTTAGCGGGGTCGCGATGAAAGCGCTGACAAACGCAAAAACGAAACGAACTGTCAAAGACAAGCCATTGCTCTCTAAATGCTCGACTGAATTTTCAATCATTCGTAAATCATGTGTGTAATTTAAAAATACAAATAAACACTCGATTTGTGTTCTTCCACCAGAACCGAATTCTTGGTATCGGGAGATGCGATAATAGATTTTATGAACACGCTATTTACTTGCCGCGCAAGCGTATAAAAAATGCTAAATAAGTGAATTAAGTAAGTGGTATTACGTCAAGGAAAGTTTTGTTATTAATAAAAATTATTTAAACTAAACAAATGTGTTTTTGATATTTGACATTTATGATCCAGTTTTCAAAACAGTTTAGTGTTTTGCTATTTGCAAGTTGCTAAAAAAATCTATTTTCTTTTGCTTTGTAAAAGTAAAAAAAGTAAAAGAGTTAGAGGGGTATACCATTTAAAATAAGTTGCAGCTCTACTCATATCAAATTTTAATTGTGAAAATGTAAAACACCGATTTGCGTGGACATAAGATAATAATAGTACTTCGGATTTTATTTTGATAAAAATATAAACAAAATATATGCCAAAAATTTTAAACCACAATTTAAATGAACTTTTTCTCTTAAAAGTAACCAAGAATTTCTTAAAACTACACTACCTGCATGTCTAAAATGCTCTAAAATTGAGCGCCCATCCCCCTCCAAGAAAAACAAACATCTAATAAGAACTTTTAATATGGCCCTCATAAATGAATCGCGATTTTGTTAAATTAATATTTCACATAAGTTGTCCTCATTTTCCAAGCTGTACCCAACAACTTGTGGACGACTATAAAAAATGTTACTTTTTCATCACCCGGTATTTATTTGTTTTAAAAATATCAACACAGACCATTAAAGCACATTCTAAAGTATTTCTATAAAGGAATTAATCATCAACCCCAAATATATAAGAAAGGCCTTTAGTCGGAGAAATCGATAGATATATATTGCAAACGTCAGTTTTGACATAAAACAAAGAGTATGTCAGACATGGTAAGACCTAACTATAATATATTATACGTGAAATATGACTAGAAACATGTCGAAGAATTCAAAAAGTACTTAGTATACAGGGTGTTGCACTTAAAATAAGAAAGCTGCTACCTATCCACGGAAATAAAACCACCCTTTATATTCAATGATATAATTTATTAAAAGTATACGTGAATGCCTTTAATTTTTCTTGATATATTTGATAGATTCGTATAATAAACGAGCCACCCAGTACACTTTATTTTGATTTGTCATAGGAAACAATCTTTTTGCCTTTTATCACAAACCAGACACATACTACCAATATGGAGAATTGATAACCTCGATCACTGTCGGAAGAAAGTACCACCATAAAACCAGTAAAACGCCTTTATAGAAAATCAATGAAATCATGAAGCCGAACTTGTGATTAGACACTTCCAATAACCCATCATTTTTTAAATTTTGACATTTAGGAATGGAAAATGGAAAAAAAATCATTTATTTAATTATTAATAATTGTTGGTATTTGATCGGATCAATTTCGAAACTATATGTACGCAGGCATCTTCAAATTTCCTTCTTTTGGGACAAATATCGACACAATTATTTCTTCGTTTTCTTTACAGTGTTACACCGATGGGATAAACCAGGGATTTCACTTTACACTTTTCTAATAAAATCTGCCGAAAATATTACGGTTAAGGTTAAGTTTAACTTTACTTTATCAATAAACTTGTGAATATTAAAGTATACCGAAGCTTAAGTTGAGGTTGCAGGAATTGTTTATAAGATATTGTAAAAATTGCCTTTAGAAATGTAACCCACGTCAAATTTACTGACATGCAACTGACGAGATTAAAAAGCAAACCTCCACAAGTTCATAGAAAAACGGAAACAAAGTAAAAATAATAAAAATCAAAAAGTGCAAATTACCTGGCTTTCTGTTTATGAAAGCGGGGTAAATTAAAATTGTATTTGAAGTTGCGTTTTCTTAATTAGTTTAAATTTAATCCGGCGTTAAAACTACGTCCGCTGGATGTTGGCGGCGAATGTTTTCGAAACCGAATAGTAAATATTTAAAGTACGCGATGGGAGTGATAAATATTTAACTGCCTCTGCTAAAACAAAAAACAAATACGAAGCACAAATTCAAGTTCGGGCAATCCTAGGGTCACGTTTTTACTAACGGAAGTAATTTTTGATATTTCGGTCTGGCACGTTCGCAGTTTTCTCGCAAAGATTTTCTTCGTTATATATAAGCAAGATGGATGTCGCTTCCGAGTACTCCACTCCTAAATATTCAACGGTTTATTCCGAAAATTTTCCCTTCAGAAGCGATGACTTCGATTCGAGTTGTCGCGGTAGTGATATCTTGTGTAGTTCTTTTGGTATGTAGAATTATTTTGTTTCAAATAAAAATTACATCATTCAGCTGTAAAATATAACAATAGAATAGTAATTTAAAATAAGTTTAAAGTGATGTGGAAAAAACTTAAAAACTTATCAGCTTTCCATGAGTGCCAAGGATCATTATTATATCGATAACATATTTAAACCAAATTTTTGTAATTCACTTCCTCGACGAATCCACTCACTGCTTTTGATATTTTTTCTTTGGATCTTTCAGAAGTTCACCCGCTCACATTAGCAGCTTAATGATGAAAAAGTACAAATAATCGTTCTTAGATCCAAACACATTATACTCAAAACTTAAAATAAAATTTACTTCCTCAACGATTTTACCCACCGTCATTTTTCTTTTATTTTTTCTTTGGATGTTTCAGGCTGTGCACCCATGAAACTAACAATCACAACAATCCCACAAGTAAGGTGTTTCAATTCTCAACGTTCGATCGATACACACCCTAAAATTGTCATAAATTTGTTGCCTTCCACTGTTATTTTGACTTTTGAAGTTTTTCTTTGGATCCTTCAGAGGTTCACTCATAAAAATAACCATCTTAGGACTTTTGGTTAGTCAGCATGGTCCTAGCTCTCATCACAATTCTCCTTCTTAGCGTACGCTCTCCGTTCCGAATGTTTGCAATCAACATGGCAAGTTTTTTTTTGTTACTGACATTTCGAAAGAGCTATATTGACATTTAACTCCATCACGTACAAGTAAATTAACAAATTTTGATCAAGCAATAAAGCAATTCCTTCAAATGAATATTAAGATCGTTAAGACTTTGAATGGACAGTACGTGCGGGCTACTACCGAGCTGAAGGTCTCGAAAGACATCATGAGATCTTAAGAGATATTTATGATCCATTATTGTGGTCACTGATGCAAAATAACAAAAACTTATTTTGGATTGCCCAACGAATCTAATCTAGAATACTGTATTAAACAAAAGTAATACCTAGTTATTATTTCCTTTCTTAATTTCAGGAAGTGACATCTTGCACTTATCCAATATACTCGGGACCTGCTCCAGATTGCTACAACCCTAAGATCGCCCTATTTCACAAATACCCACTCATCTTCAAAATCAAACAGAGATTGTGCAAGAAAATATGTCAACCACTGGCTGGTATCCCACTCTGCCCGCCGTCGGAGGGAGGAGTGTGCATCAGGCCGAAGAAAAACCTCGTGTACAGCGTTCCTCCGGCAGTACCATGCGCCCCCTACAGTGTTCCAGCACCGGTGGCGCCTTATTACCCGAATTACGCGGTTCCTCCAACATACGTTCCGGCCCCAGCACCATGTGAAGTCTTGCAACCCGCTTTCGCGACGTGCGCTTAGAAATCGATTAAGTGTTTATTTATTAACTTAACTCAATGTAAAAATTGTGCAGCTATATATGTATACATAATTTCTAGAAACAATTGACAGCTTAGCAAACCAGGATATTTTCAAATTTAATGAGCTGGCGTAAAAAATTTCAAACAAATTCGGCAGTAAAGTATGGAATAGCGTCGTTGTTTTCATATGAGTTTCATGTTTGCGTAACAATGATACAAGACATTTTTTCTACTGAGTGTCCTTGGAACTTCTCCCAGCGATGTTCCCATCTTTCTAACCCGTTCAAATTCGCGAATGTGATTGCCTCCTCATTGGGTGAAATTCTTTGTCTTCCGAGCGCAGCTTTCAGATGACGGAAAAAAGAAGTTGCTTGGGGCTGGATCTGGTGAGTGAGGTGATTCATCAAACAGTTTAAACAGTAATTCGTGGATTTTCGCCATGGCAACCGTTGAGATATCAAACGACTTAGTGAAATAGGATTTTTTTTTGCAAATGTGGCCATTTCTCGGCAATTTTTGTCCTCAATTTGTTAAATAATTATGCGTAGTATGCTCCTGTAATGATTTTTCTTTTTTGAAGATAATCGATTAAGATGACTATGGATAACCCAAAAAACTTCACATCACATTCCCAGCCGGGAAAACAGTTTTTTTCGCAGTCGCGGGTTCCTCCGTCACAGTCCACTGTTTTCACTGTATTTTTGATTCAGGCGTTTAACGGTGTATCCAAATTTCATCTACAGTAAGTAATCGCTGCCAAAACTGGGATTTATTGCGCCCAAACTGGGCCAACATGGGTGAAAGCGACATCCAAGGTGCAGATAGCTTTCTTATGCCTAAATCTCAATTTAAAACACGTTCTCGTGCATTTTCATAATCTCTGCTATCACTCTTACTTCAATTCGAATGTCGTTAATACCATTTGATGAACTTTAGCAATTTTATCGTCGGTGGTTACTGTTTTTGGACGTCCCGAACGTCCATCATCTTCTAAGCTCTTACGGCCACGTTTAAATTCAGTTTTCCAAAATTTCATTGTGGCAAATGACGCTCCAGAGTTCCCAAACACAGAGTCCAGCTCAACTTTAATTTGCGTAAGCGTATTGCCATTGAAAAACAAATTTTTTATAACAGCCCTATATTCATTTTCACGAACATGGAGCCATTTAAATGACCCTAAGCATCTATCAAGAGGAACACAACTACGATCACTAGCTTTTAGTAACAAAAGCCGCCATTCTTAGAGTGAGGTCGGAAATTTTTCAAATGACCCTCGTATATTCGCAACTTCCCGACAGGTTTTGCGAATGAAGGCAACGCGATGTACGTATGCTTTGCCCTTTATAATATTTAATTGCCCTTAATTTCATATGGAGTGTTTAAATTTTGATACTTTAAAGATATATTTCAAATATCTTTTGGTTGTGGGTCCATCACAAAACAGCGACTTTCGTTCTCAGATATTGTTCTGGTGCTATTTTCCCGAAATCACACAACACAAAACCTGTTAAGAGTGTCACGGATAATTCTTTGTTGTAGCTTGAAAATTAGAAAATAGAAAATACTTCCAAACGGGCTCGTTTGTTTATTCTCCGCAGCGCCACCATCAAAGAGTAAATTTATAAAAAGTGGTGACTAAGTCTAACAGATATATAAAGTCTCATAACCCATGCTCCAAAATCAAATCCATATATAATGTAACCTCCAAGAATTTAATCTTATTGTTAAGGTCTACTTCGCAGACATTGATGTTTATTGTTCTTGACTTGAAGAACGCCAATTCAAATCCAACTATTTCCAGTTCAAAGTTTAAATTCACGATTGGATATTAATCGCTTTCAACACGTGACTAAAGTGGAAGTAGGAGTAGAAAAACACCATCATTGAACACTTAATGAAGTATGGCCTGATCATCAGAAGTCACCAAAGTTTAAACGTGGTTTAAATTCACCGAAAACATTGCTCTCAATCGTGACTAAAATGACACTTTCCACACTCATGATCAGTGCACAATTCGGTATTGGGTACTTACAACCTACACATACGTACTTTATGTACAACTAATACTAACTAAGGGGATACTAACTAAAGGGATACTAACTAAAAGGGACCAAAAAAAAAATATAACCCCCTTTATATTTATTTCCATTATCAAGTAACTAAAACAAACGTCAATCTAAAACGATCGCCGGAAATACAAAAACCAAAGATGGAGAGTAGACGTTCCGTCGGAATTTTCATAGAGCGATAGATACAGAAAAGGCCAAGTTGGGGTCTAGTGAGAATCCAATCGAATGAAGACATATCCCCCGGGGTTATTCCGTAAGGGTACTTTCAAATAACTACGAATATCGTTGTCTCTACACGGTTCAGACGGCTTCTTCGACCTCCGGAGACTTCACCTTATTCGGTCCCGCTTTTGCTTGTCATGCAAGTAAGTAATAAGATACGCGGAATTGACCTTTTTCATTTCCATCGGTTCACTTTACTCAAACAAGCTGCAACGCGATCGTACGGTTTTCGAGGTCAGTTTTTAAAAATAAAAGGCGAACTCGGCAAATGGTTTTAAAAAACAGTATTAAATTAGGCGACAAAATATGTTCAGTAACGACAAAACAAGTTTCTGAGCCCTCATCATGTGTTAACGAGTGATTATTGAAATTCAGTCCTCGAATATTAATTTAGAATAAAACATCAAATATAGTTAAAGAAGGATTTACAAAAATAAAAAGGTATATATTCAAAAGGCATAACGTTTCGAAGAGACTGTTAGGTAGTAATAATTAGCATAGATGATAGCTACTACGCAAAATTTATGTAAAAAACTGGAAAAACAAAAACTGTGGGGGATCAATTCAGCATTAGATGTCCTCATCTTACCATTCTTCATATTGTATCTCTTTTTGCAATGTAATCACAGTAGTACTTTTTATCACTTACCACACGATGGTAATAATAATAATGATAACAATAATATAGCTTTATTTAAAGTGTATGTACATACATGAAATAGTATCAAAGTAACAATATATACAATTTTATTATCTTGGTGTAAAACTATTCCCTGGTGTATAGTGTATATTCTTACTAGAACATTAAAGATTTTGAATATTTTTGTGCATTTTTGTGATTTATTAGCAGCAAAAAATTATCTCTTTTTTTTAAGTACATGACACACTCTTATATGAACACTGAGGTTAGTGTAAAGAGATTAAGTTCTTTAAACTTTCCTCTGCAGGACTGTCCACTTTGTAATCCTGATTGCACGTTTTTGTACTATAAATACTTTTTCAATGTCTCTACAACTCCTATACAGTCGTATTTCATGTATAATGAAACTCCCAAAGAATTTAATCTTATTGCTTAGGTCTCCTTCACAGCCATTGATGTTTGTCGTTTTTGGTTCATCTACTTTCCTCTTGTTCGTCTTGAATAGTATTTGTTTTGTTATTATCAAAAAGTAATTTATTTTTATTAAACCGATGTTCAACTGTTTTCATAAGACTTATGGTTGTGTTCTTCAGGATATTTATATCATTGTTTACTTATATGAAACTTGTATCGTCAGCATAGTTCTTTATTTTACAATTTCCTACTGCTGTAAATAATTCTGTTATATTATTCCCTATGGAACACCCAATGAGACAAGACTAGATACAATTCTATCCACGTCAGTACATATGGCATTGCTAGATAAGATTTGATCCATTCCAGTGTCACCCGCTGGATACCATACTGATACAGTTTCTTGAGGAAAAGGTGGTAGTAATTTATTTCTAAAAATTTTCATCATAATTAATTTGCGACCTAATACGTTGTAGATTCCTTTTACAAACTGGGTAGTTATTGCTTCTTGCCGAGTGCTTTGCTTTATGGTTGTCAGTTGTCAGTATGGACAAGACAATTCCGGTGCTTCATATTATCTTACTTCATCTTCGCCTCCATATTTATGGCAGCATTTTTTCATCTGGCAATAATTCGCCTCGTGCCCAAAACCATAACATTTAAAACACATAGACACATGTATATCTTCTTGCGCAAAAATTATAACTATGTCGAAAGTTATTCTTATTTTTATAAAACCACTGTGCTGTTGCAGGGGGCGCTTTCAGTATCCAATTCTCCTTTAGAGGATTTCTGCAACTTTTTTTCGCAATAATGTTAATTTTTTCTCTTTCAATTAATGCATTAATTTCTCGGTTGAGTCGAGTTCATCTATAAATATTGCATTCGTATGTCCTTTTTCAATTCCAATCAGCATAAACATGGGATTTACTTCCTTAACTTTAAAATCACCCTTATTTTCTAGATCTAATTTCTTTTATTGCGTTTTACTATGACTGCAGTATTACTATTAAACTTTTAAGTGAGATAATATTTTTAAACCTTCCTTCTACATCCCTGTCCTTTATATTTCCTTTTAGCTGTCTAATAGTATCGATCAATAAAATCAGTCATTCTCACAATAGTTTCCAATTTTCTTACGAGCAGTCTAGTCCATGGTTTCGTAATAATGTTATTTCTCTGAGTTGTAGGCATATGCTCTGTGACAGCAGTATATTTGTGCAGTAGTGCGTTCTGGCCTTAGCAAACCCACCCATTCGATATGCGATTTTAGTGTTTTCAATATTTCCACAGTTTAGCACTTTTTTATATTTTAACTAGTTTCTTCATCATGCGCTTCGCTCTTGCCACCTATTTCCATTGCATATTCTATATTTTTAATAGCTTTTAAGACCATGTTGACCATTTGGGTTCCATTACAAGATTTCGAAGTGGACCTTTCATCAACTGCATCAGTTAAGCTTATGTTTGTAGGTGATATTGTAGTATTCTTTTGCCTTTTACTATTTGTTCTGTCTGTTTCTGGAGTATTGTCCGACCTGTGCCTCTTCTCAGTTTTGTCATTAATTTCTTGAACATTAAAATCCACATTGAAAATTTCATCTGAATATTTCTTAGATTCCAAATTTTGCTGAGTGCTAAAGATCCCGCCGCCACTGCAGTCATCAGAATTTTTGGGCTTGTTTTTATGTTTTGCCTTTTTATGTCGTCTTCCTTTATTTGCTATATTATTATATTATTTTATTCCTATATTTGCTATACCTACTACTTGATTTATTTCGTCTCGAGATAGATTTAATTTAAATGAACCTAAGGAATTACTTCTCTTGTTTGCTCTGATTTTGATAAAGACGCGTTTTTCTTTCCACTGTTGACGACTTGTCAGCGGCCATACTGGTTGTTGAATGCCTCGAGATCATTGGTTAAAAACGAGATTTTAAATCTCGCGCCTGCGCATGTAAATAAAGTCAGTGTCATTGATTTAAACGTCAGATATTATTCCTGCGCCACTTTGCACAAACAGCTAACACAGGTGGAAATAATGTTACGGTAGAAAGTACCGTCCACCGTTCAAGCACAGTATGTACACAATAGAAATATCTGCGATTACGGACGTCTGTGTATGCGCGGTTGAAATTCAATTAATTTTGGCCGGCATTGGAATTCTATAAACTGCTGACCTGAAGATATTTTTCCACGGAATTTCGATTTACCAGAGTTCAGTGTTAGTGAAAATTATGTACATTTAGTGAAGACGCCTTCTTTTAGACGCGCGCCATTGTACAAATTGGTGTTTTTTTTCAGATTGTTGTGGATTATTTACAATCAATAAAGCAAAAAGGTAGCGCCTGTTTAAAAATAAGCTCACGCATATTTTTCTTCTACCTGGAAGAATTAATTTCAAAAGTCAATATGTTTTAGAAAACATCTTAATGCCTTATAAAAGTTAATAAGAAATTATTAAGTTGATGGCTTACTATTGCTTGGTGTGAAAAGATATCCAAAAAAGTAAAACCTGTTGCCGGAGAACTGGTAATAGTATATTATGCAATGGCATGTTAGTCACGAGTTTATTTGGCACGAGCGCAGCGCAACGGAGCGAGTATTGACTTAAAAAGCTTACCAAACGTGTTCTATACCACATTTTTTCTACGATCGTTAGTTTTTGAGTACATTTATTTAAAACAACACGAATACATTCACTGACATGACCGTCAGAATTGACAAACTTCAAAATTCAAAGCGTGCGAAATATCTCCGAAAACATCCGATTGCTCCCAAACCCGTGCGGTAAAATCCCGGAAATGTCCGAAGTGGTTCGGATTCGTGGGATACGAAACTGACGTGGTAAAGCGACGCTTCCCGCATGCTAGATCGCTGCGTAATTAGGTATTTTACAGACGGGAGTAGAAAAAAGTATTTTTAACCTCGGAAATTGTGGAATGATCGTGTTTTGCTTCTTCGAGCTGGAGATCGAAAAATTAATGGTGTTACAGCGTTACAAGTATTGCGATTGCACAACAAGAATTGCATAAACATTCATGTGTGCAGTTTGTATTTTCATTTAAACAAAGTTGAACGATATCAATATTTGCTTGGCAGTTTCTAAATGTTCCTAGAAATATTGTACCAGAATTTTTATATCATCTTGGTTTATTTTGACGGGTAATTAAGTACGCCGGATGACGTCAGCATATAACGATCATTTTGACATTTCAATGTATTGTTGTTTGCCTAAGATTTTGACAACTTTTGATTAGGCAACGCGACGTCTAACATTTCACCACCGCAATATTGGTGACGCACATTTTTTTCCTTTTGGACTGATAAAATCTGACTGTAATAAAATAACAACTTCCGTATTCCTAAAATCTATTGAAATAATTTACTCAGGGCACGCGGCCAATTATATGCTGGTGAATTTTGGCCGTTTGCGATTCAACGGGCCAGTTTGTGCGTGATTGTGAAAAAAAAACGACATTTTCATCATTCAAATATAATAATTTTGTCGCGGGCGAGACAAAGTAATTGTCTATTCTTTACACGGACCGTGCGGAACGCAAATAACGAAAAATTTCGTCTTTATTTATTTCCGATATTTTCGTATGCGACCCACCCGGAAAATGTTCTAGACTGAGGGCCGCGACGGAATTTTATTCGACGAAACTTAATATTTCCTTGAATATTTATTTGCCGATACGACGAGCTGAATATTCGAAAATTTCGTTTACGACACTCTCTTCACGTAAACTGTCAATCGATGGAAGGATAAGCGCCGGTCGAAAGTTTTTTAGACGTCTTAAGTGTCTCTCGTTAGAATTGACACCGTCCAGTACATACGATACAAATGACTACGTTTGTTGACCTGCCACGCTTGCTGACGACATAAATTGTGACCAGCAAAACACCTGGGTTATGAGACGCAATGGACAATTTAAGATTAGCATTTTCATGAAAATTAGTTCTAAATTATTTTAATAGGATAGAATTTTTATTAAAAACGTATGTCTTATGAAACACGCTTATTTCTTCAGGTTTTATTGTCATAGCAGGGACTGGTTTTCATTTTTCTCTAGATGCAGGTGCTTTACCAATATTTCTTTCCTCTCATTGTTTTATTATTTAAGTTATATAATGTCGAAACTCATTGCTATGAATGTACTGAATGTATTACCTTAGAAGTAATAAATCTATTGCCTATTGTCCATTGCTAATTCCTATAAACCGTTTTATCCAAACTTGATAAATGCCACATATGTTAGAGAACTTCTTACATCTTCCTAGCACTGGACTTCATAAGAACGTCATTGGTTACGTTTAAAATAACCTTACATAGAGGGAAAAAATAATTCACAGTAGTAAAAGCAAAATTGAAATATTTAATTCGTGTTGGAACAAGCAAATCTAATTAGGTGAATTTATTTATTTATTTGGTAAAACTAATTAATAGAATTAATTTGTGTTTTGGCATAATACAATTTTCCCTGTACAAATAATGAATGTTTATTTTTTTCAATGTAAGAGGATTAATATACAAAACTTGGGTTAATTCCCTGAAAAAAATTATGCTCTTTACTATTTCAATAAAGATTTTAAAATAAATTGATCAAGCGTGGGAAAATTGTCACTTTGAGACATTCATTACCCACTGTTAGCCACGAAGATAAAAGATATTAAAATTTCTTAAAGGTTATATCGTAAAGTTCAAATAAATTGCTATGATTTTTCAATGAAAATTCCACAGGCTGCTGTAATACTATTTACAAAACTTCTGGATTGCTCCTGCGTCGGTTTTTGTTAAGTCGGACTAGCTAACGTTTCGCCAATCATACTGTTGGCTTCTTCAAAGATTAACTTAAACTGGCTAGCATTCTACTCTGTAACTGCTTTTATATTGTTTGAGGGGGGCGAAGCTAAATGAGGGCCATAAACATCGTCTCGGATGGCTGGTTGCCATATTGGTGACAGGTAACGACAAAATTTCTTTTCAGATGAAGGAGTTTACAGCATTCTATGCATATGCGGCAAAGAATACAATGGAGATAGGTACTCGTCAGCAATTGCCAAACACAATCACGAATTCGGCCATAAAATTTTATTCGACAAAACTAAAATTCTTGCATGTAATCAATTCTTCTACCAACGAAAAATCCGAGAATCTATAGAAATCTATAAGCAACCATGCATACAATACATACAATAGAAAGACGAGTTTGGTGACTGTAACTATAGGAATGGGCCAATAATTGAAATAATATTTAATCTAAGATCAAATAAATAAAAACTTATATAGAAGTACGAATTACATGAAAATACGGCCCATCAAGACCATCAAGTCTTACAGTTCAATCAAATCTCAATCTCAATCGAAACATTCAAGACAGTGAAGTCAACTGGACAAAAGAATTTTGAATTTAAGAATTAAATGAATAAAAATATAGATAAAAAATAAATATGCGCATGAGCGAGTCATTTCGAAATTGACTTTTAACAAATAAGCAAAGCAAATGGAACAAAATATGTGCCGACAGAGGTGCGTCGATAGAAAGTAAATACAAATAATTTGCAAATACAAACTCAGTAATGTTGCAATTCACCAGAAATAGGAAAATGCTAGTGATAATCACGGAAAGTGCAAACTGTGATTAATGAAAATTCAGCCATGTAGATTCTTTATTCAGTACGTACTGTGTAATTCTCAACTTGCAGAAGCGTTAAGAAATATGGAAACATAGTCAGAAATAAAGCAGCGTGCGACTTGTCAAGCAAATCTAGTACATTTTTATATAGTAAAGCAGTTCAGATATAACCCAATCCCATGGAAAAATTAACTGATGTATTACTTTTGATAGTGTTGAAATATAGATCTTAGTTGCTGCAATAGTAACTGCAGTGAACTGATTGCGGTTTTGTAGCTTTACGATTAAAAAAATCTTAATTAAAAATATATTTAAAGAAACATATTTAAATTTTAATACAATGTGAATATCTCTGACTCGTGGAATATCCACAACTTTGAAATTTCTCAAATAACTGTAGCTAGTAAACTTGTTTTATTGCTAGTCAACAATTTAGTGGATAAAACTTGATCTTTTAAATTTTAGAATTGTTATATAAATAAAAGTATTTATACCGCATTTATTACATTCGATAGAAATAAAATGTCAGTGAAGGTTTGCTGATCGAAAAATAGTTATTAATATCTAGTAAAAGGACATAACTAACCTTACCGATAGATAGCTGCAGGGAGGGTCCCTGATACGAGCACTGACGTCATCACCAATAAATCGCCTTTAGCGAATTTGAACCGGTAATTTTTTGACGCATTAAAGTCATTTTCCAAACAATATTATTGATGTCATTTCTGATAATTTTTACGATCCGATCTAATGTGGTGAATGAATAGCTATTAGATAATATAGTGGTCCTACTACACGAAAAATTAATACGCCGAAGGCGGCATTCGTATTTTCGTAGAGAAGATAATCATTTTCCGCCTATGCTTGTACATTTTATTCATAAGCCCTCACTTTCGGCCATTTTCTCTCTAAACAGTGCTTTCCACAAACTTAACTCGTTTTCTCAGAACATTTAAACAGATCTAGGCATATTTTGACAAAATACTGCGACCAAAATGCCGCATTCAAACTTAGTGACGATTTGTTAGCGGCCATATTGGTTAAAAACGAAATTCAAAATCTCGCGCATGCAAATTTTGACTGGACCTTTTCTTTGTTTTTTTCATAGTTGCTGTATAAGTTCGTGTATTACAGGCATATCTCTATATATCTCTATATCTCTAGTTCTATATGAAAAGGACAAATGCAGTTTGAGAGAAATCGATCTGCATATGCGACAAACATTTTTTCTTTCGCAAACCGATATGTGATGGATTTAACTCGTTATGATAAGGAAGTGCAAGCGCAAAAATAAAAGTTAAAAAGTTCCTAGGATCGATAGAATGCGCCGCCGTTTCGCTTCGGGCGAAACCACCTGGGGGTACGTTTAAATCAAAGTCTGGCTAGAATTTCTTAATACGAATGTCGGTGTCACTTGGCACGAACCGATTGGACTTGTAAGCGCTCTCTAAACTTGCGGGCGAGGATCTAGGGGACGCTTATCCAGGTCAGCGGTTACTAAGCACGTCCAGTTTTTAACAAAGTGTGCTGATAGAACGGACGCCTATAAAGATAACCCAATCGTAAAATCAAATACGTCTGTGGGGTTGACGTTTTGTCTCTGAGTGTGGTCGGGTCGGCCTCCGCTTGCGTCATTAGCGACGCATTTCTGATCCCACAGTCGGCTAGAGATCTAATATGTATGAAACGTTCTTTTAATATGCAAGTGGTTGAATTCTAACATCTTTTTCGCTAAATAGCAAATCGCGAAGAAAGAAAAAGCGATGAGAAAAATGAAAAAAAAAACTAATATAAATCGGAATAAAACACTGAAAAGCAACGGGTGCCAGGAAAAATGGCGTTGATGTTGATTTTCGAACCTACAAAAACACAAAAACGACGAGAAGACCGTTGAAATAGTAATGAATAAATGTTCTAAATATTGAATAGCAGGTGGTTTCGCCCACGTTTATGTCAATTGGTAACAATTTCAAGCACAAACAAAGAGAGGCTCTTCTTATTCTCATTAGTTCTTCTTACACACAGTTGAACCTAACAAACAGCTCGGACACTTCATCCTAGAGTTTTGTCAATCGCGATTGATTCGGTCACTTTGATTCAATCACTTCATAGGATCGAACGACCGAATCCGGGTTGTTGGTAATGATTCGTTCATCTTGTTCGCTCTCGCTGCCGCCTTGACCGGATCCAGGACTACCGATCGACTGACTGTACGAAAACAAATCGAATTCGCCGGAATATGATTCATTTGAATGGTTTAAGATTTAAATGCATGACTGAGACATGCCACGGAAAAGGAATGGAAGTATTGTTAGAATTATTCTATAGTACTGAATTGCGACATCGATTGGTAGATTTGCTTATGTGTTGAATTGAATATTGAATGAAATATCTATTTCCACACAGGTATTTAATTTAAACAAATCAATGTATTACTGGTACAACCCAATATGTAGCACCTATTTTGATAAAATCATGACTCAATAAAAAGCAGGACACAGCTAAATATTATACTAACTAGAATAGTAACATAACATATAGACATAACAATAATTCAGATTCAACTGAATCTGAATCGGTCGTTTGGACTGTTCGGATTCAGTGACTTGCCGCTTATGTTGGCAGCAGAAAGTATTGAAATAAACGATTGATTGAAATGATTCGGTCCTTTTCGAAATCGGTCACTGATTGATTCGGTAATCGTAAATTGAACGATTGACACAACACTACTTCATCCTCACGCGCTTGTGATTGTAGCATTCGTTTGGCTGTCCCTCTCCCCCCGCGGAGAGAATTCAGGGCCGGAATGAACATTCTCGTTGATCCTAGTTTTAAGCGCAATTTTCAGATATTTTTTTTGTTTTGTCCTAAACTAAATAATGTTTTATTCGTGATTGTTGTTCACCATTAATTATTTAATTATGATTAAGCATGACCAACATTTGACATTTGATTTAATGCAATATATCGAAAATTGGTGTTAATTGTTCAAAATTTAAAAAAGCTAACAGACATGTTCCTAGTGTCAGATATACCACTTATATTTTACACGTTATAATTTAGTTATTTTAATGGAATACTACATTTATTTCTCTTGCAATTTCAAAATTTCCTTTCCATTAATTACCCTTCTACTGCAACACCGCTTTTTCAGCAAAAAATACTGGAACGCTCAAATATACCAAAACTGGCAGACATGAAACGACAAAATTCAATACCTGAGGGCTTTTGAATACGCAGAATGCATAAATGCTCACATCAATGTTGTCAGATTTCCAACTTTTATGTTACACGTCATAATATTGTTATTCTATTGGAATACTCCACATATTTCTGTTGCAATTAATTACACGTGTCGAATTCTTGGACGTTTTTCAATATGCAGAATTCAAAAATCCAACATCACTTTATACAGATTTATACGTTATAATTTGGTTTTTTAAATGAAATGTTCTATTCATTTTCATTACAATGGATCTCGAATTTAGTAAAGTCTCATAATTTCAAAATTTTGTTTCTCTTAAATTACTGAACAACGGCAACATCACTTTTTCAGTAAAAAGTACCGGACTGTTAAACAATATTTCCAAAACTGCTAATGCATTCGAACATGAAAAATTAAAAAAAAATCTATAATCAGTGTTATCAGTGTCACTCAGTGTTGTCACGGTTAATTTAAAAATTCTTGAAATCCGTTAATTTTGGAGGTTCTTCAACATAGGAAACTTAGAAGTGTATCAGTGACATTCTGCAGGCCCAATCACTCCCAGGTATTGAATTTTATCGTTCCAGCTTTGGCAGTTTTGCAGATATTTAAGTGTTCCGGTACTTTTTACTTAACCTGCATATTTAATTATTAGGAATTAATACTTGTGTGGTTATACTGCATGCGCTTACCTTTACACACAGAGTAAAAGTGATTATATTGATATTGACATTCTATCTCAAAGATGGATGGATGATATATTGAATGATATAGTTTTTTCTATAAAAAAGGAAGAGCAAATATGCAAATATATTTTTTGTAAAGAAACAAAAAAGTCGAGTTTAGAAGAAATATTATTTTTTTAATAGACAATAACCACACACCACAATCCACACACAATCCACATTCTACCATAAATTAAAAAATATCCAAAGTCACCGTCAAAACAGCCACATTTTTGAAACAAAACGAAACGAAGGAGAGACACAAATTTATATTAGAAAACACCAGAGGGCAGAAGTCAGTACTATACAATCACAAACAAAAACATTCATCAGGACAGAATCCAAGATGTTAGAGTCCTAACATCTGCAAATGCTGGAACCAACCACAACCTAACGTTGGCTAAAATAGTTATAAGAATAACAAAAAACACCTGTCAGAATCAGCAAACTCAATAATGAATCACTGACATTCCCATCAACAAAACAACTATATCAACAAGACTCAAAGAGAAAATAGACAGCAACAGTAATCATATTACAGAAACTAAGAATGTCCAAAAACTGTAGGAAGTAGAATTTGAAACAAATCTACCAAACCAAACACTAAACCATGGTTCACAGATGAGGTAAAACCACTGGCACATGAAAAACGAAAAGCATACGTGAAATAAAAATCACAAAACCTAACACTTGAAGAACACAAGGTCATAAAAAATACAGTAATTACTAAAATTCAGCACATTGGGAACAGTTCTCGGCAATCATGGCACATGACTTTTATGGAGACCAGAGAAAGATTTGAAACATGTTAAGGAACAGGAAAAAAATAATGAAAAGGTAAATGTAACAAAAATAACACTCAATGACTGGGAACAATATTTCTGTCAACTCTACAGCCTTGACACTAAGTACTAGCATTCGTCGGGTCCCCTACGTCGGAAGTTGAAAATGCTATAAAACTTCTTCAAAACATAAAAATCAAGGAGCAAGCAACTACAACTATACTATCTTATTTCTCACGCCAGTACTTCCCGCATATCAAACATAAGCGTCTTAAATCAATTATTTTTCCACAGCTTTCGGTGGAGCAAGCATGTATTGTACCAGGAATAGGAACGGAAAAAATATTAAATACCAGGCAACTTATTGAAAAGGTTCTCTGTTTTCTAGACTTTAAAAAAGCGTTTGATAATAGTATATTATGCAACAAGTGCGGTAAACGGCATTTGACTCACGAGTTTATTTGGCACGAGCGGAGCGAGTGTTTAATAAACTAGTGAGTTAAAAAGTTTACCAAACGTGTTGCATACTATATTTTTTTTACGACCTTTAGTTTTTGCGTACACTTTCGCAAAACACGAATTTGTGGGAAACGAAACTGACGTGGTAAAGTGACGCTTCCCGCACGCTAGATTGGTGCGTAATTAGGTATTTTACAGACGGGAGTAAAAAAAATAAAGTAAAAGCCACCTTTGGACCATAATGGAGCAAATGTGAACGCCAAAACACCTGATTCAACTGGTCCGCAACCTCTATCAGAAAAACATCGCGAGAGTCAGAATCGGCACTTCTAGCGAAGGAGGTTCCAGACGAGTGGCAAGACGGAAAATCTCTTGGCGGAAAGCGGATGAACAATCTGCGCTACAAGCCAGTCATAACAGAAATTATGAACAGACTGTTACAAACAACAACAAACAACAAATCTCCACAAACATCAGAAATTGCAGCCTACGAAGTGGTAAACAGTTTTAAATATCTGGAAAGGATCTAACTTGCATTTGCATCCTTTGGAAAGGATAATGAAATTAGGAGAAGGACGATTTTCATTAGTATTCCCCTGTGTAACTGACGACTGAACTATTACGACTGGGCAAATGTATTCAAAGTCACTGTTGGTGTAAAATATTGTAATAGAATACTGGAGAAGATAAAATCTATACATTGGTATTGGTATTGGTATTAAAGGGGGCGCCCTCGCGGGCGTCCAACCACTTAGGCCACCAGATGGGCCCGTTGTGCCCCCAGGCCGCTCTAGAGGGCGTCCAGAATGCCGCCCCTCCTGTAGAAGGTCAGCAACTCCTTTAGCACAATACCGTGCACTGAGTCCGGATCGATCAGGGTCGTTCCGAAGACTCCCAAACTTGCCCATGTCAAGGCAGGGCACTCGGTGAGCAGATGAGACGGGGTCTCCTCCCCTTCCATGCACCACCTACACTCCGGGTCGTCTCCAATGCCTAGCAAGCAAAGATGCCTCCTAAGCCTGCAATGTCCTGTGTAGGCCCCTGTCAGTGCTCTACACTCCCTTCTGGTCAGTCTAAGCAGCTCCCTGGTCCGAGGAAGGGCGGGCCCATCCATCATAAGCCTCGCCTGCCTCATTCCCAGAGCAACTCTCCAGCCCCCCGCGGCCCGGTCTCTCGCCCAGGCTTCGAGAGCTCCCCGCCTCACACACGGGGCGATCCCCAAGCGGGGCTCTGGCCCTATATGCCTATGCGAGGAGCCCTCCCTGGCTAAGGCGTCCGCTGCCTCATTGCCCCGGATACCGGTGTGACCCGGGACCTAGACCAGCGTGACCTTTCTCTCCTCAGCCACCCTCCTCAGTACCCCTTTGCACTCCTTTATCAACAAGGAGCGCGTACGCACTGACTTCAGCGCCATGAGTGCAGCCCTACTATCCGAGCAGAAGAAGACTCTCTTGCTTCCGTAGTTGAGCCGAAGCACCTCTCTGGCCGCCATCAATAAAGCGAAAATTTCCGCCTGAAACACAGTGCAGTACTGACCCAGAGGGACCGACAAGCTTGATCCCGTTGTCTCGCAGTACGCTCCAGCTCCGGCCAGATCTCCCATTCTGGACCCGTCCGTGTACCAGACAAGTCCATCCCAGGAGCCGACTCTTCCCTCTCTCCAATCTTCCCTTGATGGAAAGAGAAAGGTCAATTTATCAATGAAGGTCATCTCGGGGATCATGACGTCATTCGGCATGCCCATGACCCCGCGATCCCCGCGACAGCCCGCTAAAATGTCGTACGGACCCCGATTGAAGGTTCCCTCCCTCCAGAGCCCGCAGCTCGCCAGCCTCACAGCTGTCCTGGCCGCCTCCATCTGCACCCGATCCGCCAGAGAGGGCAGCCCCACCAGAGCCTCTAGGGCCCTCGTGGGCGCCGTTCTCATGGCGCCCGTTATGCAGAGGCAAGCCAATCTCTGCAGTCTGTCAAGAACTAGCCTTGCTCCCGCTCTTTTGGTCACCGGCCACCATGCCACTGCCCCATGCGTGAGCATAGGCACGACCATGGTACCGTAGATCCACTGCATGATCTTCAGCCCCAGGCCCCAAGTGCCCCCTACCGCTCTCCGGCACGCCCACAGAGCTCCAAAAGCCGACCTGGTCCTTGATCTTATATGTTCCTGGAAGGTCAACTTAGAGTCCAACCATACGCCCAAGTACTTGACACTTCCGCTTGCAGAAAGAGGCACCCCATCCATCGAAATGTTGAGGTTGCACTCCATCTTCCTTATCCTAGTGAAGATGACCATCTCCACCTTGCCAGGATTGACAGCCAACTTGCTGTCCAGGCACCATTGTGAGAATCTTGCCAATGCCCCGTTCAGGAGCCCCTGCATCCTCCTCACGTCCGTCCCCTGCGTCATTATCACAAGGTCGTCTGCATATGCCTGAGCATAGACCCCGTGTTCTTCCCTCAGAATATGCAATATCTCGTTCACCACTAGGCACCACAGGAACGGGGACAAGACCCCGCCCTGTGGACAACCCCGTGATGAACCGATGGAGACCTGCTCCCCACCCAGTCTTGCCTCGTCCCTCCTGTCGGTTAGCATGGAGCGGATCCACCTTACAATGGCCGTCCCCACTCCAGTACTCTCCACCGCCCTGCAGATCGAGTACAGGGCCGTGTTATTGAAAGCCCCTTCGATGTCAGCAAACACGCACGCCGACAACCGTTCCGAGCCCATACCCTCCTCCAACCTGGAAGTCAGATGGTGAAGAGCTGAGCTCTAAAGGGGCCTCCAGCTCCACCCTGTCCCTCAGATACCGGTCCATAAGTCTCTCCAGAGTCTTCATAATGAAGCTGGTGAGGCAAAGAGGCCGGTACAACTTCGGGTCCGTGTAGTCACTCTTCCCTACCTTGGGAATGAACACTACCCTGCTGTGTCTCCACAGCTCGGGCACGTACCCCCTCGCAATGGAGGCCCTGAACAGGTCCATCAGCGGGCTGGTCAGGAGACCTCCGTCCCTTTGCAGCAGAGCCGGAAATACTCCATCCCCGCCCGCCGACTTGAAGGGGCTAAAGCTGTCAATAGCCCACCTCAGCCTACTATGGGTAACCACCCTCCTTGCTGTGGCGTAGTCGCATCCAAGACGACCCCCGGCTTCAATATTCCCCCCTGTGTCCGGATCAGCGGACCCTGGGAAGTGCGTGTTCAGCAACTGTTGTAGTGTGTCCGCTGGTCCCGCTGTGTAGCCACCCCCACGTCACCCCCAGTCTTCCCGCAAGGTCACTTCTGAGTACCCTAAGGAGCCTAGCCGCGTCCGGGGTATTCATTACTCCGTCGCAGTAGCCCCTCCAGGCCCTCCTCTGTGATGCCCGTAGTTCTTTTTTGTACTGTCTGCGGACCTCCCTATAGAGATCCCAGTCCGCACCTTGGCTGCTGCTCCTCGCTGTATTGAACAGCCTCCGCACTTTCCTCCTGAGACGCTCCAGGGAAGAGCTCCACCAAGGAGTCCTTCCCGCCCTATGCTCCTCTGTCTCAGGGCAACTATTCTCGAACGCCCGCATCATAGCGGAGCTGACTCGGTGGGCGGCCTCGTCAATCTCCTCCATTGTGCGGTGTTTCCTTAGTAAGCCCCCTAGGCGCCAAGGGAGTTCCTCTCTATAGAGTTCCCAGTTTGTTGCCCGGGGGTTCCTAAATATAACGGGTTCCCGAACACCCATCTTCAACCCAAAGGTGATGTATCTATGGTCCGACATAGAGTCCTCCCCACAGACACACCACCCAGTTATTTCCGGGAGCAGAGCCCTGGTACAAAGTGTTAAATCTATGACCGAGCTCCGACCCGTGGTGAAAAACGTGGGTTCTACCCCTCTGTTGGCCACCTGCAGCCCTGCAGAGGCCATGAACTCCACGAGGTCTCCCCCCCCTTCTATTCGTTGCCGCGCTGCCCCACAAAACGTGGCGAGCATTGCTGTCACAGCCAATCAAAAGAGGAAGATTCGCCTCCTCGCAGTAGGAGACCAAGTCACTGATCTCCTGCGGAGGACAGCTGCGGTCGCCTGGAAAGTACGCAGAGGCGATCACTACCTCCCTCACGCCGTCCCGAGTGGGGGATCTGACCAGAATTGGAACCAGGTCCCTGGACGCCTTGTCCCTTAGGAAAAAGGCCTCCAGCCTCATGGTTAAAATACAGGCCCTGGGACCGCCCTTTAAGGAGTCGACACTATGCAGCATCGATCCTCCCAGAGATAAGCCCCTAACCCTTGATTTTACAATCCAGGGCTCTTGGATCAGTACAATAGATGTACCGCCCTCCGAAATTTTCCTGCATAAGTGAGCCGTTGCAGCCCTGCTGTGTTGCAGGTTAATCTGTAATATCCCCGTGAAGATGTTATTGCGGGAATACCACCTGCGGGTCACGATGCTAGCCTCAGCCCGAATCCGAGCCCGAGGTAGCACCTCCCTCCGCTTCCGCTTCCTGACTGGTGGACCCTGATGGGATTCCCCGGTCAACTTCCATCCGAGATACCTCCTCGGTTCTCGCTTCCTCGGAGGGCCCTCCGGAGGTCTCCTCTACAGAAGCCGTGAGCGCCGCCTCTCCGACAGGCCCGCCAACCTCCATGGACGAGCCCTCCTCGTGTGAGCCCCCCGCGGCCACCTCATCCCCCTGCGGCCTCGTCGCCGCCACGTTCACTTTTACCTGTGTCGCCAGGCAGAAGAGAAGTGAGCCCTTAGCCGTGATGGCGCTTGCCGATTTCTCGTCCACGCCCACCACCAACCTTGTGCCCCTTGCATCCTCCGTCCTCTGCCAGACCCTCCAGGCACGGCAATTTAGGCCATTCTGAGCTGCCAGGCAGCGGACCAGTGCCTCACTCGAGATACCCGCCCCCAGGCCCGGAATCCATATCGCCGCCCTTCTCAGTCTCAATCCTTCGGGATCGACCTCCACCAGGTTTGCGAGCCCCCAGGGCCTGACGTTAATCAGCTCCCTGCGAACCCACTCCCTGGTTTCTTCATCCATCATCTCGATCAGGATGTGGCTCCTCCACAGCCTAACCGAGCGTATCCGGGGAGGGGTGTATTGCCCCCCCTGCATGATATACATGCTTATGCGGACGTTAAGAGACCCTATGAACCGCAGCAGGTCCTCGGAAGACAGGTCAGTCTCCTGTCCTCTGAGGCCCACCACCAGTTCAGCCCCCCCCCCCCCCCCCCGCCGCCGCTTGTGCATAGGACCGAGCCCCCCTCTCGGAGCACCCCCGGAACGGCCCGCCTTTCCCGGGCCTAGCTTTCGACGCGCCGCGTGTCGGCCGCCGACCCCCGGCAGGTGCCTCAACCTGGGTGGTCTCTCCCATTTTTCTTTTCCGCTTCCCGCCTGCTGTTTCCGGTGTGCCCCCTATGGAGCCCTCCGTTGACGGCGTGGCAGGATTCCTGGGCGCCGGAAGAGAGCCCGTCTGCGGTTCCGAAACCGCCACCGCGAGTCTCTTCTTCTTCGTCCTCCTTTTTTCCGCCCCACTCCTATGTCTGGGGCGGTGTGTCATCGAGGTGGTGTTCCCGGTTTATACCGAGCCCTCCACCCCGCTGGCGACCTGGGGATCCTGTTCGGATCGCCCTTGTAGGGGGCCTTCCTGAGGACGCCCCTGATTGCTGGAGCCCCCCTGGGGCCCCTCCTCCTTCTTCATTACTTCGCATTTCATTTTTGGTTCCATAAAGGTCCCACGAGTAGCTAGGGAAACATAACGGTCCACCTCTGCAGAGCCCCGCATGCAGAAATTAGGCTTCCTTCCCAGAGGTGCGCCCAGTGCCTCGGGGTTGGGATCGGTAGAGACTGATCTTCTATTCAGCCATGCATCCCCTAGGCCCGACCCCCTACCGTAGGATTAAGGATTTTTATTGAGGTTTACTCCTCTTGGTCCAAGTGGTGAAGCTCAGACCCCCCGCGTCGCGTGCCCACTCGTCGAGCCGGCCTCGACGCCTAGTTTATCAACCGACTACAAGCCAGTTGGCACCGTTATACCCTGTGCAGGCCCTTAGCCACGACACGACAGCTGGGCAGGGTGAGCTGGTCCACGACTGGTTATTTGTCAGCCCTATTGGATTTTTACCTCCTCATGCCTCCTTATTCCCAGCCACCCAGGCCCGTGAGGGCCTGGGCTCCCCCATCCGCCACCCGGGGGACGCGCCTCATAGATTGCTCAACCACAGAGGAAATCTATACATATACAATTGTCTTCTATTTCTGTGCTCATCTTGTATATGTTAATATTTATTGTAGCTGATGTCTGCATACATCTTGACAATTTTGACAGTCAAATGGAAAATTAATTCAAAAGTAACTAACCAAGACGAATTTTAAAATTTCGTAAAAAACTAGGACTTCCCTGTTTTCGGGCGAAACTTCGCCTAACCTAAAAATAAAACTCGCCGATGCAGTGAAGGTCGCCATTAAATTCATTTTCAATTTTGACTGTTCGTATGTTATTTAGGAATGTGTATTTCGTTCACTCTATACTGTAAAGTTACTCAATTACTCATAAAATATTGAAATTTTAAATTAATTAATTAAATAAATAAATAATTAATTAAACAAAATTAACATTGCCCTCCATTCAATCTACATTAAATGGAATCAACTTTCTTTTCTTTTGTCTATTCTGTAATCACATTTTCTACAGGTGATGGGAGTAACGATCAAAATATTTGCTTCAACTGAGTACCCCACTCTGAGTTATTCAGCTGTGGTTATGTGCTTGCCAGTACTATTACAAGACCCCGCCACACGCCACCAACAGGATTATCCCAGCATTATTAAGACCACTGCGATTAGTTCGAGTAATTGCCCAGCCGTACAAAATAATATATTACTCGCGGAAGTTCCCGCTATAAACTGAGAAAATAAATTTCGAAAACGGACTTGATTGGGTTAACGAAAATAAAAACGAAAACGGAAACACAACGTTCGCTTTAACTGGCGGCCATTCGTTTGGGAGCATTATTAATAAAGGATTTACGGTTTTTGCCGGCGGAATATTTCTTTCTCGGGATCGGGGGAGCAACGAGAAAAATAAGTGCATTATAAACAGCAATAAATTATCCGAATCGACGAGCGGAACGAATACCAAGAGTTATTTTAGCTTCTAAAGTCTGGCGGAAGGGCATAATGGAAAAGAAGGCGCGAATGTAAAAGACATTTGCGTTATGTATACTGATGATTGAGGCTAAGAAGGCTCTGTATGCATACTAAGCCGGTCCGGGTCGACGAAAAATGACTCTCCGAACCGAGACGGGTATTACTTTTCCAGACGCCCGATATTCATCTTCAAATGCCCGAAATCCAAAGGGGAATAAAGCCGTGAACGAAATTAACGCGTACCAAAAAATTGGTCTTAAAATTTTCTGTACGCGGCTTTTATTTAATTTTACCGGTCAATTTCGTCATGATATCGTGAACAATGATGATGATATTTACAACAAAACGGTAGTTTTTCTCATATGTTCCATCACGTAAAATCCTTTCAACATATTAATTATTTTCATGATTAACACACCAACAGAGGAAGTCTCTGACAGATTATATATAAAAGGTCTCAAATTGGATACTGACTTTTTGTTTTAATTTTGTCGGTAAATGCCTTGATGAAGTCATGATCAATGGTATTTTCCAGAGGATAAAATCCTGTGCATAATCAAAGCCTCTGACAGATTTTTCGTCATTATATTACTTGTCCAGACCACGAGATTCCAATATGCAAATGCCAGATAATTTATAGGAAAGAAAAACTATCAAAACTATTAGTGCATACCTAAAAGTAAGTGTCAAATTTGTTACTTCCTTTTTGATTTAATTTTGTTGATCAGTTCCTTGATGTTCTCATAATCGATGGTGACAATATCTACAACAAAAAAACTATTTTTTGCTTATTTTCAAGCGGATACATTTATCTTGTTTATTTTTATTAAAGGTTCAAATAGCATAGAATTGCAAAAATAGTGTGCCGATATTATTATTGCAATATCTATAACTATAATCACAATTCACATATGTTACAGAATAAATTTTGTAATTTAAGATATCTGATTGAAGTTTTGCACACGTGTAATTCTTATGTTATTATTTCTCAATTTATAGGCGTAATTCATCCTTATATGATACAGTTAATAGAAGAGGTCTGTCATTATTCACTTAGATTTCCCTTGTTTTTATCTTATAGTTACATCTCATAGTTATATATATCTCAAATTAATTCTAGCTTTCCATTAGTTTGTCTTTTTGTTTTGAATATAAATATCTCTTCCCTTAAAACCCTCTATGACAGACAACAAAACAGACCAAAACAAAAAAACGAAATGTTCAAAATCTCAAAAATCAGGTGTCTACAGGTTGAAATTTACATTGGTAGGTAGATCTTTCAAGAAACGCATAAACGAACATAAAAGAGCGTTTAAAAACAATAGTCTATATTCCAATTATGCTACACACTTAGACTTAACTATTACGAAAATGCGAACAAATTTCCTTCACACACGGGCACATTCATATATAACAGCTCAAATCACCCTTATACACCCAAATGGCTGCATTTAACTCTTTTATACACAGACTTCTTAATACGCCACTCTCAACAAAAAATTACAACAAAGAACTTAACATCATAAAATTATAAATAAAAAACAAATACAGACAGCAGTAAACTCTATTTATCCGAAACCTAGTACAGAACACGAACAATTTAAAACAATTACATACATAGAAGAACCTAGTCAAAACGTTTCAAAACATTTGTCAAAATGTAGTTTAAAAACAGCTTTCAGAACTAACAACACAATAGGAAAATTTTTAAAAAACAATAAAACGAAATGTCCAAAATCTCAAAAATCAGGTGTCTGCAGGTTGTCCTGAAATTTATATTGGACGAACAGGTAGATCCTTCAAGAAACGCATTAGCGAACATAAAAGAGCGTTTAAAAACAATAGTCTACATTCTAATTATGCCACACACTTAAACACAAAAAAACACATTTTTGACGACAATTTTGATATTTTACATACAGCCACAAAAAGTAGAAAATTAAATTTATTGGAAGCAATGGAGATTAACAAAATGAGACATTCAAATGTATTGCTAAACGATCAATTAGATTTAAATACCTCTAAATTGTTAAACTTAAATTCTCACAACATTAGTTACGGTTTTATTGTCATTTTTCGATTATATATATATATATATATATATATATACATATATATATATATATATATATATATATATATATATATATATATATATATATATATATATATATATATATATATATATATATATATATATGTTGTCGAAACAATTGTCATGTGAAAATATATAATTTCCTGAAAATCTGAACTTTTATTTCTTATTTATTTTTTTTTTAACATTTCTGTTAACAGAAATATACGAAAAGAAGACATAAAAGACGTGAAAATTTAAGTAATATGTTAAACATATATTAGCAATGTATAATAAAATTTAAAATATGTAAGCAATGTTGAATAAAGCAGTATTTTAAATATAATTAAAATAGAATTATAATTAAATAGAAAGGACTAGCCAACAGCTTCTCAGATTTTCATTTAATTTAATTATCCCAAAATCTATAGAAAAGAAATCAAAGAGTTGCCTTAAATTTGTTAAATTTACAAAGTAAAAAAATATGTATTTTAATCGGAGCTCAAATACGAAGAATATTTAAAATAAAAGTTTTTGTTATATTTACATTAATCTTGTCTAACAGTTTAGTTGTTCGGTGTACGTGCTTTGATAAACCCAGTGGGTATATATGAAACAAAAACGTCATACAACTGAAATGAGGCTCGGATTTCAACCACACAATACATTTATTCTGTGCCCATAAATCAAGCAGAAGATATTTAAGAGTAACAAGTTGCCCGGCAAGGATTAATAGTTATTCGCACTCGTGGAGCAACCACTGCAACACTTGTTGCTCTGCAGGTAATTTATTATGTGGTACTAGTTTTGCGTCTTGTTCGAGTTTCAAAACAGAAATCGTAGATAATCATATGTCTGAAGGAGAATGTCGAATTTATAGCCATTAATATTTCTTTCAAAATAGCGCATTCATGGAACGTTTGTGGGGTTTCTCTTGGTTTTTTTTTTGGAAGACACCACTTCTTATATAAGGAATTCCATTCTATTGAGAATGAGGTAGCTAGTATACAGGGTGCCTCAGAACTTTTCCGAGATAGAGCCCCTTACAGCCCCCTTGTTTATTAAACTTATAAAAATGAAAACAAATAGAGTAATATCTCGAAAATCATTAATTTTTTGTCATTATTAGCTTTCTTGTTCTTTAGAAATCTAAGGACATATTTCAATTTTTCACAATCTTGAAATTTAAAAGAGATGTGTTCATAGCAGTCGAATACTATTAAACACACCTCTTTTAAACTCCAATATTTTAATAATATTGAAATATGTAATTAAATTTCTAATAAACAAGATATAACAAAAAATCAAAGATTTTCCAGATATTACTGGGATCCTTCTTGAAATAACTTACTTTTGTACTTAATAATCTTAATCTGCATAATAGGGATTAATGGCAACTATCAAGCAGTCATAAAGGGATATTTATATCCAATATGTCACAGTATTTTCGTAAACTATAGGTTATTTCAGGTAAGTATAAGGCAATAAAAGGAAAATTTCCTTCCAATTCCGCTTAATTTCAGTGTCGGCCATATGAGTAAGCAAACACTTTAAGAAAGATGGATTTTTGATATATGTGAGATGCAATATTCGAGCCAAACACTTAGCAGCAAAATATAGTGAAGTGAGAACAAAAGATGACTATTTAAACTAATGCAATACGCAGTTCATAACTATGTAACAAAAAATTTAACTATTTGTGCTCAGGTCTAATCTGATAAGTATTTATAAACAGACCTATTGAACCGCTGCGGACTTTTTAATTTGGTTTGGTAGAGATTCATAAATTGTTACAACATTGTGGATAAATGAACAAGGTGCAATTTGATTCCTAGTATTTGTTCTATGAAAATTTCACTCTTTAATAAGGTTCAAAAACAAATATAGAGGGAGAGATAATCGAAATAATATAATAAAAATGATAAAATACAAATAGGAAACCGGAGTGGTGGGTTCTGATGACGAGCGAGACGACATAGGGTTAGATTTCTCGGACATATTAAAAGAATGCACAACACAATGCTTAAAACGAATGAATAATCTAATCACTTAATTGATTATTAAAGGGAACTTGCTAGATCAACTAATAAAAATAAACTATCGGAGCTACTTAAAATCCGACCTATCCAGTGCTTTCATAAAGCTATCTTCGCCGGTTCGCGTTCCGTTCACTTCGGAAAAATAGCAAAGTGGGTTCCCATATCGCTAGTGCCATACTATGACATATTAATATTATGTACGTAATGTTTCATTTTTATTCCGTTAAAATACAATTTTATCATTTTTACGAATATGATACCGGGACGTCTTTGACACACCATTTTCAATGTTGTGATGGATGGGAATAGGCAACAGCCATAAATTGGGGCAACCTAACCTTAACTCGATAAAAAAAAAGAATTTTGCAATGCCAAACAACGAAAGTATTCGTCAGGTTACTCTGTAGATCCTTTATATACCTAATGAGGTTTTAGTACTCTACATTTTTCTGAAATAAATTGATTTGTTGTTAACCTAGTTTGCGCATTTTGTTGTTCCCCACTTCAGGTAAGCAGGATACTACAGCGCTATCAAATTGGTACGATGGCATCGCAGTCATTTAAACTCGACGAAAGTTATGATGAATATCGTCGCTTTCAAAATAAAACAGTCGTTATGCAGATAACGGTCTGAAGCGTGCCAAAAATTTTAACTCGTGCAATAAAGCGATATCCGCAGTTCCTTATAGCGGCCGCCCATGAAAGCTTATTAATCCAATAACGGTTTTTAAAACAATAGAGCTGCATGAAACCGCATTCATACCTGCAGCAATGGGCATGCAATAAAGACTGTAAATGAGTGACATTAGGGCACGCAAATAGACGACGCGACGCCTTGGCACGGCGCCGAGCCGACTGGCGTCCTTCTTACTGCCCGCGTTCACACCATCCGCATATAACAGTATACAGGCCAGCCAAACGGCCTGCCAAACGATAAGTTTAAAGGCCAACTGGAAAATTAAACACTTTTACTTTGGGGAGATTGTTTAGCGTTTTAGAACGGCGAATTATTATTCTAGCATAATGCGGTAAAGAAATGGGTTGAGTTTATATATCGTGCCGGAAGAAATATGAAAGCGTCACAAGTTGGTGTTTTGGGCGTCCGTAATGGAAGCCAAGAAATGTATTTGTGAATTATAGTCGGATCCACTTTTCTCCGAGTTTATCCAGGCGTAGAATTATTTTGTACCCAATTTTATTAGCAACATTTTCCAGCGAATGGTTAATTCGCTTCGTTACTTGAGGACTTTTCGATGGATATTGGACATTTCTATTGAGTGGAATGTAGAGAAACAAAAAATGGAAACAGATCAAAGCAGAGGTTTTCCTTGTAATTCAATTAAATCAAATGCTTATACTCTATTCTACAATGATAATATAGCAATAAAAGTTCGTGATCGAAGATGGTCGACGCTGATAGGCTAGATTTAAAGACTCGATGAAATGATAAACCCATTATGTTTTTTTCCTCGTTGCAATGTTGTCAGGTCAGGTCATTGTAAAGCCAGCAGTGATGTTCCTAGTTTGCTTGTGGTTATGTGAAGTATTTTTGCTAATCGTGATTGCCTGGCCAGTCAAGTTCGTTGAGCTCCAGCAAATAAAGTTTTGCTTAAGAGTTGTCGATAAAGTTTTAGCAGAAATTCGTGGATATATAATAAAAAATGCAGTTTATTTTACTGTGCTCTCAGTAAGTTAATATTTAATTTAATTTTTTTTGCTCCTCAAGTTTAAAAGTAAAAATTTTATTATGAAATGTAAACAATTAACCCTTTCTTCTACTTTTTTGAAATATAACACCAATAATTTTAAGACTAAGAGAAGTTTATAAACATATCAATATTTAAAACAAAAGGAAAAAAAAACAAGTAAACTTTGAACAGGAACTTTGGCATTGCCTTCGAGAATTTCATGCGTGTGCTGCAATGTTCGAATCAAATGAACAAATTATTCTTTAGGCGTTTACGAATATACAATTAAAATATATTTCGAAAATCCAAATTAAAAATAAATAAAATAAACAGGTTGGGCATACAAACTACTTAAAATAATTTATTAATTCGTTCAGCATAACTCGATAACGAAAAATGACATTTTATTTATCACTACACTAAAATAACCATTTATTTTACCTTCTACCTTCTTTTAAAATTAAAAAAATCTCCAAAAACATTTTTGTGAGCATTACTTGGCGAATACAAGAAATGACTTTAAAACGAGTAATATTTTTTGATTTTAAACGAGAGTTATTTTCGTAATGGAAAATTATTTCAAAAAATAAAATTTTTGTCCAAAAAATATAGGCATAAACAAATGTATGCTGAAAATAAGTGCCAATACTTTAAATTTACAAAATATAGATTTTGGTCACCAATACTTTTTATGATCCAATGAATGATACCTTTCCAGACACATGAGTATTAGCGTATTTTTTTAAACATATGAAGGAAAAATCTTTTTATCAAGAATTATACGGGGTGTTTCATAGTTCATGGTACGACAGACGTTTAGGGCGAACGGCACATTGGATTGATCTAAAAATTTGGTTAATTCCATAGGCCAATATGGTCTATCGATCTGAAATACTTTAAACGCGACGTTGCCGCTTCTTCGACAAAGTAGCGTCAGCATTGAAATTTTAAATAGGACGCCATGTATATTATTGCATTTTCCGATCGGCTGATACTTTATGAATATTTTTGAATAATAGGTTTAATTATTTTCTTTATTTTTCCGACTAAAGCATAGCCTCAATTAATTTTTTTTTTACTAAGACAATGGAGCCAGTAGAAACTTAAAATTATGGACACAGCTTAGGGAGGTATCGAACAGACTATCTTAATATCAAAATTAGTTTTACAGGGTTGGTCAAAACTAATGGAACACCCTGTATATTGTGAGATATTCTACTCTACCTAAATCGTTCGGTTTTTTAAATAAAACTTTGACATAATTCATCTTTTAGGTCTCCGAGGAAGCAACATTTTCAGAAGAAGATATTTTCAATCGAAGGAATGAACACTTGGTTTGTCGACAATTCTCATGCCACCAAAGAAATGTAATTTTAAAGGAATTATATTTAAAAGTGTTTTGCTTGTTGAAAGATAATAAAGCTTCAAATATTAAGGACAGAGCAAAATGATTTTCCAGAGAATCTTAGCCTTCAGGAACCTGCGACCTCTTAATACCACCTAGATTGAGACATCGGCACCCGAAGAGGCTATTAAAACAAATAGAGGAATAATAAGAACAAGATATTTTTCAATTGCGTCCGCATCTACGAGTAGCGATCGTCAAAGAAGCGAACAAAAAAGGCGCCGAACTAAAGACCTCTCTCCAAAAACACAAATACGATATGACACCAGGTAAAACAGAACAGAATAAAAAGCAGACTAATATTATACACTATCTCTTCACATATAAAAAATCTTTAGAACACCGCCAAACCAGCAGAATAATATTATAATGCAGGGTGAGCAAGAAAAACAACAAGAAAACAGAGATCCGATTCTAGTCCGGAGTTGTTGGAACGGCAAAAAATTCGTAAAGAATTTGACGGAATAAGCAGTGTTTTTGAAACAGAAACCAGAAACTTGGTAGCGGAACTTCCAACTAATGAGATATTAGAGACAACCCTACAAGCATTAGCAATGATTCAATATTACTCTGAAAGTATAGACAAAAGTACAGACACTGGTAAAAATATTCGAGACTCTGCAAGCATAGTTCAAATGATGGTTACTAGACTGGCCTACAGAATTGCAAACATAGAAAAACACGATATAAAAATGTCTTGTCTAATTAAGCAGGACAGGAGCGTACCACAACCGACGATAGTGATGAATCTAAATGATATGGCTCCAAATGCAATAACTGAACTGTCCTTAACAAAGCAGCCCATGCAGAATACCTATAGCGCTATTACACAGTGAAGTGGAAATAATAACCAAACAGAGAATATTCTGTGGAAGACACTACCTCAGACAAAAAACATCAGACCATTATAAGAATAAAAGACCAAACTGACCCAAAAATAGTATTGAAAGAAATTAAACAAAAGCTCAGTAACCAAACCAATGGTCCAGAAGTGTTTCCAAGTCTAAAAAAGCTACGAAGCGGAGCTGGGTTGGTGGAATGTGAAAAAGATGTTCAGCAAAGTGAACTAAAAGAAATGGATAAAAACTTTGCCTTGAAAGAAGCCCGGAATACGAATCCCCGGCATTATGATAACTGATATCGAAAAATGATGTGATCCGAATCAATTTATTATTGCACTTGTGGAGGAAAATCCAGAATTGCAAAAACTTTTAGGAGAAAACGGAACTAAAACGATCAAGTTTGTAACAAAAAAGAATTGTAGAAATAAACGTAAGGAAAATTTTTAGATGGTTTATACAAAACAAAAAAGTAATTAAGTAAAAAATAGACCAATATCCACAGTCCACTGAGTATGGGAGTAAACCTAAAAATGCTGATTCTTTTTTATAAACGATAAACAATCCCTGAATATACTTCTTTTTTGTAGACAATTAGAAAACGAACATGGTGGAAGTGCAATATTTGTGAGAAACAATATTAAATTTATGGCAAGAACAGACATTAATAACTTAAGTGAGAAGTTTATTGTCCAATGTTGTGGATGTTATGTGGAAAATGCAAATGTGTACAGGTAACTTTAGTCATATTATGATGTTACGATTTATGATGTAAAAGCGGGAGATTTCAATGTGGACCTCGTGTCCGAAGCGAGATGTACTTGAAAATTAATAACAATCATTAACTCATTTAATGCAAAGCAAACTATTTCTAGTCACACTCGTATAACAGGTAAAACTAGTAAATGTATTGATAATATATTAACAAATGTCGATGGCAACATGAAACACCAAGATTTCTGATCGCACTGCTCAGAAGTTAGCATTATACACTGAAATGCAGACACCTAACTATGTAAAAAAAATAAATTTTAATACAGCCAATAAAATAAAATTTAAAACCCCATTGCAAGGAATAAATTGGCGAGTACTCTATACACTAGACAAACAGCAGGTTAATAATTAGTTGTCGACTTTAATGAATTAGTTCCCAGAGAAGTTGCTCGAACATTTTCCTCTTTCTAAAGTGCCTTCTAGAAACTTTAAAAAACCTAAATATATAAAACGTGCCAAAATCAATGAGTGTAAAAGACAATTGGATATTCTTTTCGTTATTCCAAATGTAAATACTAGATATAAGGAGCTCTACATAGTAAAAAGGAAGGATTATGATAGCCTTCTAAAAAAATATAAAAAATATAATTGTGCAGATAGATTAAAAAACTCCAGAGACCACAAAAACAAATGTGCCTATAAATACTTTAAATGAATTGTTAATTAATGTTGCACCAAACTTGTTAAAATAATTAGAACATATACCTTAATCAAACCACAATAGTTCTACAACCAGTAGATGAAAAAAGAATACTGTGGTTGCATTTTCCACACATAATAAACAAATTCACTAAGACAGCATTAAAATACTTGCCTGGATTGTATTTCGAACTGATTTTATCAATAAAATTTATACCAAAATCAATAATGATTAAAGCTTTATTGAACTGTCAAACGGAAAACGGATTATTTAACATAAATTAATCCAGTTTTCGGAGAGATTTGCTTTTATTTCAGAAAGCAAACGATTTAATTTCATCTTAGAATATGTGATACAGGGTGTCCCATTTTGAAAAATGCACATTTTACCATTTTTGCTTCTCTTAGGCAAATCATTAGTTTTGGCCAACCCTGTACGATATCGAACTAATTTCGATATTAAAAGTAACCTCCCTAAGCTACGTCGAAAATTTGAACTTTCTACTGACTCCAGTGTCGTAGTATTGAAAATTTAATTTAAGCTATGTTTTGGCCGAAAAGTAAAGAAAATAATTAATTTGTCAAATACCACTAAGGATGTAGATACGAATTATTCAATAATACACATGGTTAAAAATATTTTAGATCGACAGGGCATCGCCGCGTACCGTCCGCTGTAAACCTGTAAGGTACCATCAACCGTGAAACATCCTGTATATGCTGCGTATATGCTCTAAGAGCGGTACACCATTATCAATAGGTATACCGCCATTGTTGCCATTATGAAATTGCAAGCGCCTACGCGCCGTAGTTTTATAAAAATTACTCGAGGGTCCATCAATCAAAATTCGAGCCGCAATTTGATCATAATTTTAATGAAAGAGAGATTTCCTTCGAATTTGATGAAAAATGGTTATTGCCAAGGATATTGACTTGGGAAATAAAATAATTGCGTTGGGACCGGATTTGTACGTGTCGTCTTTCTAGTCTCATGGTAATTTTATTAGGGTCAAACCAAATAGATTTTTTAATACGGACGGCTATGACGTTAAACGTATCGGTTATCGGACAGCCTGGTCAATCTTTAATATTTAATATGAATTAAGTGAATTGATACGTCCATATTGTCTTCTTGATATCTTGGACATTAAAGAAAAAAGTTTTAATAATCGGCTTGACACTGCTTTAATTATGGGCAAAATAAAGTAGTTAAAACAAAACACTATCATAATAGTATTCGTGTTTTGTGTCAAGAAAGACTTTGGACCTTTAGCATCAAAACAAATTACGGTTCTTATTTATCAGTGGCCGCCTCCATTAAATTAAGTCATCACTTATTAAATATTTTCCCCAACTGATTTTTTTAAGTTTTTCGTTTCCTTTTGGACACATAATTAGAGGAGGAGAAAGTTTTCCTCTGGAGACACCCTAATAATAACATAACAAACACAACGAATAGTTTAAGCCATTTTGTCAATTGCTATCATATAATTTTAGTATCTTCTGCCAAAAAATCAATATTTCCTTACAGCTAGAGATAAGTAGTCAAATTTCTAATTTTGGCATCACCTCCCTTCGTCTCTTTGATTGGAAAGATCATTTGAAGAAAATTGCAAAAAGAATGTTTTTTTATAATTCCTTTATAAACAATTTCACAACATTATATAGTATTATTAGCTAAAAAGTGTTCTTTCTTCGACAACCAAGTTTCCAGAACCTAAAAATGAAGCTTTCAAGCAGCTAACTCTGTTGTGTTCGTAAAGATGGATCCTAGTACACAACTCAACTTTTCTTGAAAGAGGTCATAGCATATCAGATAGAATTGAAAACAGAGAAATTTAAACGAAAGGTGATCCTATTCCAACAGCACAAATGTTTTTTTACTGTTTAAATTTAGAATTTTGTTGAATTGTTCATTGCCCTGTCTTTTTATTATTTAAAAATTGTTGGTATTTATTGTTTTTACGCACTGACACCAAAATGTCTGTAAAAAATTTTTGTAATGCTTCAAATAACTTGAACTTTGGTAAAAATATAATGACATATTTAAGAGTATGCTTTTAATATCGATTGGTTAACGTATCCAACGAAAAGGCCTTCAAAAGGAAGTCTTAATTACTTTTGAAATGTTAAAAATGCACGTACGAAATAGCCAAAAACAAAACCGGCATTTAACGTTTTTTCGCCGCGTAGTTGAGGCCACCAAAATTCGAGACGACGGTTCTCTTTTTACACGCTTCATTTGTTTTTTCGGAATATGCAATGCAAGACGTGTCGGGGAAGAAAAGTAATTTTCTCGTTCCCTCCTCTTCTTATCCAGAATGAAGTAGATATTTTATTTGGTTTTTGGGTGCGAAGTTAAACGATTTTCCTTGTTTTCTCAGGTTAAAGCTAACACATATCTTAGTTTACCATTACGTGGTCGGTGCTTAAAAAAATAAACAACGTGAATATCGGCCCTCCGCTTTTAGGTAAAATGAGAGTTACTTTAGTGCGTGTCAGGACTTTATTACTGTAGCCGAATAGTACAGTCAAATATGGTGACAAATAAACTCAGAATCTGAGAGGTGCGCGGAGAGAAAAATGGTGTTTCTGAATATTAAATCGGTTTTCATCACTCTGACAATAATTTAATTCCAAACGGGAAAACAATGACAATAAAAAAGAAAAAGGCTACTTTTAACATAAAATGTGATGGGTGTAATTGACTGTGGAACTTGTAGGTACACTTTTTCCGAATGTCTCCTGCGTCGGGTGACTAGTTTTGCTAACGTTTCGCCAAACATGCTACTGGCTTCTTTAGTGCGTTGTATGAAACTGAGGGCCGATTCCTGGGGTTTAATAGCTATTCGAATGACCCAATCCCAAATGAACGAGAGAAACCTGATCGCCGTTTATGTTATTAGAATATTTGCACCTAATTGTAATATCACATCACTATTCAGCCCAAATTTTTTTCCCGTAAACGATTCCTTAATTTTAACAAAAAATTAACCTATCTCGACTCAGTTTTTCTCTCAAATAAATTCCACTAGCAAGATATATGTTAAATTAAAAATTACACTTAACCACAGCCACTTACCCAAAACAACTACGTAAGTCACCCTTCCCTATGTTCATAATGTCACCAATTCAATATCAAAAATTCTGAAAAACAACATCAAAACTAGAATCTTTAGTTGTCCTAAAATCTCCAAACATCTACGATCAGCTAAATTAATGAAAAACATATATTCAAACAAAACAATTTGGCTGATGGGTGATAGATCTCTAAGAAACCCTAAATTCTTCTGACAAATTATCAAACAACTTAACCAACTAATTTAAGATGGTGAATATAGCAGGTTGGTGTTAACATTTCTTCTTTCGATTGTAATACCTAACCTACGTCATACTGTCAAAGTAAAATATCACGTAACGAAAATACTGACAATCATTGTCAAACCAGCTTTTGCCAAGGCAAAGAAAATATCGACTATTCCTTAGCAGATTAATCAAATAATTTTGCCCAAACATGTTGATAAACACATATCTCGCACTACTGTTAACGACCTCTTTAGAATGTTACGAACAGGAGCAAATCGAAACTAAAGAGTGCAGAGAAAGAGAGAGGCTGGTGACGTCCGACAAAGATGACCTCTACGCCCTGGTAGATGCTATCGAACGCCAGAGACTAATTCTGCGTTGCAGGTTTTGTAACGAAGCACACGACGGTCGTCCAAAGAACTGGTACAAGATCCCTCAATTGGGTATATCTGAACCATACGAAGTACAGGTACGACACTTCTAGAATACGGTAATATATATTTGTAAATGAGTATTAAATGAGTCTACAGAGGTAATTTCATTGCGAATTCGGTTTCTGAATTTTATCTACGTCAGCGTTCCAGGGTAAGGGATTTATGTAAGTCACCGACTGCGACGAGCATAGACTTTGAAGACCCCTATTTAACGGTATTGGTCTCGGTTTATTTTTCGAAGACTCGAGCCACTGTCGATAAGCCCTCTCGTTCTCCTCAATGCGCGTCAGCTTCTCCTCGTATATTCGTATCAATTGAATTTTTTCTTTGGTTTTCTTCTCGAGGTCGAGTTTTTTCTTTCGACGCAGCCACAACCGAAAATTCAAATCGTTCTCTACCTTCTTTTTCTCCTTTTCCGCGGCCCTTAAGATAGCTTCCATTTCCTCCAGTTGTGCTTTCTTTTTCCGTTCCTCTTCGAGAGCCCTTTTCTCAGCCAACCACTTTTTAAAATTCTCCTGTTCTTTTTCGATTAGAAGACGTCTCTGTTCTTCTTTTGCTCTGGAAACACGCTCGATTTCAACCTGTCGTCGCTTTCGTTCAGCTTCTTTTCGGGCAATCCAGGATTTGATCAGCTCTTCTTTCTCCTGTCCCTCGATTGACGTTCGGTTGCTATTTAGTTGAGTTAGGGATAGCCTTAATTCATCGCAGAATTTTTGGGTATCGCTGCCTGGTTTTATAGTCTCTTGGCTAACATTACTGCTATCCGTTGATGAATCCGCTGACGAGTTCAAACTGAATAGATCTTTATTGGATACTTTGATAACGGGAGTGGGATAAACACGAGCAGGATTTCCGGCACTGAGCGAAAGCGGGCTAATCTTCCTTGTCGGAGGCATACCTAATATCGGTTTTTCCACATATATGGCGGAATTGATGAATTTTCTCACTACCCTGATGTTATCGGTTGGATCGAAACTTTTGGCGGTTCGATAAATGTGTTCCGAATATTGATTAGATTGATGACCGATCATTTATTGAAACGCAAATATAAAAATTATTTGCCAGTAAAATAAGTAAACTAAAAAACGTCAAAAAACGTCAAATGCGCAACGACTGGTACCTAATACGTTTTTATTCCACTTTCACGTTCCAGGCGGATACTTATAACGACGTTGCAATGAATAGGATAAAAATAAATTACAAAAATAGTTTGATTTTTGAGAATTTCACTAGAGAAGACGTTGGGTTTTACTACTGCGTCAATTTTGAAGATCAGACTAATAGAGAAAAGTTTAATTATTTAGTGGATATCGTCTTTCAAGATGAGATTGCGGCAATGGAGAAAGGTAAAGATTTTAATTCTTGTTGAGCTACCAAAACCATGACCACTACAATAAATTTAAAGAAGTTATAAATGTAATATACTTACGAGGGAGAGGAGAACAACGTTGTTTCACAAACACAAAACTATACCACCGACATCTAACATGATTTTTTTTTCTACCGTTTTCAAATTTATATCTTGGACAGACACCTGTTTGAACTACGGATATGTTTGAAATATTTTGAATAATTCTTGCCTAACATCTCATAAATTTGTTTCGTTTTCAACTATCTTCGATACTGAGCTGTCTCGTATATTTCCATCGAGCACTCAAATGGGATGTGTTAGGCGGTATCAACCCCAGCCCTCTAGCTAAATGCAGCTCGCTCTGCGATCATATCCATTTCTTTGGGATAATAGCGAATAATTTAAAAATTTATGAAATTACGAAAACATTTGTTACAACATTCTGGATTTTTATTGGTTTCAATAAGATGATGATCTTTCTAAGATGGAAATTTACAACCACATAAGAAAATGTCAGTACACTCTGCTATTTATTGAACGTTAGGTATATATATTTGCACTGTTGTATATGTTAATTATTTGGAATAATATTTCACCAAATACATATATTTAATTTCTTTAACCAAAAGAGTTGAACTGACATAAATTGTTTATACTAAAACTTTTATATATATTCGTCTACATTATTCAATAAGTGTAAAGCAACTTTTAAGATAAAGTCAAATATTGACGCAAGTAAAAGATATTTACTATAAAGGTAAATTTAAATATAAAATATTGCAGGTTAACTAAGCTTAAGACTCTATTTTTGTAGAAATGAATATGCCAAAAAAAAATATCCATATAATAGAAGGAAAGTAAGAGATTGCGATTTAACTTAGCAAAATACAGTTTTTCGGGCATTTTTTCATGTTATAATGACAGAGGTATTTAGAAAAAATGCCAAAATCAAAGAAACTACATTTTGTATTAATAGAAGAATGAAAAGAAATTTTCAAAGGTAGTCCAGGATCAAGGATGGTTGCTTAAATTTTTTAACTTCAAATTATTGCGAAGACTATTGAACGACAATTAGTTGAGACGAAACTTTATAGTTTATAGTCCAGCAAAGAAGCTATTGCTTTCTGAAAGAAATCGCCCTGTCACGACGATATTTGACCTGAATAGAAAAAGATATTATTTAGGGACAAACCTCACAATTTTTAATTATAATGGAATGAGGCGAGTAAGGCGTAGAGTTAATATTAGATTCCAATAATAAAGTATGGAAAAAGTAGTGCGTTTTTGTGGGATTGGTCTTCCATGGAGTAGAGTAGGAGTAGAATAGGTCCGGACACAATTACTGGACTTCAATCCCAATGAGAACTTTTGGGAAAAGGTGCAACGTCAATTTCTGGTTACAAGATTCTCAAAAAATAATTTAATTGATAAAATTATGGCGAATGAATGAATGTGGCGATTATTACTATCCAAAACCTAATTTCATTAATGCTGTGTCGTTGCCAAAAAGTTGTAGCCGACAATGGATATCCTCTTAATTATTAAGAAAATGTGTTAATGTTTTTATGTATTTAACTGAAATATCGTTCTTTGAAAAGTTGCTTTACTTTTGTCGCTCCAATAAATATAAAAATAAGTTATTACAAAATACTAAGTTATTTGACATTTAAAGACAAAACTCTTTATACTGCATGATTATTGGTTTCCACAGTCATTCGTGGAATGGGTAATATTTCAGCCAATATTAATTTTGGGCGATAGAACCATAAAATTAAGTTTATTTTAGGGAACATTACAGCTTGGGCAAAGTATCAGACGGATTACCTAAAACCGATCAACAAACTGCTGCAGAGCTCAAAATCGCCAGAGATTGTTAAAATTCGGGGACTATTTAAACTGCATCTAGAACTCATTACTCAATGGTCGACTTGGAGTATGTGTCAAGTATGCGGACGCCCTCAAGGTCAAGGAATAAGGAGGAAAACTGGAAAGTGCAAAATTAAAATCACGCCCTCGACTAACGCGATCAATTTGACGCTTCCCGATGATATTTATTTGTTCAATGCTCCCGCAATTTCATGCAGGAGTCAAAGACTGCATCATCTGTTTCCCGGATTTAGTAATTTAACACGAATCATTCCTGATTTCGTTCTGCAGGAAAGGTGTGACGGAATATGCAGTCCCGATGCGGAAGGAATCGGTAAAGGTGCGTAACGTCTATATACGGAGCGTTTGTTGAAAATATTAGGCAATTTCTTAATGAAAACAGGTTCCGCGAAATAGCATTACCGAGATACTTCCTGAAATAAATGTCTTTTCCACTGGCATAATGGAATCAAACTGTTCAACAACTATTATATCATAAAGTAGGTTATAAATAAAGGTCAATTAGGTATTACCATAAGCAGACTATTTTGTCTTTTTATTCCTATCTTATCATATTAGCTGTTGATATTGCAAATCTTCTTGAATCCTCGTGTTTCAGTTGTAAACCAACACAACTTGCTGACGTTTCGCCAATCATCTCGTTGGTTCCTTCAGAACTTGACTGCAACTGGTTTGCATTCTACTTTGTACCTCCTTAGACAATATTTGAGGGAGGCGGAGCTGTAAAAAAGACATGAATATTGTCTCGGATGACTGATTTCCATATCGTTGAGTCGTGGTTAAGATTTGTTGTTTGTTTGTTGTTGATTTGTTTTTAGTTTGGTCGAATAGGATTTAATTATTATTAATTCCTAATTCAGTGAAGAAGGTGCGTTGGGGTGTATAGTGTATAGAGCTAATAAAAATATCACCTCGCTAGTCTTGGAGTCAGATGGAAAGCCTGTTTCGTTGAAAAATTAAGAGATTAAGTGACACTTCACTATATTTTGCGTTTAGTAAAAACACTTTCGTTGTTTAGGATGGAAAGTGGGTAAAGGCAAAGGCTACAAGTACCGCAAAACTTCAGTCTTGCAGGAAAACTCCCATTTAACTTTCGTTTGTCCAGAATCAACTTTGGACAACCGGGTCGTCTGGAAGAAGAACGGTAAAGTTCTCAAAAAAGGAGACAACAGTTACCCCCATGTCATGGTCGACACATTCAGCACGTTGTATTTGATTGAGGTGACTCGCTCGGATGCTGGCAACTACACGTGCGAAGTAGACGATATCAGAATGCAGCAAATTGTCGTATTCGTCCATTCGAAAACGAAACTTTTAACGGGCGAATTGGTCCGCTACATGGTTTACTTGGGATTTATTTTATTTCTGTCATCGTTTTGCTATTGCGCTGGCTTAGTCGTGACATGTCAGAGACGACATACCTTCAAGAGTTACCGAGATCTCAAAGAGCAAGAGCCGGACCATAAAAAGCAAGAATACGAGAGTTTAATTAAATGATTTTTATAAATAAGTATTACATCGTTGATTAAGAACATAGAATTATAGCCGTTGTTTGGTAGTAAAACCCCAATCTTTTATACCACGTGTCCAAAAAATTTGGAAGCGATGGAATATCTCGAGAATGATGCAATTGGCCAAAAAATAAAAAAGCCTTTAAATATTGAAAAAAAACTGTACATTAACATCAAACCTGCGTCCCCACCCCACCCCAGCTCAGTGGTGGTGGGTTGAAATCTTAAATAGAATCCAGAACTTTTATTCTAGATTCGGATTCTATGCGACAAAGGCGTGAAGTATTGGTTAGTTTTGGTATTTCGGTAAATGGCGTTGTAATAACAAATAAAACATTGGAAAATTTAGATGTATTCTAGTCTGTTACTCTCCACTCTAATCAATTGAAATTACTAAATTTTTTCAAACCTTTGGGTATGTAGGCAAATGTAGTTTGTTAGTTTTCGTGTGTTTACCGAAAAATTTGAAGTTCAAAAAAAAAATTAAAGGAAAACACCTGCCTTGAAAGGAATTGAATTTTCTTTTTGACCTTTTCCTTTTTAAACATTATAAAGTATTCTTCTTTTTGCTTTACTTCGCCATAAACCAATAATGAGAGGGATTTTACTACTGGATTCCTTTAATTCCATTATGCAGTTTTTCCAGGTAAGGAAATATTACATTAACTTTCGCGTATTCATCTAAAATCTCGAATCAAGCGACGCGGATTGCAAAATCGCGGCGTCCAATTTCTAGAACAATATTCGATTTGCTATTTTAAACACCTGGTCATGTTCCACATCTTTCCAGGCACAAGATATCTCCGCCCTTTATAGGGATACGCGAGTTCCGCTTTTATTTGTTTTTTAATAAATCAACCGCATGTGGCTTTTATGTGACGTATTTGGCCTATCGCTTTATTATTCTATTGCGACAGTGTCCCGGAAAGATACCGAACGAGGAGAAGGAATGGGTGGGGTGTGAGGAGGAGGAGGCTGCTCCCGTTTTCAAACGTGAGATCCGAACAACATCGGGAAATTGGGATACTCGCGCGTACGTGAATAAATTTGTTATGGATGTATTTTTTGCAAGTCGCTGTCTAATTTTGTCAAATGCTCACGTTTTGTATTATTTGTGGGAGCGTCGAATTTTTTGCCAACTGTTTAGCTTGGGCGTAGAAAATATTCGGGTTTTTGGCATTTGTGGTGGTAAAAAATCGAAAAAGAAGTAGTTAATTTATTGTTTGTTTTAGTCTATGTTTAATACGGGTGCTGCATGCATAATAGTATAACATAACATGTTAAACCCTCCCGAAAATTTTAACTTTTGATGTGCTGACATCTCTCGTAGAGTGGCGAAACTAGATCGGACGTTTTTGATTAGAAAGTGTCACTACTTTGCGTTTGAACACTAGTTTTAAGCCCATTTAGCTATGTTGTGCATTTGTAAGAATTTTTCTCAGCGTACCTAAGTGTGATATTTGAAACAATTATGTTATTTTATGTGGTCAGCATATCGTACTAAATTGGTAACGGTTCTATTTGGAATAAATACATTATAAAGTTGCATCAGGTAAGTTGTAACAATTCAGCAGTTAGCATGAAAACAATATATCCAACATACGAGGGGGTACCCATAAAAAACCGGAATTGAATTGCCGCGCGCAGAGCTTGGATAGTACACCTTTCTGCCGCTAGGTTGTGGATAGTACAACTTATTGCGAGTTTTAAATTTAACTTGTTTTGTTCACTTGCAGTGCCATTTTTTGTTAATGCTGTTTTATTGTTATTTCGTTTTTTTCGAGTGCAAGTTTAAAAGAACAACGTGCAGCTGTGAAATTTTGTTTTCTGCTCGGTAAAAGTGCTGCTGAAACTGTTTCTATGTTAAAAACAGCTTATAAAGACGATGCGATGGAAAAAACTCAAGTGTACCAGTGGTTTATTCGCTTCAAAAATGGCGACGAGTCAATTGATGACCGACCTCGTACTGGACGTCCATCAAGTGCTCGAATCGACGAAAATATTGAAAAGATTCGAGAGTTTGTGCTCACAGACCGTCGACAGACAATTGAACAATTATCAAAGATTAGTGGGTTGTCTTGGAGCACGGTTCAGCGAATTTTAACCGAAGAGGACATGCAAAAAGAACATCGAGTTGAAACATGTCGTGCTTTGAATCAACAGCTTGAAACGGATCCAGATTTTCTTTCAAAGATCATTACTGGCGACGCGTCATGGTGCTATGGTTACGATCCAGAAACGAAGCAACAGTCCAGCGAATGGAAGACGTCACTGTCTCACCGTCCAAAAAAATGGCGTCAGGTCAAATCAAACATCAAAACGATGCTGATTTGCTTTTTCGACATCAACGGCGTAGTTCATGCAGAGTTCATGTAGCGGACAGGGAACTGGTTCTTCCACCACGATAATGCACCTGCACACACAGCCATTTCTGTTAAGCAGTTTTTGGCTAAAAATGGCATGGTGCCTCTGCCCCATGCACCTTAATCGCCTGATCTCGCTCCGTGTGAATTCTTCTTATTTCCACGTATGAAAAGGGACATGAAAGGACAGCGATTTAATAACATTGAAGAGGTCAAGAAAAAAAGGAAGGACGAGATGTCGGCTATAGCCAAAGATGAATATAAAAAGTGTTTCGAACAGTGGAAGCACCGCTGGGACAAATGTATTAGTTCTAATGGAGAGTATTTTGAAGGGGATAAGGTCGTTCTGTGATTTTCAAAACAATATATAGTTTATAAAAAATGATTCCGGTTTTTTTTGGGTACCCCCTCGTAATAACCCTTTTTCTCTCACTGTAACTGATTAAATGAAGTGTGTTAAATTGAGTACAGTTTGTACTCAAAATAAAGATAAAGTGATAGATCAGTTACATAAGCAGGTTTTGCAAATTATGAATCCAAATTAAAGTGTCGCTCCTATTTTCCGATCAATATACTCTACCTTTCCGTTTTCACTTCTAGGGTCTGGTTCTTAATCCATTCTTATTGAACTGTAGAACCTTAGCCGTGTTCTAAAGGCGTACTATTGAAGATTGTCGACAGTCCCGAGAATGGCAGGCAAACGGACAGGCAGTTATCCGCCTGTTCCTTACTGTTTAAAGTTAGAAATAATATAAGGTTGTTCGGAAAGTCATTTCGTTTTTTCCCGTCAGAGGACTTAATTACGTTTTTTCGAAACCAACTTCACACTTAAGCCGCATAACCATTGAGAGCTGATATTGCAAGGCTTGTGTGTGAATAAGTTCTATTAATTCTACCCAGTAGTTTTTGGTTGGTGCCCTTTTAAATATGGAGAGCAATAAGCAGCATTTTCGTAATATTTTACTTTTTTACTTCAGAAAAGGTAAAAATGCTGTCCAAGCGAGAAAAAAATTGACGGATGTGTATTGAGAAGGCGTGTTAACAGTACGCCAGTGCCAGAACTGATTTGCAAAATTTCGATCCGGCAATTTTGATGTCGAAGATGCACCACGGTCTGGAAGGCCGGTCGAAGCTGACAAAGATGCGATAAAGGCATTAGTTGATGCAAATCGGCGAGAGATTAAATTTGTCGAATTCGACTGTTTATAGCTATTTGAAAGGCATGGGCTTAACCTCGAAGCTCGATGTGTGGGTGTCCCATGTCCTTACAGAGCGAAATTTGTGTCGTCGCGTTGACGTGTGTGATTCGCTCCTCAAACGTCAAGAAAATGATCCATTTTTGAAGCGGATTATTACTAGGGACGAAAAATGGGTGGTATACAACAATGTTAAACGCAAGAGGTCATGGAGCAGAAAAGATGAACCGGCTCAAAGCGTGTCAAAAACCAACATTCACCAAAAAAGGTGATGCTCTCCGTTTGGTGGGATGTCAAAGGCCTCTTTTTTTTGAGCTTTTGTCGGACAATACAACGATTAATTCAGAAGTCTATTGTCATCAACTGGACAAATTGAATGATTCACTTAAAGAGAAGAGGCCCGAATTAATCAACAGGAAGGGTGTAGTGTTCCACCAGGATAATGCGAGACCTCACACAAGTTTGGTCACTCGCCAAAAACTTTTACAGCTTGAATGGGACGTACTGCAACATCCACCATATTCTCCAGATCTGGCGCCTTCCGACTACTATTTGTTCCGGTCCCTGCAAAATTTTTTGGATGGCAAAACCTTTAATATGGCTGGAGTTGGAGTTAAAGGTCACCAAAGAGAAGTACGCGAAGGAAGGAGACTGTAATATATGAGGATAAAAACACTGCAATCAGAATAATAATAAATAAAAAATTAAAAAGAACAAAATTACAAAATTATATATCTAATTAAATTTTGCAGCAAAGGGCTAAAAAAGTCTGACATTTGACAAAGCCAGATATTGCTACAGTCCAAAATTAAGAAACACAGAGCAACAGAGTTGGAGTGGGACCGTGAGGGAATTAAGGACAAGAAAGTAAAGGTTAAAGAAAAGTAAAGTTGAGTGTTAACAGCTAAGATTATCATCATAAGACCTAAAAATGTCATCTATTACAGATTTAAAACCTGACTGTTTGAGGGAAAAATACTGTTAATATTGAGAAATGCTTTTCTTTGCTTATGCATTATTATCTCTAAAATCTTAGATGGTATAGGCAGAATAGAATGCAAATGATCAAACTCTATAGATTTTTATTAGTTTATAGTTAGGAAAAAAATATATTCTTTAATTATGTGGGCAATATACTCATGATCTCATTCTACCCATCAATTAGAAGAAATTGTGGAAAATTTTGAAAGAAATGAATTTTCTTACGAAAAAAACTCATAACAATCACTTCTAATTGAGAAAGAAGGATTTATCTCCTCACACCAACAATATTTTGGAGCAGTTGGACAGTTTCGAAGGGAGAACATGAATATCTCCAATCTGGACGAAACCTCGGTAAATGGTGGATATACCTTTGGTAAAAAATGCCAGGATAAACATTTAAAAAACGCGAGGCAAGTTTTTATGGAAGAATGGTCCACTAGAAAATAATATACCTTCGGAAAAAGATTAATTAAGAGATTAATAATTACTATCATTTATAGCAAAAATGACTGACTTCTGACTTCACTTTATTACTGTGAAATACTTTTAAAATGTGGGTGTGTCGAACACGCGACTGAAATAGAAGAAGGAATGTGGAAAGCTAATAACATGCTTGAAAACACTGAAGAGTCACTTATTGTTTGCGTGGACTCCAGCGACTATAATTAACCTGACTACTCAGCACATGATGACTAAAATTTACAAATAAGGCTATATTGTAAATAGTGGATTTTTTAAAAATAATAATATTTATTACAACTTATCCATTTTCAAATTATTCTTACTTCTACATGCATAAGTTTTTATGTATCTGCCCATCTCTGTAATTATAATCATATATATTATTCTATAATAAATTCCCTGCACCTTTCATTCATCAAACTCGCCTTTCTATTGTATGTAACTTAGTGGGACCCTAATTTAGCAACGGTTGGAGGTATGTAGGTTTTAAAATCGGAAATATCGAAAACTAGCATTGCTATCATTATCTGAAAATTGAAATAACGTTTAAGTTTTCCCCCCTGTTTAATGATCCCTGAGATTACAAGTTTTAATTTCATTACTCTCTGGCATAAACAAACAAACTATAGCTTTGTTTTCGACAGAGATACCCTTTCCCCGGAACAATGTGAAACAACCTTTTGTGATAAATATTTTAACGTTTCTGTGTGAAGGTTTTCATGTAAAAATGGCATGTTGACTACCAAGCCACGTACTAGTTAGCTTAATGCTCAGAAATTAGTTCAATTAACAAAATCTTAGTCGCGATCAGTCGCCAGGGCTTCGCGTTCTGATTGAAATTTAAGATTTACGTAATTTCGCGAACGAATCGAAAGCGAAAACAGGATCATTAGTTTCAATCACCATGTTAATCGGATTTGGCTTCTGAACGGTCTATTACACCCCCCATTACTTTTGGATTATTTCCGTTGCCTGCAAATATAAATCGATTTGTATAAAATGTACCGTTTATATTCAAACGTCGAGCTGCTTCCCCTTTGAATTTCCATTTTGTTTATTTTCCCAGATGCGGGTACGCGAACTGACTGATATTGTCAAACCGGATTTGCGCTGCCACAAGTACAAATAGTCTTTGCCGGGCAACACATTATATACAAAAATGTACTTTTAAATTTATATTTCTGATATATGTTTTCGTTTCGTTATTTCAACTTCAAAAATATTTTAATGGGACATTTACAATGAATCTGATTTACATCACCGTAGCACCATCTAGAATATCTTGTTTCGAATAATTTTAGCATTGAAGATGCCAAGTGAGATTTTGGCAAAACGTCTGCAGGATTCCAGTCGGATGCAGGATTCTAGTCGGAGTTCAACAAGCGAACGGATGATATCCCGGAATATAGTGTCAATTGTAGAATTGTAGAACAACTGTTATTCTTGTTACGCCTCAGCAAAACATATCGAATAAATTGCGTTCCGACGTAAAGTTCTTGCATCCAAAATATATAAAACACGATCCGGATGAGTTATAAAATTGACACCCTTTCTCGGTGAACATAGAATTTTTAATCCAGGGTGGCAATTCTCTTCGTCACGAAGAGTCAATTTGCTAATGCAATGAGCCCTCTGAGAGAAAAATCTTAATTTACTTCTTAAGTATTATTTGGAACAGTTCCAAAGTTTTCATATGATTTTCCGTTGGGTGGGGGGTTATAGTTTATTGCGATATTCCTGATAAACGTTCGCTTGGTTTCCTTCGTCATTGAGTGAGGTTACAGATTCATTGTCATTTTCAGCATTGAAAGAATATCCTACATATGCAACACCTATCATTGCGTGTTATGCACATGTAATTTAAGCAAAAATTACTAATACTTTCAATTTAATATCAACTAGTATTATTTGAATACAATAAAATGGTTCAAACCACAAAACTGGTCGGCTCATAAAGGGAGGATTTTTGAATAATTACACACCGATCTAACGTGCGGGAAGCGTCACTTCACCACTCCAATTTCATTTCCCACGGATCTGAGCAACTTCTTACATTTCTGGGATTTTACCGCACGGGTTGAACAATCCGATGTTTTCGGAGATATTTCCCACGCCTTGAATTGTGACGTTTGTCAAATCTGACGGTCTGGTCAGTGAATGTATTCGTGTTCTTTTACGAAAATGTACCCAAAAACTAACTGTCGTAAAAAAGGATAGTATACAACGCGTGCGGTAAACTTTTTAGGTCACTCGTTCATTAAACACTCGATTCTCTGCGCTCCGCCCATGTCAAATAAACTCATGAGTCAAATGCCGTTTACCGCACTTGTTGCATAATATACTATTTCATTACTTCGTGGTGTTACAATTTCTTTTTTTTTATTTATCGAAAAATCTCTCCTTTATCCCTGTCAGATACATCTATTAATAAATACAGCACTCGAATGGGAAATGTTCCACGAAAACGATCCAATCACTTAGAGATGCCTCACGGTTCGGTTTCTTTTTTCCCGAAAACGTTCAATTCCATTTACCTTTCGTACATAATTAAATAATCCCGTCTTTAGCCGTTTAAAGCCTCTTGCCTCGCAGAACAAAACCTAATTAAACAAAGGACTGCCGTCCAGAGCCCGCAAACTCTGATAGAATTAAGATTCAGGCGAGCCGGGCAGTAGAATCGGCAAATTCTACGAAAAGAAAACGTTCGATCAATTACCCTTTTTGCGGAAAACTGTGTCCCTGTAATTTCTGAACCGTTGCGCTTATATATTAATCCGATTTTGGTGTGGAAAGAATCTGCGGTGATTCTGTTACCGGGTCTTTGCCGAATTATTACCAGTAATTCAAGAACGAAAATGTAAAATTAACACCAACAAACGAAATAAAATCGCAAATGATAATAGGCGCAAAGTGACGCTTAATGCGTTTTTAACATAATACTAACAATTATTAACAAGTCCGCCAATTTATAACCCACCAGAACAAATAAATTCTAAATAGTACCTAATGACAACAATATTTAAGATACTTCAAGTATCTTTTATAAGTAAAAAAGGAATTACGGTGTACCAGGTAATAAAGGACGAGAGAAGTGACGCAAGATACCTATATTTTTTTACTACAGTTAAATATGATTTTATTCTCATTTGTCCATAATCAATTATAGTTAAAAAATGAGTAAAATAAGTAAGCTTAGCGGTTGGCATCGTAACGGCTAATATTGCTTCTACTATACCTTCGTAAAAAAGTCTTTTTAAATTAACTTTTATTTATATCCCAGAGGGGAAAAACGATATTGCCATACCGTTTCCACTACATTCTGTGTTTTTTACGCTCTTTTATCCTAGTGAAAAATATTTATACCATTATATTTGAAATTTTCGAGAAAATAATAAATAATAACTCTTTTTGACATAAAGCGCCTCCTACCCACTCGTAAAAGAATTAATATCGTGATATTGAGATGCCATTCGAAGCTCCTATAAATACTCTTTAAAACTAAAATAAGTTCGTCGAAATCGGATTAGCCAAAAAAAAGTTATTCAACTTTTTCTAAATCAATATTTGACCCTTCCCCACCCTTAATTTGACAAGATAAAAAAAAATATTTTAAACAAAAAAGTTTCCTCTTTTTTTACGGTTAACCTGAAATTTTACCAAAAATTGCTGTAAAATTATGGCCGGGTCAAAAGGACATAACCAAACGGTTAATCACTAAATGATTAGTTATTTCCCAGACCGGTATAGAATATGGAACCCAAACTTTGATTAAGAGCTCATTAATGATTTAGTGAAACGATAAGAAATAAACCAGATCAAACCAAAAAACTCTCAAGTTCAGTTTAAGTTAGATTTTTTGATTACCTGTATGGTAAGTTCATTGTAATTAAGACCCAGTTAAACAATTTCAGTAGTAGTACTTTCGGTTAGAGATTTCCTGGTTTTCTAAGTGGTTTCAAAATTGTATGCACTAAAAGGTAAGTAAACTTTGCTTAGATTTAGTTAGAGGTCTGGTGATTTCCAAGCATACCAGACCTCGAATTTGAAGCTTCAGTATCTTAGTACCTTTACCCAATTTAAAGAAGAATTGGGGTGTACACTTTTCTTTTGACGGTTAACCTGAAATTTTATAAAAAATCGATGCAAAATTTGGGCCAGCTCAAAGGGAAATAACCAATCGGTTAATCACTTAATGATCATTCATTTCCCAATCCGTTAGAAAATATGGAACCGAAATTTAAAGTAACAGCTCATTAATGATTTAGTGAATCGATAAGAAATAAACCTGATCAAACCAAAAACTCTCAAGTCGATTTTAAGTTGTTTTTTGATTACCTGTGTGGTAAGATAATAATCAAGACCCAGTAAATGATTTGAATAGTACTACTTTCCTTGATTTTACAAATGGTTTCAAAATTGTATGCACTAAAAGGTAAGTAAACTTTGCTTAGGTTTAGTTAGAGCTTTATTTATTTCCAAGCATACCAAACCTCGAATTTGAAACTTCCTACTATTTACAAAACTTCTGGCTTCCTCCTGTCTCGGTTGTTGTTGAATCGAACTTGCTAACGTGTCGCCATTCATCCTGTTGGCTTCTTCAACACTCGGCGCAGGAGGAATCCAGAAGTTTTCTAAATAGCAAAAAGTTTTATTGAAAAATTGAATCTTTCTAATTATTATCCAGATTATCTGTTGTTAGCTTCCAGTGGGTTGTTTTAGCCTGATTCGGATCTTTTTTTTTTTGGGTTGAAGAACGGCAAGTAGGCGCTTGCTCGAATTGAGGGCCGTGGTTCGTTGAATTTACGTTATTATTATTATTATTATTATTATTTTATTTATTTATACGAACTCTTCGTTGACTTTTCTTTTGTGGGCGCCAGGTAGTTTGCTAAGGCCCAATGATACTACAAATTAAGTTACCTCCAGAATAAAACTACCAAACTCTAAAGGTTATCACTTACGTTTATTAATCAACAGTTACTACGCGCAAGATCGTTTCGACACCTACAAGTTTATTTGCTGGAAATATGTAAACGAAAAATAGAGATTGGAAGGGATAAAAAAAACACTAGGTAGTAGGCACCAGCGCTGGGCAAACAGTATATAAATAAATAAATACAAGAGGATCCGAATATCACAAATTATTATCACTAGTGGATACAACCAGAGTTATCGCGCTAGCTCCGTGTTGCCTAAAAGAAGAGCAGTAACCCGGTAAATCCGGTAGTAATAGCAAAACCAGTACGTGGTACTTATCCCAAATCCTTCCGGCGTGGACGGGCGGTTTTAGTATGGATGCCGCGGATGGCGGACTTGCGTCGACATGGAGGGACGGCTAACCCAGCAACCCGTCCGACGGCAGGAATCAAACTTATTCCCCGAATGGGTGTACCCTAGTTGTGCTCAACCACTACCCCGTTACACCCAACCTAAGCGCCTAAGAGGAAACAATAATCAGGAGAATCACGCACGGGCCTCCAGCTGGGCCGTATAATACAATAAACTGGCGCCTTACCTCCACATCAGTTTCCCGAACGGATGGAGACGTAGCGAACCAGCAAGACTCTTCAATGGCTAAAGTAATGGCCAATTCTAGACGTTATTTACGCAACTAACATTTCCGGACAATAGTAGATAACGACAGATAGACTATCAGCGAGGGTCTGTCTTGCTTGTCGAGTTGCTACAGAACCCTAAAACGATCTCAGCAAGAGATGCGCGCGGAAATATCGCGATCCTTTATACGCGTTGGCACACTTCCGTGTGCGTATTTTGTCGAACGATATTTTATACCTACAGGTAGTCGACCCATTATACCCTATTAATCGTAAAGCTAATCCTATTCGAAGTATATATATATATAAAAAAAAATCGTAACACTGTGGTATACCGTATAAGTTTTTAAGTTATTTACGTGCTTGTAAACCTAAGGGTATAATATATAAACATTTTTTTAAATTGCTCCACCACCACCAAAAAGCACTGATTTATAAAGTTGATGAATGTTCGACAACCAGTTTATAGAGGACCACAAAATACAAAAAGTTCAAGATGTTGAAGTACATTTATCTCAAAAGATTCAGCAAAATGCTATTAGGAAAAGCTAGAATTTAAAGTTATACGAAATATTTTTTATATAACCTATTGTTATATTATACAACAACATTAGTCACTAGTTTGATTTTCCACAAGCGGAGCGAGTGATAAATAAAAAATGTTGGAATACTATACTATACTATACGTTTCTTAGTACCATTCGTTTTCGCAAGACTGCACGAAAACGAGACTGATGTCTTAAAATTAAATTTGCGCAGGTTCTATCAGTGGATAATTGGGTATTTTACAGTAGGTAAGAGAAACACATGGTTATAAATCAAAATCACCATACACAAAATTTACTTACAATTTTATTATCCGAAGCAAAATATAAAACTCTTATTCAAAATGCAAAGTTGTTATTTTAATTGTTTATTGAAAAACTAAATAAATTAATTTTCTATAATTCGTTGCATGCATCGCGATACGAAGTGATTAAAGTGTTATACTGATGATTTTAACTTGTTAGCAAAAACACCTAATCAGAACTTCAGCTATTAAACGGTTGATTTATTGCCTAGACACCCTGTAGAGACAAAGCGATAAATGGACCGACTCAGAAATTTTCCCGAGCGTTCTCGTATATAAAATTCCAGGCGAAATAATAAATTGCCTCTAATACGATATTCCAACGGCAAAGCCAAGCGGTGGCAATTTTAACTAAAACGCGTTATTTGGATAAATCGATTTGCATTTACGGCAACGGAAAGTAATTCAAAAGTAATGGGGGGTGTAACACGGCGCCCCCGAAGCCAAATCCGATTAATATGTTGATTGAAACTAATGATACTGTCTTCATTGACAGTCTCCATGCAACATTCGGTGCTGCCCTCGGTGCGACTTTATCGTATTATCGGAACGTGACTTGAGAAATGCCATCGGGCGGCCCCTCGACGACATCCCCCCACAACCCCCAGATAATGGGAATTCAATTTCGCGATCTTGTAAAAAGTTTTTAAGTTATTTACGTGCTTGTAAACGACGTCATTTGTCTGCGTCAGACGTAATGTGAAAAAACTGGTTTAACCCCATCGTTGCCGACGACGCCATTTTTGGTAGTGGCACGGTGCTTTTTTTGTTTTGTTTAAACCCGATTCCTCCTCTGCTTAACTTTGTTCTAGGGCGAGACGTAGTTTTTATCTATATACCATTCGCGATGAATGTCTTCAAAAATTAAATTATTAATAATTAAAAATAAAATACATATAGTCTTTATAAACTAGAAACTATTCATCTGACACAAAAAATAAACATGCTATTATAAAGACAATTTAATATGCTTTAGTATGAGTTTAAATTTGTCAAGAGTGCTGAACTTTTATATGCGTAGCTACCCTCTGTGGTTGAGCAATCCATGAGGCGCGTCCCCCGGGTGGCGGATAGGGGAACCCAGGCTCTCACGGGCCTGGGTGGCTGGGAATAAGGAGGCATGAGGAGGTAAAAATCCAATAGGGCTGACAAATAACCAGTCGTGGACCAGCTGACCCTGCCCAGCTGTCGTGTCGTGGCTAAGGGCATGCACAGGGTAAAACGGTTCCAACTGGCTTGTAGTCGGTTGATAAACCAGGCGTCGGGTGCCGGCTCGACGAGTGGGCACGCGACGCGGGGGGTCTGAGCTTCACCACTTGGACCAAGAGGAGTAAACCTCAATAAAAATCCTAAATCCTACGGTGGGGGGTCGGGCCTAGGGGATGCATGGCTAGATAGAAAATCAGTCTCTACCGATCCCAACCCCGAGGCACCGGGCGCACCTCGGGGAAGGAAGCTTTACCTCTGCATGAGGGGGACCGTTTGTTTCTCTAGCTATTCGTGGGACCTTTATGGAACCAGAAATGTAATGTGTAAAGGAGAAGGAGGAGGGGCCCCAGGGGGGCTTCAGCAAGCAGGGGCGTCCTCAGGAAGGCCCCCTCCAAGGGCGATCTGAACAGGATCCCCAGGTCGCCAGCGGGGTGGAGGGTTCGGTACAAACCGGGAACAACACCTCGATGACACACCGCCCCAGACATAGGAGTGGGGCGGAAAAAAGATGGGCGAAGAAGAAGAGACTCGCGGTGACGGTTTCGGAACCGCAGACGGGCTCTCTTCCGGCGCCCAGGAATCCTGCCACGCCGTCAACGGAGGGCTCCATAGGAGGCACACCGGAAACGGCAGGCGGGAAGCGGAAAAGAAAAATGGGAGAGACCACTCAGGTTGGGGCACCTGCCGGGGGTCGGCGGCCGACACGCGGCCCGGCGAAAGCTGGGCCCGGGAAAGGCGGGCCGTCCCGGGGGGGCTCTGAGAGGGGGCTCGGTTCTATGCACAAGCGGTTAGGCTGTGGAGGAGCCACATCCTGATCGAAATGATGGATGAAGAAACCAGGGAGTGGGTTCGCAGGGAGCTGATCAACGTTAGGCCCTGGGGGCTCGCAAACCTGGTGGAGGTCGATCCGGAAGGATTGAGACTGAGGAGGGCGGCGATCTGGATTCCGGGCCTGGGGGCGGGTGTCTCGAACGAGGCACTAGTCCGCTGCTTGGCAGCTCAGAATGGCCTAGATTGCCGTGCCTGGAGGGTCTGGCAGAGGATGGAGGATGCAAGGGGCACAAGGTTGGTGGTGGGCGTGGACGAGAAATCAGCAAGCGCCATCACGGCTAAGGGCTCACTTCTCTTCTGCCTGGCGGCTCAGGTAAAAGTGAACCTGTCGGCGCTCAGGCCGCAGGGGAAGAGGTGGCCGCGGGGGGCTCACACGAAGAGGGCTCGTCCATGGAGGTTGGGGGGCCTGTCGGAGAGGCGGTGCCCACGGCTTTTGTGGGAGAGACCTCCGGAGGGCCCTCCGAGCAAGCGAGAACCGAGGAGGTATCTCGGATGGAAGTTGACCGGGGAATCCCATCAGGGTCCACCAGTCAGGAAGCGGAAGCGGAGGGAGGTGCTACCTCGGGCTCGGATTCGGGCTGAGGCTAGCATCGTGACCCACAGGTGGTATTCCCGTAATAACATCTTCACGGGGATATTACAGATTAGCCTGAAACACAGCAGGGCTGCAACGACCCACTTATGCAGGAAAATTTCGGAGGGCGGTACATCCATTGTACTGATCCAAGAGGCCTGGATTGTAAAATCAAGGGTTAGGGGCTTATCTCTGGGAGGATCGATCCTGCATAGTGTCGACTCCTTAGAGGGCGGTCCCAGGGCCTGTATACTAACCATGGGGCTGAAGGCCTTTTTCCTAAGGGACAAGGCGTCCAGGGACCTGGTTCCAATTCTGGTCAGATCCCCCACTCGGGACGGCGTGAGGGAGGTAATAGTCGCCTCTGCGTACTTTCCAGGCGACCGTAGCTGTCCTCCGCAGGAGATCAGTGACTTGGTCTCCTACTGTAAGGAGGCGAATCTTCCTCTCTTGATTGGCTGCGACAGCAATACTCACCACGTTTTGTGGGGCAGCGCGGCAACGAATAGAAGGGGGGGAGACCTCGTGGAGTTCATGGCCTCGGCAGGGCTGCAGGTGGCCAACAGAGGGGTAGAACCCACGTTTTTCACGACGGGTCGGAGCTCGGTCATAGACTTAACACTTTGTACCAGGGCTCTGCTCCCGGAAATAACTGGCTGGTGTGTCTGTGGGGAGGACTCTATGTCGGACCGTAGATACATCACCTTTGGGTTGGAGATGGGTGTTCGGGAACCCGTTAGATTTAGGAACCCCCGGGCAACAAACTGGGAACTTTATAGAGAGGAGTTCGCTTGGCGCCTAGGGGGCTTACCAAGGACACACCGGACAATTGAGGAGATTAACGAGGCCGCCGACCGAGTCAGCTCCGCTATGATGCGGGCGTTCGAGAATAGCTGCCCCGAGACAGAGGAGCATAGGGCGGGGAGGACTCCTTGGTGGAGCTCTTCCCTGGAGTGTCTCAGGAGGAAAGTGCGGAGGCTGTTCAATACAGCGAGGAGCAGCAGCCAATGTGCGGACTGGGATCTCTATAGGGAGGTCCGCAGACAGTGCAAAAAAGAACTACGGGCATCACAGAGGAAGGCCTGGAGGGGCTACTGCGACGGAGTAATGAATACCCCGGACGCGGCTAGGCTCCTTAGGGTACTCAGAAGTGACCCTGCGGGAAGACTAGGAGTGGTCCGCAGGACCGGCGGTGGCTACACAGCAGGATCAGCGCACACACTACAACAGTTGCTGAACACGCACTTCCCTGGGTCCGCTGATCCGGACACAGGGGGGAATATTGAAGCCGGGGGTCGTTTTGGATGCGACTACGCCACGGCTAGGAGGGTGGTTACCCATAGTAGGCTCAGGTGTGCTATTGGCCCCTTCAAGTCGGCGGGCGGGGATGGAGTATTTCCGGCTCTGCTGCAAAGGGACGGAGGTCTCCTGACCAGCCCGCTGATGGACCTGTTCAGGGCCTCCATTGCGAGGGGGTACGTGCCCGAGCTGTGGAGACATAGCAGGGTAGCGCTCATTCCCAAGGTAGGGAAGAGTGCGTATCGAAGTGGCGAGTCTGTGGGCTCAGCTCTTCACCATTTTCCAGGTTGGAAAAGGGTATGGGCTCGGGACGGCTGTCGGTGTGCGTGTTAGCTGACATCGAAGGGGCATTCAATAACACGGCCCTGTATTCGATCTGTAGGGCGGTGGAGAGTACTGGAGTGGGGACGGCCATCGTAAGGTGGATCCACTCCATGCTAACCGACCGCAGGGTTGAGGCAAGACTGGGTGGGGAGCAGGTCTCCATCGGTTCATCACGGGGTTGTCCACAGGGCGGGGTCTTGTCCCCGTTCCTGTGATGCCTAGTGGTGAACGAGATATTGCATATTCTGAGGAAAGAACACGGGGTCTATGCTCAGGCATATGCAGACGACCTTGTGATAATGACACAGGAGACGGACGCGAGGAGGATGCACGGGCTCCTGAACGGGGCATTGGCAAAATTCTCACAATGGTGCCTGGACAGCAAGTTGGCTGTCAATCCTGGCAAGGTGGAGATGGTCATCTTCACTAGAAAAAGGAAGATGGAGTGCAACCTCAACATTTCGATGGATGGGGTGCCTCTTTCTGCAAATGGAAGGGTAAAGTACTTGGACGTATGGTTGGACTCTAAGTTGACCTTCCAGGAACATATAAGATCAAGGACAAGGCCGACCTTTGGAGCTCTGTGGGCGTGCCGGAGAGCGGTAGGGTGCACTTGGGGACTTGGGCCGAAGATCATGCAGTGGATCTACGGTACCATGGTGGTGCCTATGTTCACGCATGGGGCAGTGGCATGGTGGCCGGGGACCAAAAGAGCGGGAGCAAGGCTAGTTCTTGACAAACTGCAGAGATTGGCTTGCCTCTGCATAACGGGCGCCCTGAGAACGGCGCCCACGAGAGCCCTAGAGGCTCTGGTGGGGTTGCTCTCTCTGGCGGATCGGGTGCAGATGGAGGCGGCCAGGACAGCTGTGAGGCTGGCGAGCTGCGGGCTCTGGAGGGAGGGAACCTTCAATCGGGGTCCGTACGACATTTTAGAGGGCTGTCGCGCCGAGTGACGTCATGATCCCCGAGATGACCTTTGACAAATTGACCTTTCCCTTTCCATCAAGGGAATATTGGAGAGAGGACAGAGTCGGCTCCTGGGATGGACTTGTTTGGTACACGGACGTGTCCAGAATGGGAGATCTGGCCGGAGCTGGAGCGTACTGCGAGACAACGGGATCGAGCTTGTCGGTCCCACTGGGTCAGTACTGCACTGTGTTTCAGGCGGAAATTTTCGCTTTATTGATGGCGGCCAGAGAGGTGCTTCGGCTCAACCACGAAAGCAGGAGAGTCCCTTTAATACTAATACCAATGCGTAGCTACGGTTAAAGAAATGAAATGTGTTCATGCAGTAGTGATGGTAATAGTAACAAACTTGTTACAGACTTAAATTCATCGTCTTGACAACTGAAATTTTCACATTATTCGTTTTTAACCAATTTGATAGGGTTTAAGCTTGATGTTTAATACACCGCTCAAATTATCGCTTTAATCGAAAGTAAACTTCGCCAGCGAGCTGTTGCTCTACAACTGGATATGGTATGAGGAGACTTGATCCTTTGCTAGGCGCCATGGAACTGCTGATGACCGCTTTATTGTGTCAACAATAATAAGAAATCATCACCTTAATGAGGTTCAACTGCAAAAACAACTCCATGAAGCTAGAAGAATGGTTATTAGTCCGTGGACAGTGAGAAGAAGACTGATGGAAAATAATCTGACCCCAAAAACAACTGCAATTGGTCCAAAACTTAGTCTAGCAACAAAACACGCCTATGGGGGTCGGTTCTGTTTTCAGATGAGACCAGAATATGCCTTTTTGGTACTGACCGACGAAAAAAAGTGTACGAAAAACCAGGTGAACTATTTGCAGAATGCTGCAATGAAGAGCGTAGCCCTTATGGAGGTAGTTCCTGCATGATATAAGGCGAAATTTCTATTAACTCACGAACCGACCCCGTTTTCATCCGTAAGGGTAGCCGTGGTCAAGAGGCAGGAGGTTTAACAGGTGCTAGGTACTTGGAGGATATTTTATCATATCACGTGGTACGGAATGTCGACCACATTGGAGAAAAATGCTAGGCCGCACACCGCAAGCATCGTGCAAAATTACATTACAGAAGTCGATTTTCGAGTTGTGGAGTGGCGAGCATGCAGTCCCAACCTCAATCCCATCGAACATTTATGGGATGAGCTAAAATAGAGAATTCGAGCTAGACTTTATAACCCAACCTCGATCTCAGAGCATATTGTTGCAGTAGAGGAAGAGTGGCTTAACATTCCAAAAGAAACAATAGCGAACTTAGATCTATGCCTAATCGAGTAAGAGATGTTATTAGGGCAAGAGGGGATCATACCAATTATTAAAAAATAAGTGTTGAGTTGCTAATTGTCAATAACGCTATTTGTTTTTAGTAATAAAAAAAAGTTTATTTGACTCATGCAGTTATTCTACCATGCCGAACCTAAAAAGCAGAAATAAACTTCAATCAATTTAAACTCGTATCAACGCATATTAAATTTTCTTTCGAACAGCATATTTTATTTTATCTGATCAGTAGTTTCCATAAAAAATTGAAATTGAAATCAAAAGTTCACAATGGGTCGATTTCTATGCACGCGTCTAGTTAAATTCCTACGGATTAAGTGTAAGAATAGCACTTCATCACCTTGATGGAGAAGTTAAACTTCGCCTTTGGTCAGTTTTCTCATTCTATTTTTCCTTTTTTAATTCCCTGTTTTGCTCTATTTTATTCAGTAATTACACAGGTCTACAGTGATTTTCATGTTTGAAAGCTGTTTGCTTATTTGTATATTTTTGGGTACCCTTTTTCCCCAAAAACAACATATTTTTGCTCTATCACGTCATTTTTTTATAGAGCTCTATATCTTAAAAATGTCATTTTATTAATATACATACTTATGAAATGTTTGGCATGATTTTTAAATGAATTGATTTTTATTAAATTGAATGTATTTGGTAACACTACAGAATATTAGATTTCTCTGCAAAGCAGCAGAGTTGGCGCTGAAGCGTCAATACAACTTTGTAATCTGCTTATGCGCAGTTTGGTTGTATTGGTGGTCGTGCTACTGTGTTTGCGGCTATTATACCACGCTTATTTTGGTGTAAAAATTGGGGACCGAGACAAGTCCTGGGCTCCTCATACTTGTTTCGTTTGCGTTGAAGCATTAAGAAACTGGTTAAAAGATGGGAAGAAATTTTTAAATTTTGGTGTTCCTATGGTATGACCAGAGTCTAAGAATAACCGTAATGATTGTTATTTTTCTTCGTGTCATGTTCAAGGATTGAACAGAAAACATAAGAAACCTACTGTCTATTCCAACCTTGACTCTGCTATTCGACCAGCTCCTCATGGACCAGATATACCAATACCTACCATCCCAAAAGAACTAGAAAACGTTATACTGTCAGAATCGGAGGAATATAATTTCGACCCAGATGACCCAAATTTCAGAGCCAGAAGTGTTTAACCAGAGCAAATTAAAAGATTTAATTATAGATTTGCACCTTCCAAAGGATGCATCCGAAATGTCCACACTTCGTGACAAGCATTTACTGGCACCTGGCGTCACATCAAGCTTTTACCGGAATCGCTAAAAAAAGTTATGTCAACATTTTACTCTTATGATAGCGGACTACCGCTGGATGTTAAAACGGGATATGCCCTTAAAAACACAAAAAGAAGACGAGACGGAGCAAAAAAATAAATTATTTTTGAAATATCGTTTTTTTCTTTTAATATCTGCAAAAAAAAACCTTCCGTAATACAAATAAATGCATGGAATTATTAAAATCAGACTACCAAAATTACATAAAATCAGTTCTCAAGTTTACTTTTGTAAGCCTGTGTTATTTATTTATTTTTTTTGCATAAAGATTATTTTCATGCACGTCGGTTTTTTATAAATCAAACTTCATCATCATCATCCAACAGGATGATTGACGAAACAGTAGCCTGTAGTAGTTTCTTTGGAATTTTATTACTATTATTACTTTTATTGCGTGGTTAAGTTAAGCGTTTGTTTATATTGGCTTTAATTAAGATCTGTTTAATCTTGACACACCAATCTCTGACACAAATTTATCGCACTTAAAGTTCAAAAAATTTTGCATATATTTTTTGAAAACATCCACACCTGGAACAATCTTAATTTACAGCGATTAGTAAAACAAAAAGGTATTCTGCTACAAAAAATGCGAATGACACTATTGGAATGCAATATTGTCATTGCACAAAGCAAACGTAATTTTATTTTTGTTTACTCATTACTGGCAGAATGTTTAAGTTTTGATAAATATACGTCTACGGAAATAATGGCTAAAATAAAAACAAGCAAGTTTTATTTTCACTTATTCTACAATCATAATATAGTTAAAATAAAATATTAAAAAAATTGCTCCGTTTGTTATATAAACTTTTGACTATATATTTTTCTTATGCCCTCTATCTGAACTTGCGATTTTAAATACATTACAATTTAAATCCCCTCTACTTAACTTAAATCCCAAAAAAGCTAAACAACATTTTTCACTTTTTGCGAAATGAGTGATGAAAATGGCATAGAATAAATCTAAGTTTTTTTTTTGTTTTCTCTTTTCTTTTGATTATACTGACATTGTAATTTGATTATTTTTGGCATTTCTTTACTTAACCTGCAATCATGATATGCTTAAAATAAACTTTTAAAAACTGCTCTGTTTGTAGTGGAAACTTTCGACTCTATATTTTTTTATGCCCGCTTGTGTCCGAACTCATAATTTTGCAGATACTATAATCTTTAAATCTCTCTACTTAACAGCCAAACAAGCTAAGGAACATATTGCAGCTTAGCCCTATTGAAAAATGAGCGATGGAACGGGGAAAGAGTTAATCTAAGTTTTGTTTTTTTTTTTTCTTTCATTATACCGAACTTGTAATTTCTTTTTTTTTTGTTGTTTTGTTTATATTAAAATTTTACACAATTTCTTTTGGTTAATTTAAGTCTGTATTAAAATATACGATATTATCGAATTGAATTAATCAATAATAAAATTGAACTTGGTACCTCGGTTCATCGGACTTGATTTAGACCTGACTATATCAAAGTTATTAATTTCAGTTGCATCCTTGAATAAACTGACGCTAAGCACATTAACCAAAACTAACCATTTATTGATTAAATTGATAAGCAAAAAAATTTTTTTTTTCAATTTATATATCTAAACCGGAAGAAAATAAAATAGAAACTCAATAAATATAGCCTTTCATGATAAATATCATTTTATTACCTTTGTTATATTTACAACAAACAAATATTTTTTTTATCAAAATTGAGAAAAAGGTGTGCCATTTCATGCTCTTATTTATTAAGCGTTAGTCAAGTTGGCTACAAATTTCTGAATTAAGAACCTGGCCGTTGGCACCAATAATTCAATAAAAAAAAAGGACAGGACAAGGGATAGATCCTCTAGAATTAAAATATCGGCAGCCGGAGTGGAAGGCATCATAAGTGTGTATTTAGAATTACTAGAGTAAGAACCAAATTAAAAAAAAATATATATATATTTAAAAATTGGTGTTACGAGATACAATTTCGACGGCAGCTAGAGTATTCCACTTTTGACGGAAACTTTCAGAGACACATCAAAGTGTGTTCCCTAGAAAATTTTATATTTTATTTAGGAAAGATTTAAAAAACACAAACTCAAAATATTTAATTTTGATCATCTGAACTGCCTACTTTTCAACATACCTGATTAAAGTTGTTATTTTATAAGAACCTTTGGTCATAGAATAATTGAATTATTAATAATTAATTACATCGAGTCCAGAGATACACACAAGTGTGGAAGAAAATATGGGATATATTTTTTTTTGACATCTACTCAAAATTCATTATAGAGCTTCTTGCGTAATTAGAATAAGAAGAAGAAGAAAAAATCCTTACCCAAATTCAGCGGCCATGTTGTCCACCTTTTTATCTTTAAACTTCAATTTTAGTTTCGGAAAGAGTGTTGAAAATTAAACATAAATCATTGCTAGAATTATATCTCCGCAAAATAAGCCCTATAAACCATCCGTTTTATTACGAAAAATAAAACGCTTCAAAATTGGAAACTTTGTTCGGAACGGGCTGTTAAAAGTGTTATAAAATCCAGATTATTTTCGAGAGGATTTCGAAAGTGTAAACTTATAATTCCCCCAGTAGGCCGCGGATGCGGCGTTGTCGGATCCTTTCATTTAGTAAATTGCCGCCAACTTTTAATTGGAAATATATTGCGGCTACGTGGTGGTAGTACGATAGGAGTAAAGGCAGGAAAATTTTCGCCGATAGAACGTTTTTCTTTTTTAATCATAAGAAAGGGAAGAATAGGACTGTAGTTTTTCTCCACTCTGCAGCCATGGCTTGGTTGGCTTTGTTTCACCATTCTTTTCTGTCTTCTGTCTCTGTTCAGTTGTTAATCTCCACTTCATTTATGTCCTTCAGCGCCTCGTACAAACAACTCACCTTAGGTCTGCCTCCCCTCGTCCTTCCTTCAATTCGAATCTCTAATATTTTTTATGAAATATTTGTTTTTATTCGCTCTATATGTTCTCCCCACTTAGCTTATAACTCTTTGCCGTGCCTACAATATTAGGTTGATCAAATAGCTTTTGTAGTTCCTTATCGTTTGGCCTTTCCCATCTATCATACCTAATATTTTACCAGACACGGAATTAATTGAGTATTATCGAAGAAACATATATCCTTCAAGCCTGAATTTCTCCGTTACAGGTATTGAGGAAATCGAAATATTAAACATAATAAATAATATTAAAACTAAAGCTGTAGGTGTGGATGGTATCAATATCTCGTCAATTAAACTTTGTGTTCCCCATATATTACCGCACATCACACATGCAATAAATTTTTGTTTACAGAAATCTATATTTCCTGATGAATGTAAAAAGCCTTCGTTATTCCTCTGCCTTAAATACCAAATCCAACGATTTTGAATAATATCTATTTAAAATCATTGAAAAAGTTATTAACTCAAAGCTTCAAAAAGCTTTTGAAAATTACCGATGATATTTTTAAAGCTCTAGATGAAGGTAAACTTAGTGTTCTGACTCTCTTGGATTATTCAAAAGCTTTTGATACGTTCAATCATTCTTTACTAACCCCAGTTTTACATTACTTATGATTTTCTGTAAACGCAGTAGATCTATTTTCTAGTTATCTTAGTAATAGGGTTCAAGTAGTGAGATACAACGCCAAATTATCTTCTTTTTTATGTCTCAATAAAAGTGTGTCTTTCGTATCTACGTCATTATTATGCCAGTGACGCACAAATTTACTTAACATTTTATCCACTACTGACAAGTCCATTTTTACATTGTTTGGACGTAAGAAAAACAAAAGTTTCTATCTACTTATATTTAAAGAATCAATTTTTATAAACGACAAAGTAATTCAATATAATGAAACTGTAAGAAATTTAGGTCTATTGAAAGACAGCGAATTGAGATTTGCAAATCACACATCTAAATGCATTCAAAATATTTGCTTCAATTTAAAGATTATTTACCAAAACAAGGATTATTTAAATAGAAAAACAAAAGTGTTGATGTGTTAGTCATTAGTGTAATCACAACTTAACTTCTCTGATGTTATATTTCATCCATGTTTGAATCACATTGATATGTTTCGTATTCTGAAATTACAAAAACTGCTGTTTGAGGCTGATATTCAGTGTAAGAAAATCTGAGCGTATAAATCACACTCTCCGAATAGTGAGATGGCTAAATCATATGCACCCTGTTTGCTTATTTTCTAAAATTTTGGTGACTAAGTCTCCTCCTTACTTATATGAAAAAATACAATTTAGAAATGACGTGCACACTATCAATATTAGGTATAAGGGGACCCTCATATCACCATTTCACTCTACTGAGCTTTTTAAACTGTCATTTTCTTATGTAATCACTAAATTTGTTAATGAATTACCAAGCAAATTAAATCTGATATCTTCATCAAAAAGTAATAAATCAATTTTTTTATATCTTTTTGAAAAACAGTGTTCGCTAGTTAATTATAGATAAAAATAGGTAGGTAGTTCAAATAAACGATATTGTCTAACGGTTATTGTTCCTCCCTGTAAGATTAAAGATTACATTGTGTGTGATACTTTTTCATAATTGCCACATCTGCAATTTGTATTTGTTAGGCCTTAGGTGAAAACCTGAAAAGGCTAAGAGGAAGAATAGGTCGCCATTTTCAAAATTGATTTGTTTTCGTTTATTATTGACTTGTTGATTATTGGAAATAAAGACTTTTATTCTTATTATTATTACTCCAATTATATTACTATATACTATATATTATACTACTATATTATTACTATATTATCACAAACGTTCTTTCGCTTTGTTTGCTTTTATCCATTATCCACGTTTCATTTCCATATAATATACGTTTCAAGAGTTATAAATTCTCACTTGTGCACTTCTAGACAGCAATTCGCTATTAAGTAAATTCCTAAACAATAACCTGCTTGGAATTTTTTATTTTAGTAAGTTCTGCACCCAAGTAAATAATTCCCGTTCCTCAAAAGTTTTGTAATTTTAAACTATCCATATTCGCCAGCTTCCTTCTTAATCCATGCCAGTTCAGTTTGATCGTTCTAATGAGCTTACTATCTACTCCTGACTGCTTGAGTGATATATATAGTTTATTCCAATTTATTTATTTCTCCATTTCTCCATTAATGTATTTAAAAGAAAAGGTAATCTTACTGTACATAATTAGAAAAAGCAAAAGTACCATCAAAAAAGTAGCAATAAACCCTGAACAACAGGTATTCAGGTATTTTTTTTCCTGTTATCGTTTACTCGAATTCCAAAAATTCTCTTCTAAATTATCAATTTTAGTCGTTTGTCGGTTAATATCTGATCAGACAAACGCACATTGGCAATGCCGCTTGATCGATCTTGCAGGTGTATACACCGGACTAATCCTTACCATAAAAATACTATTCTGTCCGCACCTGTAAGATGCCGTAGATTTATTTTGCCGTTTTTAATTTTCATTCTTTCTTTGTTTATTACTTCTTATCGTTTTATTCCCAAACATAAAACCGGATAATACCCTGCGTATTTCCATTAACAATAAAAAGGGACATTAACGGCTAATATTAACAATACATTCATATTAACTTTCAGTGTAAGTATCATACATAATATTTAAATAGATATATAAAAAACTAAATAGGTTAAATCTATTACTTAATATTTCTTGACTTAATGTTTGGAAAGTTAAATCGTTTAAATACACTGTCGAACTCAAGCGAAGCTACTATTGTAATAGAGTCAAATAACTTAACGTTAATTAATAAATATGGATATCAAGAGTTTAGTAAGTAAATTATGCAACAAGTTTGATAGACACCAGTTTAGTCGAGAGTTTGATTTGGTATAAGCGAAGCTAGTGCTTAATGAACCATTACTACATCCACCAGTTTTTGCCTACATTTTTGCAAAACAGCAGCAGTGACGAGTGGCTTGACGAAATCATCCGATTGCTACCTTGGCGAACGAAAATGAAATCTAAAAGTGACATTTTGCACACTATAGGATCGATGTCTAATAAGGTATTTTAAAGTAGGGAGTAAAAAGAAAATACTGCTCTTATAGAATATACAAGGTTATACCCTTACAAACTAATTCCAAGTAAAAAAACATTTTATAACTTTTAGCGCATGTTGTGAATTTTTTGTTAATGTTAATGTCCAACTGCCTGAGTTAATACGGCTTTCTTACGCCAACGTAGTTTTGATCTCTGATTTTATCTTGTATTATACGTTGAAGAAAGACGTATTCATATTTTGTATTTTATTTTCTTCCTACAAATACCTTCAGTACCTCAGTAGGTCAAAGCTTTTCAAAAGCGTTTAGTTTCTCCATAAACACATGTCTTTGTACTATACAAAAATGTAAACAATCCATCACAGCTCAACATTCTCAATATCAATGGCAGACTAAAATCCCGACAAAAAGAGAAGAATTTTGTGCTATTTCGATATTTAGTTTATTTCCTTGGTCTGATCTTGCCTAGCTGCTATCTACGTTCCAATATACTTGTCAGCCTCGGACTCTTTTAATCAGCCTATCCGAAGCCTCCCAAAATATAGTTTTGCTACAGAGCTTAAAAAAACGTTATTCCTTTCGTTATTTCGATATTGTGGGATCAACTTTACCCGTGTGACCCCAATATTGATTTGACGTTATCCTAATCCATGACTATTAAAATTCTTGTTGGCAAGATTTTGCGTAAATTTTGAGGTCGGAACTTTATCGAATGGCTTTTCAAAGTGTATGTAGCACACTTAAGAGTTCGGAAAATCCCTTTGGATATTATCTACAAATTTACTTTTTTTTTAATTTTAATTTAAAAAAATTGTCTATGAAATAGTTTCGTGTATAGTTCTATACAGTATATAGTGTGTGTGTATTGTAAATGGTGAGAATTATCTTTAATCTACTGAGAATGTCCATCTGTCAATCTTCCGAATTTCGGTGCAGTATGTCTGGCGTGCTATTCACGTCCCTTTTCAATGCAAATCATTGTATCTCATTAATAATCTTAAAGCAAAATCGCCCTCCGTGCGGCTCCTCTTTCCGTCCGTTTTAATCTCCCGGGAAACTTTTTTAAATTTTTAAATTAATATGATCATCACGTCTAGCGATCCCATTAACCTCAAATTTGAATGCGGTCCTGAAAAATGTAAAAATTAAAAGCATTTTTAATAAAAACCGTCGGTCTGAATGCATAATGATCACGTAACACTATTTCGGTGTTAATGGAATGCGATTCTGCGAAACTTCAACCTCTGCTAATATTAAAAATGCCAGAAGTTGGGGAAAAACGGGGGAAACTTTGGCGACAAAACGGAATGAGCATTGTCGCATATCCGTTCACGTGATAAATTATATCGGACCGAAGGATTTAGATCTAGTCAGTGGTGGTGCCGCTTCGAGACAAATATAAATCCAAAAATGTAGGGGATAGGCCAAATCTGTGAGATCGAATACTTCACTCACTCACACGCTCACTAAAGTAAACTTTCTTTCTCTGTTATTTTTTTAATCTGCTGCTCGATTACTGATTTAATGTCGTTTTAATCCGGCAGCCGTTTAAGCTACAGGCTCAGAAGTTTCTGGATTTGGTGCAGTGGTTGATTTCATGGGCAGGGTCAAACAAAAGGAAGGTTTCTCTGGATAACCGTTAAATTTATAGTAAAAACAATTAAACCATGTGACTTAAGATATCCAGTGCTCCAACTTTTACAGTAAGCATTCCTTCAACATCATACAAAATACATCAGTTATCTTATCTTAAAAAGTAAATTTCAAAAAATGAAATGCGAAAAAAAAATCTAAAAAACCATATACGCGATTCGAAAAATGAACCATGAAGCGCGGGAGATCTTGGGCTAAAACTTTTAATTCGAGCATCTTTTCGATTTTGTATCAGAATGGAATAAGCTAGAAGAATTTTTAATTACATGTAGGCTGAGGCAAGTGACATAAGTGAAACTTTTGTTGCTAGGTTATGGACAAAAAACTTCCTGAAAATTGCATTTTTTGAGAAGATAATAATAAATTAAGTGAAGAATTTGGAAATTTGATCTGATCGAGAACAATAATTTCAATATTTACGGGTTTAATATATCGCACATGGTGCGGAAAATGTTTAACAAAAATGTTGGAAATCACCATTTCTGGAAGACATGTTTATATTTTCCAAAGTTTCGTTTTACATACCTAACAAGTTAGTTCAACTGATAATTTCGTACATTTTGCGAAACTTAAAGAATCTATGAAATCGAATTTTTCTCCACTCACTAATTTTGCCAAATTTTCGAGTTATAACAAGATGAATGGCGAAATGTCAGCAAGTTCTATTCAACAACAACCGATGCAGGAAGAATTCAAAAGTTTTATAAGTAGTATCTGCTTAAATAGTCGCCTTAATAAACCTTAAAATTGGATATAATGTCTTGATTCATTGGTTGAATTAAGGCAGTTGTGTTGGGCTGCAAGAAAACCACTTCGACTGCATATTGTTAAGTCTGAAGAATTTGTTGTTATTGGGTGGCTTGGAATATCAATTAATAATAATGCTCTTTGTTACAGTAGCCCGAGAGAAGAGAAGCAATCAATAAGAGAATTTTGGAAAAACTATAATATCGTAAATGATATAAAAACATAAACCCTTTCGCGGCATGAGAAGAGTATGGAAGAACATTCAGCCAGATTTAAGTAAGAGAGAAGACATTAGTCGATATCGTTGTTCAAAACATAGCAGCTTTCTAACAATGAGCCCAAAGGAATTAACTGGGGGGAAGTGATCCAAATTTGTAAAGGAGTTCAAAACCAAGACGAGGTGTTATAGATGCTCTATCCGCTTATCCACAGCTTTTAACAGAATGCAAACTACATTAGATGCGTTCTTGACAAAAAGACGGAAAATTGGAAACAGTATATTCGTTTATATTGTTTTAATTGTAGTCAGAAATAAATTCTTGGTTTCATTTTGATTAAAAAAAAAACTGTTTTGTTGAATGAAATATTGGAACAAATTGTACGAAAATTGAAATTCCGCCACTGACGCAGATTTTGAGGAAGGTCCATTCAGCTATGTACCTCAGCCATACGACTCTACTAGTAAGCAGGATACATGGTACCTATACAACCCATCCAGTGTGGCAAGGATACGTCAGGTACTTTGGAAATACTAGACAACTAGTTTTTTTTTAGTTTAAAGGCACCATGTGAATTGGGACCAGCGGCATTTTATCCAAGTAATTTGTTAATTTTGAGTTGAATCAAGATTTTAAATATTTCCAATTACACAGGTATACAAATTCAACTTTTTGACAGATGTTTTTATTTTGAAAACTGATTTTATATAATTTTGGTAGGCTGATTTCAAAAATTCTATGCATTTAATTGTATCACATAAGGTTTTTTTCTAAAATTTCTAAATTTTTTAAATAATTTATCTTTTTATTCAGTAAAAAATCGGAATCTTAGTTAAAAAAAAGTGAAAGAAACTATACAGACTTCTTTGCCAGAAAGCTGCGTTGTCCGGACATTCGGTTGTGTGTTTTAAGGGCATATACATCCAGCGGTAGTCCGCTATCCATCTGCCTTCGTATTGCTGTTCCATTTCCTTAATGTAATGGCGAAGCCTCTCTCCCTGTTCTTTACTAATTGCTCCAAGATTTTTCAAACTCATATTACAACCTAGACAATGAAACTGTTGTAATATATTTTGAACAATATTTTCGTAGTTTTCGTCCTTACAGTTCCCAAGAAACTTTCCTTCTTTACCTCTTTAAATGAAACCCTGTCATTGTGTTTTGAAAATCCTTGTCTTCGCATAATGTTCTCATCCGCGGCCCAATCTTCTTGCATCTTGGCATAAGATATGGTTGGAAATTTCTCGCACAAATATTTTTAACTAGGGCTTCAAGAAGCCAAGTTTGATATGAAGGGGAGGCAGGAAAACTTTTATGGGGTCAACTAAGCTATCTCTTAAAACATTTTTACTACCGGATGTAAAGCATCCACTGATGTTCTTGGTAGCTTATTTTCTTCAAAAGAAGTTCTAAATTTTCATACGTTTCTTTTAAATGTACCCAATATGCAACGGGAATCGAGGCCAGTTCGTTACCGTTGTGCAATAAATAGCTTTTTAAACTACGCCAATATTTAGACCAAAATTGAAGTGGTATACATTTTTCACAACAGAAGTAATAGTTTGCCGTTGCTTTACTACGACATAACTTCTTCTTCTTCTTAAAGTGCCGGTCCTCTGTGGACGTTGGCTATCACGTTGGTCCATATTACTTTGTTTACTGCGGATCTGAATAGGACTGTTGATGTCATTCCAGTCCATGCACGTAGGTTCCGCAGCCACGATAGTCGTCTGCGTCCTGCCGATCGTCGACCCTCTATTTTCCCCTGTAAGATGAGTTGGAGTAGGTGGTATTTCTCATTGCGCATAATGTGTCCAAAGTATTCCAGTTTTCTGCGTTTGATGTTTGCTAGGAATTCCATTTCTCCTCCGATGCGCTCAATGACCGTTTTATTTGTCACTTGATGTACCCACGAAATTCTGAGGATGCGGCGGTAGCACCACATCTCGAAGGCATCTATACGTTTGCACGAAGCATCGGTAAGGGTCCATGCTTCTGTCCCATAAAGGAGGACCGAGAGAACATAACAGTTCAGGACCCTTATTCTAGTGCGGACGCTGAGGGATAGGTTACAGAGTATGTTTCTCATTTTGTTAAATGTGCTTCTTGCTTTTTCGATTCGGCACTTTATTTCTCGAGAGTGGTCCCAATCTTTGTTCAAAGTACAGCCCAGGTACGTAACTGTCTCTGCTGTTTTGATGGCTTCGTTGTTTGCAGTAAACTGTAGGTTTCCAATATCGTTTTTACTGATAATTAATATTTGTGTTTTTTTACAGTTTATCTTCATACCGTATCCTTCGCATGCAGTCGCCACTCGGTCCACAAGTCTCTGAAGCCCCTCCGCAGTGTCGGCCACAAGAACGGTATCATCCGCATATCTCAAGTTGTTTATAATTTGACCATTTACTACAAGTTCGTCCTCTGTATCATCCAATACTTCCTTGAATAGATGTTCTGAATACACGTTAAACAGGAGAGGCGACAGTATGCAGCCCTGGCGCACTCCCCATCCAACGCTAAATTCTGCTGACGTTGTGTTTTCTACTCGAACCATAGCCTTTTGTTGTAAGTATAGTTTTGCTAGGATCTCCGTGTCTCTGTTGTCCATTCCTGATTCTCGTAGCATGCTTATCGTGCCGAACCCTGTCGAAAGCCCTCTCGAAGTCTATGAAACAAGTAAAAACGTCTGTATTGACGTCCCGTGCTCGTTGGATCAGCACTTGTATGGCGAACAAGGCTTCTCTAGTGCCAAGTTCTCTCCTGAAGCCAAACTGATTAGCACTTATGTTCTCGTCGAGTCGTTTGTAAATTCGTGCTTGTATTATATTGAGGAAGGCCTTTAAAGCATGACTCATCAGGCTTATAATTCTCTACTCTGAGCATTTAGTTGCGTTCGCTTTCTTGGGTAGCGGGATAAATGTTGACATCAGCCAATCTTTTGGCAGTTGGCCATCTATATAGATTTTGTTAAAAAGGGTGGTTATCAGTTTTATTTGTTCGGAGTCCAGTAGCTTCAGGACTTCTCCATGTATTTGATCTGGTCCAGGGCTTTTGTTGTTTTTTAACCTTTTGATAGCTGCTTCCACTTCTTCTTGTGTGATGGTAGGTCCTTCAGTGTTAACCGTTGCAGCCACATTGTCTACGTTTTCCTCTCCAAAGAGTTTCTGCATATATTCTTTCCATCTTGCTAGTTTTTTGTCGACTTCGGTGATGGTGTTGTTGTCTGAGTCGAGGAGAACTCCTGTATGCCGTCTTTGGAATCGTCCTGCTGCTTCTTTTATTTTCTTGTGGAGGTTAAAACTATCGTGTTTTGCCTGCAGTATCTCAATTTCAGCACATTTTTCTTGCAGCCACTGTTCCTTGGTCTCTTTGATCTTTCTCAGAACTCTCCGATGCACTTCTCGTTATTTTTCCGTATCCCTGTTTCTATATTGTCTCCTTTCTTCCATAAGTTCCAGTATAGCATCCGTCATCCATTCCTGTCTCTTCGCCTGTTTATCCTGCCTCAGCTCTTCTTCCGTGACGGAGACCTTGGATGTTTTTATTCTATTCCAAAGGTCTTCTATTTCTGTTCCGTGATTGCTTGTTTGTGAGATATTGCCTAGTTCGTTGTTAATTTTATCTCTGGTTCGCTGTAGTATGTTTTCTTGTTGGAGTTTCCGTACGTTAATGCGTCCTGAGTGCCTTTTTTTGACGATTTTCTTTAATCGGAGTTTAGTGCGTGCCAACAACAGATTGTGATCTGACGGTATGTCTGCGCCTGGGTAGGTTTTACAGGATACAACTGCGTTGCGATATCTTCGGTTTATCATTATAAAGTCAATTTGGTTTCTTATGATTCTGTGGCTGCTATCCGCTGGGGATTTCCAGGTGTACAGTCTTCTCGAGGGCAGTTTGAAAAAGGTGTTCATAATAGTAAAGTTCATTTCCTCGCAGAATTCTATTAAGCGTTCTACCCTCTCATTTCTCACCCCCAGCCCGAATTCGCCTACCAGATCCTCAACCCTTCCTTGCCCAACTTTGGCGTTCATGTCTCCCAACATCATATTAACTTCTTCTCTCCTCGTATGTTTGAGGGCAGTTCTAAGCTGTTCGTAGAATTCTTCCATCTCTTGTTCACTGCTCTCGGTCGTAGGTGCGTATGACTGTATGATATTCAAATCGAATGGTTTTGATTTGATTTTTATCAGTGCAACTCTGCTCGAGATGGGGATAAATCCTTTTACAGCTTCGTTGGTTTGCTTGTTCAGGATTATTGCTACTCCGTTTCTATTTCTGGTAGTATGGTCTCCGGAGAAATATATATGGTGTTCGTCTATAGTGCAGTGTCCCGAGTCCGGCCATCGTGTCTCACTGCACCCCAGTATGTCGATTTGTAGCCGTTTCACCTCTTTCACTATATTTGCCGCCTTCCCAGCCTGGTACATGCTCTGCACATTCCATGTGCCAATTCTCTTCTCTTTGTTTATTCTTAGGACATCATTGGAAAACCGGGAGATTCTTCGCACCCTCTCCCCACTTAAGGGGTGCCCGGGACTGAGGGCCGTTGCTTGTTTTTGTATATCCATTGTGATGTCTTGGGGAATATATATGATCCAGGTAGTTTCCCGTTGCTTTCCTGGATTTTTTTTATCAGCCGCCCCTAACATGGGGAGCAGACGCTGTTTGCAGCCGCCCATTGTGGGTCAGACGCTGCAGTTTCATCATATCTGGCTACCCTCACTTGGTTTAGTCTGTGGGTCAACACAGTGTGCCGGGGTGTGGCGCTTGGAGCCAACAAGTGAGAGTTGGGTGTCTCGTGAGGACCAGTTGTCTGAGACCTCCGCCCGTCTTACGACGCTTGGAGTGACCATCCTTAACAAACGGTACTACCTCTCCGACATAACCCCTACACCCCACGACATAACTACTACATATATAACAAGCGTTATTTGAATTGTTCACACAATGTCTTCTTTCCATATTAATACGTTCTAGAACACTAGAAATACGCAACAACGAAGACAACAGCCGCAAACACAGTAGCACGACAACCAATACAAAGAAACTGCGCATAAGCAAGTTAGCAGAGAAATCTAATATTGTCCGGTGTTGCCAAATCACATTTAATTTAATAAAAAAACATTTCATAAGTATGTATGTTAATAAAACATTTTTAAGATATAGAGCTCTATAAAAAAATGACGTGAAAAAGGGCCCCCAAAAATATACAAATAAGCTTTCAAACATCAAAATCACTGTAGACCTGTGTAATTACTAAATAAAATGGAACAAAACAGAGAATTAAAAAAGGAAAAATAGAATAAGAAAACTGATCAAGGACGACTTCTCCATCACGGTGATGAAGTGCTATTCTTACACTTAATCCGTAGGAAGACAACTAGACTCGTGTGTATAGAATTCGGTCCATTGCGAACTTTTGATTTCAATTTCATTTTTGATCATATCAAAAAAAAGTGTTATTTGAAAGACAATTTAATAGGCTTTAAAACGAGTTTAAATTTATTAAAATTTATTTCTGCTTTTTAGGTTTATCATAGTAAAATAACTGCACGAGTCAAATTAACTTTTTTCATTATCAAAAAACATATAGGGTGATCCCATAAATGTTCGATCGGAGTGAGGCATAAGAAAAATATAAATTTCGCAAAAAGTGAAAAATATTGTTCAGCTTTTTTGGATTTAAGTTAAGTAGACGAGATTTAAAATGTAATGTCTGTAAAATCGCAAGTTCAGACAGAGGGCATAAGAAAAATATATAGTCAAAAGTTTATATAACAAACGGAACAATTTTTTTTTATATTTTATTTTAACTATATTATGATTGTAGAATAAGTGAAAATAAAACTTGCTTGTTTTTATTTTAGCCATTAATCCGTCTACGTATATTTATCAAAACTCAAATCTTCTGCCAGTGATAAGTAAACAAAAATAAATTTACGTATGCTTTGTGCAATGACAATATTGCATTCCAATAGTGTCATTCGCATTTTTTGTAGCAGAATAGCTTTTTGTTTTACTAATCGTTGAAAATTAAGATTGTTCCAGGTGTGGATGTTTTCAAAAAATATATGCAAAATTACATTTTGAACTTTAAGTGCGATAAATTTGTGTCAGAGATTGGTGTGTCAAGATTAAACAGACCATAATTAAAGCCAATATAAACAAACGCTTAACTTAACAACGCACTAAAAGTAATAATAGTAATAAAATTTCAAAGAAACTTCTACAGGCTACTGTTATACAATTTACAAATCTTCTGGATTGCTGATGTTTCGCCAATCATCCTGTTGGACGATGATAACGATGAAGTTTAATTAATAAACAACCGACGTGTATGAAAATAATCTTTACGCAAAAAAAAAATTACATAAATAAATCACACAGGTTTACAAAACTGAACCTGAAAACTGATTTATGTGTATCACGATATTAAAAGAAAAAAACGATATTTATAAAATAATTTATTTTTTTACTCCCTAAAAAAGTGGAAGCCTAGTTAACAAAGTGAAAAAAACTCTACTCAGAATTTTTTGAGTGAAATCGTCGTCTTTCTGTGTTTTTAAGGGCAAATCCCGTTTTAACATCCAGCAGTAGTCCGCTATCATAAGCTTGATGTGACGCCAGGTGCCAGTAAATGTTTGTCACGAAGTATGGATGCTAACAATTCGGATGCATCCTTTGGAAGGTGCAAATCTATAATTAAATATTGTAATTCACTCTGGTTAAACACTCCTGGCTCTCTGAAATCTGGTGTGAAATCTGGGGTCGAAATTAGATTCCTCTGATTCTGACGATACGACGTTTTCTAGTTCTTTTGGGGTGGTAAGTACACCTAGTCCATGAGGAACTGGTCGAATAGCAGAGCCAAGACTAGAATAGACAGTAGGTTTCTTATGTTTTCTGTTCAATCCTTGAACATGACACGAAGAAAAATAACAATCATTACTGTTATTCTTAGACTCTGGTCATACTATAGGAACACCAAAGTTTAAATATTTAAATAATTACCAAACGGAACAAGTATGAGGAGCCCAGGACTTGTTTTGGTCCCCAATTTTTACACCAAAATAAGCGTGGCATACATTTTTCACAAAAGAAGTTTTACTACGACATAACTACCACAGATATTACAAAAGTTATTTGGATTGTTCACGCGATGTTTTCTTTCCATATTTCTACGTTATAAAACACTGGAAATAAGGAACAACGAAGACAACAGCAAACACAGTAGCACGACAACCAATACAACCAAACTACGCATAAGCAGATTACAAAGTTGTATTGACGCTTCAGCGCCAACTCTGCTGCCTTCCAGAGAAATCTAATATTCTGCGGTGTTGCCAAATACATTCAATTTAATAAAAATCAATTCATTTAAAAATCATGCCAAACATGTCATAAGTATGTATATTAATAAAATGACATTTTTAAGATATAGAGCTCTATAAAAAAATGACGTGATAGAGCAAAAATATGTTGTTTTTTGGAAAAAGGGTCCCCAAAAATATACAAATAAGCAAACAGCTTTCAAACATCAAAATCACTGTAGACCTGTGTAATTACTTATTAAAATAGAGCAAAACAGAGAATTAAAAAAAAAGGAAAAATAGAATAAGAACACTAACCAAAGACTTCTCCATCACGGTGATGAAGTGCTATTCTTACACTCAATCCGTAGGAACTTAACTAGACGCGTGCATAGAAATCGACCCATTGTGAACTTTTGATTTCAATTTCAATTTTTTATGGAAACTACTGATCAGATAAAATAAAATATGCTGTTTTATTTCTGCTTTTTAGGTTAAGCATAGTAAAATAAGTACATGAGTCAAATTAACTTTTTTTATTACTAAAAACAAATAGCGTTATTGACAATTAGCAACTCAACACTTATTTTTTAATAATTGGTATGATCCCCTCTTGCCCTAATAACATCTCTTACTCGATTAGGCATAGATCTAATCAAGTTCGCTATTGTTTCTTTTGGAATGTTAAGCCACTCTTCCTCTACTGCAACAATATGCTCTGGGATCGAGGTTGGGCTACAAAGTCGAGCTCGAATTCTTGAAAACCGACTTCTGTAATGTAATCTTGCACGATTCTTGCGATGTACGGTCTAACATTGTCATGCAGAAAAAAGAATTCTTCTCCAATGTAGTCGAGTGATTTGATAAAATATCCTCGACGTGCCTAGCATCAGTTAAGCCTCCTAAGATATGGTTGAAAATTTCTCGCACAAATATTTTTGGCAAGAGCTTTAACAAACTACTTCAAGCCAAGTTTGATATGAAGAGGAGGCAGTAAAACTTTTTTGGGATTAATTTAAGGTGTAAGGCTTGTTCTAGAAGTTCAGTCTATTTTAGTCCAATGTCTATCTCTTGTCCGACTATTCCACTCACAAATAGAGCATGGACATTTTGTATAGCCCCCCTGTTGCCCTAGGAGCATTCACAGCCCTTTAAGGTTACCACAAAATATCCACTGATGTTCTTGGTAGCTTATTTTCTTCAAAAGAAGTCTTAAATTTTCATACGTTTTTTTTAACACGAAAATAAGCCTGGTATACATTTTTCACAACAGAAGTTATAGTTTGCCTTTTGTTGCTTTGCAGAGAAATCTAATATTATCCAGTGTTGCCAAATCACATTTAACAACAAACATATTCATGACATAACATTTTTAAGATATAGAGCGCTATTAAAAAAATGACGTGATAGAGCAAAAATATGTGTGTTATGGAAAAAATGCCCGCAAAAAATATACAAATAAGTAAATAGCTTTCAAACATGAAAATTACTGTAGAACTGTGTTATTAATGAATCACCCTGTATATAAGAAACTCAATAAGGAGACAAATTTAAAAGTAAACAGAATCGATCGAGACCGAAACCCGAACAAATATATCAGAACTACGGGACCGTGTGCACCGACGTAAATGCAAAGTCGCGTTTCCCCATTTTTGACAAATTGTCAAAATTGGATATACGATTCGGGCGCGCCCTCGTCGTCACTTCTTCGAGACTTCCTTTGCTCGGAAATTCACCCCGTGTGTCGCCGCCAAATTAAATTTACCGACATCCACATAAATCCTTAATGGCTACCGTTCCGATACCTATACGTCGGAAAAGTTGCCGGATAGTTTATGGTTGTCCGAAATAAGTAAGGAACGAATAACCCCCGGACGAATAGGTCGGAAAAGCGAAATACCTAAATGGAAATGTTTCGCTCGTAAAGGGGGGTAATAAGGCATGTTTACGACACCTGAAAACCATAAACCTGAACCGGATGGCGGCGAATATATACGGGACCCTACGCCGGACTCGTATTATGTTACGAATTACAAATAATTGATAATGTGTTCCGGACTTGATCGTTTTCCCATTTGAAACAAAATTGCCAGTTGGGAATTTAAGTAGATTTCGACTTCAATTGATTCAGTCACTTGTAGGTAGGTAGACCTACAGAGAAGTTCCCTTATACACAAATCTCACCGTGAAACAATGGTTAGACATTGTCGATGCTATTGGTGATTTTACAATTTAATCAGACCTCTGCCGGGAACGATATTGAGCTATTTCGGCGGTAAAATTTTGAATGGCGGTATTGTTTAACTGTTTGAGTTGTATGGTTCATGTTGATATCGCTTCAACATATAGTGCGTTTGGTATCGTTGGCGATTCAGTACCTTTACGGATTCATTAGAGTGATCAACCTTTAACGAAAAGCTTATCGGTTTTAAATTTAAACCTAAAAAACGCTTTAAGAAAACTGAAGCAATATATTTGCAACTTACCGACAAACCAATTTCGATATAGGGTATTTATACATACAGTGTGTGTGTCCCACTTAAACACTTGTAAAATATTTGTTTATGGTTCGATTTAGATTTTTTTTGTTGGATAAGTCTTTGAAAAATGCTTATTGCTTCAACTTAAAGTCATGGTCAACTGAGGCTATTTAACAAAAGAGAGAAAGAGCAGAGAAGTACCTTTAGGGATTTTAAACTCATTTTCAATTTTTATATTGTTGCAATACAGGGTGTGCGCCCCGCTCATACACTATAGAGCCAAAAGTTAAACACAAAAGTTAGTTGTGTATTACAAACCTTCAATTTATTTTAATGTTGTATATGCAGGGTGTTTCATTTTTCGCGGGCGAGTATCAACTTTCTTATTTTAAATAAAACACCTGTTATATCACTTCATTTTTGCATTCTATACAAAATTATAGACATATTTTGTGTATAATGTCTTTACCTAAGTCTAACCATTTTTAATTTTTTATGCTAAAAATGACGTTTTGCAGGACATAAAATATCTACTAATATCTTCATTCGAAAGCATTCATACTTTCACTTAAGTAAGTTTTGTTGAAGACAAAGGACTGGAATAACGGATTTCATAAGAAATTCGATACATATAAATTCAGGGATCGCGAAAAATTAGATTAAAAATGAAATTAAGGAAACTGTCAAAAAACTTTTTTTTTATCTAAACTACCTATTTTTATAATCTTGTCATATTTAGCAGTAAAAATTAAGGCAATTTTATATTCCTAATATTTTTACTTTGTGAAATATTTGCTTTTAAACATTCGTCTATCTCAAATACTATGCTGTTACCATATAAGTTCAGTTAGTGTAAGGTGGCTATGACGGCGTTTGAACAAAACAATTGCTACCTGGATGCCTCCTTGGACGCGTGTTTTGTTGTTGATTACTGTCATAATTCAAATATTTTTTGACACATTATTGATTTATTTATTTATCGTTTATAAATTTAATTTATTCGCTTGCGTATAAGGTTTACCACAGAGGAAAAAATTGATATGTTAGAAAGTTAGATATAGAACAATAAAAACCTGGTTCTTAGATATTATATAACAAAAATTTCTATTAGGGAGGCTCAGAAAACAACATCTTCAACAGGATTTACCAACTCAGAATATATGGAACATTGAAGAAAGAAAAAAATGGACGTCATCATATTTTCAATGATGAAGAGTAACTTAATATTTTGTTGTATTTTGCAGAGACTCCTGAAAATTCAACCCGAAATGATCCTTCAAATAAACAACTGATTTTATAAACTCTGTCCAGTACCGAAAGTATAGCAACAAGATTACAACAATAGGGTAGATTTTTGCAACAACTTATGAAGACACACTTTTCAGACAATATATTTGCTATTATTATTTGGGCAGATAACTCCATATTTACAACATGAACTAAAATTTTTAATAGGAAAAATACCCATTACTGGAGCACCAAGAATAATAAAAAACATATGGAAGTTACAAGATCAGGTCAAATTTAATTCCCAACGCTACTTAGAGCTTTAACATATTATCCATCCCTTTGTTGAAAATGAAGTGCCTGAAACGGAACGACGAAACTTAATTTAGTAGCAGGATGGCGCTCCTTTTCACACAAGTCAAAAAATTAGCACCTCTTTAAATGCACACTATTGGGGAGAATGGTAGTTACGCCTGGCCTCCAAGGAGCTTCGACTTAACTCCCCTAGATTTTTTTCTATAGGGTACATTTAAAGATTAACTTTACAAACACAAGCCGCCAACTGCCGAGGAACTTAGAACTGCCAGTATTTATTAAGAAACCCTTTAAACTACTTGCATTGCTCAAAATGGAAGACCTATTGAAACTGTTACAATAATGATTATCCCTTGTAAGATATTATTTTTTTATTGATCGTACGTTAATATAATATTTACCAACGTTATCGCGTTTCCTTGGTCTTATTTCGTATAAATAATACATATACACATTTATATAATCTTTGGACCTTCATAAGCGACTATGATTAACTAAGAAATGGTAAATCATAGTAGAAGCACTTGTCTTTTTTAAACGCCGTCATAGCCGCCTTACACGAACTGAAGTTATATTTCAACAGCAAACTTTTTGCCATAGACAAATGTTTAAAAGGAAATATTTCAAAAAATAAAAATATTAGGCATATACAACCTAATACTAAATATGACAAGATTATAAAAATAGGTAGTTTCCATTTAAGAAAAAAGTTTTTTAATTTCGTTTTTAATTTTATTTTATATTTTATCTTTAATATGTATAGATATTTCTTATGAAATTCGTTATTCGAGTCCTTTGTCTTCAAGAAAACTTACTCAAGTGAGACAATAAATGCTTCCGAATGAAGAAATTGGCATTTTACATTTTTCGCATAAAAAAATTTCAAAAACGGTTAGACCTACGTATACAAAATATGTCTAGAATTTTATAGAGAATTCAAAAATGAAGTAATATTCCAACTTAAAATAAGAAAGTTGATACTCGCCCACGAGAAATTAAACACATTAAACACCGTGTACATACAAAATTAAAATAAATTAAACGCTTGTAATACCTCAATTAACTTTTGTATCTAACTTTTGGCTAGCCCAAGCGGTTTGATTTTGATTTTTTTTTTGTTGGATACATCTCTCAAAAACACACTAAAATCGTATGTTTCTTATTATATCAACCTGAAGTTATGGCTAATTGAGACTAACTTTTGATGTCAAATATCGAGAAAGACTATTAGGGATTTCTTTAAGAATAAAATGTCAACGAATTCTTATTCAGGACCAAATAAAACCTAACTATCCTGATTTCCTTGAAGTTCGAATGCGGACACTAACGATTTTCTTAAAATTAAATATAATTAGAGATGATTAAATATAAAATAAACAGACTAATAATAATGAAAATAACAGAAATATTAAAATTCATTAACGTCGGCATACTGTTTTCGTTTGTAAAACCAAGTTTGCCATGGAGAAGCGAATATTCGACAGTCAAATTCAATCGTTAATTTATGTTTTAATTTTGTTTACGTCTTTCGAAAGGTAAGATGCCGCTGTGTTAAGATGATACTAAAAAATAAGTGTCCCTTAAAATGCTTCTTTTATTATTATTTTTGAAATTTGTATAATTAAAATTTGTAAAATCTTAGAATCAAATACAAAATAATCGTTATTTACAAAGTTTAATTATTTTTTTGTTACATTAAAGACTTTGGGTATCCGTCTAGTCACTTTTAGGTAATCTTGAACACGAATTTGTTGTCATTTTCAATTTGAAAAAATCTCTAAAAGCAAAAAAGAATTATCAAAATTGAGCCATAAATACACATTGTACAGAAATAATGATTAAGCGACGCTTCCGCAGTATATCGAGTACCCTGTATTCGAACTCTCTCCCTCTCTCTCTGTCTCTCTCGAAAATCGGAAATACCCAAGATTCTAACCACTAATGAAGCACACTAGTTCTAGAGTCTTAGAAGTCACTGCACTCGGTCACGCAAAAATAGGTCAAACTAGTACGAGTAGGGTCAAGGTGGCAACAATGGATCAACTTTTGTTTGACACGCTGTAGCAAAAAAGTTATGAAAGTTATAACTTTTCATTTTATTTTCAACAAACTATGGCTCCACTACTTTAATTACCCACGATTACTTTTTGACATAATAGGTTGGTTGCATCATGACGACCATTTTTTTTTTAAGTTTGCAAATTATCCATTGTGTACTAAGGTTAGGGTACAATGGCTCACCCCTAAGTAAACAATGGATCACTGGAGTACACAATGGATAATTATTTTTATAAGTATTAAAGAATGGACATACTAAAATGGATATAATTTTTTATTTATATTTATAAAAATAAAACAAATTCAGGTATATAAGTAATTGGTTGACAAATCCCTTATTCGCTAGATTATAATTAGCAACTATATTTTGAGACTAGGTACTAATAAGTCAAGTACGAATAGGTAAATGATAACTCACTCTTTTAGTAATAACTAAACACATATCACTTTGGTAACGACTAAACTTGAACAAAACATAAATGACAGCTTCTTGATTCTCTAGGTCATAACCAGTAACTAAACAAAGGACTAGAAAAAAAGAACACAACGAAACTTAAATTAAAATTGAAAATATTGTTGATTTCTTACATCTAGGCGCAATAACAAACGACATAAACATAACTTCTGATATTAGAGATCATAGTAATAAACAAACAAACAAAATTAAAAAATGACTTAATTAACGTTGAGGGCAGATAAATCTAATGGGAAACTATAGAAAGACTGCTGTCTTGAGGTACTGCCACTACAATTTGGCTTTGGTAATATCAATTTGACGTCATCTTCTTTCACGAAAGATATGTCAGGCACATTGGGAACTCGAAATTTATTTATTTATTTATGTGCCCTGTGCTTTTGACTTAAAATAATACCGTCTTAATGTTGTAAACGGAATTCCAGTTGTTCCAGACACTTTGCGGAGGCTATCACCCATTTCAATTCTTAATAAAGCTGCCTTCATACTAGCTGCGGTAGTCTTCCCTCTTGTTCGCGGCCTTTCTGGACGTGGCATTCTGGAAACAAACACTGCGTGAAAAAAAAAAAACATCTAAAACTCAAAAATTAATTTACGACCAACTCTCATTCTATTGGGTACACAATGGATCATGATCCATTGTGTACTTACGAAGACTGAGCCATTGTGTACTAGGACGCCATTAATATTTAAAAATTGTACCCAGCCGTAAATTAAACATACTAATCAAAAGTTTCTGCAGGAAAATAAGCCTAATTAAGTACATTTTAAGGCACGTATACCAGCACTAAGTTATAGATATGAAAATACATGATAGAAAGGTTCAAGTCTTACCTTCTAATTCGTATTTTTGCAACCAAGAACCAAAAACAATGATCAGCACAAATCAGCCTGGCCAACGACGCACACCAAATAGTTCGAACGAGTTCCGTTGCCGAATAGAAGTAACGAGTGAGAGAGAAAGCAGATATCTCTGTCCCTTTCGCAGGAATAGCGTGTGATCCATTGTGCACGCCCTAACCATTGCTGCCACCTTGACCCTATATAGTTTAGTTTACACTTGATAACGGAGACTGTTCCATCGAAACCATATGTAATTAAGCCAAATAAAGGCAATGGAAGTAGTTTCACTTTCAACATCATATTTTTACATTGTCTTCGGTCACAATTAGAGAAAATGACTTATAAGTTTTAAACAATAGGAATACAAACTTCTCTATTCTCGAAAACATAACAAAAATCATAATAAAGTTCACAAAAAAACTTCGACGCTAAAGGTTTAACGGTTTAAGTCTGGACTATTCGATATGTAATTTAGTCCAATAACGACATGACGTACAATTTAAGAAATTCATCTCTGCTACACCGACACCAAAATGATTCGGAAAAATCTTAAGTTTTAGAAATTAATATTCTTCAGTCGGCTCGGTCGAAAATTTTATTGTCTATATAAAACATTAAAATAAACGTTAAAGTAAGCAATTCGGCGAATGCAAGCAATTTTGAAAAGTAACGCCTACGGGAAACGGACAAGGACGGTGCTCCTTCTGAAAAATTAAGCAGACCTTAGAGCCATAAAGTGGCACGTGTTGCGAAATAAAGTATTTTTATTTTTTCCAGACGGTTTTATTGTTACTCCTCCGGAGTTCATTTTCATAAAAAAATAAGATGACCGAATTTTATTAAGCTTTTTTTGCTTTGTCGGTATAAAACGCGGATGTGTTTTTTATTAAGGCCCGAAAATGTATTTCACCTTTACGACTGCCTTGACATATTTCCTTGGACAATTTTACTGACTTTTTTTTTCCAGAATAGTCCATGCAATTGAAACAAGTAAGAAAAAACGAATTATTCTGTTATATAACTTTCAATATCTAACAAAAAACTACGCACCAAAAATTAATCCTTATATCAATGGAAACAAATGAGGACAATCAAGCATCAACTTTTTCTCTATTGATAAAAACAAAAACTCCTTCATATCCTAATTTTCTTTAAGTTTCAATTTTCTCAAACTTTGTTAAACAGTTATGATTAATGAGTTTCAAGGACATTTATTTAGCGTAGTAAAAGAGAGGAAAACTGGCTATATGTTGAAAAACACAGACTCAGCACTATTAAATAGTTTACAAATTTTCTTACTTAGACTGTAAAAAGCGAGTTGAACCACGTTTTAGGCTAACAGATTTGACAATTACTAATAGTGCAAAACGCAGGAATTTTAAAACAATATAATACATAAGAAACAGAACAGAGACAAAGTATCAATAAGATGCAGCGATATGAAGAATACGTACAAACTGTGCCCTCCCGAACTACGTAGTCCATAAAAATACCGATTTCTATCTTGAGGGCTTAATGAGATGATTTAATAAAATTGAAGTTATAAAATTAGAACAACATTATACTTAACAACACTTATACCGGGTGTTTCTTCATAATTCATTATATTTATATAATTTTTTTGGAGTTGCTAGTCCCCCATCGGGCGCCTCCCCAGGTGGGAGGATATGGGTGGTGGCGGGGACCAAAACTAACCCTGAGATCAGGCAGATAGCATTCCCAGAACTGTACGCAGACGAATCGAACCGAGTTATGCAAACCATTAAAGCGGCGTTTTGCACAGCGGTGCAGAAAGCTATAATTTCCAAGAAAGACATTCATGGCAGAAGTACAGATAACGGCCCCTAGTCGGCGGCAGGCAAGGGATTCTAAGAATCCCGGCAAGGAGTAATGCTAGGACCCACCCGGAAATGGAAATACCATTAAAAATTAAGATTGGAACTTGGGATGTAAAAACCTTGTATGATACAGCAATGTACGATGAACAAGCAACACTTTACTATTCCGGCAACAATCATGCAAACCATTTCAATGGAGTCCGATTTATAATACCGAAAGATCTCATTAATACAGTAAAGAACTTTGTGGTGTACTCAGATAGATTAGCTCTGCTACATTAATTAATATCATTCTGGTCTATGCTTCAACACTATATAATGCTTTATAAGGAAATAAAGGATCTGATGAAGTTAGCTAAGATGCCAGAGTGGGTAATGTGGTCGATGATTTCGGCCTTGGAGACCGGAATGGAAGAGGTGAACTCTAGAAAATGAAACTCTAATCGTCACTGCCACATGCTTTAAGCGTCCCTTACTTGGTAGTCACCACAACATACTCCAGACCATTACTGTTATAAATCAAATAGATTTTTTACTGATTAGCCAGAGATATAGAAACGCATTACATGGAGCAAAGACATATGCTGGTACCGACATCGGAGTAGACCATAACCCAGTAGTGGGAACCCGAAAAATAAAACTGAATAAAATAAGACGACCCCATAAACAGGAAAATAACATAAACAACAATTTTTCAAATAAACTTCCACAGGCTACTGTAATACTATTTACAAAACTTCTGGATTCCTCCTGCTGCGTCGATTCTTTTTGAGTAGAACTTGCAGTAGAACATTTCGCCAATCATCGCACTGACCTTTTTATTAAGTTGTAAAGACCCCAATTTTCTTAAAATAGCCCATCATGTCAAAACTTCATCAGCTTATAAAATTCTTCTAAAATCTAGTTTTGCTTAACACTGTGATAAATGTATCATCGCACCAACTTTCGGACACGCAAAAATCAGTTTTTGCAAAAGGTTCCAACTTCGTCCTTGCGCGACGCATTATTCCAAAAGAGGAAATCATTTCAAATGTCGAGTCTGTCCTAAACAAACTACCGCCTCAAACAGCTAATGAAATTCGATTTGAAACAGCAAAAATCCTTTAAAAATCTAAACCACCTAACTCTAATATTCCAAAGTCTGAACGTATTGCCCTAAAATCTTTAAAATCTAAAACCAGATAAAGGAAATGGTGATATTTAAGATATTCTTACAGATGGGTGATATCGTCAACAAAGATACTACATCACCTATGGAACGCAACGAAGGCTTCTTCTCTATCAGACTCCTTGAAAAAGTGTGTCACCCCTCAAGACTCTGAAATTCCTTGTCTCTGCGGACTCCCTAAAATTCACAAAACCAGGATTACCTCTTCGACCTATTATCAGCAACATTGGTTCTCTAACATATTCTCTATCAAAATATCTAGCTTCTTCATTAAAACCCTTTGCAGTGAAAACTGATAGTTTCGTATTTAATGTACCACTGAAAATCCAGGGTTTCCCAAAAATATTAATACGTTTTCAAAGTAATTTTTATTTAGAAAAGCAATTCATTTCCTTGCAGTTTTATCCAGTCTTTGAGTGCTAGGCATCGCCTTTTTTCGTATTAGTTCAGGAGTGGGATGTATCACATATGGTTCCTAGAAATCTAACCAAAAGAGCTATAGATGTACGCAAAACCCAATCAATCTAAACATTTAACAACCGAGCACCTCGGAGTCATAAATTACCGGAAAGGGCCAACCATACGGGGGATAATGCAAATATATCAGCCTTTGAATTTTTCGAATGCAACACGCACAAGTCGGATCTATTTACATATAAATTATTGTCACAGAATGAGATTTACAATATAACGTCTCGGCTTTTCAAGTAGTCGCAGCACGTCTTGGACAATATCTAGCGGAGGATTCAGCGAAGGCGGGGCCCCCCGCCACCCCTACCGCCTTTGTGACACGTGTTCTACCCCGCTAACTTCCTTCCAAGTCAATTTTTTACTTTAACCCGTCGGAGACGGTTTCCACTTTGAATGAAAGATGCTCGGCACGCCTCCATTTCGGGCCGACATATTATTACACGTATCCCCGTGATTCACACGTCATCGTCAGCGCTACGCTTATAAAGTCATTTGCCGCGAAACGAGGATGAAAAATCGCATTAAAAAATGTCACTTTTAAACGACACCGATAGACGAAAGGGGCTATCATCGAATGGAAGATTCGGGTACTATATACAGGGTGTTCAGAAATTACACGTCAATTTTTTAAACTTACATCCTAACATTGATATAGAAAATTGAACTGAAGTGGGTTTTACTTGATGAAAATACATTTATCAAAATAAATAAGAATTAAAAGTTCAGATTTTCACGAAATTATATATAATGACACGACAATTGTTTCGACAACACCGTGTCTTTATCAAATGTCTATGAGACAATTCAGAATGTATTACCTTTACATAAATGCTGTTTGAATCCCGTTTTCTATACTCGTGTCTTCGTTCTTCCTTCATCCATTTCGTCTGGCCTTGGATCTGGGCTTTCTTTGCAGCGGGACTTCTGTTGTTGGTTTTCAATTATATGTATTTGGGAAAAACCTTATTTTAAAAACCAAATGTTTTGGGAACATATTCGGCAACGTAGAAGCAATTTAAAATATCAAATAGCCAAGAAACCAATTTCAGCTTCTTTCAAAAATTGACCTGAGGTGGCTTTTACTTGATGAAAATCCATTTAACAAAATAAATAAGAACTAAAAGTTCAAATTTTCACGAAATTATATATAATGACATGACAATTGTTTCGACAACAACACCGTGCCTTTATCAAATGTGATAAAGACACGGTGTTGTCGAAACAATTGTCATGTCAATATATAATTTCGTGATAATCTGAACTTTTAGTTCTTATTTATTTTGATTGATATAGAAGCCCAAATAATGAAATAAAATTTTTATTTAAGGGATTGCTTTTTGGGTTTCGAACTGCTAGCGGTCGATTTCGAAACACTAAAACCCTGCAAATTCACGTTTACTGGAACACCAAAACCGACTGACGCTACAGCTAAATCGAAAACTGAACCTACAATAATAATAGATATATTAAGTAGTATCGATTAGGCTTTTAATTAAAAAACCAAGAGACCTGTTCATAATAAGTTGAATAGTACGGTAACGTCAACCGCCTAGGGAAATGTCCGAGATATAACAGGTTACGACAATTCAAGAACTCGAACCCTTAATATTCGGAGCATTCGACTATGCAACATTAAGCGTCCGGTTTCAGCCCCATGCAGCAATACTGACCATTGGCACTTTATAATTATTTGGCGAAGTTTCAGATTTAGATTGCCATTACAAAAAAGTGATTTTATGGTTTCTGGCACGAGCAGCTTCAACCCTACAACAACAACCCTATTTCTACAAAAGATGAAGGGAAAAATATCGGACAAAAATTTTCTCTATCAGCGGGATTTAAATAATAGGTAAAATATCAAAAACGATTTATTTAATTAATCATTCCGAACATTTAGAGAATGATCAATTTTCACCTTGAATAAACTGATGACGTTCAGTAGTATTGTTCGCCATTACAGCAGATTTAGAATTGCATTGAAAATTCGAATGATTGTTGTGAAATACGATTTTTTCATTTTCATTTGTACTTTCTTCTTCTTCCTGAATCAACCTTCAGATGGTTTCCAATAACTGTTATCATTTAGAAAATTTTACCATCTTCCATTGTACAAAAATCCTGGTTGTTCATATTTAAGATTCATACAACAGGTCAATTTATATTCAGATTTAAGAGGTCGCTGTTTAGCAACTGGTATTTATGAAACGTACCCCTCCACAAAACTTCCTCCTTCCTTTTACAGATACAAGTTAGTCCGGACATAGCCGAATACGATTTATACTGCGCATGCGGAACCCGAAGATTTTCCGAAAAAAACCGAATGAGAACGCATACGCCAACCCGAACATAACCGAAAATTCAAAATTTTCCCGCGAATACCAGAACGTACCCGAAGATTCAAAATTTTCACACGCCAATCCGAACACGCCCGAACGTCCACGAAAATTCAAATTTTCCCGCCAAAAGTGGCTTAGAACCGGCACTACTATACTATTAACAATCTCCATTAATAGCCGTCTTTTTCTATGGTAAAACTTCCAAGCCATTTCCATTCTGGTTTAGATCGACTTCACTGATGGTACGGGTATATTAAAACCAACAAAATTCTTTAACCTTTAAAGGTGCAATAATTTTAATAACCTGTATTAATAACTCCTAGAATTCATATAATCCTCCCTTTTCACTTAAGTATCTTGTGACTTTAGGCTTGCATATATTTGTTAAGAGACATCTGCCTGTTGGATAGATTCATCTATCAGCTTGCCATTAGTTGAAGATCTAGGACAGTCTTTTCTTGTCTACTAGACTTCTCAAGGACTCTATAGACAGTCCTATTGATATTGACCGACACTCCATTTATATACAAATTATTCCTATAGTAACCATTCTTTACACGGTGCTGCTTCGAAGTATTTTTGTCCTCCTTACCTCCGGGTGCCAATACGTTAACATTGCCTAATTTTCAGGAATTCTGAACAATAATATTAATTAAAATATCCTTCTTTATACTATTCACTTTAAGCATCGCTTTATGCGCTTAGGGATGTTGTTCTTGGTGTTGGGTGCGCTCGTTTACTTTATTCACAATTCATATTCGTATAGCTACCCATGATATTCCGAGCATTCGTCTATAAAACCACATTTCAAATGCGTCCAGATGATGGATCGTGGCAGCCCTATGTAACACTGTAGGATTTCATTGGCACTAAAAAAGAGTGGCTTTGGAGAAACGAGCCGTTTCGACCCTAGATTTTATTTCACTGTGTGGCACAAGTTGTTCATTCGGATAGCACCCAAGGTACTTAAAGTCAGGTTCAAGGTCCAACTTTGTGATATATTTCATTTCATAATTTCCTGTAATCCACTCCCTAACGTATGTGTAAATGACACTACAAATTTTTCTATGTCTACTACTTTGTAATATGGAAATAGAGACGATGTTCTGCTGAATGAAAGACATTAACCAAAAAGAAATGTTTTCCTTTTTGTATTAATACTTTGCTCAAAAATTCTTCGAAAGGTAAAATAATAATTTTATCAAAAAAATTACTATTAATGACAATAACTGCTTGCTGAGTGTAGTGTAGTGTGCTTATAAATTCCAAATAAATCTATTGAAAAGGAATCATTTCCTCGCCTCATAGTCTTTTCAATTGGAATATCCTCCAATTTCTACTTTTCCTAAGTACATTAATTGACAAGCTAAACAAAAGTTTAATAACTATGGGTTCAAATCGCAAATAATATCGATTTTAGGGAACAATAAAATTTGATAAGTTTGTCATGATGACAAACAATTTGACAATGTTCCAGAGTAAACAAAATTCGGAAGATAGGTTAAATTTTCTTCTCAACGATGTGGAATGTTTCATCTCATAGGTTAAAACATTTTGTCAGTGGACAGGCAATAAGGTTCGACGTAGCGAGACCGGCGGAAACTGTTCTTAAGTCCTTATTGCCTATCTACTTTCTTAAAAAAAAAGATGCGTGTGACGTATGATTTCTGCGTTTACGTCAGCGGAATACGTGCGCATATATGGTGTGGCTTTATCTCTCTATTAAATCATACGTCGACAGTAACCGCGTTATGCCCGAAACGTGTCTCTTGTCTTAAATAAAAAGAAGGTTCGCGGCACGAGTGCTAAAATATGTCGGTTAAAAAGTAATAAAATTTGTTTTTTCGCTTTTTTCCAGATCCCGCGGGAACTGTGCGTGCTCTCTAAAGGAGACGGTAACTCCCTCACTCACTAGTGTTGTAGGCCAATTTTACTTACTGAAAGGCAACGAACATAAAGCGGGAGACGTGGTGGTCACGTCTTCGTAATAAACCAGGGGCGGAAAATTAACTTGCCAAAGCATTTGCTGAGTGTGAAGAAATTGCAAAGAGAGGAATGGCGAAGTACAGACTCAATTAAATTAATCCTCAAAAGAGAAATGTAATGTTTATAGAAAAACTGAATAATTAGATTGCTGGTGAGAATATATTGTGCAGCAGTGAGAAACTTTTCCATAAATCGTCTTTAGAAGATATGCACATATCCACATTTAGCGAATCCATTTTTACATTTAACGTGACACTGCATCATGTGACTCATTTAAATTTTAGGCACCCTGAGATAAAGCCGATATCAATCAAAGTCGTTTTTCCTTTCGTCGCTGGCGTTGCTTTTGCTTTCCTCTGGTGAAATCTGTAGTTTCTTTGACTAGTTAAGAATCTCCCCTTTGAGGTACAAGGTCCAGAAGTAAAGAAAACACACTGCTGCTGGATATCAAAGATTCCGACCCTACTTTTACAGTAGTTTTGGTGAGAAATTATATTGAAAACTGGCAAATACCAAGTAAATACAATAATAGCCGTCATGTAATATTTCTTAAAACAAATTTGGCATAATCTATACAGGAGCAAAAAATTAATTAATAGTTATTGAACTACGTAATTTTTAAAAACACAAGCACTGATGAATTTCTAACCCGTTCTGTCAACACCGTTCTTTTTGGTACTGTTTGCAGTTTTCGATCACTATGTTGTACAATTCGATGCGATTTTCCCAACCCAGTAAACAGAAATCTTACCTACAAGTTTATGATGGAATCGAATACTCATTCGGTCTTGCCTATCGTTTAATATAATTGCTGATATCGGAGACCGTCCTATAGATCGCCCGCACGCCACTGGAATCTAATAGGCGCCGCTGTAAGTTTAACCTGTGACACGGCTATTGCATTATTTTTATTCGGATCTGTCTTAAAGCTCCTATCGAGCCGTAAACCAACATGAGTTATTTATTACGGAAAACACACGTGACATAAAGGCCAGCCCCCGGATGACTAGGCCACGTCTAGAAGGGCTTATACGCGGAAAACTTATTTACAGTCAATAAAACCATATATTGCCGCCGCAGCGGAACGTGGTTATAGTCCAGAGGTAACAGGTGATTTATGCTTATCGGATATATGCGTTTAAAATTCCTAAGCTTATTTTACACCATCAAACTGCAACGGTTCCGGTATATACATTTCGTGAGGAAAATTTTATTTTGAGTGAGACGGATAGTAATGGGAATTGTTTTGTTCATGTTCACATTAATATTAATGGCAGATACCTTTAATAGGAGACTATTAATATTTTTCTCAATTTTTCTAGTTGTTTGGAATTTTTAATCATAATAATGAATTTTATTGAACAGTATAAACCAACTACAGGAATACCAATTGAAACGCAGCATATATACAAGAAGAGGAAAACAATATTTTTTTTAAAATCATTTCTATTATTTATCCTTCTTGAAAATATAATGATATATTTTGAATATTATCGACTGTCCCAATCTTGTGTTAATTAATAAATATTTTGTATTGCATATGATTTCAGTATTATACATAGGGTTTCTCAAAAACAAATGTGATGTCTTGTTCAAAAACTAGTGTATAAACGTTGGGTTCACCATTAGGGAGATACTTCAAAATTGCTGAAAAAATAAAAATTTTATTTTTTATTTTAACAACAAAAAAAATGCGTAAGAGAGATTGAATTAGACTACCCCTATCATTCTTCCTAACTAAATCGAAAGAATAACTTATGTAATTAAAAATTTTTTTTTGATAGATTGATTTATAAACTTTTTGGTTCTTGCAAAAACAACATTAACATTGCATTTAGAAAAAATTATTTGTTTATAATTAATGATATAGGGCAGTTTAATTTTTAGTATAAAAGTGAAGAAAAATACAGAAAGCGTTTTCAGAAAATTTTATTATTTAACCTCTTAACACTATTTTTCCGCAAGCTTTATAAACTACCATTTAGTTAGAACCAAATCACCTCAAGTTTTTCGCAATTGTTTTGACTACCGCCAAAATATAGTATATTTTTTTAGGTAAGTAAAGCATTTACACTTTTGCATATACATGATTTTTTTTTATAAATTAATCGAATTATTGTATAAAAAAATATATAGAGATGAATATCTAAATAAAATGTTTTAATGTAATAATTTAAATAAATAATTAAATGTAATAATTTAATTTTATAATTTGTATTATGGTATTCTTTGCCTTTTGATTTAATTGTCACAAATGCACAGGGTCTGCTAAAATGCCCACGTTTAAAGGGAAACTGACAGAAAACTAATCTTCAAGCTAAAATGTGATTTTTGTTAAATGGGAGATCCTGTATATTTTTAAAAAATTAATGTGTACTTACAATTACATTTCCAATAATATAGAATAATTGATATAGAGAGTTTCAAACAAGTAGTTTTCAAATAAATAGGATATTATAATTTTTTTTATGCAGAGAAAAATGCAGAGATACCAAGAAAATTGTATTACAACCAAAATCCTGACATAAAACAACAAACAAAAAAGTAGTCAGTTTGAGAATAAGTCTCTAAAAAGCTATACATAAACTTAAGAGTCGCTACAAATAAAACTGGGAGTATCAAAAAAGTGCAACGGTGTAAGTGCTTCTTAGACAAGTGGAACCGAGTACGCTTGTCTTGAAGCTTCTTTGAAATTTATTTGAAAGGTTAACTTTACAACCTCAAATTAGAACTTTACCACGCATTTGTTTTCTGTATTACGGTGACACTCTCCAAAGCATACTTGTTGAAAGTTCAAACCATCTATTTTTTTTTAGGAACTTAAAATTATGAAGTATGGTACATTTTTCGAAAGCTAATTTTAAATTCGATGCTCCGAAAATACCCTAAAAATCGATTTTTCGGTTGTATTTAAGCTATTAAAGATTTCGCAGAAAAAGCTCTGAAACACAAAGAAATACAAAACCTTTCATAACAGAAAAGTTATAGCAATTTTTTAAAAATGTACATTTTCGAAAATGACCCAAAAACTCTGTAACGGAACCAGAGATCCATGTGTGGTTCTTGTAATTATGTTTTCTATGTTCCGGACAACTACATTAATGTTCGTCAAACTCTTTTAGCAAGGGGGAGTTCTCTTTAAAAATTTCCAATTTGGACAGCCCTACACATATTTAAGAAAATATTACGTTTGCATTTTAAAGTTTTTTTGAAATAATAATCCTGAAAAAATACATACTCCTATTTTGTGACCAATAAATTTTCCATTAATTTTTTAATAAGTACATTTGCATGCGCTTTTTTCGATGAATTTTTAAGATTGAAGATTATAACAAAAAATAATTTCAGTAATATATCCGTAGTAAATAAATTAACCAAACAACCAACACATTCCATTCTTTCATTTATATAAACGGGCAAGAGAAAGATAACACTGGCTGGCAATGAAATCCTCCTTTCAAAATTTTATGATAAATAATGATTCAAACATTTTGAATCTATCCCCGTTAGCCGATTTTTTCTATCACGTCTAGATTTTTCGATATAATTTTTTTATATTTTTTTCAATTTTTTCATTCGTCAACGTTACAAAAAGTAAATATACATACAAATGAGTTTCAGAGGGTTATAAAAGAAAGGAGGAAAGTGCCGAAGGTGATTTTACGGTAGTAAATACGCGCATGCGCAGTATTCATTGTGACACTACAACAGTTCAGTGAAAACTTGTCGTTTAATTGTTTACCTTTTATATCAAATGTTTTGGCAAGTTTTGCATAAAGTTCATGTTCTCTACATTGAATTTAAGTATTTGATATGTAGTTTGAGTATTTTTTTAAGTAGAGCCAATAAATATAAAATAGAAGTTTGAAAGTTGTTTTAAAATTAATTTTATGTGATTTTAGGTTACAGGTTCAGACTTGTAAAAATTCCTCAGATTGTTTTTGTTACATTTGTGGGGAATACATACTAAAAACACAGCGACATGTCATGACCGATCTGGTTAAAACAGCTTATAAGCTATATTTTGGATTTTCTATCGATGAGCGAGATAAAAGTTGGTTGCCAAAAGTATGCTGCAATAGCTGCTCAAGAACGTTGAGAGGTTGGCTTGAAGAAAGTCACAAATCCATGCCGTTTTCAATGCCAATGATTTGGAGTGAGCCTCAAAATCATGAGAATGATTGTTATTTCTGCATGACATCTACACGAGGATTCTCGAAAAAAAAATAGAGATAAGATTGTTTATCTGAACGTCCTATCTGCAAAGAGACCAATTCCTCGTGATAAACACACTCCACCTCCAGTTCCACTAGTTAATGAGGAGGCTGAAAATAAAAATAGTTCAGGTCTACAATCTCAATCGAGTTTTGTTAATATAATTTAGGATTTTTTACTGTAAAACTCAAGCCCCCACATTTTTTTATTTCCTTATAATAATTTATACTTTAATAATTTTTTTTTTTTTGATTAAATAAATATTAAATTAAAAACCTACGTGTGGCACTTATTTGTATAACAGATTCCGTGTTTAGAGCATAAAATAAGATGAATTCATGCATGAAAACAAGGAGAGAAAAATATTTTTTTTTGCAGACCAGTGTAATAATCCCCATTACTAGCCGTCTTTTTCTATTGTAAAATTTGCATCACTTTTCTAGCAAGGATTACTTTATCATCAATGTTCAATCAACAAAAAACTAGCACTTTAGCATTTAAAATGCAAAATTAAACAAAAGTATGAGTTCAGTTAGCATTTTATTTCCATTTGTCATTTACTACGTACATGTAGCCTGAGATCAAACTAAATTTTATCGACCTATATTGTAACTTCGAGAATTCAGATTAATCCGCCCCTTTCGCTTAAGTATCGTGTGACTTCAGTGCTTCCATGTAATTGTAAAGAGACATCTGGCTGTTGGATAAAGATTCATCTATCACCTTGCCGTTAGTCGGAGTTTTAGGGCAGTCGTTTGTGAAACTATCGAATACTTCATTCTCGTCTATTAGATGACCGCTTTTAAATAATTTTTCAAAGACGCTATAGACACTGTTTTTGAAATTGATGGACACTCCGTTAGTGCACAAACCATTCTTATGGTAACCATTCTTTAGATGGTGCTGCTTCGTAGTTTTTTTGTCCTCCTTACCGCTCGGTGCCAACACACTAACATTGCCTAATTTGCCGGAATTATAAGCAATAATATTATTCGAAATGCCCTTCTTTATGCCGTTCACTTTAACCAACGTCTTATCCGCCGCGAGAGTAGGGATGCTTTTTTTGGTGTCGGGTGCTGGCGTTTGTTTCGTAGATCTAATTTGATTTAACTGGTTTTGAAGGTCGTGATTTATTTTCTCGATTTCCTTTCGCTTTTTGATTTCCCTATTCAGCTTCTCATTCAATTCCTGTAGTTGTTGTTTGGTGTTACTCAACGATGCGAATCCCGCGGGATCTCCATTCGGTATGCGGTCGACCGTTCTGGTCTTCCTCACGGTCAGGACTTTAGATCCGTCTGCGAATGTAGACGAGTTTTTCATCGGCGCCGATTTTGTTTTATACACATCACGAGCCGGAGGGACTGTTGACTTCGAAACGGTCGAATGGACGGAAGTCCATGTTAAAGCGACAGCGGTACTACACCACTGAAATTCCGGTTGAAAACCAAGCCGTTGTCGTTGTTTGAGCAGTTGCAGGATCCTATCCATCGTTGAAATGTTCAGCAGATCGTTTTGTCTGACGTCGAATATCTCCAACGTGCCGTTCGATTCGACCACGTCCAAAACTCTCGGCGAGATGTTTTCGGTCAAACCGCATTTTTGCAAATCCAAAGCCTTGATCCATAAATCGTCTTCTAGTTCGTTCAGGATAAAATTCAACCCGGCGTCATCAAACGAAGGATTCGAATTAAGGGTGATCCTTTTCAGGCCACGCATTTTTCCGGAATCCGGATTCTCGTATCTCAACGAATTCTGCCAACTCTCGCAGTATCTGTTGATTTGTTGATATTTTATCAGCTTCGAGATACTTTCGCCACTGGCCGGAGTTAAGTGGCAGCCGGATAAATTTAGCACTTCAATATTGGGCGTGAAACGCAGATATGAGCAGACCATGCTGCAGCCGGAATCTTGAATGAAGCAGTTGGAAAGCGAGAAGTTCTTTAAGGTTTGATTTTTTTTCAACGCCTGCAGCAGCTGCTCCAGATACGGCATGAATAGCGGCAAACCGTCCAGTTCCAAGTAAGTGAGCACCATAGTGTTCTTCAGTGTGTACGACACCGATCTCAGTAGTTGTTTTAAAACGTAGGCGGTCCAAATGCTGCCGTATTTTCGTTTCATTTTCCTCGCCTTTTCTTCCGTGTCGATCTCATGTAAAAATTCACAATTGGAGATCCGACTTCGTATGGCGATTACGTGAAGACTGGTATCTTGTCTTAACGCGTTAATGATCGGATTCCAGTCTTCGACTTTTAGGCGATCCGCTGTGAAGTCTAGGACGGTCTGAGACTTCGGTTTTGCGGGTTTAACGAAAGGTGAGGGGTGTATGTTCAGCCGTCTGCACAGTTCAGAGTACCACACGTAAAAGACGCTCACAGGCTTCGGGTTCGTTTTGATGACCGACGATTTGGTTTTATCCATCAGCTGGAAAAATGAATTGCGCGCCCTAATTACAAACAAACAACATTTGAAATCAACTTTCTCGGGTTTGACAATGAAAAATGACGTGTAAGGTTTTGCGACGTCACATTGATTTTAGTTCTTTCGGTGATGGGCTTTTGACACTAACCATCATCGGTTTATTTTTAGCATTTCATTGTTGTTCATTCCACATGTACCTATTCCTTTTAAGCCAAAATAATTGTTGTATGGGTTATTTTTAAACCGTTAAAGATACAGTATCGGTTAAATGAGATAAAAGTTATATATTTAAGTCTATAATATCCAAAGCTACCAAAATATTTTAGAGAAAGCATTAATTATTATTAATTAAAATGAGTTTCCTCCAAATTCACTTGTTTTGTCCATAGAGTGTCCCAATGTTAAACCACCACTATAACATTGAAAAGTGACATAAAATATCCAGACAAAATAAAGAAATTCCGAAATAATTCTGTTTGAACCATGCAACTTTTTGTGAAATAGGATATAAGTAAACTAAAGAATTTGGTATATCTAAAAATTCTGAAAATATAATTTTGGTAGCTTCAAGGAATTATACATTTAAATATAATTTTTTTGTCCCATTTAACCGATTCTGTATATCTGATGACATTACTAGCTTCATTAGAAGCAAAAAAAAAGTATCTACCTACTCAGCTTTTTCAAGCAGTACTATGCAAAAAGTTGATTACGAAATAGAGATTTTACAAGGTCCATATTAGTGAACATAATATTAAATTTTGATTTTCTTCCTTGTGCAAGACAATTTTTTTGAAAACTGTATTAATAGAAGCACCCAAAATCAACAGGTATGTGGATTTTTTAAAAATTAATTAAATTAACTTATTCAACAATTTTTACGTTTGTTTGTTGAATTTGTAAAATATGCAGATTCATTATTTCTTAAGTCATTTTAAATCCATTTAAACATCTTATGTTGTGATTTATTTTTATTAAAATTAATTTTATTTATAAAATTAAAAATTAAATTAAAATAATATATTTGTAACTAAAGAAAACCGCTGCAAATTGCTTTTTTCTACTCCCGTCTGTAAAATACCTAATTACACACCGATCTAGCGTGCGGGAAGCGTCACTTTACCACGTCAGTTTCGTTTCTCACGAATCCGAGTCACTTCGGACATTTCCGGGATTTTACCGCACGGATTTGGGAGGAATTGGATGTTTTCGGAGATGTTTCCCACTCTTTGAATTTTGACGCTCGTCAATTCTGACGGTCATGTCGGTGAACGTATTTGTGTTGTATTGCGAAAATGTACCCAAAAACTAACAGTCGTAAAAAAAGTATAGTATGGTAATAGTGTATTATGCAACAAGTGTGGTAAACGGCATTTGAGTGTATTTGACACGAGCGGAGCGAGTTTTTAATAAACGAGTGCGTTAAAAAGTTTACCGAACGTGTAGCATACTATACTTTTTCTACGACCGTTAGTTTTTGACTACATTTTCGCAAAACAACACGAATACATTCACTGACATGGCTGTCAGAACTGACAAACGTCAAAATTCAAAGCGTTGTAAATATCTCCGACAACATCCGATTGCTCCCAAATCCGTGCGGTAAAATCCCGGAAATGTCCGAAGTGACTCGAATTTTTGGGAAACGAAACTGACGTGGTAAAGTGACGCTTCCCGCACGCTAGATCGGTGGGTAATTATGTAATTTACAGACGGGAGTAGAAAAAGTTTTTAACTCACGCGTTTATTAAAAACTCGCCCCACTGCGCTCCGCTCGAGTCAAATAAACTCGTGACTCAATTGCCATTTACCGCACTTGTTGCATCATATACTATTTATTGAATGCACTTTAAAGTACTTGACAACATTTTATGAAAATGTAATATATATGATGGTCACTAATACAAATCTCTTATAACAGTATGACTGAAGCATATTTAATTTGTGTAGTTTCCATAAACGTATAATTCTTTAACAAATTACAAGGTAAAATCATAAGAAACAGTTTTGGGTGGTATGAGATTTTTGTTGAAGACAAAAGCTATATTTGTTTAATATCGATATAATGAACTATAATAAGTAACAATAAATAAATAATAATTTTAGTAAATTGAACACATAAATTATTAAATTTATCGATAAATGGGTAAAATTTTGTTCAGCGTCTTCTCCATAATAGGGGCATGTAGGAAAGAGAATTATATATAGGAGCTTGACTTTTGTGATCCCGTAGATGTTCCACTTTCTATCAGATACCCTCAGATATATTTATTTACAAAGTCTTCTAGATTAAAATATTAGAAACTGTTTTCACTACTAATAACGTTTATCTATCGGTACGAATTTGAGGACGCCGTACTTTTCCAAATCTTTTTAACAACGCTCATAAGAACCACAAGAACTTCGGTACGGAGAAATATTCCCCCGCCTGAATATACTCCGACCCGGTATTATTTATGAAGTCCTTCAGATATTACGTCAAAATCAGTTTGAGAAAAACAAATTGAATTGGTTTCATAGAGACACCGACAAACAGGATCGTAAATCAAACCGGAAATTGAAGGACTTACGTGTTTTTTGCTCGTCCCGTTTGCAAAACGACGGCATCGCATATAGCCCGACAATAAGGGAGTCTCAAGTGTCCGTCTTTCTATTTATATGCAGATAAACTAGGACCGGATCGACTCAAGACAACTCAAAGTAAGACGCAAGATTTATTAATTTGCATATTCGTCTCACCGAGTTGTTTGAAGTCTGCCGCGGCGGGTCCACTAAATTATTCATAACTTTGGGACCCTGTGTGCAAAGTATAAACTATCTTGGCCGGTATAATTGGTTTTCTCGATTTTAGGGATCGACGAACCAATAAGAGATCGTCAGTTGCTTATCACAGGCGGCTTGATTAATCCTCGGAAAATGGTGGCCAATTTTGCAGCATTATAGCGAACACTATATTGCGTCATAGCTATATAGGGCATGATATAACCATTTTAAGAGAAAATGTTTATCTCAACTTAGGTCCACAATCATTTTACTATTGATATCCAGTGTGTTGAAATAAAAAAGGGCTTTAGGCGCTTTCGATATTTTGTTGAAATTTATACGACGTTCGTCCAACATTTTTTTGTCGGGTAAGAGTTAATTTTCTATTATTTTCTTCATTTCTTAATAAAAATTATTTTTTGTCTTTGTGTCTTCGGACGAAGGAGAAAAAAATAAATACTATATTATGCAACAAGTACGGTGAACTTAAATACAGAGCAATCCTTTTTCGAAAATATTTCGCTTTGGTAAAAAGCACTGGCCTCTTCAGAAAATCATAAGCATTTGCAATCATAAAAAGTCAAAGTCAAGTGGCCATTTTTACTACGAAATGAATAGCTAATTTAAAATAGCATATTATGCAACAAGTGTGGTAAACGAGTTTACCAAACATGTTTCATATTATACTGTTTCTACGACCGTTATTTTTTGGGTACATTTTTGCAAAACAACACAAATACATTCACTGACATGACCGTCAGAATTGACAAACGTCAAAATTCAAACCGTGCGGTAATATCTCCGAAAACATCCTATTGCTCCCAAACGTGTGCGGTAATATTCCGAAAATGTCCGAAGTGACTCGAATCCGAGGAAAACGAAACTGAAGTGATAAAACGACTCTTTGCACACGCTAGATCCATATATAATTGGGCATTTTATAGAAGGGAGTAGAAAAATGTAATTTATTTATCGTCATCCTTACCCCCACGCCACTAGCGCAAGTAGACAGATAATTTTGACTCAAAAAAAATTGTTTCTATGCATTGTAGGCCTCTACCAAAAAATCAACAAAAAATATAAAACAGTTTTAATAAAAAGTAGGGAAACCGAATTCTTAAAACTATGGTCAACAAAAATATTATATCAAAATGTGTCAAACATTGGAGTTTTATAGTGTTATAAACTTTTTTTTCGTAAAATCATAAAAATAATCTTATTATATACACTCTGCACACTGCATATGATTGAGCCAAATATGCCTTGGGGCTGATTAAATGCAGTAAAGTTTTGTTATCGAAATTATTTTTCTTTTATTTTTTTTTACTGCTTTGCTTTACTTTCGTAAATTCATAAGAATGCGACTTATTCTAGCTATTGTCATATACATTGTAGAGAATACTACAGTTACACTGGTTGATGATGTAAACAAGCAAAAAATTTTTAAATTAAACTATCCTGAATTGTTTGCATTTGTGTCCATCTTTTTCACATTTTTCTAAAGCACAACTCCACTCCCATAGAAATCATGAATGTGTGTTAAACATTGGTGGTATTGGTATTAAAGGGGGGCGCCCTCGCGGGTGTCCAAGCACCAGATGGGCCCGTTGGGCCCCAGACCGCTCTAGAGGGCGCCCAGAATACCGCCCCTCCTATAGAAGGTCAGCAACTCCTTTAGCCCAATTGGTGGGAATAAAACTGGTTCCAGTTAATATAATACCCTCTTCGGCAAACTGAACAGTGACAACCGTTGTTTCAGAAAACGATCAAGTTAACGGGTTTAAAAACAAAATATTACATCTAGACTGTAAAATAAATATTTAAGTTAAAATTTAAGATTGAAACAAGTGAACAAGTTTTAAACATTTGTTATCCCTTCTTAAAAGGCACCTAAAGGGGTGCTTCGTTTTTCTTACCTTTTTTTTAAATAAATTTCAAAATTAATCGAACTAGCTTTAAGGGCTGCTATTTCTATATTTGTGAAGCTTTGCATTTGTTAAAAAAGGCAATTAATAACCTAATTATCGGTGTCTATGGGTGCGGTGAACTTATACTACCTCATTTTCATTGAAGTAATGTCCTTTTATTTTATTGCTTTTTTAAAAATAATGTTTATTGTGTTTTTTTTTCTACCTTCTGTAAAATACCTAATTATACATCTATCTAGCGCACGGAATGTCATTTTACCATGTCAGTTCCCACGGATCCGAGTCACTTCGAACATTTCCGAGATATTAGTGTCCCACGGGTTTGGGAGCAGTGGGATGTTTTCGGAGATAATACCCCACGACTTGAATTTTGACGCTCATGTCAGTTTACCACACTATGTACGAGGGAGCGGAAAAGTTTCCGGCGTGATCAAGAAAAACGATGTTTAAATTTTGTTTTCTTTATTTTTCAACATAATCTCCATCAACACTGATACGTTTCTTTTACATCTTCGATAACTTCTTCGTTGCTCTTAAATCTTTTATCGCCAAGCCATCTTTTTAGGTTAGGAAACATGTAATAGTCGCTGGGGGTTAAGTCTGGAAAGTAGGGATCTTGCGGTATCAATTTAAACTTCAATTCGTGGTTTTTGGATATGGCAATAGCCGATTGCGCTTGGTGCGTTATCGTGATGAAACAAAAAAAATTTTTGTTCGTCAAATGATGTCGTTTAATTTGCACTTCGTGCTACAAACTTTGCAATAACTGCGCAATATGACCAATAGTCTTACCCTTTTCAAAATAATCAATGTAAATAATTCCTCTCGCAACCCAAAAAACAGTAGCTATAATCTTGTTTGCGGATAAAATTGTTTTATCTTGCTTTGGAGCGTAGTGATGGACCCAAGTCTCATCAACAGTTATGAATCGACGCAAAAATTCGTTTGGATTATGCCTATAAAGCGCCAAATTGTCGGTAGAAATGTTTTTTCGAATCAGTTTTTGGTCGAGCACCCACCTTGCACACAGGTTTTGTTTCGCAAGTTCTAGCACTCAACACTATATGATGCATTTGTTTTTAAGTTGTGACCTCAACGGGCCGTACTGAGCAAGGCTCGTCAGAGGTGCTCACACGTTTGCTTAATACTTGAATATGATGTGGAGGAGTCTCCTAGTGTCGAATCCATTTCTTTTTTAATTTGTTTTGGTGTAAAACCTTTCAAATTGAAGTATTTGACAGCACCTTTTTACAATTTTTCCTTTTTCACGAAAACAACGGAAGCGTCTCTCGCAATGTAACCTCAAACTTAAAATAATGTAATGATTACGCTGAAACTGTATAAACAAGCTCGGTATGAATGATACTGGGATGCCCCTCCAAAAGCAGACCTAGTGACGCCACCTCTTGGTCAGGCTGGAAACTTTTCTCCCCACCCTCGTACTACTGGCAAACTATAACTTTAATAATTATTTTAACTTCTCGTGGTCGAATTATAAAAATCGTTTACTGATTATAAGATAGTGATTATTATTATTCCAGGTTTTTAGCTAAAATGCCAAAGAGGATGACTAACCTAAATAACAAAAAAATATCGTGGTGCCAAGACAATTACGCAAAAAACTTCAGTTTGCCCAGGCTGAAATGCTTGTTAAGGCAAGAACAATTATTATTGTGATGCTTGTTCTTTTTTATTCGTGGTTACTTTCTCATAGCGCCTAAGTTCTTCAGAAAATGGCATTGAAGTTTATTTTTTGATTGAATTTCTGAATACTCTTTGATTCGGTCATATCTAAAACTGTTCGTTTTCTTTTTTGTTTGTCTCACTTATATCGTTTGATTACATTATTTTTAGTTTATAAATACATTTTTTAATAATATCATCTATGAATATATATTTTAGTAAAATGTATTTATCATGAAATGGCGGACCTCCTCTAATAGCAGCGCTTACGGTAATTCATAAAATTTCTTAAATTTAGGAGCCCTGACTACTTCCGAAATCACGACCAGCCTCACTGCCGACATTTTGTTGATTCCTTTCCCTCATCTGACGTAACTTATGGATTCTACGGTAGACAATTTCGTCTTCTACGTTAAGTCAAAAGGAATAAACATGAAAAAAGAAATATATGATTTAAATAGTTTTATTTGCACAGAATCACAAAGGTTATTGCGTTCATTAAAACATAACATTGTAAAAAAATACGTTTTGGCTTAAGTTACCACCTGCATAAAATTTTCTACCGAAACTAAAAACATCAGTTTAGGGTACTGAAAACGATCATAGTACTATACGGGCGTCGTCAATAGTCAATAGCGCTTTTCACGCGGTTTGCACTTTGAGTTCTGCAAATTTTTGTCCCAAAATTTTCATGACGTCACCATGTTTTCGCGAAGGTTCCTTGTATAACGCATAATTCTCTTTCACGAAAAGAGCAAATTGGCTCGGCTCCCTTTTCGGTGTAACCGGTACCGTTTTAGTCTCTCCATTCTTTGTGGTTTTGTTAATCAAGATTTCGAATTTCCCATAACACAAGCCGCATCTTTTACGTTCGATGTTTAACGATTTGGAATGTCTACCAATGCTGAAAAAGGGTATACTTATAACACTTTCTCTCTATAAATGCAACTTTTGCAAAACTGTAATATTCTTTGTGCGGAACTTTTCAAGGCGTCTTTGTTTTTGTGCGAAACGGGAAATATTTTTCAACACATTAAGAAAAATGTCCAATAATTAAGCAAAAAATTATGTAAAAACAATTTACCAGGCAACTTAAAATACAACATTTTCAAACAGACTCTGAATCTCAAAAACGAAAAGGTAGTACTTAATGCGAAAATTGTATCTTTCTATCTTTAAAGGTAAGATACCCCGCGAAAGTGTCAAAAAATAAGATGCCATGTAGAAATTTCAATTTCCACACTTATTCAAAAAGTGAAAACTTTAGGAGCACTCATTAGTGTAATTTGAGGTTGTTAAACATAGAAAAAGTAACAAAAGGAGTGTCCAAACGCTGCTATTTCGAGTGTATTTTGAGTCTCTACGCAAGGTAGTACGCGCATAGGAGTGATAGAATCCACACATGTTCAACATACCAAATTTTTATTTGTAGTATCTCTAAGGCATATTATGTATTTGTTTGTTGCATACAACATATGATATGGACTACGAAATTATGATAGTAAATATAATATTAATGATCCAATTAAATAGATAAGAATGATATCATAATTATCTAAATGCCAAATTATGGACATGAAACGAGAGAAACTAATCGATGTTTTTTCAAGGTGCTTAGACACTGCTACACCATTTAATGAAATGAAATTACGGTTGTACGTCTTAACGCCCAGAAGGATCGTTCCCAACCTTAGACCTGTGCAAATATGAGAAGAACCTTTCAAATAAAAAAATAAGCATATAAAATAATGGTGAGGTAACTATTTTTAGTACACTTAAGTACTGAATTAAACACTATTCTTTATTACTTTCTCTATGTTCTATGTATGTTTCACTTTTCTCGTGTGGTTGACACATTGTATATTTTTTATATTATTCTCTTCCTAATAAAAATTATTTAAAAAATAACATACGTCTGTCCGCATCCTTGGCACCTGTAGGTATATTTAGTATTAATGACGTAAGAGTGGCATCTTTTTATTGGAGGCAATTCCGGGAAAATTGTCATCGCATGAAGAGCCCTGAAAATATTAAATCACATTTCAAACAAGTAGGTATATGGTATAAATAGCTGATAGTTCCTTCATCTTTGCTCTTAGATGTCATTCCAAAAATATAATTACCACTTCTTCCAATATGGTCCGTGTCCGTTCGACACCATATTAACGATCCACACAGCGGCATGACACATTTCGTGTATCAAAGTGTCTCTAACTCTATCTGGCGAATCCAAAACCTTGGATGAAAGGCTAATGGACACAATCCTTTCCACTTTACCATTTCGATGAGTTATCCTTTTGCAATGACACAAACCGGCGGTACCTCTCAAATTATGGTTCCAATTGATAGCCGTGTCCCTCGGTATAATGCCTTCAAACACTTTGTCGTTGTATAAATTAAACAGTTTCTTCACTAACTCGTCACGATAGTGCTTGTAACTTGTGCGAAAGATCTTGGCTGCTGCGTCGCACTTTAGCAGTGGCACCTGACCTGCAAAGGTCGCACACATACAGGATGTTTATTTTAAGACCATACTTCACTGTTTTAAGTAGAAGTTTAACCAGACAAAGGACTGAAAGACTAATGGTATAAAAATTGCAAATACTAACTAAAAACGGAATATTTTGAATGTCTATGCGGGGGTTTCAAAAGACATGCACCAATCGTCGGTTGGAGACTGAACATTAAAAAAAAAAGAAAAGTTTTTTTTTAATGAGATCTTTTTATAATATGAAAAAATTTATTTACGCATAATATTGTAACGCCAGTACTCAAGTGATTGATGAACAATAAATTTAGTGGGACCCTTAGAAAAATGACGCAAAATTTTAAAATACTTATTTCTTTTTCGACCATTGAGAAAATACTTTGGCTTTTTTTAAATTTAAAAAATATATTGTAATTATATTCAATATATGTTGAATTTCAGTCTACATTTGCCACAATCTTTATTTAACTTAAACTATCTTACCTGATAAGGATTCTAAAAAACTGCAAGTTTCACTTGAAGGTTTCTTGGTTCTTTTCCGACTTTCAACAATACGCGTGACTTCTTTATCAAAGTCATCGTCACTGGAAGGTGAATTGGAATCCTCCGTAAAATCTCTGCTGCTACTGCTACTTACAGTTCCTGTCCGCACCGCAAACTTTTTCGTATTTTGTATTTTGTCATCCTGACCAAGATTTCTAGATTTGATTTTTTTTTTATTATCCGTGGCATACTCCCTATCGCCCGTAGGCTTTACATTTTCCTTATGTTTTAATTTTTTATTGTTCATCCTCGCTTTGTTGTCCTCATTATGTTTAGAATTGTCATTTTTATTACTGTCACTTAAAGGATTTACTTTCGGTGTGAGAAAAATACTATTTAATTTTTTTTGGATTATATCTTCTAAGGATTCACCCTCAGTCTCACTTAAAGGGGAACCTTTACCCTTATTTTGAATTCTCAAATTGTTGTCAGAATCACAATCACTATCAAACTCTAATCTAGTTCTAACATTCACCCTATTTCCAATATTTAAATCATCGCTGTCTGTTTCTGAATCACATATTTCTTTGAATTTATCCATCCATGGCGACTTCGGTTGTAAGGTTTTCTTTTTGCAATTTATTATTTTCCTGTCTGTGGCCGCTCTGTGATATAAACTATTTCAGTTTACTTTTTTCTTATTAGTTTTCTGGAGTCCTTACCTATTTTCAAGATAAGTAGAAGAATGGTTACCTTTCCTTGGTTCAGTCTGTGGTAACACTTGTTCGTGCTTGTCCCTCCATTTGGTACCATATAGCGTGTCCAACAATGTTTCAGCTTCTATATTACTAGGTTCAAATGTATCATCTAATTAATGAAAAATAACAATTTTCAAGATCCCTTAAATACTAATTTTAATTTATTGTGAACCCGTTTTGTTCCATAACTAAATATAATTATTTTATAATATATACAGGGTGAGCCTGAAAGATGAATCAACCCGTTAATGGCGCATTCTTTGTGTGAAAATATTAGAAATTTGTCAATTTTTTATTTTCGTCCAGATTTCTATAATTTCTATAATACGTGGCGATAAACTTTATTTAAAAAATAACATTTCTGTTTATATATCCCGCAACTTTTCATATATTTTGTTGAAACTTGGTAGGCATGTATATGTAAGTATCTTCTCTTGAAAATTTTCTAGCAGAAAAACAGGGGTGTCCTGCACCTTATGACCATCGTAAATTTTATCAATCTATGCTTTTGGTCTTAAAATATATTTTCTTGAATACACGCTTTACTTTGCATAATTTTTTCCCTCCTTTTTAATTTTTGGAAACAATTGTATATTTTCAGGTATTGTACAGGGTGAGTCAACGATAGTGTAAAATTCATTATCTGAAATTATTAAAATGATTTTAAAGTATACAGGGTGTCTCAAAAGCACCTATTTTTAAAGTATGTTTTGAATTCTTTTTAAAATTCCTCAACTTTTTTTATTATGAACAATACATACGTAAACCTAATAGTTTTCACAATATTTTAATTTAGCTAAAAAAACACTTAAATTACGAGAGAACTATTATTTTTAAAGGTAAATCACTCATATTTGAATGTAGCGTAATTCCAAGATGACGCAAAAGGCATATGCAACGGAATTTCAACTCGATGCTGCAGGGTGTTCAAAATAAACAAATATATTTGGTAATTTTTAAATTGAAAAATCTCGATTTTTTTAAATGGAACATCACATAGTTATTTTTCTGAAACACCTTACAAAGAAATTCAACTATAAGTGTGTCATATAGCTCTTTCTAATAATTGCCCCTTATTTTAATTTTTCCAATGTTTACCCTTTTTTATGTCTAAGATTATTGCTATAACATTAGTTGGTCATGACAAAATAACATTGTCAAATTTTTACATGGCAACTGAGTAGATAAATTGGTAAAATTTATTGTAGTGTAAATAAATAAAAACAAAATATGGATTTTTCTAAAGCTGAATTAATTATTATGAATTGGCAGTTTAATAAAACTAATATGCAAAATCTAATAAATTTGGGAGGTAATAGGCTAATAGGTTACCCAACACCCTGTTGTTTCTGCTAGTATAGAAAATTTACAGGAAAAGTGTAACAGAACAGGAAAATTACGCATAACAAGTTTCTAAATAAAAATGTTATTCTTTTAATAAAGTTCAAATATTATAGAAACGGTGGGTGAAAATAAAAAATGGCATAATTGAAATCCCGATTTTTTTGATACAATCAATTGCCAGTGGGTTGACCTATCTTTTTCAACTCGCCCTAGTTTTTAAGGGGTTTGTGCATATAGGAAATAGGAATTGTTATGGGAAAATATAAAAACAGTTTTACATCTAACACTTTTTTTTGCTTTATCTTCAAAAGAGAGGACATAAATAGCTCATATAAAAAATAATATGACTTACTGTATTTGTTGTTTCTTCTTCTAATAGTTTTGAACTGGTCCTTAGTCTTATCCATAGACAATTGGGGAGTCAAATCCATAAGTTCTTTTTTATTTCGATCTGCATTTTGTGTGGATTTGGAAAGAAGTTTGCTGCGCAAACTTATGTCAAATTGCAACTCCAATGATACATCAGATTTATCCAGAACGGCGTCGTCAGTTTCCTTATTTACATAAACAGAATTGGTTTTAAAAAGTTCATCAAACCTTCGGGTCGCAGGGTCAATAAAAGTCGATTGTATAGCACAACCATTCTCATTTAAAGCAACATCTCCATAAATCGTTGAAACCTGGCTAAACTGAGTTAAAGTCCCCTTGTCTTCAGCTTCAATCTCAGCCAACCATTTTTGAATTCTAGATGTTTTTGATCTATTGTCATTATACAACGGTGCTGTTTGCTTATTGTCTTCCCCTTCATTATCACTACTAGAGTTGATAACAATCACATCATGTACTTTAGAGGCTGTTACATCCAGCTTGCTCTTACTGTTGGATGACGAGTTGGTACTTCCATCTACCAAGACCAAATTCTCATTTCGAATAGTTGGGATTTTTGCATATATTGAAGACCTTCTCACGTGTCTGTTTAAGGCGAGCACTTTAACTGCTGAAAAAATTTTTTTTTTAATTTTGATAATTTGAATGATACAAAAATATTACCTTTGGTCACTGTTTTCTGGTTACATTTAGGGGACATAGAACTCAACAATTTAAAGGATTCATTCATTATGAGATTTACTTCTGCTGGGAACGTAATAACACACACAAACAAAAAAGTTAACACTTACCGTTAATTTAAAAAAAACCAAAGAACATATTGCTTCCTCTTATTAGCAAACAAAACGAAGAAATGACATTTGTTCTTCTTCTTTTTAACTTCAACATTGGGATTCAATGAATTAAACCTCGCGAAAGTTGAAGGGACCGGTAGTTGATTGGCATAGAACTAATAGTCCTAGAAGGCTGAGGAACTCCCCTCGAAGAAAGAGAGAAAGGAATGAAGGTCGGGAAGCAATAAAAGGTTCTTTGAGTAACCGTCTATATTAAAAGTATTTTTATATATTTTCTACATATAAAGTTAGATTTTTATTTAGTTTATTTTTGGGCTGGCGGTTCTGGCAACACCGCTGACAACTGACAAATGCCCTGTTGGGTTTACTGCAGCAATTTGCAATTTAAGCCATATTTGTGAAAATACTTTCCCATGGAGGCTGTTTCTTGTGTAACTATAAATTCGAATAAAAAATCCTATGATAACACAGGTAAGTTTGTTGCGTATTACACATGCGCACACGCAGTAATCTCGCAAAACCAATTTCTTACACATGCATGTTTGCTCTCTCTTTATTCGTAAGGAAGTTGGCTTATGCTAGCCTTCTACAAGGATTAAGCCTATGAGGATAGTATACTCGGTATCAATTAAAACGAAATAAATGGGAAAACAACTATTTTAAATATATTAATGATAAAACTGTCAAACAAATTAATATCATCCTCTTTTCATTGTGTTTCTTTTCTTCACCGCTATTGTTTCTTTCTAATAAAATTTCAACATAACACCTTTCCCAACGTTTTGAAAATATTAGGAAAACAAAATTTTAGGAACAAATATCCCCTTGCTTTTGCAACATTGGTAATATCCTATCTGGGCTTCTGAATTTTAAATTTGTTTCTATGTGAGTCGCGAAATCGCTTCAGCTCTTGCCTAAAGTATTCGACAGTCTTTTGAAGTCCCACATTGAGTTCAACTTTGGGCTCCCATTGAAGGTATTGCTTGGCCCGGGCAATATCCGGCCGTCGCCTCTGAGGATCATCTTCGACTTCACTTACATGTACAATTTTGCTATGACCTCCCACTAAGGTCTTAATTATTGAGGCAAATTCTACAAAGAAATACTATCATTTACAAAGATAGAAAAAGCTTAGTTCAATTACTGATAATGCTATGTTCCACAGGATTGCCTAAATTCACAGGCAAGGTAAAGTTAGAATTCATCAGGCTAACAAGACCTTCAACTAAATCCGAAACATACTGAAATGATCTTGTTTGCTCTCCAGACCCATACACCTGCAAATATCATTCAACATAACAATACCAATCGTGTACACTAATTATGAGAGTTATAAGCTATAGTTCCTTATGTCCCACAAAAGCATTCTCATAAAACCACTGAGAAAGAGAGGATACAAATTCAGAAACATTCAAAATTTTAACTTCATATTCGCCTCTCATAAAGCATTGTAAAAATTTATTCCTAATATGAAAAGACTAAAATTTATGTTATTTAAAGATGTTATATGTATGTATGTAATCTTGCAACAAAATCACTATTCCTTGATCCCTATCAATAAAGATTGTCATCAACATTCTTAATGATGGTCTGGGAAATGAAGTTTTGGGTTACTTGATAAATAAATAAATTAGTTTTTTTCCTAGATTACAGAACAGAAAAAGGGATCACTTAAAAAAAAAATATCGGCAACCTACCGTGATAACATCATTTTGTAAAGCCTGAAGTATAAAGTTAGATACAACCCGACCATCATTCATATGCATCCTCGGCCCATAGGTATTAAAAATTCGAGCTACTCTGACCTGCAGATTATCTTGCTTGGCATATGCGTAGGTCAAAGTTTCAGAAACCCGCTTGCCTTCGTCATAGCAAGCCCTGGGACCTACAATATTTTACTCTGTTGAGTTATATGCAGAATGTGCCAGTAAGGGCAACAAAGTAGGGTATTAGGGAAACAAGAAATTTGAAAAAATTTTTTTTAAGTAAATAGTAAATAAAGTAAGACAATTGCAAAAAAAAAAACTTTATTTAAGTGTTAAAATGCAACTAGCTCCAACCCTATGAATACAATAAAAAACAGCAAATAGTAAAAAATCAAAATGGAACTTTTTAGAAATGCCTTCAAGTCATTTTCTATGCAGGATTTTAACCTTAATATGGCTGCATTGATTTTATTTTTAAATGTTATTTAAATAATTATAACCGTTTTATTTGGTAAATCAGTGATAATTAGACATTAATTAATTTAGATAGATTTAGTATTAAGTTCATTAATTCATGTTTTAAATTAGGATAAAGATATTGAGATATAGTTCTTAGTGGATTGATAGGCGCTTATTGAGTGATCTGCATTGCATTTATCTTATTCCAGAATTTTGTTTTTTGCAATTGTCAGAAATACACTATTTGGTGGCAAGATAAGGAATCGCAGTTACGTCACTCTCGCCCAATCAATAGCGTAGAAAAAGGCCTTTCTAATGATTCCAAATGTATTAGAATATATTAAGCCTCTTAAATTCATCATCATTTATTTCCGAAAATGTTCTAACGCACTTTCTTTTTAAAGCTAGAGCATTTAACAAAAAAGATTTGGGTTTGTCTCAGTTTTATCAAAGGACTTACTATAACTATTAGAACTATTAGAAAATTTTGCAGAAACTGACTTTCAAAAATAAAGATAGCAATTACCCCCCATGGTGGCCATATTAAAAACTCAAAAATAATATCCAGCATTTTCTCTCAGCCGATTTACTTAAGACATTTTTTTTTAATTTCCACAGTCATTTCCCCAATACCTTACCTTCTTGCCTCTACTGGGACACCTGGTACTAAGTGGGTATTTTTAAACATTACCTATTGGATTTACATGTCCCCAATAAGTTTCAGGTTGGGGGTGAATGTCTGGATCTCCATACACTTCTGAAGTACTTGCTATAAGAATTTTCGCATTCAATCGCCTAGCTAATCCTAAATAAAAAAAAAAAAGTTAATCACATGCTGCTTATTTATTTCAATACTGATAAGAGATGATTCAACAAAGATAACTCAAATATTGATTTATTGTGACCATGCAGACAATATATTTATACCTACAACATAAAATAAAGCTTGAGTGACTCTAAAATGGTAAAAATAAAATAAAATTTACTTATTATTGCCAAAAAATATATAAATTTGGTTTGTTATATTATTAATACTGTTATATAAGACCTATTCTTATAAACTACACCAATAAACAAAAGAAAAAGTTTTACCTAATATATTAATTGTTCCTAATGTATTTGTTTTAATAGTTTTCACAGGATTGTGCATGTAATGTGGCGGACTAGCAGGGCTTGCAAGGTGGTATATTTCATCCACTTCAATAAACAAAGGATTAACAATGTCGTGGTGTATAAGCTCAAAATTTTCATGTCCAATCCAGTGTTCCACATTTCTTTTTCTACCCGTAAAAAAATTATCGACCACGATTACCTCATGTCCTTCCATCATTAGTCTGTCCACTAAATGTGAGCCCACAAATCCAGCACCACCTGTTACCTAAATGAAGTATTTACTATTAATATTGTCCAACTAGTAATGTCAGCCCCTCTACCAAAATTCTCTTTCGCGTCAGATAATTGAGAAAATTAACGTCAGGATACGTTTTGGGCACCCTTCCCTCTAATAAAATGATTTTTTCTTCAAGAGCTTCAATCTTACGATATGCTTCATTTAACAGATAATTAGCATGTTTTACATCTTCAGGGAACTTCCATGTCTCTGTACTACCGGTTGCCGTGCCCGAAGCGGGACTGTTGTGACGATATTTAAACAATATTATATAAAAAACTACAAAAACAAACATATATTTCATAACCTCAACGACAAATTCGAGTGCTTACCAAAAAGAACACCGAAAGATATTAAGATGTGTTTCAATTTTAATGTTATTTGTATCATTGTAGTTCATTCTTGTAAGAAAATTTTACATTTTAATCTTGAGTGGATTAAGAAAATAAATACTCCTGTAACCTAACTACATCTTTTTTGTCTTTTATCAAAGACTAGAGCGTTTCAGGTAAAACTTCCAACGTATTCACAGACCACAGAACAAACGTAGTCGTAGAGCGTTCCATGAACTGATTTTGTTTATCCATAGCATTTTTTATTTGCACCTATGAAACAGAAAATATCGAAAAAGAAACTTTACCGTGCAGTATTTACTAAACATTGTCATATTTTTAATAAAATTTTTGTAAAATTCATATTAGAATTAATTGATATCTTTATGAAAGTTGGTAGGTATTTATGGTGTTTTCTACATTAGTAAATAATAATAGCAATTTATCTTGATAAACATTTTAATAAAGAATAACTATTTACAAGTAACTTAAAATTAAAGAATTGTTATTAGAATATAACTAAAACTATTTTAATAGTATGCAATCCAAAAGTATAAAGTATGCACAATGATAATTTTACTTTTGAAATCAGAAAATATAATTAGCATATAATATATCACCCATTATTGAATCATAATTTAATTGTTTGAATTATATTGTGGATGCTTTGCGTTTTAGAAGAAAATATATTAAATTTGTCTGTCCTTGTATTACCGTCATGTATTGTCAATTATTAAAAATTACATGAAAAATATCGTTTCGCCACACATATTACATTTACTATACAGCAACTTACAAATGGATTCAATATTCCAAACAGTATAAATTTTAAAAATGCATTACTTTGCAGTTTTGTTTTATAATTATTGACTTCTCTTTTTTTTGTCAGTGCTGCCATTCAGATTTAAAGCATTTTAAGCCAACAAGGACACTGTAGCTTTTCATCCTGACACAGTAAAACAGTCAATTAATTCTAACTTATTACCATTAATCTTAGTTAAAGCATCATATCATATCATCCCCAACTTGGTTATTTAGCACCAATGAAAATTATTTCACAAAATTGTTGACCAATTGTTTTGTACTCGACTAGAAATCAAAACAAAGAAATAACAGAGTAGTTCAAATGCTGATGTCATTATTATAACTTGGTTCACTCGATGTGTCCGGTTGGTGGACATGTACTTCAGCATCATCAAAAACATTTTCTAATTGTGGCTGGTGTACATGTACCTCACAATCGTCACAAACATTTTGTAATTGTGGCTGGTGTACATGTACCTCAAATTCATCACAAAAGTGGTAGGGACCTGAGCTTTCTAATTCACTTGTACCTAACAATTAATAAAAAAGAAATAATGGTTGATATTCTTTTCCTGTGCTCACCTGTAGTGGAACTGGTGGTACTGACATATTCTCCATTAATGCTGTGATGATCTGAGGCTGTCACCAAATTTGCGGTTCCCGACTGCTGTGATATGGACCTTATTGCTCTTTGAATAAGGTTCTCCCTCAGCTCCTAAAATTAACAACTTTGCAATAACAAATTGCCTCATTGACCACCAAGAGGTTTTTGATATGCATTTCGGTTATGTGACAGTAATGCTTGTATCAGCATAGTTAAAAATGAAGAATTTACTTCAAATGTGCCACCCTGAGTACCCCTGTTGCTTGCATTAATCAAGGGGGTTGTATCATCAGCTTCAGAATCACTGTCTGCCTCATTGTGATGGAGCTCATCATGGGCAAATACTTTTCGCTTGCATATGGGACAAACTCTCCGGTTTTTGGTCAACCATGGGTCGATACACTTTGTATGGTACACTAAAAATCATTTTAAGTTGTCTTTTATATGCTTAAAACAACAGTAAATCAGAACCATGATTGCAGGGAAGGACCCGTAACTTTTCCCCTTCAACAAAGTCATCCAAGCAAATTGCACAGGTCTCATAAGGATCGCCCTTTTGGAACTTGCAAGTAGGTATCTTTTTTAATGATGACTTTGGCAATCTATGCCTTCTTTGCCTTCTCCTGTCTTTAATAAATTTAGCAATCTAAAAAACAAAAATATTTAAAAGTATTTGTTTTCTATAATTAATTACTTCATTATTTAATACTCACCGTAACCACCAACATGATTAAACTTACCATAAAACCCATGATGACAACAAAACAAATTCCAACTACAATAGCAAAAGGTATCAACAAATGTGTCTCTATGTTAAAAGGGGTCCCGCCAGTGATCACAATAAAATATTCTGGACCTGTGTAGATATTTTTCAACATCAAACCAGATTGCTCACCAACAAATACAGAAGGGATGGCAATGCCAGATTTATTTGTTGCTGACATAGGTATTAACTCATTAGATCCTATATTGTATACAATAACAGCATCATAACTAAAATAATAAGACAATAAGTCAGTGATGATATTATTAGATAACATACCCAGCACTTTGGGCATTTCGAACTTTGGTTTCAAATGAACAATTCTGAGCTGAATATCTGGGCAATAAAACAATAGATTTATCCAAAGGGTTTACATCAGGAGGCTCAATATCATTGAAACAACCGCTTCTATTAGCATCCACAAGCACACCTTTAACGGCTGAAACTGAATGGATATTATATGGTCTTTAAACTACTATTGACCAATACCATCTTCAAAAAGGCTGGGACCGAAATTGGCAGGGGCGTCGGGAAATTCTTCGAAAAAGTACTGAGAATCCTACAACTCTCATTTCACTTTGGAGTAAAATAACAAATCAAAACTACTTACAAATCTCACAGCAAAAATTTCGGAAGTAACCATATTAATTGCTTGACCCGCTAGAAACACTAATAAATGGGAAATCATTGTTCACGTCTCCTTAGATTGCGTCAATTACATTACAAAAAATTAAATTAAATTGCTGTTATATAAAGTAACAATAATTTATGAACTCATAACTAACTGCGTTTTGCAACTACCAGAACAATAAATCACAGCCTCAGCAGCTACTCAAAACTCCTGATGGCAATCGTGGTTATTTTTTTACCACAAAAAATCCAAAACAACACAAAACTATTTATTTTTATTAGTCACGAAACGTCAAAATAAAACCATAGATCACAATTCTTCCCACTACTGCATGGTATAGTGCCCGCTATTGGCAAAGAATAAAGTCTTCTTCTTTGGTTTTAGCGGGCACCTACTCAATCAAGGCAAGAATTTTAAATATTATTGAAAAAAAATACCAGGGGCATACAAAATGGTTCCATAGAATGATATAATTTCAAGAAACGTTTAGGGATTCCTCTTTCCCTAGCTTAATTAACAAAATAATACACGAATTTGCATTTGCACATATATTTCTGCTTTTCCCGACAAAATAATAGCATCAAAAGACTAAATTATCCTACTAAACTAAATTTGTTTCAAGTTCAACTTAGAGTTAAAATGTGCGATCCAATTTATATACAGGGAGTTTCAAAACAAATGTGCACAACTTAAACCGATAATTTTTACTTTAAAATAAAAAGTAGGGAGATATCGCGTTTGTATCTTTTTTCTTGAAAATGAAAATAGAACCGTAAAATATTATTTTTTAAAAAATCTGTTTTTTTTTTAATGAGTGGAAGGGTTTGAATTACTCTATCCCTATCATTCTTAACTTAAATTTTTTAAAAAAATCTTACGCAATGACACGCAGAAAATAAAATTCTATAAAAGTGTTTAGTAGAAACTGAAATTTTTATCTGCTGTTATTTTATTATTTATTTATTTGTTTCATAAAACTTACCGCTTCCAAACAAAAAGATAATATGTTAAATATTGCATTTCGAAAAAAAATCATCCTCTGTTCAAAATCTCTTACTGAAAGAGCTTGACCGCTCTGTACATGGTATGGATATAACACATATAACTATTGTGCTTTTAATATCCTCCATGCAGTTGATGCAACAGTATTTAATTCTGCTGCAATTTTTCTGGTACTTGTCCCCGGTTTCCTTTTAATAACATTTTGTACAGTAACTTCTAATTCGGGTATTCGAACTTTGCGGTGTCGGTTGATTTCTTCGAAACTTCTATTTCGATGAAGCCTGGTAAACCGCTTCCAAGAAATTTTCTTTTGCACGCCCATAGATAAAATGAATATCTGCCATTTCATCATTATTGAGCTAAAACTCTTATTATTGAAAAATTAAATGGTTATATAATAAATTTTTAATTAAATTAGTCGTATTTAATAATTAATAAGTATAATAAGAAGTAAATATTTTATCTAATCAATTTTTTTATCTCGTTATGCACTGCTTTAGATGTTTTTTTTTTAATTTTAGAAAGTGGTATGAAACAATTTCAGGAGACAAGTGTTTCTAAATAAAACATCAAATAAAAAAAATGTTTTTATGTCATTGCATAAGTTTTTACTTAAATGTAGCAAATAAGAAAGATATCCCCTCCATTAATTTTAGAAAAATAAAAAAATATGCAGAAAGTGTGTTTTTGTAATAGTAATAGTTCCGTAATATTTTATTGCTCTATATATTTTCGTTTTAATTGTTTCGTTCAATGGTTTTTAATGGTTGGATTTTGATCAAAAATTTATGTAACAAACTACCCTTTATTTTAAACATTGCTCCCTTAAATTTTACCCATTTGTTTTGAAACACTTAGTCAAAAGCAAATATTAAAAATGGATGAAAATCTCAAATTTGTGGAGTTCTCTTTGGATATACATAAATGGCGTTGTTAGCTAGGAATTTTACTTAACGAAATGTTCTTTGGAAATTTCATAGTTAGAGTCGACAACTGGCTACCAAAAAAATAACTATTATTTCATAAACGGATAAATCGGAGAACCTTTGTGATGAAGTCGTTTCTGGTTTGTTCTCCGTTTTTTGGCTAACTCACATGCAAGCCGCAATGTTACGAAATATAATAGCTCTATCAGACTAAGGAAGCTAAAACCCAAGCACAGACTTAAAAGTCCGCCTACATTTGCTGAAACAAATCAAAAATGTATATAAGGCAAGGCAAGAATTTCAGACATTTGATAACTTACATAAAATTTCGGTAAATCCGAAAAGTTCGCTTTTCACTTCTTTGGTGAACTGCGATTTAAAAAAGAAAAACTGCACCACAGCTACGTTATCCCTGCAAAAGTAAGTGGCATAGAGTTAACAACATCAATGTTTCATGTTGAACTGAAAGTAATCAATGCGTTACGTGCGTACAATAAAAGGAAATGTCGAACAGAACTACAAAATACCACCACCGAAGGCGGATGGGTATACTTTTGTTTGTTGTAGTATCGCTTGCTCTTTATTGCATCAAGTTGTTCTCAGAAACTGAGATCTAAGCGAAAGCTTTCTTATACAAATTGTGTTCAAGGGAGGGCTGGATTGTGAGGAAGTATTTGGTGACAAATTGAAATTAGCTCTGTGATAGAAATTAAAAACATTTTACATGAAATATTCCTTAGAGTAACTGCCGACCTCGGCCCGAAGGCCCATGTCCGACAGTTTGGCGAACGATTTCGAATTTGAGAATCTGAGGAAGAAGCACCCTGGTAGACAATGACAGCTGGACCTACAAGTATAAACACAATGACATTAATTTAAAAGTATTATCAGACAATAATGCTTTACCCATTCCCATAGACAACTTCCATATCTTCTTTGGCTTGGTCCACACATTCCTTTTCCGTTTTGCCGCAGTATTTGATGAACTTGTTTTCTGAAATCAATAAGACGGAAAATTATTTTCTAATAAAATTACCCACATAGTGCAAAGTAATGTAGTGGCTTTAAATAAAAAGCGGTAAGATAACGAAATTATATGGACAAAAATATTGCATTAATATACTTAACACGGAATGTTATCAGGGGTTGTGGTGGCAAGAAAGTTGCGTGATGTGATGGTTATATAAATATACATACATACGAAACGTCAAAACGCAATATTCTTACTCGGTAAATAATAGGGAACGCATGAACAGTGCTTTAAGGTGTGATTGGATTGGCACTCCAAATTACAGTTTCTCTGAGTGTAGGACCTGGAAAACAAATTAAATTTTAATTAAATAGGGGGAAAAATGTTGAGGTTGATTGATTACTACCCCACCAATACGTCAATGATCAGGTGCCGTTTTAATTGCGTAGGTTTTGTAAAAAGGGGAAAACCCACTTATGATCTACGAGCTAATAAGTAATAAGTAAAAACACAAGAAGCGAAGTTCACTTTGAGTATGATATTGGACGTGTCAAAATCCAGATTGAGATGGATATAATTCCTGATAGAAATCGTATTTGATCACAAACGGGTAAGCAAAAATTATAGATTGGATCATTTGATTTTTTATTGTCGTTTTTAGAGAATTTTAAGAAAATTAAGAATGAAAAAATAATTCTTAAAATTTCGACAATTTTTCCAATTGTTGGATGTGATATATTTTTTCTGTATACAAGCTGGATCTAATTTATTCTCGTTCGCTACTTAATAGGCTTTAAACCTGTTTTGATCAGTTAGTTATTGATATTTATTATATTTATAAAGCCACACAACGAAAATTTTGAAAAATCGCAACCCTATTTTCATCTGCGACAGTAAGCAAATATTGCATAAATTATAGCAGAGATTCACGAATTGGTTATTTATTTCTTTATTTATTTGTTTATTTCGGTACTCAACATAATGTACAAACATAAAAATTTACAGAGTACACATAGTTAGTCTAATACTATTCTTAGATAATAACTAGAAAAATGTTTACATGAAAATTTAATTTACTAATTAATTAAAAAAGAAAAATGTATTAATCTGATTAATTATTATGGATATGCTACTGGAGATGACCTAATCTTACCACGGCCGTATGGAGTCATAGAAAAACATCAATAGTTTTTTATTAAAATTAGGACTTAGGTGAAATATATGAATAGAGGAATCATTGTAGATCTTTTGCATTTGAGTCTTTGGGGAGCTTATTGCGTCATTGATATTAAAGAGAATGGATGTGCCATATTAATTGAAGATGACTTCAAACAAGGTTAAAAATTACGAAAAGTTGAAAAAACTGGAAAATGTAAGATATTAAAATTGTTTTCTTCAAGCACATTGATTTGAGCATTTTAAGTGAAATAAACTTTTACACATCATCTGAAATCAGTTTTTTTCAGGTCTTGTTTCGCGTTGGAAGAGACGTTTAATGGGAGTGTGTCAACTGTTGAAAATTCTTCAATGCAGTGTTTAGCTTGCAACCCTGAAAATGGTAGAAATGGAATCCTATGCAAAACGCAGGAATTCGATTTCCGTTTGTGAATTGAAGAAGAATATTTGACATAAAAATTGCATCGACAGATGTTAAATCCGACACTATTGCATATCAACTAGCTTCCACCATGTCAAGAATATAGTCAAAATGTATTAAGTAATAATAGTTTTGATGGTTTTTGTTTCATGTACCTGATAATTCATATTATATAACTAATAAAATGAGAGGTATATTTTAATTTTATCCATGCCATGGTAAATAAAACTGCGGATCAATTAAATGCGAATATTTTTTATGCTCCAAGACAAACAGCAATAAGTTTTGTGGGTTTTTCAACGGGTCCAGTTATTTGGTTTATTTTTGAGGTCGGTCGTTTAATATCCTTGTGATTTGATCGGTCACAGGCGCTTGCTTTTTTACATTTGTCAATCGACGACAAATGGGTCTTAAAACCATGAAATATATAATTTCCATGATGCTCAAAAAACTCAGACCCAGACAGAGTCCTAAAATACCTCCAAAATTCGCTAAAAATATACAACGATATATCTAAGTGCCGAAATTAGAGACATTGTTCCTCTACAGCAAAATCTTCATATAATATTTCTGGATAAAAATGTGAGATGTCGTCTTTATTGCGTAACTTCCCTATACTAGTTTTAGTCGTTTCACTAAAATGGCTTCACATATTGCTTGGTTTGTTATGGTTATTTATCCAGGTATTTTGCAAACTATGTAAGATTTACCGCTAAAATTCAAGCCTCCCCAAAAAACACAAACATTTTTGGTAAAATATACGTTGCGTTAAAATATAGTCTTAACACTGCTGGAATACGAAATAACCAACTTGATATAATGTAGGATAATCAAACCATTTTGTTTTTTTTAATTAGAAAAGTAAAGAATGCTTATGAAATATGGGAACTAATATCGAGAGATAAAAAGAGTTTTGCACAAACTGCCTAATACAAAAAAAATATATAAAACCTTTAAATCCAGTGGCGAACTTTTTTTTTTATAAACATAATAGGTAAGAAGCCCCATTGGTGCCACTCAAATTCATAATTACATTTCAATTGACGATAAATTAACCTCGGATTATACTGCCAATGCGAACAAGGTCGCCAAAAAAGATCTTCGAGATATGAACAATAAACAGCTTCTTAAATCACGACTAATTACAGCTTATCATTAAGTAACATCTTGTGTTTTAACTGAGACTTTTGGATAAAACAAAATTTTGAAGATAACGTATTATACCCTGTATAAGTAACTTACACAAAATTTCTGCAAACCCAAAAAGCACACCTTTGTTCTGTTTTTGATAAGCTTCGGCTGCAAAATGATATTTGATAAGAGCCAAACTACTCCTACGAAGAAATGATTTAACTTAGTTTGATGGTTTCAAACTGAAATCGCGTTACTCACTTCTTAATACGTTTCACGTTTTCTATATTCACAAATGCATCGGCCATCAAAGTCGATTGCGAAGTGATATGTCCGAACTGATATTGAAAACAACCGGGTTTGCAGTTACATTCCCCCGTAAGAAAACTGCGAAGCAAAATAAGTTCTAACTTAACGCCCGCGCGATGTGTTCTTTGCCTTTAATAAACTCACCTGCCGTTTTTCAAATCCTCAACCTCCACCTTAATTCGTTTTACGCAATTGTCGTCCACTTTGTCGCAATTTTTAACGAATTTATTCTCTGAAAATTTACAATTTCCTTAAAACTATTTTTTAAAGTTCAAATCCGTAACGTTCTCTACCGATTTGTATAGATATGCGTTTTTTTCATTAAAGGTCTTACTTGGCAAATAATACGGGATACACTTGCACTCCCTTAGGGTAAAATTCGATTGGCATTCGAGCATGCAGTTGACCTGAGTGTACGATCTAAAACATAGTAAACGAATAAAATAAATCAACGCTAATATGCCTTCAATTTTTTGCTGTTCCCGGGAAACACATTGCTTGGTTGCGCTTTAAACATAATTTTCAGGAGACCGAACAGAATGGTTGGTAAGATATTGTGGAATTATCTATATGAGCGTTTAAAACTATGAAAAGCTTCTTTTGTTACATTCATTTTATTGGCTTGGTTCAAAAAATATATTGGCAGCTTTAAATAAGGATTCTAAAAACAGTTTCATAAGGTTTATATATATTTTTTTTAATCCTAAAGAAAAAATTTGAGGTTTTTAACTATATTGATTGAGAGAAAGCGGAAACTTTTTCTGGTCCATGTGAAAATAGGCTCAGTAATGAGTTGCATAGACTAATCTTCATGCAGCTAAAGTCTGAAATAATAAAAAAGAAAGGCCGACCTTATTATTATAGGTTACCTTTATTGGTTAGTTTTGGTTAGTTATTGGTTGTTCACGTTTGTTAGTATATATTAAATTTTGAGTATTTATACATTATCATAAATTTATTTGTTCGAAAATTACTATCTTGTAGAATACCTTTATTGGATGTTACCGTCTCCGCAATCATCGTCATTGTTATTATTCTGTGACTCAATGATCATTAGCAATTTTACAATTGTCATTAAATGCAGATTATTTAGCAGACACCATTAGCAGTATCTCTTAATTTAATATAATAGAAGTGCCTCAATTTTTCCATATAAATCCCGACGGAGGAGTGAAAAATGTTGTAATTAACTTGAACCCTAGTTAACATTCCTCTATCCGAGGTCATTACCAGACTCCAACATTATGTACCGAGCCTGGATATGCAATAAATATAGCCCATACTATAAGCTTCTCTTCTAAAAAAATATGTAGATAGCGACATATGTATTATCATTAACTACACAAGTAATTTTAGCTATTTTATTTTTCCAAGTTCTAAATTACTTCAAAAATATACCATTCACTTTATTATCTTATCGCTTTATTATTATCTACATCGCGTAACCCGCCAGTTTGATAACTAGAAAACCAGAGAAAAATGTGCAAAAATCTCGACAGCTGTTAGTTCTTCTTCAGGAAATTTCACTTGAGGAATTTATTTTTGATATTCCTGAATCTTATACCATAATTTTTACTTTTGCAAAAAAATACTTATAATGATATAACCTCAAAACGCTGAGACGTTGTATTACGCGTACGTGGCAACAATTTGCAACAGACTAGTGGGTTGAAACTAGGATCAAACTCCTGTGGAAAGGTAAAGACCAATTGCGCACACTCTAAAGCAAGTTTCAAACTCATGTGAAAACAACCCTTTCATAATAATGTGATACGTTTCACCCTTTCACCCTCTTCACTCTGAAAGCTCGAAAAGCTCGCATCATTCGTAACGACTCAAAGAATTGAACGTGTGAAAATTATATCCAATTATATACAAGGCTTTAATATTTTTGGGCGAATGGACCAATCATACGCACCAGTGGCGCATTTTACTACAACCTGTAAAAATGTTGACTTATTAGATAAGACGTCGCATGCTTTGGAATTTTTGACATTTCAAATTTGGAGGAGGGTTTATTAATTAATTAATCATCCTCCATTCAGTTTTCATAGGTAAGCTACACCTATGGTGACATCGCAGCAACTTTGACTGTTCCAAGCGTTGAATCTGACTGGCTCAATCAAATCAGTCAAAATTAGGATTTGGATATAACTTCTTGTGGTATAATTGCATTATTTGGTCAATCGATAGAATTTTATCAAGGAATTGGACAATGAAATACTTAACTTGCTAAGTAATACATGTTTATTTATGTGCAGTATAGCCGGTCATGTGCTTAGAGAGGGCGTCTTCCTCTTATAATTTAGTTCGAAAACGGGAATACACTTTCGGTTATGGTCATTTTTTTTACTCTCTTCTTCAAGATTTTCCTCTTCAAAACACCTCGAAGCAGATAAAAGGAAACTTCAATCCCGCTAAGGAGACTAAAACCCAAAAACACTCCCAACAAACCACCGGTAAATGCTGGAAAATTAACGGTTAGAATTAGCAACATAGTTTTATATACTTATCACTTACAAAGAAGGTCAGTAAAGTCGTAAACAGCCCTTTTGGAGATTTTCGTGTACTTATTGTTTTGGAAATACAAGTCGAGCTTGGCGATATTTTTGCTGAAATTTAGTAACATTGTCACTCAAATTTTAAGAAACCGCTTTAAGAGCGGTGTCAAATTTATATACAAATATTTTTCATATTTCGGTGCATTGTTTCGAGCAATTAAAAAATATTTTCTTACTTGTAAAACACGTTATGGGTTTTGTTGAAGCTTTGTCTAATTTTGCAGGCGGATTTTTGATATGCATATTCAACTGAAACGCATCCGCCTAAGCACTGACAGTCCGTTCTGAAAATGTGTTAGCTTTCGATAGTGCTGGTACTTTAGTAATACGCGGTACCTTTTGCGTGCAATGTCGCTTTGAGAGCCGTCTTGCCGCCCGATTAACTCTAAAATATTTGTGGGTCAAATTTTGCAAAAAAAAAATAAACAAAAATTACCGTTAGTTCTGGTCACACACCAGTTGCGAATTTTACAATACTTGGTGGTTGACTGATTACCTAAAATCTCTATTACTCATCACCACCGTAATTGACATAAACCATATTACTTACCTGGGAGATAAAAAGGCTCACAATCGCACATTTCTAACGACCTCATGGATTGGCATTCGAGTTGGCAGTGTTTTTTCGAATAATGCCTAAAAAGCGAACGAATCGAGGAATTATTATATTTTCCATTTTGTCGCGTCACGCAATTGAAGGCACAAATTGTTCGTACCTAGACAACCTTTAGAACTTTGCTTGCTCCATACTTTACACATCACTACTTTCCTTGGAAAATGAAAAATGAGTGTTCATTAAGTAGAAGCGCGCTATACAGTCCGCTGGATTTCAAAAGATTTAATTTATCTTAAATTAGTTACCCTTTCAACTTCACTATTTTTTGATAACAATTGGCAAACAAAACATGTATCATTTATCAATCTTCTTCATCTAGATTTATCTTAATAAAATATTATTCTACACCTGTTGGGGTAGGGGGGGTAGTAATCGAAAAGTGCATACGATTATCGAATGGGTTATTTACCTATAATACTGTAAGGGCCTTTCATTGGAAAAGTAGCACTGCCTTTTTTCAATGGCCACCCCCCTCAAGGAATCAGTGGCTTCTCTCACAGAAGGTTCAATGGATATGCGCGTCTCGAAGCCCGGACTGACAAGGAAACCAAAGTCCGCCATTTTCGGAGTCTCGATCGGATTCGACAGAATCACCTAAAGAAATGCGACAAACTTTTATTTTTAAATGGCGCCCTTTGAATGACCTTAAATCCTGTGCTGCTTGTCGACGAACAATAGTAGTTGTCTATCTGAGCATCCAAAATGACGGAAAGGCCCAAGTGAGCGCCGGCACCTGAAAATTTCCTAGATCGAGAACGTAGTTCGTGATTAGCAATAGAAGGCTCACCTAAAGGTCGCTTCGGAACTATGTTTTCGTCTTCAGTGGCATGCTGAAATCCAGATTCTGGATTCCAGTCATAAACGTTGCTCGGATAGGTCTGATTTAATATGCCAATGTCCTTCCTAATTGAATAATTTATCGAGAAAGAAGCATTGTCGTCACAACTTGGAAACTTGGTTTGGAAACAGTTGTCATTTGTAAATTGTAATTGTCAACTTAATTTGTGTGAGAAATTGGTTGTTAAGTTAATTTTGGATTAAGAGAACAGTATTTCAGATAGATAGATATTACTTGAAAATTGCCATCGCTGCCAGAACAAAGGATGTCATCAACCTCATAGTTGTTTAGTTAGTAGTTGCTTGTAGATGGACATTTTGACTTCGGTCTCCCTCAACCAAACAAATTCAAGTAATTTCTTTATAGTGGCATGCACAATTCTAAAATGCCTTTAGTTTGAGGGTGTTAATAGGAGTGGTAAAATTATGTTTTTGTGACAATTATTTTATATTCGATACCTACACTGACAGTGTTCCGCTGTGTAATATTTTGTAAAGATTAATTCCACGTAACCGCTTGTTTCCAAATTGGGGTGTTACAATAAATAGCTTGATTTATATCAAGACACATTATTTGGCCGCTGGTCGACTTAAAATACCGGTTTGTTATCCATTTATTTGAATACTGTGCGGTCACATGAACATGCGATGGTCTCTCAATCTATAATATCGGACTAATGCAAACCTACATTTCTATATCGTTTGAAATATCGAAATGTGGATGAGCCCAGCCATCAAAATCCCTGAAAAATTTTACGTCGAACGCTACGAAAGTGGTGAAAAAGTCACCAAAAAGAGAATATATGTTTTAGTATAATAAAGCTTTTTCTTTAAAGAATAGTCAGAATTTTTAGAATATAAGTCAGAATTGCTGAAAATTGGTCAGTATATCTGAAAAATAAACAAAATCTACATTTCTATATCGTTTGAAATATTGAAATGTGGATGCGTCCAGCCATCAAAATTCCAGAAAAAACTTACTAACGTGCTGACAATTTTTTTGAGGATTAACTCAGAATTTTTGGAAAATTAGTTAGAATATATACTTGACTTAAGTCAGAATTTCTGAAAAATAAGTTGGCTCTCTCTGAACTGTCACTGCTTTCGGAGATATTTTGTATTTTCTTATTAATTGAGAAAAACCGACTGAAATAGACGGCGAAAGCAAAAAAACCTTGTCTATGAGAAATTAAACATGCTTTCTGATTTTCATTACTTTTCAACCATAAAAGACAAAAAAAATAATTCGATTTATCTGAATTGTAGCCGCAGGAGATTCACCGGAACCAGTTAAATTTTAGAAGTGACCTATGAGAAAAAAAGTCTGGGAGCCACTGATCTAAATAATACGTTGAAACTAACGCCCTCTGTGAGTAACGTAATGTCAAAAAAAACTAACTGCCAATTTTTATTATTATGCTATCAGAATAAACACTTATTTTTATTTTTGGTAACCTTTCAGCGCTTTCGTTCTTAGTAGCTGCAGGAGATTCACCGGAACCAGTTAAATTTTAGAAGTGACCTATGAGAAAAAAAAGTCTGAGAGCCACTGATCTAAATAATACGTTGAAACTAACGCCCTCTGTGAGTAACGTCATGTAAAAAAAAACTAACTGATAATTTTTATTATTATGCTATCAGAATAAACACTTATACTTTATTTTTGGTGGCCTTTCAGCGCTTTCGTTCTTAGTAGCTGCAGGAAATTCACCGGAACCAGTTAAATTTTAGAAGTGACCTATGAGAAAAAAAGTTTGGGAGCCACTGGTCTAAATAATACGTTGAAACTAACGCCCTCTGTAAGTAACGTCATGTCAAAAAAAAAAACTAACTGCCAATTTTTATTATTATGCTATCAGAATAAACACTTATATTTTATTTTTGGTGGTCTTTCAGCGCTTTCGTTCTTAGTTTCTGAAAACGGTCATACTTAGCAATAAATGTCGTCACATTGAAAGTGTTTGTGTGAAAGTGTGCATATTTTCAGCTATAGTAGATAAATTGAAGCACTCCTCAATGAGATGTATATTCACTCGTCCATAGTAGTTACGAATTGGATACATACCAGTTTCTAAATATTTTCTCCGGAGGCAGCCTGTTAAAGGAACAACACAATCCTTCGTCAGTAAGATCGTTATTAAAGGCCATCTCGCAGTCCAGTTTCTGGCTGCCCCATTGGCAAAACTTCAACATATCGGAGCAGGAATTGCCCACCTGAAAATGTTTTACTTGCTTATTGGGAATTTAGATTGTCCGATAATGCCTTACTCTGACCAAGAAGTTTCTTAAATCCTCCCAACTGATGTGTTCGTTGTCATTAAAAGTAGCGTTACCGTTGCAACTGTCGTCCAGCAATTTCTTTTCGATATTGCTTCTACAATAGAAAATACAATGGATCATAAAAGTCAATATCTATCAATTCACTTCTGATATGCTGTTTTGTAAATCCAATACTACGAACACCTAGCCATTAGAAGGCGTTGTTACTATCTTGTAACTACAGACTATCGAGTATTTATTCGAAATAACGGTAGGTAACGACGATCCTGGTAAAATAAATAATGTATTCCTTTTCGCATTATTTCGTTTAAGAATTTATTGCAACTTTTTATACTTCACCTTTTGTAGAAGTCAAAAATGCTCTATTGATCAAATGATTTTGTTTTTTCCGAACTTCTAAATCTATTTAATTTTTGCGAATTTAATTCTCAACATTGCAATTACAACAACCTAAAGTGTACAAAGACCATACCACAATATTTTTTTCTAAATGGGTTGTTTTTTTAGAGTAAAAAATTATGAGAAAATCAATTTCACCGTAGTCGGCTCAGACTTCGTATATACCAAAATTTTGCCATTTTCGAAATATTTCTCCAAAACAAGTGCTATCCATCGATTCGTATTGATTTTTGGTTCAACTCTTACCCTTCCCTCAATATTCTCTCGGCTTCGGAGTTCTTTGCTTGGTTCATATTGCAGATAGTGATCGCAGGAAATGGAATGGAGGTCAAATCAGCATCGAAAGGGCTAAAACTGATTATGACCGGACTCGATCGCCATTTTTCGTAAATATTCGTGATGTAATAGGCGGCAAAACCGATCGCGAGTGAGAACGAAATGAACCAAAATATTCTAGAAATATATGGTATAATTAGTTTTTGGGACTGAAGCATGAAGAAGAAAATGCAAAAACAGATATAATTGTTTTTGAGTCCGTGATAGGTTTCATTTTATTGTCACAATTTCTTGGTGATGACGACCATTACCTTTCCCCTATTGACAAAGTAGAATCTCCCACGTATCTCAAACCATGCAGCGTTGTTTTTTCGCAATATTGCTCCAACTCTTTCATCGTCGACTTCATAACCGAAGTACTGCTGCCGGTTTCAGATGAGTTTGCCGCCCCGGTTGCACTAAAACATAAATATACCACCTGTAAGGTATATTTAATGTTTCCAACTCACTCCGTATTCTCAAGAACCCGCGTAGGAAAACTGTGTCGTTCCTCAATCCTGAACACCATTTCCTTCTTGGGTTTGATGGGCTCGGATGTCCAGCCGCCGCTTTTTCTCGGCCGGACAAGGTTTCGATCGTTGTAAACCATCCTCACCATTTGCTTGCAGACGACGCCCTTAGCTTTTCGCCGAAGGCACGTGGATCGAATTTTCAACGCGGAAACCTGAAACAGTGTCGGAGTCTCTCGGGGGGTCCCTATTACGGTCATTAAGTCGCGAGGTTTCTTCGTTAAAAACAAAAAGGAATTAAAAGTAGTAAAATACCTAACGTGAAATAAATTACGATCATATTATCTAATTGCGAACGACTCGTTGCGTGACTCGAGTTAAAGCTGTGTAAGTTAATCGCCATCGTACATCTACGACCCCTATCTTCGCGGGCGATAATTTATTATAGCGTATATGCAGTAAAAATAGTTCGATAACAGTATTTGTAATGGCATCTACATGGAGGAACTGAATATCTTCTTTTCGTTGGGCGCAGGATGCAAATGATTACAGAAGAGATCATTAAACTCTTTTTAGATAATGGAAATCCTTAAAAAGAAATACGAAAATAAAAAATAAATTAAATTAGTCTAAACTAAATTTTAGGTAGTAAGCATTAAATGACTATAAAGAAACGTGGCCTCACCTATAACATATTTAATGCAACCGTCGTCAATAGTACATCTGCAACGGATATAATATATGAAAAAAAAACTGTCGGAATCAATAATACATATTAAATAAAAAAAGGGACCAGTCTTAAGTTTTAATTTTGAAAAGTTGACATACGGACGGACCTTGACGGATCTACCAGTCTGCCACTCAGTACGCCAGCGTCATTTAAACATTGCTTAAATTAGTTCATTTGGATGTCCCAATTACATTAACTCTCTCCCATAGGCAAAGTTGAATCTCCCAAGTTCAATTTAAAAAATAAATTGAAAACGCTTAATTTGTATCTATCAGCTACTACAAGTGTGCTTTATTTTTGGCAAGATAATTTTCATTTCTTTTTGATTATAAATAAAAAAATATTAGTTTTAAAAATAGTATATTTGCGCCTTTAAATTTTTCTTATAAAGTTCTCTAGAAATATCGCTCCAGAAATACAAAATTTTCTACAACAAATTTACAAGATTTAAATAAAAAAGATATGTTTTACGTGAAAATCGAGCCATAGAGAACTACATTACTTGTCGTTTTTCGCTTTTAGAAAGGGCAGTTTCAAAAAAGTGTCCAATTTGACCTACCCTATTTTTCCCCTCTGCGAATCACTTCGGACTCTGCCGGAATTTGAGTCACGGGTTTGGAAGCGATCGGATGTTTTCGGAGATAATAGCTATAGTTTGTATTTTGACGCATGTCAATTTTGACGGTCCGAGTGACACGTCACTCGCAAAAAAAAATAGTATGAAAAACGTTGATAAACTTCTACAGTCACTCGTGACTGAAATGGCGTTTATTGAACTTCCTGCATAATTAATTATTTTGTACTCCCTATTCAAAAATACCCAATTAATTATTCACTGATCAAGCATGCGGAAGCGTCACTTTTAGACGTTAGCTTCGTTACAAATGGGTCGCGAGCCAAGTTTCAACATTTCCGATACTTTAGTCACAGGTCTCAAACCCCATTTGTTTTCTTCTTGTCTTTTTGTATGGTTTGTAAATGTACTGCTGATGATCATTGCTTAACCGAAACGTGCACAGTATTAATTTAAATATGTTAGACTTGGTGCCTTTCTTACAATTAACGAGAATGTTCTGGAAATATCCATATATGCAACACTTGCATTTCTTTACTACGATATCATCCAAATTCCATTGTTCTTGAAACTGATCGCGTTAATCACTGAAGTCTTACCCATTTCTTCTATCTGTATTCTTCTGGCATCTTCCAATTCTTTTTTTTTTGAAGATTTATTTAGGAATTTGGTATATTCTTACTACCACATATTAGACACGAAAAGCCAACCATTAACGTAGAACGAGTTCAACTGCGGAAGGGGGGTTAAAACGGAAAATCGATGGGCGCCCACATTTTAATGTTAACCTTATCAAATATCGCATTTTTTGTATCATCTAATAACACGGCCGACGCGAAGTTAGTTGGTTTAAAATAATTGACTGTCCTTTTTGTTTACTTTTCATTTACCGATGTTTTGTTAATTTCCATTCGTAATTGGTTTTGTTTTCTTTTCGATAATTAACGTCATATTGTCATCGACGATGTTGCTATTAATTTTCAGTTCCCGAAAAATTGACATCCCCAATTCCAAATAGAGATTTACAGTATTGAAATATACATAATATTAAAGTTTGGCAGGGTATTTTTGTAACGCCTTGTGTAATTTAGACGGGTTATCTGCTGTGGACCTTATGATGAGCGAAGTCAATTTTATCCCACTCCCATTTTCGCTTTTATGAACCCTTTTTTTTTAAATAAATTCGGCAATAAATAAATGCCCCCTTAAAAGTCATTGCTTTGTCCTTACAACACGTGCTCTCTTCTCAGGTCACTAAAGAGCCTTATATATTGTTAAAATGCACTCTCAAAAGCCATGTGCTGTTCCAATTCAAAGCTCCACGCTCGAAATATTTTGTCTACGACTGAATAACTATTTAAGTGTCGGTATACAATAGAAAGAGAAAAAAACGTGTCAAAATTCCAAGTGGCTGTTTAAATATGTGAATTTTTGAGTGCCAATTTTCGCACTAATCGGATGGTTAGATTCAAATTTATAAAATCATGTATATAATGTATACACGGGCCTCTATTAGAACAGTAGCCGTTCCTAATATCGATTTTATTTGCAGACAAAGAGAATCTACGTAGAATATTACAGTTGGAAATTTGGCCGGTAGATGTGGCTCGGTGCGCAAGATAGCCTATGAGAGGACATTTCTTCTAATATATTGTCTCTAGCATTAAAATTGCGTCCACAATAAAAAAATATATATGTTGTTGTTGGCTCGTTCATTTTCTTCTTCATTATAACCCTTATTTCTGTTCTCTATCTTTCCGTGACTAGTCTACAGTGTGATTCATTAATACAGAGCCCCCAACCAAGGAGCATGTTCCTCAGATTGAAATAAGAAAAAAATGTATAAAAACAAAGAAAGAAAGAAAAATCTTTATTTTCCAAGTGCAGGGTATCAAAGATTTTTATCTTCCACAATTTTTAAAATAAAGAGCTGAAATTTGATATACTTGTTCAATATTCGAAGCTTTGAGTTTGAAGCTTTGCATCATCTACATTTGTACATTTCTGGACCCTTTAGTTACCCCAAAGTTTTTTTTTGGAACGTCCCTGATTTTTAGTTGGGAAAGGATAAGATTCACGCTTCAATTTAGAACTTTCATAACTCTCGCCATTGTTTCTAAAAATTGCCCGTTTTCGAAATAAACCGGAAAATAAGAAAAAAAATCAAGACGAGACACAACTTTCAATAAACAATAAACGTGTGGATGTTATTTGATCACAAAGTTCTAGTTCATTGACTGACTCTCGGGGGGCAACTGAAGATAATTAATTTTAACATTGTCTCAAATTTCTGTATTAATAAGCATAATAATCAATTTGAATGTCCTTGATTTTTGCTTACGAAAGAGACACAACTTTCAATAAACAATAAACGTGTGGATGTTATCTGTATTTTTGATAAATCATAAATTTCTAGTTCATTGTTTGTCTAAACACTGACTGTTGGAGGGCGTGTGTTAAGATAGTTAATTTTAACATTGTCTCATATTTTTGGTAGTAATAAGCAGATCAATGGGAATGTTGCCGTGACCAGTTTGGGCTTGTTCATTTGGCTCTGAATTCCTTGCTGAGTCTTTTGAAACAAAATTTTTGACATATTTTTGGGTATCTTCGAGACACAAGTATAATAATAACAGGTGATTTGTTATTGATTGATGTCAATTTTCTATACAACTCATTCCATTTGAAAAGCTTAATAGATTCTTTTAATATTTACTCAACTATATTTTACTGTCTGCAACTAGTAATAACTGTACCTGATCACTACGTGCAAACTATCAACATGCAGGTGTCTTATTTAAAGGGCAGCAACATAACTATAGAGATATCAGAAATAATACAAATTTGAACAAACAACAACAACAAACTTATTTTAAACAGAATAAATAATATTCCATTAAAAAAAAAGAAGCTTTAATGAAAAATTAATTTCTAACTGGTCACTCGTGAACTTAGGTGCTTGAGGAGCACAGTTAAGTCCTTAAAGGCAACTTCTTTTCAATAAATATCGACATAAAATGACAAAGACACAGAGCTACAACAGTCTTATGGTACGCTTTAATAATAAAATTAAAGATAGCTGGAACCCGGTCAATTATGAACGCAGTGAAAACATACAAGATTTTGACACAAATATTATTCCTAACCAGTCTAATGACTTTTTTACATCAGCCGTTGAAACCCTACTAAAAGTTACCTCTCATAAAACATGACCCTAGAAACCTAAAACTCATTTTTTATGGGAACAGTGACAGCAACTGAGGTGTCAAATGCATAATAAATCTACAAAAATTCCAATTTGAGGATTTTTATTATTTAAATGCTAAAATAATAAAGCATTGTGCTGAGTAAGTGGTTTTACCTTTCGTTCATCTTTTCAATTCGTGCATTTCTGAAGTATACTTTCCTGACTCGTTAAGCATCAGCCGCGTGGTCCCTATATTTGAGAACGGCGTCACAGAGGATGTTAGTAACTGTCGCCCTATCTCAATAATTAACATGTTTGGAAAATGTGTTTGAACGAATTCTAGAGCCCTGTATTCTAAATTACAGGGAATCTAATAATCTTCTTAACCCTAAACTGACTGCTATCACTTCAATCATCGACCGCGTTATTTTGGGCGTTGAGGAGTGTCCGGAGTGTCCATCACTCTAGGCCTTCGACTCCATTAATCATAAAATTATACTAAACAAACTAGAATGTTTTTGTGGCTTTAGGGAACTACGGAAACTTTTTCAATCATATCTTGCAAATCTCACCAGTGAATCAGTCAATCATGGAGTCCCTCAGAGATCGATACTGGGTCCCATTTTATTCACATTATATATAAATGACCTATGTTAGTTTTTATTTCCTGCTGCCGACGATATTACTTTAACTAATGTTTAGAACTATGTTAATATCCTAACATATAACTCAAACTTGCTCGAAGATAAGGCTCCGGAATCGTTTATTCAAAACAAAGTGTGCCTTAGACTGACAATCTCAAGCAATCTCAAACTTCACAAAGTTAAATCAGTTAAGTGGTTGGGCATTCATATAGATGACTCATTGAAGTGGACAGTTCACATGGACATATTATGCACCAAACTCTATAGCAGCATATTTCTAATCAGACGGTTGTAATAATTTCTTAGTTTTGATGCCCTTATTATGCGTAATTTTAAAGACCATTTAAAAGGAATCGCTTTATTTTTTATGTTGTTACTTTTTATTTATTTATATTTTATTTTATTCAATTATCAATATATCCATCCAGTTGCTATATACATACTTTAGCTCTTCTTATAGGAAGTGGCAGCTCTGCTAACAGTCTCATTATCAGCACGAATAGTTTCTGCGGTATCCATAATTCTAGCTACAAGTTCCCTGTTTTCAATACTTTCTGCATAAAAAGTAATCTAAGGGATTAAGGTCAGGTGATCTTGCTGGCCAAGGAACTGCTGGACCTCTTCCAATCTATCGGTTTAAATTTTGATTAAGAAATTCTGTTTGTCGACCAAAGTGAGGAGGTGCGCCATCGTGCTGAATCCATATTCGTTGTCTTAAGAGGAACATCATCCAGGAATATTGGAAGATTGGTAGATTTTCAAGTGCAAACTATTGTGAATTCCTGGTGTTATTGATACCGTTTTGGTTGAATGAGGCTTCATCACTAAATAAAATTATCCGACAAATCCTTTGATTTCTTGATATCCACAGAGTCAATTCAAATCTTGAATCGTAGTCGGAAGGTTTTAAAGCTTGTACAGGTAAAATGTGGTACGGGTACAAACCGAAATTGTGAGCATCAATCGTATTAAGTATTGTCTCTTCTTGAACGGTATGTTCAGAAGTAGCTGTAGGAAACTTGCCTGTTCCTCTCAAACATCGATGGACATTGTTCAAACAGTTCTACAAGGCACTCTACGAGTGGGAAATCGTCGACGGTATTCATCAACTACCACCTCGTCCGTTTCCATTACACAATCCATAAACAAAGTGATTGTGGACGTGTTCTAAACTTATATATAAATATGAATTACTTGATTTTGTAAACTCTTTTTCACTGAGACTTTTTAAAAGAAATTAAATGAGGAATTTAAAATTTGGTACTAAAAGCCATGTGTTTTCAGGTCTGTCATCAAAATTATAATACTTAACTTAACTAACTTAACTTAATAATGCTTCTATAAAACAAGTTTGAAAGATGGTACAAAAGTAAAAGCAATGCAACTTGGGCAGTATACAACTGCCAAGCAAATTTCATTCAACATTTATTCAATCAAAAGACACACGAAGTGATAACCGACCGAGGTTCATGTTCTCCGAGAGTAATGCTAATAGCGTTTTGGAGGCGTGACGTTCGAGCAGCAGGAAAAAACATAAACGTACTCTCAGAAAATAGAAGACTATTCGATAATTTCAAAATGTCCCCATTTTTGAATGGGGAATAAAACGACCGAATTGAAAAAAAAAATCTTATAGTACAAATAGACTTTTCTACTGAGATATGCCGCAGTGGGATATTATTTTATATTTATTATTTATAAACAAATGAGTAAGAGATCTGATGTTAGCATAGTAGGGTCTCATCCGCGAGCTAACAAAGGATACAATAAGTAAAAAAAGCAAAAATATAAAACAAGTTTAAAAGATGGTACAAAAGTAAAAGCAATACAACATGGACAGTATACAATTCAATCAAAGAATGGCACGAAATGATAAACGCACGAGGTTCATGTCATCCCAGAGTAATACTGATAGCGTTTTGGAGGCTTGACATTCCACAAGCAGGAAAAGATCTTAAAGCAGACGCAGGAAATAAAAGACTCTTAGATTATTTCAAAATGTTGCAGTCCCATTTTGGAAAAAAAAACTTATAATACAAATAAACTTTTCTACTGATACATGCCGCAGTGGCCTATGATTGAGCAAGTACAGAAACGGACGGCCTCATCCGCGAGCTACCAAGCGATACAATAAATAAAAAAAAGCAAAAATAAAAAACAAGCTTAAAGGATGGTACAAAAGTAAAAGCAATTCAACATGAACGGTATACAATGGACAAATAAATTACGACAAACACATATTCAATCAAAGGACGATACGAAGTGGTACCCTCTCGAGGTTCCTGTCATCCGAGAATGATACTGATAGCGTTTTTGAGGCTTGATATTCCAGAAGCAAGAACAGATCTTAAGGCAGACGCAGAAAATAGAATACTTTTCGATAGTTTTAAAATGTTGCAGTCCCATTTTGGGATAGGGAATAAAACGACTAAATTGAAAAAAAAACTTATAACACAAATAAACTTTTCTACTGATACGTACAGTTATCCACACACCCTTGACCTATGGCAAACATAACGTGGGACACCCTGTATATATTGAAGAAAATGGTGTTTCAGAATACAAACACAAAATACTCAGCAATTTTGGGTAATATTTCCCAGATATCAATGGGATTATTTCTTCTGTATAATTCAAAGTCGTGGTTTTGATATTTTCGGTCATAGTGAAGGGGCAGGCAGCTGTTTTCGAAACCTCCGTTGCACATCCTCATAATATATCTTCGGACGAACATCTTGCAGACTTATCTACGTCATATCTAATGTTCATTCCGTTACAGTTATTGCCGTCTTGACGTCTGCATTTGCCGGCAATTTTACGGCAAATAATCCCGCGGAGGGCATTTCACAAATACAACGGCCTTTCGTACCAGGGTGTCCGTTTTGTCAACATTAGGGGGTTGAAAACTTTTGACTTTAAACAAAACGCGCTGCAAATGCGACCCGGGCGCACGTATTGGGGGGTCCGCGTGGGGGGTCCCGATGCAGATCAGGTCCCGTAAATTTGTTAAAAAAGATGGGACAGTCGGGGGCACGGGCCCAAAAGGGCCCACATGCCAGCCCCTTGTGTGAGGTATGCGGTGACGGGGGCATATGGACCATTTGCGCTTAATTGGTGGTTATACGTCGACGACGTTGGTCCATTGTGCGGAACTAGTGGCAAGAAAAACTGTTTTTTGAAACCCTTTTGTTTTTGGAGTCGTTTAAACAACGGACTGCCGACGTGTCTCATTACGCCTGACCAAATGCTTCTTTCTGACCGTACAGGGTGACCCATTTTCAATATGTTATTATAATCTTAAATACGTTTCTAATATTTTTTCGCACAATTTATATTCGTTTTAGATGCTTCTTCTGATGGCTATTTTAATGTGCGTTGTATTTTTTTGTGTTTTTGATATTCTTATAATAAAATTATTATTTATAATGAATTATAATAATACATTGTCACAAAATATTGTTTTCTAGTTTTAGTTCTAGAACGTACATAAATGCAAAAAAATATTAGTTTTTTTTTTAATTCTGAATCTAATGACGATACTGGTAAAACGAAATTTTGAATTCAAATTTTAAATGCGTTGTTTAATTTCTGATAAGAATTTCTGCAATGAACAAGTATTTACAAAATCAATCACGTCAAATGTATCATTTTGAAATAAAGAAACTTGTTTCTAAATTACTGTTTATTTTTAGTAGCATAGTATGAACCTAAACTTTGGTATTATATTCATATCTATAGTAGAAAAGAATTATCTTTTTGAATAAACTTATTAGTTACACAACTTTTTAAGTCTGGTTTGTTTATCAACTAAAAATAAGATTGGTTTGAAAGGAAAATGCTATTATCACACGTCCATCATAAATTTTTCTTGCGCATTTTTTTTGCAGTAAACAGAAAATATGCAGGGTGGTGCAAAAATCCATTTTCGTATTCTGTGTAAAATTTCACGGATAATTCATGTAGCGTACCCTAAACTTACCTCATACTTTTTATGAGCAAATGAAAAAACTAAGTTTACTTTTGAAACGAATGGGAAGTAGCTGGTACCAGTAAAGTTCATAAATTGTCACAATTACATTTCTGTGAGTATAGAAAGTGAATATGGCGCATTTAAATGAAAGTTTTTAACCATTACACTATGGGTTTAAAAACCCTTCCAAAATATTACTGACGATATTTTTATTAATTTGCCTAATTTTACACCTAATTCTAAATTTTTTGGTCTTGCTTCCCCAAAGGAGAAAATCTAGTGGAATGATATCTGAATATGTCGCAGACTATTCTATTGATACCCTTCTATGAATCCACGGTCCGGGAAATACCGTTTTTAAATATTCACACCCTTAAGAATTAAGCTGTTTTTTCTTTTCTCTCATCTATCGTAGATTATTCGTACTCTAATATTTACAAATTTATATGACAATGAACAATGAACAAATGGATTTAAGTTGCACATTTCCATCATAGATTCACAAAACTTCTGTTGTTGGGATCATCTTCGTTGAACTCCTGTAGTAATGTAATCTTGTACTTGTACTGTTTCTTCTTTTAATTTTGGAAGCTACCTAAGGAAATGCACGATTAGGAGGGATTATTCTCAACTTCGAATAAAGTGCTTAATCTTGTTATCACTAGTTTTTAAACGACTTGGCCATAGACAATCTTTTATATGCCGTGTTTGTATAAATTCTCCCTCACTTAAAATTTGTCTTAGACAGAAATGTAATTCTAACAAGTTACAGGTACTAGCTAGTTAACTGTTCATTAGTCCGCTGCGTACGTTCGATGTGTCAACATCTATGGTTGTTATTTCATGAAAACTCAAGAACAAATTGGCGAAATTAGATGTTTCTAATTTCTTCAACAAATATTTAACAGTGAGTATATATAGTGTATAGTTTTGATATCACAAGTGTATTTTTATTATTGTGTTCGTTGAAATTGGTTATTGCAATGTTGTAGCTTTGACATAACCTAGTTACTGGAATGGTATCGGACAATCGGGGCCATATCTAGAATTAACCACAGCTATCTTTCCCGATTATTCTTTAGTCTTTGATGCTGTGTTACCTAATTGAGATATTTAAATATACGAGGAAGTCCATACAGACCCGAGATAACTGGAGAAAAGAAAATTTGACCAATGCAAACAGAAATATGCAGGCTTGTACTATGTCTGTTCGAAGAGCTTCCAGTGAATTTAACATACCAATGAGCGTCGGGTTAAATCCGGCAACTCCGAAAAAGGAAACATGGGCCCCAGCTGTGTATCGGAAAGAGAGAATGAGGCGCGTCTATCTCGATATATCCAGATTTTTCCATTAACAAGAGCGATCTAAGACGGATTGCTTATCACTTTGCTCATCAATAGAAAATAAACTACAGGTTTAACCATAAGACTGAAAAAGCCGGATACGACCTGCTTTGTTAGTTTTGCTTGAAATGGTAATGGAAGACAAGCCTTCGAACATATTCAGTGAAGTACTAGCCAAAAAATGCCCGAAAGCTGTTTTGACAGTAACGTGAGTAAAATGAGAAACGATTAAGTTGGTAGTATACTGTAATGCCGAAGGTAACTTTTTACCGCCTGCTGTAATCATGAAAGGAAAAATTAGAAGAAAGAGTGGTAGGACGCTTTTCCATCTGACCTATTCATGGGGCAAAAATCAGCGCACATTAACGCAACAATTTTTCTTCAGTGGATGCGTGAAAAGTGCTCTTGCTTCTCGATGGACCCGCATCCCACATAAATTCTGTCGACATGTTAGAACGGCTCATCAGATTTTCAGGCAACAGGAATCCTGCCATTCAATCGAGAAGTCAGACCAGATCCACGACAATTACATTACAGTCATCAGCTCAGAAGAAGGGAGAAGAACAGCAAAGTGATAGTTTACCAGTACAACCATCTACTAACAAAAAAAGATGATACTCCCTCCAAAATATTGTCTGACTTGTCACCAGTCTCAGACAAAATAACTGTTATTAGAAAGAGAGTCAAGCAAATAGCAGCTATTTGCAGCTAGTATTTGACAGTCCGTAAAGAAAAAAAGAGGAAAGCCCAAGGAAAACAACAAAAGTGTCAAAATAAGAAAACAACGAAGAATAAAAAAAAGCAAAATTGAATCAAGTAGCGAAGAAGATGTAGATATGAATCTGGAATGCGAGGAAAGCGGAAGTGAAGATTTTGAAGAAAATTTGTGCATAGGATGTCTGGAGGATTGCCGGTACACGACATTGAGTGTTGACTGGATTAAGTGTGTCAATTGTAACCCATGGCTCCACTAAAATTGTACAACTTTCGGTGCTTTCTGCCAGAAATTTGGTAAAAAAGACAGAAAGTGAAAAAACCCATGAATTGCTATTTATTTCATGAGTTTTTTGTCTCGTTAATTTATAACACGATAGAGATGACCCTAGCACATATTTTCTAGAACATGTTTTTTTGTTTATACTCCGATATTTCTTTTAAAAATAACTATACTTTGTGATTATGTTTTCATTTTTTCACAATATAAATATAAACAGATTTCACAAAAACTTTTTTTTTAATTAATCTCAAAACTATGGTCATCTATCCCGGAATTACCCCGTAACATTTAATACAGAATTCAATGGAATTAAAATATTGGTGTTTTCTTGAAACGTTGTACTTTGGACCTTTATACTTTAAAATATAATTTACGAAATGTTACAAAAACTAGAAAATGACAAGTAAAAAAAAAATCACATTTACAGAAAAAAATGTTTTGAGAATTTTAACTAAGTTCCTTTGTCTTAAAATTAACCAGGGACTCCTTCCTTAAATTTACACCACACGGGCGCATAATTAACACCCCGTATAGGTACCTCGACATGTCAAAACTAATTACAAAATCGTCGCGGTGAAAAGGATTCGTATATAAGAAATTAATCCAATCAGACACACGATGGCCCATTGTAAAGCAGCCGAAAATCGTGGAGCCCTTTTCGGTAACCAATTATTCGCCGACAAAGGATTGACTCTCGTGTAATTTCATTCCGGACTAAAACGGCGATAATACCAACCGTATTACAACGAATGTGCAAATCATTAGAGGCCCGACAACAGTGGTATCTATTATTAAATAAAGTTTGTGTCACCGCGGGGGTTTCGATTCGGAATCTACTTTCAAAAAGGAGGTGCCGATGAAACGCCACGCCGCGGCTTTCGTTGTAATTAATAAAAGCGGATTTTGATCGATAAAAAACAAGCGTGGAAGCGTCGTATATGCAGTGGGTGCACCTGTTGTGCCCGTGGGATACCTTTGTCATCCGCGTACTGTACGACAAGTTTGTCCCGTGTTATCGTCCATTGTGATTGTATTACTTCTAAGAGTGGCAGGTATATCGAAGAAATATCTTCTTTTTATCACATCATAAAAGTACACGATTTTCATTTAAAGAAAAAGTTATCATGGCTGGTCTTCAAATTTCGGAGCAAATGAAATTTAGCGCTGACTGCTATGGGTTTTTTCCATTCAAGACTCTACCGAAACTTTTTCTTTATTATATGGAGTGTCCAATAATCCTCGTCATAAGGATCGACGTTTAAATATAAGAACACAATTTCTAGAAAAGCTGTTCAACTGTTCAATAGGTTTAGGATCTGTTTAATTCAAAGCGTGCTTCCACTGGTGTCTTAAACGATCACCAATTCTTAATACGTGTGCACTCCTCTGGATCCATGATGTAACATTGTAAATCTTACAGTTCATCCTTGCTTTACCCAAGCTTCTTCTCAAAGTTTTCATTTCACACATCTCAGTCATCTGCGTGATTATTATGGTGTCAGCTTTTGTTTCGGTCAGTATCGGCCGCACCACGCTCTTATAGATTCGGGTTATTTTTTCTGTTGAAACTTGTTTAATAGTTTGAAGTCTGCGTTCTTCACGCCTAGGAAGTTGTAGGATGACACTTGTTCCACGATAATATTGTAAAGTTGGAGCTTACAGCGTAACGGTTCTTTTTAATATTTTAATTACTATTCGTTCATCACCTTTGCTTATTCCCTGATTAACTAGAATCCTCCGGGCAAGTTGTCCCTCTATTCTCCTCCCTGAGAGATGACTAGTGTATATTACCTACATTAGTCTAATATGTCACGAGTCTCTAGGATTTTCGAGACATGCCAAATCTTATTGCAAGCTTTTTCAGTCAGCCAGTAAAGCGCAGGTTTATATACTACAATGTTTTTTGGTTACTTGTCTTGGAGTAAGTTAATCCCTCTGTAGTTTTCCAGTTTCCCTTTTCACCCTTTTTAAAATTGTAATGACTATGCTTGTTTTTCATTTCTCTCTCTCTCTATATACGAGGTTAGCGCCAAAATTTCCCGGCCTGAGGTAGATTCAGCTCTAGTATCACGATAAAACTTTGTCTTTTTTTAAATATATATGTTAGTAGGCTGCGAAAAAAAATTGAAGTCTTGCGTCAAATAGTTTTTTATTGACAGCATTTTAAACAAGATGTGTCCAAAAAAATGTCACAAATAACGCAAATTGAGTATAGGGCAGTCCTAAAGTTTTTGACAAAAGAAGGGTTAGCACCTAAAATTATTAAAGAAAGGCTGAATGGTGTGTACGGCCAAAGTTCTCCTTCGTATTCTGCAGTGAAAGAATCGGCAAAACGTTTTCGAATGGGGCAGGAGTCCCTTGAAGATGATTAAAGGACTGGTCGACCAGTGGAGGTCATAACGGAAGATATTGTTGCGATTGTGGAAGAGGTGGTGTTGAGTGATCGACGTTGAAAGGTCAAGGAAATCTCAGAAATTACTAAGCTTTCTGATACAAGTGTTCGTCGAATCCTGGATGATCATTTAAGTATGCATAAGGTTAGTGCAAGATGGGTTCCTAAAAACCTTTCGGCTATTCAAAAACAACGCCGTGTCTAGTGTTCTCGGTCTTTTTTGGAACACTGTGGGTCGGAACCGAAGCCTGTGATAGAAACTATTGTGACGGGAGATGAAACTATGATTCTCTATTATGACCCCTATCGAAAAAAGAATTAATGGAGATGAGTGGTGAGGGTGAAGCATCTCCAAGAAAATTCAGAGTCTGCCAGTCAACAAAAAAGGTGATGGCCACGATCTTTTGGGATTGTGAAAGAATTCTTTTGATATATTTTAAAGAAACTAATACCACTGTCATTGGTAAATATTACGCAACATTATTACATAAATTGCGACACTGCATATGTGTAAAACGTCGATGAAAACTGACCAGAGGCATGCGTCTTTTGCACAATAATGCACCTGTCCATACTGCTGGTGTTGCACAAGCTGCCATTTTAGAGTGTGGGTTCCAACAGATAGATCATCCTCCTTATAGTCCAGATATGGCCCCCAGCGACTATTACTTGTTTGGATATTTGAAAAAGGACTTACGTGGACGGCGGTTTAACGACAAAGTTGAGTTAAAAGAGGCTGTTTTAGCTCATTTTGCAGACAAACCAAAAGATTATTTTTTAAAGCGATTGAGTTGTTAATAAAGAGATGTAATAAGTGTATTGAAGTTAAGGGGAATTATATAGAAAAATAATAAAAAAATGTTACTCTACTTTGTTTCTTTCATATTCAGGCCGGGAAATTTTGGCGCTGCCCTCGTATATTAATTTTATTTATTTACAATATAATAATATAATGTATAAAAATATAATAACAAATCCAATGTCAATTTATATTTCGAATATTCGCAAACAGTGCTTCATAAAGGCTTTTAAAGTTTTGCAATGAGAATCCCTTTAAAAAAAATCTGGAATCCGCAGATTTTCTCTGTAACCAATGAAAGATGGTATAAAGAAGGAGCTGTGAATACATCAAGCTTTTTAAAATAGAGTCAGCGTGACACTTGTAGATCAAAATTGAGGAATGCAGAATTGCATTATGAAAAGTCCATTTCCTTTTCATTTGTGAAAAGTTAATAATTGTTTTGTCTCAGAATCCAGCCTTAAGCAAAAGCAAAAAACATAGTAAGTAGACAGAGAAACAAATGTGGGTTAATATAAAAACACACAATAATGGTGGGTAATATAATAGTAAATATATCAGAATAATTTAGTATACAAAGACGATAAATAAACTTACTAGAGAGGTACAACCCTATTTTCAAAAACCGTGAACAATTTTTGAAAATAAACAATTAACAAGGTACAATTAAGGTCACCTTAAGTACAAAAGTTGGTACACACAAATTATATCTTTTTAAGAGTGATTTTGAAGATTCTCAACTAAGTGCCATTGAGTCCGTAGTGTTTTTGGAAAATAAAAAAGTGCCAGATGGTGTTATTTAGAATTACCAGAATTTAATAAGCCCAGAAGGCTAAATGTGAGTCATAAGAAACTGTAAAATATTTTATTTTTAATAATTTATTGCGTTTTTGTTATGGCTTCATGACAAATAAAACTGGTCTGGTTTTGGCTGAAGATTTATTGTGAACAGATACACTTCAATATAGAAAAATTATTTACAAAAACTAACTTTTTGTTAAAAAAAAAACATTTTTTTATTGAAAAACTGTTAATTTACTTCCGCGCGAAGTAATACGAGCATCAGATCCTAGCATTATCACGCGTAGGACTTTGTTGAAACTACAAATCCTTTTAATTTAATTTAATTCAAATCACAAAAATTAAAGAAACTCCGACCGATGGCCGCAAAACTAATTAATTTAAAATACGGAATTCTAAGAAAGAAACCTCAAGTCGAAGGGAATCATATTGTATAAAAGAGGACAAAAGACGTGGATAATAATTTCTAATAAACCGATTTGTCTAAATAAACCCCCTTTCTACGTCCAGACAAGGACGAAAACGCAATAAATTAAGCCGATATACTCGTCGTATACGTTTTAAAAAATAATATTAATAACAAAGCGCCCTTTGTGAAAGGCAACAATAAAGAAACCACCCTTAATCTCGCCAGGGGGCGCCAGTCCGACAACAGTGACATAACATCTGCTGGGTCGGGCTCTATGCGAATTAATACGAAATTTTCTAAGGTTATAATGAAAATCGAATTAATTTACAATGGACGGATTCTTTTCTCTTTTGTGTGTGTATGCAACGCTTTCTTTGATAATTTTTTTTCCGAGATTTCCGACGTGTCACGCCATTTTTTAATTTATTTAGCGCGGGCGTAGTACCTATATAGAGAAGTAGTTTTCCTTTGTTTTCGTAGTTTCAAGACAATCCTCGAAATCATGTGAAGAGATTTATAAGTAAAATATACAGGAGAAAGGAGTACCTATCTAGATAAGTAGTGCAGAAATATGTTTTATATGATTACGTTACATTTATATTTGCTATTCAGTTTGTAATAAACACTTTCACTTCAACTATTTGGCATTTAAAAATCTAAAATCATATAAAATATTATTCATGCTTGTTAACTAATTTTCTGAAAAGTTTATTACTCTATTTTAGGGTTGTTAACATTTCACAATTAATAAGCGTAGTTTTCAGAATTCGGATGTCTTCATTATATGGTCAAATTTTATACAAAAATTGTGTATGTAATGATGGCATAATTTATCTGTTCTGTACTTAGGTCGGCCTTAAATTCGGATTACAGATTGTTATTCAAGAGTTATTATTATTTTTAATTATTTACATTTTTCATAGTTTCGGCGAAAACATTTCATCAATCCAAAAACCTAATGTTGTATGAAATCTCAATATTTTATGATTATATAATTACATCAATTTCTACGTTCTCTAAAACCAATTTAGATCATATTCAAATTGATTTTGTTTTAATAAATTGTTTATTGCCCTTTTAAATTTTCTCGGTTAAATTGCAACCCGTATAGTGCTTTTTAAAGAATTTGACATATTTTATAACAATATTTGACAGACATCGCCTATGTGGATCATTGATTAAACGATCTGTCTAATAAATGATTCCATTTTTTCTGGCCTTATAGACATTTTGAATATTTTCTATAATTAGAATTTTCTTGCCCCATAGTTGGCATTGGAAAAAATGGCCCTAAATACATGTTTATTTATGTTCTGCATAATTTACATTTTTCATCGAGGTTAAGTTTATGAAAATAAACGCTAGGCGCCGATTTTTGCACGTAAAAATATCTGCTAATTTTATCTGCCAAATTTGTTGCAACTTGATAGTGGACACATTGTAATTCTGCATTTCATCCCGTGTACCGTGTTGCGCTTGTCAACTCGTTCGCATTCCTAACTTTTGTACAGGATGGTCTGTTAACCCAATACACATATATTTTCCATTTTTATCCTACAACGTGAAGGATGGTTCCAAAAATACACTATTTATCAAAATTTTTCGAATGTTTTTATTCTCTTTCAATAGCAAACTTGACCTGAAAAAAAAACTTACAACACTACACTTTTTTGCACTTTTTTGGATATACATAACCCTTTATGAATGTTATTTTTATCTAGCTTGGTTTTCCAACGTAAATGTAAGAGTGGTGCACCTTAATTTTAGGAACTTCAGTGCACATTCACGAAATATGCTTATTTTATTTTGCAGTAGGACCATTAAATTGAGAAGATTCTTTCCGCCAGATAAGTCTTAGTATAATCAGCGCAATCCCTAAAGTCTTTGAAAGTTTAGTTTGCTATTTTCTGACGTAGGTGAAGATTTTGGTAAAATCTTTTGACGCATATTGGAGCTTATCTCAGAGGTCCTTGAGAGGAGTTACCAGGTCGATACTTTTTATACTGACTTCCCCAAAGCCTTCGACAGGGTGTCCCATCACTTATTTCATTTTATGGTTAGGCAGCTATTATCTGATCGTATACAGTTGGTTAGATTATCCTGTTTAAAAATGCAAATTCATTTCCTTTTCTAATTGCTCATCATTATCTAGATTACACTAGATTTAAGGTTTCCGATCCATGGTTTTATTAGGAGATGTACCCAGGACTTCACTATTGTAAATGCATTAACCATTTTGTATTGTTCACCTGTGCGCCCTCATCATGAATGCGCCTCTTGTATTTGGTCTTTCTTTTATGGTGTCTTCCTTTAATAAGATTCTCCATGAAAAAGCTGCCGCTTCTGAAATTCTTGATAAAATACAGTTTTCACCATATAAATTACGGCATTAATAGTTCTATTTCTAGAACTGCGTAGACTAGCCAACCAAAGCCGATTTTTTTGCACCGTTCCACATTTTTCTGAGCCAAATCTTTATCAATTTTATGTAGTCTTGAATCTTTCTATTTCTTAAATAAGTTAAATAATTGTGTTCTCTAAATTTCTTATGTCTTAAACCTGTTACTTGTTACTGGCCATATTTTCTATTTTGTTTTGGTTTTGGTTGGGAATTGAAAGCTTAATGCATATTGTTATTAAGCTGTGCCCGTTAAAAGGTAAATGAATAAATTAGATTTCAATTTATTTGTGAATTTTGTGTTGTTCTTTTCATTACCAGCTTAAATCTAATATCCATGAAGATTTTTGTCCTTTCGGCTTAACATGTTATTTTTCTGTATAAATATTTTGGGACTACACCCCTGTTTAACTGTCACTGCCAATGACACCGCGACGAAATTTACGACCGTCTTCCAGAAATTGTACCATCATTTATCCGAGACGTGTCGTTTAACATTAATTTCTAGTTCGGCTCGTCCCGCTACGGTCCCGATAAGCATCGGTGATTTTTTTTTTCTTAATCATTTTCGTAAACGATAAAATAGCCAAACGATAATTTTATGATAATCGCCGTCGTGTTTACATTATAGCCTTTTGTTGCATAAGGTCCGGCGGACTTAAAACAACGCGCGACGGGGGCAGTAAAAATATATTTTATCCGCCGCCGTTTCGGTCCTGCGCGGTATCACGCTGCTCAATTAAACTACTTCAGAAAAACATTACGTTTTAAAACTTATCCGCGCGTACAATAATAAAATTTATGTGAATATTCGATTTTTTTACGTCCGTTTTAAAATTCCCCTTGCTTAGGAATGCCCGATAATCGGCCATTCCGTTTTAAAATATCACGTCACTTATTTAATATCAATTTTAAGTACTTTGTATTGTGACGGGTTTATTGAATTTACGGGCCTTTACTTTACGCGTAATGTAAATGTTACCCGATTTCATTTTGCCCAATCGAAAAATACCTCCGCGCTGGCAAATAAAATCCGTCGCAGAAAGAGAAGCGTTGACGTATGATTAAATTGATATGCAACTTGATATACAACCAGAATATGTAAAATTTCAGTACCGATCATTGGCTTTTCTGGTTGGTTATTACATTGGTTACTACGTAAAATATGGGTGTACTTTCTTCTTCTTCTCTTGCTTATAGAAGGATAATGCTCTGTTTTTCATCATGGTTCGCACATTTGTTATGACTTTCGAAGATAGCGAGCTTGGTGGACATCTCTTCTGTGGTCTCCTTACGATTTTTGCTCTTGATATTTTTATATTAGTCTGGTATCGTCTATTCTTGTTACATGTTCATTCAATATTTTCCTTGTCTTATGAATTTTGTGATATCAGTTACGTTACGTTCTTGTGTAAATGAATTCTCTCTCAGTCCAATTTCCTATTGCCCTCTGTAGCTCTTAACAGGCTCAGAAAGATGCCCGTTGACGTATAGAAACATAGATATGCAACTGAATATATAACTAGAAATTATAGAGCATACTTGATTAATTATTTCAAAGACATTGTAAAAAATGAAGGTGTATAATCGACAAGCGATCGTTGGTTGGACCACAACTTTCAAAACTAGACAATTTTGCAACATTAACCAATAGAAAAATCAACAACTGTCCCTTCTTTCCTTACTGTAGGGTAATACCCTGTTTTTCGTCACGCTTCTAACCTTTGTTAAGGAGTAAATCAACTTTGTGTACATGTTTTTTGTGATCTTCCTACACTCCATTTGCATGGTGATTTATAGTCTCGTGCTATTTGATCTTGGTACGGAATAATTAGTTCCTCTTTCTTGTATCGGCTCGAGTTTCTGCTGCAACTCCTGTAGAAATTCCGAAACTTGTGATGCTTTAACCTGCTTGAGAATGTACATCATTGTATATATTACGGACTTTGGATATATCCAGATTTTTCCTTCCATTTTTAATTTGCATCCTATCGGTTCCTTGGATTTATTTTATACCTATATGGATATAACATACAAGCATTCATCTTGTTTTTTAAGTGGCTACAGCTATTTTGTATTGTGTCAAGGAGCTTCCGTATATATCCTCTATGGTTTTGATCGATTTGAGGCGCACTTTTATAATAGGTATATATGGAACAAAATGGAAAAAGTGATCGCAATTAACAGTTCAGCTTTATTGCAGTTTGTAGACCTGAAGAAGGCATTAGATCAAGTAAAACTGTTGAATGTTATCTTTTCGAGCATATGTATATATGAATTTTTATGCTTGAATTTGCTTTCTTCTTCTTTAAGTGCCGTCTTCGTTGCGAAGGTTGGCAATCATCAGTGCTATTCGTATTCGTGACACAGCCGACCGAAATAGTTGGTTTGTGGTGCACCCGAACCAGTCACGTAAGTTTCTCATCCATGAGTGACGCCTTCTTCCTACACTTCTCTTTCCTTGAATTTTTCCTTGTAATATCAGTTGGAGTAGTTGGTACTTTTCTCCTCGCATGACGTGTCCAAGGTACTGAAGTTTACGCTTTTTTACCGTAATGATAATTTCTTTTTCCTTTTTTATTCTTTTCAGGATTTCCATGTTGGTCACTTTATCGGTCCATTTTACCTTAAGTATTCTACGGTACAACCACATTTCGAACGCCTCCAGTTTCCTTATGTCCAGTTTCTTTAGAGTCCAAGCCTCTACACCATAGTACAGTACCGACAAAACATAGCATCGCACCATTCTGATTTTTAAATCCAAGCTGAGATCGCTGCCACAGAGCACTCTTTTCATTTTCACAAATGTTGTTCTCGCCTGTCCTATTCTAGTTTTGATTTCTTCAGAGCAGTCGTTATTTTTATTTACAATTGTACCTAAGTATTTATAACTGTCAACTTTTTCTATGGGGTGGTTATTTATACGAATTTGTGAATTGTTTTGTGCTGATATTATCATAAATTTCGTCTTTTTTACGTTTAGTGACAGTCCGAACTCTTCACTCCATGTATTAACTTTGTCTACTGCAATCTGTAATTCGTTTAGGTTGGTAGCTATCAGGATCGTATCATCCGCATATCTTATATTGTTGATAGGCACTCCGTTAATTTTTAGTCCTTTCCTTTCATCGTCCAATGCTCGTTTCATTATTTCCTCTGAGTAAAGGTTAAATAACATCGGTGATAGCACGCACACCTGCCTAACGCCTCGACGGATTTCTATTTCTTCGGTGTTATTCCCTTCTATTTTTACCACTGCTTTTTGATTAAAATAAATATTCGTAATAATTTTTTATATCTCTGGTGTCTAAGTTCTTCTCTTTCAGAAGCTGGATAAGTTGTTCGTGTCGGACCCTATCGAAGGCTTTGTTGTAATCAATGAAACATATATAAAGATCCTGATTCATATCCATACATCGTTGGGCGAGAACGTTCAAGGCAAATATTGGTTCTCTTGTGCCTAAGCCACCTCGGAAACCGAATTGAGTCTCGCTGATATTTTGTTCTAATGTTTTTTATATCCCTTTCAGAAATATTTTTAGCGTATGACTCATTAGACTGATTGTTCGAAAGTCTGTGCATTGCCTTGCATTATGTTTTTTTGGGATAGTGACGAACGCTGATAGCAACCATTCCCTGGGTATAATACCTGTTTTGTATATGGTGTTGAACAGATCTGTTAGACTGTGTATGTTTTCCTCTTCTATCAATTTGAGAATTTCAGAGGGTAATTCATCAGGCCCTGCAGCTTTTCCATCTTTTGTAATTTTTATAGCATGGATGACCTCTTCTTTAGTTATTTCCGGTCCACTGTTTTCTTGTTCTGTTACTATTCTGTTTATATCTCTCTCATCATCGAATAATTCTGCTATGTAATTCTTCCATGTTCTTAGTTTTGCTTGCTTTAGCAACGTGTAATTTACCGATCTACCATTAACTGTATGTTTTGATATAATGGACTACATAACTATATAAGCTCTCCAACATGAAAAACGGAGCACTTTTTTACATAAAAAATAAGTTTAATGTGTTGTCATATTTTAATTGTTTTACAGTTTTAAGTAATTTATTATTTTTTTTTAAAGCAAAACTTGGTGTCAATAAAAGTATAGTAAAATAACGAATTTCTAAGTTTGTCACTTTTTTTGTTATGACAGATTAAAAAATCTTTGTTAAAGTATTTTGCTGCTTAACACGTCGTTCACGGTTTTGTCAACCAAAAATTCCTGCTGTTAGTCCTGAAACAGCAGTTGCAATGGCTGCGTTGCGCGCTGTATTTACCTACACTCGTTTTTGTGTAAACTGGAGGCTACATTAGACGCTCTAGAACTAGTTCCCAACGAAGATGGTGATCTTTATCACCTAACAAGGTCTGCGAGATCAACATGCTACAGCTATAGGAATCGGAAAGCTACTTCATCACGGCAGGAATACCAACGAAGGCAAACAAACAGTTAGAACACACATACTGGGGTGAAAATGAATAAGATTTAGCCCGCAATCTCCAAATGGTCGTGACGGACTATAAAGAAGACCCGAAGAATATTTTCAAGAATTTCAGACCTAGGGTAGGCTACCATGGGGGGCTGGTATTTGTCACATCGTTGCAAGAGGCTCTTTAACTGTCGTCAGAAACACCGAACTAGAAGATTTTGCTGTCCTTCATGTTGCCTTTATGTCCCTTACATTTGATATAATTTTATTCTGGTGCACCCTACACCACAAGAATTACTGAATAACACTTAAACCATGTGGAGATTCCTGTCTCGTGTTGGGGATATGAGTGGGTACAGAATAGGAAGCGGTGCTCCTGCTTCTTTAACTTTAAATGAATTGCAACAAGCCCAAATAAATAGTAAAATACTTTCGCCATCCGATTTTCGGCATGCCGTTACGTTTCAGTTTTCATTAGCACTATGTTTTAGATTGCTTTAAATATCTTGTTTTGTTTTTGTGCAAGTTATTAAAACGATAAAAAATCACAAAACGTTAAATTTCTTTTTTTATCTTTTTACTTTTTTTTTATGATAAAGTTGCAGTGTTCTAGATTGATGAAACGTGCTTAATAAATTTAGGTGCCCCCATATACGCAACCGGATACAAAAAATAACAATAAAAAAATTAATCCCGCATACAATCAGGGCGAGAAACTTATAACTTAATTACGAGAACAGCGCCGCATTGTCTCAACTTCCCTTTTACATAAATTAATTAATTTCGCTACTTATTTACGGGCGCGGGATGTTATAATTAAAACTTTAATTAAGAACTTTATTAAGAAAGAAAATCGCAATAAGTTCGGGGTTTAAAACGCCAAGCGGGAGGCTGGTCTTGTAAGGGAATATCTGTACTGATGTCCGTTTTACATGGCAAAAATAGGTTTTACAGTATTGGAGAATCCGAGAAAATGAATTCGCAAATATGAATTAAAAGAGTGACATAAGGCTGCACATATTTTATAAGATTCATTTATAGTCAAATAAGTTCTAAAAAGTCATTCTACTCATCCTTCTTTTGGCGTCCATGCTGCAATGTTAAGAACATTGTATCTCTGGCACACAACCTTTCTAATAACTAGGAAAAGCTGTACAATACTAGTAAAGCTCCTACTGATAAATCAAGAAAACGCCTTTGTCATTCTATTTAATATGGCGTAAAATAAAATAAAATAAACACCCAATGTAGGAATTAATTTAAAAAAAACAGAGAAAATGAATGAAGACAAAAATTTATTTAAAAAAAGTAAAAAAAAAAATTGAAAACGAGTGTCATCGATGATGTTTCAGATCAGTTGTTGATGAAGAAGCAGCAAAAATTATAATATTTTACGATGATTGGACCAAACACTAGAGGACATGAAAGTAGATCAAAATATGTAACCTGTGTTGCAAAATACCAATAGAATAAGTGGTACCAAATTAATTAAATTTTTGAAGAAGACATTTTTAAAACTTTTTTTAAAAATTTGCTGAATTTTTTAAAATACAGAACTGAATAAAGGTGTCTTGAATATCGCTGTGCATTTTTTCATTAATTCGATTTTATAATTTTGTAAATGATGGTCGCTGAGTTAATTTTCTTTTAAAAAGTTCTTGATCTAAGTTTTGCTACAATCTTTCAAAGTAGTGCTAGTGGACTAAGGTATGTTTTGCATTGAAATCCCACATATATAATTATGAAGAACCTGCGCACGTACCAACATTTTTATTATTTGTAAAAGTTTTATATATATAAATAGTAGTCTGTGGTAACAGTGACCGAGTTTTTAAAAAATCCCAAGACGGTTCCTAATCGACGTAAATGTGGACTTAAGCACATTTGTCCATTAGAGCCTTCCAATGCATAATATAATAATATCATTTAATGTTTTTCTGAGAATCCTTCTGGTAGTGATTGAGGAATGCTTTTCAAGAAAATAAAAAGAAAACAGTTCACATAAAAAATGCCGATATCTTAAACTTTCTTTATGCATTTAACAACCAAAACAAAAACATGGAAATATCTGACCTAATTAACAAACTTTAAAAAAACTACAAACATAAAATAAAGATAACCAAAACTAAATTCTACTAATAATAGTACGAATAAAGCGAATGGAATATGGGGCAAGAGTACAAATAATAAAAGTAACTGCAGAACAATTTAACTCCTATTTTGTAAACATATCAAATAACCTCACCACTAATTTACAAAAGACAGATCTGGATCCATCCAATGCGACAACTAAATATATACATAATGATGTCTCAATGTTCCTGAGTCCAGTAAGTAAAGAAAAATTGAGTGCAATTATTAGTGATTTAAGCATCAGTAGTAATAAAATTTTGAAACAGATCGATGCAGGTATACATTCTCGAAGAAACATATGTTTTAATAATAGAATAGTATCGTTCTTGGAAAATTGTAATCTTCTCTCAAACTCCCAGTTTGGATTTAAGAAAAAAAAGTCAACACAAGATGCAGTAAATGAATTGGTGGGACATATTGTCGGGTGCCTCGAGGGGTGCAGTCTGTTTCGGCAATATTCTGTAACCTCTCGAAGGCGTTTGACTGTGTGTCGCATCAGATATTGCTTGATGAACTACCAAGCTATGGCTTGAGAGGCAATTCGCTACACCTATACAAGCCTATCTGTCGAGTCGTTCACAGGTTGTTGAGCATGAAAAAAATCAATCATCAGCCTAACCAGTCATAACGGGTGTCCCACAGGGATCTATTTTAGGCCCGTTATTGTTTATTTTATATGCAAACGAACTTCCAGACTCATTTCCAATTACGAAAACAGCCCAATATGCGGACGATACCACCTTGCTTGATAGTTATATTGACTGTGCTCTAATTAAACAAAATTTAGACATAACACTACAAAAATTTCGTGAGTAGTTCGCAGATAATAATCTAAGCCTATCTTCTCTCTTAAGGAACGTAAACAGAGTAGGGCGGTGAAACTTCTGGGTGTGTATCTAGGCAACCGGTTATCCTGGAAGAATCACATAAATGAGCTTACAAACAAGTTAGTCTCAATATTATATTTCCTTCGCAGAGTGAAAGATATTACACCCCTCAATGTATCTCGCACTGCCTACATTGGTCTCTTTCAGTCCACGAATATGATATGGACTTCTGTTTTGGGAGCGGGTATTTAAAATGCAAAAATCCACACTAAGAATTATCGGCAAACGCAAACCCTGGGATAGCTGTAGGGATCTATTCAGGGAATATAGGATTCTGACTTTGCAGGGTCTGTTTGTAGGTCGAGAAAGTCGGGCTACCTAACTGTCAAAGCTGCCATATCTATGATACACGGCATCACATAGATTTACTGTTGCTTCAAAATCGGTTATCGCTTACCCATAAAAGCTATATATTGTAGCTATAAAACTGTTTCATTTACTTCGGTCCCCCATAAGAGACCTGCCAATTTAGAGATTTAAAGCAAAAGTAAAGGGAATCATCCTGGAGATCTCCCCGTACACAGTGGACGAGTTTGTTGCTGGATTGTGTGTGTTTGTCACAAATTTTAAATGTAAACCTTATCTATGGCGTTAGTTAAATTTTTAGCTATTTGCATTTTACTTTATTTTTTGTCATGTTTAATTGATCACTATTATGTAGTATAGGACGATGCTGAACATTGTGTAGTGTGGGAAAGCAAATAAAGCATATTATTATTATTATCAAAATACTGTAACTTTTGATGTTATAAAATAAAACATAAAACAATTACTTCCGAGGTTGAGACCGTTACGCAAATTTTCTGGATCGCATGCAAGTGTATGTTGATTGATGTGCCCCATGGCTTTTAGGTGCAATGTGAGGCGTTCCGGAGGCGTTCTGGTCGCGCCCACGTGTGCCTCTACAACTAATTACGCCCCCACTTCGGCACGTCGCGTTAAAAGAACACCGAAGCACGACGTACGATATAGGCTGTACATATACGGAACGATGCAGATGATCGTAGGTTTAACGCGAGGTCCGCACACAGGGGTCGCTTATAAAGTAAACCATTGAACTGCTCAATTAGTATGCCGAGTTCTTTATCCTATTTGTTTATTAAATCGCATATTTGCTAGTTGTACGATGGACGCCGTCCTTTTCTAATTAGAGACAGCGACGCGTTGGTTTGTTAAGCTAGTTTGCCATTTTTTTTATTGTTATACCTTACTGGGGATAATAAAATCCGAGCATATATTATTATTAGCACTTCGAGACCAATGTTTGTCTAAATTATCTTTTCTAGTTTTATGGGGACGAACCGTAGTCCAGGCCTTGAGGATCACTTGTGCAAAGAAGATCAAGAAACTGTGATTTCAAATCCGTCAGATCTAAGACTCAGATTGCTCACTGAATTTATGAATTGGGATATTATTTAAAATACAGTTTATTCCAGGCGCTGTTTAATTTACAAATGGCAATTATAAGTAAAGTCGATAACTATTAGTACTAGTTTTAAAAAAGTTTTAAAATAAATTTTCGTTCAAGAACACCAAGGAACCGTGATTCCAAATCCGCCCCTTGGTCTGTTTAAAATGTAGGTACCGCATAAAAAATCACGTGATATATACAACTCAAAAATTAACTAATGGAAATTATCAGTTCACAATCACAAAATTGTAGACTGTAAGTCAAAGTACTAAGCATTGATACTACTTATAAATTGGAAATCTAAATTGTCTTTTAGGAAAAGTATTAACATGTGGATTTCTTTGAATGTATTGTTCAGTTATTAATGCAAATATTCACCTAGTCATAAAAGACTTCATTATAATTATAATAATAATAATAATTATTATTATTATTATTACTATTATTATCATTTTTATTATTATTATTATTATTATTTAAAATATTATGAAATTCCAGAAAATATTGAAAATGTTTATGTACATACTATTAAACATTTCATTATATACGTTAATTATAGTTTACCTAATTGATAATGTAAAAAAAGTAAAATGTTATTTTATTGTGTAGAGTTAGACCAGAAAACTGATACTTTAATATTTGAAAATTATAAATTTAAGAAGTACTGTTAGACTGCAAATATTCTTAAACTTCTTAGTTACATTCCCCAAAATATATCTAAAAATAAATAATATAATAATAAAACGGATGCGGCTCATACAGCTATGTCATTTTCATAGAGATAGAAATGATTTTCCACTCATGTCGCTAAATTTCACACACATTTTATTTCATTTAGTTTTTACCTTTTAACCAATCAAACAGCGGCTGAGAAAACCACGAGGATGCTTTAGTGGACTTAGCGCTAAATGGGTAATATAAGATGGTAATTAATAGTCGTTTTTTTCCTAAACAGCTAACAGTTCCATTTATATAAGATTTGTTGTGAATACAAGATACCCACAAAACATAAAGTATAAAAAAAAAGTTAAAGAAATATATAAAATACATCTAGTTCCATGCAGAACAAATAATTATTTGGCTGTGGTTAAAAAACTTAATTTGTCGCTAAAGACATTTTGCCTGTCATGCATCGACATCTAATTTGATGACGTTCAGAAATTGACATTCTAAAACAATAGCCTTTGATCTATCTATCCACGGTTTATAGGAGAGGCGTAGATCCAAGCAACCCTTGGGGGCGGCCACTGCGTCACAAAGGTACCCTATAGGGACCTTATCTGATCGACAAGACGAGGACACGGCCGAAAATTGATGTTTTGCCAGGTTTTTAAAATTATCATCTATAAAGCACCGACCGGTCGGATACTCCGAGTTAAATAAATGGTTAAGGGATTTTTACACGGATTTTTCTAGAAATCGTTATGCGTCATTTCATATGGACAGCGGATTTGAATTTAAATCGAAAAAGGGACAGTTTTCGAAGGTGGTTCGGCCCTTTTTGACAATTTGCCGTCTGCCAATTAGGAGATAAGAAAGGAAGAGAGACAAACCGCACCGCGACGTCCATTTTCGAGCGTTCCCAAATTCAGAGACGTTTATATAGTTTCGGCAAGATATAAATGAATTGCCTACGATTTTTCTTGTTCAGTCTGTGAGTTATATAGCATGGGGCAGCGACAATGGCGCCTATACATTAGCCAGTAATGGCTTCCAGAAATTACGGCATTAATCTTAGTCGGTGCGTTCTGTCAGGTAAAATATCGAACGAACATTCGTGCTTTATTAAATTATACGAGCGGGACCATTTTTTATTTGAGAGGGTATTGCTTCGCTTGGGCATTATTTGTGTTTGTGATCATCTTTCAGCAGAGCACGAAGAAAACAATTTATACTAAACGGTTGAAACGAAAATTTACTTTTCGCCGGAATCCACGTGAAAATACCTAATGTGGTATTTTTGAGTTAAGTTAAATATAGGGGATACGGAAAGTTGGTAGGTATGCCCAATGGTCACCAGTTTGAAAACCAAAAGGACAGTATAGTTTGTGTTAGTTGTCTCCACTAATTCTTTTGTTTCCTACGTATCATTTGGTGAGTTTAGTGAATACATGTGATACCTCCAAAAACACGTATCTGTTGGTTTTGCAATCTATATCATAGGACATCTTTTATAACCTTGTCACATATAGGTCTCAGTTGTAATAAGTAAAATACATTTTTAATGCTTTTTTTTTAGAAACTCGTGCCCTCGTAATAAGCAAAAAATTGGTTGGCAGCCCTCGAGGCAGGAAGAAAGAGACACCAAACTAGGGATATATATTGAACCTCCAAAAAATATCTCATAATCAATAAAAAAACAATGGAAAAGAAAATAATGATGAATCAGAAGATGAACTTGCCTTCCTATATACATTTCTAAAAAGTACAAGTATCTATTGAATTAAATTATGCTGTTGTGGATTGTGGACTTCAAACCGTCATCTATGTGAATGCACAACATCTTTCTGCAATTTGGGATTGCTTGAAATTATCATACTGTCAGTCTTCTCTTTGTTTTGAGTAAATCATTCTGCAGCCTTATCTTCAAGCAATTTTGAGTTATATTTTAAGATATCAATGTCGTTCACCTTAGTGAAAGTAGTATCGTCTGCATATAAAATACAGGAGTCGGGAAAAAATAATACAAGTCACCTATATATAATGAGACCCAGTACGAATCGCTGGGGGACTCCACGAGTCGCTTGCTTTATATCAGAATTTCCCTGACTTGTGACACACTGGTTTCGATCTGAGAGATGTTATTGTTAATGTTTTTGTATCTGTCCCCTAAAGTCATAAAACCATTCTAGTTTGTTTAGTAGTTATCATTGAAGCAGTCGAAGGCGTTGTTGAGGCCGCATAAAGTGATGGACACTCCGGTGCCCCCCTCAACGATCATAATAACTCGGTTGATGAGTGAAGTTAAAGCATAGTGGATATTCCAGGCCGAAAGCCAAACTGTTTATACAGGTTTTCGGAGATTCTAGATTCCAGGTAATTAACAATACGAGACTTCAGAACTAGTTTAAACAATTTTCCAACAATTATTGAGGTAGGGAGATAATTAACATTCTTTATGCCATCCTTCTTAAAGATAGGCACCATACGGCTGACCTTTAAAGCGTCAGGAAAGTCTCCTTCAGAAATGCACGGGTTGAAAAGTAAAATCACTTTCTCAGAGTAGTGCTTTATTATTTTAGCATTTAAATGATAAAAATCTTCAGATTGGGAATTTTTTAGATTTATTATGACATTTGAAAACTCAGTTACCGTCACTGGGCCCACAAAAATGAGTTTGGATAGGTTTTAAAGGTTTGTGAAGAGTCATGTTTTATGAGAGGTAACTTCGTTAGTAATGTTTTAGCGACTGTTGTAGAAAAGTCATTAAACTGGATAGGATTAATATTTGTATAAAACGCTTTTCTGTTTTTATTACGTTCATTATTCCCCAGGTTCAATTTTATTACTAGAGTTATGGTAGGCCTATTTCTTTGTCACCTTTATTTTATGCCGCTATCTTTTGCGATATGTATTCAAAGCAACTTTCGACCTTTCATTATTTCTGTGATCTTTTATCTGCTTTTAAGGACTTAAGTGCACCTAAGTGAACGCACCAGTTAATAGGTGATTTTTTATTCAAGCTGATTTTTTTATGGAAAATTATTAATTTCTGTGTTAAAAAAGTTAACAAGGAGGGAAGAGAGGAAAAATACATCAGAATTGATATAAAAGTCAGTCCAGTTGATCCTAGACAAATTTTATCATTTGTAATACGTCTCTAGATTATTTTTCTGTCCTTCAAATGAGACATCCGCATGTTGATAGTCTGCATGTAGTGGTGAGACAAACAAGGATCTACAAGATTAGTGCAATACAATAGTACAAATTCATAGAATATAAGCATTGGCAAATGATTGTAAATTAACACAGATTGAACACAATGTTCTGTTGATGACAAGGTAGCTGGTCAGCTGAAATATTGTCAAAATGCTGGATTTTTCTTTTTGCTCTAAAATTAGTTATGCCATAGAATTCTTGACATTGTTGCCAACTGTATGTACGTTGCCATGATTTTTATTAAATTACTAAAAAGTATTGCATTACTTCTAGAATATCAAAACAAATAAAACTTTCAACTCTTTCAATCTGTGTCTTCATGTCTTATGTAATATTTTACATTCATATTACTTTGTTTTCTATGGTAAGTGAACAAACAAATTGTTCCGAAAGTCCTGTAGTAGAGGGACTTCATTTTACCATATGAATTTTGATATTTAATCTTTAACACAAGTAAGTAACAAGTAAATTATTCATATCTCACTCTCCAAGGCTTTCTTAGAAAAGTTTTTCTAATTTCGACGTTTTCTATTCTTCTCTACATAATATAAACGCTTTCGAATGGTTTATTGGCCGTATATATCTGGTTCTTTTGTTGAGTTTCGGGGGTGACACATTTTACTCGAGGTTGTTTATACCACCGAACATTTTGAGATTTCATGGGTGGTCACCGTCCGAAATTTATAACGGCCAGACGAGTATTTAGAGTTTACAACACCATTATTGTTCGCAAAATGGGATCAGGAGGAAAAGTTAATGAAAATGTTACGTTCTATAACAACGCGGTCGTAAATAAGACGTCTCGACTTTTTTTTTGATTTACGACCTACCAATAATTTGTGTAAATTTGGTGGGTTGTGGTTTTCACAGATGCACGCAGCGCTTTCTATACGGCCTAAGATATTAAGATCTTCGATAATAATAAAGATCAATAATAATTCTCAGGGTTAACGGAAAGGTTGTTATGTACCTTAAATTTAGCACATCTCATGTTTATTAAGCAACATCCTGCAAACAAACATTTTGCTTTTCGTTTTGTCTTTAAGAAATGAACTTGAAACGAATTGTTTACCTCAAGAAACACTATAATTTTCGAGGATGTTACTCGTTCTTTTCAATTATAGTTGTAGTTATGATCTGCTTCAAAATGGAATGGAGTAATAAAATGGGAGATTTCGTTCAGTACCACTTAATTTAAGGATCGTTCATAAGCTTAGGCAGAAAATTAACTCCTAAAACCATATAAATTGGGCAATATTTCTGATAGGTACACGGAAAAACGAATTTATACATTTTTGCCACTGCGTTGTATACCCGATATTAAGGTTTTGCTCAGATATGTACATTGATGCAAACAATAGCAGTAAATATTAAAACATTTATGAAAATCTACTATCTATTATTAAGACATTCTTAAAAATTGTAACAATTTGTTGTAAAATTTATAAAATTTATAAATAGATACAATGTATGTTCTCAATAATACATAACAATTTAATATATAGAATTTATAACACTTTTTTTGATAAACTCTAATTTATTGCACAATTTTACAAAATTAAATGGCAACAAACTAATATATATAAATTTTGTAATCATTGTTGAAAAATAATTATCGTGAATAAGTTTTCAAATTATATTATAATTTGAAGGTAGAAAATTCTAAGAACTATTATTTGCATTAAATATTTTATGTTAAAAAATTTGTTTTTAGTAAAATACCCCACATATTTTTTATATAATTTACTATTAATGAAATAATTTAAGTACAATTATCTTTATTTTTAACTATTGCTATAAACTGTGTACTACATTTATTATAATTTAAGCGTTAATAATCAGCTACAAATTGCTCTTAATAGCTCATATATTTGCCGACATTTTTGCAATTTTTTTTCATAGTATCATATATATACATACACCTAATGGCATATTAAAATTTTTAGTATTCTATAGTTTGAACAGTATAAGTGACATTAGTTAAATAGCGAGTACATAATGTACACTCTTACCATTGAAAAGAAGCCGTAATAATTCTCCCTTATCAGTAACCGAAAAGTTATTTTATTTTACGATAATAACAGATTTGCGACACAAGAAAGTGGAAAACATATAGAGAGAAAACAGTATATGACTGGAAGAAAAGTTTACTCTTTCTCCTTGGAATTTATAAATTAATTAACAGTAGTAACTATATGTGTTTGCAATAATACATACAAATTATATATATGAAAATTTGCAATGTAGTTATAAAAATTACTACAAATATTCTTATCAACTGCTACAGTTTATATTGTAAAGTGTGACAAATTAAATGCGAACGGCTACTATTCGATTTTATAATAATACGTATAAATTGTATGGTTTTTGTCCTTAAATATTTATTACCTTTCTGCAACTTTATTTTGCGTGACATGATTGAATACGTCTAATGGTGTGTTAAAGATTTTAGTACGTGCTCTTAATATATAGTTTCAGTAATAATAGTGAAACTAGGACAATGGCGAGACATAATCGACATTCATTCCAATGAAAAGCTGTTCTAATAATTCTCCCTTATCAGTCAATGAAAAGCCAAAAAAAAGTTTTAGTAATCGTAATTTTGAGACGCAAGACAATTCAAAAGATAGAATTTTGATGTAGCTTAGACAAGAGAATAGTATTCCTATAATAAATAGAACTCTACTATGGAAAACCTTCGAGGATCTAAATTTTACCAGGAAAAAGCTTAGCTACAAAGTCCTCTTACTTGTTTTTAGCGGAGAAATACTTTAAATACTGGAAGACGTCGTATGGAGCACAGGAATATTTCTTACTTTGAAGAAACGTGGATAATGAAAATTGTGTAGGACGAAAAATTTATATAATAGTAACAGTAATTTTAATACTAATTTCATATATTCCTTTTTACAAACAAGTATCTGTCCATGGCGATGTAAAATTACCTCCGGCCGAATCGTTTAAGGTTGTCACCCAATTAGAAAGCGATACGTAAAATATCTCGACCCGTTCTAATTATTACATCATGTCGTTAAAGAGCCAGCCTAAAAATACGTTTCAAATATTCCCCGCGTATCGTTTGGGTTTTATTATACAACAAACCATGTTCATAATTTATCCGCTAATTACATAATGAAATATAAAATAAAATATTCACGGGGACGCTTTATACAAATTACTAAAATAAATATTTATATATGCGCGTTCTCGGTGTATATGGTTATGAATGGACATATCTTGGGGACCATAAAATTTAACTGGCCTTTTCCTTTGGACCTTGAGGCAGCAGCGAGCTGGACTGTATACAAATAAAGGCGCTTTTAAATTCGAATATTTATTGCCCCGAAGACGGATACCTTTTATTTTCAATTACATTTTATTATACGGCGTTCTTTTGTTCGTTTTTTTTTCCTCCTCGCGGGATAACAAATTGCTCATTCGGTGTATACGAGTGGGTGTACACAGTTCTGGTCATTCATTTATGGAATACTGTGGCGGATGTATATTTATGTCGGGTCTCCGATCAGTCGCATTGCAAATTGATCGAATGCCGTTTCGTAGAAGATCAAAACATATTGAGAGTGCGAGGACGAGAAGAATACACACAGTAAATGATTCAATTTATTAATTGTTCGAATAACGATAGGGTAGAATACCGAGGAAGATTTTTACAGTACATTGTTTAAGAATTTCAGACATTGAACAAAAAATCACATGTCAACATCGTTGATAGCTATAATTTTGCAGATTTGTTGGTATACGCACGTTTCATTCTACAAAATAGATTTGTCCCTGACTTTCCATCTCTAGTTAGCCATGCTGCTTGGGGGATCATCAACAGTCACCAAAAGTTCTACATTCGAAGGCCATATTATAACATGTCACGACATAACCAAGATCACCTGATCTGAGCACGTCTTTACTTGTTGCATTGGCTAAACCTTCACCAATCCAGACTAGGGTAGCCTCAGGATTACTTCAGCTTACTATACTCAAAATCATTGGATTCTCAATCCTTAACAAAACTTTTGAAAACCTGTGGCAGAAGTAATTGATAAATTGATCAATATCAATGTACAATTTACCATGTTATGAAATGAGTATTAGCAGGGGAATAAATTAAAAACAGGTCTCTGTCATTCTATGCCATAAATAGGTAAGATGGTGTATGGATTTGATAAAACTACTTGGAACTTATTACGATATTTAATACGCACTATAGTCAAAATATCGTGAAAAACCTCATTCAGAAATTATTTTGTATCTTTACCATCGCTTTACATTCTTTCAGTTTGGCTTTATGTCAAACAAAATAACACAAACGTCTTCTTCAGCGAATTTTATAATTGTGATACACGAAGTAAATTATGCTTTGTTCAAACATAGATGATACATCATCTGTAAGTAAAACCCAGAAATTATACACATTAAATGTTTTAGTAAAATGGTGAGCTCAGACAACACTTTCAATTTTTTCTCAATTTAAAGCAAGAGAGAAAGAATCCGTCAATCACAAATGCTCCTACTGCAAGATATTTTATTAGTTACTTAAAATACAGTTTGCCTTTATATTTATGTTTTACATTATTTAACATTAATATTTTGATAACGAATGTAATGGGTGTTTTTTTTTCGATGTATAGAACTTTAAGTTGGCATTGCTGTTCAAGATGGCGACTGTTTTAATAGCTGTCAAGTAATTTATTCTCAGTTTGGTGTGGCAATTCATCATGAATAGACTCACGCCTGAACAACGCTTGCAAATAGTGCAATTTTATTTCGAAAATAATGATTCTGTGCGGAATACGTATCGTGCACTACGTCCATTTTATCGTGGACACAATCGTCCATCAGAGCAGTTAACCATGGAAAGTTTTCGTACCACGTTTACTCTTATTGTTAACTCGCATCCCCAGAGACGCTGTACGTTGTGCAAAGAAGAAGCTATTGCTGCTATAGAGCGTAGCATTGAGGAAGATCCGAATGAGTCCATCCGCCATCGAGCACAGGAATTGGATCTGTGTCCATCCACTTCATGGAAGATTTTGCGGAAGGATCTTGGTTTACGTGCTTATAAGATCCAACTCGTGCAAGAATTGAAGCCAAACGATCATCAAGTAAGGCGTAGATTCATCGAATGGGCTCAAAACGAGATTGCCGTTGTTCCCGATTTTCATAAGCGAATTTTGTTTAGCGATGAAGCGCACTTCTGGTTGAATGGCTACGTCAAGAAACAAAACTGCCGCATTTGGAGCGAAGCTAATCCTCAAGAGTATGTCGAAACACAGTTACATCCAGAAAAACTGACTGTTTGCTGCGCTTTATGGGCTGGTGGAATCATTGGTCCGTACTTCTTCAAAAACGATGATGGCCAGAACGTTACAGTCAATGTTGATCTGTATAGAGCTATGATTACTAACTCTTTCATTCCTGAATTGAATAACCATGATATCCAGGAGATGTGGTTTCAACAAGACGGCGCAACATGTCACACAGCTCGTGCCACAATCGCTTTATAGAAAGACACGTTTGGTGACCGCCTAATTTCACGTTTTGGAGCTGCGAATTGGCCTCCAAGATTTTGTGATTTAACACCGCTAGACTAATTTCTGTGGGGCTATGTAAAGTCATTGGTCTATGCGGATAAGCCACAAACGCTTGACCATTTGGAAGACAACATTCGCCGTGTTATTGCCGATATACGGACACAGATGTTGGAAAAATTCTTCGAAAATTACACGTCCAGATTGGCGATCATATGCCAGAAATCATATTTAAAATGAAATGCCACAAGATTATCTTTCGGATAAATAAAATTCATGTCACTCGAATAATCCATCGTTGTTTTATTGCAACTTAAAGTTCTATACATCGAAAAAAAACACCTCTTACAATGTGTATTTGTCCCATTTAAAGTAGCCAAATAATTTATATTATAATATATTCTATAAACATAAATATCGATCTGCCATATTTTGAACCAGGACCGCATATATATGTAATCTATAATAAACATTTATACAACCTTTTATTCGTGATTAAGTATATAAGTAAGTTGCTTCCCTCACAGAGCGTCAATTTTCTTAAAAGTTGCGAATTTTATTTCTTTTTATAATTAACGTACAAGTTCAATTTGTAGTGAAAATAAACAACAAAAAATGTAACTCCGATTTGGATATGCAGAAAAAATTGTTTAATTGTATATTAAGTTACCTAAGGAAAAATATATTCGGTCGGTAATAATATTTATAACATTGTGTTTCTTAGTTTACTTTTACTTTGGTTTTGTATTTCTTAGGAGTAGTATACTCTTCAGAAAAAGTTTGTTCTTTGTATGTTTTGGTTGGCTATAGTTTTAAATTAGCGCTGCCATTTTGCAAAACTAGGGATAAACTTGAAATAAATTTATAAAGCAAATAGTTAAGAGAGCTTCCGTCATTCCGTCACGCCTACATTGCTGAGAACAGCATACATTGGCCAATGCCATAGTCTATTAGCACATTGTGCTTTGGGGTGGTGTGAGGTATTCATAGAAAGCTTTTCGAATTCAAAGGAAGGTCATTCGCGCTGTTTCTACTTACATTTTTAAAACACGTTTACATAACCACGAAAATTTACATGGATATATCTAAAATGCTGATCTGCAGGAGTATACTACTAGGTGGGCAGGAACTGTCGGTTTTAGCTTTTCCAGGCTGAGATCAATGTTAAAATATAATACCAAAACATACTCTTTACCAGGCGCCAAATTTAAAAGGAAAATGAATAATTTTTACTCTGAATTCATTTATTTGTGAAATTCCATAATTTAAGTATTTCTTTTGTTGTTTTGTAAAACCCACATGAATGGTTAATTAAGTTCTCCCTTTCTTTCTATTTTTACTTAATAAAAAGCTTGCAATAATAAGTTTTTATTTTGGTAGACATATTAAATTAATATTTCTGTCATAAATTCATTATTTATAATATAGATGCACCGTTTTCAATTATTTATATTCAAAAAAGTGATTTTAATTGTTACGGTTTACTTCGGTTAGTTTTGGTTAGTTAGTTGTTGTTGTCAGTTAGTCAATATGGTAAAATAATAATGTTATCACGATACCCAGTATCACCTTTCTGTAAATTAGAAGTGCGGGGTATTCGGGCCGAGAATAAAAAACTCGATTTGTGGCTAAAGGATAACACTTATCGACTTAAAACAAGAGTAAAAAAATGTTTTAGGTAAAGTGCCCTCTAGTGACAGATTTCTGAAACACTTTTATTTTGTAACGATTACTTTTACTAAATCAAGGCTGTGTGTAAAATGCCAGCTTATTCCGTTGAGAAATAAGCCTAGTGTGTTAAAAAATAGAATTAAAAAAAAATTGACAAGCTAAAACTCGGAAAATATTACGATTTCGAATTTTTGTTACATGACTTACTGCCATTATTTTACCACGTTGAATCTTTCCTCCAACTTTCCGAAGACAATTTCTGAACACCCTGTATTTAACTTTACAGTGTTGACCTTCTCAAAGCATGTCTGCTGAAATATCGGAAAAATTGATCTTGCAAGTCAATCGCAAATAATGTTCGAAATAGAGTTCATAGCCTCATGACCTTCATTATCTGTTCTCAGCATACATTTCTAATTTCACTTTGCGCCTACGCGCATTCCTTGAAACGAATAATTTAGTGTCTGCATCATCATGGACATGAAGTAATGCAAACCAAGTGTCTGAAGTTGATATAAATCTTAGTAGTTACTTAAAATAAAAAAAAAACATTTCTCGTTTTTATTCATTTAAAAATTCAAGTCTTCTTTTTTTTATAAAATTACGATCCGGAATTATTGTTGCTTTAATTCAATTTTTTCACATTTCGCTTAGTTTATCATTTTTCTAATTTTTCAAGATTTCTTTGCACAAGAGATGATAGATTCACCGTGTGGCAAATAAAAGGATCTTGTTTCTTGGACTATCCTGAAGATTTAAAATATTATAATTTTGTTGATGCAGGGTATCGTAAAAGTGCCCTGCACCACCCCGCTGACATCAACAATGTTATTTAAAATGGAACACCCTGTATATTTCGAAATTTTTGGAATCCTTGGTTAGTTTTGAGAGTTTGAGGTTTTTTTTTTCATATTTTGATTGACCATATAAAATTGTGTTGTGACGCTACTGATCCAGGTATTGCAACGAAAATTTAGCCACAGACTAAGGAGATGATGCACTACTCAATCAGTTTGACAGATGCACCTCAGCTTATACAGGGTGTCCCAAATTGGTGGTGCCGTTTTGGCGAATTCAATTAACAAAATCTTTTAAGATTTTCAAATGGAACACACTATATTTTTATTCAGATATCAATTCTCGGACAAAAAATAAGATAAGTTTGTAATTTATCTTATATATAAATTTTACTTACTTTTTGGGACATTAAGATCACATCCGTATAAATTCTTGTTGAATTTAATTTAAAGCTGCCCACATCTATATAATATATATATATATATATATATATATATATATATATATATATATATATATATATATATATATATATATATATATATATATATATATATATATATATATATATATATATATATATATATATAAATTAGTTATTATATTTTAAATAAGTTATAATAAGTTTTTTGGTTACAATGCTGCAATATTCTGCTCAGAAACGGCTTGTGTAAATGCTACCTGACCAATTAGCATTAAGGGAGTATCAAAGAAAGTTTCCGGGGGCTAAAATGCCAACAAAAACAATATTTAATAGAATTATCCAGGACGTGTCAAATCACGGTGTTCTAAAATATAGAAACGAATTGAACGTAATATTGTACTTCACTGATTTCCCGAAAATTCTTTGCCTCAATTTCTGAATAAACTACGCAAAATTTGAATGGGAATTTCTTAATTTCTTCTTCTTTCTTCTTTATTCTTTATTTTAACCAAGGATTACAAAAATGTCGAAATATATAGAGCGTTACATTTAAAAAAACAAAGTCCAAGAAATTTTTGTACGAAACTTTTTTTCGTATTTTCTATGGGTTTCCAGATCGTATATGGGATCGTTTTATTTGGGACACGGTGTACACAAAGAAGATTATTAGATTAATTAATGTAAATAGTGAAAATAGTCGTGTATAGGAAATTTTCAGCAATGTTATTATCACGTTGTGGTTTACAAATCACCGTGGGCGTCATCGCCCTGTGTGTGCGAAAGCAAGTGTAAGCAAACCACTCTCACCCCCACAGTCTGCATTTGCGGGGCAATAATTGAAAGGCCAATTACGGCCCCACGGAGTCCATTAAGAGGACTCTAATAATTAATCGTGTTATTGTCGGGCGAGCTGCGTGATGCAGGAAGCGTATCTTTTATGCGATCTATCCGGTCTGCTTGCCCCATAGATACGTGCGTATCATTTTTATTAATTACGCTTTGAATTGTAGTTTTGGTTAGCCTTTCTTGTTTTCGAAAATAATCTGTAATTACGCAGGCTCGATGTAATTGATGTAATGGAATTTTAGTGGTAAACTCCAATTTTGCAAAATAAGAACTACCTGAAACAGTCTTAATTAAAAAAAAATACCGCAATTGCTCGACTGTAAAAAATCAACTATTCAATGAATAGAGAAAACAACAAAGTATGCTTTTATCTACATTGCACGTGCCATACACCGCAAAAGGATTTAGGCAATTCTGGCATTCCAAAGTAATTGCAAAGTATTAAGCGGAGAATTCCAGAATTCAAAGGAATTATAAGTATTTGGGGAAATACGATGTACCTTCATCTCTGTGATGCGGTTTACGCATGACTTATTATATTTCAATATACCAGGTGATAATGAAACTATTGTCCATGGCGTCATTTCAAAATGACATCACATTTATTTCTGCGTCTTCGTGGCAATAAACCCTTCTTCATTTCCATTTTGAGCAATATTTCTACAATGCTAAACTAGTGACGCATTGGGTGAAATTATATTACGATACCACTGATCAAACGCTATTTTAGCTTGTCTTTTATTGGAAACACATTCAAAACTTACCCTCGCTACACACAGCTATTAGAGGATGCGGATTCTATAACTGTCAAAATTAAGATTGTCGTTTCTTTTGTTTCTAATCCATAGCCAACTACGCTACTATTGTTTATTGGCAATTGTACTATTAAAAGTATTATTAACAAAGGTATCTTGTTTTTGGTTTTTCATATTTTATTGAATTGCGAATGAGAAGTAACCGCAATATTTGTTGTTAGTTAAATGTTAGACAAAGTTAAGAATAAGAAGAATGTTCCCTTGAAAATAAGAAAGTTGAGGTTATCTCCGGTGAAACTGGAAATGACATTCAATTATTTCTAAGCTACAAATGTTCACAATATTTAATCTTATCAAGTAACTCAATTACATATTTTTATATAATTAATTTTGAAATGCCGCTGCGGACAGTTATTTCGTCGCCACCCGGTCCAAAAAAAAAATAAAAAAAGAGAAAAAGGAGTAAGGCTGAGGCTGGTCTTGGCAAGAAATGTGTAAAATTTGACATTTTATACTTGATAAAGTCAATCAATAGCTCAACAATGCCCGAGATCTGTTGCAAGAAAAAAAAAACAATCTGCCCGTATTTTTCTTGGAAAAATAACAGGGATAACATATGTCTTCAGCTTATAAAAAAATATTTGGTTGCCATACCGACAAATGGAAAGCAAACAGCAAAACAAACACGGCGGCGACTATCAACTTTTGGAGTTTCTCAAGAAAAACCTGGTTTTCTATTAATGAATGAAGACTTGGTGCACTAAAAAATATATGATGAGATACTTTCTTAAGTTTTGTTTCCGAAAAAAAATGTAGAAGCGTAATTTTCAAGTTTATTCCTCGAGATTGTATACGATCAGTGAATCAGTAAGTTTAAAAGAAAATCGCTAACCAAAACTAACCAAAAAAATCAGCTACACTGTAGCAACAAGTCAGGATATCATTTAGTATCTTTTTAAAGTTGTTCGAACACGAACTTTTCTTAATGGTATCTAGGAAGATGTTATATGTCCCCAGGTCTGCAATTTAGGGGCTTTCATTTCCTATTCTTAGAAGCCTTAGAGGTATCCGAAATTTTTGTTTTTCTTATACAGATCCAGGATGTATAAACAGCCTAAGGGCAACAGCTTTAAATTCTTAGATATATCCCTACAAAAATTACGATATGACGTACGCATTATACACAAGTATTTTCATTTTCATTAGCAAAACTGCAGGAGTTAAAGTAAAATTTCCCAAAACACTTATACCATCTTATTATAAAACTTCTGGATTCCTCCTGCATCGGATTTTGTTGAAGCGAACTAGCTAACGTTGGCTTCTTCAGAGCTTGACTGAAACTGGCTCGCATTTTACTCTGTACCTGCTTTTATGTTGTTTGAAAGGGGCGGAGCTAAATGAGAGGCATAAACATCGTCTCTGATGACTGATTCCCATATTTATGACAACCTGAGTCGCGGTTAAGATTGTTAGGTTGCTTATAGATTTCTATAGACTCTCGGATTTTTCGTTGGTAGAAGAATTGATTACATGCAAGTTTTTTAGTTTTATCGAATAAAATTTTAAGTTCGGTTTCCTGATTGTGTTCGGCAACTGCTGACGAAATCACGAGACCGGATATAAAATTTCATTCGATAAAACTAAAATTCTTGCATATAATCAATTCTTCTACCACCGAAAAATCCGAGAGTTTATAAAAGTCTATAAGCCATCTACCTGTCACTCATATGGGAATCAGTCATCCGAGATGGTGATTATGTCCCTCATTTACCTCCACCCCCTCAAACAATATAAAAGCAGTTACAGAGTAAAATGCGAGCCAGTTTCGGTCAAGCTCTGAAGAAGCCAATAGGACGATTGGCGAAACGTTAGCTAGTTCGACTCAACAAAAACGGAATCCAGATGTTTTATAAAAAGTATTACAGTACCCTGTGCATGTTTCTTTGAAAAACGTATACCATCTTTAATGCACAAGTATACTTGAGCATAGTTGGCTCGTTAGAAATTCTCAATTTTTTTCACACAATAACACAAACCCCTCAGGTTACGCTTAATATATTCACAATAGTACTTCCATTCAAGAGTTCTCAGATTCAACACCCGTGGACTGCCCAACCGAAAATTCTCCTATCACAGTAGTATCGATTCCTTTTGCGTTTTTGCGTTAGTAAGATATAACAAATTAATTTTAAGCCAGCTGTTTAAGTCTCCTATATTTTTAAACTACAAACTTTCTCCAGTAGTTTTGGTTAGTTTTGTCTAAATCGTTTTGTAGTGATCATTACTGCTAGTCATTGGTCAGTTCCTACAGAATTCCTTAACTATTTTGACCTAAATAAAATCAAAAACTAACCAAAACTGGAAAAAATTTGAGTGGCTTTTGATAGAATATACGAAATAACAATGAAACATTGAAAATTGTCATAGCAAAAGCATATAGCCAAGCGGTGTAGACATAAATTCTGCATCAGACGGTACATTTAGATGCAGGTTGTCGTATTCGAAAAAAGAAAACACATTTCGCAGCTTCTAAAATGAAGTACTTACAATTTTTGGGCACCTGACCAATTTGGAAAGGACGATTCTTGTGTTACCATTTATAAATCAGAGCTTACTATCAGCCAAAAATAATATATCGGGTGTCTTATTATTATTTTTATTATTATTAACATTATTATTATTATTATTATTATTATTATTATTATGTATACAGAGCTGTCATATGCAAACAATGTTTGTATCTATAACTTTTTGCTAGAACAAACACTTATGGAGATAAAAGGATCCTTTAGTAGTGAGTTAGTATATATTTCATCTAAAAGATTTCCTTTAGGCCGACTTTTTGAACACAATTTTACTTTGAGACCTCCATTCGAAAGATACAGAAAAAAACGGTAAATAGGTACAAAGGGCATGCAAAAACTGCGAAAGGGCGCGTTCGCGGCCCTTTTCAGAAATACCAGACAATACTTCAACGGCCGAATAATAAAAGAACTAAAAGCCAAATAATAGCTCGCGTTCATTGTCGATGTCGACTTATTGAGTCAAAGTTTGATTCTCACGAGTGTAAGATTCCCTTGCGTATAATTATCTCGCCCCATTCCCGCGACCGGAAGTTACACGTGCGATTTGACTTCCGTCCTATAATTACCGAAGAAATCATCGAAAGGTTCGGGGGTATAACGTGCAAAGGCATTGTAATACGGCGACCTCCATACTCTTTTGTCGAGCGATCTGATTTCTGTCGGCTCCTCGGTGAGATATTCATCCGTAATTATTATGTCCCGCTGGATGGAAAGGACATTTCGCTATACGCGTATGCAGGAATGCCTTTCTGCGACATGGACGGTTTAATAGAACGATTCGGTCGTTAAATTACGCTAACGTCTTTCGCAGCGTCACATGCGTGTAATCGTTTGACGGTTGGCGAGCAATATGGCGAACAATAAAATTAAAACGAAAAACGAAAACGAAAAAACGAAACCTCGTTTTACGACACTCGGTATCAAAAATGGCTCATCTTTTAAAGTTTTTAATAGTTTAATAGCAGTAATATTTAGAACTATCAATTTAAAAAATAAAGAATCTTTTTCATTTTTATTTTGTGAACTAGTTTAAGCAAAAAAAAAAGTATTATTAAAATGGAAACCACTGTAAAATATTTGCAGATTTCCAAGATAGTGATCAGGGGGTAAAACCGCGATATTAATTTTTTTAAGAGAAATCCTCCTAGCAAAGGTACCAACAAATATATGCTTTTTGAAGTCACATTTTATTCGAGAGTTAGTTATCACTAAGAAAAGCTTGCAAGCACATATTTTGTCGCTCTAATATTCTAATGTTCTTACTTACTTACTTACTCTTTAAAATGGTTCCCACTTTAAGAAGGAATAGTTCATTGATAAATTAGCAATCATAGGTGCCTGAAAACGGGAAAATGTCTACTGTCATAACACGTCACGTTCCGTAAGATGATCTTCAACTTTTTACAGCTGGAACGATAAAATTAATTACGAAAATCGTAAAAAGAAACCAATTCAACCTATACCGTCGTCAAATAAATGGAAATGAAAGATCCGATAGTCATGTTCGTTTTGATTTTTGACATCTTATCGCCGAATTTGAGTGTCTATGTAACAAAAAGAATCCAACAAAGAAGACTTGATCGCAAGCAAAGAAAAGGTATTTTTTGTTTAGAATTATTTAATTGATTGTCTACTATACAAAAGCGTATTGACCACTGATCGCTATAACCTCAGTATATTAACTGAAAACAGCTTTCTCTAAAACACAACATCAGTGCGCCACTTCATCGATCCCATCTAAAACATATTATATTGGCGCAAGAATGGGGACTCAACTGGCTCGCCAATGAGTGTTTTAAAAATATATGGGCGAAATACATCTTATACACGATGGATATGATGACGTGGCAAGCTATTACCACATCTAAACATAGTGATTTTCTCTCCCACGTTATACCAGCATAGCGCCAAAATATTTGAAACACTTGCAAATCTGACAGACTACAGTCAGATATTCTATAATTCACAGAGCCAAATCAAAAATTTGATACTTAACTCCACCAACGGATGGTGTATGAAGTTCGGGCTTAAGGGCCTGACATTTCAGAGGGAGTGGATAATGAAAGACATCAAGATCTATCGAATCAAATATCTAGAGGAGAATTCTAGATTTTCAATAACATCAATGCCCACATTCGCGAGCTTGTACCTCAAAAGTTCCTTGTCGGCATTTAATGCAAAATGAAAAGTATGTTTTTAAACACAAAACAGCAAACATAACCTTTTCTGCTCCAGAATATTGGTCATGTGCCCACATGCTTCACATCAGACATTGGACATTGAACCTATAATTCCTCCTTTGTATCATCCTTCAAGTGATCATCGCAGACCATACGTCATCATGTCATGATTTGGCCTCAGCAATTTCTTCCATGTCATCGTCCTTATCAGCTGGAAGAAATTCTTCATCATCTTTCGGTCTTTTATTTACCGGGTGCTTTTGTTTTCTGTTTCGAATTCCTTTCGTTTTCCTTTGTTTTCTTGATGATTTGTGACTTGGAAGACTTTCTTCCTCGAGTCACTGTTTTTCTTTGGTTATTAACTGCTTCTATCACACGTATCATGCTATCCCGAGCCTTTCTTGTATTTTTTTAAGTATATATTCTAGCAATTGCAACTAAAAGGAAAAGTTGTAATTAGTCTGGGTTCAAATATGGGCCCTCGCTCATATTCATACCCACAAGTGTCCCATGAGAAACAATAACATCAGCACACTACAAGTCCGTAGAGAAATTGTTTTATAAAATTAGCATATTAGCACCCTCTCCTCTAAACATCCGAACTGTAAATGTAGATCATCAATTATTTACGCACTATATAGATGCGGAGTGCTTTTCTAAATGACAGATTTTCTTTCAGATCAACGACGGTAATCATCATCGCGTCATTCATCAGTCGCGATTGCAATAACCGCAGAAAACAAACGCCCGTAATGGAATGCCATTAAATCATCGCCCAGCATCGAAAAGGGTTACGGAACACAAATAACCAAATGCAGACCAACTCCTAGTTTACGATATTTCTCGGCGGGTATCCCATCAGGAATCCGGCCACTCTCACAGATACGTCATCAATCACCTTTGTTTATATTTTAAAATTTTCGAGTGGAGGCATAAGCCAATAAAAATAATAGGTTTCGGTAAGTTATATGGTGGCCTGTTAGGTAGACATTCGAAATTTTCAACCCCGAATTAATGCCCTCTGATTATGCGTTTTGACGTGCGTTATTTATAATTCCTTGAAGGGTTGAGAGGAAGAGGTGAAATTTTTAATTAAATATGCAGATCGTTTGAGAATGATCGTCGTCATCGACGGTTGGTCGAGGCGTTTTCAAATTATTTAACACGTTTGGAATATTAGTGAAGAAAGAAACTCTTAATTTTTTTTTCTTTCAGCGTTGCCTTAGCTTTTTGCTATTAGTTAAAAAAAAATATGATCAGATAAAGAAGAGGAATACAGATAAGACAGCTTACAATTTTTTCTTTGTGGACAATGGCAAATCATGGTCATCAGTTCTTCTTAACAATAAGGTACCTGCTGCAAATACGGTCCAGTTAATAGGAAATTACTTTATGTGGTAAACACAGACAAAAAAAAGAAATACAAATATTATCTTAATTCAAACTCTCATAAATGAAACTACAGGTACACGTTTAACATTTAACACACTTTAAAAAAAAGCTGTCATTGGGCTTTTTATCCGAACATTTGTTTAATAAAGCCCACGAAAAAATGGGGTGGGTTATAAAGGCCCACCTAAAACAAGGCTAAAATAGGTAATGTACATTTAGTTATTTTTTATACAAACAGTTATAAATCCTAAAATGCCAAGTTTGCATAAAACATATTCTTTCGAACTAAATAAACCAACAAAATAAAATCATTCTTATAACAATAACGCAAATTAAACTCTTTGAGAGAAAAAAAACACAATCTAATCACAACGTACGCAGATATAGTCGTCCTTGTCTTTTGTGGCACCAAGTGCCACAAGACACACATCTTCGCATATTTAATTGTTCTGATTTGTTATACACAAAGCAATAACAAGATTCGTTTTCTTGGACATAATTTTCCGTGCGCCTTCTTAACGACACCCTCGATGATGATGATGCTATTAATTGTTTCTAATTATTTTTTGGATATTGTAGGTCTGTATTTAGAACTTGAATAAAACAGGTCTTTGATTACCAGCTGGACCTTGTAATTTAAGGATTTTCTTTTTAAACTCTTAATTTCTTTCAATTTGTACAGTTCCGGTGTAGGAGGAAGTTCCTTAAAAGACTTGTTAAGATCTCCACTTTCTTCTTATGTCTGTGTCTTATCTGAGATTGTATTATCAGTCTTGAAAGGTGTTTTATACCTTTCATCGTTTTGGATTTTATTACTTTTCGTTGGATATTTTTTAACATACTACTAATATTATTGTTATAATTATTGGACTCAGTATCGTTGTTAACATTATTAGCATTAACGTTGTTTCCATCATATTCCTCAACGTAACGACGTTCAGTGATGGGGCAAAAGCTGGTTCAGGAATTACAGTAGGATCAAGTGGATACAAGCCTGTCGCTCGAGAATATATTCTCTGGGGTCATGCATCTGGGCCAAACATTAGACAGAATTTTTCTAAACTCTGCAGTTTACGCGTGGTGTTAGATGGCGAGCAGAACAGCATTATAATCAACTCGTCTGCAACCTCGGTTATGGAAATGTTCAGGTAACTAGCAGCTCCATCAAAAACTAGCAAGATAGTGTTTGGACCCTTGTAATGATATAGGTGCTTTAGAAAATCAATAAAAAGATCATTGGTCATGCTACCCTTTTCGGCCATTTTAACTAGAGCACCTGGTGATAGATTTTCTTCCCATTCAGGATTTATTCGTTTTCCTTTAAATATGAGCATAGGTGGAATACTATTTCCCAACGCATTACAGTATTCAGCAATAGTCGCATTTTGTGCGTGCTCATATGCAACTCAGTGAACGTTTGACACCTTTTTGCTGAATAACAAGCTGTTGATGATTAATAGTTATTCAGCATCCCTGTTCGTCCATATTGAAAACGTTCTGTGGATTTTGGTGCAAATTCATTTCATTCATAGCTTATTTGTTAGTAATCACCCACCATAAATTTATTTCATTTTTGGGCACATTGATTTACAAAAGGTTGATCAGCAACAACAAAAAAACATAAAAATGCGATTAAGCTGGGCATTTCAGTACTATAACTAGAAAGGTTAGACCAAAAATAATTAATGTTAAGATAAAAAGAGGAGACCTAGAACCAAACAAAACGGCAGGACTAATAAAACAATGAAAGCAGGCTGTAACAAGGTCGCTATAAATTTATACAAAGCGCAATGCTTACCTACATATACACAAACAAGCTGCAATGCCGCATTAAAAATTGGTATTTGATGAACTACGAATATAAATTGTTCTAAACGACCAAACGATATTTTTATATAGTTAGCTATTAGATATTTATTTAAATTAATTTATGCAAAAAGCATATGATCCTTTAGTTGACTAATTTTCCTTTGAAAATAACAAAATGATTTTATCGATGAGTTTACTATTTTACATCTTTGGGAACAATATCTGCTTCTATTTTTGGCGATTAGACAAAACATTAATAATTAATTGAATCAAATTACCCAAATTAACATGAAAATATTCTCATTTGCATCATTTACATTTGAAATTGGTGTGGGTCAGCCAAAAATAGCATTTTTTGTGCTAATTCTACCACACAAATTGTCGATTCGGCATGAGGATGGGTTCCAGATTCAGCTGTTAAATTATGTGATGTCATTTCACCCTGCATATACGTATCGATGAAGTTGGTTTATAATAGTAGTAAAGTTTATTTAAAATATATATTTTATGATAAATAGCACCAAATTAAAATTTAATCAAGTATTTAAAAAAGTTCAATGAAGTTAATTCTAGTAAGTAAACGTTCATAAATAACAGAATCATTAAATGTGTTCGCACTTTTGATGTGTCAGAAATTTAAAAATCTATGATGTACATAAACATATGGGAATTATATTCTGACGACACCATTTTTTATAATTTTAAGTAGTTTTTTATTCAATCATGATGCTAGGTTTCAGCACACAAATCATATACAGATTTTGACATCAAAATCTGTTTCAAATTTGGTTGGTGCTCTATAGGTATGCATTTAGCACGTGCCTAAAGAAACGCACCTATGGATTTGTTGCGTGTGCTCGGCAGACGTTCCGTCGAGACAACACAGTCGACGACACGCATACCCAACGAAGTCTCAGCTCCGTTACGTTTGACAATACGACGACGTATTCACCATAATAAAAACCAGATCTAAAATCAACAAGTATGCAACGTGTCATCGCCGTACACCTCCCGCTGCTATTGGCTCGGCGTGAGCCAACAGAAAACGCCAATGGCTAACGAACGTCCCGCTGGCCAATTGCAGGGGTCCGCGAATGGACCAATAGAAAGCCGGCGCCGCCCTTCCGTCACCAAGGGTTCCCCGGCATGGCACGGCGTTCCTCAGTTCAGTCAAGCTGTGATCTCGTTAGGGTGTTAGCGTCGTAGTAGTACAGTGACCTGACCTTTCCTAAATATATCACCAAAGCGGTAGTCGAGAATGAACGGACACTCCTCGTCGTGACCTCCTTATACAGTGTAGTGTGTTTGTTTAGTGCTTATCACCATGATAAACGCGTTCATGGACAGCGGACACCACCACCTCACCGCTTACGGACTTAAAATGTCTCCGGGACACGACGGAGGTGGTGCGACGATTCCCGCACCCCATCATAATCCCGCAGCCGCGATGACGGCGCCCGAGGTGGGACCCGGTGCACAAAATCACCATTTCCAGGCCAACTACGGCCACATGGGCCACCTGAACCCGCACGCGGGATACGCGACGCGAGATTTTTTACTCCGACGTGATCATCACGAGTTCCCGACGGCCCAAACCGCTCCCAGTGACTCGATGTTGTTTCATCACCACGGAGAGATCGCGCCGCACCATAATCTCCACCTACCGCCCCATCACCAAATGCTTTATTCGCGAACGGATCACCACGCTGCCTATCACGCTCAACCTAATCATCAGTACATCAATCACCACCCGATGGGTATGCCTCACCATCCGGGTAACATCCATGGTGGTTTTTTCAAATATATGAGGCCGATCAAGCAGGAAATGCAGTGTTTGTGGATCGATCCCGACCAACCTCCCCCGAAAAAGATTTGCGGGAAACATTTCACGACGATGGCCGAGATCGTGGGACACCTGGGTGTCGAACACGTAGGTGGGCCGGAGATTACGAACCACGCGTGTTATTGGCAGAACTGTTCGCGAAACGGTAGGCCGTTCAAAGCGAAATACAAATTGGTGAACCACATCCGGGTGCACACGGGAGAGAAACCGTTCCATTGTCCTTTTCCAGGGTGCGGGAAGGTATTCGCCAGGAGCGAGAACTTGAAAATACATAAACGGACGCACACCGGTGAGTTTTTCGTTTGCGGTTCGATCGTGTCTTTTTTTTTTAGATTCGGTTCGGTTTTCAGGTATTCGTTCGTCGGTTCGGTACATTGATTTTTCTAAATTAAAATCCGCGATTTAAAAAAAAAAAGAGCTCCTAATGAGTATGCCCAAAATTGTAAAATTACATTTTAATAACTATTCTATCTCTAAAGAAAGCTGTAAATCGAACTCCATTTTTAATTTTGAAGACGGCAAGCTGATAATTTTTCATCAGTTTTATTATTGAACCTTCGCATTTCTTAAAAAAAAAGGTAATTGATGATGTAACTATGCCCTTTGTGAAATTATTTGAACGGGCATTATCTTTTAGCTTTATGCGTAATTACGTTCATGATGCGCTAAATAATAGTAAGTTCCAATATATTGTTGCACTTGGTCCAACAATGTAATTTTTAAATGACGTTTATTATTATTATTAATCGATTTATTGATACCAAAGCAAAGAAGGAAGTGTGAGAATGAGTCAATAGTTACAAACAATAAGCTAAGGTAAATGAGTAAACATGAAACTTGAATTATTGACATAAATGTTTGTAAAATTATAATCACGTGATCACACTTATCACATAAGCTATTAATCAACCGACAAGATTAGTTTAACAGCTTAACAAAATTACTTAATTACTAGTTTTGGTAAGTTTTATTTGCAATTGACATTTTCAATAAATTAACTATTTTATAGTTATTCCCGTGAAATGTTGGGCTAAATAATTCTTTGTCTTAAATCAACATGATAGCAAACATATTTTATCTCTGAAAGAGTGGTTCCATGATTTAAGTTTATCTTTAAGTTGGATGCAGACTTTCTTGGTTTTCTGATCTATTTTGTATAAAATATAATTGAATCGTATATTTTGAATGTGTACAATGTCTTCGTAGAATAAGTTTCATACTTTCATATTAATTTTCTTCCCACACGAGCATCTAGTTTGCATTTCAAACAGCGGAATTAGCTATAGCCGCAACAATAACCTATAACGACTATTTTGACGTCAGTCATTGTTCGTCAAACGTGGCGTGGAAAATTGACAAAAGACGAGCGCTTTGGTATAGTCGGCGTCACCCTCCCGATTTTGTCAGCCGACGGCAAAAGCTCGAGTGGACTACGATTGGCCTCTCGAGGGCCCTAGGCCTATCAATCGTGTGTGTTTTCGGTCGAACGGTGACGAAAAATCGGATAAAGGCCTATCAAAGTGCGAACAAAAGGATATTTTGCAGCTTTTTAAGCGTTAATTTTGCACTACGGGGCGGTTTTAGTCGATAATAGAACGAAACGAAATATTAATTGTCCTAACAGAGCAGAGCAGCAAAGTTTATCCAAGCTGGATTTAATTTTGGTATTAAGAGTCATTCTAAGAATAATAATGAAATATAGGAACAGTAATTCAGTGCTTTAGTAAGTCAAATTTAGGTGTCATATAAAGGTTATAGCCATTTGATTCGCATGTAGATACGCATTTTATTTACATTTTGATTATAAATAATTAAATAGATTAGAAGAAATTAAAGTAGAATAATTACATTCTGTCTTCGTTAATTCGTACTTATTTGGAAATTGCACTTGGTGATTAAGATTTTAGAATTCAAAATGAATATCAAAAACATAGGAATGGAAAAATTAAATCCATCCTTAACCACCTTATGGTTATTACCGAAATTAGGTTTGAACCCTGAAGTAATAATAGTAACAATAATAAACATGGGCACCTCGATGAGTACATCGTACATAAACTTCTTTTTTGAAAAAGTTACCTTCTTATATTGTTAAGCAACATTTGACAATGAAAAAAACGTAAAAATTATTAAAATATTTACATTTATTATATTTTTTTAAATAATCTTTTAGTCATTTGTTCCAACCACTGCATACAAGTACACATCATATAAAATAATTGCTTATATATTGTTAGCAATGTCAGCCCACAACTCATTAATAATAATGATTAATTGAAGGATACATAGACTAAAAACATTTATAAAATGTGGCATAATGTGAAAATGTCAATTTTTGTAATTATTGAAATTGAAATTATTAGAAATGCAATGATTTTAAAAATTCTTGGATATTTAAATAATTTATATCAATCTATTTATAAAATATTTTTTTGGAAATGGCTCACCTTCTGTTGCTGTCTGCTTTTGAATGGGATTACCCAAGGGTGGTCATTAACATACAATGCAACAAGATTATTACCTAAAGTTTCAGAATTTAAATTCAAGTAAAATTGTGGTCCGTAATAGAAAATAATTTTATACCTACCTGTGTTTAAAATTCTTTGGTTTGGTATACTACTTAGTTTAAGTTTATTAGTAATCATTCTTATTTCGTGTCTAATAAAGCGTGTGTTGAATCGTGTGCGAATTATGCAAAATATGTGCGATTCTAGTGTATCTCAGGAGATATTCCCGCCCAAATGTAGAAAACACTATTCTATTGGGACTAAGGAAGTTATAAACAATGTTTATTTGACTCTCATTGAAAAAAAATTCCAACATGGAACATGGAAAATTGTGAATAATCCCATTTCGGCGAGGAAAAAAAGAAGCGATGCTGACATTTTCTCGAGTGTAGATGAAAGTGATCAAGATATAATACGGCATAAAATTTACCAGTTATACGAGGAACAAAGCATGCCTACATTAGATATCTTAATTAGGAGGCTTGACAAAGATGAAACCAGTGTTAAATGTGGCAGAACTACCTTATGGGTTTAAAAAAAAAAAAGGCAAAAGGCAAGTTTTAATGGAATCTTTTAGAGTTCGGAAATGGTGACTGGAATATCTAGAAAAAAATTAGGATTAACAGAGAACAACAAAGGCCGATTATTTAATTGGATGAAACCTGGTTCGACACTTATGATACCCCGGAAAAGGGTTGGGTTGACTCAACTCATAAGTGTAAAACAAAGGCGCTATCAAAAAGAGGTAAAATAATAACTTTTTTTTTTGCATGCTGGCTCTAAAGATGGTTAGATTCCAAATGGACTTTCTCTGTCTGCGAAAAATATTAAAGATTCTTCTCTGGATTACCATGAAGACACCATCGCTGATTTATTTTAAAGTTGGTTTAAAAACAAACTGGTTTCAAACATTCTTCCTAACTGCGTCATTGTATGGACAATGCAAGTTATCTCAGTAGACAGTTGACTAAAACCCCTTCTTCATGTGACACAAGAGCAACAATCGAAAACTACATGTATAATAACGACATTTATTTTCACCAAGAATTTACCAAAAAGCAATTACTTAAGGTTCTACAAAGCTTAAACCTACAAAAGGAATACGTCTGTGATAATTATGCAAAAAATCTAGGGCATACAGTTTTAAGGCTTCCACCTTACCACTATATATTTAATCCCATTTAACATGTTTGGCACCAACTGAAATCTGCCATTCGTCGTAACAATGTTTTTCCCCGTGTTAACTCCAATGTCCTCAAACTTATAGAAACCGGACTTTTTAACATTCTTCCACAAAGTTGGGCAAATTCTGTTAAACATATAGAAAAAGCAGAACAATCTTATATCCATATTGCAAATAATATAGAACAAATAATAATTAGAACAGGCGATGATATAATATTATGTGAATAATTTTAAGTAATTTAAGTAAGTAATAAAAATAATTTGTAATTTTATTTTAGATTTAAACATAAATAAATAAATATTGTTTATTATCTTTCCTAACAAAACCCTAAATAATTAAATTCTAAGCAAAGTACGGACCTATTCGGCCATATTTCATTCTTACAGCTTGCCCGGGTCTTTCCTTAATTCGTATCAGTTAGTCATTTTCTTATATCTATGAACAGACTTTACCCTATATATAGGTAGGTTAAATTATATAAAATATATAATATAATTATAGAAAATTATCTATAGTGAAGCTTGACAATGTGAAGTATGAACTTTACCTACAAATCTACGGAATTTCCGAAGCATTTCTAAATAAATAATAAATGTAAATGCAGAAAACTATAAACTCAAACTATATTGATTTACAAGTTACAAATTCTCTATAGTGAAGTTTGGCAAAGTGGAGTATGAACTTTAGCTACAAACCTACGAAGGAATTCTAAATAATTAATAAATGTATAATAAATAATAATATATATGTTGCTTTAAGATTTTAAAAAAATGTTATTAAGATAATAAATCACAATAGTAAATATATTGAAAATTTATTTATTATGGAAAATATAAGATGTTAAATATATTTAACAAAAAGCTGTAGGTATATCCCAAACGACATTTGGATGTCATATTAGTATCAGTATCGTTATTAATATTGTTGTTTCCGACTGAAAATATACCATCTATAAAACTTGGTCATAAAGGAAAGATCAAATGGTTCAATTTGAAATATTTTGGAAACAAAGGTTAAGGATTAACATATTATTTAGATAACTATGACCGTATGTACCTGTCCGCTGTCGAATTCCCGAAAACGTGTAATTTATGCGACTTAGGAATTTCGTGTTAAATGACTTTTAAAATTCGTGGGCGGGGCGAGGTGGCTCAGGCAAACAAAATTAACTGTATCATTGACAATGCTAACCGAAAGATTTAGTATACGCAGGTTTGGTTCCTTTACCTCTTCTCGGAAACGGCCTATTGAATTTGGTTCTAAGAAGACTATTTTCAAATTCTGTTGTTTGAGAAGGCGTTGTGTTAAGCCGATAGATAGTTAATTAAAGGTAGTTGCGAATTGTGAGCCTTTAATTCGGCGTTAAAAATACATTTAAGCCATGTTATTTTTGGTATTTTGGTCTTGCGATAAATGAACAATCTAGTGATGAACGTGTGATGAAGATTTTGAAATTGTCGCCTTCGGTCAAAAAATAACACTTACAATCAAATTTTGGTATTTGGTTTTGTACCATGTTCAACATTCATTGAGGAGGAAATCTTTTGTCTAAAGGGTATCTTTCTTTTTAGAGGAGTCGAATTAACTAGAGAATGAAATATGAAATATTATTATTTATACGATTATGCAGATGTATGAATCATATACTTTGTAATAATTACAACGGAGAGTGCAGACCAGTTTTAAAACCGAGCTTTGAAGCTAGGTCACTTCACTTCACTTATCCTAGGTACTTCACTAATTTCACTCCTTAATAACTTTCTAATCCCGTATGAACAGGTACAAACTGACCCTGTAGCGCATGAAGGTTTAGTATAAGGAAGTACTCTTAAGAGAAGAACCGATGAACTGAAACTTATTTTTAAAGAAGTTTCCTTCAGAACAAGTTAATAATGAAAAATAACGACATGTAATCTCTTTTGACAAGAATAGACGAATTTTAACTAAATAATTGTTCTTAGTTGAAGTTAATCAAAGGTCATCATAATATATTATTTTATAATAAGAAGTCGTATTATCTCTGTATGATTATTCTGAATATTTCCCGATGGTAGACGCAGCATATTTGCCTCATTTTGTGATAAGAAAAAAAACTTATTCCACAGAGTACAAACGACAGTGTCCCATAAGATTGTGAATTCAGAACATTCTTTACTCGAACACAAAAGTAAAATTTCAACTTTTTGCCCCTTGCATGTATTTCAAAGGTAACTGGGTTTTCCACAAATATGTTATTTACTTAATTAATTATTGAAAACCACATGGCAGCGAGTCCCATCGAACCGCAAATCTAAACTTAGTCATTATGCTGAATAGTGATTGGTCAGAACGTACGCTTAACAGCAGGATATTTACCGTCGTTCGTCACTATGGGATTAGACACTCAATGCATAGGCAAGCAAGAATTTTAATTTGCTACATTTATTATTTGATTGAGGGTTCCCATCAAGATCTTCACATTTATACTTAAATTTTATGGTTATGTATGGCGCTTAATAATATTCCATTGCCTTCCATGCTGGTTGTGGTTATGGGTAATATTAAAACCATCTACATTGTATTTAGGTATCTAAAATAAGCATCTATTGCCATTTTTCTTCATTCGCTTATTATTCTTCTTGATTTCTCGGCTATTGCAAATACTGGATTTGAGCAAAACTTTAATTTTCAATAGGTGTTAATTCGTTAATATGTTTGAAAAAGGTTAAAATTTGCCTCGTTATTCTTTGAAATAATTTCTTTCGTCTGTTACTATTAACAAAACGATTGAAATAGACATATAGTCCCCTAGTGACATCCGAACCGTCTTAATAGGCAACGAAGGGTTGCTACAGGTTTCAGCAGTAGATATAACTCACCCAATACGAGCCCTTAACCAGAGGCATCCTTACACAATCCATGGGACGCCATTTTCGTTGCCTGACGGAGACATGTAACGATCGATGCGTTTAAGGGAGCGCCCAGCGGCGTCTCGTAATGCGAAAATAACCGCCTTTTCTTGTATTTGTATTATCTATCCCCTTATTGAATAGGTAAAGTGTACGAGTCTGTTCCTAAATATATAAAATGCTTAAATAGGTTACTGTACGGTATACGGAACTAAAACATCCTAAGAAATGCGTTTTAAATTGAAATAATCGTCTGGGCACGCCAGTGGCATTCGGGCCGGGTCGTCTCTCAGTTTCAGGGCACATTACAAATTCGATAACGATTCATTTGTTTTCATTTATTCGGCTTGCTTTTCGCTTAAGCAATTCGTATTGGTATTTGACTGGGTATAAGAAAACTGCACATCGGGGATGAGGTAAACAAATTCTCACCACTTATCAGTTCACCTTGTTTAAATTTCTTTGAGTGGTAAATATTTACACGAATAAGAAGGCATTGCTATTACTATTTGGTTACTTAAATTCTCTATACGTTGTTTCACGGTAAAAGAGAATTAAGAAATTAAAAGTAGCATATCAAAATTTAAAATTTTGTACAAAGGACCAGTATAGTATATGATACAACAAGTGCGGTAAACAGCATTTGAGTCACGAATCAATTTGGAACGAGCGAAGCGAATGAGTTTACCAAACGTATTGCATACTATACTTTTTTGCGACCGTTAGTTTTTGGGTACATTTTTGCAAACAACACGAATTTATTCACTTCGGCAAATAGCATGTTTATAAAGATATTTTTTCTGAAAATATCATATTTTTGGTTAACACCGCTTATTTTATTTTAGAAATTTGAGCTAGTGGTGTCCTCTTCGATGATATTTTTGTTGAAATATATAACAATTCTTTTAGTGTCCGCATTTTTTTTATTGAACTATTTATAGTATTTCTCGCTCTCTTTAATGTCACATTTTGCCATGTCAAAATATTTACAATTTTTTAAGTTTTCTTAAAAAATAACTCGCGTTATTTTTACTCATGGATACCAACTGAGTGATACAACATTCCCAAAATCTGTTCGTATCTTGGTACCCATAAATACGTGGTGGCGAGGGGCAAAAACGGCGGGCGAAAAAGAGGGGGTTAAGAGCGCTGCCGGGCAGATGGACCGACATTTTATCCCTCTGTTTATGAATGTAAATTAAACGGACCCCTCCGGCATAGGGTGTTTAAACACGTTTTGCGTCTCGGTTTGTTGAAATAATACGTCGGCGTAAATATAAATACGTCGTGCTTTTTGCAAGTTGCACGAGATTGCTTTTCTTTGACACACTGTGATAAATGTTCCGGACGCTAAATCGTTAACGACATAATACTGGGTGTTCCAAGAAACGTTCAACTAATTTCCAATATAAATAGAATATTAAAAAGTTACTTTAATGTGGTTAATAAACATGTTTCCGAAACACCTACCTCTGTAAAAGAGTCCCCAAAAATTTTTTTATATGCTTTAAGATACATAAATCAAATTTAGAAAAAATTACTGCCGATAAAATTTAAATTCAAAATTATTTCTACCATTTTCTAATTCATAAGTTTTTGTTGAAATATCAATATTCTGTATTTCCAAACTATTTTATTTATTATTTTTAATATTCTATTTAAACTGATATGCCAGACAAAAATAAATCTTTAAATTTTACATACTGCATACAACTACAACAATTTTAAACTGTAAATTTACCGCTAAGAGTGAATAATAATGTAATTATAAAGTGTAAACAGTGTTTTATAATAATGTAATTACATCATTAAATCAAACTGAAATTATGAGTTATTATGGAGTACTTCTACATAATTTATATACGTAGAATGCCTTTGGTGTTGTAACATGACGTCTACAATGTCGTTTTTCTAAGTATTATTACAGTAATAATATTTTGTAACAATACCAAATTTTGATTTACTATTTCTATAACACTTCCATGTGCTGAGAAGCCATTTATAAGTAGTTTACAGGCAAACAATTAAAAATCTAATTTTTTTAAGGTAAATTCTTAAATCTTTAATTTAATTTAATTTTCAAATTTCACAAAATTACGATTAGTGTAAAGCTAAATATAAATAGAGTGAGTGTTTTTACATGTACTAACGTGGACATACACTAAAATTGTATATTTAGTATGCATTTACTTGTTTTTATTTTAAATAATTAATTAAAATGATTCATATGATATTAAGATCAGAATTCATATAACTTAGGTATAACATGACCATCTTCTATTAATCTATTCCATTTAATTTCCTATATGTCACCATATATTTCCCATATTACCTTGTATTGCCAATTTAATATCGCTAAAACTCAGTGCAATTGTAAAAGTTTTTGTACATCAACATAATCTTAAATAACTATAAAATAAAAATTAGCAATGAGGAATCAAAAAATTAATAATATATCTTTTGTTTCCGTAAAATAACATTTTTAAATTAACTTACCCAGATCAGTGTTGGATAAACTTTGATTTTTATTAAAAAAATAAAAAATATATTTTTTATAAAGAAAACATGTTTTTTTAATTCTGTTTACTTTAATTATTTTTTTTTAATTTCAAACTAATATGTATTTCCGTTTTTTTTTGTAGCCATTACAAAATATTTTAAAGCCACTATAAACAATATAGTACAATACACAAAGTATTCGTCAGAACTCGTTTTTTGCAAGAAAATTTCGGTGGTGACTTGTTTTTTTCCCGATCTATAAATTCTCGTGGTCCAATACGTCTGCCGTATTTAGTTGGTGGTTTGTCAAAGAAGTGGAACTAGTGGAAAATAAATCATTATGACTGGAAGAAAAAAAACATATGACAGTTTTACATTAAAACAACAGATCCAAATAAATCTTTGTGTAGAGCAATTTGTAAAATCTGCAAGAACGCAATTTAACGGATAGTTCAAAAACTTAAAGCACACCATGATGTTTGTGATAATAAGCTGAAAGAAACGAATACAGGCAGATAAATAATATTTTGTTTTATTATTACTTATTTCATTTTTATTTAACTTTCCGTTTCGTAAAAGGTAGAAGTATGATATTCATAAAAACGTTTTCAAAACAATTAAGGCATTTATTATTTAAAAAATGTTCATGTCCTGTTTGTCTTTTCTTGATAAAATTCGAATTCATGCATATTTTATTCAGGTTAATGTTTATAATTTTTAGATACCGATTTATTTTTATTTTTTACGGTACATAAAAAAGTATTTCTATTCATATCGTATAATATCTTAGGAAAGAATATAAAACAAAGTTAACGTTTAATTAATTTTTTAAAGGAAAATTGGGCACGTATTTGGTTTTGTTGTTTTTATTTTCTTTTTAGACACTCGAATGTCGCTTGATAGTTTTGTAGATCTTTCTACCACATTGTCTGCATCGAGTTCCACAACACTCATGACAGATTTGTCAAGCCTTTGGAAATATCCGCAAACTCCAAACAAAGAAGAGGTCCAAACAAAACAAAAATTGAAAATCAGTCTCGAAATGCGAACATCAAGAGTTGAAAAAGAAAAGATCGACAAACAAATAGCAAAGGCAATTTTGGCTACCAATTTGGGCTTTCGATACATTGAAAACTCTAAAGTAAAAGAAGCTAGTCACTTACTAACACAACAACTCTTTTAGATTACATCTATCAGGAGGAAAAGGCTAGATGTTTTTCTTCTCTGTCAGGACAATGTGTGAATATGTCCATTGATGAGTGGTCAAATATCCACAATGAAACAGTTATATGTGGAACAATAACAAATGAACATGGACGAGCGCTTTTTTACGAAACTATTGATAGTACGGGAAAACTTCATACTTTATAATATTTAACTGAAGTAGTTGGTGACCTAATTTCTTCATGTAAATCACAATATTACTGCGAGGTAAAATCAGCAGCAAACATGAGAAAAACTTTGGAATACCAGACGTCAAAGAACATGTTCAGTCAAGCAGGAGGCAATGCTTTAGTACTTCCAAGTGATGCGCGATGGAATAGCTGAGTGTTTAAAGATGTACTCATGGTAGATGTTACTCAGTGGTATATATTGTAAAAAATACATGAAGAAAACAAAAACCAAATGGTTTCGACCATTTACCCAAAGGTATCAAATATTTAGCTTAAACATCACAAAAATATTTAAGCATTTTAAAACAAATATCAGGTGCTGTGGAACAGTGGAAACATTTACAATACATCTTTGAGAATGTTGTACAATTGTCTTTCTCAAAAATACAAACAATTCAGGATCGATATAAGCAGGCACTCACGCTATATCATTTTATAGCCTATATGTTGAACTCCTCAAAAGCAAAAATATGAGTTAACACTCGAAGAAAAGAATCTGGATTTAGAAACAATTAATAATTTATATGGAAACACTGGACTTTTGCCATTAGTAATAAAGTTGAATGCCCGCAGTTGTCCATTTAAAAAATATATTATAAGATGAAATAATAAAAAAACGTAAATGGAATCCAGTGGTGGATCTTACAAAAGGACAAATCAGAAATTGCGATACAGTTACCAATAAAAAAACAGTTCCTGTGAGCAACTGCTTCCGCACGGTTAGTAGAACAAACTTTTGGCACTTTTGGTTTTGTACACTCAGATATAAGGAACAGGATGGGTATAGAAAAAGGGGAAAAATTTGTATTTTTGTTTAAAGTATACAACAAAAATGCAGAAGCATAAAGTGTTTATTATTATGTTATTTGTCTTATTTTTATAAAGAGTTGGGATTTAATTTTGTGATAACCCTGCTCAGAACTGCACAATAGTATATTATGCAACAAGTGCGGTAAACGGTATTTGACTCAAGAGTTTATTTGACACGAGCGGAGCCAAGCGGAGCGAGTTTAAAAGTTTACCGAACGTGTTGCATACTATACATTTTACAGACGGGAGTAGAAAAAAAAATAGAGTTAAATTATTATAAGGGGTGTTTTTTTCGACGTATAGAACTTCACGTTGCAATAAAACAACTATTATTCGATTGACATGAATTTTATTAATCCGAAAGATAATCTTGTGGCATTATATTTTAAATATGATTTCTGGCATATGACCGCCACGGCTGGCGCGGATGTAGGCGGATTTGTGGCCGTATATCGGCAATAACAAGGCGAATGTTGTCTTCCAAATGGTCAAGCGTTTGTAGCTTATCCGCATAGACCAATGACTTTACATAGCCCCACAGAAAGTAGTCCAGCGGTGTTAAATCACAAGATCTTGGAGGCCAATTCACAGCTCCAAAACGTGAAATTAGGCGGTCACCAAACGTGTCTTTTTATAAAGCGATTGTGGCACGAGCTGTGTGACATGTTGCGCCTTCTTGTTGAAACCACATCTCCTGGATATCATGGTTATTCAATTCAGGAATGAAAGAGTTAGTAATCATAGCTCTATACCGATCACCATTGACTGTAACGTTTTAGCCATCATCGTTTTTGAAGAAGTACGGACCAATGATTCCACCAGCCCATAAAGCGCACCAAACAACCAGTTTTTCTGGATGTAACGGTGTTTCGACATACACTTGAGGATTAGCTTCGTTCCACATGCGGCAGTTTTGTTTGTTGACGTAGCCATTCAACCAGAAGTGCGCTTCATCGCTAAACAAAATTCGCTTATGAAAATCGGGAACAACCGCAATCTCGTTTTGGGCCCATTCGACGAATCTACGCCTTACTTGATAATCGTTGTTTGACTTCAATTCTTGCACGAGATCCTTCCGCAAAATCTTCCATAAAGTGGGTGGCGGATGGACTCATTCGGGTCTTCCTCAATGCTACGCTCTACAGCAGCAATAGCTTCTTCTGTACGCACCTTACGGCGTCTCTGGGGATGCGAGTTATCAATAAGAGTAAACGTGGTGCGAAAACGGTCCATGGTTAATCGAATTAACTGCTCTGATGGACGATTTTGTCGACGATAAAATGAACGTAGTGCGCGATAGGTATTCCGCACAGAACAATTATTTTCGAAATAAAATTGCACTATTTGCAAGCGTTGTTCAGGCGTGAGTCTATTCATGATGAATTGCCCAACCAAACTGAGAATAAATCACTTCACAGCTGTTAAATCGGTCGCCATCTTGAACAGTAATGCCAACTTAAAGTTCTATTCATCGAGAGAAAACACCCATTAGTTATCTCAGCTCCCTCTCTCCCGGAACATATATTCAGTCTAAAATTCATTCGCAAAATTTCCTGTCAACCGACTCTCTTGATCGAAATCGATGTGCTTTACCCTTAATTGTCCTTTGCAGATTGCAGTTCTTAAAAGTGTGTTTATTTTTATCCCTATTTCGTTTTGTAAACGATAATCTCGTGACCTAAGTCTATTAGAAAGTCGTAGAAAACAGTCGTCATTTTAACTGGTTTACGTTTTCCCACATCTTGGCGAATTACTTCGTCATGCCGGGAGATTTCACGCCCAAGCGAATAACCACCCGAGGAACCACTAAACAACACAACTCCACGACCACAACTCGCCCCTCCCCTCACGTCGAAAAATGTGTAATACACATTTGAATAGATCCTTATTTCCGCAACGAAACTCGCACATAATGAAGGCATTATGCCGAGTTGGCTGTGCCCGTAAAGAATGTTTGCCGACGATGTTCGCTTGTTCCGACAAAACACACTCGAGAGAACGGCCCTCTAGAGAATATTTACCTGGCAACAGGGATGAATGGCAGCAGCCCATAAGCGCAGTGGATTATCCCGGCTTTGTGATCTCGCAGAGTTAACTAGCTCGGGATATATCTTAAGAGCGTGGAACCTCTCGTGATTCTGCGTTTCTGTTTGTAGTTTTTACACCTTGTAGTGCCAATTTTAAGCACCCGGGGATTATTTTGGTATATGCGTGTTTGGGTTCGTGGAAAAATGGTTTTCGAAATGCTCTTAAGAACGCCGATTCATGAATGCGCGCTTTGTGGTACAACGCCGAAATAGTATTTCCGGAACAGTATTCGGTTCCAAATTAGTAAATATTTGGTATCTTGATTATATAATTTTGTTGGTTGAAAAATAATATTATCCTTGCTTCGATTGAGGTTTTCCTTAGTACATACAGTGACTCACAGCTTAAATGATACAGTTGTTATAACAAAAACTAACTGGTCTGAATGTCTCTTTATTTATTTATAAAAAAACAACTTATTGAAATTAAGTTAATAATGAGCCTACTAAAAAAGTGTGAATTACTTTTTGTCTTAAATTTTAACGTCACAAGTTAAATGATGCAAAACAAAATATAACCAAATGAATAGAGAAAAACAACTGCATAATTTGAGTCGGGCCTCCCTCATTATCGATAACTGCTTGTAGTCTTCTGGGTATTGATTCAACTAATGTTCTAGTATACTCCGAGGAAATTGTGTTCCATACTTCAGTAATATTTACTTTTAGTTTTTCTTAGATATTAGTGCACACTTTGTTTTTTAATCTCAACCCCAAATTTTCAATTAGGTATATTTAAGTCTGGTGACTGGTGTCTCAATAACATTTGGGCAGTTATAAAGCAACCACCTGCGGACCCGAACCGATAATTGTTACCCATATTTAATTTTTGGGCACCAGGAACCAGATGATGTCTTAATATATACAAATATATTGGTTCATATGCATGCAGATGACATACAGTCCCTTAATATCACTCCACCTCCACCGTGCTTTTCCGTAGTTTTTAAATGTTTCAATTTTAATTCTTCCTTAGGTTTTCTCCATACTGATATTTTTCCATCGGATCCAAATAAGTTTATTTTCAGCAAATATTACTGAATTCCAGAAGTTCAAATCTTTACCGATATGCTCTCTAGCGAATGCCAATCTGACGCGTCTATTTCTTCGGCTAATGAAACGCTTATTTCTGGTAGATCGACCATGTAAATTATTTTTTGGCGGGATTCATCGAATTGTTTCGGGGTTACACCTATTTCCAAACTGTTTTTCCACCTCGACACACATCTTCGGAACACTTTATTTTTTATAATTCGATACCTCTCTCACAATCCATCTTTCCTCAAGTTCATTGAAGATCTTATTTGGAGCTAACCTTAACCAACTTAACTTCAATAAGTTGTTTTGTGCCAAATAAATAAAGAGACATTCAGACCAGTTAGTTTTTGTTGTAGGGACTGCATTATTTAAGCTGTAAGTCACTGTACATTAGACAACTTTCGAGGATAGCCAAGTCAAATGAATGTCAATCCTGCTTTTAACCAAAGATTCTTCTTGGCTATTTTACTATCGAAATGTATATACTGACGTTTTAAATGTATGCTTTATGTACTGTCTATGGCAATAAGTCGAGGAATAAGTACAGCTTTTCAAGCTACTTCCTTGAGACTGTGGAATCATTGCTGTCACGTAATTGTCGGATTATATGGAGTCAGCTGGCAGATGAATCCGATAATTATGAAAAACTATTTTACATCTTAATTAAAAGGCACTTGTAAAATTGAATATTAATATTAAATGTATAGAGAGCGTTTCAAAAAATATATACCAACTATCGTTCGAAGATTCGCCATGCAAAAAAATAGACTAAGGTTCATATTCAATTTCCGGAAATGCGTAGTTTTCAAGGTGTTAAAATATTTGAGCAATGTCATTTATAATGATAAAGAACTAATTTTGCTTTAACCATATTAAAATTGTGAGGTCCATTTGTACATTGTACATTTTCGAGCGACCCTTTGATATACAATAAACTTGGTTCTAAAAAAATTGCGATAAAGTCGAATGATAAAAATGACAACCACCTGTAATCACAACAAAATTTTCGCACAAGCCGTTTTTTCAATATTTAACAAAATCATCTTGGAAACCGACATAACTTTACTTTAATCTTTTTTGAATTTTTTTTTTGTTGATGTTGGTACTTTTAAATTTTAAAATATAACAAATATTAACTAAACAAAATTTTTAGACAAGGATTAATTCTTTTTCCTAAAAGTTAATACGACATTAACCTCTTCATTTTCACGTTTGAGTATTTTTATTCTGACCTGGTCCTAACAGGTTCGTAATTACCTTTTTTTATAGAATGTGTCAAATCTATAATCTTATACTGCTAGAATTAAACGACTATTTTCATTTGCCTAATATTTTTCTTCTTTGTTTGAAAATTTACCATATGTTTTGAAAGTGCCGCTGTTTCGAACACCTCCGTAGAGTCCTATATTTTTTATTGTTGTTCTTTTCAGATACCTCCGCGCCCAGGAATTTCTTTTTTTTTTCATCTGAATTTACTACTTTTGAAAAGTGCAAAAGAAGAAATATATTCTTTTAGGAACCCGTGATAAGTAGAAAAAATATTTAAAAAAATAAATTAACCACTAACCAACGTAACCATAATAACAGTTCAAACTAATTTTAAAATAAAGCAAAATTTTCTACGCTTCTTTATTCTCTTGCTTTTTCAGTTCATAAGTATAATTCGATGTATAAAAAACTTATCTTTAAATAAATTATTTTTCTTAGGTTTCCAGAATAATAATTCTCTAAATTATCATGTTGAGAATTATTTTTTCTACTCCCGTCTGTAAAACACCTAATTACACAACGATCTAGCGTGCGGGAAGCGTTACTTTTTCGCTCCCCACGGATCCGAGCCACTTCGGACATTTCCGGGATTTTACCTCACGGGTTTGGGAGCAATCTGATGTCTTCGGAGATATTTCTCACGCTTGGAATTTTGACGTTTGTCAAAATGTACCCAAAAACTAACGGTCGTAGAAAAAGTATAGTATGCAACACGTTCGGTAAACTTTTTAACTCACTCGTTTATTAAACACTCGCACCGCTGCGCTCCGCTCGTGTCAAATATACTCGTGAGTCAAATGCCGTTTACCGTACTTGTTGGATAATATACTATTAGTTATATCTTTTCAAACAAAACCCTGAACACCAAAAGCTAATAGAGTGAAATAAAAAAAGAAGGAATTTCGGGTAATCAGCTTTCCTGACTTTTGGACAATTTAACTTCTTTTTATTTTTCCACGCTTACCTCTAAATCTTTGGTTTTCCAGGTTATTCAAAATCCGGAATTATTAACATTTTCAAATGATTTGAACAATATGATATGACAAAGTTATTACAAAGAAATAATTTCATTTCCCTGGTGTAAGTCTAGAATTTGGTTACTCTACTAAACCAAACAGAGACACACTCCTAATCCTATAAAAATTTTATCTAGAGAAATTACTGTAATTATACCTGTAGAAATAAGTTAAAGAAAAAACAAAGTATATTCATTACAGTAACTTTTAGGTTATAACCTTGGAGGAGAATTAATTGGTTTCATAACATCTTGGATTCAGTGATATGTAGGTAGGTATATATCAGTTATTTTAGCTTAAGCCCGTTAATAGAGATTTGAAAAATATTTTTTATATGCTATTTTGAAATTATTTAATAACAGAGAAACTGGTTGGGAATTAGGTTAAAATACTTTAAGACGTTCTATGAAAATGAGCGTTGAAAAATTTAAGTTTAATAATGTGGGATAGTTAGTTTGACAATCTTTCTAATATTAATATTCTGGACAGTGTTACAAAATATTAAACGAGTTTTGGCGGAAACTGGCGAATTAGGATTATTTATTACATTAAACTAAAGTACCGAGAAATATAGGATTCTGTGCTCGTTCATTTTGAGCCAAGTGTGATACATACGATACAACAAGCTTCTTACTTTTCTGATCCAAACACAAACCATAGACAAAGTAATAATAATTGAAATTAGAGAGTGATTCACACAAATTTGGTTTCAGATGTCTATTATTATATAAAACTTTTTTTCAAAGATTTTTTTAGGTGTTCTTTGAATCTAAGTTTGCTGCCTCAGATAACTCCCAGATTTAATTTATTTATTATTTATTAATATTAAATTTGTTCTTTAGGAAGTTAACATTCTTATCATTGCCAAATACCATGACACATGATATATTTTCGGTGATTTATTTGTTGATTGCATCTTTTATCCCGCTCCTGAATTTGTGTATGAAAACATGAAACGCAAAATGAAAAAACAACACTCTAAACCACAATGCGCACAATCAAGCGGACGCCAGCCAGCCTCCAGCGTCTTCGAAAACAAAATTATTCGCGAGAACAAGCCATTAATTCGAATAATGCGGGTGCGACGTATCGGAATAAACGAATTCATCTGATCAAATTGCGTTGTTAGTACACAAACTCGTACACAAACAATAATTACCGCGTGTCCCCCCGGTTTACCCCAAATGAAGTCATTCAATTTGGCCGCGACGGGCTCGTTAAATTGTTTGGGGGTAGCTAATTCGTTGTGCTTCGGGATTTGAAAGGATGTGATCGGTCGTCGTCGGTATTGGGGTTAATTTCATGATTGCCCTCTAGGAAGGACATAATAAATAATTTGGTAGACCATTTATTGGTATACAGGATGTTATTAAGTTCACGACATTTCGCAGGGTGATTTATCAAGTATTTAAAAGAAAAAAGTTACTATGATCGAGTTGCTCAAAACGCGCCGTTTTCGAGATACAGCGTCAAAAATTTAATTCAAATTTTTCTGTACAATTGGTAAGATAATTCTGATTTCTGAACTAAAACTAAGAAATGTTGTGTTCTTAATTTACCCCTTACCTCGTATTATCATTTTGGTAAAAAAATGAATTCCTCTTTCATTTTTAGATAGTCCTCTTATTAGAAGTCGCTCGGCGCTGAGTTTTTGAAAAATTTTGGTTTGAAGTAATCGATTCATGTGTTTTTAAATAGTGAAATAATTTTGTAAAGTACTTTTTTTAATAAACACGAATAACAATACCTATTTATGTAAGAGAACAAACGAAGCATTTTGAACCACACGTTTATATAGTCACCTTTTATCATAAAAACATTTGAGAAATCACCATGTGTAATATCGAACACAACAACACTCTGTATTTTGCACCAGACCTATTATTTTATGATTTATTCTGCGTGTGGAAATAATCTTTTCAAAATCAAAAGATTATTGATCCAGATATAATACTTGCACCTACGTGAAAAATGTTATGGGAATGATCCAGCTTATTAAACCACTCTATATCATTTGGAAACGTATAGTGTTAATGTTTCACTATCAAGAGTATTTTGCAGATCCACGCTTAATACCCGCACATGATTTGTTCCTTCAATTCTTTTGTAATATATATGGTTCTCATGTATGAACTATATCGAGTCAATTCTTTTAGTAGTTATATTGTTAAATATCATAGAGATTTTTCTTCTCACGAGTCTTATTTAGTGACTTCAATTATAGGTTCTAAGTGGTGGGAGTTTTCATCGCATACTTTTTGGAAACTAGGTATGACTTGTCACAAATTTGGGACATAAAGTGATCAGAATTCACATAATACACGGTTAAGGTAGTCGTTCCAATCGCGCGCAATAATTATTAAACAACAGAGAGGTCGTGACAACTTCTTGGTACATTGGCAAGAAAAACAATTCACTAGTGAATTTGAGATTGAAAGCTAGGTATGTCATGTCACAAATTTTGGTACATAAACTGATATAAATTCCGTTAATTTTCCAGTTAACATCTTTCTAATCTTTCTAGACATACACAATAATTGCCAAGCAACGAAATGATTTTGAAAACTTTTTGGTCTGTATTTAGTTTCGCAAGAAAAACATAGATAGTAACTTTGAGGTTAATCTGAAACATCATGCGTATTTAAAATAAATATTTTGCGCCTATTATTAAGAAATTAAATACCTATTATAATTAAATTGTGTAATTATTTATTAAGGAAGCATCTTGAACAGTTCTCCCAAAGCTCACAACAAGCTTTACAAGATTTCTTACAAAATCAAATCTTTCTTAGGTAGAATATTAAACATTTGAAGAAATAATTTTGAACAATCATGTTCTGCGTATTGCATCTGATGGTGTTTGTAAATTTTCATACATAATCATTCAATATTAACCGATTATATAATAGCCCAATACCTAGAAACGTTTATTTCAAATTGCTTCTCGATGTTGTTGGTTAATGTAAGCAAAGTCACGTGGCAATAATAAAAACCTTTTCACAACTACAATACTGACAACCTAATAAGTGGCCTTATTTTTCATATTAAGATTAACAAAATATCTATAACTGAACAATTTTTATGCCGTGATATGAAAATTGTCAGGAACATCACCGGATCCAACAAACCTCAGCAAACATAACCTGATAATTAGCAAAAGATAACGTTTGCAGTGGACCCTCGTTGCGAAAAAGATTACTTGGGCCGTCAATCTTGTGAAATCCCAGACCCGACTTTACTCCCTGATAATTATACCTTTCGCAGAGATAAATGGGCCCGGAAAAAAAAAGATCCGCAGATCGGTTAATATTTAATCAGGGCCTTAAAAACGCGCTACCGAAGGCCTAAGGATATTTCCAAGACCGCCTCGTAACACTAAAAACGCCCAACCTCTTTTGAGATACGGCCAACATGACTGATTGAAGCTTATTAATAAAATAAGTTTCGAGCGTGTGTGTATATATAGACGGTTTAAGATTGCCTCGTTACCTCAAAAGAAAAATTGGTAGTGTGAGCCAATCGACTTGGATCTGCCTCTACTTCAACCTTTTTAATATTCGATTAACTGAAATCATTTCCGAATCCCACGATTCGTGACTGTTAAGGCCTTATTTCATCGTTTCTTCATTTTTACATTGGATTTTTAAATTTGTTTATATGGATTAAATATTATCACGCCCCTCTCACCACTTTAATAATAATATTTTCCTATTATTCCAATACAAAAGGAGGTGCTTAAGATACCAAATTCAAATGATAATTCAAATAACTTCAAAAATTATTATGAATCTGTCAACCAACAGGCTGGTTGTAATTGGAGTGTTTTAACAGAAAAAACCTATTTCTGAACTAGATAGAGCAATTTAACCAACTACGGAAGTTTCAAAAACCAAGGCAAAATCAAAACCGATAGGATGCCGGTGGAAGAGTACAATTTAGCATGTGGTTTAATTTTGCATTATCTAGGTAATGTTTGGAGTGATGAAGCGAATGTTGTATCAAAATTAGAACTTTTAAATGAAGAGTTTGGACAATGTTGGATTGGAACTAGAAGCCCATTCTGTGGCCTGCGAGATGGTATGATCTAACTCGTTTACATTTTTTTTATGGGGGAGAATAAAAACTCTATATTTAAAGATAGAATTTTCCAAGCCAAAGCGGAGTTAGAACAAACCACTCAAGAAACGTTTGCTGTCATCAATTTTAAAAAGTTAGTGATAGTGATAGTCATTCGATACGAATAATGTGTGTTCAGTGTATTGAAGAGGGAAGCGCACAACTTGAACATTTTGTATTCTAATATTTATTGTGTTTTGTTTATTAGTTTAAAATAACTATAAGTTTGTTTTCTAAATAACCAAAAACATTAAAACTAAATATTAATAATAATATCTAAAATTAAAACATTAAATGGTTCTTAGGTTTTTGTGTTTTTCACTTAAGTTATTTTGATTTGTTCTTATCTTTTTTCAAGTTCCAATATTTATTAAATTTTACTAGTGTCATATTGTTTAGGAAATACCAATTAATATTTTAACCCAATGCCAAAGTATATTAACGGTATTGACGGGCTTCCAAAACAAATGACGAGATCTGAGTGAGGCAAACTGATGCGCATGTGTTTCCAGTGGGCCTATATTTAATTCGTGCGCTCTTTTACCAGCAATAATATTGATTTAGATCGGGTTACTCTGGCAGATTGACATCTGCCTGTTTTCTGATTTAAAACAACAAGACTTGCTTCATCCGATGTCCCAATAAGAGATACATTAGATGCGGTTCTGCTGTTTGAATGACTTAGACCTATAATATGGCTTATTTTTTAAAATATTTAAATGGGTTGGATTTTAATAAAATTGCATACACATAATTACTAAAAACATGGAATTGAAATAGCTGATATTAAATAAACATTAACTTCACAGAAATATAACAAAATAATCATAGCAATTAATTATTATTAATTCTTATTGCTCACACTCACTTTATGTAATAAATGTGCTTTCCTAAATGCTTATCAAAATCCTAAATAACCAAACTGTGGACATTTTTTGTCCGTTTCTATAAATTTTGTAGTAAAGTTTAAAACATACCTGGTTTGTCTCTACTTGGGAGACGCATTTATAGCTCTAATACATATTCATCTTTTTTTTTTAATTATTGTATTTGAAAAGAAGATAAATTATAGTTCAATGAAATCAGAACATAAGAAATGTTATGGGACTATAGGAAAAAATAAATTTTATGATGGCCACCGAAAGACAAAACGTCAAATGTAAAAACGTCATCGAGCGTAGACGAAAAAGTTTCATTCTTTCAAAGTTTCAAAATCTTTAACATTCTTTTTTTTCTAGTACTAAATTTAGCAGCTTTGTCCCCATTTAACGGGTTTCCGGGATCTCAATGGTGGGGGCCAAATACGAATTGTGGAGAACATCACAATACTAATCCTTATGACGCTAATTTATTTAAAATGGCGTCTACGCGGCGCAGCTGTTACATTTTAATCATCCCACCAGTGCGCCCCCCGCCATAATATGGCACCGACCTGGATTCATTGGAAATAAAGCGATTAGGCCGATATCAAAACTCTAATCCGCCATTATACTCGCACCGCTACCCCCTGGCCAACGCAACCCAGACAAAAGCAGTTGCACGCCTAATCCGAAGAGTGGGCCTTGATAGACGACAATAAACATTCGACAATCTGCCAACGGTATCATCTCTTAAAAAAATGTCCGCCGCCGGATGTTGACGTTTGTTGCGAGATGATGGGGTTCAGTGGACTTAAGGGTCGTATTCGAACGCAAATACGTAGAAAGAGTTGAGCTAGAGCAGCGAGACAATCTGATGATGAAGATAATCTAATAAAGCGATCATCTTCATTAAAAGATAAATTTTAGAGAACGCATGAACTTAACAATAATAATACTTTATTCCCCAACAGTTATTCATTACCAGGACAAAACGAAATAAATACATAAATATAGCAACAGTTGGAAAATGAACTTAACAAAGAAAACAACAAACTCAACTAAATCATAAATGTAACACATTTAAGACCAACTAGATCCATTAAATTTGTAGGTTGTCTCTATTAATATTGGATACACTAAAAACGTCATTTATTATTTTTTAAATAAATTATACCACATAACAAGAATAAGATTTGACTGGCTCCGTTAAAATATAAGATAAACTTTACTCTAATTCGTAAGCGTGCTACCAGAAATCGGATTTCCACTGATAGTGGTGGAGCAATCGATTGATTGCGTAGTATTCCATCCTTTCTAGTCAAGTGTCAAATCCCCAAAACAGAGTTTCCAAGGTCTTGTAAAAGCTTGCGTGCCTAGCAATAAATCCATGATGCGATAAGTCGTCTAAATATCTCAAGATGGTGTCAAATATAACATTCAAATATTTAACACACTCTGTGCGAACATGTTTCAGTCAGCTGCCTAATTTATTAATTATTGGTAGACCTGTCTACAAAGAAAACTGGATTCAAATAACGACATAACATGGAATGGGGATTGTAAATGTAGGTTTCTGCATGCAGACGTAAAAAAAATATTGCCATATTAGATACGATCCAAAATATATTGTCGTAACTTGGAGACGTCCAAACATATCGTTGAGCTCAGAACTTGATAGAATAAAGAGTAGAACGGTTCAAACATAAAAAAGGGTTTGATATTAATTAGTAAGGTAACTAAACCCATACCAAACAGTTGATATTGCTTTTAACAACAACAAAAAACGTATAAATTGTCGTCGCTTTAGTATAGAGTAAAGATCAGGATACAGTTTGTTTTCAGAAAAAAAGTACGTCTTTTGTTCGGTAGTGAATGAACAAGCAAAGGGAGGAGGAGGGCATCTTCAACCGCACAATTTCTCATAATATCAAGTTACGGGGCATTATATGCCTGCCTTATTTCCTAGTCGTTTCTTTTTAAACACGCTGACAACATGTTTTTGTGCGGCCGTGGTTCGTATGGGCACATTAGGTTTGGAGATATGTCTCAATATCAACGTCTAACTTTTTCACGCAAAAGGTGAGTAGTTTCTTTTGGTCCTTGATTATGTCGTAGGGTTAACCAAATTTAAAAGCTAACTGAACTAAAAATGCGTTAAAGTACAATAAAAACTTCATTAAAGCAATGTTAGTGAACATGTTTATTAAGCTGACGGGGATTTTCAATAATCTAATGGAAGTGCCCTTTGCATCAATGAATTTAATCCTTCAAATAAATAAAACAAATTTTTTTAATTCACTGAAAGGGATCATTGAGACATTGTTAATGTATGTGTAATGTCCGCTCTTTTGATTTTGAAGCACTGCTAAATTTAATTTTAGAAATATGGTTAAATTAAATTCATTTATTCATTATCATGTAATTTATCAGATTTATGCCTTTCATGTACGCTTCATTTTATGCCTAATAGCAGAGTATTTTGATGTCTCAGTATTTTGTGAGATTTGAAAATTGCATGTGTTGTGTCCTGGACAAGTCAAATACATTTAAGGAAGATGATTTAAGTTTCTGAACTTATACACTAAGACGAGCTCGCACCTATAAGGTGCGCCATTTGAATTTCAAAATGGAGAGACCAAAAGTAAGCACGAAAATGGAGAAAACCCAGAAGAAGATTTATTATGCTACTTGCTTTTTCATAATATCGATGGACAAGTCCGCTAGTCCATAAAAAATAGTTTATTGAGACAATTAGTTTAATATTGACCTAAGGTGTGGCTTCATACATTTAAAAGTCAATATATTCATTAATTGCATTTTTTTTACTATTTCCTGGTTTTTGAAATCTCTTAACAAAATATTTGCGAGGGGAAAAACGTTAACATAATAAGTAGTAATATATATGAATGGATGTTAATAAAAGCAGGGTGGGAGAGGTTAAAACTACAAGTTTATTAATTTATAGGTTGAAGGTTGTCGATTTAATTTACACTTTACATCCTGGTGGGACTTCTAGTAGATAGGAATGTAAGAGCGGAATATTGTCTTGAAGATTTTGGCAAATTGACTTAGCCACAGTAATAATCGGTACGGATTGATCCATTTACCTATGCTGTTTGGCGCTCATCTAGCGAATGAACCAATAGCCGTCACATTTCTTATGTGTTGAAGTAACTGAACATCCTTGCAGGAGAATTGATTTATCTGAATTTCCAGACATTTCTCTTGGATAGATTTTTATTAGAAACAGATGTACAATCAATTCTTTAATTTTTAATAGAAGTTCGTTATGGTCAATTATTGCGTTATGAAGAACATCAATTTTATAAAATATCGCTATATCGATTTTATCCAAAATATTATAAATTGATTTATAAAGAAGAGTTATTTCGATTCGATTTATTGCGTCTACTTTTCATTTGCGTTGATTATCTTTTAATTTTAGCGTCAATCATCATGTCGTCGCTTTATGTGATATTAATGAGCCTCAATGGCTTTTTGGTCTTAATTTTACATTAAACGGAACCATGTGGTTAATTAAATTATGCGGTTTTCCACGGTAAAAGAAAATTGCGATATTCTTTATTGCGATCTCTGCTCGGCATTTAAGTCACGGGTTTATTTGGTACGAGCGGACATGTTCCATATTATACTTTTTCTACGACCGTTAGTTTTTGGGTACATTTTTGCAAACAACACGATTATATTCACTGACATGACCTACAGAATTGACAGACGTCAAAATTCCGGTAAAATCTCCGAAAGCTTCCGATTGCTCCCAAACCCGTACGGCAATATCCCGGAAATGTCCGAAATGGTTCGAATCCGTGAGACAAGAAATTCACGTGGTATAGTCAGCATTCCCGCACGCTAGATCGTTGTATAATTCGGTATTTTACACAAAGTAGTAGAAAAAATTATTTTAGGTGTTACTAATTTTAAGGAAAAGATTCCCGGATAGTTCCAGGTCCGTAGTAGTGTTACTACGATCTTCATTCCTAACCTAATGCCAAGAAGACGAACGATGCTTGTCTCTCTCTTCGAAACTACCGATAAAATTCAAGGCGATGCTTGTTCCTGTTCTTTGCACTAATAGGACCTTAAATATGCTGTTCCTTGTTCCCTAACCAGTGAAGATCGCGGGTTGCTTGTTTGCATTCACCACAAATCGTTAAAATAATGCCCAACCTATGCGCTCGATGCAAAAATTATCCATTGGCAAAGCTTATTTTGAAAATTGATTTTTTTTTTAAACAATTTTATTTCGTTCACGTCTTGTGTTTGATGTACATTATAACAGAAACGGAAATATAAGCGTAACTCGCAGACATTTTTCTTGTGTGTTCTCTGTGTAAAACTGAATAGTGTGATAAATGGCATTTGACTCACGAGTTTATTTGACACGAGCTATACTTTTTCCACGACCTTTAGTTTTTGGATACGCTTTCGCAAAACAACACTAACACATTCACTGACATAACCGTCAGAATTGACAAACGTTAAAATTCAAGGAGTGGGAATTATCTCCGAAAACATCCGATTGCTCCCAAATTCGTGCGGTAAAATCCTGGAAATGTCCGAAGTGGCTCAGGTCCGTGGGAAACGAAAGTGACGCTTCCCGCACCCTAGATCGGTGTATAAATACTTTATTCTAGTCCCTTCTGTAAAATACCTAATTATGTCAATTTTGACTGTCATGTCAGTGAATGTATTAGTGTTGTTTTGCAAAACTATATCCAAAAACTGACGGCCGTAACAAAATGTATGTATGAAACAGGTTTGTAAACTTTTTAAGTCACTCGTTTATTATACATTCGCTCCGCTACTTTTACGTATTGAAAAATATTGAATTATTGTTCTTAGATATTAATTATTATTACTATTATATTTTATATTACCCGAAATATCTTATTAATCACATCTCGTTCGCTATGGGACGGACGTAAATATATCAATATATTAATGGAACGGGTCCGAGGGAATGTTGGACTTGAGAAATTCACATGGGCCCCTTTGGCCCACGGGCCGGACCGCGTTCGCGGCGCATTCCACGACGACGTGTGGCGGGGTTTGCGGGGGAGAGACGTGGGCTAGCGCGGGCCGCCCGACCTATGACCCGGTTTTGACCCTCGAAACATCTGCAACACGTTGTTCTTTCTCTTTTTTTTTCTCGGCGGTCCAATCCTGCGAGCGTCCGTTTTTTACACTGTGTCCTGCCATACAGGGTGTTCCTAAATTAGACGGCAATATTTTAACCACGTATTCTGTGACCCAAAATAAGGATAAAAGTTCGTATAAACTAGTGTCCAAAACGTCTTAGTTTTTAACATACAGGGTGTTAAATTTGAAGAGGTGATGGCGATTTTTGTAAATATTTTCGAAACGTGTAAATATTTTTAAATAAATTTTGGTACAGTAACTAAACTTTTTAGGCTCTACTTAACGAACTAAAACGTAGTGTTGGATTGTTTTCAGGGGTGGGTAACCCAGGGTAGGTGTTGGAAAAAAATTGCCCCAAATTTTTTGTTTGTGGAATTTTCGTAATTTGGACTGCAGAATTTGAAAATCTGAAGTTTTCTACGAAAATAAGGTACCTTAGTTGCACCTCGCTAGAACACACACACCGTTTTCGAGAAAAATGCTTTTGAAAATTTAATAACAAATTATTTTTTTATTGTAATGTTTACAATCAAGGTGCAGATAATCATGAGAAAGCTTTGAAAGTTAATAATGCGTTTCATTTGTTTATGTTGCTGGATAAAAAAAATTAAATGTCAATTTTTGACAGCTCATTGCGGCGTTAATGTTAGAAACTGGCTGATCGAGCTGATCCGGGGTAGATGGATTGGGAGAGGTGGTCCTATTCCGTGGTCACCTCGTTCTCCGGATTTGAATCCTTTAGATTATTACTTTTTGGGGTCGTATAAGAGATATAATATACGCAACAGAAGTCAACAGCGAGGAGGTGTTGCTCGAAAGGATACGTTTGGGAGGAAATCAAATTCTACAAAACCATTTCGAAGTTTCCAGTGCCTTATATGCGATTAGCCGTAGAGCCCGATTTTGCCTTCGTGAGCAAGGCGATCTTTTTGAGCATCATCTTTAAAATGTAAGGTTTATAATTTTTATTAAAATAATTAGCTTTACAATTGGTAGTTTGATTTGTCTACGCTACAAATCGTTGTCTCTCTAAAGAAGGGTAAAGAATTACGAACTCTGTTGAGGGATATACAGGAAAGAAGGAAAAAGCTGATAGAGCGTAGATTAAGATATAATGGATTAATTAAAACAATTCTATTGGGGGAGAAGTGAAAATGTTAAAATTGATACCAATTTGCAGGCGAAAAGGCTACGATAACAGGTAAGCCCGCTACTCACTCTGCGCTAATGCGATTCGTAATGCGTTTCGTTAAAAAAACGCGCATTGATGAACCGACGCATTGCTTCTTACTGCATTTTAAAAATGCGATTCGAAATTCGTCCCATGTAAACAATGTAACTTAAACTAGATCATTGGGTTCTTGCGTCGTTAACTATAGATTGATAACAATAACGAGAATGGGGCCCTGGCTTATTGAAAAGGTGTTGGAATTATTAGAACACCTGGTATGCTCAATCCGGAATGAGCAAATGTAATCGTAAAAACATGTGTACTTTTACATAATTTTTTGTGTAGGAGCAAAACCTTACGAACAAACCACACACCACCTGAGGCATTTGACGGAGAAGTATACTGAAATCTTGTTGCTTGATCATGAAGAAGTGATATTTATGGCATTGAAAAGGATTGCCTAACGACCACGCAGTGCCACAGAAAGAGTTCGTCTTGACTTTGCAAACTATTTTTCGACAACAGGCCAAGTTTCGTGGCGGAACGAATATTAATTTAGCATATTAATATAATATATATAGCAGGGTGTTAATACTGAAATGACACCATTCCAATGCAGGGAACCCATGCATTTTTCTCAAATAATATTTTTAGAAATCACTCTATAAATTATGTTACATATTAGAATACACTCTATATCGTAATAAACTTACATTAAATAATTGCTTTCTTCTTTTACTTACCAATGTAACGAATGTTCCTTTCGGAATGTATATCCCGTCAAGGAACAGTAAATATAGAAGCCATGTTGGGGTATATATATATATCATCGAAAACTAACCGTAAAGGCACTGCCAAATCAACAAATCCACCACGGATTGAAATACGAATTTGATTCCCTCGTCTTAATTTTTCCTTTGATGATTCGTCTAAATACCAACCTCTCGCCGAATCATAACGCATCGCATCATGCCCATTATTCAAAAATTTCATTATATCAACTCGACGTATCGACGAATGGTGAGTAGCGGGTTTTAGGAAACTTGCTGAATTGCTGAATCAAATCAAACATATTGATTAAAAACCGAGAGGACGATTGTTCGTTTTGTCTAAATTTAATTCTCAAATGTTAAGAAAATTTTTGATTTAGCTCTGTATAAAAATCATTATCGAAAGTGATAGGTCTAGAACGAAATAGAAGGGAAATGGTATAAATAAGTCATATTAAAAACACACGAAATCTCCATTCGTCAAAATATAAATTTAATTTCAAAGCGGGTGGCATCAGAACGATAAAAGTGTCAAATACAAACAAATCTTATTATCCATATAGGAAACTCACCAATGTAATTTAAAAACAGATCATACACGAAGGCCGCTATGCAAGAATCGTATAGATGAATGATTTCATGCTACAGTTATTGTTAAAGTCAAGGTTCTCTATTTAAATAGAGACAAGCAGCAGACATAGCAGATATGATTTGGGGCGTAAGCGGTTGTTGGTTATTAATACATATAACATCTGGCTCTATTGATTTCTAACATTTCTGAAAGATCAAGCTTTCTACGGTTGCTGATCAGCTTGTTCTTTTTGGTAATAAAAAAAGGAGACTATCGAATATAATAATTTGACTCTTGCCCGACTCTAATACGGAAAGACCAATACAGCTTACAAAAATTTGCAAAATGCCTGCCTGAGTTGCAGCTATTGTTTGCGCAAAGGCATTTTGTGCATCTGTCTACGTTACTGTATAAAATTGCTAGTTACTAAATGCCTCGATATCTCTATAATATACTTATTAGAGGGTCAGTACATTAGCCTGAACCGCTTTATTTTTTTTAAATCTTTTATTCTTTCTCTTTTAATTCTTTTTGAATATTATCTTCCTTTTTTCCAGTATCCGTTATTTATTTTGTTTCTCTTTTCTTAGGGATAAAAAATTTTTATATTCATCTCATGTAGATTTAAGGGATAATTTTGGTTAGTTGCTATTCATATTTGTTAGTTTTATTTTTTTTTTTTTTTTGTTAAATTCTGGTATCCTGGTGATATAATATTTTATAGTATTTTAATAAAGCTATTTATTATAATTTTTATTAATATTATTAATGCAAATGGCATCTGGACTGTTCAGCGTTCTACTGATTTCTAACGTTTCTAAAAAATCAATCTGTCTACCTTAGGCTATCCTTCGATAGGAACGTGTGATTCTCTGATAATATATGGTTAACAAAAGTTGACCTTGTTACTGTTACATCAGTATCGTTGTGTTTACGAATTGATGTTTGCATTCTTTGATCATTTGCGAAATGTTTCTACCGGACTGACCTGACCTACTTAAACGACTAGGCATTCTGCATATTTTAGCTCCTATACACCAGAAAATAGCAAACCTGTCCTTCGTCTTGGCAAAATGAATTCTCAAATTATTAGTTGCCTTAAACGAACAAAGATTGTAGATCTAGATGGTGTTTCTGGTGTTCATTGAAAGACAAATGATATCTGTTAACTAATCTGCGATATATTTTGTTACCGCAATGGAATGAGCATAAATTATTAACAGCAATAGGTCAATGATGATCAATAATTCAATATTAAAAGCTGTTCTAGATATAGGGATATCAAACAGACTGTGGAAAATGGAATGAAATATAGTGAATGACTTAAGGGAGTATTTGAGTCAAATTGAAAAATATTGTTATTTTTATAGAATTTAAGTTTTGACAAATGTTAGTGTTGGTTTCTTGAGTTTTTGTAATACCTATACTTAACATGAACTCTAATTTATAGAAATCGTAAGATTACAACAATCCAAATGGTGAGTAAAATTACTATAGAGGGCGTCACTTGTATCTGAAAAACACTAGGGGAGGGTGGGGCAAGGCGGCACGCTTACGCGTTTTATTATTTTTTGTGGCTTTGAACCTTCAAGTCAATTTATTTTTGACTAACTTTAACTAAATTTACACAAATTTTGGCTAGGCTTCTGGCCGTCGTGCCCCACACAAAGTATTTATTAAAAAAAAAAATACTGTTAGTAACTATTTTTCTTTCGATTAAAAAATTTGTTATTGGTATTTTCGAAAGCTCTGACTTTAGGCAAAATCGAAGAATTATCCAAGAAAATAACACTTTCAATAAATTAATTATTATTAGGTTTATAATAATATGGAATAGCTCTTTTTTAGAATTTTTAAGCGGTCCATTTTACCCCTGACAAAACCATAATTTTTGCAAAGAAAAATTAAACTAAAATTCTCTTTTGCCCCACCCTTGCTACTTTGCTAGTTAAGGTTCGTGGGTTCAAGCATTATTTGAGTATTTTGGAATCGAACAGGAATAGAAAAAAGATTATTATCGCCCCAAGCGATTATAGTCCCCGCATTTTCGCCCGTCGATCCCTCCTGGACGCCAAATAGGTCCTTAAATACCGGGCCATTTATCAAGCGTTCAGCCCGTGACAAGTTTTGTACTATTTTATTTGGGATTTTCTTTATATCGGGTGTCGCAACACAATAAGGATCCGCTATTCTCCAGCCGATTGACGCAGAACAACCGTAAATATAAATAAATAGTTTATTACTTTGAAACTGCCAGCGCCGTAACGGGAATTTTTGATCGCGACAGAGTCTATGTTTAATGGGTACGAAAAACAGGGGGCTGTAAGTTGTGAAACGTAGCTAAGTAGCGGAATTTTCTGCCAAAGGCATAGTTTTGGTTAGTTGATTAATTAGTTATCTTGCTGGCAAAACATAATTTATTTGACTGATGTCACCATCACGGTCACAGATTATTTTTGTTGTAGTTAATCTTTTCACCATTTGCATAAGCTAGTTTAATAACTAGAGCTGATCGTGCTCAACGTCGTAGAATGTGTAGGTATAATCTATATCAAAATATCAAAAATCTCATATGAAACCACCAATCGAAGAAACTATGGTGAAAGAAAGTATTAAAATATCTATTAAGGTGTTGACGTACAGGTTTCATTAACATTGACATCAAAGAAAAAGAAAGTTAATCATAATTGTTTATTGTTAAATTTCTAGTGTTTCTTTATGGGTATTTACGATACTGGTGTGATCGAACTCTGGATCTAAAGAACTTTTGCGTTACCGACCTGCTTGGCAAATCGTTTTTCACGAAACGTCCTCTTTCCGTGACTTCTTTTGTCGCAAGGTTCTCCGAAATGTCGTGAAGGTCGACAAAAATTCCGGACTCAGTGCCACAATATATGAACGCTCGGCCCTCCCAAAAACGAAAAACTTGATTTATTGCCTCATTGTCGCGCTATTTATTATTTATTTATTGGGCCAATAAATCATGCGACGATTTGTCGAGAGTATAACGGCAACAAGATGTTTTTAATGGGCTTCCGCAATTTCGAATTCGTCAAAATATTTCTTGTATCAAAAAAAAAAGGAAAAGTGCAATGTCGAACTTTAAACGCTTCCTCGCGGGTTTTTGGCACAATTTATATAAGCAAACGTTCTGAAATAATTTAGAAAATACAGGGTGTCCCACTTTCAAAAAATTCGTTTTTCCAAAAATATTTTAACAATATCCTAACCGATTTTGTCTAAATTTGGACTTATGGACAATTAGATTAAAATTGTTATTTTCAGTGGCTTGCTGAATGACGATCTAACCAATATTTTTCCTAATAATTACGCGTTGAGTTTTTGCTTAAAAAATGTTTAACTGAACTTCTAGAAAGAGTTTGCTAACATAAAAACCACAGACAATTACGAATTTTTAGTAATGGGTGTTTTTTTTCGATGTATAGAACTTTAAGTTGGCATTACTGTTCCAGATGGCGGCCGGTTTAACAGCTATCAAGTGATTTATTCTTAGTTCGGTTTGGCAATTCATCATGAATAGACTCACGCCTGAACAACGCTTGCAAATAGTGCAATTTTATTTCGAAAATAATGGTTCTATACTGAATACGCATCGCGCACTACGTTCATTTTATCGTCGACAAAATCGTCCATCAGAGCAGTTAATTCGATTAACCATGGAACGTTTTCGCACCACGTTTACTCTTATTGATAACTCGCATCCCCAGAGACGCCGTAAGGTGCGTACAGAAGAAGCTTTTGCTGCTGTAGAGCGTAGCATTGAGGAAGACCCGAATGAGTCCATCCGCCACCCGCTTTATGGAAGATTTTGCGGAAGGATCTTGGTTTACGTGCTTACAAAATCCAACTCGTGCAAGAATTGAAGCCAAACGATCATCAAGTAAGGCGTAGATTTGTCGAACGGACCCAAAACGAGATTGCCGTTGTTCCTGATTTTCATAAGCGAATTTTGTTTAGCGATGAAGCGCACTTCTGATTGAATGGCTACATCAACAAACAAAACTGCCGCATTTGGAGCGAAGCTAATCCTCAAGTGTATGTCGAAACACCGTTACATCCTGAAAAACTGACTGTTTGGTGCGCTTTATGGGCTGGTGGAATCATTGGTCCGTACTTCTTCAAAAACGATGATGACCAGAACGTTACAGTCAATGGTGATCGGTATAGAGCTATGATTACTAACTCTTTCATTCCTGACGGCGCAACATGTCACACAGCTCGTGCCACAATCGATTTATTGAAAGACACGTTTGGTGACCGCCTAATTTCACGTTTTGGACCTGTGAATTGGCCTCCAAGATCTTGTGATTTAACACCGCTAGACTACTTTCTGTGGGGCTATGTAAAGTCATTGATCTATGCGGATAAGCATAAACGCTTGACCATTTGGAAGACAACATCCGCCGTGTTATTGCCGATATACGGCCACAAATGTTGGAAAAAGTCAAAGAAATCATATTTAAAATGTAATGCTGCAAGATTTTCTTTCGGATAAATAAAATTCATGTCAATAGAATAATCCATTGTTGTTTTATTGCAACTTAAAGTTCTATACATCGAAAAAAAAACACCTCTTTGATGAAAAAGTCAGTGCCGCACATTATTTTTATTTGGCGCTCTAGAATAACCAACGATTTCAGGCAGGAGGAATCCAGAAGGCATGTAAATAGTTTTGCAGTAAGGAAGTGTGGAAGGTTTTTTGAAAAATTAATTTATAAAATGTTTTTTGTTAAAATTATTTTTATATATTGTTGTTTCGTCCAATTTTATAGAACGCCGGTCTAATATTAGCTAACGCGTGGACTAAAATGAAATAAAATGCTAGATTGATAAAAAAAACGATTTCCCTTTAATAGTGGATGGTTAGTTGTTAGAAAAGAAGCAAAAACTACACGAAGCTAACCAAACCTGTCATCCTATCTAATTGTGGAATAGGATATAAGTCCTTTTGACTCAGTAAGAACTACTTTTTGGTCAGTGTGTTATATTCTTTGTTCCTTTCCTCCTTTCGTATAAGTAAACTAGTTTAGCCTAAGACAACTAGACAAAGTGAAATCGGGTTAACTCAATTTTCCATCACCAAGGGATGCGAGCTAGTAGCATCACAAGCATGTTCTGTCAAATTTACCCATAATATTTAATACATTGCCAATTAACAAATCGGTATTCAATAAATTACCTGAGGAGTGAATGCACCAGAGCACGCCTTTTCAACAAATCATGCCATCAATTATAGTTCCGACATGAAACCAAGGACCCGCTCCCTCCCGCCCTAACATTTTTTCAGGGTTATCCAGTGCTCTGGAAATGCCTTTAGTGTCACCTCCTTTGTTAAACGAATCTTAATGGCATATAAATTTACCGAATTAATCAAGCTACTATTAAATTACAAGCGCAACAATGCGTTTAAGTTCGAATCAAGCGATAATAAAAACATTTTAAAACAGCGCCCATTAAACGTTTACGGCAACATTTATTGCGTGTTTCGTCGGGGAATCGTACTTAAATTATAAAACCCCAAATCCCACGCAATGCCATTTTAAAGCGTTATCTGCGGTTCCGATCTGAAAGAAATACGTTAACTTCGGGTATATGTGTATATAAATGAAATGTTATAGGAGCCAGGTGAGCTAGAGTTTCACCCGAAACACGATACCCACTGCTACTTGTGTAAAGGCCATAAGCGCGCACCCACCGCACAATTATTTACTGGAAAAAAATCTTTTTAGGTTCGTACACAAGTATACGCACCCAGCGGTAATCGATACAATATCGGCAGGCTTTATACGATTTTTCAATGGCAGTAAATTAACGTTCTCATAAAAACATTTTCTGCATCTTATCTTTACCGGGACAAAATGTCGCCAACGTCTCGCGTTACAATCCGGTTCTCCCATTTAGTAGATTCTTCCAGAGTCTGCAGTCGGTGGAGGACACGATCCTCTCCTGAGGAGTTTTTTGATTTTGACATTGGTATGTTAATTTTAAAGACCCGTGAAAAATTTTCAGAAAAATGTGTAGTCAGTCTCGGGATAATTTTCATAACATTAGATGTAGTCTTCAAACTAGGTCAAAGATCATTTGTGTTAGAAATTTATATAAAAACAAGGATATAATTAACCAGGCGTTATGAACAGATATTTCAGTCTATGGTCCTAAAAAGCTAATACAGGTCGGCTACATAACTCATGTATTCTTTTTGTATTTAATATTAAAATGAGGGATGATGTATATTGTAAGGTGAGTATTGTGTGGATGGTTTATTGTACAGGACAGATTGGAATTGAATTTAGGGTGTTTTGGTATGAATTATGTGGTGAGAAGCTATAGTAACCAGTACTATATACCGGTTCAACAAACGGATTTTTGAGCGCTCTTTCTCATATGTGGTTTCCAAAATATTCAATTCTGAGATACAGAATCAATGCGTAAAATCTTATTTGTCATTTAAACAATTTTTTCACAAATAATATACTAACTAGCTAATATGAGTTACAACTTTGTAATAAGTGTGGAAATGTAACTTTTACATGCTCCGTTAAAAAACAGGTTGATCTAAGAACAATTGAAAATAAAAATCTAAGGGAGAACAAACTTAACTATTTTCCAGTTTATTAGCAATTAAATTACATAAAAAAATTATCCATATTTTTGTAGTATATACACGATTTCCTAATCAGATCTGGTTGAATGGGTGATGTACCCAAATTAATTTCCACTAAATGTTTATACTTTTTTCGTATTAAAGGGAAAATAAATGTTTATTCTATTTGGCTCTTAAAATTTTAGGCCGTTTGTAAAGTACTATGTACCGTGTTTTTTCAACAAACACATATAATCAAAATAATTAATGGTTTAGAGAAAACAACCACTTTCATAATCCAGTTCAATAAATTGAATGACAATAAAAAATATTAACTAGTTTGTCAAAAATAAGGAAAAGAAATGTACTTACTTATATATATATATATATATATATATATATATATATATATATATATATATATATATATATATATATATATATATATATATATATATATATATATATATATATATATATATATATATATATATATATTCTCACGTATTGATTCACGGATGGAAAAAGTGTTTTCGGAGTGCGAGCATTGAAGATGCCAAGTGAGATTTTGGCGAAACGTCTGCAGGATTCCAGTCGGATGCAAGATTTGCAGGATTCCAGTCGGAGTTCAACGAGCGAACGGATGATATCCCGGAGTATAGTGTCATCATATTTTTCCATCCGTGAATCAATACGTGAGAATATATATATATATATATATATATATATATATATATATATATATATATATATATATATATTACCAAAATAATACTCTCTAAATTATTTATTTGCCAATATTACTTATCTTGATACATTTTTGTCTAGTGTACAGTGTTTCCTAAATGGACTTGGTTGAATTGTGTAGCCGATATTGCCACATTTTAATATTAGAATATTAAATGGAAAGGGTATACTTAAATGTTCTATTCCGCTCTCAAAATTTTAGGAAATGTTTTTGCAGACAATAAATTTCCAATGTTCAAACTGATGCCCTTCTGTTTGTTCTGTGTGACAATACCTTAATACGTCAAGTAAGCATTATTTAAATTCTTAGCTGTGATCTACAAATATATCGTTTGCATTCAAAATAGGAAAGTTCAGTAGCTTAGGCAAAAAAAAAAACATAAATTTGTCATTACAAATTTATTTCATTGACTAATCTATATATATTTTAAATTTTTTGTTACATAACATCTATACTCGAATGATTATTAGTTATATTCACTTTTTATAGTTATATTAGTATTATATATGTATTATACATGTAACGAAAATCGTATTTTCAATAGACCCTTCCTAAAAATGTAAAACTTCTCCTGAAAGAAGCTACTAATATCTGTCTGATATTTGCTAAATCTGGAGCTAGTTTGTGGTCTGTGGTTGTTAATCTGACTCTATAATCCAGTTTTCAATTTCAATTTTCTGTTAAGAAAACTCGAATGGACCTGAAGCTCCATGAACAGCTTTATGGTGCGCTCAATATTTCTAGAAGTTTTTCCTATTCATATTTTTCGAGAATGCACTCTAATTTGTTGGAAACGGGCAGATCTTGAGAAAGACTCCTTCCTCTAAACAACAAATCATTCTAGTTTTCAGAAAAATGACGGCCAATAAAAACGTTTCGGCCACGCAGTTGCTAAAATATAATTAATGTTTTCTGTGTGACTAAGCCGTTTTTTTTCTCAAATACCTTCGTTGCATCTCAGCCGTTTCGCGGTTAGCTCGTTACAAGTCAATTTTCGAGCGGGTCTTATAAACGGCCCAATAGAATTGGCTAATTTGGAATTTTACGCCGCATTGTTTGCAAGCCAGCTGTCCGCATTTTGCTTAAAATTTGAGCCCCGTTTCTGAGACTTGACGAATGTGATCGCCACCTGGTTTTTACATTAATAACTAGCACCCATAGCATAAGGCAAAAGTGGAAATTATTTTTTGTTTATACAACCAGCTAGTAGGTACCAAGACAAAAAAAATCTCAAAATTATTTACTTGGGAATTATGCTAAAAATGGAACTAGCAGAAATTTAATAACAATAAACAAATAACAATAAGAGAAAATGAATAAGCCCCTTTAAATATATCTATCGGATTAAAAATCTAATCAAATTGCCGTACTTTAGAATTGTAGTACGATATTAACTTTTGAGATACAAGGGGATAACGTTTTAAAAAAAATGTTTTTATATTATCTAAGAAACGATTAATGATAACATTGTGAAATGCATTGTAATCAGCAATTTGTAATGCATATTTTAGAAGAAGAAAGCAAAAAAAAGTTGCAAGATATCTGGAATCGAAGTTTGAAAATAGGAAGTTTTTTTCAACATACTGACCCACGATTAAGCAATACCCTGTATATTTATATTGCAGTGTATGTTTTTATCTGGGGAGTTTCAGAAGACTCATACAATTTTCTATGCTCTGAAATTTGACTTTTAGACTTCAATCTTAATTAATAAATGCCGTGATTCCAAGCTTCTGATTGGTTTGATCTTCGAAAGAATACAGACATTGAAAGTTAATAACTAATATTCACTTATTTATTGCTCAGTATGAACAAGAAGTGGTATTATTTTATGAATTCGATTTTCAAACATTGAGCCCACTGTCGAATCTCAAAATAACGCAAGATCTAGTTTGAAGAAAAGAGCATTTATACAAATGTAATGGAAACTAACACGGACAAGCTGGTTGCGATTTATACTCGCTATATAGGCAACAAATAATCTGGATTTAACTAATTTTATAAATAACTTTTAGAGTCATTGTCTACTGGCGCCATCTATTATCAATGATTCTTTCCCACGTTGGAATTACTAGTCGATACTTGCTATTAATACATATATTTTTTGAACATTTCTTTATTTTGCTAAATCAATACAGGAGTGTATAACAACAAATTCTCTTACTAGTGCGTAAAAAATACTTTTATACACAATATATATAATTATTTATCGCAGTGTTAGAGAGGTTTCACTTCAGTTTCAGTCAAGTTATGAAGAAGCCAACAGGATGATTGGCGAAATATGAGCAAGTTCGACTCAGCAAAAACGGACGTAGGAGAAATCCAGAAGTTTTGTAAAAAGGTTTCACTTATAGCAACACCCAAATATATTTTAATTTGTTTAAAAAACAGTATAAAATGTTTTATATTTCTTGAGTATATCTCTGTCACCGCCAGCCATCATGATAGTTACATTAATAATATAATTTGTTTAAACTACAATACTAAGCCCGGGAATATTAAGGTAATCATATAAATTGTTATCTTTCATTATCCTAACAAAATTAAATAACAGTAACAAAATTCTATTCTCTTCACAATTCCAACAAATATCTGATATGTGAGAGGAAAAACGAATTATGAGTCACTCTGTTTCATAATTTTTGCATATTTATGTTACTGGAATCATTGTTACTATTTTTTTTACAAATATTTTCAATATGTGCGAACCATTTTATGTTATTATTAATTAGAAACCCTAGTGCTATATGTGTTCAACCTCTTTAATTTTTTGATTATCACTTTGAATATTTAATAGTGGGAGCTATTTTTTTTCTTAAACGCAAACTTAATAAGAGATTAAGATCGCCATTTACAGTATTGTTCAATACATTTTCCTCCCTGCTTGTGTGCATGTATAGATTTAATAAATATTATTTGGAGATGTTGTATTTTAAATAATTATATCATTGGTCATAAATACAATCAATGCATTTTCCTCCCCGCTTATGTGAACTAACACAGTATAATCAGCAAAGTATTGTGCTTTAAATACAGCATTTTTCAGATTGAACCGATAGAATGAGTATAATAGTGGGGCCAGCACACGTCACTATTTACATCATCTAGCCGGACATATTGTCTTATACCTATTAAATATGACTTAATACTATAGTGTGCATCTGAATCCAATACAATATAGCTTTTTTAATAAATTATCTGTAACATCGTCAAAGGCCTGTGTACTGTGCGTTTACTGAAACTACTTGAATCTTCTTCTGTATAAATACATTATTTTCGCTGAAATTCTCCTATTGCCATTCTATTCTCCTACTTTTAATTCTTGTAGAAAAGTATCAGTTCTCATGAAAATAGTTACTAATATTGTTAGAATTTTTACAATATCTTTTTCAATTTGAAAAATGAATCGTGACAATTCTAAAATAAAGATTCAACACCATAGGAATGACTATAAATGTTCGAGTATTTCTTTTAACGGTACCATATTTAAGTGCATCAAGAAAGTCCACGATGTTAATTAGATCGAAATCTAGTTTTTACCGCATAGTATTAAATCATTTTCAAAACACATAAAACCGAAATCCTCGGCATTTAATTAAACCTTTCGCATATTTTAACGCGGAGAGATAACGTCCATTATACGCCAAGAAGAAGGGCCCCAACTTCACACGTCTACGCCAGCTCTCCTCGTCCTCGAATATTCCGCGATACTTTAAATAATAAGTACCGAGAAGAGAGACAGAGAGGGGCCCCCGTCAGTCGTTTATCACATTTTTCTCGCATCAGCGGACTCCACTTCCAAAATTCGTGAATAATGGACTGCGGTTCTTCCAACACAATAAAACGAAAATTTACTACACTTTTTTCTGTGAAGTGGGCACCGACCTGACATGTGAAGACCGAAAGGCAACTGTTTTATTTATGTCGGTCTTACCTGAACGCCAAGACCTCTGTCCTACACACGTCGGCCTTCGAGAAATGACTTCTTTTTCGCACGGCTTGATCAATACCACGATTTAAATTGTTTCAGCATTCAAACATTAATTTGTACATTTCAGTTGATCCCCCTTTCTTTTAAATGCGTCACAATTAAAACCTAAAGTGGTAATTCAATGAACTTCAAAAATATTTTTTCTCAAAAGACCACTCTGACCAACTCGCACGTTATAGGTTAGTTAGCCCATGTATTTTATTACATAAACCCCATTTTGGCAACAATTTGCTACACAGATCACTATGGGTCACTTATTTCGAGATATTTTCATAAACTCTGTTATTTGGATCAATCATCAGATCAAGTTATACATACTCACGAAGCCCAACATTACCAACCAACGCTACCTGCCTTCTTCTGATCTGATTTCAATATGTCTGATGGTCAAGAACTCTTAGATTGAGGCATAGTAAGTTGTTCTTACGTTTAAAACGTGTTTCTGCGTGCTTACTCGTTAAGAGTTGCTTAAGATGTAGATTAACCCTCGACTCAGATAAATCTTAAGTAATCGCCACTGGTGGCCATACTTTAAAAGCTGCAATCTGACAGTCTGAGATCGATTCACTGAAAAAAAGCAAACTTAATGCTTTTATTTTTTGTAACTCTTGCCGCTAAAGTACCCAGTTATATGAAAAATATCCCTTTAAGATGTCAGCTTCGTTACCAAAAGCTGCGAGTAACTTCGGATGTTTCCAATAATTTAGTCACAGGTTCGGGAGCATTCGTATGGTTTCGGTAATGGTATTTTGATATTTGTCAATTCTGGCGATCAGTCGTTTTGGTTAAAAATAGAAAAATAGTGACTTTCTAAGCAGTATAAGTACGGGATGGTAACACCTATATCCTAAATAGCCTTGGATGAAACGAGACCAATAAAAGCAACCATTATTACGCGGCAACAAGACGGTACTTGTAACTTCGCAATATGACTAGCGCCCGCTTTCATTTTGGTCGAAAGCAAAACGAAATCTCCCGGCACGAACGCCAAACAAAACAAACGAACGCTACTCGGTCCGACGTGATTAATCCAGCCTTGCCACGATTTGTCTGCGCCGACTAAACACGGACTGATGGTAATTTTATTGTTGTATCTCCGCTTGTCAAAACGTCGCAGACTTTAAACCCGCCGTTCTTGATGCGTTCGAATCAACCTACCACTATTTTTGGCGAGGAAAGCAAATATTAAGGGTTTTACGAGTCGTTTACATTAATCCGACTAAAAATAAACTCCCACTAAAGTCGATAGGCTAAAGTTACGATGACGTCACATTCCAGTAAACGAGTGTCTTTGGCAATAATATGTAAAATAGTATTTACTCCGTGCTTCTGTGGTTGGATTACAGTCTTTCATAAAGCAGAAATTGTCGAAAAACAAAACAACACAGACAAGACTTAAATACCTAATGCATTCAATAACTATCATTAAAAGCCTTGGCTTCTAACCTCAAAAAGGAGGATAAATGTAACTCAAATGATGAATAGTAAATACCATAAAAATGTTCTTTTATCATCATTCTCACAATTTCTTACTGTCTTAAGATATCATTGTATCTACAAGATTCCGTTTACGCGGTTTACATTTTCATGTAACATTTTATCCCCAATAAGGGCTTAGCCTATGTTAGTTACCAGCTTTTAGACAGCTAACTAAAATTAACTGGTCTTATTTGTATATAATGTACCGTAGTGGTTTCTCCTTCCTTTCAACATATCCCTTGCCCCCGTGCTTACCCCTAAATTGAATTTCATAGTTGTCGAAAAATTCGATGCTACATTTTGTCTTCTGACATTGCTTAGGATTACCAACTCGATAGCACACACCAGAAATTTACAAAGACGAACTGATTTTAAATTCCTGGCAGAATTTATTTAAAAGCATTGAGGATAGCTCGTTTGCTAATCGTCCCAAATAAATTCAGTACCTCGTGGACCACAATGATACGCAACCATTTGGAGGTGCCGGTCGACACCATTACAGCACACCTTTGCATCCCTCGGCTGAGACTAAATTCTTTTACAAGATCTAGATTTATATCTCTATTAATCTGATCAGGACCGATTTGGCCCGGGCACGCAGTTACACGTTCCGAGCGAACAAAAGCCAGATTATCTAAAGTCAAATCTGAGGATAAATCTCTCGAGGCTTTGTTGTGAGTACACTGAGTTTGGTGGCGATACTATCTCTCACATTATCCTATACAACTCCGTATTGAAACCGATGCTAAAGCGTCAGCGAATCAGACGTATTTATCGTCTTAATACTCGTTAAATTTTTTTTTTTTTTTTTCGGAAATTATATCCGGGACGGATTCCCGAGCGGCCGAAACTTTTACCTACCCTCAAACGGCGAGCCATTAAAAACAATCAATTTGTAAAATATTCCCAGCAGCGTACAACAAAAAAGACATAAAGCTTCAATAATGGTTACTTGACAAATGGCCTCTTGTCCGAGAGCACAATAGGTGAAATGCGCATGGGAATCGAGAATAATGAGGTTATTCTGCCAAAGCACACACGGAACGCTGATGATGGATCGTCGGACGAGGATTTTTTTTGCGCCGTGGTTTGCAAAGTGGCTCTCGACTACGGAGCATCTTATTTTATACACGTGTAACTTAGCAAAAAGGAAAATTAATTAAATAAAATAGGCATAGGCATAAATTGTTTATTGAAAAAAGGAAAAATATACCGGGTATTTCAAAATTTAATACAATGATTTTGGGGGCGTATTTATCAGTGGAAAATAAGTTTGTTTTTCACATAAACGTGTGCCCAAATTTTTTAAAAAAATTTTAGTGAAAAACCTGGAATAAATAATTTTATTACAATTATAATAAATAAGGCATGAAAATAAGGCCTGATGATTTTTATAGAAATCATTTTTCAACTTTTTAAGTAAACAATAAAAAATATTTTCCTGAATATGAAGTTATATAAAAAAAAACAGCAGCTAACGTTTTTGCGAAGTTAAATAATTAACAAAGGCATTTAGTTAGTTATTATGATGACAAATAGGCCATTAAAATCATTTTTACTAAATTCTGAAACATATTGCAAAATAATAAATAATAAAACCTAATAAAGAGGCGAGAGCAAAACAGGGCGACCCACAAACAATTTGCGAATTAAATAGTGTGGGCTTGAAGTTTATCTCTTTTTCTTAAATTCAGATAGGTGCAGTCGGTTTTGAATACAAAATAATATACACTGATACGGTGGCTAAGCGCAGGATAATAATATTTAATTTTTTTGCTATATCTATCCTCGGTATATTTCAAAAAAACGATTTATATTTAAATTCACCATAGCAAACGGATTACTTTGTGTTGTATTTTGTTCAAATCCAATATTCGGTAAATATTCTATCTGCTATTTCTCCAAAGTAAGTTTCTTCTCAAACTCAACAAATCCTCTTCGCTTGGTACATTTTTGGTACTACACAACCCTTACTAAACATTTTCTTCTGAAGATCAAAAATTTTCTTCTTCAAGGTTTGCCATAACAGTTTTCTTCTAATTAAAAAATACTTTCCTCTTTTTTTGCGGGAAGTACCACTTCAATTGCTGCCTTCCTTTTCTTTACATGATCTTCAGCCCTTCTGCCTTGTAGGGTGACCTTGCAGCTAGGATGACAAAACCAGAAGGTCAGTATTTTGAATACCTTACTAACTATTCGTCCAGATAACCTTCGGTCGCTGTAGTTGACATTAAAAGACGTTTGAGATTAATAATATCGGCTCCGAATTCTAATAGTTTCTTTAATGATATTCTGCACTAAAATTTAGTGCGGAATTGCGATTTTCCGACAAGTGGCAACTGGCGAAAGATCGGGTCAGCTCTTTACTCATGTTGGCTTCAGGAACTACAAAGAAGGAATATTTTTTGTTGAATATTGTTAGTAAGCGGTTATGCTTTTTATACTCACAGTTACACCTATTATTTTGACAATTCGAACCAATTAAAACTCGTATTTTTCACCGCTCATAAGAAAATGGTTTACGTTTCCTCGCTTGGTTACTGTTTGTGAGTTTTTATCAATTTTGTGGAAGGAAGTCAACGGGCAAAATAAACAAATTTTAATATAATGCTCTTATTTTCAGGCGAGAAACCGTTCAAATGTGAATTCGAAGGCTGTGATAGGCGATTCGCCAACTCGTCGGACCGCAAAAAGCACTCCCACGTCCATACCAGCGACAAACCCTACAACTGTAGGGTGGCGGGCTGTGACAAATCTTACACGCATCCCTCGTCCCTCCGGAAGCACATGAAAGTGCACGGCATGTCCGGGAGGTCACCACCACACTACGACAGCGACGGAGAAGAGTCGAACAGTTCGTCGACGGGAAGCATCTCCGTAGCTGTGTCGCCCCACGTCAACGCCGGCCTCCAGGTACCCGGTACGACGACGATCAGCGATTGGTACACGGGGTGCCAGCCGGCTCAACCACCTGGAGATCATCTGGGTAGTTTGGGTGGACCCTTCAGTGGTTTACACCATACAGGAGCGGCGACTGCGTATTGACTATAGATTGTTTTCGTTTGTTTTTTTCTGGTTGTGTATATTTTTTTGTACGGATTTCGATTTTGTATATATAATCGTTAGATATTGGCGGAGTTTTGTTTCGACACGTTTCCAAGCACTTCTAAAGAAGTTAATAATATTTATTTTGGCAACACCTTGAATTAAAGTATGATAAAAGTGTCGATTTAAGCTAATAATAGCCGAAACCACATTAACTTCCTACCGAAGACTATTGGTTGTATCTTTGTAGTAATATGTTGCAGTGAAAACTCTCATAACCGGTCACTCACGGTTCCTCTAGTTTTGTCCGCTCATTAGAGATGTCCGCTCATTAGAGGTGCATGAAAAAAAACAACATAAATGGTTAATATGTATTACGTTTATTTTCTTTAAAAACATACAAAAAACTATAGAAAAAATGTAGGTGAATGAACTTTAATTATTTATTTACAAACTTCTAGTATTTTAGAGTCCGACGCATTGTTTCTGACGAAACATTATTCCAGACTAACTTAATAAAATACAGTGCTTCTAAAACATTCCATCCATCTTTAATAAAATTTGCTTCAGTATGAGTCCACGATAACAGAATTTAACATTCTATATGATACCGTGATCTAGAGGTTGACATACTGATGTCGTATTTGGAGGCAAGAAGATCATTTTTATGTTTTGTACTTTTACCTCACGGGGGTGCGATGCTGCGTTATCCAAGAGTAATAAAATTTTTCGCTTTTTTAGGGCCATTTTTCTATCAAATTGTAACAACCATTAATTCATAATGTCTTGTGTCATCAATGCTTTCTTGTTAAATTTCCATATTCCAGGTAAATTTTTATTTGCAATATATTTAATCACGAGCAAATCTTCTTTTTGTCCTGCCATATTAGCACAAAATAAAATTATGAGCCTCTCGTTGGATAGCTTTCCACCACTATATTTTTCGGATTTCAAAGTGTTTTGTTAGGTAAGACTCGAAAGAAAAGGCCAGTCTCATCGTCCTTGTAAACATCGTTTGGCTGATATCCGAGGAGTAGTGTGGGCAAGTTATCTTTAAACTGATTTGCGTCTTTTTGACTAACATTTGCTGATTCTTCGGAGATACAATTAAAACTTGTGAGCCACTTTTACAGCCATCCATCGGTAGCCTTGAAATTTCGAACATTATGTTTTTCAGCTATTTCTTGAGTCTTGGCCTTTTCTAAGTGTGTCGATATTGGAATGTTTTGACTTCGCAACAGAGAAAACCAATCAAAACACACTTTGTCAATTTGAAGTCCCTCAGTTTTTACAAAATTTCTTGTTCGATCCCGACTCCCACTGTACACGAATGCTGTCCTTATTTTTCACAATTTCCGCCGCTTGAGTTTTCCCCATTTTAAATTTTTCTGCAGGCTTGCGCATTGACAAATTTTCCTTTACCGAAACGTTAACAATTTTTTTACTAGGTGCCACTTTAAAAATTGTGGAATCCACTTACGGCATTTGCTTGCAAAATAAAACTGCAAGTCACGGCGTAATGAATAATACGATATGATATGAAAAATGAAAAAGGTAATTCCCCTATAGGATTAGGAAAAAGGTAATTCCCGATATTTTAGCATTGCGTTGTTCTGTTATTGGAGGTTCATGTCCGTTTAAGAGAGGTAATTTTTTTTTAAAGTCAGGGTAGTATCAAGAGTTTGTTTTACAGGTAAATGAGAAGGCAAATATGTCGTTCCAAAAAACATGTCCGTTTAAAGAGGAGTGTCCGCCTAGTGTTCGTATTGAGAGGTTTCATTGTATATATTAATGATTATTATTATATCTTGAATATGAAAAAAACAAGAAACGTTTCAATTTAATGACGACAAATTAAAAAAATATATGTCCTTATTGCCGAAAATAAAGGTTTTTAGCCTTATGTTTGTAATTAAGTAAAGTCGTTTAAAAATCTGATAATTTGTTGTTCAATTTGCAGTGGTCAAACTAGCAATTATTTTTTCTTGTATTCCTAGCTCTCAAACGATGCAAACATTTTAACTAACTAATTAATAACGTCGATTCGGCCAAACAGACCGATTTGACATATGAGTTTAGTTTTTCTATATTTTTTAATAATTAGAGACTATTTAATGGGGAGTGCTATTCAATTCGGGCATTATAAGTTTCAAAATCAGAAATGAAGCAACGAGTTAGAGTATTTTACTAAAAATTAAAATATAACCTATAAACAATTACTGTAGTATACCATCTTCATTAAGACCAAATGTAAATATGGGATAGTAATATTCCTAGTTATGGTGCCCTCAAATAATAAGTTTAGATGTTTAATGTGCTTAAAACCTGTTGCCGCTATTGATATTTATAGGTTATCTTTTGGATTTCCAATTCTTACAAAACAATAATTGAATAGTACATTATTACTGATAAATGATCACGAACTCTGTTAAATAATTTCTAATAATTAAAAAGCACATAAAAACTGAAACTACTGTAACAATTCTATAAACGACCATACCAACGTTGACAGCCCTCACAAAAATGTCACGCTAATATAGCGTATTAGTCCATTATTACACTAATAATTTTTAATTTTTGAGATTTCGCTAATTCTCATACAAAAAGTAAGAAAAAATAATATATTGGTGACAATTGAACCTGTTCAGTTTGGTTTCGAACATTGCAGGCTTTACCCAGCTGCTAAGTCATTAATTTAATATATTTTCTTTCTTTATTCATTGTTATATTATATGATCTACACAACTTTTAAAATACCTTCCTAAAATACTAAAACCAGTATTTTATTAAATTGAATGTTCTTCTTGTACCTTATATATTAAATAACTTTAAACAACTTCACTTTAAATTTTTGGTGACGTAAACTTTACAATTGTCTATTTATCATTTCCATCAACAATTGTTTTAGATTCTTCCACATCTGGTGGACATTCTTTGTCGGACATTCGAAGTATTGGATATTGGAAAAAACCGCTACTACTCTTCAATCTGTATTTAGACATTTTATTCTAGTGTGATCTTAGGCACTTAATTCCTCCTCTTGCACCGTCGTGCATTATTCGATAGTGAAACGTAACTAGGGTTGGTGAATAATGACATTACAGAGATTATGTGCTCCGGTGATTCTGGAGTTTGCGTGTGTCATGTGTTTCATCCCAAAATTTTGTACATTTTGAAGGAAACGTTAAAGAAAACGGAACAAATCACCGCCAGGCGAAATGACTGTGAATAGTTATATGTTTTATTAATATATTTGAGCGTTCCTTCGTGCAATTAAAGAAAAAAGCAGGGCGTCGAGCTACCTGGACGAATGCGAAAGAGATTTTTAATATTGTGAATTTAAAAGTTTTCCTGTAAATTTGTACAAATTTCGTATTGGAGGAGAATATTAATAAAAAGCGATATTGTAAAATTTATTTTATTGTACATAAAAAGCGCGCGCCATCTTCGTCAGGGATACAATTCGGTGAACGCAATAGTTTGCCGCCGAAACCGGTTTTAAAAAAATAAATAAATAAATTCGACTGATTGATGTTTATGGTTGTTTTATTATCCGCGTCTTGCCTAACCTTTTAAGAGCCGTTACGAACATTCATTATTTTTGACCAGCTATACTCGTCGTCCATGGACTGCCTAATGAGCGGGGAAATGGGTTACGATTTACTGAAACATAAACGCGGGTTCCGATTCGATATCGAGTGTTATCGCATGGAAAAAAGTTATTTGCTTCTAGTTCGACTTCGAGGCAGGTAATAACGAAAATGCGACCACGCAAGAACGGACTTTAAGCATCTTTATGCGTCATTGGCAACGCATAAAGAGTAACAAAATAACCTGGGAATATCGTATCTGTTAACAGATACGCTTACTGTTAATTTTCAAAGAATTTACCTGAGAAGATAATTACGTTGTGGTTTAGAAAAGCGTTCCGGACCCTATAAAGATTTTGTGAGAAAATCTGCCGTTTGAAATCTAAGTAAAGACCAAGTTACGAAGGAAGAACAGCAAGTTTGAATAACGTTTTAAATTTTGAACGGCTATAAACTATAACTACAACAAAAAAGAAGCAAACCGAATTTTGCGTTGGCTTATTTTCTGAGCCGTACCTTAAAATGGAGAAGTCTTAGAAGTTAAGTTGGGAAAGACTATATTACTCGTCACACACATTTATCTATCCCGAAAATACTAAGAAAGTAATAACTTCTGAATTATTTATAATTATTGTTTCTTTTAAATAAATAGAACGCTCAGGTACCAATGTTAAACGGCATAAGCAAAAATTCAAAACATCGATTATCAACCGCGTTCTACTATTACATTACGTAAAAGAGAGAAGAATATTCTTCAATCTAAATTATTAGCTTGGGTAATGCCACAATTAACTTTTACTGCCTGTCTGAGTGGAACAACTTAATTATTACTTTATATTTGAGTTTCATGTGCTGTAATATCTATAAAGGTATTGTTTCCCTGAGGTCATTTGTTTAGGTGTTTTATTCCCATACATCTGCCTTGCTATGGATCTTTTGTGGTTTTTTTTACTCATAGAGTTAATGAATAACGGAGAAGTTTTCTTCACGTATTTGCCGCAACTCGAGCAGCAATGCGGTGCTGTCACTACATCGTTAATCATCGCGTGGTTAGAAGAAAACCTTCCAAGTTACATTTTCGTTGCATTCGGAAAATTTTCCACTTAGAAACTGCAGAAAAATAAAAACCGAAACCTAAAAATACGAAACTAAAATGACTAATTCATTTCACCAATTCCAATGTCAATATTAAAGGCAGTGAATTGTGGACCGAATGTATTAATAAAACTTCATAACATTATGTCTTACATCCTTTTGAGAAAGGAGTAGTAAAATTTTTAAAAATCTATAATTTTTCAATAATATTCGGTACACGATTAACATATATTTAAAAGCAGATACGATCTCTTGAATTTTTCTAATTTTTCTAACCGTCACTAGTGAAAATAAAAGGATATGTGGTACACCTTTTGATACCTGTATGTCAAATTTAATTGAAACGATTCATTTTATGTACAACTTGGTCTGAACAGTAAATGTTTCACACGTCCATTTAAAGATTATTTCCAAAAGTTGCCCTGTTAAACCACCACCCTGTTATAGAAACAATCCGATAGCTAAATCCGTATATTTTTCCTTTTCGACCGATCATCAGCAGACGTGTGTGCGCTGATAAAAATCCACAATCGTTCGAGATCGTATATATACGTTCCCCGGCAGAGATCTTCGATAAAATATTTGTTCGGAATATTTATCCGAAATATATTTATATTGGCAATAATTTTTCTGCCGGAGAAATGGCACAAGACAGCAGCCGGCTCCAGGAATAATGCAAAATCGGTTTAGATCGCGAACCGCCAGATAACAATTGACTTATTCGTTTGTCTCGCCGATTTATGCGATCCTGGACAAAATCCAAGAGTTTATTTGAAGGCGATTCCGTGCTATAATTCAGTAAAGCGAACGAGGGCCCGTCAGCGATGGTGTCGGAGTTTTTGAAAAACGCATAAACGACTCACAATAATAATAATAATATGCATGCGATAAACCAAAAGCACAAGAAAAAAACTGGAAAACATTTTAAAAAGGATCAAAAGCCAGTCCCTAATGTCTTGATGACTTATTTTCACTTGCATATTATGATACATACTGAATATATAAACTCAAAAAGTGTACACATAAAAAATAGAATACAATATCTTATTAACAGAAATCTACTAAGACTAATTATCTTTGGATAATTGACTGGTTATAAAAAAAAGGTTTATAATTTTTTCCAAAAGACCTTTTTCCATATTATTGGGAACAGCATTAAACTAAGTTTATTATAAATTATAAATTCAAATATTTTCTGATGCATACATTGATTGAGAATTTTCACAACATATATCAACTGTATAAAGGCGAAGTCAAACAATGGTATTGTAAAATCATCATTAAGCAACACAATTAGTAAATTCTTTCAAATAGAATTATATCAGGACCAGAAGCAGTTCAGGGAATTCAAGTTAATCATAAACATTTGCTGTATTCTTGATAATGGCTTACACAGTATGGTAGAATTTTGATTGATCGACAAACAATGAAACACAAGGTGATCACAGTTGTTTATATCAACTTCTTTCATTCGATTCCACACATGAAAATCAAAGGTGTCAAATCTATGGATATGGATTGCCATAATTTCTCAGCCCAACTGTTAGCAAATGTATTGTCAACAAAAGTTCAGTGTGAGTCTCCAGGTAGCCATAAGTGAGAGAACTAATGATAAAAATAATTCTGATATTTCAAATCGAAGCACGTCTCCTGCCATTGTCAAGCGAAAGAAATTGGAGAGGAAACAATGAAAAATATTGAATTACTATAATATTATGGAAAATATTATTATAACATTATATATATCCAGAATTGACTATCTTATAGTACAGACAGGATTAGAAATCTAATAGATAATTTCTTAGGCTTCGCAAATGACGTTTTAGGGAAATTTGTAAATCTTATAATGAATCAAATTTCCAAAGATAATAAGTGGTAGTAAATTTCTGCTAATAAGATATTGTATTCTTTTTCTGGAATCTATATTTGAAGAATTTTTATTCACTTAACCGAATTATAGCACGAACTCGCCTTCATCGATAATGGAATTCCAAGTGCCATGCAGCAGACAAACCTAGCCAACATGCTGCTATCAGTCAGCTGATTTAATCTTGATAGTTGAAATGTATCATTTAGGCTTAGAATTAATAAAAAAACTAGGTTATGGAAAAGAGTTATTTCTTCAAATGTATGACATCCATGTTCTTATTCTTCCTTATTGGAACAAACCTAATACTTATCACTACCTCTAAAGTTTTCTATAGGAAAACCACGTAACGAAGTCACTGTATGGGGTTTTGATGTTTTGTTGTTGATAGTTGAAATTTATCGCTTAGGCTTAGAATTAATGAAAAAATCTAGGTTATGCAAAAGAGTTATTTCTTCAAATTTATAAGATCCATGTTCTTATTGTTCCGTACTGGAACAAACCTAATAATAAACACTTCCTCTAAAGTTTTCTATAGGAAAGCTACGTAACGAAGTCACGTAGCTTTCCTATAGCGTAGCTTGATGATATACATAGGTACGCACAAAACGTTAACACTTACCAAGCCCAAAAGAAAACTGAAGTATTCAAATCCCAAAACGCAACTCTTAGAATAGTGTACAAACGACGAGAACAAAAATTCGAATAATGTTAACTGGTCGGGAAGAAATGAAATACAACTGACCGCACGTAACGTTTAAAACGTTTAAAAATGACCTCCGGGGCCGGACTATGATAAACCTGCACGACGCGACGCTATGGAGGTACAAAACGGCATTCTTCGGATTTTTTTATAGTCATCCTTTACGTTGAATATGGACCCGGTATTAATTTGATTTTATTTTATTATGACGTCGCTCGATAAACATGGCATAGGATCCTCAATTGGGAAAAAGATGGCGCCATGCGTATAAGACCGCTGGCGCCAAGGGGGCCAAGGCTTGATTTGAAAGGGTCCGGTGCATTTTTGGCGATATAATGCGTGTCACATGTGTAAGAAAAAAAATATAGGCATAGCTCTGGTTATCCTGAAATAAGGTACCTGTTAAAATTGATACTAGAGTACTTGTAGCATACCCTAAACAACCATTGTTGTGTACTAGTGAACTTAGAAAACCGTCTACTTTCTTTTGTTTGAAGACAGTTTTTCCGACAACAAAATGCTACTCTAAAACTGAAACCTGGGGTGGAAGATCTTCAATGATTCGCGGTTTTGAATAAGTTGTGGTATAGTTGTGACTGGAAATTCGGAAGTAGACTATAGTCGGTACGATTTGTGATGACATAGTCGGTAATTAAATCCAAGGCAGAATAAAATAGATCGTTCATCTTCCACTTATACTTCATAAGCTGATGATCCACCCTAAATGTTCATCTGATCAATGCAAGACAGCTCTCATAAACGATCATGATTATATTATTTGGAAGTAAGGAACAGTTGTACTTGACATTTATTAATTTAACTTGTATGTCCATACTCAGCGGTGGATTCATCTATTTTCTATGTAATAATAGATCAGGATATTACCCTTTACAAAACTTCTGGATTCCTCCTGCGTCGGTTTTTGCTGAGTCGAACTTGCTGACGTTTCGCCAATCATCCTGTTAGCTTCTTCAGAGCTCAACTGAAACTGAACAGTTTTCGTTTCGACTCAGCAAAAACCGACGCAGGAGGAATCCAGAAGTTTTGTAAAAAGTAAAAAGTAAAAAGTAGCTTGTGGAAGTTTCTTTGAAAAATTAGTTCAGGATATTCCTTAATGATATTCGAATATTTAAGTAGATAAATTTCAATAAAAAAATTATAATAATTTGTTATATAAAATGTTGTCCGAAAATTCCATGCATTAAAAATTAAAACAATAGCAAAACAATCCGAAAATTAAAAAATATATATAATACCACATAAAATATAAATTGGCCAGACGAAATATACAAGTAAACTATATTTAGTTTCTATTTACGATGAAACATCTTCATCATCAGAGCCAAATTTGGAACTGCCATTAACAGAAAATGATCCTTCGTCTACATTAATAGCAAGTGTTCTCCTTTTTCCAGTATTCTTTTATCATATTTTCTGTATATGTTATACGTCTGATCCAATTTCCTTTATTAACTGCTTCCATAGAGATACTACTGCAGTATCATCTCAAGGCACGATGATAGTGCACTTATTTTTATTAAAAAATATTTTTCACTGACCCCACACCAATTCTATGGCATTCAATATGCAATGGTAAGGAGGTAATCTTAAAACTTTTTGACCCATTTAAGCAATTATTTTGTCTATAGCATACGGCAAGTTTGTTATTAATTTTTGTAAATTTTTTACAACCCACATTTTACATCATTTTATGGATAATTAATCCGCTTACTGCGCAGCTAATTGATAATTTCTTCTTCTCTTGTAGATGCATTTAGTACACTTTCACGAAATCTAGAATTATACCATGCATTATCCATAACAATTAAAGACGGCCTTTCGAGTTTCATCAGCACTTTTTCAAAAATGCGACCCTGTTTTATAGTGGAATCTACTGAATCATCCGGTTATTGGTGCTATCTCTGTCGAGTGTACGACACCAGGACGTAATAAACAAAGTTAGAACACTGGTAAGTAATGAGTGGGTGTTACCAATCTTAGTATACGAGTGGAAGCGGGTAAAATACTGAGGCACATTCTCTATATATGGAATGGCGATCTCTGGGATTTCTGAGCAACTTGACCTACGTTTTACATTTCCTTGGTGGACGAAAAGCCCATGTAACGCATCTCCAAAATCTAAGCATATTTGTATGGCCTTCGTTATGGTGTATACAGTAAAACTCGCACCTTGCACGTGCGGAAGAAAGCGATAGCGATCACAATACATTTATAACAGAAGAAATAAAACCGTGTCCGAATGACAAGCCGTTAAATGGGGGTCGAAAAAGACGAATTGAAACAAAACTCAAAAAGTGGGTAGCCGTTACACGCGTACACGACAAAGATACTTGCCATGGATGCAACGTTGCCACACCACACCTTTCGTTTGTAAGGATATTTTTAGATAATATGTAGAATAATAAACCTTTACATTATAATATTTACTTTATTATACAAAACTTGATGTGTGGAAAACTTGGAATATATATGCCCCAAAATAGGACAACATTCGTTTTGATGACCGCGCCCTCCGACCATCAGATGCGATGAGTAAATTACACTCTCCCATGACAAAAATTAACTGAAAAGGAAAAGGAACCTATAGTTGTAGAAACCTTTGTAATTTTAAACTTTAAAATTTCTGCGTGAATAATTTTTTGATATCAATTTTGTTCGTAAATCTAATTAGTATTATATATATTGTAACTCAGTCTATTCTAATCTAAGATGTTAACATTCTTTGACGAAACTTGAAATTGCATGGAGTGGAAGCTAATGCGCTTCTCAAACACAACCAATCCGGCAAACCTGGAAGTCTGTTCGCGCCCACGCCTCCGCTAATTATTTCGCTAAAACTGAAGCGGACGCACCTGTAACTTGTATCCACCCCCGGAGGCGCAAAACGTGTTATGTGGTGACGTCACAACGTCTGCTGTAGAAGGAAAACTAAACGAAAAACTCGACTTTCAAGAATTTAGGGTTTTTTATTGTTTAATCTTCCTGATGCAACGTGCTTCGATACCTATTATATTGTAGGTTGTCTCGGAAAAGTGTAGAGTAGGAGAAGACATAGGCGTAATTACCCACACTTCGGCAAATAAAATATACTTTATACTAATTGTTGTCTCTGTTGTCATTTTCTACCACTTACCTGATATATTCACACACTTGAAGGACTAATGAAATCAGTAGTGTTCAGAGTATTATAAAATTAGTAATCAAATTCACAACAAATACAAGGAACTGTCGGCCAATATTCCCTGATGATCTTGAATTCTTGGGGTAGAGGACAGCAGATCAAGTGAAATTTTCCAGTTAGACCGGTAAAAGCCCTTGATGAAGACACTAAAAGTAATTATACTTACGAATTATCGCAGAAAGGTCTTTCATTTTATTAAAAAAAAAAAATGTGCAAACCCTAGATAAGATTTTAATAGAGTATGGACCATCTAAAAAATATGTGAATTTCTTCTGGGAAAAGCATAAACTTGAAGCATTTTTACTGGAAAGCTCCTGCTGATGACACTACTCGAGAAGTAATGAGAAGATTGAAAAAAAAGAAAGGGGCTAATAGTCCACCATATTGAAAGCGAAAAAGATTTTTTGAAAGCTTTGAATTCTAGAATCTGTTGAACATGTTCCGAATGAGTTTGAAAATTAATACGCTTCCTAATATGAGATTTTTAATCCAGAGGAGTTATTCTGTGCTCATTAACATTTCAGAGGTCTTTATTTTGAATACATCAATTTTTCGAAACGTCTCAATTAATTTTTATGCGTGTGCTTCATCAGCCAACAAAAAAAATTCTGATCGACGCAAAAATACTTTCCCCGTAAATTCAAAAAATGCTATTTCCATCCTCATTTGATATCGCCGAATTGCAGATATACGGTCCGAAAACAAAACGTCCTGTATACGTGATAAATCACGCTCGCTGTTCAGACGCGTTGTTAACATTCCATAAAATCTCGGTTCATGCATGAAAATATTATGTCTAGATCAAGACAGGTAGAGAAAACGATACACGAAAGAAAAAAAAATACACACGAAAACAAGTCCCTTAATAAATATTCAAATTCGGCCCGCGTAATAAATTCCGAAATAAAATTATGGACCTATTAAAACGGACAACATATTAATTCGACAAATGTGCGTTAGAAACGAAATGTAGTTTTGAAGATTGTCCAAAAACTTACCTGGGCTAATTTCAGTTACGGTCCTTTTAAAATCACCCAGTATTCACTCGTTGATTGATAAAGCAAAGGAGACATTCATAAATATAACTCGTATTCGTAAGCGCCGATCTGATTGTGATAAAAACACACGCAAGGCATTCACAGAACTCCTGGACTATGGGAAAAGTCAAAGTCAATCGAAGATATCGCTTGGAGAAAGCAATGTTGTAGTATTTTTGTTGTTAGGGAAGGTTTAAAAGTCAGCGGAAAATGCGAAAAAACTGAATAATGAAATTAATATCAGTTTTACATTTAAGATTGATCGTGACAAGTTTCATGCCATTCGATTGTTAAGGGTTTTTCCGTCTTTAAATCTTTCGTTAATGGAGTGGTGTACGAAGAACGCAAGACGATACCAGTGATATACGCGTGCGATAAATTAAAAATTGGACATGCGCCGGGATAAATTATCGATAAGGAATAAACGTATAATGAGGTGTTTAATAAATATCAACCGCGATGAAAACTCCGAGTGAATGATGGAAGTTAATCTTCACGTCGCTTTTATTTCTAGGGGGTAAATAAATTATGAAGACTGACTGACAATGGCTACACTGCCACTCAATTATTTCAACTATAATAAAAAAATTTCTTCGACAATTTAAGGTAGGTTGATATTATATATATATATATATATATATATATATATATATATATATATATATATATATATATATATATATATATATATATATATATATATATATATTGCTTAGAAATGTGTATTTTGTGTGCAATTTGTTTTAATAATGCATGCTAGACCAGAAGAGAGTCCTTTATGTACACCATAAAAGGGAGTCCAGACGTAAGAGGACAATTCAAAGTTTATAATACATTTAGGCTGATGAAGTCCTGGATCCCCCTCATGATATGATTATAAAAGTTAAGACTTGAATTCAGTGTAAACCCTATATCGTTGATAATGGAAAACATCATCCAATGCCATAGATATATTTTATATTAACTCGTCAGGTGATTTAATAATAATAATGCTTAAGAGTAACAAAACATGCACGTCATTTAATAAGAATTTGAAGAGAAGAGGCCCAAGGCGTGACCCATGTGGTCCCCCAGAAAATTACCTAATTTACGATCAGATAAAACCTCACCTTTAAATCTAGTGCTCGTCGGTACCGATCAATTTAAGTTTAGAATAAAATATATTTTGAATTAATTTAGTTTTTCTTTTAAATGTTTCCTTCTTTATTATTTTTCTAATTATCATTTGGACCCCTATGTTATTATTTGGTAGGAATCGTCTTATTTATAAATTACAAATTATATTTATATCAAAATCATTTGAGTGTTATTAGTATATAATTAATTTCTTATATTATTAATATTTGTGAGATAAAAATATTTAATAAATATAAATATAGTAAAATGTGTGAATTTAAATATCATAATCCCTGCTCCGTTTTTACTGTTTCTTCTTTATATTTTTATTTTAACATTTTTTTTTTAATTTAGATCATTTCGTTAGCGGCGACTCCGATCCGATCAAGTCGTCAGGATGACGATCTGAAAAAGTATAACAATCGTTTTGTCTTAAATGAGTTGCAAAAGGAATTTTAACAAGCCCTATTAGCTAATCGTCGATTAAATAAATCGATCGACAACACAATAGTGCACAGTAATATTCTTTAATTGTTTCTCTTAATAATCCGGTTCTTTCATTGCCTTGGCTCACGACTCTTTGCACAGCCGAACAAAGATATTTATTGTTTGGACACCGAGTTTCCGTTTGTCTATTTTAAATATTTACGTGGCGGTATTTTTAATTTTAATTTTGGAGACTAATATAAGGAAATACGCAAATCTAAACTTCCTATTTCCGTTGGGTTTTCAATCACACGGTCGAGTAATAAGAAACTTATGGTGGCCGGAGGAAATGGTTGATATTTTAGTTTCTTTGACGGTTCTGGACTTTTAAATATTTGCCGTTTCCGTAAAATGTTAGATAGATAGATGTTGGATAAACAGCGAACGGTTGAATTTCTAGAAAAGTGAGTGACATGTTGGCATTCAAATAAAAAAAATAAAAAAGCTTCAGAAATACAGTTTAAGGAATAAAAAATCATAGTAAAATGTAAACAAATCAGGGAATGCTTTTTAAAAATATTTGTCATTTGTTGTTTTGTAGGGCAGCTCGAGCAGCTTGTTTTGGCATTTTAGGTTGCAGATCGTCATGACTATAAACCATAACTAAATATCTTTTCTTACCTTCCCTAAGGCTGTATAAAACTTTTTGAATATAGAACTGTTCTTCCAAATCATATTGAAGACCTTAATTAAAAAAAAAAAATTAAAAGTTAAAACTGTGATTGAAGAGTTTCTAGACATTCAAGCATTCTACACTATATCTGAGTATCTAGTACCGTATTCAATAATAAATGTCTCAATGAATGTTAGCGTATATTTTTCGTGTCTGTCCTATATTTAATATTATTTATAAAATCTACATATTATTCCAATTGCAATTTTGTTCATCTTTTAAGTTTGAGCTTCCTTCTGTGTCTCACTGAAATGTTGTCGGTAAAATATCTATGTATCCATCTACAAAACTGACTACCTTGAACGATATTTGCCACATGAAATGCTAATCTAGAAACCAGATTTAGAGAATATCGAAATATTATTTAGTTTTTGGAAATCGGCAACAATATCTTACATGCACAGCAGAAATCCATAATTCAAAAGACATATTTGCATTGTTCTTTAAAAACAATTCGAAGTAAAACTGTCTTCTAGGCTTTTCTTGTGTCCAATTTCTCTTCTAGTCCTACTCTGAATTTTTTTAGAAACGCATGAAAATCTTCGGTTATCAACCCTTTCTTGACACAACAATTCAAGTTGAACTTTTCCTACTGTACTTTATCCAATATTTGTAAAATATAGCAATGAACCACGCAGGAAACTAAAGCAACATCACGACCACAAAATTGTATCATGCCGACGGAAAAGAAAAATACAAATAATTTTACCAAAACTGTCCGGTCCGTCTGACGTCATCCAAAAGCATTTTAGGACGCATAAACGTGTAAATGACACGTAGGGATAGGTGAAGATATCAGTTGTGCTTAGAAGGGCAAGAAACTACAATTCTTTTTATTTTAATTCATTGACCGCGTGGAACTATCCAAACTACCCACAACAGAGGTACTGTAAGTTCTAGAGAATACAGGGATCCTCTACGAAAGTGAGCAGAATCGACTTCGGTCAGCGCTGAATTAGAGGTGCGACATGTTTAAAGAACTGACGCGTGACATTTTACGCCGCCACCAAATTTAATAACGGTGCGTGTCGTATTAAAAAAAAAACGCCTTATTAATTGTCGAACACGGAAAAAAACGCACGCACGTACGAGAACGGCACCCGATTCATTTTGTTTAACGCGGTCGTTTGTTTTTTTTTTATTCTGACGAGAGGCAGAATGGAAAATAAACACACGTCAAGTGACGATGCAGGAATTTCGTGGATAAAGTCGTTTGTCGCGTGCTTACGTTTTTGAACGCCCGCAATGTGTAGCTACTTTTTCCCACTTTGTTTGTGTTAATACGCGGGCTTGAACTAATTGGGAATACACCGGTAGAGTACTTCAATTGAGCGTATCGGCTTGATACTATTTTGCTGTGAACAACCCTGGTTTTGAGAAAAATTTTAGCATTTAGTAATAGGTAGATACAACAATATTTGACAAATCACAATTGTGATAGCTGCACTATTATGATAGTCACAATTAATTTTAATTGATACATGTTTGATACATAATCTTTTAAAGTTACATGGAAAAAAAAGTCAATTAAATATAAATTTTCTACTCCTTCCTAATTACACACTAATCAACGATGATCACAGCGGCATTACCCACGTTCAGATGCCACTGCTTTTCGGTAGATTTTAGGCAATACATATTTTAACGTTTGTCAATTCTGATAGTTACTCAGTAATTATATGCGATCTATTTTACAATAATGAATAAAAAACTAATAGTCGTACAAACAATATAGTAAGCAACATATTGATAAACTTATTAAAGTATATATGGGTATAAAAAAATAGTCGGTTGTTTAATTATAATATTTTTGGTCCCGCTGGGCGCGCAAATACTGGTAGAAAAAGTTTTTTTTTTCAAAAAATGTCGATAATTTAGAGATATTTTCAAAAAATAATTACAAGTTTGAATTTCTTGTCCTCGAAAACCCCACAATGCAGATTTTTACCCACTTTTGCTTACTTACCAGTAGGATATACTTATACTTGGTAATATACTACTTACCAAAAATAATTGATCAAACCAATCGTTGTCATTAATTTCAATCAATTGTTTCTTAACTGGAAGGCTCTCCGAACACTTCAGTCTCTTCTGAGGTATTGTTACAACAGGCTTTTGGATGACTGCTTCTTGTGTAAGGTCATTTGTAATAGGGAGATGCCATTCTATATCTAGTGTAAGTACGCAAATCTTGTATTTTATGTTTAGCTAGAAATACATATGTACAGTAAAAAACAGATTGAGTACATATGAAGACCCAGACACACAGTAGTAATTATTAGATCCTAAATTAGAGACAGATACACCTCCAAACTCCCACAACCATAAATATAATCTATGATGCGATGCTTTGGTTTTATGATATTCATGCAGGCTATTGGAGACAATATATGCTAAGCTATTCCCAACTATTTTGTACAAATGATGTCTAAGTTTGCCAGTGTCCTGTAGATATATTCTGACCCTAACCGTTTACTAATTGCTGTCTAGCCAGACATATCACATCTCACTTTAATGACTTGACAAAGTGTTGCATTTGTCTATATGGCGTTAAACTAATTAAAATAGCAATAACAACCTCATCCAATAAATCCTCCCTCGAGTCTACTTACTTTCCGGTATGCGGCAAGTGAAGAAAGAGCAATCGCCATTAAAACATTTCCTCTCGGTTTCATATATCATATACGGAGGATCCGCTCTTTTAATTCCTCCATACTCGACCTCGGCATCATATACGGGCAATAAATATGACGAATATAATAAGTTCGGAAGATCCTATGCCGTACGTCATGCGTACGATATTATTTTGTTGGTACCCGTGAATCATTGCTGCCAACCCCCGCCTATGCAGGAACATCTTCGCGCAGCGGGCACCGCGTACGGACAATGCGCCCTCGGTTTTTTATATACGTTCCGTTGGCAGGCAATAAAGATGGAGGACCTAATTTTCGGCTGATATATATACGCCAGTTATTCTGGTCGATACGGTTTCTAAACTAGAGGGCTAAAATTTACGTATACCATTCTTAATATTAGAACGATAATGAAGTTGTCGTCGTCGTCAGCTACTCCAATGATAAGAAGACTTAAAGCACAAGCAAATAACTAATATTCTTATATTCTATAAGAATCAGCTTCCAAAAGTCTGTCAACTGCCTTATTCAACAAGTTACAGCAGTAGTAATTAGAAACGTCTTGCGCCTCTTTTGACTGTCACACGTCTCTATGTAAGAGTCACTTGGGCTGAATGATAACATAATTACTTTGCAAGATATCATCAATGATCAACCACCCACTAAAATTCCATTCAGATACAACGTAAAATTATTGTATTTTTTCGTTTCCCGTTACGAAACCTGATAATACATCTAATATGCAGCATCACTAGGCCAGAGAATAGACAAAAATCCAGCGCGAAACTTTGCCTAAACTAACCGAAAAATAAAGATAAAATTTGCCGATGCACTCCATTATCATTAAGGTAATTAATTATACTTTGAAATTTTAAATTTGCTATAATTTAGTGTATTAAATGGAATCCTTCTGCTGGTAATAAGCTAATACACCAACAATAAATTAATGTTAACTTAACCAATTAAGATGCCACGTTGCGCTGCACAGAATATTAAGAGCAGTTTTCGACTCTATTCCCGCCTCTCTGTCGTTAGTACTTCCAAATAAATTCTGATAAAAATATTTTCTACCCATTGTGCTCCATGCTGATGGTTTTTTCACGTTCATGTCTGTTTGAGTTCCCGAACTCGGTTCACCCGTAGGAAGGTAGATGGCGAGACATGTATTGCTTCAAAAAATTAAACTGTATTTAAAATAAGGCTGATACCGCTTTTTTAGAATTTCGACATTAAAAGCTTATCCATAAAAATGTTTTTTTCTTACTTAATATGCAACAAAACTCATGGAAACGTTTTTGAAAACCTTGTACAATGTAATCAGGGTTTTCGGTACGCGTGTGGCTTTGAGGGCAAGAAATGGCCAAGCGCGTAGGATTGCAAGGACCAGCGCGACGTTGTACGACAAAAGAAAATCGCAAAACTTTCGGCTGTGCCTCGGTCGGAATAAGCTTGTTGTTTCTCGAAACCAACCTTCGCCAATAAATCAAAACACATTAGTGCGGTCATGTAGGCACGGGTATTATTTATTGCGGGAAAAAAGGTTTGCACACATGCACCGGTTTGTCGTAATTTGCATTTCACTTGTATTACTGTCGGAGAGAGCAACGTCCCGGAATCGCTGATCGAGGTTCTAGTATAACGTACTGGGTGTAACAATGACATATTGTATATTCAACTGTATATAATTGACATATAGGTTTATAGGTATTTGGCAATAGAATGTGCAGGGAACAACTTTCAGCACATCATAGAGAACTTCTTATCTATAAAAACTGAGATCGGGATGATTGGAGAACACTATTTCACACAATGTATGCGCTATGGACCAAAATTGGATTTTTCTAAGTAGCGTAAACTTTCCAGCACCTTTGGATTCTTCATCACAAAATACGTGATTGAAATCTCAAATCTTATAGGTTAGAGATCGTAGCAAAATGAAAAGCAAATTTTGACTAAAATTTAATGACTCGAAATACGCCGCTAATAAAAAAGAATTATGAAAGGAATGACAAATAAGAACATAATGCATAATGCTTTCTCCATACAAATTGCTTTTTGTGCATAAATTTAAAATTCCTTTTGATTGTTTTACAGTAATATATACGTACGTCATGATAAGCTCATCGAAGTACTGGGAAAACTCAACCTAGATAGTGGGGATTTCTCATTGATATCCAATCGTTATTGGCACCATAAAGCAGATGTTATTTTACAATCACGCAGTCCTGAAGAAGAGATTCTACGGGAATGAGACAAGGATGCAACCTGTCGCCACTGCTATTTAATATATACTCTGACAAATGTGACAGTTGGTGTCAATGATAATGGAAGATTGATCAGAATCCTCAGATACGTAGATAATTTGGAAGATCTGCAGGAGCTTTTTGATTGAATGAAGTCAGTAATCGGTATGGACTGGAAATGAACATCAAGAAAACAAAGTACATGGTAATCGAACGCCAACAAACACGTACATGAGTCACAGTCGGTGGAGAAGGAATGAGAGAATTAGCAAATGCAACAACCTCTACAAGTATTTTTCAAAACAAGAATATTTCTGTGTATCAGTGATCTCTCCATAGAATTCCCAAAAAGGACGCTGGAATATGATGTGTTTCCAGTGTTGTCATACGGAATGGACCCATGGACTGTCTGCTGAGAGGAGTGCTGCTGAAAAAAATAACAGCCTTCGAAATGTGCTCGTATAGGCGAGTCCTGGGGATCCCGTGGACAGATAGAGTCAGAAACGAGGAAGAACAAACAAAATCGAACAAACCGACAAACCGAACTCACTCACACCATCAAGAGAAGAAAACTCGAGTATTTTGGTCACATAATGCAGAGCGACAAATAGGAATAAAGGAACAGAAAATATATTGGCATGCAGGACTAAAAGCATCTTCGAACAGCACAAACATGTAAGGCGATTTTCACTCACTTATTCTTCATTCATGAACGGAACTTGAAACAAACCAAAACTAATTTTTCGTAGAGGTATAGCAAATTTTAGGAACAAAATTCGTGAAGTGATTGCTGGAGAAAGTGTCGTACACAAAAAACGGATATTTAATATGGATTATTATTTATTATTTTGAGACTTAACGTATGGTAAACTAATCGAGTTTTAATAACATTATTCATCGGAACATGGCAACGGACTGCAGACAGGAAACAATTAATTACCGGGGTGTTTTTGGGCACGAATTCCACGGTGGTGGGTATGTATAGATAATTTATCGTTTCTGGAGTAAATTTTTGCATAAATTACATCTCTCCGAGCCGGCTATACGACGGGGTCAGGTCATACCTGTGGAATGCATCTTATTACCATTATCATTTCATTAACGGTCCGGTGGATCATTTATAACCCGCTGTCACTCGAGCTGGCTAGTTCGGGCCAGCTGCCATTGTTTCTCCTGAGCCTATACTCTCGACCTTTCGCTTTTAAATTTGACGTCGAAAAAACAATCAGTTATAATAACGCGAGAGAACTGCTCCGCCAGACCACGTGAACAGGACGAAACACAATTTATTCAGGTATAGATTTCTTTTGTTATCGACGGACGCTTAATCATTATCGATTAAGGCGGGAGAAGTACGTTGAATGCAAGCGTCGGAAAATGTACATCAAGAGGACGAAAATTGCGATACCTGGTTTTCCAGAATCATTTCAATTATTTAATTTCGATAGTCCCCATAAACGTCCCCATGTTCTGGTTGCATTTAACTTTAATCGTAAAATTTTTCGTACAAATGAAGGTGCAAAGAATTCTATTTAACCATTTAATTTTTCAAAGAATCTTCGGCAGGCCACTGTAATACTATTTACAAAAATTTTGGATTCTTCCTGCGTCGGTTGTTGTTGAGTCGAACTTGCTAACATTTTGACAATCATCCTGTTGACTTCTTCAGAGCTTAAATGAAACTGTTTCGCATTTTACTCTGTACCTGCTTATATATTTTTTAAGGGGGGCGGAGCTAAATGATAATAAATAATAAAATTTTATATCCAATTTCGTGATTATTTTCGGCAACTGCTAATGAGTTTATTTGTCTTAGTCTTCAGGCTCATTCATGTTCTTTAAGCCTAGTTGATATTTTTCATCCGGTCTGTCCAATGTATTCTTTGCGGCATATGCTGTAAACTCGTGGCATATCGACGTTTCGAAGATGTTAAGGTATTTTTGGACAAATGGTAAATCTGATTTTGACGTTATATTTCTTTACAACTTTTGATATGTGGTAAGTGATGTTTTGAACGTAAGGAAGGACAACAGTGGTCAGTGTGGGATTGCTTTCGGGCTCATTGCTATTGGAAGGTTGTGGTGAAGTGTATTTGGTGATGGATCGCTTAATATCTTTAATGTGGAAATTATGAGAGAGAAGAGCAGAGATAAGATGTTTTAATTCTGGGTTCAGTGACTCGGGCTGAGATAGTTTCACGACCCTGTAAACAAGAAAGTTTATAACCGATTGAGCCGAATGGTGATGTGACAATGCATTAAGGTATCGGTCTGGGTGCGTAGATTTCCTGTAAACACAAAGACTCAATGTTCGGTCTGATTTTTTATTAGAAAAAATATCTAAGAATGGGAGGTTATTATTAGTTTCTAAGTCAATAGTAAAACGTATGTTGGAGTGTATATAGTTTAAATGTCTAAGAAAATATACTAGGGATTCTTGACCTCGAGGCCAAATAACAAAAGTATCATCGACGTAGCGTTTCCATTATCACCAGTCATCGCGAATATATTTATGGAAGCCTCTGAGAAGAAAGCTCTTCACACCTTCCATTCAAAACCAAAATTATGAGGCCAAATAACTAAAGTATCATCGACGTAGCGTTTCCATTATCACCAGTCATCGCGAATATATTTATGGAAGCCTCTAATACGAAAGCTCTCGACACCTTCCATTTAAAACCAAAATTATGAGGCCAAATAAGGGACGAAAAATATCAACTAGGCTCAAAGGACATGAAAAAGCCTTAAGACTAAGACAAATACTCATCAGTAGTCTCCGAACACAATCACGAAACCGCACATAAAATTTTATTCGGTAAAACTAAAACTCAAAAAAAAAACAAAAAATCCGAGAGTCCATAGAAATCTATAAACAACCTAACAATCTTAACCGCGACTCAGGTCACATGTCACCAATATGGTAATCAATCATCCAAAACGATGTTCATGCCCCTCATTTAGCCCCCCCCCCCCTCCAAAAAAAAAACAAACGATATATAAGCAGGTATAGAGTAAAATGCTAGCCAGTTTGAGTTAATCTCTGAAGACGCCAACAGGATGATTAGCGAAACAATAGCAAGTTCGACTCAACGATGCAGGAGGAATCCAGAAGTTTTGTAAATAGTATAACTATTTTTTTGAATGTGTCTATTGTATGTAATAAAATTATATTAAGTTAAGATCACAAACAAACAAATAGTAATTTAAAAATATGCAGGCATACAGCATATTCTCCAAGCTCAATAACCAGAAAAGTAATACACTCTTGGCAGTTCCAAAAACTTAGACTACTCAATGAAGATTGAAACTACTAACAATTTACAAGGAAAGCAATCATTCGTTTAATTCGTTTAATTTAGTTATGTAAAATCACAACTTGCTTTATAATCTAAAAGAGTCTTCCTGAGAATGAACGCAAAAAGTGAGATTACGCACGCAATATATAGCAACCTATCTGGAGCTAAACCAGTTTTCTGAAAATCAAATTATTACCGACTTGTTCATCGCTCACTGTAATATTAAATGTTATTTTGTGATATATTATGAACATAAAATGGAAACATAATATTGCCTCTAAATAGTTAAACAAGTATTTTTTAATTGCTTATTTTTGTTTTATTTAGTTTTTATTTCAAACATTTTTGAATTTTGTTCATGGGCTGGGATAAAGTTTGCCTTTAACTTTTGTTAACAGAAGATTAATTTAAAAAAGTGAATTTTGCACCAAAAACTATCCCGTATAAAAGCTGAATTATACAGGTGAGTCGCCAATAAAAAGTACAAAACGTATGTTTACACCGCCTAATGAACCGTCAAGTTATTTATTGACTGCACAATGTTTTTTCTAACGCCTCGTATATTTATTTTAACACGCCCGGCATAAATCTCGCGGCGTATAAATTACCCCGATAATACAGTTACCCACATACGTGCACCGTAAACACATAAACAGATTTACCCCAAAATGCCGTCAAGCTTATTTTTACTACTCCGCGATGCTACTCGGTTTAACGCGAACTTTTTCACACTCTCAGTTTCGAATATTTAACAGTCAAGCGCGCCAGGAAATGTTTACCACAGACCGACACTAAACAGCAGCGAAGAGGAACGATCTGGCTATGCGGCGTACCAAGCAAATGTTACGCTTTTGTTGTGACGATCCAACCCGCTTACCACAGATCAAAAGTAAATGATTTCGTAGTTACAGAGTACAAAAGTGCTTATTGCATTTAATTTTTAAATAACCCCACCTCCAGCCCATCCTAAAATCCTATACGATTGATTGAACTATACTAATGAGAAATAAAGCAATCTTGGTTGATCTTTTTCTAGAAATTTCTTAAGATATTTAAATTTAAATATCACTCCCCGTATTTTGTTTAATAGAATTTATATTAGTAAATCTCATTTAATATGCCCTATCTATACTAAAGTTTATATTATATCAATTTATTCTGTTTGCGGAATTTCTTCTGTAATGTTTATTTTTAAAAGACCAAAGCTTGGCAAATGGTTTATACGGATCTTCTTCTTGTTCTCGTGCCTTATCCGTTTCGGATGTTGGCGATCATCATCGTTATTCGAACTTTATTGGCAGCACATCTGAATAGCCGGTAGAGGTAGCACCATAACATTTGCGAAGGTTTGCCAACCAAGAAATTCTCTTTCTACCCGGGCCTCTTTTTCTTTTCTTTTATAATATTCAAATTTACGTTTTTTAATTGTAAGTAAGAGTTATGGCTGGCATCTCATTCAGCCCAGAACTTCATTATTTGTTGTGTGATCAATCCAAGTTATCTTCAGGATTCTTCTGGAAATCCACATCTCAAAGGCATTAACTCGTTTCTCCATAGCCCTCGATATTGTACAACTCTTCACTCCATACGGAAGCACCGGATAGAAGTAGCAGTTTCCTATTCGTTTTTTCAGCTCGAAATTAAAGTCTCTGTGGGTGAGTAGATTTTTCATTGTAGTGAAAGTGCTCTGAGCTTTTCCTATGCGACATTTGATTTCCACAGAATGATCCCATGCTTCAGACAGAGTGCTTCCGGGATGAATAGGAAACAGTAAGTATTTTGTTTTTTCTTCACAATTACGAGTTTAGAGATAATTTGTTTATTTAAAACCAGGTTTGTATGATTTTCAAATATTTTCCAGCTGTAGTTTTTACGTCCAAGTATCTGTATTTTTTGTTTATTTTTTTGAATTTTAAACTTCATATTATTTAACCCCGGAAGCCTACGTAGCTTACGACTGTAATAACTGGTATTGTCCATTACTATGACGGAATTCTGAGAAATTTTACCGTCTATGATAATCGAGATTTTAACTTTTTTACAGCTAAGCCACAAAGCATTTTGGACCCAATCGTTTTCTGACCCTAAATGTTCTACCCCTTCCGGAAGAATCGAACCATAGTTTGGATGGGGTGTCTTGCTAACACTACGGTGTGCTCTATATGTTAACAATAAATTTCATTAAGGCAAATGATAGAATGATTCTCATGCTGTCATTTTAGCACTGCCTGGAATTCCATGCTTCTTGACTATTTTGTGGTATTTGGAGCTCATTGAGAACAAAAATTTGGCACTTGAGTTTCGCTATTCACAAGCTATTCCTTCAGACTTCCTAGTATAAGTACCACTTGCTCTTTGTCCATGTCGTAAAGTTTGCGCCTTACTATTTTTATCGCCTTCGTCAAAACCTTTGTTGGAATAGGATTTGCCACTATTCTTTTCACAGAAGTGATGGTTATCTTAGTCAGTTCACATAACTCATTTTCAGCAGCACCAGCGTTAAATAAAGAATTATAAACAGTTTTTATTTCTTGCTTGGCATCGAGAGATAAACGCTTTTTCTTTAATGAAAGGCTGTGCCTAGCCGAATAAATGTATCTCCAGGAACTAAACATAAAGATGTTTTTAAAATCAATATTTGACAAAACAACAACGCTCTATAATTCTGTTCATTTACCGAGAGAAATTAAGAATATTTTTTCGATAATAAAAAATAATAATATAATGGGCATTTCTACCTATTTAATATCTTTTTTCAACACTCGTCTGTAAAATACCTAATTACCCATCGATCTAGCGTGCGAGAAGTGTCACTTTACCACGTCAGTTTCGTTTCCCCTGATTCCGAGCCTCTTCGGACATTTCCGTGATTTTACCGCACGGATTTGGGAGCAATCGGATGTTTTCGGAGATATTTCCCACGCTTTGAATTTTGACGTTTGTCAATTCTGACGGTCATGTCAGTGAATGTGTTAGTGTTGTTTTGCGAAAATGTACCCAAAAACTAACGGTCGTAGAAAAAGTATAGTATGCAACACGTTTGGTAAACTTTTTAACTCACTCGTTTATTGAAAACTCGTGAGTGAAATGCCCTTTACCGCACTTGTTGCATAATATACTATTTAAATAAACATTACTCATACCACGACTGCCAAAATATGTGAAAGCAAAATCACAAATATCTAAAGTTCACGGTATTGCATATAAAAAAGTGCCCTTTTCTATCTGGACGATTGTTTTAATTAAAATTAAATTAAGGAAACGTCAAAAAATTGTACCGGTATTAGATACCGTTTTGTTCGTGTACAGGTTTCCAAAAAACTGGTGATATTACGCACTAAAAGCTTTGTCAAGTAAAGCGATACAGGTTTTAATATCCCGAGCTGATTAAACAATTTATTACGAGTGTCACGTAGGCTGTAGGGAGCAAAATGTGAATATCAAAACAGCACCTCGGCAATACAATGGAAGGCTTACCGGAATATATTATGTCAAGATTGTGATTATGGTAATAGAGCAGAAAAACAGATATCGTGTTAGTTTTGTAGTATTATAATATGGCATAAAACATTATAAAAACTGTTTCTCTTTCTGACCCATCTGTAAATGCAAATTTTTTCTATATATCTAATACCCGACGTAAACAAATTGAAAGACATTTAATCCACTAATAAATTGCTCATGTCGAAACTGAAATCACGGCGATGATGATACGTTTGTATATGTAGCCTCATAACATAACAGGAATTCACAAATGAGATTCCTGAGTTAAATTCTTTATAGAGAAGGTAAAGAGACGTGGGCAATTATATTAATATCTCTGAAGAAGATTTTTTAGGTGGTCATCACATTCCGAGTGCATTTGAACATATAAATAATGCTATACTACTTATTAACCAAAACTAGCTATTATACTACTGATATTGTCACATTTTAATTTTATTGTTTGTTCTTGTGAAAATAACTATCCCATCATACTGCTTAGTCGAATCTTTTGAGGGTTCAAGGGCTAATGTTATTGTTGTTTTTGTCATTTTTCCGATTTTAGGGGTTCTCCATTCATAATTTTTTTGTTAGGGTAAGTATGTAGAGTACGTGTTTCCAACTATTTCCATCAACTAATGCGTACTAACATAATTTGAACGCTTAACCAATAATCCCACAGTCTTTTCAAACGAACTATAGCGCCCCGTTCAGTACGACACGTTTTTTTTAAGACAATAATTTGTTTGTCATTCGAAAATCTGTGCCCTATTATTTATCTGGTGTGTTCGAAATGGACGACATTTAAAAGTGACAAAGCGGGGCGTGACAACATTCCATTTTGAAGCTATTACCGCTCGATGGACAACCGATCCTGACGATAAGCGTCAGGGATTTTTCTCATTGATGAAGCTAACTTTAGGCTAAATAAAACCATAATTATATGCATAAGGTATAGTTTGTTCGGAATTAGGTCCTATCGTTGGCTTGTTGTTTCCAAATGGCCGATTTTTGACTGGATTTTTTAAAAATAAAAGTTCTGGTCTTATTGTTTGCTTTGACTCTTTTTCAATTTAGTCTCGATTCTTCAATGTTTAGTGTTCATTGTTTCAGGTTTCAACAAAATTTTGTGTTATTAGAGGCCTATTGTAAGAAAACTACAAGTAACATTTATTTAGTGTTCATCATCATTCAATTAATTGCAGGTAGGTGGGGTCAAATTATTCACTACAATATATCACAGCATTCAGAAAATTTCAGACAGCTTAGGATATGGTGCATGCTTGTTTATTAAGTAGGTGTATTAGTAACTCGGTTTACCCTCTGATAGGTACTAATCAACATAACCACAAAAATATGTTTTCCATTTATTAATAATTAGCGAAAATCTGTTAGGAAAATACTCTCGATTGGATATCGTGAAAATAAAAGGCAGCCAATTTCTCGTCCGCTTTTTCGTCCATTTAAAGTCATAAATTTGAGTAATAAAGTGGCTCTCAGCGGGAGAAAATTAAGCTAAACTGTGTGTACATGTTGGTAATGCGAACGCATAAAACGATCAGCGGCGGTGAGGGTGGTGTGGGTTCGAGTAGAGTCTTTGATCTCGAAACACACTTAGTGCCCGCTGAGAAAAACTGTGGAGGGCGCAATACACTCAGGGGGAGGCACCTGAGGGGAGGTGTACCGATATAAATACACGCAGAGAAAACCTAAAAGACGTTAAAAACGAATCGGAAGCTAAACGTTATAAGGATAAATATATTGAAGATAACGAAGGTCCATAGTATTACCCAGACATGTAAATTCATTAACCAAACTAACCAAAACTAAATTCTGATGAGCAGAAATACAGTAGTCAATTAAGCTTATGTTATAGACAACAGATCTGACAGACAACAGAACTGGTGAATCAGGGAACCCAATTTGACGTTCACAGAGTCATAACACTAATAAACATGAAACCCTATTTTTTCAAAATATTTATGCAATTGGCTTAGTTGGGAACTTGACTTAGTGACGAAAACTGACAGCCGACAGGCCCATGCAATGTCGGGTAAATTGAGGAAACAGTGGAATAGTGATACAAGCAATGCACAACAACTGAATCCTTCCTATATAAGAAAAATATAACTGCTAATAATAATCGGAACACATTTTTACAATTATTTTTGGTGCTTTTTTAAGGAATATTTATTTGATTTTTAATAAGATTGGAAGAATGGAATTAGAAACTTAGCTTACAGCAACTAAAAAAAAAGAACTCTAGCCATCGAAATATACTTTTCAGTTATTGTAAAAATGAACCACTGGATGTTTAGCATAGCAATAATTTTTTGTGAGAGTAACTAAATTAATATGAAGGTAACACGCAATTAACTAATAAGCTGAATTAACCTTATGATTACTTATTACATTACATTAGTTAAAATATACTTTCTGTGCCTGTTGATACAGGGAGACCCTTGGCTTCGTGAAGCTTCGAGTTTTAGAAGGTCGTAATTTTTAGTGCTAACAAATTTATAATAAAAGAATATTACCTATCAAACTTTTGCCTTATTTTTTGATAAGAGAATACACCAAAGGTTGGGCTGCTTAATGGTGACCGGCTCCTTAAAAACCATGACAACTGTGTTCGTTGGAGGCCTTTCTAGAAATCAAGCCTTTACATCTTAAAGTGAGGCTCGAGCCCAAAGAGGATCTAAGATTGCGGGTTCTGGAAACTGGAAGCATGGAAAATAGAGGCGACAACTGCTGTCTGTCTCAGGAGGGAATGAAGATGATCTCTCTATGAAAAGGGGCAAGATTGAAGCTACCTTATGCTTTCAGACACCATGCAGAACGAAGATCCCTCTGTTTGTTTGGTCCACAGACAGGCCCAAAACGCCCACAGACACAAGCTCGTACATATAAAAACCACTCCCAAGCCGCAGATATCTCTGCCTCTCAGGATGTACAGCAGCGTTTTCCAAACAAACATTATGTGCTTTCGAGAACTTAATTTGAAGCCGAAATGTCTACTTGACTGTCGAGAAAAATTGAAAGACTAGCGGAATGTATTTCCATCCCTGACTACTAGGACAGAAACGTATCGCAGAAAAATACTACAATACAATACGATATGTATGGAAGTTGTAAAGACATTGACAAAGTATTTATAGTAAAAACGTGTGCCAGCAGAAAGCTTATAGGTTTAAAAAGTAGACTTTAGAAGAGTTTAAATTGTTAACGTGTTAAAGTATTTTAGTTTCCCTCATCTTCAATTGTCAGTGACTGAAAATGGGTCTTATTACCTTTTCCTTCTAGTGCCTTATCTGTTGACGTTGACTATGAGATTTTGCGCCAATCAGGACCTTTTTTGCCTTCTAGTTTTCCCTGTGTTTTAAGTTTGAGTATTCGATATTTTTCTTTCGATTTTTTCTCTCCTTAATCGTCTTTAAGAGTTCTTTATTATTATTTACTGTTTGGAACATGGTGTCGTTAGTTGCATGGTGTGTCCATGAGACGGACATTTCAAACACCCCCACTTGTTTTTCTGCAGCTGCTGTAAGAGTCCATGCCTCTACGTAACATTTAAGCAGCCGTATTTGGAGATTAAGGTTTAGATTATAGAGAACGTTTCTGACGCGGCTGAATGCTGAGCGGGCTTTTTCTATTAGAGTAATAATTTTCCGAGAGTGATCCCATCTTACCCTTACTACCAGACATCTTAAACAAACGAAGTTTTAGTATTCTAATCAAGATAGAACCTTATACGATGGAACAGTTTTATACCAAGACAAGAAGTTTGTAATCATCGCAACACAAATACACTGAGTAACTTGGGACGCGACCGTCATAACTGAAAAAGGTAGTTTTTTAAATATCTACCGAAAACATCCGATCTCTACCAACTAAAGCGGCTGGCAATAGTGTTTAATGAAGTTCACGTTTTAAGGTGACACCTTCCGCACATTTAATAGGTGCAAAATTGGATATTTTAGAGCAGGGAATCGAAAAAAAGCCATTGATAAATTAGCAGATCTCCAATTTAAATGGTTCACACTGTATATTCATTGACACTTCTTTAAAAACAAGTTTCAACCAACGAGGCGATCTACCGCGGGCAGCGGGGGCATAAATTCACACGTAGTGGCCCTGTAAAACATTAATCGACAGATTTACAAACTTTCCGCGCCCCAGACGTCGAACGAGCAACGTGTTTTATCAGACCGTAGTGTGTTGCATAACGCATTAACCACACACTGTATCGGCAAACGGGGGCATTTAAAACGATTTCGCTCCTTTTTCGACGTATCATCGGCACCGGCACACAAAAGGCGCACAACTGCCTTTAAACGGGCATTTAAAATTTATAATATCGTCGCGCTTTCGTCATTTTCTCATGCGGACCGGCCCGGAAAAAAGCTGCGCTCTTTTTTCCTCGCGCGACGCGCGATATATAAAATTTAATTTGTTATACGAGCCGGGCGGTGTAAAACACTTAATAGTATTAGTTTTTGGACGCATTCGTATTAATATTTCATAAAGCGGAGCCTATTAAAATGCCTTTATATACGCGTTGTTGTACTGTACCAATGCTTTGATGATTTTTGAGCAGGAGTTTAGCCGCATCTACCGTTACGAATATCTATCTCTATTTAACAATCCCCAGAAAAAGCGCCTAGAAATTAACCATGAATATTCCGAGTAATGAAAATATAAGAATTTTTTTTTCGCCTTAAACAAATGGATAGGCATAAATTAATAGAAATAATAAATATTACCTACATCAAAATATGGTGGAAAATGTACAACTGATTGAAGTCGCTCGTATCAACATAATAAAAATAAATTATCTTTGACAGACATTGAACAAATATGTAATACGAGGTGTGTTCTAAAAGTCAGAAAACATTTGTAATTGGGGGGCTACGTACTTTTTTGCGAGACAGAAGCATTAGACGTGTTTTGTGTGCTCGGATTTTTTCTGCTGTCAAAAAAAATTGATTGAAGAATTTACATAAATTTTTGTGTAAACAACGGAATACAGTGCTGCAAAACTATCTTTGAAAAAAAAATAGTGGTTAAAAGACGCCGCTGACGCAGAACGTCAATAATTGATGAAAACATTGAAAACGAAAAACAAATACTATTGAAAAATCGTCGAATCACTGTTAGATAGGTGGCTCAAGACGTCGGCATCTCTATTGGCTCGTGCCATTCAATATTTTTTCCGAAGTTTTGGGCGTGAAACGTGTAGCATCAAAATTTGTTCCTAAACTGCTAAATTTTGAACCCAAGGACGGTCGAAAGAGCATCGCGCAAGAGCTGTTAAACGACGTCTATGATGATCCTGATTTGCTCAAAACGGTCACGAAGATGACGAATCATAAATATATGGTTATGATATCGAAACCAAAGTCCAGTCGTCTCAACGGAAGAACCCAGAATCGCCCAGACCGAAAAAAGCAATTTCAAATGTCAAGGTTTTGCGTACTGTTCTTTGATTATCGTCAATAAAGAACCTATGCGCCGTTTGAGAGAAGCAATACATTGAAAACGTCTGGAATTGTGGGAAAACAATTTATGGATTTTGCATCACGATGATGCACCTGCTCACTCATCGTTGCATTTGTCTAACTTTTTGGCCAAAAACAAAACCACAATCATGCCTCAGCCACCATATTCACCGGATATGGCCCCATGCCACTGTTTTCTGTCCCCAAAACTCAAGAAAACCATGAAAGGAAGGAGGTTTGCAACGACTGAGGAGATAAGAAAAAAAACACTGAAAGAACTTAAGACTATACCAGAAAGTGCTTACCAGAAGTGCTTCGAGGATAGGAGAAAACGTTAGACAACATTAATTTTGAGAAATTAATAAATATTTTTTGATAAAACTTAAAAGTCGCCTTAATTTTTAAACAAAACTCTTACAATTTTCTTTAAAATAATAACAGCTTTTATTCGGTAAAACATAAATACATAAAATAAGATATTCGTAGGTGATCTTTTGCAACTCTTTAAAGCAAGCAACTAATCAAAGATATATGATTATAAATACATTTATTAATAATAAATAATATCGCATTGAGACATGCCAGGAAAAAATCCACAAAAATAAGAAAAAAGAGATATTGAAGCCAAAACAATTGATAACTAGCGAAAAGCTCATTAAATTGATGGAATAAGTTTACAGCAATATAAAAAATATGTATAACAGTATAAAAACAAAAATATGTAAAAAGATATATAACAAGACTAAATAAAAAAATGAAAATGTTATACCTAATACACATGAATTAAGCTCCTAGTACTCTTAATCGGCTACCCGTTAATGGGACACCCTGTATAATTTTACGTCATTATATTGCATCGGCTAAGGGCTTTCCGAATATATGTAACACATTACCATTTGTTTTTAATCCAAGTCTTTATTCAAAATTATAATATTTCAATATGACTTCTTTTAGTAGGCCATGAAATGCAAATAAGTTATTATTATTATTTTTATTAATAATTAATAACTACATTACACCATCATTTTATGTATTTAACAATTAGTTAGTTTTCGTTCATTAATACTAATTATTATCTAGTACTTAATTAATATTTTAACTTAAAAAGTTTAAATTTGTATTAGTTTAAAAATTGTAATTCTTAAAAAAAATAGTCTAAACGCAAATCTAAATATACAGCTAAAAACTGCTAAAATTGACCTCCATTATATTGTAAATAAGTAAAATAATGGGGCATGCTTTTCTGTACATTTGATTTTGGAGGCAGAAGTTATTAATTACTTATATATCCTCAATTTTTTAGAAGAATTTTCAGGAGTGTTGCCAAAACATTAATTTCATTAATTTCCCAATATGGTTTATTACACGTTCTTTTCCGACCCTTGCGAATTAATTCAAAATTAATTAAGTTGGTTTTAAGCCTACCAAATATTCTTTTATTAGGTTGTCTTGGTTCTGCATACCTACATAATGCATTGGTAAAAGTTACTTAAAAGTAAAACATACTTTTTTCCATTATATCTGTGCAAATATAGTTCAGATGCTTCATCCGTATTTTCAAGACACAGACAAAAAAAACAGCATGTCATATTTTTTAGCACTTCAAAAATCTTCGTTGACATCCATAATACGCAGAATAATTTAATTAATGAATTAAATGCCTTCATAAAATTGCCGAAGCAATATTCAGGACTTTTTGATATTTCGACAAAGCGATGTAAAATTAGAAAACTTTTTGTAATTTGCAAAAATACAAAACTTTATGTCATAATTCAAAAATATAAAAAATCTGAAAAAACGAGCCGCCCCACTGAATTCTACAATAAAAAATCGCTATAGACGTACTTTTATTTTTTCGATAGCCTAAATACTCACGGAGATACCCTGTAGCTCAGAAACGCAATGAGCTAAGAAAATTCTGTAAACGGCATCTTTCGAAAAGTAGCACCATGAAACAAACGCAAACTGTAAGCTTCAACTCATAACGGAAATGTCCCACATTGAAAACGAACTTCGACCACACTGGACTGTCGTCGCTCACGCCCCTGGTAGGAAGGTATCTTCTTATATGGAGGTGTGCTGATAAGATTCTCACAAGCGTTTGTATTTGCTCACGATTGAGACCAAATAGCACTGTTCAGGTTCATACGGGAATCCAACAGTTTTGAACAAAATATTTTAGAATTTATGCTTTATTCTTGATTTTCAAAGATTTTCAAAGATTGGAAGCTACTGTTTTTAAGATGAAGCATTTCTGAGAATTACAAGGCCAGCTGGTAAGAGAGGCATTAACAACATTTTCAGACATATTGGAACTTCTACTAAAATTGTGATTGGAAGGGGTTTCTTCTTTTGGCAACTGAACATCGCTAATTTAGTGAATTCTAGTTTCCCTCAATAATTGCTTGTTCTATTTCGTTCTTCTTAGAATTCCTTAGCAATAAAAAGCTAGAAGAGGATATTCATAATCGCCTTCTAATTAACAATCTATATAGGTCGGCTGATTTAAACCTAACCAAGATATAAACCGAAATTTGAAAAAAAAATAATTTGAAACTGTAGTTAAAATGTTTTGCTGCCCTTCGCATAAAATAAATGCGACATTTTATTTTCAGCGGTTTGAGGTAAGTCATCAGTGATACCTTTCTAGAGGGAAAAATCCTCTAAACCGGAGACGTCGTCGGCGGCGACCGGTCAGTCGGCCATAATGAATTTACGAGCCGATATGGGTCTCTCGTATTTATTATAATAAGATGAGGATCGTGTTGTCTGAAATTCCGCGCATTATTTATGGCCCTGGTTGCGTTTCAATTTATCCATTCCGTCGTCCACCCTGGGCGGCTTGTGGGCGTGTGGAAGCCCCTTAATAACGAGGATACTTATTAGATTAACGTAATTACAACAGCCAGACCGTCGGGAAAATATCGATCCCGCTTTCGGATTCGTGAGTGGTCAAACATTTTTTTTATTTGTAAAAACTCGTTGGCAATATACAGAGTAATATACTGAATATTAATGATTTTAACTATCAATAGTTATTTTAAGATCGATTATCAATAACTAATTCAAACTAAATTATAACGATTTTTTTGTAATTTCTTTCCAATAGAAAAGATATATAGCAATTTGTTCATTAGTTTTGTACTTTTCCGTTTCCAATCATTTTACATCTACCCCACTCTCAACTTCAGGTGCTTTTGTAGGAGGCAAAACCTTAAATACCTAAATACCTACAAAAAGCGTTTTTGTACCCCTTCGTACATCTAGTGAGTTTAGACTTAGAATAATCATCTTCAAAATTTTTAAGAGTAGATTATCCCAATTAGTTTTTTCACAAAAGGAGTACATCACCAATAAAAAAAAGACTCGACAACTCTAAAATTACTCAGTAAAAAGGAAAGAAAAAGTAAGGCAATTTAAGCTAAGCATTTCAAGTTCTTTTCGTTCCACAAGTATTCAAAGTGAACCCATTCTAAAGTCTAAGCCGTGAAAACTACTACAGTACCGAATCCAAAGTGAAGTGAAGTGACGTGTATTGGTATTGGTATTGATATTAAAGGGGAGCGCCCTCGCTGGCATCCAAGCACTTAGGCCACCCGATGGGCCCGTTCTAGAGGGGGTCCAGAATGCCGCCCCTCCTAGCAACTCCTTTAGCCCAATACCGTGCACTGAGTTCGGATCGATCAGGGCGGTTCCGAAGACTCCCAATCTTGCCCATGTCAAAGCAGGGCACTCGGTGAGCAGATGGTACGGGGTCTCCTCCGTGAAAACTACAACAGTACCGAGTCCAAAGTGAAGTGAAGTGACGTGTAGTATACAAAAAAAGGCCGTAGGTTTACTGACGGAACACACACGCCCTACGCCAATATGAAAGCATATCAGAGGAAACAAATTACTCCAAGGAGTCCCTATCTGAGAGACGAACTCAAATAAAGCTTTAGCTGTGGAAAAAGTCACGATAGATATTTTGGGTTGCAGTTCTCGGACAACCCAATAGCTAACTTTTGAATATCGAGATTTGCAGAATTGCCCTAAGCGTATATAGTGGCGGGTCGAAGAAAACACGGAATAAATTTGTTGAAGTAGAGCTTATTAAAAAACTGCCCCATTATATTAATTTCTTATAAAAAACGTAAAAATAATTTTTTTAATTAAATACATTCCACTGGTTTACCATACCTAATGTTTTTGACTACTTGAGTCAATACACCGAAAGCTCGAAAATTGTTACACACGAATTTTCTGACCAAAAAGAACAAATCCAATTCCCTTTCGCCCCCTGCCCCCCTCGCCCGGACAGATCTCGCTCAGCACGTGAGCGCTGCTAATTAGAGGAATATGTTAATGCTGATGTCTTTCGGAACCGCATTCCCAACATAACTCATTTAATTTTGACTGGGCCCCTTTCGCTTAAATCTCCCCTTTCAAATATCTAACCCGAATGTTTGGTACCTCCCCGGAAAATCCTAAAAATTTAAAAAATTGCTGCTTGCGTGCTTGCCAAAAATCGTAACCTAATCCTCAACCAATTCAGTTCGACAAAATGTACGACCAGCATCAATGATTCTGTATTACAACAAAGTATCAAAAAATTACACGCGCTGTACGCGAGTCCGAAGTCAACATCGTATATTTTGTTAATAACGTGTGTAATACTTTTGATCGTCGCTAGATAGCGCTGACGCGAGTCGTTATGGGACCGGGACAGACGCCAAGCCGCATTCCGCAGACACGAATGACCAAAATGACTCTGTCATATTCGTAAAATATGACTCGGATGGCCGTCTCAATGGGCATGGCGCGGCTATGGTTCGTTTAAAATAATTTTGATGATGAGTATCGTATTTTTTTTAATTTTAAGACTATTAACCTTTTTCTGCCTAATATAAGTTTATTATGAGATTAACACTTTATATCAGATCAGAACCTCCAAAAAATATCCAGAAAATTTAGAGACAAGCTGTTTGGATTCGCTATACCTTTAAAATAATAGATTGCTAAATAAACACAGTGTTTCGTTTTTAGTCTACAAGTAATACTTTCAAATATTCAACATTCAACAGTCTAGACATATTTTTCGTATGTTATCCTATACTTGCAGTTTCTGAATTGAATTTTGCAAGTCTAAATATATTTATCGAATTCGTTCGACCTTTGTGATCTATTAAGTGTTGACTCCATTTTAGAGATTTAAATAATAAATTAATTAATAGAACCGTCTAATAAAAAATCTCATTTATATATAATACATTTTATGTATTATGTATATATATATATATATATATATATATATATATATATATATATATATATATATATATATATATATATATATATATATATATATATATATATATATATATATATATATATATATATATATATATATATATATATATATATATATATATATATATATATATATATATATATATATATATATATTTGTATATTCTATTTTTAGAAAAACATTGTATTCAAATAGCAATAGCAATGGCAATAAAGAAATTATTTAAAATAAATGCAGCAAGTCAAAATAGTGAGGTTTGTGTAGTCTTCAATCGCATGTTTCTATGAAAAAATTACTTTTAACTATTTTCTCATTTAAATTTTTTCTTTGTTTTAGTGTTTTGTTTTGTTTTTGATCACCCTGTAATTATATATTTTAAAAATATCAACAGACTACTAAATTAGATGGGTGATTCTGTTCTAAATGTTATTTTTTTACTTAAACGTTTTTACTGTAAAAGTAATCGACTGAAAGGATTTTACTGCAACTTGAAAGCGTCAAAAACGAGAAACAAATTTCAATGTTTTTCGTTCCACGGTAGTGACTCACCTATCCACGGTACTGACACAAAAAAAATAAATTTCAGTTCTAAAATCATCAAAATCTTAGGACTATTTCATCAAATCCGTGTCCGTGTCAGATGACTCACTGGACGTTTCATAAATCTGAAGGTAGATAGCCCTTGAGTCATAAAAATTAAAATTCAAAATTTCGTTTAATTTTAAACACAAAACTTATTGAACCGGAATTCAGTGTTAACTTGAAAGATTAACCAATAAAATATTATTTTTTTTTAGTAAATTTTAGAAAAGAATATGATACGATACTAACATTTATCTGATATATTGTAGGATCTCTCTGAATGACAAATTATGTTATATAAAAATATGAGGAAATATGTTCATCATCATCTAATTAATACAAAAATTTCATATTATGTTATTAATTAATCACGAATGAGAACAAACAATGCAAGACATAAAAAATCACAGTTAAAACAGAATCACGCAGATCCCGTTCTATAAAAAACTCAACCTCTATTACATCACATAGGCCCTCAGCAGGAGAAACATGTTTCTTGCTCACCAAACACCCGGTGTATAATAAAATGTAATATTTTAAGAGTATAAGGGAATATGAACAACTTTTGTCTTAACGTTTTTTTTGATATTGTTGAGATTAATTAATTTTTGTTTTACGAGCATGCGCATGCTTAACTCATTTCAAAATTCGCTTTCAAGTACTAACACCTGCTATTTTAAAGCACGCCATCAACCACTAAGGCCAAAATTACAAATTTATACAAAATTGTAAGAATTTAATAGTATCCGAATAATTTATTCGAAAGGTCACAATTTTTTCCAATTTTTGACCGGAACAAAGGCTTTTCAAATCTGGTACTTTTTTGAAATAATACAACGTCAAAATTTTATAAATCGTGGGTGATCATCGGTTAACATTAAGATTAACATTAAGATTTGTTATTCAAGTTTAAAACCAACGTAAAATTTGTTGAGTATATCAAAGACAAGCAATTATGCGTTGATCTAATATCGCCTATATACTAAAAATGGATAAAAAGTTGCAAAAAGTTGCTAGGGCGACCAACTTAATTTTAATTTAAGCCTCCAAGATTTTAATAATAAAGACTCATACAATGCAGAAAACATATGTACAAAAACATTTTAAAAAACATTTGCCAAATTTGCGCAGTGTGTCTTAAACTAAATTTCTTATAACGACAGAGCTGACCGGCCGTTTCACCGCTACGCTTATGGCAAGATATGGACCAAACGGCAATTGTCAAACGTCATCTGTCAATCAAAAAGCACGGTCGGACCACCCCAGTCGAAGATTCCGATTTCTCTGCGCTTTCGCCGTCGAAAAAAACAATGCGTCATTTAAAATTTCGTATTGTCCACGAGATCGTCCACTTTTTGTACGCTATTCGTCATATTTATTATTTAATACCAGTTCGGAATTCCAACCACAGCGTCAAAAAAGGAAGTGAGCTTTCATGTTCGGCATAAACGCGACAAGTTTTTTACAAAACTATATTTAGACAATATTAATTGCTAGCTCCATATGGTATGGATTGTATAGCAAATTGCTGACAAAAGACCATATAGATATACCCTTAGCCCAGATGTAATGATTTTAATACGGGCTGGATGCGGGAAGATGCTGACAAATTTCATAAAATTATGTTAAGTGAATTTTCAAAAAGGTGCTGGTGTATTCAGCGAAGATTGTAATACAGCAGCTCAAAATCCAGTCAGAGTTGTGCTCAGTTTTTGTGTATATCAATGTTTGTTTGGTGGGTACTCAGTTTGATGAAGTCTCTTGGTTTAATTTCACTATTATTTACTGTCAACCTCCCAGTTGCATTGGGTTATAAACATATTTTTTGCACCAGAACGAATGACAAGTTTCACCGCTATCCAGTTTATTTATTTTAATAAATTTGAAACAATATTTTTTTTGTAAGCTCTCCTAACTTTTTTGTTTCTTTGTCTGTATAGTTCACATAAAATTCGTTATTTTTCCATTTCACTGAAGATAAATGCCCATAACAATTCTTTCTAGACAAGTCGAAATAACGGATGTAACAGTTTAATGCGTTTCATATATATTACTCTATTGGGAATTTTAAGATCGTAGTAACCGATCTTCGTTGACGATACGAAGTGATTTGGATTCGAAATCTTCCACTTTGTGCTATCTGACTCGTAAATAATCCTGACAATTTTTACAAATTATCAGAGACGAAAAGAAAAAAAAGGATCCAAGCCAACTACATGGTCAAATGGTACCGAATGTGAAGGCAAAATATTCTATTTACGGCAATCACTGCATTTTAAGAGCGAGCTTAGACGATCCAACCCGAATTCGGTCCAAAAGAAAACTCAACCATTGCGCCATTCTCTTCCTCCCACTTTCCCCTTCTTCTCCCGTCCCCCCTCTTCGGCGACGACGGAGAGGGACGTCAACAAAACTTAATCTATCTAATCCCCCTGTATCCATGCACGCACCCCCGGTTGAATTGTGTTTGATGGTTAATGGGGACACATGGGGGAATATCGATTGCCCCGCCCCCTGCTGAGAACGTGTCGCCATGGAAACCGCGACACTGTGTCGTGGGGGACCACATGACGACCCGACGCCAGCGACGCTCGGCGAAATACGTTTCATCCAGATGAGACGGCACGACGGCGTCGCGACGCTGCCAAAGGACGCCGCTAACTAATCGCGAGTCTCTCGACGCTTTACGGGTTTTTAAAAATTAAGCCAAATTTATAAGATCAACTAGAAAACAATACACTCTCTAGGTACACACAGTATTGTATTGATTGCCGTATCGATACGGGACCTTCTTGAACATGGTAACTGGGACTGCGTTTTTTTTCTTGATAACTTATCGAAAGGTTAATGACCTGCTCCTCTGTGTTTCATTGCTACTCACATAAAGCATACGAAGTCGATTATCTATACCATGTATTTTTTTTTTCTAGTTGGCTTTCACAAATATATAGTTGTATATGTATATAGTTATTTCCAAGTAAAACATCATTTTAGCTTGTTGGAATAATTTACTTCATCTCAACATTATGTGTTTCTGTTGTGCTATATTTGATTCTTAAAATAGGCATATTTTTGGAATTTCTTTGAGTTTAAATGTAGTCAAAAAATATCTAAACATAATAGTTTTATTAATCATAATAATAATCATAACAATAATTTCCTTTGCTATGTCATCTAAATACACCACATTACAAACAACAAAATGCCAAAACGAAAAAGGAAAAATAGAATAAATTTAATGAAAATTGTTTCTGTAATGCAGAAAGGTACAGGAAGATATCAAAGACCGGAATACACGTACACTACCCGAGCAGGAACTGTTCAAACTTTTGGGAAATCTTTACAAGAGTCTTTACATTTGTTTTATGATCATGCACATTTCGATTTAGTTGAAAAATATTTTTGTTGGGTTAAACAGGGAGTTAAGGGTCAAAATGTGCATTTCTAAAAGAGTCACCCAGCTTCAAACCAGTATGCTTTACACGAAAAATGGTTAGAAGCTGACTTTTTGTAAGAATACTTTTTAAATATTAGATATTTCCACCAAAAGCGGTAGAAATATCCATGTATAATTTAATAAGGAAAAAATATATGTAGCTCAAGGGGATAATGATGTGGATCACATAAGATTTCAGATATGGGTTCCACATTTGCATATTTCCACTTATATAGACATAAAGTGGTGGTGAAGCAAGAGATGTCATTGGCGATGACTCGGAACAAATTTCCTTGGACTCCATAAATAAAGTTTAAGTAGCGTGTGTGCGCACGCGGCTTATCTTCGACGTGTACATGCGCCATAACGGTTAATTAATGGACGTATTACACAATCATCGCCTGCATTCGATGACCTAATGACGTGGGAGGGGCGCGCGCCACTGACTAGCTGTCGGCGGCAGAAGCGGCAGCACGCGTCGGTCTTCTGTGCGTGAAATGTGTACACCGGCTTAATGAGGGATTTTATGTGCATTACTCTTGCCTTACTGACTTTGACATCCATTCTCTATTCATCGCCAAAGCAGCCGCCGCCGATGCTCTGAATGGGAATACCGCCCCACGTACGCATCGGCTTCATAATATTTGCGTTGGTGTATTAATTTCCAAGCCATAAAGCTCCCGCGAAGGGCTATCGCTCGCTCTCATATCGTTTTTCTACAACGTGTATCCTCAAATAAAAGTTGTGGTCAATATTATAGAAAAGCTAAATAATATTCAAGTTTGATTTTTTAAAATTTTAGGAATACAATTTTGATATACGTTTCTTGGTTTATCTTTTGGCAACAGAAAGATTGAATTAATTTGGAGCAATTTTAATTGCTTGTATTAACATTACTTGTTTAAATTATTTAATTATGCCGATCAGAACTGTGAATGTACACAATTCAATTAATTTCATTAACTAAACATCCCTGCTCAATGTTGTGCTACAATTAACATCATATAATTTATTGAGTGAATTAACTACCACTTCCACTGCAAAAGGCATTGGATTATTTTTTGGCATGAATTATCCAAATTCAAACCAACATTAATATCGTTTATTTAACCGGGATTGTGAAAAATAGAAGCCAGTTACTTTCGCTCTCAGCACTATACGCCATTTTCAAAGAAAAGATAACCATAAATAACATATACCCCATTAACAAGTTTAACTTTAGCACCAACCCTTCACAGGTATTATTACACGATCAGTTAATGTTGCTACTTTGTACTGTAGTTCTTACATACCATTCGATAATAACCCCAAATCAACTCTGATTAATTAATAAACTTTAATTTTTCATGAAAAAGTAACTGATAATGTTAAATATTTGAAAAAGGGGAGCTACGGATGTCAAAATAAGAATTTCAGCTATTAGCTAAGTTGGTGCCCTTCGAAGTTGAAAAACGTAGAAAAAATTAATAGGACAGTATCATCCATCATCATTCATTGACACGTTAAATAATAAATTAGTGTTTTATTTCGTTTATTAGGAATAATATGACATTGATAACAATTCCCTGAAGTGGAAATACTTCCCAAAATTCAACTGCTTTTGAGGCTTAGGTTCTTTTGTTTATACCTTCAATGCTTACTTTGCTACCATCAAGGTAACTTACTCGAATTTTATCAAAATGTCCGAATTTAAATCGACTCTCCTTTTAGAGATAGCCCAATTACGCAATTACGCCCTCTGGTAGTGGTTTTACAAACTCGAAAATAGTTCCCAGCATTCTCTCTTGGTGGATTTATATAGTAAAGCCCGTTTCTTACTTGACAACTTTGATAAATGCAATGCAACAACATAATATTTTTGTTAAATAAAAGTGAATTTGATTTTAAAAAAGCATTAAAAAGCTATTCTTTACGTCTCTGTTGTTCATTTTGTCCGTAATAATAAAAACGACAACAAAAATAATTAGCAAAACAAAAAAATCTAAAAGCAGCTGTACAGTGTGTCCGAAATTTGTTAGTCATTGTGGCATATCAAGGTTACGAGTAAAACTAGCGTTTCTGAGCAATAGGGTATTTTATTGTAGTTGCTAAAGGCTTTCCGAATATATGCTAACTTTACCATTTGTATTTAATTTTACTTAGTAAAGTGCAATTTTTGTTCTAATTTGGTATTTTAAAGAGTTGGCTCTGACATAAACAAAAAAACGCACTTTCTGTTGAATTATTAATGTTAAAACAAGAGCTGAATATTGCTTCACCAATTCTATTAACAAAAAAAAACAAAAACCTTGAAAATGTTGAAAAATATGGTGTGCTGTGTCGTGAAAATACTTATGAAGCATCTGAACTGTATTTGCACATGTATAATAGATAATAAAGTATGTTTTACTTGTATGTAACTTTTGCATATGTATTATGCAGGTATGCAGAACGAAGACAACCTAATAAAATAATAAACCTATTTAATTTTGGATTTTTTCGCAAAGGTCGGTCAGGAAATTACTGAAATTAATGTTTTGGAGACAGTTAAGACATAAATGTAAGTTAGTTCATAATTTGCATCGTGGGGAACAACAACGAAGACTACAATTTGTTGATTTTTACCAAATATCTCTTTATAGGAATATTATCTGCTCTGATGAACCTTATATTATCATTTTAAAGAGGTAAAATACTTACCAGTCCCAGGAACAGGAACGTGTTGGATATACTCTTGAATAAGAAGGCAGGTTAAGCTTTAATATTTCGTGTTTTATTTTAGGGATTAATATACAAAGGTAGCCTCGCAGCAAATAGATATCTCAATTCTCAACTCGAAAATAGTTCCCAGCATTCTCTCTTGGTGGATTTATATAGTAAAGCCCGTTTCTTACTTGACAACTTTGATAAATGCAATGCAACAACATAATATTTTTGTTAAATAAAAGTGAATTTGATTTTAAAAAAGCATTAAAAAGCTATTCTTTACGTCTCTGTTGTTCATTTTGTCCGTAATAATAAAAACGACAACAAAAATAATTAGCAAAACAAAAAAATCTAAAAGCAGCTGTACAGTGTGTCCGAAATTTGTTAGTCATTGTGGCATATCAAGGTTACGAGTAAAACTAGCGTTTCTGAGCAATAGGGTATTTTATTGTAGTTGCTAAAGGCTTTCCGAATATATGCTAACTTTACCATTTGTATTTAATTTTACTTAGTAAAGTGCAATTTTTGTTCTAATTTGGTATTTTAAAGAGTTGGCTCTGACATAAACAAAAAAACGCACTTTCTGTTGAATTATTAATGTTAAAACAAGAGCTGAATATTGCTTCACCAATTCTATTAACAAAAAAAAACAAAAACCTTGAAAATGTTGAAAAATATGGTGTGCTGTGTCGTGAAAATACTTATGAAGCATCTGAACTGTATTTGCACATGTATAATAGATAATAAAGTATGTTTTACTTGTATGTAACTTTTGCATATGTATTATGCAGGTATGCAGAACGAAGACAACCTAATAAAATAATAAACCTATTTAATTTTGGATTTTTTCGCAAAGGTCGGTCAGGAAATTACTGAAATTAATGTTTTGGAGACAGTTAAGACATAAATGTAAGTTAGTTCATAATTTGCATCGTGGGGAACAACAACGAAGACTACAATTTGTTGATTTTTACCAAATATCTCTTTATAGGAATATTATCTGCTCTGATGAACCTTATATTATCATTTTAAAGAGGTAAAATACTTACCAGTCCCAGGAACAGGAACGTGTTGGATATACTCTTGAATAAGAAGGCAGGTTAAGCTTTAATATTTCGTGTTTTATTTTAGGGATTAATATACAAAGGTAGCCTCGCAGCAAATAGATATCTCAATTCTCAAATCATATGTCCATAATTAGATGTTCATTTTCCTAATCATTGGATTAGTGGTCCCAAAAGATGGCCACCCAGGTCTCCCGACTTATCAGCACTTGATAACTTCTTGTGGGGCTAACTTCAAAATCAAAGATCTGCGAAATGACACTGAATATGTACTAGCCCGCCGCATTATATTACTGGATGCTTTATGCAGAACAAGAAAATTATGCCAAATGATTTACGTTTAGACTTTTTTTTTCTAAGAAAATAATTTTTAAACTGATAGTAATTTAAACTTTTTTGCGAGAGGAAAATAGATAACATGGATGAAAATACTTCTTGAATAAACTTTTTAATAATTAATATTAATGAACTAAAACTAACTAATTGTTAAATATATAAAATTATGGTCTGATATAGTTATAGTTAAAAATAAAATATTTGATAATAATAACGATAATAATTTATATCCATTTCATGGCCTAGTTTAAGAAGTCATATTAAAATATTATAATATTGAATAGAGATCTGAATTGGAAATAAAGTGTTATATATATTCGGAAAGCCCTTAGTGGATGCAATACAATGCCGTAAAATTATACAGGCCTTCGTTTCCCATTTAAAAACCCAACTTTGTGTCATAATTCAAAAAATTAAAAAATGTGAAAAAACTAGCTCCTCTAGTAGATTTTCCGTAAGAAAATCTCTATAGACGTATTTTTATCTTTTCGAAAACTTAAATTTTAACGGAGACTTGAGGAGTGCCGCAAATAGCAAAATTTTCAAAATCGCCATGTAGTTCAGAAACGCGATAGGATAAGGAATTCAATTGACAGCATTTTTCGTACAGTATTAGCTTACTACTAAAAAACTGCGTCGGAGAAACCAATGAAATTAAAACTCGAACAGATACTCTACCTCTATAAATCACATAAATCATAGAAAGTAAAACCAAAACCTTTCTCCACTAATGAGACCCACGTAATCCATCTATCGCAATGGAAAACACCTGACAAATTGCGCCGCACAGAATTTGACGGATAAATAATACGTCCCCTAATATTTTTATTTTACGCGGTTATTATATTATTATTATATTCGATATTCGAGCACAATGGCCCGGTCGGATTTGTCCGTGTTGTACCTATACAGATCGAGTAAGTTATTTCAAACACAATAGTTCATTAGTTTATCGAATCAGATCGTACCAGTCATTAATCTTCTCTAGAATATATATATAGGTACCTGATGGACGGAGCCGAGTTTGACCAAGTTATAAGATCTCGCCAAAACGCCGAATCATCGAGGATATAATTATTTAATCGTGTCGTGTCGGGGCGAGGATTTGTGCGGAATTCATGTCAAAAATTAATTAAATTTCGCCCGTCTCCATTGGTAATATCGAAGGATTCCGTTTAGAGACGAATCTAATTGAATTTTCAAGAGAAAGAAGCGAACAAACCTCACCGGTTTAAACTGGTAAACCATGTTCGTGATTTTTGAACGAGAGAAGGAACCGTTACTTGTATATATGGGATTATGCACTGTACTGCCATTTGCTTAATAATGATGTTTGCATCAATAAAATGAGGCAGTTTATTATTTATAAATAAACATTTTTACATCTTAAACAGAAAAGTAGGAATACCCATTTAATTTATTTCTTTTTTATTTATATATATTTATACATATACTTTAATTTCAATCTTAAGGAAGTACAGTAATGTAAAAGATTCTTTTTTGGTCGTAAACAAAAAGCTAACCAAGTGGACCAGTTGCGACCGCAGTTTTTCATAAAAATTTGTACATAGGCAACAAGTTATAAATCGAGACTCATTGCGCCCATATCAACATGTCAGCATAAGAAATTTTGAATAATTTTCTTAAAGCACGGTTTTGAAAAAATATAATTTACCGATGATGCAATAGTTAACGAGCTAAAACATATTTAAATACTCTTAAAGAAGCCCGAAAAAGTGTTTTATTTGTTTGAAAAAGGTAATGGAGAAAAACTATAGAAAAGAGAAAGGGATGCAAAAAAGAATATGGAAATTATTTCACTACAGGGGGTGGCAAGACTAAAGAGTTTCGAGATATGCAAAATAAAAGACATGAACAATGCCGTTAAGATCTTATCAAAAGAAAACTCAGTAGACAAAATTTCAAGAACACTTGGCTGGAAATTTACCACCGGAAAAATTGTAACCAATAATAAACAAATTTATTGAGAAATGTATGAAACTTGTACAAGATTTGCTTTCTACAAAACTTCTGGATTCCTCCTGTGTCTGTTTTTGCTGAGTCGAACTTGGTAACGTTTCGCCAATCATCTCTTATAACTCTAAAATTCGTCTTCTCTACAAACTCCCAAAGATTCACAAATCAGGATTACTCCTTCGGCCTATGTCAGCACCATTGGCTCTGTAACATATTCTCTAGCAAAATATCTAGCTTGCTTATTAAAACCATTTATAGGGAAACTGATAGTTTCGTTCACTTCATTGAACAATTAAAAAGTATTAAATTAGATACACAAGATATTCTAGTTAGTTTCGACGTAGAATCGTTCTTTACTAAAATTCCTATTCCTGAAACTCTCAACATCATCTCAGATATTTTAAAATCCGAGAATCGGGAACCAAACCTTCTCACCTTAATTGAAAAATGCTTGTATGGAATATATTTTTCTTATAACAGTCATTTTTTTAAGAAACGTCGGGATCAGTTATGGGTTCTCCACTATCACCAGTCATCGTTAATATATTTATGGAAGCCTTTGAGAAGAAAGCTCTCGACACCTATCATCTAAAACCAAAATTATAGAAACGCTACGTGGATGATAGTTTTGTTATTTATATAACTAGTAGTATTTAGTTGGCAACTAATAATAACCTCCCATTCTTAGATATTCTTATCAATATAAAATCAGGCCCTATACTGGGTTATTGTGTTTACAGAAAACCTACGCAAACAGACCTTACATCACCATCCGGACCAAAAATCATCGGTTATAACTCTCTAGTTTACAGAGACGTAAAACTATCTCAGCCCGAGTCACTGAACCGAGAATTAAATTAAATTAAAATTAAAACACCTTACCTCTGCTTTTTTCTCTAATAATTTCCACATTAAAGATATAAAGCCTTCAATGACAAAATACACTGCACAACAACCTTCCATTAGCAATAAGGCCGAAAGCAATACTACACTTGCCACTGTGGTCCTTCCTTATATTCAAAACATCACTAACCTCATATCAAAAGTTCTAAAGAAATATAACATCAAAACTAGATTTACCACTTGTCCAAAAATCTCTCAACATATTCGATCCAACGAAATTCCATTTGAGATGCCAGGAATTTACAGCATTCCATGCATATGCGTAATAGAATACAATGGAGAGACCGGATGAAAAATATCAACTAGGCTCAAAGAACATGAAAGAGCCTTAAAACTAAGCAGTTGCCGAACAAAATCACGAAACCGGACATACAATTTTATGGGGTAAAACTAAAATTCTTGCATGTAATCAATGCTTCTACCCTAATTTAGCTTCGCCATCTCAAACAATATATAAGCAGGTACAGTAAAATTCGAGCCAGTTTCAGTCAAGCTCTGAAGAAGCCAAAAGGAACGTTAGCAAGTTCAACGTTCGAAGTTTTATGAAAGGTATTACAGTAGCCTGTGGAAGTTTTCTTTGAAAAATTATACAAGATTTCTATAATTGTTCCAGTGCTCAAAGTTATAAATACCAAACAATGCCAAGAGTACCGCCTTATCAACATGTTCCGATTGTGAAAAATGTTCTTCAAGATCAGCTTCTGAACACGTTTACTCAAATAACATTTTCGATATCCAACCAGTCAGGCTTTAGAGATTATCACTCTATTTAATCATCATCCAAATCATCACTGTACTAGTTAAAAAGTTAAATCAATATGGAGTTGTAAAGATGTAAAGTAAATAAATTTGGGATATCTCAAGAGACTGTGTTAGACTGCTTTCTTTTTCTATTTTATATAAATGATATAGTTGAGTGTATTCAAGATGGTGATAATTAATTTGTTCGCCGATGATACTGTTTTCTCAGTAAGAGGAGATTTTGTTGTTGATGCACAAAGGGATAATATTCAAATTTCAAATTTTGAGTTAAAATATTTAAAGAGTCATTACAAATTGTACCTAGGGTTGATTATTGATATTGAACTGAAAATTTAAAATCATGTTTTTTATATATATGTGAAAAGGTTAGTAAAAAAATAAACTTCCTTGGAAGAATTAGTGTACATAATTCTATAATCTAGACTTAAAATATACAAAACAATTATAGCAACACATTTTTAGTATTGTCCGACGATAATTTTGTATGTTAATGACAGAGACAGGGATATGCTCCAAAGTATGAGTATCAACCAATCAATTATATTATCCTTTCTTTATACATAAAATGCTACATGATATGTTACATAATAAAATAACTTATGAAAATGAAATTCATGCATATAATAGAAGAACATCTAATAATATATATGTTCCGATTCTTAAAATATGTCTAAAATTATATGTGGTTATGTAGAAATAATATAGTATGCTAACACGTTAGATCACCTCCCAATCACCACCCAAGCAATCGTCCATTAAACCTCGTTTTGTTACTTTTAAAATGATAGATATTGGATCACTGTCAGAACACGCTATCGGCTTTCAAAATTTTGATAAATATGACAGTTTCCCAAACAACACCCTAATCACAAGCTTGTTTAAACACCAGACGCGCTAGTATTTAATAAATGGGTGCGTGTTGCATATTGTACTTTTGGCTACATTTCCGCAACAACGTTACGTGACGTGCCACGTCATCATAGCGATTACCCACCAATTCAACTCTCGTAATTATTAACGCCCCAACATTATAAAAAGCGCTCCAAAAACCGACCAAAATCAGGATTTAAATCCATATTTTCATCCCCCTCGCACCACCATACAAAAAACACTAAAACACGCTCACCCCCACGCCTAGGCCCGCGTTCCTAGCGCCCGTTTTTCCTTCCGGAACGTATAAAACGATTGTGCGTGTGCTTCCCCGAAAACCGTGAAGGGGAGCGAAACGCCCTCCCGCTACCCCCTCGTTCCGATGACGACGCCCGTCACCACCAGCGAGGCACAAAGAGATGGTTTCTTTCGGGTTGTAATTATTGTCCTCCGCGTCTTATCCTGCAAGTGAAGTCTGCTCAGACGAGGGGCTTTTATGATTTCGACTTTTTGATACACGTTCGTCTTTCGTAAACAGTTCCTTTGAGTGGCGCCCGAATCGAGATGATAATTTCCCCGAAACTGTTTCTTTTCTCTACAAACTGAACTGGGTCTTTCTTTGCTTATAGTAACCATTTTTAAGCAACCCTTTTATGTTACGGCTTACTTATTTACCCTTTGACTTATGCCTTTGAAGGTATGAAATAATTATTTGTTGTAACTTTTAAGGCAACTGACAACTTAAAATTATTGAAAATTATTCCCAGTTTATTCACAAATATTTAAGCAAGCAGCGAACTTAAAATGGCTGAAAATTGACTACTAAAATCTCTCTTTCAAGCATGTTTAATTTGATGAATTTGACGTATTGTTTATAGTAGCAAATCCCTCGTATAAATAACAAAGCGTACAGTAAATAAATCGGCTCATTTCTCCAGTGCCTGTGCGGCTCAATAGACATAGAACTAATTTGTAAAGCAGAACAATCTAATTGAGTAACTCGTTGCAAGATAATACAAAACTCCGCTTCAGATGTGTACGGAAATTGTAAACCGTCATCAAAACTTTAGTGTGTCAATCAACCTGCATGGGCGGAACTATCATCAATTGCAGCTGCGTCAAATATGATGGGTAATAGATACATTGCGAGAGGAGGCACCAAAAACATCATATCATATGCTTAGATTATTCCTTGAAATTCATGATTAAGAGGTTTAATAGGTTTAAGAAGTTTTTTTTCCTCCCTCTAAAATAAACAATTATGTCAAAAAAATTTTAACGCTTGGCTGTATTGGGTAGATGTTAAACACTGATGGTATTTTGACCTTCATTAAAACTGACGGTAACGTCACGCGTGACTCAGCGATGAATATATTGGTCACAGAAAAAAGTATAGTCCACAAAAACTTTATCAACATCTTCAATGGACCATAGATTATTAACACTCTCCCTTGCGCTCCGCTCGTGCCCAAACAAACTCGTGACTAAAGTGTCCTTTATCAAATTTGCTGCATAGTCTGAAATACCAAATTAAGGACTGATTAGGCGTGCGCAAGGTGCTACTTTAAAATGTCAGTAGGTAGATATTTGAAATCGAACCGTATTTTTATCAATTCTGAAAGTTCCTATTAAACGTTGCACCAAAAGAGTGTTTTATAATTTGTTTAATCGTATTTATTTATTTAAACTTATTTATTATCCAGACGATCATATAAATAATAATGAATGCAACACATTTTTCTTTCATATGTTCTGGTCGCGACTTACGTCACTTTTTCACTTTTTTTTATTATTTTATTTTAAATAATTATTTTATTAAAAACCCGTTCCACCGGTGTCTAGATAAACTAGTGCCTAAAGTGTCGTTTGTTCATAGTATACATTTTTTTTGTTCTTATTAAGCATTTTCTACAACAGGCATACTTTACTTTAACTTTTACCCAATCTATAAGAAAGCTCTTCCAGCTCCCAAAGGGTTGGGGGGGAGGAGGATGAAATTACGCGCTCGTTTAGGTTGGCTTCAGCTTCAAGACATCTAAATATATTTGGACATGTTTGGAACACAGTATTTTTGAAAGATGTTTTTAGCCTGGGGACATACCGAATAGTCTTAGACGCTCAATGGACGGTTTGCTTCCATTAACAAATAATATAACGCCAGTAAATTTGAGCGTAATCGACTTCCCGGAACACAAACGCATATAAGCCAAGGCTCGTGGTGAACTCGATCAGAATTATAAACTTTGCTTCATCCCATCAGCGCCAGACGCAAACGTCCTCCCTCTCCCCCTTCTTCGGCGGCAGTGTTTGGTTTAATCGTTTTGTCCCATTATCGGGTGAATTATTGGGTGCGCGGAGTCAAGAAGCGTGTGCACGGGTGTTATTGCGGGAGGGTGGCGCCACTGTCTATCTTCCGGCCGATTTCATCGTACCCCTCGTATTTCGCGTCCGCAATCACACACGCGGCATACGCTCTAGTCGATATCAATAATTCATGGACCATAAGCGATAAATTATCTCAGAAGACGCGGGGCAGGATTGGGTTACTCATCAATTTCATCACAACGTAGCGGATGTGTGTTTAGATGAAGATCGCTGTTGAGTAGCTGCCGGGAAGATATTCAGCTAAATGGAGTGTGTAGCGAGATTTTCTAGCGAAGACCCAAAAGGTGAATATGCAGGGTGCTACAGATTCGGCATCATATAATTTGATGAATGAGTTCTCATGACCGAGGGAAAAACGGCAAAAATACTAGTATTTGACAACACTACTTATCAGGTAACGACCTGAATCGCGGTTTAGAGTGTTTGATTGTTTAGAAATTTCTGTGGATTCAGTTGTTAAAGAATTGATAACATACAAGAATTTTAGTTTGGTCGAATAAGATTTGATGTTCGGTTTCATGATTGTGTTCGGCAATTGCTGATGAGTTTATTTGTCGTACATTTAAACCTAGTTGACATTTTTCGTCGTGTTTCTCCAATGTATTCTTTGCCGCATATGCATGAAATATTGCAAATTCCTCGTGTATCAAGCGTTGAATATATTGAGAGATTTTTGGACAAGTAATAAATCTGGTTTTGCCGTTATATTTTTTAAGAACTTCCGTTATTTGCTCAGTGATGTTTTGAATGTATGGAAGAGCCACAAGGCAAGCGTGATGTTGCTTTCGGGCTCATTTTCTTTCGAAGCTTGTGGTGAAATGTATTTTGTGATAGAGTGCTCAATATTCCTAAGAGTCAAGAGAAGAGAAGATGTCTGATGTTGTAATCCTTAATTCAATGATTTGGGTTGGGGTTATTTTTGGTTCGATTTGTCAACAAAAAGCTGACCGGTAATCTTAGCACTTCGTCTGCTAATAGTATAGGTGTATAAGTAAGCCTCCAGCTACAAACATTGATTTAAAACCGAGACATAACTACACTACGTTCAGTATAACGTTATAACTATATTCTTCATTTTTGGATAGGGGAGCTTAGTTGTTTGTTAAGTTAACTATAACTGTATTGTTTATATAGCCGTGTTGTTTGGAATAAGTGTGTGTTCTGTTCTCGAACATCCTTTAACTAGTATTTAGAATGGATACTTCACAAGTGGGTAAGTGAAAATTTTAGTCGTAACCATTAATTTTCTAACAAACAATTCTTGCAACTAACCTAATAAGCATCCATATCCAATCTGTTGAAGTCTGCAAATATGTTTGTAAGTTAATGATTTTTATAGACACAGAGGACATCTGTTTATACTTAGCTGGAATCCTGCTTTAAAACGTACTGTTAAGTACCTAACCATTGACGTAGATATAATTTTAATAAGATTTTTAAGGAAAAAGTTATGTACGTTTTTTTTTTTAAATTGTGTGTTTCAAAAACCAGAGACGGTATTTTTTTTAAAACTTGAGCTAAGCCAATGGTTAAATTAAAATTTAGTTATATATATATATATATATATATATATATATATATATATATATATATATATGATGACACTATATTCCGGGATATCATCCGTTCGCTCGTTGAACTCCGACTGGAATCCTGCATCCGACTGGAATCCTGCAAATCCTGCATCCGACTGGAATCCTGCAGACGTTTCGCCAAAATCTCACTTGGCATCTTCAATGCTCGCGCTCCGAAAACACTTCGAACACTTAGCGGAGCGCGAGCATTGAAGATGCCAAGTGAGATTTTGGCGAAACGTCTGCAGGATTCCAGTCGGATGCAGGATTCCAGTCGGAGTTCAACGAGCGAACGGATGATATCCCGGAGTATAGTGTCATCATATATATATATATATATATATATATATATATATATATATATATATATATATATATATATATATATATATATATATATATATATATATATATATATATATATATATATATATATATATATATTTATTTATTTATTTATTTATTTATTTATATATTATAATTATAAAATTTTAATTATTTGTGCCCAGTTTCAATTTGTTTGGACCCTTTTGCACCGCCATTTTTGGCAACGGCAACCAATAAACTTCTGTGGAATAGAGTTCTTGTCAACCAGTGTTACGTTTTAAAGTCGTTAACAAGGAAAATTTTCACAATTAGGTCCCAAAGGGATCATTTAATGCTGATAATTCAATTATGGCTTAAACAAAATGAAAATTTAATGAGTCCATTGTAAATTTTTCAAAGCAACTTCTACAGTCTACTGTGTGCAAATCTGAGTCGGTTGTTTATAAATCAAACTTGGAGGACTCCAGAAGATTTGTAAATAGTAGCTCCATTGTTTTTTTTCATTGAGTGGTTGATCACTAAAGTATCTTACAAAACAATGTTTTTAATAAAGCTGTGAGTCCTACCAAATGCTTTTCCGCAATTTAAGAAAAAATAATCAAAAAAAGTTAACCTAACCTTTTAAGGTAACATCAAGAAAACAGAGCAACGGGCGTGCAAATACTAAAAACGAGAGGTTCAAAATTACCGCAAAAATTACTTCGCAACCTTTTAAGAAACAATAAAATGATGCAAGGATCAATCTTCATTGTACGGCTGACACTAATATTTCACAAAACAGTGTTATTATTAAGGTTGCCCTTAGGCTTCTTAAAACTATATTAGTTACATTTTCCAACGCAATAAACAAAATTAAAAAAAAAACAAATCAACATAACCTTGTAACGTAGGCAAGATGAACAAAACGGAGCAATCGAGGGTGCAAAAACTGAAAACGTTAGTCAGTTAGTTTCAAAATTACGTCATAATCAATAAGACGTGAAATTTAAAATTCAATAATTATTTTAAAAGTTTTTGGAAACTGTTTAAGTACTGATACAAAACACTGATAGGCCCTGTATGACAAATAATCGTATGTTTGCAACAAATAGCCGAATAGATGGAATATGCTTCGCGAATAAAAAAATCGCGATCGATCAGCTGACGTGGCGCCAACGATCAGAGAACGGAGATGTAAACTTTACATTTCGTGGCTCTTTCGCGAACGAAAAAATTCTGGTAGCAGGAATACGTAGAAGGTCGCGAATACCGGGGAATGTTCGGATCGTCGTCGTCGTCCACGGTCGGGGTTATCTTGGGCATCGGCGTCGTATCATCTTGGACAATAGCATAGCGAACGCGCTGTTTCTTTGGCCAATCTGATCGGCGAACAGATAACGGAAGGACGAGTTGATTCGTCGCGTTTTTTGCCCGACGATTTCACTTATGAACTTATATAAAGTCGATGCTTTTTTTCTAAAGCAAACGTACACGGCGCTCACTTAAAAGGCAAAAAAAATGTCGAACATGTTTTAAACATCTTTTCGTCCCAGTTCGTATCGGAGACTAGCTGATTTTTAGGTTTGGCTGTTTATTACGCATTACTCTGTAAATAAAATAGAGATAGATATGACAGTCGAACAATGGAAAATGCACTATTGAAATTCGAAATTTGTTTTTATTATTATTATTGTGACTCGTTTATTAGTCAAATATTTCTACCTTAACTTTACTAAATCATATTATCATTGGGTACTTAATACTTTGTTCAATATCGTCTCTAACAGGTCAAATGCGACAACGGAAAAGAAACCTTCTAAGGTGCTTCTTAAATTAGCAATATTGTTATTTTTGTCCTTTATATATTTGACAATTGTATTTTATTTTCTCTGATGGGGTTTTTTTGATACATATCAAAATTAACGAAATTCTAAATATCCAAATGGGTCATAAGATGCAAAAATTAGTGGATTCGTTATCTAGGCAACACTGGAATAATGATCAACTGTTGGAACGGTTAGCCCCAATTTGAGTGCTGTGCAGAAGAAGAAAACGACTGTTGAAGAAAATGATGAATTTTGTTTAAACTGAAGCATATATTTTTTATTTTTTAGACTGCTATACTCAAAAGTCAAGCAAGTAGCACTTTTTCCAGCATTTTCTTTAAACAATAAATCTAATTTCGATTTCTTCAATTTGCGAGACTACCTATTTTTCTTAATTGTTTACTCCATATGTCCTGAAACTTTACGATTTTGGAAAAATCGCGTTTTACAATTCTGCTCCTCAAATATTGTCTTTATTCCCATTAAAACGTCCTATGATCTTTACCTTTATGTAAAATTCCCTGAATCACCTTCATGGTATTACCTTATATAGTCTCTATGCAAACACATTGTTTATGTATCATTGCGAGGAGATATATTTCATATCATCTGTGTCACAAGTAATGAATTTTTATATTTTTCAAAGAAACTTCCACAGACTACTGTAATACTTTTTATAAAACTTCTGGCTTCCTTTTGCGTCTGACAGTTTCAGTTAAGCTCTGAAGAAGCCAACAGGATGATTCGCGGAACATTAGCAAGTTTGACTCAAAAAAAAACTGACGCAGCAGGAATCCAGAAGTTTTGTCAAAATTAACGAATTTTTATGAGATGATTTGATAAAAAATGAATCTATATTTGGGCACGCTTTATCTATTAATTTAGTTGTTACAAAAAATTTAAAAGAAAATTTAAAATCTTTCCCTTTTTAAAAGAATACAAGATATTGAATAAATGTACATATTTAGGTATTTTTGAATTTGAAGAAATAACTCCCCTGACAAAATACATACTGTAAATCTTGCTATATTTTTTTAAACCTTTGGACGTTTTGCATTTTTAAGTACGTACAAAGTGTTATTGAAATAATATCCTATAATTTCACGAATGAATCTCATACCCGTTATAAAGTAACTCTGTCTAGAATTTCCGAAAAGCTTCTCCCAACATTTCGTATAAAATTCTTGTCGTGCCACTGTATCTTTCGGCGTCATGAAATAATCTATCTGACATGGTATCGGATTGCCAAATATTACAACGCCGCGGTTAAAAGGCCTAAATATAAAAAAATATATATTTCTGCAGATGTATTATGTATACTAACACTACAAAGAATTCTAGATTAATTGTTAGCAATTACATTGCCAACAGGGCACACAGTTCTCGATTAATTTTTGATTACAATCCAATGTACATTGTTTTAAATTCAATTCTATAAGTAGCAAATTATAACAAATTCACTATTTTCACAAAATGAGACATGAATTAGTATATTGTGCAGTAAGTGTGGTAATAGTATATTATGGAACACGTGCGGTAAACGGCATTTGACTCAGGAGTTCATTTAACACGAGCGGAGCGAGTGTTTAATAAACGAGCGACTTAAAAAGTTTACCGAACGTGTTGCATACTATACTTTTTCTACGACCGTTAGTTTTTGGGTACATTTTCGCAAAAAGATACGCATACATTCACTGACAAGACCGTCAGGATTGACAAACGTCAAAATTCAAACCGTGCGGTAGGCAGGCAGGACGTTGGACTTTTCTGTTGGGGTTTTAATTTCTTAGCAGTCTTGTTCCAGTTTTAAGGGTCCGGAAATTGGCATATCACTCTTTTAATCCGACACATGTAGAACGTATGAATTCTCAAGAAATCTCTACACTATAAACCACCGATAGACCAAGATTGAGATGGTAAAACCGGAACAGCAAATATGCCTAATCCGGGAACGACAGACTACGACGATATTTGTTATATCACCAAATAGGAATATGTAAGTAGTTTCAGAGATAATATATCGCTAAACAAACAGTCAAACAACAACAAATAACGAGAATATTCGTTTTCATAAATGGGCAAGATTAAGGCGCAAAGCCCACAATACAACTATCTGGAAACAAAGGTTGCAAACCAGTTAAGATTGAAATGGTTTTGGAACCCCGGCAACGTATAGTAGCTGGGGTGACTCGAATGAAGCTAGTTTGCTCGGTTGCAGTTGCGTTGCGGGTGTTGTTTATTTTTTCAATATGAGTGATCAAGAACTAAACATAGAATTTGTCAAAGAAGTGGAAAAACACGAGAAACTATACAATTATAAAAAAAATAGTTTGTAAAATAATTTCTCACACTAGTGTTCCGTATTTCCACTGTCTCGTTTATTTCTTCTTGGGGTGTGTACCTTCTCGTTTCCTTACGAAGCTGCGAAGAATCCGGGCAGTTTTTATTATATTATTGACTACTACTGGATCACAACATCGTATAAGCTGCCATCCCAAAAACGCAATCAATAGTTTTGCTTTCTTGACTCAATCTATAAGTGAATATCCTGTTGACACTGTCTGGAGCTCCTATGGAATTCGGAAGGTTCCATAATAACTCAAAACGATTAGCAATTTTTCTCGTATATTTACCGGCATATAAATCTCTTTTAGTAGTAGTATTTTTAATAATTTTTCTGTTGTTGCACCTGTAGCCAAATGCCTGCAACAAAGGAATAAATCATAACATTGTAAATAAATTTGAAACCTAAAAGCTGAAAAATAAATATTACTTGTGACGATATTATTGTTTAAAAATTAATGTTTTTGATTGCAGCTGCGTTTACATGCGATAAATGAAATATCCACCCACTGGGTCGCGAACAAAGAAAAAAGCATACTATTTGGAAAGAGCAATGCAATTTTGTTTGCAATTTATAAAGACTTCTTCAGCAGGAAACTTGCAGCCAGTACCACTGTGTGCCAGTGACTCCATGGAGAGCTCCCTACCGGTAACATCCACACAACTATCATCCTGCAAGACCACAGCTCTTTCACAGTCTCAACCTAGAACTTCAGAACAACAAAATAATGACTGACCAATATACTTTTCACTACGTACTCCATCAAAGAAGAAATTCACATTGAGGAATAAAAAATAAAACACAAATCAATGTGCTACATCTCAGAACGTTGACAAGCACGAGGGTCTTAAATTATTCTTACTTAGTATTTAAGGGGAAATGGAGGAACTTGGTGATTACCAAATCAACTATTTTAAACCCCGAGTTTTCTTTCTCATCAATGAACTAACCAAAACCAGGCATGCTTACCACATTTTAATTTGTTGCAAGCTTCAACCCACAAGTCCCATCAGAAGCAACCAATTTCCATTTTTCGGAAACGACACATCAAGCCGATATGTCACAAGCAACAGACTTTGATACCAGGAAAATTAGATTTTATTATTTATTATATGAGGTCAAATAACAAAAGTATCATCGACGTAGCGTTTCCATAATTTTGGTTTTAGATTGAAGGTGTCGAGGACTTTCTTCTCCAAAGGCTTCCATAAATATATTCGCGATGGTGATAGTGGAGAACCTCTAGCTGTTCCCGACGGTTGTTCAAAAATTTGACCGTTATAAGAAAAATATGTTCCAGACAAGCATTTTTCAATGAAGGTGAGAAGGTTTGGTTCCAAATTCTCGGATCTTAATATATCTGAAATGATGGTTTCAGATATATTAATTAATTAATTAATGAGTTTCAGCAACAGGAACTTTCGTAAAGTCGAAACTAAGTAGCATATCCTGTGTATCAATGTAGTGCTTTTTATTTGTTCAATGAATTTAAGTATGAAACTGTCAATTTTCTCTGTAAAGGGTGTTGATAAGGAAGCTAGATATTTTGCTTGGTAATATGTTGGAGAACCAATGGTGCTGACAATAGATCGAAGGGGTAATCCTGGTTTGTGAATCCTTGGAAGTCCGTAGAGATAAGGAATTTTAGAGTGATGAGGGATGACAGATTTTTTCACGGAGTCTGATAGAGAAGAAGCATTAATGATAAATTTAAGGATGCGTTCCATAGATGACGTAGTATCTTTTTTTTTCAAAACCAGATTTACCACTTATCCAATCGGAGATACCTAACGAAAAATATCAACTGGGCTCAAAGAACATGAAAGAGTCTTAAGACTAAGACAATAAACTCATCAGCAGTTGCCGAACACAATCACGAAACCGGACATAAAATTTTATTCGATAAAACTAAAATTCTTCTGTCTCTATCACCAATATGGGAATCAGTCATCCGAGACGTTGATTATGTTCCTTATTTACCTGGGCCCCCCTCAAACAATATAAAAGCACGTACAGAGTGAGAGCTCTGAAAAAGCCCACAGGATGATTGGCTAAACGTTAACTAGTTCGAGTTAACAAAAACCGACGTAGGAGAAATCCAGAAATTTTATAAAAAGTATAACGTAAATGTAGATAAATAAAAGATAACTTACCTCAAAGTCATCAATAGTCTTCCTTCTGCAGGCACACATTATATTATTATATTGGTTGTCAAACCGTTGCATGCTCAACTTGGTTTGCAACCCTGAGCTTAAGACAACAATCCCCATTATTTCTAGTGACAATTTTACCTGTTCTATGACGTTGCCATTCCAGGTTAATTCGAGTGTGTAATTTGCCACCAAAGGAAAAAACGTTTTTACTGATAGTCCAAAAATCTTACACCATCAGTATACGAAGTGTGTTGAAAAATAAAAAGTTCCACGTTTTCAAGACTAAGGATAACGGAGGTTTTAAGACCCACCATAAACAAAAATGTTGCAATTCCTTTTTATTTATATTAAAACATCAAACTGATATTTTTATCTAAAACAGTTCTCTTGTAAGAATACATAGAATAATAAAATGTAACACAAGATAAAACAGTTTTTCTTTAAAAATTACTTAAACGTAAACTCGTTATTGGGAATTTATTTTTGCGATGGAAAATAAGCACGACTCATTGCACTCCATATATGTAACAGCTTCCAGATCATTTTCAGTGAGTCCCATACAATCATCATGCTTCTAAGAATTACAAAAACTGGCGTAAAAACTTCAGAAAATCTTTCATTGTTCCTTTTCCTATCTGGCAATTTGTCCCAATAACGCAACAACTCCTCATCCCAAAAATTTTAGAAATAACGGAGCACGCTTTGGTAGAGGAGTTGCAATTCACGTTTGGTAAATACCAAATGAAGGAAGGCATAATAAGTGAATTCCCAGTTGGTCGGCAGCATGAACAATTGAAACGTGGAAACGTGACGCAACAGCGTCAAATATTAAGAGAACTGGCGGCTGAATAAACTTGTAAAAATGACTGAGACGTTCAAGACATCAGGTGGACATGCTGCTCTTTGAAGACATCTTCACTTGAGATCCCGGTGGTAATTCATCACTAAAAGTTGGTTTCAGCCTCTGCCCTTTAAACAATACCATTGTGGGATACCATTTCCTAATGCGTTTGCGTATACCAGTCACATCCAGCAATTTTTGTCTTAATGTTGAAACGCTTAGAAATACCTTGGTTTTCAACATACTTGAATACACTTCGTAGTAGGGCCTTTGGTGTCAAGAGAAATCCTATGTCAGAAAATTTAATGATTTTCTGAACTAAATCAGTTTCTTCATCATGTCCTGTGGCGAATTGGCCTTCAAGCAGCTAAAAAAAAATAAAAAATGGACAAGGGAGTAAAGCCTATTAAATTCAAGTGCCGGGTAATAAGGCCCAACTGATATCTGTCTGGCCCTTATTACCTACATTTCTACGAAATCAAGTTGAGAATATGTTAAATAAAAAAAAATAAATTTACTCTTAGCTACTGGCTTCGTAACTGTATCAATGTGTAAACTAAAACTTACTTTTCTTAGAATTCTTGATCTGACCTTTTTTTTCTAAAACACGCCGCCGTTGAACCATAAATTATCATAATTTCGACTGGATAATGCACATGACAAAACACTCAATGCTATCTTTCGAAAACTACCGAACTTCATCGAGTATGTCAGTTTGCGTATTTAATTTGAGTAACAGACCAACACGTAGATAGAGCCATAATACTTATAAATTTTTTTTTATTGTTAAATGAGTTCATGAGCCTCATTAAAAAAAAAATTGACTAAAAGACCCCATTGGTATGAAATCGTCCCGCGCGAAAAAGTACCACCAGAATAATGATCAGCCAGAGAGCGTTCGATTTAAAAGTTTTAAGGGATCGCGCGTCAAAGAGTTCCATCAATCAATGCATCTCTAATCCCGGCATCATCAATAACGCTAATAGTTCGGCCCGCTGAATTTTAAAATGCCTCTTACGTATGAACAATGTATCCCATTATTGGGACGGCTTCGGGCTTTCGTTCGAAAAAAAATAGTCTGCCATTGTTGTGTAATTAATTATACATCCCGGGTACAATCAGAAATTGAAAAGACGCGGTCGATTCGATATTTATATTAGGATTTTCTCAGAAACGGAACATCTGGCCGATCGCGCGGAGAAACGTCTGTGGGGCTCGTTCCGCCAATAAAATGTTTTGTCGTTTCGTAAATTGTTAACGGTTTTAATAAATTGCGACTCGTATACTTTGCATATTTGTTAGGATTTTCGTATTAATAACGTCCGTGGTCGGCCGTTTAATCCAATTAATAATAATTCGAATAAAATATCGACCGAATAAATCAAAAACGCGTTCCGGTTTGACGGTCGCGAGAATATTTTGCGGTCCGGCCTTGGGACCGCAACATATCGACTAAATTTGATATGTTAACGGGTTAAGTATCGATCAGGGTTAGATTTTCAGTTAAATATTGTTTCTTTACACCGACGAAATTTACACGTTTTAGAAAATTTCGAAAAAACTTTTTGCAAAAACCTAAAATTTAGACTTTACTTAAGGAATTAAGTAAGAAAAGTGCACATTTCTAAACCTTTTAAGACATTTTGTAGAAAAAATGTGATTTTTATGAAAACTTTATAACATCAGTTTTTTTTTTACGAAATTTACATATTTTTTACAAAATTTCGTAAAAACATTTTAAATTCAGACTTTCTTACAGTGACAGTTTTCTTACATAAAAAAAAATGTGAAAATTTACAAACCTTTCTTGCAAAAAGAGTCTGACCGATTTTTTTGAAGCTTAGTAGGACTACATCTTAAAAATTTTTGAACTCGCAATTTTTTAGAAATTTTGTAATCTTCAAGAATTTTGTAAAAACTTTTTTAATTCACACTTTACTATAAAAACTTGAAAGTCACATTTTTCTGAAAAATTAAGTAAAAAATTTTACAAAAATTAATTACATTTTGAAAAAACAGTGTTAATTTCGCAAAAAGAGTCTTTCAGAATTTTTTGAAGCGTAGAGGGAGCACATAATACAGTTTTTAAATTCACTCTTTTTTTAGAAATTTTCAAAATTTTCACAAAATTTTGTAAAAACTTTTTTTGAAGAAATTAATTTAAAAAAAAAGTGCAAATTCACAGTTTTTTGAGACGTAAAGGCCGCATCCTTTTTTTTAACTCACACTTTACAAAGTTAATACATTTTTTATTAAATTTATGAAAACTTTATAATTTACACTTGCGTACAAGAACCGAAAATTCACAGTCTTCTTAAGGAATTAAGTAAAAACTTACAAAATTACAAACGTTTTACATTTTGTGAAAAAAAGTGTAGTAAAAAGTTTCTGAATCCGGTATTTTTAGGAAATTTTCTCGTTTTTTACAAATTTTCGTAAAAACAATTACAAAACTGAAGTCACAGTTTTCTTAAGAAATCTTGCAAAAGAGTCTACTCGATTTTTTTGAAGCTTAGAAGGACCACATCCTAATATTTTTTTAATTCACACTTTCATAAAAATTTTGTAATTCCCCAAAAAATATGTTAAAAACCTTTTACATGCACACTTTCCTACAAAAACATTAAAGTCACATGTTTCTTAAGAAATTAAGTAAAAAAATTACAAATTACAAAAACAAACGTTTCACATTTTATGAAAAAAAGTGTCAATTGCGTAAAAAGTCTATAAACTCACAGTTTTTGAATGCGCAGGATCACATTCTACTTTTTTGTATTTTAAATTCACGTTACTTTCTTCCAAAAACAGATTCATAATTTATTTTAAGCTCCAGTTCCCGTACAACTCGCGAGTCTCCCAAACACCAAATTGATGTACTAAAGATAAAACAATGTCACCTCCTTTTTTTCCTTAAATAGTAGAAGTAGAAAAAGTTTAGCATAAGGTTCATAAAAAATAAGCCATTGCATTTAATTTAGGGAAAAAAAACCTGACCAAAAGATTATTAGTTGTTCATTGAGTTATATCGCCAGTTATATTGTCATGGAAATGGTTTTCATGATACAGAATTTTCCTCCATATTCAAATTGTTTTGTATTTTTCTAGTTTCTGCTAAATTTTCAAATTTAACAGTTCTTAACACAGTTGTGCTTGGTTTAACTCTTTTTTAAATGATATATTCAGACATCATTGTCAATATAACCATAGTTTACATAATAACAAAAGATAAATAAATATTTCCACACTGAATAGAGAAATCCTAAAACAATGACAAAGCATTGGTAGTGGGGTAGTAAATTATGTAAGTATGGAATTTTATACAAAGATTTTGTTCCTCTAGAAAAACCGGGTTTTAATTGTTAATATCTCTAAAGTCCTAGGTTAATCTATTAAATTGTTCAAGGGCACGAGACATAAGATTATTGAGAGATAAGTTAAGTCTTACATGCCAAATATATGTTTGTGCTAATCACATCACAGTTATGCACAACTGCACTTATTATTATAATAGTTTACATTGTTCTCTCTATAACAAAACTGTCACCCTTGGAATCCTTAACTCTGCGGATTGTGTTTCGAAATGAAATAAGTAAAAACGGACAAGAAATATAATTGACTGGTAGATCGTGTATTTTATTTTAAGTGGCTCGGATCCGTGAGACAAGAAACTCACATGTTAAAGTGACACTTCACGCACATCAGAGAGTAGATTATTTTTAAAAATTTCATTCCAACTCATCTTGTCGTCAACAACCAAATCCACTTACTTGAGAGACTTTAGTGATTGCCTCGTTTTTTCTTTCCAATTCAATAAGACGGACAGTTCTGTTTTTCTGACAATCATAAAGCTAGTCTTGTCGACAATAATTTTTAGTTTATTTGAAAGCAATGAGTCACAAAATCTTGACGAGTCAGCGTTTACTGTTTGCTCCAGTTGATCTGAATAAAAAAGAACAGTGGAAATCTCCGAAATGCGTTTTTATTATTACATCATTCCTTTGCATAAACTCACTGTCCCATATAGGGTTATAATGAGTGCCATTAAACAAACACATTTCTAACTTTGTTTTATTGAGCTACCTTTTTTATTAGGAAAGCAATAGCCCAACTTACATTCGAATGTTAGAGAATGATTTCTAGATAAATGAATTTTTGAGTACATCGATAGTCTACTGCTATATATAGAGTGTTTGAAAAAAGTGACATATGCAAAGCAAATAACATAAAGTGCAAAGAAGTGGTTGCCAAACTTCAGCAATATCTACAAAAAAAATATTTTACAGATTGTAAAAAATGCGATCTTTTTATATTGAACATCCATTATCTTGGAAACTAAGCATTTCCGGACCTAAATTTCTATGAACTTTTTTTTATGGCGAATCTCCTGCCGAGTTTTAGCGCATGTTTCATGTTTTACACGTTTTATCAAAGACAAAAAAAATAAAAACTGTTTCTGAAGAATTGATTGATACGGACAGAAAATTTTTAAGTGTACCGATCTGTTGAATATTTTGAAGTTTTCAACCTAATAAAATATTGGGCGTTACATTTAAAGTTTGTTGAGGTTATAACTCAAAAACAGTAGGCTAAGGAAATTGTTTGCCAGTCGATTTATTTAGACATACTACTTCTATCAGAAGACATATCACGAAAGATAATTGAGATACGGGCTAAAGTCTGTTCATAGATATAAGAAAGTGACTAACTGATACGAATTAAGGAAAGACCCGGGAAAGCTGTAAGAATGAAATATGGCCGAACAGGTCCGTACTTTGCTTAGAATTTAATTATTTGGGGTTTTGTTAGGAAAGATACTAAACAATATTTATTTATTTATGTATGAATTTATGTTTAAGTCTAAAATAAAATTACAAATTATTTTTGTTACCTACTTAAATTACTTAAAATTATTCACATAATATATCAGTATCACTATCATCGCCTGTTCTAATTATTATTTGTTCTATATTATTTGCAATATGGATATACGATTGTTCTGCTTTTTCTATATTGCCCAACTTTGTGGAGAGATGTTAAAAACTTCGGTTTCTATAAGTTTGAGGACATTGGAGTGAACACGGGGAAAAATATTGTTATCCTAATTGTAAATTGTAAATCCTATTTTTTTTTTTAATATTCCAGTCCAGAATTCTATAAGATCCCATTAAAACTTGCCTTTTGTCAATTTTTTAAATCTAAAACCCATGTGTTGACTACACTTCCATAAGGTAGTTCTGTCACATTTAACATCGTTTTCATCTTTTTCAAGCCTCCTAATTAAGATATCTAATGTGGGCACACTTTGTTCCTCGTATAACTGGTAAATTTTACGCCGTATTATATCTTGATCACTTTCATCTACACTTGAGAAAATGCCAGCATCGCTTCTTTTTAAAATTATTTTCTATTACGGACCACAATTTTACGTGAATTTAAATTCCGAAACTTTAGGTAATAATCTTGTTGCATTGTATGTTAATGACCACCCTTGGATAACCATTCAAAAGCAATTGGTCACTTTCTTATATCTATGAACAGACCATACTCTCACAAATATATGTCAGCGGCTTTAGCTTTAAGTGAATAGATTATTCAATTGTTTTAAGCACTGTTTTGTGAATTCTTTTAATATGCCGGAAAAGTCTTAACCCTATGTAGCCTCTCTCGCCATCAGCCACCGGGTTTCTACTTTTATGATCCAATAAAAAAATATATCTGAAATGAGAAACCCAATCCGACAGGTCTAAAATATAATGACATCGGCGCGGCAAGGATAAAAGCGTATCAGGAACTGACGCCTCTCCGTGACGTATCCGCTGGCGTCTTTAAACAAATAAATAACGTTAAACGCGACAATAAAGTGTAAGTAAACACGCGTATGATTTACCGGTGCTCGGGATCATAATACGCCTACCACGAGAGCGAGTGAAAAGACACAATGGACGCTAGCGATAAAATTATTCAAAGTTATTCAAAACACCTAACGCACGAAAAAACGAGAGAGAGACAGAGAGAAGACGGTAATATATGAAAACCGTAAAAAATATGACAAACGCCTTATGCCTTTTGTTATAATATTTTTTTGAAATATATCGGGGTGCCCGATCTCCCAGATAAGGGCGCCACAGGTAAATCGACCTTCCAAAGCCTGCTCGGATTCAGGCCGCCGCCATTTTTATATATTGCGTTATATTAGCTTTACAAACATTACATTTATCAGTTCTTACAATGTATGAAGCACCATATGAAATAAATAAAGATGTCTGAAATATTGTGTCGTCAGCTCGGACCTTTCGTATATCTCGCGTGACGTCAAATTTATAATAATAATAAAGTTATACACCAAAATAAAGCAAATACTTAAATAATAAATAAATAAAAATAATTACACTTAATTAAAAAACATTTAATTAAAAAAGCGAAAAATAAATTAATAAACCTTTAGACTATCTTCATATTTAGAAAAAACAGTCTACGTAAGCCAAATTGAATATTACACAAGTCACATATAGTTAAAGTTTAGGTTCAGGTTGCTCCTAACCTTAAAATTATAAAAAAGGGGATATTACCGCACGGATTTGGGAACAATCGGATGTTTTGTGAAATTATACCACACGGCTTCAATTTTGACGTTCGTCAATTCTGACGGCCATGTCAGCGAATGTGTTCGTGTTGTTTTGCAAAAATATATCCAAAAATTAACGGTCGTAGAAAAAACATAGTTTGCGAGAAGTTTCATAAATTTTTAAGACGCTCGTGACTCAAGTGCTGTTTATTACACTTGTTCCATAATATACTATTAAGGGTAGAGATGTTGGACAGACCTTGCCAGTTTCTAACACAGTAGTCCAATAATGTAGACACGCTTGGCGTTATTCTTAATATGTGCTCAATAAACTTCTATTGAGAACAATTTAAGAAACACCCAGATCTCTGACCATATCGTAACTCTCCGCTGAGTGTATAGTCCAACAACATGGGACTATTATTTTGACATTTGACATTTGACAACGTTAAGTTTCAGAGAGTTGGGTCGTTATTCGTGACATACAAAATGAAAATGATTGCAATGTACTCATAGAAATGTTAATAATATAGTGAATAATTCATGTGTTTCCGTCAATAAATAAACATGAAAATATTATTTGTTTACTAAAATTCAATGGCCCCTGGTCACTAGTCAATGGATCAGGACTGTTTCCGATTACGTGACAGTAGCTATAAGCTTCTCTCTTGGCTAAATAATCGATTATTTTATAATCACATTGATGTAAATTACTTGCTAGACCCACAATCTCTAAGGATATTTGTATCATAAACATATCGAATATTATTTTTACCGCTGTCAAGTTGCCGTAATAGGTTATGTTTATGATTACCTTATATATTCTTACCAAGTAAGTATTTCGTACCCATTCTCGATTAATCTTGAATATTTCTACATATAGTTAACATATTGTAAGAATAAAAAACCATTGCCAAATATATGTAAATATGTCATTTGTTGTCCTAATTTGCAGATAGTAAACGTCAACATTTAAATCACCAATTAAAGTGGCGATCATTTCAAATATTTATCCTCACGTTGTCACTTGTCGCTTGAAATCTGGAACCAGCAGGCAACTTTTACGAGTAAAAATATGTTTGTTATTTTGGATAGATATTAACTTATATAAAAATATATTAATTTATTATTTATTATTAAATTTTTAAAATCAAATCAAAATGTATCAAATATTGACCATTTGAAAAGCTATTTAGTATTAAAGAAAAAAAAAACATATTATTATATTAAGGAAAATTTATTACGATTGACTTCTGAGGTACAGGCCTGTAACTTGGACCACCGTCGGTGCTCTACAAGCTTCAGTTAGCTGGACATGTGTCCTTGTGGCTTTTGTAGATACGAAAACTTGTTAATTCGTTTTTATTTGGGTTGAAAGTCGGCCCGCCCCCAAATCAGGGGCCATTGTTATTAAAATTAGCACGTCAGGTGGATTTTTCGAACCGCTTGTTTTGATTAATTCCTTTTCCGAGATATCCACCCGGTATGTAATGTATTTGGGATATGAAAAATGAAATATAATCATTTGAAAGTGTAAAATCGAATTTGATCAAACCTTGAATTTGTCATGAGACCCTTATTGAATTCCCCTTTTCGCATATGTCAACATCAACGTTGCACAGTTGGAAATAATGATCCATCTTTCAAAATTTTCAAAATATTAAGATATTGATCGGTAATGATACTTAAAGTAGAGAGAAACAAAAAAATAATTGTTATTGGTAAAGGTATAAGTAAAATAATCTTTTTTCCTTATTTTGAAGTTAACACTTATTGGCCCTTAAAATTGACTTAATGTACTACGACTATGGTGTTTTTTAATTATGTTTGGCCCTACAATTTCAGTTTTATGAAAATTAAAACGCGTTTTTACTTATTTTTCTTTTATTTATTTTGCACCGATTTTAGAAAATCCACAAACCACTTCATGTTAAAAAATGTTAAAACGGAATGTTAAACGGAATGTTAAAAAATTACAAAGCAGAGAACACCGACACATATGTGTAATGGTATATTATGTAACAAGTGTAGGAAACAGCACTTGAATCATGAGTTTATTTGGCATGAGCGGAGCGAGTGTTTAATAAAAGAGTGACTTAAAAAGTTTACATACTATACTTTTTCTGAGATCGTTAGTTTTTGGGTACTTTTTTGTAAAACGACACGAATAGATTCACTGACATTACCGTCAGAATTGACAAACGTCAAAATTTAAGCCGTTCTGTAAAATCTCCGAAAAGAGGATAAGTGCGGTAAACGGCATTTGATGCATGAGTTCGATATCCGCGGAGCGAGTTATGTCAGTGAATGCATTCGTGTTGTTTTTCGAAAATGAACCCAAAAACTAACGGTCGTAGAAAAAGTATAGTATGCAACAAGTTCGGTAAAGTTTTTAAGTCACTCGTTAATTAAACACTTGCTCCGCTGCGCTCCGCTCGTGTCAAATGAACCCGTGAATCAAATGCCGTTTACCGCACTTGTTGCTTAATATACTATTACAGAAAGGAGTGGAAAAACAGTATTAAGTCATACCACTTTAACATTACATTTTTCGCAGATTTGTTTTTACGGAGTCGATCAGTTATAATAATAATAAATAATTACTTATAATTATAGTTATAATTTTTTGTTTTTGTTGCAGTAAAATATGTGACTAAGATACTCATTTCAAATAGAAAAAGGGAAAAATTTTAAATAAGTTTGAGGTCTGAGTTCCACAATCAGAAAACCAATGAAAAAACAAACCTCTCCCCCGCCCGCATGACCCCGCCGAAAATGATTGAGTCTTTCTTATTAGACGGCAAGTATCTCACATAATTCACATCTCGCCGCTGTTGTCCGGTTTATATTGCCGAGTTCCACTACATCACGAGACAATATATAACGCGATATAAAGAACCAGTCTAGTAAATTAATACCGTACATTCACCAGTTATTTATATCTTTCGTGTGTTGGTAATATGTTACATGTATTAATCCAATAAATAAATATGACTGCCATAAATTGCCGTTCCGCTCTTCTCTCGGTCGGTTCGCGGGACGAAAGAGGAAAAGAAAAAAAAAAGGACGGTCCCTATATAATTTATAATCCAATTAAGTGGGCTTTGGGACCCCGGTCAAAAGAAAAGCGTCGATACGTTGGTACGATGACGGCGATGGCGGATTTGCGATATTGCCGTGCTCACAATTAGTAGAAATATTGTACGCGAACGCGGCGGAGGATTAAGTTTTTTGGGATGCCGCTGCAACTCTGCAAATCTTTTGTAATATATAGATCGACTTCAGAACCAACGCAACGCGTCATATTCGAAAAAAGGAGCACTTCTGTTGGTAGCTTTCAATATCTTATATTTTAAAAATACTTATAAATTCCAAAAATGCGAATGAGAGAAAGACTTCTTTGTTTTGATAGTCAATCACGCCTAAATGCAAATTAAAGCTGATTACATAATAATTTAAGAAAAGCATGAAGAAGAGACTATTACAATGAAAGTTTAAAAAATAAAACGTACAAAAACCTTTAGAAATAAATACATGAATAAAATTTAAAAAATGGAGTAAATACGATATTTTTAAGAGTCATTGGGAGACGATTATTAATTCCTTGGGACAAAACCGCCAATTTGACTCAGCTCCTCTTTGCAAAGACGCCACTATTATAATGAGAATACAAAAAACAACGCACAATAACAATAAGAAACAATTACAAAGCTAATATAAAAACTGAGATAAAAGAGACAATAACAAACATCCGTAGAATATGGTTATAACTTTAATAGCAATTAGCGTAAAAAGGTTCCTCTTTACAAGGCTTTAAAAATTTAAAATAAAAAAAATAAAAAAACATTGCTCAAAGGAAATTAGAAAGCAATGTAAGAACAAAAAAAGCGTTCACCAAAGTTTTAGTTTATTGTGGTTTAGCATTATAGACTAATTTTATGGTGTGGTGAAACTTCTGTTAAATTAATTCATAATGCTGCTTGCAAAATATGGCCAGACACCCTATACAATTTACAATTCTATACGTAATATACAACTTATTACAGCTTTATAAGCTCTGAAATAATACGCTTGATATTATTAGGAAATGGTTTACGAATACATGTTAGCTTCCAACGTGTACAACTATTAAATTTTTCCTGTGTGGTGTTTTAAGCCCATCGACTAGCCTTCCATGAAAACTTGACTAGCACTAGTCAATATTTTGAGCATACCAAATTTTTGGTACCATATGGCCCTCATTAATCCACGTCCTATCTCTATAAAAATATTATTTCAAAGAATGCTTTAATTTTCTACGTAGCTTGGCTTCTCCGCACCATTTAAAAACAGACTTCAGTAGAAGAAATCTTTTGATTCATAAATTAATAACAATAACTGTGACCTGCAGGTGAATATCATATTATCTATATATACTCACTCGCAACCATCATCTTTTTTTATAAAACCCTTTAGTGGGTAGCCTTGTTGTATTCAGTTTTCAGGGGTTAGACTACGGGTCAGTATAATAATGCAATAAAAACTGAAATTAGTTGTTGGTTATTCCGCCGAGCTACAAAAACCGAAAGGCAAATAGAATTAACGAACGGCCGGATCAAATGACAACAATTGATCAAATAATTTTTTTGCTCGTATGTACACATGCTTTTATTTTACACATGTTCATTTGGTTTGGTTTGGTTTGATCCTAGAATTATGTTCTAGTAAAAATCAGAAGGCCTTTTTATGATAATTTGGCATAATCTTAATTGTTGGGTGTTGGATTTCAAATAAGTTAACATTTTTCTGTGCCCAACTATGAAGCTGACAAATCTGTTAAAACCCCGTCTAGAAAAATCTTCTTTTCCCAAACTAATAATGTGTTAGCGAGATTGTTATTATATCTAATATTAGCACTAATTAATTTATTGGTTATTTTTTAAATTTTGCAACCCGAAACTAAGTCACTTAGAAAACCATTTCAAATCGCTCGCAATTTATGTATTTATTGAGAATTGTCTCATGCAAACCGTACAAAACTGAGAGGCGGGTGCGACGGACTTTATGTCCTCACTGATTTACCACAAAGGGCCTACAAAGATATACAAATACTAAAGAAATCGTCACCAAAGCGCATAGCATAGCATCCTAGAACATAAGATGCTCCGAAACAGGAATCGCATAGGACAGTCCCAAGACTGTTCGAACACAGGTTATAATTTAATTCAATTTAACTCTAAACTTCTGATCAGGGAACTGTCCTAAATCAGTTCGACGAACACTTTTTTTGAATTGAGCAGGCTCCTGACAGGTCTGGGACGGTATGGTCTGTTCATAGATATAAGAAAGTGGGCAATTGCTTTTGAATGGGATTATCCAAGGGTGGTCATTAACATACAATGCAACAAGATTCAGGTAAAATTGTGGTGGGTAATAGAAAATAATTTTATACCTACCTGTGTTTAATATTCTTTGGTTTAGTATACTACTTAGTTTAAGTTTATTAGTAATCATTCTTATTTCGTGTGTAATACAGCGTGTGTTGAAACGTGTGCGAATTATGCGAAATATGTGCGAGTCTAGTGTATCTCAGGAGACGCTACCGCCCAAATGTAGAAAACGCTATCCTATTGAGACTAAGGAAGTTATAAACAATGTGACTCTCATTGAACGTGGTGCCAGCAAGCAAGCATCTTTAGAAGAAACGGCCACATCAACTGTATGGAAAATTGTAAATAAACCCATTTCAGCGCGGAAAAAAAGTGATCAAGATATAATTCGGCGTAAAATTTACCAGTTATACGAGGAACGAAGCGTGCCTACATTAGATATCTTAATTAGGAGGCTTGAAAAAGATGAAATCGGTGTTAAATGTGGCAGAACTACCTTATGGAAGTGTATTCAACACATGGGTTTTAGATTTAAAAAAAATTGACAAAAGGCAAGTTTTAATGGAATCTGTTAGAATTCGGAAATGGCGACTGCAATATCTAGAAAAAAATTAGGATTTACAGAGAACAACAAATGCCAATTATTTACTTGGATGAAACCTGGTTCGTCACTTATGATACCCCAGAAAAGGGTTGGGTTGACTCAACTGATAAGTGTAAAAAAACGCGCCATCAAAAAGAGGTAAAAGAATAACTGTTTTGCATGCCGGCTCTAAAGATGGTTGGATTCCAAATGGACTTTCTCTGTCTAAGAAAAATATTAAAGTTTCTTCTCTGGGTTACCATGAACACACCACTGCTGATTTATTTGGAAGTTGGTTTATAAACAAACTAGTTCCAAACATTCCTGTCCGGCCATATTTCATTCTTCCAGCTTGCATGGGTCTTTCCTTAATTCGTATCAGTTATTCACTTTCTTATATCTATGAACAGACTTTACCTGTACTCTATTTATGTTGCAGGTAAGTTTGAAAATAATCATTTTTGTCTTGTGTGCCTGTCTGTGAAAAATAAATTAATAAACCTTTAGACTATCTTCATATTTACAAAAAACAGTCTACAGTAAGCCAAATTGAATATTACACAAGTCACATTTTTACACAATTTTGACGTTCGTCAATTCTGACGGTTATGTCAGCGAATGTGTTCGTGTTGTTTTGCAAAAATATATCCAAAAATTAACGGTCGTAGAAAAAACATAGTTTGAGAGTAGTTTCATAAACTTTTTAAGACGCTCGTGACTCAAGTGCTGATTATTACACTTGTTCCATAATATACTATTAATGGTAGAGATGTTGGACAGACCTTGCCAGTTTCTAACACAGTAGTCCAATAATGTAGACACGCTTGGCGTTATTCTTAATATGTGCTCAATAAACTTCTATTGAGAACAATTTAAGAAACACCCAGATCTCTGACCATATCGTAACTCTCCGCTGAGTGTATAGTCCAACAACATGGGACTATTATTTTGACATTTGACATTTGACAACGTTAAGTTTCAGAGAGTTTACAGAGCACCACTAATTTACATTGTACAGTTATATTGCAAACCAAATGATCAACACAAATAATTGAGATGCCATCTTCAAAAGCTCTCTGGAAATGAGTTCAGTGGTTAATGCTTGTATGTATACAAAAAAAAGCATATAAAAATGAAAATGTGGCAGAACTACCTTATGGAAGTGGGTTTTAGATTTAAAAAAAATTGACAAAAGGCAAGTTTTAATGGAATCTTTTAGAATTCGGAAATGGCGACTGCAATATCTAGAAAAAATTAGGATTCACAGAGAACAACAAATGCCAATTATTTACTTGGATGAAACCTGGTTCGCCACTTATGATACCCCAGAAAAGGGTTGGGTTGACTCAACTGATAAGTGTAAAAAAACGCGCCATCAAAAAGAGGTAAAAGAATAACTGTTTTGCATGCCGGCTCTAAAGATGGTTGGATTCCAAATGGACTTTCTCTGTCTAAGAAAAATATTAAAGTTTCTTCTCTGGGTTACCATGAACACACCACTGCTGATTTATTTGGAAGTTGGTTTATAAACAAACTAGTTCCAAACATTCCTGGTCGGCCATATTTCATTCTTCCAGCTTGCATGGGTCTTTCCTTAATTCGTATCAGTTATTCACTTTCTTATATCTATGAACAGACTTTACCTGTACTCTATTTATGTTGCAGGTAAGTTTGAAAATAATCATTTTTGTCTTGTGTGCCTGTCGATTAACATACACAGTTCTTCTTTTTTAAGACTATAGATTAATTTCGTTGTGGATAAAGGTACGTCATAAGAATACAGATTAATATTTATTAGAATTTTAAAATTAAACATTTTTTCAAGGTTCCTGTTTTTTAACACTTTAAAATGTGGAAACCGTGGAATGAAGCAGATGTCCCCCTGTTAGAAGAAGACATGGAAAACAACGCAGAATTTGAAGCCAAAGTGGAGATAGTAATCGAACCTAATGACAATTTAGAAGACGAACTACCTCAGCAAATAAAAAAACGGATCCATTTGTCTTCGGATGCTAAAAAAATTGTTTTGAATGTTTATAATTTTATAAGAAATTCAGAAGGGGAAGTAGGAACAGCAATGAAAACAAGTGACATGACGAAAATTCCGAAGTCAACTGTAAGAAAAATTGTTGCAAATGGATTATTCAAGAGCAACGTGAGAGAAGATGCTGGCACTTCGCGAGTTTTTAAAGAGATCTAATTAGGCGCATAATCCACGACGCATATAAAGTGAATAGTATTTTAACCCTAGAAGTACTTCATAAAAAAGTACCGACAAACTTAAACAATAGTTGTGCCAAAGAATTAATGAACGTCAGTGCCAATGGAAGCTCGAAGAATATCGCATTGGAGGGTGGATTATTTAAATGCAATTGAAAAAAATTTCGAGGGCAAAATAGGCCAATAGTCTATTTAGACGAAACTTTGGTTCGACACTCACGACACAGTAAAAACAGGATGGATGGTGTGATAACAGTAACGAGTGTGTACAAGACGGGCCTTCACATGGAAAACGCGTAATAATGTTGGGTCCAAAAAGGGTTGGGTGGAAGATGCCTTATTTTTGTCTGCCAACAACGTCAAGATTCAAGTGTGGCTTAAAATGAAAATGTGTGTATCATTCAGCCCAAATTAGAAAAATTCATGATACTTCCCCAAATAAAGAAGGAAAAGAATTTCTGTAAGAAAATTATTTATATTTTGAAGAGAGCTACACGAAAAAATAACTTCCGGAATTATTAAAAATAAAACATTTTAATAAAGACTACAAAATCGACGCGATAGCACAACAAAACTGCCATGAAATCTTGAGATTGCCCCCGTATCATTGTATATTTAACCCGATTGAGATGATTTAAAAGCGCATATAAGAAGAAATAACACTGCACCAAAATTTAGTAATAACAGAAGAAAATATTTATCGAGGACGATTAATGGCGGAGTGGATCATTGAATTAGATGACAACAGTAGCGATAGTGACGATTTTTTAAGTGACTGATACTTTATTATTATTATATTTAATATTTTGTATATTCATAATGATACTATGAAGAAATGCAATGAAGTAGAGCGTAATAAATTGTTACTTTGTACTATTTTTTTTATGTAGATGTTTCAAGAATTGCCCGGTGAAAAAGATTGAAAACATACCTATATCCCGCTTGTTAGTGTAGGTAGATAAATTCCTAGGACGGTCCTGGAATGGTTACGAGTAGGAGTCTGCTCGGCAGGGTTTTCGAGAAGGAGCTGCGGTTTTGGAGTAATAAACAGTAGGCAAAGTTAATTACGAGGTCGGTTGTAACAGCACTATATTTCTGGTGGAAGTATAATAGAATCGTGATCGTTAGTGACGACTGTCTTGCATTGATCAGATGAACATTTCGGGCGGAACAACATCTTGTGAAGTATAAGTGGAAGCAAGATGAACGATGAATTTTAATCTGTCTACCATTTTATTGCCGATTATGCCATCATAAATCGTACCGACTATAGTTTCTGTGTATAGTTTCCCACATCCTCGATCGAAATAAAACTAAGGAATCGATCATAGTCGAATTTGCCTTTGCCTCGGTAGGTCTCGGCGGCAAAACACGATGAAAAACACAGGTAGGTATAAACGTGGATGTTTTCATTTCGCATTCGGGAAGGCGATCCTATTCTACGGTGTCATTTGTATAAAAGGTGAAACCCGTCGGGACGCTCTGGTCGGTTCTCACAGAACGGAATCCTCCGGACCATTGTTCCAACGCGAGAAGACTCGATATTGCAGGTGTCAGAATGATGAGAGATAAATTGTTTTAAACGAGAGCCGTGTTCTCGGAATCGGATTCATTTGTCTCGGAGATGTTAGACGATTTGGCGTCGGCTTAGCAACGACGGTGGCGGCGGCGTGGGGGCGACGGGAGGCAAAAATGCGGAGAATCGTTAGCGGTTGTTTCGAATTTCGTCCCAGTTATTGACATTTTTGTCATTCGGCAAGACCTCTAGCGGAAAAAATCTTAATCAATCAGTCAATTTATTTTTGGTGAGGAAATACAAGCATTCTTATAACGAAAATATCTAAAGCATACTTACCCTACTACTACTTACCTACTTAAAAACAAGAAAAAATAGGCAAAATAAACAGACTAGAATTAAACAGAATGTTAATAACAATTAAAAAATCTATAACCCCATTTTTAAAATATTTTCCTGGAAACCATTAAGAAGGCAAAAATATAAATTATTGATTAATAAGAAACGAACTAAATTTTAGAATGGATATCAAGCCCGCACAGATATCCACCCCGGGCTTGGTATAAGTTTATCCAATTTTTCCTGAAAAACCTCCATATCTTTCAACATTATAGTTCTAACTTCATTATAAAGCCTAGTATCGTTGTCATATGACAAACCTAGATAGATTGATAGACTTCCAACGCAAATGTATCGATCGCCAATTAAAATTGGCGGCAACTACGAATATGAAATATAAAATATGTTAATCTAGTTGGAAAGTAAAGTTTGGAATAGTTGTGTTTTTATATGAGCTTGACTTTTGCGTTCTGTGGTTTACGTTGATATTGCTTTAAAAAAAAAATTCGTTTGGCACCTTTAGCATTATAGAAGAAACTCACCGGTTTCAAATAAAAACGCAACACAAATTACTGCGTTGATGGATGTCGCTCATAACCATTACTCGGAATATTTAATTATGCAAAAATATGCTTTGAATTATAAATCTGGCATTTAATAATGCTTCTCCTTCCACATTATAATTTAAATTATCATAAAATCTATTACATTGTTTTAGGCTAAGGAGCCAGCCAGCAGCGCCTCCATTGTAAAATAAATTAGCAAATATTCAACCTATCAGTAACTTCAACCACTACTCAAAATTTACCTCAGTCTAGAGCCAATGCAAATTCTGATTCACCGTTGGCCAGTATAATTTGTTTTTGCCGCATTAAACCAATAATATAGTAACGTTCAAACTGTAAAAGAAGATTTTCCTTTTATTTTTGTATCATGCATGAAAAACCAATAGAATAACTTCCTAGAGGGACAAACCAAACAGCGGAAAAGAAAAATAACAAAAAGAAAAGGAGAGGGATATACGAAAAAGAAAGTAATGCTACAAAAGAGGAGTATTGAAAAATGGCAAAATATGTTTTAGAGAAAGTATTTCCCAAATTTAGAAATCAAACACAACTATGAAAAATAGTGAGAATTATTATTTGCACTACTAGTTGGGAAAAAAAAACTATTTTTATAGATTTCATAACTAGCGGATTTCTACGATAAATGAGTTTCGCACAATATTTTTCTAATTTTTATTAATATCTTTTAGTTAAAACATATAATATAAAAAAATGCCCTTCCCATAATTATTAAATCTTATTCAATGTCAAAGTGCATTGTCAGCTGTAGTCAATATCACCTATCGATTGATATGTGTAGGTATTGTGTTAAATTTGAATAGAATTAAATTCATTTAAAAAATATTTTAGAGCATCAATAATGAACTAGTTCAAGTACTTTTATTCCAGTATTTTTTGCATCCAATGGCAAAATTTAGTTTCCATTGCCAATTGCCAAATTTTATTTTGCGTAGCGTCAAACGCCAAAGCCAACGAATTTCGAAAAGTATCAGTTCAAAAGTCAAAAAAGAGAACGACTATGTTTTGGTTCAGTTTCTCTTAAAGTCGGTTAATTGATCATCTAAGGGAAGTTCCTGAAGTAATCAATGTCAAGAGTTTAGCTACAGGTTTATCCATCCAGATTATGTTAATTTTGTAGGTGGTGATTCTGATCCAATCTCTATCAGAGTTATGGGTCAATGTCAATGTTATTTGGGTCGCTATTACTATTTTTTTAGTTTACTATTTTATTTGTTTATTTCGTCACTATTCCGATTCCTGATGGACACGGACGACGAATGTCAATTTGCATATTGAGAAGTCCAATTTTGGAGGTCTCCGAAGAATTGATGACCGCAATAAAGTCCTTTTGTTTCCCCATAACTCATAAATGGGAGCGAGACCGCGTTGTTCCCAGTGAAATGTTAATGTCTTGTCAACATTTTTACGTTGCCCCTCTGATTTATTTTACGACCGGCTTAGCTCCTATTTTAGTATGTTTTTATTTTTATAGATGAACAAAAACCAAAAACGCCGAGCCAAGTCGTAAAGATGTTCATCTGTCCGCCGGATTGATTTCGGACACGTAAAGGGAAATGTTAGACGACACGTTTGCGCCGCAATTAAGATGTAAATCCCTTTATTTTACGATAACTTTTAATCTTATATTTTTCACAGTATGAGCTGTGCGCCAGTTCAGGCTAATTATATTTCTATTTTTCCCTATCTCATTATATTAATCTAAAGTATTTAAATCTATAGCTGTCGTAATTAAAAACTGTCTGCAGTGGCTACCTGTAAAGAACATAAACGGGATAAGAGGGGTCACATTTCGGTTTTCGTAATAAGAGTGCCAGGAAGTGCTTATATTCGGTGTTGTCTGAAAGTACTTAGCTATTTTTCATAGCCGCATACTCTTAGCATGTAGCCCTTTAGGGTAATAACAGATATGCAGTTTCCTTCTTCAAAAGTTTGCTATAAGCTTGGGCTATAAGGTTTGCAGTTCACCTTGTCTACTATGGGGTGCGAAAGATTCACACCAGCGGAAGTGTTTACTCTCTGATTTCAGTTCATGCATGTTGCCACAATTGCAAATTGTCTTGATTTAAAACTATTTAATCACTTCCCGTAATATCCAAATATTAAATAATTGTAAAATTTTTTGTCACTCGAAAGTTTGCAAATATACAGCTATTTACTACGTTAGTTATTCTTCATAAAACGTTTAGTTATCAAGTTTTATTATTGCTATTTTAATTATCATTTTATGCGAGAAATAAAATTACTTCATTTTTGACATTACCATAATCCAACCCATGAGAAAAAATTTTGTTTACGGATTTTATTTATTTATTAAGTAACCAACAGAATAGAGTTCTAATGAAAGATTACAATATTTGATATTTACATGTGTAATTAAATAAATGAATTTACAAAACTAGAATAAAAATAGAACGCCTACACTCTGTACAAGAAGAATAAGATCCTCACCAATATATGTTTAAACCAATTAGTGCCAATTCTTTAAACTATCACATTGAATAATTCCAAAGTGACTTTTTTCTTAAAACTATCTATGTTATGTATCGCATGTGTATGTTAAATATCACAAAATATTAAACATTTATTTTGCACTAAGTGTTTATGAACTATGTAATCGGGCGACCAGATTCTTCCAGCGTATTTTAGTATGCTACGAACAAACGCATTGTAGAGCATTTGCATTGTGGTTAGTTTAGTGAATTTAAATGAATTTCTGAGTGCAACTACCAGCTTTGTATAATCTCTATTCACTATATTGGTCATATGTCACTCGAACCCGAGTCTACTATCCAGTATCACCTCTAATTCTTTACAGTCATATTTTTTGACCAATTGTACCTTGTTAATTGAATAAGACGAATTAATACTTTGCTCTTTTCTTTTAACACATTTTTCAAGGATGAATGATAAGCGATTTGCGAGGGGTCACTTATATACTCAGTCCAAGTCATATTAAATATAGCATCTTGTTTGTTCTTTATTTCTCTATACAATTTAGAATCGTGGGCAAATAATGCACGCTCAGAGTTCTGAAGTACCTCTGGCAAATCGTTTAACAGTAATAAAAAGGATTAAATTAAAGAAATAAAGACCTTGCAGGCATTAATATAGCGGAAACTAAGGTTCCTAGAAATGAAACGAAAGAATCTGGTAAATCGAGAGAGAATGCTGGAAATCATTTTCTTCTTTCCGAAATGATCACTAGTCGCGCAGCCGCCATCTTGGTTTTTAAAACCCGATTTCTGCAAAATTTCCTCATATGAAGCATATTTATCGTGAGTACTGTTTTAGAGCTAAGACAAATTCAATTCTTTTTTGTTTAATGTCCTGTGCTCTATCTCTCTCTAACATTTGTGAAAATAAATGTTGATAACTCCAGAAAGCTTTAACGCATGATTTTAATAAACGTAGTGTCACTAAAAAATGCTTTTCCTGGGCCATTAATCTTGCCACCAGATGGAGTTTTCTGACATAAACGCCCCAAAAAATTTTCTTAAAAAGAGATAAGTGCAACGATATGATTTTTTTTTGTTGTCAAATCGTCGCTTAAGAACCCATTTCGATATCTTTATCCACTTTTTGGTTGTTATTTTTAGTTTCTAATTTACCAAGTAGGAGGTTTAGTATCAAAATAAGAGTACGTTATTTATATTTATTACTTTTTTTATATCTTCGAAGCAGCACAAGGAAAGTACAAGGCTGTATATTCAGTTTATCTAGTAGCTACCTACATCGTGCGATCTATCACCTTTGGGACAACCCGTATACCAAATCGTACAGAAAAAAAATACCAGATTTCGAACCGATACACAGCAAAACACTTCAAGCTCCAACGACTGAATACGTACAATCGCCACTCGGCCATAAACGTTCGCCATTAATATTTGAGTGGAGCGCGCACCACTGTCAGAAATATTTATTTTAATTTGAAATAATGGCGTTTTATGCCCCAGCCCCAGAATGGGCGAGTTTGACGTGAAAAAAGTCGGCCGCGGTTCAATTTGTTTCGCGGCGTTATTTAATGCGCGGCGGCACGCGAGAACCAACATGGCGGCCGCGACGGATCCGATCCGCCGCCCCACGATAAAAAAATAAAACGAATTAAAATATGTACCGCGGCGCGATACGACTCGGGTACTCTCTTGAAATCGATTTATTCGATCGAGGACGATCGTAATTCTGCCGTGCGGTTCGTTGGTAGTCGTTGTTAGCCCAGGGAGGGGGTTACGCGTTTTACAAACCATTAATGCGTCGAAAACATTGATCCTTTAACCACCTAGGCGCTTGGCGCCTCGCAATTTTTCAACGCTGTAAACGCTTATGCTCCGTTTCGTTGAAAAACCCAGTTTAACTAAGCTCGGTTTGAATTGTAGATGGTTTCAACGGACCACTGAAAGTTAATAAACCTTGGCTCGTTATCGTTGCTACCGTCTGCAGTTGAGGGAACTACCATTCTTACATACTAGAGTTCTCCAAACGATATACCGTTTTTACAAACTTTTATGATTTTCACTTCAGAATGAGTTTAAGCGCAAGGGGCCAATTGTTTTCCGCACGTGTATCACAACCCAGGGCCGTATTTAAGATGTTAGCGGACTGTTGTATTTTAAGAGTTGGGAAATTTCCTGTTATATCAATTCATATTAGTGTGCTTTTTATAAATCTTCCTAAAACAGTCGCTACTTGAGGTAGCTCGATTTCAAATTGAATTTGCACATTAGATAGGTTGATCTCCTCTATTAAAAACATATTAGAAAGTCTAAACTCATTGCCAATTTAAGGGTTTAACGTAATGACTGTAAAATATTTTTCTAGGAAAGCAATACAAAATGTTATGTAGATTTATTTATGATTTATAATGGATGTTTTCCCAGTTTGCTATTGGTTGATTTGTGGGGGTTAACATTTTCTTAGCCGTCGAAGCTTTGGAGTTATTTCTATTCCGTCATGTGTTTGTAATTACATACTTCCTTCAATTGTTTTTAAAGACGCTGTGTGCCATATTTATTGAGGTACCATTCAATTTTATAACAATTTATTTCTTACCAAATTCTAAAATTATTCAATTTTGCGATGTCCAGCGACGAAGAAGTTGGTGACGTAATTATCGTTGAAGATGAACATCCGTCAGATTCAAATGGATCAAAGTCTCGGACGCATTCGCCGGTTGCTGCCAAAATTATATTTTTAAATTTGTTTCTGTTTCTGAAACTGACATCTGGGGAAAATGGAGCCATAAAATTAACGTGAAAGATCATGAGGTCAGAAGAATATTGTTTTAACAATTAAAACTTTACATGAAGAGTTGCTTAGAGTTTTGAACATTGAGTGTTACTGCAAGACTTTGCCTGCGTTTGAATTAAGAATTGGTTTTTATTACCAAACCATCAATAAGAGACAAGTTTTTGTATGCACAAAGTACCGAAGTACAGATCTAAAACGCTATTGTGGAATTGCGAATCTATTTATTGACGGCTACAAAGAGAAACGCAAGCGAGGTAGGCTTGCGGTTAGACCTTCAGAAAAATGTACTAAAGTTAAATACCTAACTATGTTGTAAAAATGGTATACCTTTTGGAGAACTCTACCCTTCACCAGAAACCGTTTTCAAATGACTGGTGCATTACATTATTATTCAGGTGAGAAAACATAATACGCATGTGCACAAAAACTGATTAAATGTTTGAAACATGGGCAAAGTAAAGTCGAAAGAAGAAGTTATAAAAATTCAACGCGAAAACAGTGTTGGTGTATCGGTTGAAGGAGAAAATTAGTGGTCTCATTATCGAAAGTTATTGTTCCTGCCCCGTAATGGTGCGCTGCTGTTCAGGAGATGAATGAAGTTTCCTCCTCCTCTAAACACAGCCTGCATATGCTGTCGTTCTCGCGCACATGATATGGGCGTCCTTCTTAGATTGCGGTGTTCTATAAGGATTCCTTCTAGAGTTCACAGACGCGCGCGACTGAGACCAAGAGCTGACTTATTATTCTGAGGAGCAGTTACAACCCTCGACTGAATCAGTCTCGATAATGTCTCCCACTGCAGAACGAATTGGAGATGGTTCTCTGTTGAGGTTTTCGTGAGGACATGCACATCACCTCTATATAATGGGATAGGTCAACACAGATATCAGTTATTGTATTATAGGTGTGATTTTGCTGATTTTAATAGTGTGTTTTTATTGCATCGGGAAAAAAAAACAACATCTACGGATAACAATAAGAAGCTAAATTAGAATAAGTCAATATATGGTGGAACTGAGGTAGATGTATGTAGGGCAATGCCGCTGGGAGACTGGGAGATGGACATGGAAGGCAAATAATAGATATTTTATTTTATTAATAAGCTTTTGGGAGAATTTAAATTACTCAAAAAAATTATAAACTTAAAAGTAGTTTTGGTTAGTTTAGTTATAATAGAGAAAATATTGACGTAGTAAAAAGTCATAACAAAGAATTGTCAGAACTTTTAAAGTCTTGTAGAGATATATGTTGGAAAGGTAAGAACATATTAATGTTACAGATAGGGTAGACGTTCTAGGTGAAGTCGCAGATAGTTCTTTCAATGTGGTTGAAAATATTTATCTGCTTTGTTAGTAGCTAACTCACATGGCAGTCAAAACGCCGCCAAACATTTGATTGATGGTGGTTTTGATGGTATTGAATTGACTTACAAAGAGATAATGTCAATGAAATATTTTCTGCAGTTAATTAAGTTAACAGATGAAAACTGCTTTAATCACCATAACAGTCTTGAAATGCACCAAAAAACTAACGTACAAAAAAGAAGCATAGTATACTTCATTGGAAAAAATTAATAGAAAAAAGTGTTCTTCAAAGATTCATGAGTAAATATAATTTTTGGTGTTTCAAAAGAATGAAAATAAAGTGAAAGGTACTCTGTCAAAATTAATTGCTAATAACCTTGAAATAAATTTGAAAATCATAACTCAGATACATTCCTCTTTATTTTGGGTTAGAATAAAGTAATATATTAAAATAACCCTATTTTATAAAACAAATTGTATGTATCTAACACTGACTGGTTTGAGAGGCCCGATTGTTGACGCTTAACGTAAACATTTGCCGCGCGATATTGATTCAATTAATTGATTTGCTAACTCAGAAGCTTCCTATATTGAAACAATATAATTTTAGAATCACTTTTTCAACAAATTCAATTGAATTTAAATTCCGCTTTGAGGTCTCTCTCAAAAGTAAGTTTTAAGGCGAATTTCAACCTTTTGATTAATTTTTAAAATTTGTTTTTAACTGTGTGCTATTTCCGGTTGGACAAGAGCCGAAACATAGTTGAAATCTTCGACTTCGTGTAAAAACCACCCCCATAATATAATCAAGCTATAGTATACATTCGATCGCTTAATAACCGTATAATGACGCTGATCTATCACGTCGCGTATAAACGAGTCACCCCCAAAGTCTAAATCCGCTAAAGCCTTAAACTAACAGACACGTAAGCCAAATAAATTTAATTAAAATGAGATCAGGGGGCAGTTTTTAATTTCGATTCGGTCCGTAAACAAGTCCGTGATTGAACTGCGCGGTCCCGGCTTTCGAAGGGGGATGATTGGATTATGTTGTCAATATGGTCTTGGGCTATATTATCGCCTAAGATTAACATTTAGTTTAAACGGGAATGATAAAACACGATTTAAGCTTTTGCGAAATTATAATCTTGATCTATATATTTCACAATTCATCATTCGGAATTCACCTCCCACCCTCCCTTTTTTTATCACATATAATTGTCTGTTATTGGAAGCATATTTAATACAATGGAACCTTCTGAAATGAATGAACTAATAAAATAAGAAAAAGTGTTCGTCAAATGAACCCTCTCTCTAACTTTAAAGTGATATTTCTAACTGGTTGGTTAAATTCAAATATCTCGCTCACTCTGTATGACAGACGAAACCTCCGAATAGAAAAAAAATAATTGCGGCTCTCGAAAAAGCTATACGCTACATAAAGCAACTGTCAATTTAACTACAATATTTAAGTTAGAGCACTTTAGAAAGTTTTAAGTTTTTTACGAATAACTGGGGGTATATAAGAGAGAGCAACATAAAATTAAACCTAAAGGTATAATTCAAAGGAAAATATTTATTCCAATCATGACTTTAATTTATAAATAATATTTCGACAAATAGCCAATCTGAAAAAGCTGAAAAAAAACATTTGTTTATGAAGCTACCTTGACTAATTCTGCAGCATATTATGGGTTAGTTCGCCCAACAGCTTTTTGACCAAATTTTTCCATACAAGGCATACTTGCTTTGTATGGCAGAGCAATGATGAAGCTTTTGATACGGCAACATAATCTCAAAAACCAATAAAATAAAGATGACAACGAGAAACTTCAATGATGAATAACAAAAATTATTTCATTATAAGATAATATAAACCATATTTTTAACAGTTATAACTTATTCCGAATTGCTGGAAAATTTAGAACGGTAAACAAATGAGAAAAACTTAAAGAAATGATTTCCCTTTCTAAAAAAAGCGTCGTGGAAAAAAAATGACGTATTTATATTTTTATTTTAAAAACGAAGACATTTATTAAAATTTTATGGAAGTTTGCTATTAGAAAAGCACACTTGTTGCATATTTTTTAGTTTTGTAATCTATTCTGATGGTCTTTTTAGTATTTCATCCTATCGTGGTAACATTTTATTTTTCATCACACACAATGCTTCTTCTTCTAGTGATTTTCTGTTTTTTTCTTCTTTCTTGCTTTACTAGATAAGGCAACAAAAAGCAATTTTATTAGACGTAAATTATAAAGTAATATAATTTGCTCGAAAACGTGGGGAAGATTAAGAACGGTAAACAAAGTGATTCAAAACAAATGAGAAAAATTTTAAAAAAAGGTGGTTTATTAGTTTATATGACGGAAAATGATGTTTTTATTTCGTATATTAAAAAGGAAGGAATTTATGGACATTTTGTTGAAGTTTGCTATTATAAAAACACACTTTCTCTGCATATTTTTTACTTTTTTTAAATGAAACTGAACGTTTACAAATAAAATATAACTAGAGACCAAAAAAATCAAAATGAATCTAACTATCAAAATTAATAATAATATAATTCAACCCCCTTGACTTATTCTGTAAAAATGAAAAATACGCTGAAAGTGTGTTTTTAAAATAGAAATACTTCAATCAAATTTACAAAAAATCTCCGCCATATCTGCAGCGCGATGTCCCCTCAGGATTTACTTTTGACTTAACTATCCTTTATTTTGACTTAGAAAACACCCCTTAATGTTTTGAAACACCTTGTGTACAGCATGTATAACACGGTTGGTTACAGTAACAGTGAAGAGGATTTCAAATTTTTGAAGATATTGAATAGGGATTAATCACCTGCTCAGCCATCCTTCTCGGAAGTATCCTTTAATTAATGAAAACGCCTCTTTTGTGGTTTCAAAAATTTGGTTAAAGCGTCCGAATGTTAAGACCGTGACACTTTTTTTTTAATTCCTCGTGGCCAGAGAACAAACTTATATCCAGTACACGCCTGAATTATTCGGCACACAAAATAACACAAACTTGACTTGGTTCGTCCTTACCTGTCCGAACACGTCCGGGATTACCCGAAATAACAATCCGGGATCCGGCAATATATGTCTCGGGCAACGCGGGGCGAGTGTATGTGTAAATCGGAGGTGTGCCCGAGGAGGGGAGCACAAAGCGCCCCCGCGGGGCAACTACAATACCCGTCGAGAACATCTGCTCGGACCCAGACGGGGGCGCGTCGGTGCAAATGCCCCATCACCGAAAACATACGGTAAATATTTTATTATTGTACGGGAAGCGATCCTGAAGATGGCCCCGAGTGATTGCGTAAACGGGCGCCAATGAAGACTTATGCGGGGGCGAAGCATCTGTCCGATTCCGCCATTTAATCGACGCTCTGCCATTTATCTAGCTCTAAGGTCTATCCTACGACTAATGCGTTAGTTTTGACTTAATAGTATATGTGACAAAGTAGCTTTGCCTCTAAGTTCCAAAATTAATCCAATGTGGCGTAATGGGTAACAATTTCGATGTCTAAATAAAGAAAATAATAATAATAAATAAATATGAAAAAGGAAAACGCAATCATTTTTATAATTCAATAGTTTTCAAGATGATAAATGTTAAGTATTGGCAACAACCTTTTCGAGAAGACAATGATATCATAAATTGTGATTTTTTGTTACAGATATTTCCCGAGTTGGTGATGGCAGTAGGAGACATTGAATGCAAATTGTCAATAATGGAAGGACCTCTGAAAAAGCTATCAACATAGTTAAACAACATTACTGGAAAATACTCATCATCATCGATGAAAGTAGAGATTATGAATATGTCTGGTTATTATGAGATGGGTATTAATGTGGAATCTAGAATCAGCCAATCAGTCGAAATTATTTGCCATCTGCTTCCGACTTTCTTCTGCTTTACATTAATTAGTACACAGCGGTTCGAAAACTCAAAGTACGCAAGAGGACTTCGAGCTTGTTGGAATTTAATTATTCCCTGAGTACAACATTATAACCGAAAGGATAATTACGTAGGTACAATGTCGCAACACACAACGGTGATAACCGAAACAGGGTACTCACCGGTAGCTGCGGGTGTTCTGGCACCCCAACTTTCCCCAACTGCAGGAGTTAACCACTACCTTCACTTCTCGAACTGTATAAATTTTAATGTTCTTCGCAAGGTGTAGAAAAGGCAAGAGAGCGGCCGAAAATTTGTGTGCTTGTAGTTGTGTGTTTTAAATATAGAAAACAATAATTTCTTTTACTTTGTTTGTTTGTTTACATTCACTGCGTGTTAGCGACCACATGTTGGAATCTGTCTTTGTCTCTTACAGTGTTTATGAGCTCTGGTATAGTCTTCAGACCCTTCCAATGTCTGATGTTTCTCGCCCATAACAGCTGATTTCTACCTATTCCCTATCCCCTATCTTTCCTTTGAGTATGAATTGTAGGATGTTATATTTTCTATTTCGAATTATGTGTCCCAAGTAGGAGGTTTTCCTTTTTTTAATGGTACTAAATAATTCTGAATCCTATTGAGTACTTCTTCATTTGTTACTCTATCGATCAAGGATATATACATTTTCAAGGCTCCTATTCTATTTACGCTGCTAGTTTTCGTGGTCCACGCTTCTACGCCATAGAGCAAGACAGACCACAGACCACGTAGCGCAAACGTAGTTGCAGTTGGATATCTCTGCAGCTCAGTACGTTTTTAAACTTTATAAATGTTGCACTTGCTTTCTCATTCTTGTTCTAATTTCTCTTTCAGGGTTCCAGTCTGCATGCAGCCAACAGCCAAGATGTTGATATTTTTCGACCCGTTCTATGAGTTGCATCATGAATTTAGTTTTCTTGAAATTGATGTTTAGGCCATATCGTAACTCATTCATGTTGTTTGCAAGTAGTACAAAATACTAAGTTGAAATATTATGTTTAGTAGTCGTCTTTATAGGACACAAAATCCAGTGTTATTTTCTATTGACACAATCAGCATAAAATTTTTAATTTTCAAAAATTGTATACGTACGTTGCATATTATAAACGTTACTTTAAAAACAACAATACTTTAGTAATAAAGGAATAGACAATTTTATGATGACTGGACACTCAGTAAATAATTTTGCATAAGTACCTAAGCAAAATTACATAAAGGACAAATTTATTTAAACCAGTCGATAAGAAGCTTTTTTATTGATTTGATCTATTTGATTAATTCAAGTTTGGGGATTCAAGAGGTCTGATTACTTTCTGATGAATAATTTGTCATTAAATGTTTAATTATTTATAACCAAATGAGAAAGCATGAGTAACTCATTTATAACATCGTCATAAAATTTAGTGCTCATTAACTCCTCGGAATAACAATTACTATATTCTTCAACTGTCAGATATGCGTGATCAGCAAATTGAATTATCTCATTTCCAGTTGTAGCATATCTTTGTAAACCTTACACAGTATTATTTAATAAGTGCTTCACTATAAAATACTTTGTTTCCGAGATATGCACACTATTCTGTTTTTATTTTTCCTGGATAATTTCCTAAATAATGCGGACTTTTTAACGAAAATTGAAGTGTTTTGACACGAATTTGTTATTAATTTAACTCTTACTTGTAGATAGCGCTACCTACTTCTCTTTACTCATTTTTGAAGGTTTATAACTTTTTGTAAAACCTTGTATTACATTTTAATGTATGAAAAAATTATTATTGCAGTATATAACGATTAGATATTTAGGTCACGTTTTAAGAAATGTATAGTAGCAAAGAAAAATTTTTTTTCTTATGAAACTCCTTATAGGAGGACCATTTAAATGTTGATTTTAAAAACCCGTTATGGTAATATTTAATAGTTCATTCAGAATAGCGCTCGTACCTTACTGCTAGGAGCTACGGTTTTCGAAATATTTTGGTTTGATATAATCACAATTTGGAAATATCCAATTCCAAAAAAAAACCACTTGGACAGCTTAAAAATACTCAAAAATTCATACTGGGAAATATCAGACACTTATTCAATAACACCCTGTATAATAAACAATAGGGTCCTACAAAACTATTCTATTTAAAAAATTACATGATTAGCGCATTGCCAAGGCAATACAAAAAAAATGTCCGTTATTTGTTTTCAATTAAATTTAAAGCAACGACTCGTGACATCCGTATAGCCTTCGTTCACCGAGCGAGAACCGTTGTAGCTGCATTGCCGGCCCACATGATGGTGGCTCCCTAAGACAAAGGAAGAACGGCCAATGAAGAGCCGAAGCCTCAGGCTGCCAATCGGGCGAGCTGATCTGCACCTGTTGAGGTGAAAGAACAACGCTTAGTCGGGAACTACAGATAACTCGCTAGGGAGGGCCTTCGATATTAGAACCTTCTTTGATTGTTTGGAACCCGATTTATAACACCCAGTACCCACACAGCCGGTTGATGCTCGAGAATGACTTAGGGGTCAGGTGTATCGATCGCAACAATGGAATTGGTACAATTTATTGGTTCTAGTGTTTTTATTGATTATTTGTGCTGATATTTTGTCTTTTAATTTAAATTAAATATTTACTAAGTCCCATAATACAGCGGCATAAAATAATTACTTTTTTTGTATTAAATCAAAACAGGCTCAGTTTTGCATTCATTATTAAATTGAAGGACGCTCCCTCTAGATTCAAACTAACACCAAATTTCTCACAAATACTGAAGCGCCAATTTTCAATTTAATATTTTTACCCGTCTCAGAATTATTGCAAATTTTATTAATTTTTCAAAGAAACTTCCACAGACTACTGTAATACTTTTTACAAAGCTTCTGGATTCCTCCTGAAACAGTTTCAGTCAAGCTCTGAAGGAGCCAACAGGATGATTGTCGAAACGTCAGCAATTTCGACTCAGCAAAAACCGACGCAGGAGGAATCCAGAAGCTTTGTAAAAAGTAAGTTTTTTTATTTTCTATTATAGTATCTGTTGCTTTACAACTGGACGCCCTGTATAGGTAAATGTTTCAAATGTTTCTTATAATTTCAAGCAAGAAAAATAGTGAAATCCTGATATATTGAAGGTTCTTTTGCCATTTTTTTGAAAATATGCATCGCTCAGAAGTTTCCTAACGACATGTTACTCCCCAGTTGGACCAAACTAACATACCATGCGATCGTAAACTTCGCTTACCACATTTTTTACATTGTGAAAAAGAGTTGCGTCAACTAGATAATTTCAGTGTCGCGTTAAATTTGGGCACATATTTTAATTTTTTCGAAAAGCCTGAAGCTTTCAGGTAGTTTCCAAAACACCGAAGTGATACGCGACTTATTCAGGGACGGGTGAAAAAAATTCATAGTCATCACCGTGTAATTTAACCGGGTTATATATATATTCATTAATGCATCCTGGTATGTCTATACGGCGAGCAAAGTATAAAAAGGTGTGTTAGCCCCTGAGAGTGCCGCCCTCCGCTTCGACGTTCGTTTGTTTTCCGACCGTGGGCGCAGCCATTTAGGCGTTTCGAGCAATTTCGGCAACACGGAAGTGAAAAACAAAACAAATAATATAAATAACAAATAGATTTTCTTTCATTTTAACGGCAATTGATTGCCCGAGGAGTGATTTCTGTAACAGTGCTTTGCTGTGGCAAATTACCGGAGGGGTTAGATATTAAGTACTGTTAGACCAACGATCTCAATTTCAACGTACAGGTAGGGAAGGGTTTTTTTGCATTAGACAGCCTGCGAACCGGTTACTTAAGATTCTTACCACATTCGACAATATATTAACATCTATGGAAGTCCCGTGTCCACAGCACATAGCGACATATTGTTGTCAACAGTGAAATCAGTGCCTTGCTTCATGTCTACAGGTGCCTGCGTTAAAAAAATCGTTCTGTTTAAACTAAATATTATATTATATTATGCGAAGTGGATAATGCCGTTTCTAGTGGCGAATATTTAGCGATTTTGGTTATATGTAAGAATTATATTTTTAGACTACATTTTAAGGTTTCATATGTTAGATCATTCGAAATGTACAGTAGCAAATATTTTTTTTTCTTATGAAAGGTCCTGTGTATTATATCCTCATAGAAGGGCCCTCTAAGTGATGATTTTATGTTAATAGTTAATTCAGAATAGCGCTCGTAGCGATAAAGGTTCTATAAGAAAAAATATATTTTTCTTTCCTACCTTTTTCGTATCCTTCTAAATACATAAAAAAATATAGAATAAAGGTTTCTTTTGTACTACTCTGCAACATTTGTATTAAACTTTTTTTGTAAACTCTGAAACAAATAAATTAAAGGAGGTAAGGTCTAATGAACAACCTCAAGATGCTATAAATCAGAACATTTCCATAAGAAGTGTTGTCGAAATCTTCATTGGCTCAGTTGTTAAAAAAACACAAGAACAAAAGATAATGCGTTGAAAGCGGACGAAGAAAGAACTACTAAGAGGCAGAACAAGGGTGTCTCAAAAAAGTTTAAAAAGCTAAAAAAAACATAGACTAGTAACGAATATTTAGCTCAAATAGAGCAAGAAGAAAATAGTTAAGTCGGTTTGTGTAAAAAATGGGCTCACAAATCATGTAGAATAATTGATTTTTTTTGCAGAAAGTGCTTTTGAAATATTATTTCTAAATAAGAATGTACTTGACAAAGCCGTCCATAACAAAGGAAATTATTAATGAAGTGGACATTTTCTAAAATAAAATTGAAATATTTTTTTAATATAAATAGCGTTTCTTTTTCTTCTTTTTTGTGAAAGAGTAAATAAAGTAAAGTCCTGTCCATAATGTAACGGAGCAGTTTTAATGATTCCTTAAAAAAATACTTTTAAAATGCAAAATTTGCAGAATAATATTTAAAACGCAAAGTAATATTTACTCTTTTGCCCTTTAAGCTAGAACTAATTTTAGGTACTTACGATAAAGTAAATGAGGATCTAAGACCCTTTTTTGCAGCTTTTAAGAAACATTGCTTGGAATTAAACCCCAAAAAATGTCAGTTGTTATTATTTACAAGCACAGCTTTACGAACACAACATCGAAACTAATTAAACAGTACTGTAGAAAAACTGGATATTACCAACAATTTTAGGAACTTCGGTATGGTATTGGACGACGACAAAATATATTGACGATTTTATTAAAAAAAACCTTTACCAATCTTAAACTTATATAGAACCAAAGTAATTTATTAAAAGGTCGAAAAAACTGCAACCTGAAAGATTGGTTCGGTCACAATTTTTGTGATGTGTACTGTCGATGACTCTTAGAATTTGATATGAAACGCTGTCAGCGAATCCAGGTGTGACAGATAAATAGATTTTTATTTGACTGAATTACAATACATAGTATGTTTACAGCACGCCTAAATACAAAAGAGAAAAAAATATACAATAATACCTACGATTAGATAAAGTCTACAATAATAATAGGTATAACAACGTAATAAATAACATATAAAAACAACAGGGATTAAAATGAAAAAAAAAGGAAGATACCAAACACAACCAAACTGTCGCCACCATCAAGGATCGGGTAATCAGATAATATCTTTTATCTTCTGTTTCTATTCCTCTACAGAGTAAAAACAATGCTAAAAAAAAGATTTTATTTTGGTTTTGAAATTTTTAAAAGTTAATGATTTAATTAATTAAGTTATATAAACTTAGGTCAAGAAAATATTCCATGTTTTTAGTGTATTTAAGCTTCCTAGTTCGAAGTAAATTTGAGGAGAAAATGACTATCTGAGTGAACTGAAAACATATTTTTTGAGTTATCAATTTCTAATAGGTACCGTATGATACCTGTATACCAATGGCAGTGGCATAACCCCAAGATTCTGAAACAGCGGTTGACAATGATCGTTTTTGTTTGCATACGAAAAATTTTTATATATTTTATTGAGTTTCCCCACAATATAACACCAAAAGAGCATAGCAGCTAGACAATCCTTTCCGATAAAATTATTCAATTGCCGTAGCAAAAATAAGGAAATACAGAGGAGTGACTGCCAAAATGGTGGTTTGCTATGAGGGATGACTTATTCATAATCTAACAGAAGATCAATTAGGTACCAAGGTTACAGCTCTTACAATAAAGTACCGAGTAGCTTAAAAGGTCTCATTAGTTTTAAATTTAGTAGGGTAGATTTATAAGACCGGCTCATTATCTTTGTAGAGTACGTTTTTATCTTTTGTCACCAAATAATTGTTTTTTTAAGCCACTCTGCTTATTCACTTATACCAATAAAGTCATTATTATTGCTATTATTAATTTATAAAGTCCGCTTGACTTCAGCTTGTTTTTACGAAACGAGGGGTGTACAAATAATTTGGATGGTAAAATGAAATATTTGAAATATGTGACTGTATTTAAGATTTGGCGCTTTAAAACTAATTGTTGACAGAATTGTTGGATTCAATTAAATGTGATTCATTGATTTACTTGAAAAAAAAAAATTAACCATCTTTTTGTGGATTATAAGGTTCGTCCCCACATAGCTAACTATAGAACGGCTTTATCGACCAGAAGTGAGTCCCATCGAACTCGTTTGGGATTATGTCATTAAACCTGTACAGCAACCAATCAATGCCTATTACTGGCGCTCAAGAAGCATGTGACATCTACCGCAATAAGACAAGATTCATATAATAGGAATGTATGAAGCGGGCGAAACCCTTTATTACTTAATCCGAGTTTTTATAATTTATAAATTAGAATTTAATTGATAAAATTGAATTATATTTTGATTTTGCACAATGTCAAATCTAACCCTGTTAACTATTTTGTGTTTTGCAATGAGCGTTTGGATATTATTTTACCTTAAAATATTGCTATTTTTCTCTTGTTGACGTAAAACGCCATACGAAGGTAACTGATCGAGAGCATGAAAACTTTAAGAACAAACTAGTTAAAATTGAAAAAAAAAACGCGCTATCACAAAATGTTTTCTGGGCAACAATAAGAGCGACAACTGCGTGGAAGTTGCCGACAATTTATTAACAAGCAAAAACAATAAAATTATGTATATGTATGACATGTAGGTATTGCTTGCAATTCCAAATAACAAATTTTGAGTGACGTGAGCGAGGAACGCGGGAAAAAGCTAAATCAACGGTTGAAACAGCGTTATCAAGACAGATGGAATAAAATAATGTGTTTATCTTTCAAATCTTTGTCCGAGATGGTTGTGGAAAAAGTTGCTCTACTACTAATTTTAAAACCTAATTGTTATAAATGTAACGTAGATCTAGATGTTTTTTGTAGCAATGTGAATATGTAAGTTTACAACTAATAGGCTTATACTTCGTTTCTTAATCCTAGAAAGTAATAAAATGCAAATTTCACGTTGATTGTTATACAAGTTGGCTAATTTAAATATTATATCGTAAAGTTCAAATACATGATCGTTCCCGATAAATTCCGTAATTCGATTTTAAATTCCCTACACACCTAAATTAGGGCCAGACTAATATCAAGTAAATAAAAACTTAAAAAGAAGTAAAAAAAAAATACTATTTAGAAAACCACTTGTAAATTTGAGTCATCATATTGCTAGTGGTCAGATAATTTATAGTCGTTGCAGCCCAGGGAAATAAAAATGGGCTCTGCAGTGTTCTCTAACATGTTTTCTGGGCAGCAATAGCTTACCGCATTCTTTCTTCCATTTCAATCACATGTTAGACTCGCTTTCTCCAGTGTTCACAATCCACCGTCTTTATTCCCTCTTGCAAGAGGGTTTTAACGTTCCGCATTTTAAAAGTCGTGTCTCTAGTATTTCTCTGTTAAAAGTGATTTTCTGTTTTAAATTTATTTTAAATTTCATTTCCATCAAAGTTTTCCACAATTTCTTCATATGCATAAATGAAACGAAATCACCCTTTTCCACTTCAGTCATTCTTTTGTCTAAGGTAGCTATTGTCTTTTTTCATCCTCATTTATTACAGTTTCTTTTCTTCCCATACTTAACTTTGGTGACTTGATGGGGCCCCGTTTATCCTCGTGTACAAGTTTGCATATTGTTGATTATTAAGCTCCAGTCACATTTGAACTCATGTTGAGTTTTGGTGGCGAAAAGCACTGAACAAATTGAGAAAATTAATTTTCTCATTTCTAGAAAGGGCAGTTTTACTAATCCCTTCGGAAACACCAGTCATTGTCAAGAATGAACTTTACCACCGCCTGCCAGAAAGTAACTCTAATATTAATTTTAAACACCAAAGCACAGGTAGGTCAACTAGCGGTCCTACCACTCACGCTACCCTTGACATATTTACAACTCTTAAGCATTAAGTAACAGAGTATAAATTTTCTTTGTATGTGCGTATCCTTTATGTAGACAATTTTCAAATTGTCTAAAAAATTGTCGATGGACGAAAAGTGCACTTGATCGCCCATCCTCTAAAAACGAAGACATTAATTTTAATTGTCTGCTTAATAAAAAAAAAAACGACGCAACTTTTCGATCAACGACGATAATCGTCAAAATCGCATCGTTTGACCAACAAACTGCGCCGGAAATTTCGGGGGCGCCCTAATCGGTGACACGTGCCTGATGAGGGCCATTCACTGCGAGAACAAGACCTCTCCTGAAGAGGCTAGGACAATGCCTTCAATTAAGCCGAGCGCTTAATGTCATAGATGTAATCGCTGGATCACCTGATTATCAGCTACCACGACGAGCCTGCGGGACGTCAAAAATAACTGAATAATTGCGTCCTTTTCGATCAGGCAGATTGCTCGTCGTTTTCACTGTTTGGTTTACAGAACCGCGCAAAACAAAAGTTGATTGGTTTAAAAAGGCACTAGTTCAAAAACCCTGTAATATTTGGATACAATAAGCTCGAAACATTTGATTAATTTTAATGTTGTTCTTGGTTGTAATGATAAAATCATTACCACAATTTTGGAAACAACCATAACTTGTTCGGGATTGGATGTGAGGATAAACCTGATGGTAAGAATAATTGTGACAACTTATTTAAAAACTAAAAAACGTAAAACTGTTGTTACGGCTTAGATAACTATGTATTTAGCAATTTAGAAACAGACCAAGGGTGCATTCCAATTGACACAACCATCGCTATGAGAGAAAAACAGAACAGTTGAGATCATTTGGCACATTACTCAAGAGTTTAATTAATTAACATTTCATTTGTGTGTCGTTGATAGTGTTGACAGTAAAAAGTATGATTATATTATTTAAATTTATCTTTTTTTTAGTAACTATTTTGTGCGGAGTCAACTAATCTTTAAGAATTTAATTTGGAAGAAGTTACTACCAACGGGTTGGTAGAGGACATTGATCTTAATGTTGTTGGTGAAGTTATTAACAATTTAGTAAAACCTTTTAATTTGGTTTGTTATATGAAAGCATCCGCAATTAGGAATAATTTGAAATAACAATCTGGATTATGGAACCCAGCTTTATTCTTTAATAGAAACAAAAAATATGCAACTGTAACTGTTTAGTATGTTATGTTAAATAACATTTTTAATTTAATTTGCCTGTTGAAAAACATTGGACAATTTTAAAGTGTATTATACAAATGGTATAATACTCCATTTCAATGACTCTCATGTTTCTTGAACTTCTAAGTTACATTGAAAAGTTTGAGAAAAATAAGTAACTGCGTTATTTGTTTCATTACTTTTGTATAATTTTAATGTTTAACGGTTAACCGATTGAAATATAATTTGTAAAACAAAATTATTCATTAAAATGAAATATTAAACCAAAGCTTCTGCAACATACAATGAACCAAACTAACATTCCCAACAATCAACTTCATGAAACATTTTAATTCATGAAACATAAAATAAAGAAACAATTTAATAGATCATAAATATTGGTAACATAATCATATTCAAACGTCAGAATTCCATGTTTTACCTTTTCCTTTTTAATTTGTCAAATAAAAAAAATGGGATGAAAGATATTTCTGATATTAAATGCTTATTAAACATTTACTTAACTCGATTTAAATAATTGCTATTTCTATAATTGAAGAATTAAAATGTGTGACGAATTAAAATGTTTGAATTTAAATTAGCAGCATTTTAATTGGGGCACACTAGCATCACTAGCATTTTTCTTTCCTTTTTGGCAGCTCCTTTAAGACATTAATCTGATAAATTATTTTTACAGTAAAAGAGTATTTTCGACCGACTATTTAGGAATGTAGGAATGTTGATGAATCGAACTTGCTGACATGTGGGCAATCTATATAATTTTGTAATTGTTCCACCGTATATAGCCGATTATATTGTTAACGTTAAATCATATGCAGCAGCAAAGTATTGTCTATATTGGAATATCAAATATATGTCTTAATGGATAAAAAAAAAGAAGAAGAGTTCTAGTTGCAGCATCGTGACTTCAGAAAACTTATAAAAAACCACCGTAATTTACAGCGTCCAATTCAAAATTGCATTCAATTAATAATTTTAATAATTCTAATTAACTAAATATCAAATATTTAAATTTCGTAATAAAAATTTTTGACAAATATTTTATTTCAAAAATGTCATTGATGATAATTTTTATTATTAGCATTTGAAAAGTTCGCTAAAACCTGGAATTCTGATTTTTGTATAAAGCTATGTTACCAACATGTAAGTTGGTCAATCAAATTGTTACTTGTTAAATTAATTTGTTCAATATATTCAATTTCAATCGTTTCAATTTAAAAAGTTAAATCATACACAATTATTAAAATTAACTTTAATAAATTATAATTGCTGTATTATAAAGAGGAACTTTTGAGTTTAATGTTTAATTTGTCTTGTTTTTGTTTTTAAACTTTTACACACTATCTTAAGTGTTTTATCTTTTTTTCGCTGCACACAAACAATAGGCCATTTTATTATTATAGGCCGACTATCACCGTTCATACAAATTTGAGTTTCCACCGGCTCCATATTTTTATCGAATGTTACATGATGTTGAGGTTATGTTAAAATGATCGCATAACTTTTCCGCTCAACCAAATAGTGAGGCGTTCCGAATAAGCAATTTGATTGTTGGCACCAAGAAAAGTGAGACTCAACAGTCTGAACCATATAGTTATTAGATAATATATACTACGGTCAAAAATTGATGCTTCTCAGGTACCTATGATATAAAGATGGGAATGGTCTCCCGCGTATGCCTCTTAATTAATCCAAACTTATTGGCAATCTGTCAGCGGCCATATTGATTATTGAATGCGGGAAGGTCATTGGTTTAAAAGTAAATTTTAAATCTCGCACATGCTTATGTTGACCTCTAAAATTATTTCATAGTTGTTTCATAAGTTCCTACATTACCATTATTAGGCAGGGCCTCTGTATCTCTAGTAGCTATATGGTGTCAACAGTTTTGTCGCTTAAACCACAGCCCATGTGAACAAAATAAAATATCCTAGTCCAATTCGCATTGGAGTTTGAAATAGGTATGTCTTAAATAACGGTAGTTTAATAAGTATTCGCAACAAAAGGTGAGCTTCCTCAAGTTGCCCCTCATTAATTAAAAACATAACCAAAATACCTAAAAGCAAAATTAACAAAGTTGGGCGTATAATACTTGCGCCTCGCAACCGCTGTATAACCTAATTAACGCGCTTTTTAATTGCAACGGGCGACTTGTTTAATATTGTGTCGGCGGTTTAATGAATCAGTCCCCGGGGCGACGATATGTTTTAATAAACCACCCCCGTGTCGACACATAAAATCCGCGGGGTGCGTTTTACGCGCGCTACGCCACCCTTTTTCGTAATCCAATAATAGTTTTGGAATAAATATCGTTGGATGGGGAATTCGCTCGTGGGAAACGGTCGGTTGAATTTAATTAAATTTGCCGACTTAAACCATTAGTGAACTATGTACATAGAGTTACAGAAAACTCCGTTTCTAGCATATACAACCAGACATACAACTGGCTGAAGTTCGCTTTAGGAACGCAAGTTTTACAGCAAGCTGGCTAATTTTCTTGAGGTAAGAAGTTATTACTACTTTTATTTTGCTTAATTTTGTAAAGCATTAGACGTATTGTATAATGATGATGGGTGACATTTAAATTGATTGAATGAAAAGTCGCAAAAATAACATTAAGTTTCAAATACTTATTATAGGTATAATTTTTCAAAGTAACTTCCACAGGCTACTGTAATACCACTAATACTTACAAATCTTCTGGATTCTTCCTGCGAAACTAGTTTCAGTGAAGTTCTGAAGGAGCCATCAGGATGATTTGTACATAGTATTGTAAGTATGTATGTATATCGGTATTTATGCTGATAATATTCACATTGAATGTAATCTAAAACCAACGAGATGTATAAAACTATATACAATTGTATTATTGGCAAATGACTTCAGAAAAATATTGCTGTTTGTCGGGATGGTGTTCAAAGATTTTGCGGTAGTTAGGATACAAGTCAAAAATATTATAGTTCGAAAATATCCATTTTGTCTTTACGCTGCATAAAATTGAATGTTATTTTTAGAATCGGTTCCTGGTTGCTACAAATTCCAAGATTGAAAGTATGCATAGAAGAAACGAAAACCTCCTGATAAAACTAACCGAACCTAGTCTGTGGCCTCACCAGCTGATTAATTGTCCATTCCCTCTATAGCTGTCAAATTGGAACGGTATGAAAAGATAAAGCATTAAAATTGTTAATGAAGCAAAATACATAAAATGTTGATACGAAAGAATAGCAAGTGTTGTTTGTAACGTTTTTTACAATCTTTTTATCTTATTAAGCTAGTAGCTTAAAGGATTTGACAATTTTATGTGTTTGTCAGTTAGTTTTTAGCACTTAAAATGACTTCTAACGCCAGCCCCTCACATTATACCGAAGACGCTTTCGTGACAGATGCAAATTTCAAAGTAGAAATTAATGAGAAGATGAAGGTGCCCGATAGAATCAGCTTTAATCCGGAGGTGAATGGTGAGACTAGAAATTTTTGGACCAAGGACTCGTTTGATATGCACGTGCCTGAAAGAATACTGGTGGTCGGACAACATCAACACATTGGTATGTCGTTTCCATATAGATATTATTTGACAGTGACATAAATAAGCCTTCACGATGCATTGCGATTGCTATGAAATCATTACTATGTTTGCCAGTTAAATAACTATAAAAATTGTAGATATGATTTAAGCAGTCATTGAATTTTAGGTACAAGAGCACCGCCGCGAGAAATTGCTTTTGATAATTCGATTATAAAGTCTGATCCTTACCCATCAGACTTACCTCGGGTCGCTACGCCTCCAAGAAACTTAACACTTGACAAGTATGTGTTTCCAGGAGTAAATGACTATGAAGAAGAATTTTCTGCTGCAGAAGAGAAACTACCAGTGTCCAAACCAAAAGCCAAAGTCAGAATAAATGATTCTACATTTTCCATGTCAAATTCATATAGGGAATCAACTCCTCCTTTAGGTATTTAAAAGAAACTTTAATTTTGTCTAATATTACGATAACTATTTCTTACTTTAGGTGGAGGAGATCCGTTGACCCCCGCAGAGGAGGTCTTGCATTTGAGAAGGCAAATGGCCAAGCTAAACAGACGGTTAATAGCTCTTGAAATGGAAAATTTGAACAGACTTCAGAAAGAGAAGATTGTTTTGGGGTTTGGGATGGCATATTTCCTATTTAAGGTTATTCTTTGGATGAGCAGAGACTAATTATTTAAAACATGAATATGTCTGATTGCAGTATCTTTTTATTTAGCAACGATTTTTGGTTTAATTTGTATTCTTTAAATTTAGAAAGTTAAGCATACAATGTGTTATCGGAATGAATTTTTAAGTAGACAATTATTTTTGATGGATTTTGTCACTTATTTTGAAATACATACTAGTTATTGTGGTTAGCACTAGAATTTTTGTAATGAGTGACTCCAAAACCATTTTATATAGAAAGATGCATCTTTGCATTTTTTGTCCAGTAGTTTAAAACTGAAATTTAATCACATGAATCCCTGGCTAGTATCATTTCCAAAAACTAAAATTATATCATGTTCAATCAAATTATTACGTTTTATTCTGTTGTTTGCCAGTTATGGTCACTGATTTACTGACCCGACCACTTACAAGTCCGTGCTGGCGACCCGTCCCCAAAAAATAAAAAATAAATAATTCCTGTTCTGCGCAAATTGAACGTTTGCTTTTGCCTTCGTCCAGATAAACAATGGGAAGATTTCGCTTTTATCTCTCACAGGATTTGATTGACTATCCATAGTATAAAAATATGATGGTCACTAGCATCATCATAAATTGTAACCCCACATTTATCCAAAATATTAAATTAATGAGCAATGCGTTATTAAAAATTATAATTCTATTCACGAAACAAGTTTGTGTTCACTCGCGGCATTAATTTCAAGAGTCGCGATGCCGCGCATCAAGGCATCCCCCAAAAAATGCATCAAAACGAACTTACAACAACCCACAAATTCTTGGGTTTTTCTGTTGAAAGGTGTGTATATTTGCTAATGCCGTGTACCGAAACTTTGGGTTTTCTAAACGATGGGGTTTTTTGAAGATTGTTTTATTTCACAGCATATCTATCATATTTCTTAAGTACAAAAATAATTTAATTTAATTTTATAGTTGACCAAAATGTACTGTGATTTAAATATTGTTAGGCGAGGCTCTGGAATTGTCAGAACAATATACGGGAAGCGGGACTCCTGATATTGTAACCCTACGTCACCCCAACACAGGAGAGTCAGCAGTATTTTTGTTCTCCCCAGCCAACAACTCAGTACAAGAAATTTTAACTTTTAATGAGGGCAAAAGGTCTTGGTTTATAGATGAATCTATAAAGAGTGATGGCAAAATGCAGTTGTCCACCCCTATAGATCCTATATTCTTAGTTCTGCCATATTTAAGGAAATACTGCCTGACTCAGGCAGTTCCTCTAGATCAACTATTGAGAGATGAAGAATATCCAGAGACTGAAAGACTACTGAAGTCCAGTGGTCTTAATTATTTAGGAATGATTGCCGATAGAAAGGTTAGCACTTTGTGGTTTGTAGTAATTTATTTTGTACAAAACAATTGCATGTTAGTTTTTCAAAGAAACTTCCACAGGCTACTGTAATGCTTTTTACAAAACTTCTGGATTCCTCCTGCGTCGGTTTTTGCTTAGTCGAAATATGAGCCAGTTTCAGTCAAGCTCTGAAGAAACCAACAGAATGATTGGCGAAACGTCAGCAATTTCGACTAAGCAAAAACCGACGCAGGAGGAATCCAGAAACAATTGCAATTAATGTTTTGACATTGTGGCCTTTTGCACAGGAATGTTTATTTTTATTTTAAGGGAGACGAGGAATTAAACGCTTTTAAATACAATGAAGAAAAAACGCTAAACTGGCTCAAAAAAAAGACTGAAAGAGTGGCGGAGATCCTCAAACAGAAAAACATTCATGTAACTGGTGGTGGGGCAATCTCAGCAAACTTTGTCAAATCAAAAAGCGATTCTGCAGACAATGAATCCTATTTGCGTTATGCGCATGGTATCGTGTCTGAATACTTGATGGAGGACTTGAGCCAAAAGCTACTGCGGTTTCTAAATTTGCCAGAAGAATCGCAGCAACACTTAAAGAGGAAGAGTGCAAGCGCCCTTGGACCTGACCCGAAAAAGGTCAAGACTGATGAGGAGACCAAAAGCAGTTCGTCAAATGTTCTAGATCTAAGCAAACCAGAAATTAAGACTGGTAAGACGCAAATGATTTCTACGAAAGATAAGGCCCGAGCCAAAGCGGCAAGCGGTAGTAAATCGATCAGTTCATTTTTTAAGAAGAGTTAATCGTCCACCTAAGGCTGCATCGATTTAGGTCAATTTTAGAGCCTTTATAAGACAGTTTTTCCAGTTATTGTTTGTTCAGTATTGCGTTCCAAATGTAGACTAGTAATAAAAGCGTGAGAAGTTCTTGTTGCAAAAGTTGACATTCGTGACATTCAAATTTAAAAGTTTGGGCCAGTGTTTTAGGTTAATTTATGTTTTTGTTGTAAAAACTTCATTATTGACGGAATTAATTGTACTTAATTTTAAAAAATTATTAGGGGAGCCAACATTTTGCCACTGAATTTGGCTGTAAAAAGTTTTTAAGTTGGATTTATCTATTGACTCCAGGTAAATGTAATGTTTTATACTCCGATTTGATACACGGAATGCAAATATCTTATTTTCGCGAAAAAATAAATAGAAAGATATTTTAAATTGCATATTCGCTCAGGGTAGTAACAAAAATAAACTGTTCATCTTGCTCCTGTGCCAGATTTGTCTTAAATTAAATTGAAAAGGGATTTCCAAGGATGGAAAAGACTCAAATTTAGTATATTTCTTTAGATGCCTTGATAAACCATTTTGTGTTAATTATTATTAGGCACAGTTGGTTCCATTTGATTTTTAAAGAAATGTCTAAATAATCCCCCATCTTTGTTGTGGTTATTTGCAATTTATTTTTTTATACAATTTACATTTAGCTTATTTTTTTTCTTTAAAACTGCCAGTCTCAAATTGTCAATAAATATTCACTGGTGGGTTATAAATAATAGAACAGAATTTAAAGAGAGAGTACTTTCGACCTAAGCTAAGCTCTTTAAAATTCTGTTTCCGCAGCCAGAAAAAGCCCACATATCACATCACCTGCGGCGCAAGTTTAATAAAATGGTAAGATGACAAAATATTTAAAATATAGTTTTTGTTATCCAAAGTATGTATACCCCTACAGTTTAATTATAAAATTTCGAAAACAAAATGATGACCCTGCGATTTTTATGTGACAATGCTTGATATTCCATAGTGTTTTTCAAATCAGAATCTCATTTTTTTGTTTTCCTTAACTTTTTGTTTATAAATAATTAACTTTGCATTTTTTTACATTTTTTATTGTATATTATGTAGCCGTGTTTGTGATAAATGTATCTTAAAATATATACACTCCAAATATTCCAGACTTTTAATCCATATCCATTTTGGGTTCCGCGTCTTCAGCATCGCGACACTTTGCGTTTTGCAGTTCTCGCCTAATCTCGTGGGTTATTGTATGGTGTTTCTGTTTTTTGAGTAATTCGAGCAGACAATCACGTTGCTCAGAAGAGATGTCTGCTTTATACCTTTGAGCAAAGGTTAGAAATGCCTGGTGCCATAACACCGGAAGCTGTCGCTGATCCCGCTCAAACCTAAGAGTTTCAAGTTAAATGCAATTAACTAACTGACTTACCAATTCGACCGACCTCAGAAAGTGAAACACTAAAGCATCAACAACTCTAAATGGCAAGGCATATTTTTTGTCCAAAAATATCCTCAAAAAAATTGAGTTGGCCCCCGTATATTCCATTTCAGCTATTTTAAGTAATGCGGCTGAGGAATGCAGAATTGGTATAGAGTTTCTGGCAACCGCTGAGCCAATTATGATTGCTTCTCGTAATGTGCAATTTCCACTTTCTAATAAAGGTAATAGTATACCTTTCATAAAGGCCCCAGGCTTGAAGAGTGCTTTTCTTAAAGCTTGGTAAAGGTGAAAATTTAATCGTTTATATTCGGCCAAATCGTCTCTGATCCTTGGAAGCAGTACCAGATTGTAAAACCTTTGAGCCATTTTTTCCTTTAGATTTGATGCAAAGATTCTTGTGGCCTGGTACATTGCTGCTGCTGACCACGTCGGTGGGTCTTCATTTACCAAAATAAGGCATCTTTTGATTTATTAGTAGAAATCAACTATACTAAAGCATACCTGTTATATAGAGTATCTGCTCCCAATTTTTTAAACTGGGTATTATCTTAAAAGCCTTTGGCAACTTTCCACTTCTATACTTCCGTAGTACATCCCTAACCCCCTCAAACATTGTCTTAACTCTGGGGTCTAAATCTTTTAATTGCATAGATCCGGCGTCACTAAAATGTGTTTCCAATTCTGTCTGCTTTTCAGTAATCTTTTCCATTATTATATCGGTCAAAGTTCTTCTTGGCTGTGGATTATTACTCATAAACATTTCCATCGCTTTCTCATCTTCCTCGTTTATCTCGATGTTCTCATAGTATGTGTCTGGTTCCAAATCATCTTCCTCCACCTCTGATCCAGACTCATTTCCATCTTCCAAACTTAAAATCTTCTTCCTGCTATTACCAACCTCGCAATCGGATTCTTGTAATTCTTTTTGTTGCTGACGGGCGGCTGTTAAAATTTTCCGAGTTAAGCCTGAATCTACATACTACAAGTACCATAGGTAAGTAAAATTGTCTTCGAATGAGCATTTATACTCGTTTACCTGTCCTTCTTCGTCCTGACGTAGTCGAATTTTGTTCCGGTTTTTTGATGTCGCAAATTTTGTATTATAAATATCCTCTTCTAAAGAACTTTTGTTTGCAACTTGCGAGGGCTTCATTTTCTTTGTTTTTCCCATTATAAAACAGTTTATTTGTTCAATTCCTGCTTTATTTAAATAAATTGGAATGCGCCACTAAGTTTGGTTAGGTCCACAGAGTAGAGAGTATCCCCTAAGGATATTTCTTTTGGTCACACCAAAAACTGTTCTCAGGTTGCCGTTAACAAAAAAACGGCCACCCCCGTTTCCGCTCCAAACCAACCGGTACCGTCGGCCCTTAAATCGACATGAATGACCAAAACAGCGGGGCGGACGATTGCAAGTTTTTTGGGATTACAAAGGGGTGCGAATGGAGGTTAAACCGCCATGGTCAATGACAGAATCCGTCCACAGAATAGAATAATCCTGGACACCACGTATTGTTATTAGCCAATTCGCCAAGGGTAGCCAGTGGGTGCCACTGACTAACAGTATTAATTAAATATAGGTATAAACAGGGAACAAATTAATAAACGAATTTATTTTGGTAATAAGGTACTTTCTTTATTTTTGTTGTTCAAATTATTCATCAGTTTCTTTCATTTTATTGTTTAGATTTTGGAGTTGAACCCTAACATTTTCAATTTCTTCTTCAGAAATGGTCACTTCTACACCACACTCTTTCTGTTCATCACGAATGAAATGCAGAGCACGAATTTTTTCCTCTAAGAATGCGGGATGTTCACTCTCGAGCTGCAACCTTAAAATTAAAAAGTATTGGTAAAAGGATGCAAAATTAAGATTGGTAGAATTTTTACCTATAGACCTCAAGTCTTTGTTGTTTGATATTCTCACAATACTTGTTAGTTAATTTGACAAGTGACTCTTTGCGAGTAATCCAATGAAACTCATTCGGTGGAGGTTTGTATACAATATTTAATACTTCCAGTAGCCATTCAAACTTTTTATAGTCCCACCTTCTGAGATATTTGAGATGCTTTTTCCTTTTGTCAATTAGTTCCTTAAGTTTTACCTTTAGACGAACATTTCTCGGATAGCGTTCCATGCACTCCTGCCATGCTCTGATCCTTCCTGCAATATAAGTAATTTTAAAAACCTGGCTCAAAACAGGCATTGCCTAAATGACCTGTCCATTTTGCTATTTTCGCTTCTATAGTTGAGTGATCAAAATTATGCCTCTGAACTTGATTTACTAGTTCATGGAAATAAACCTTTCTAGTGTACTTTAGAGGAGAAAATTCAAGAGAAAACAGTTTTCTGACATGCTCGTTTGCAGTTTCCAATTCTTCAGAGTTGCGGAACTCAAGAATGGGCTGTTTCGTGTCTACAGAGGGAACTCCTTCCAAATCGCCCGATTTTTCTGGTAGGAAGCAAGGTATTTTCAACGGTCGAACCCACTTGATTTTAAGATCACTTTTAAACGCATAATGTCGGATGACGTTTCCAAATACACTATTCTCGCGAACTAGAATGTTAGCTACATTCACAAACGTAATCATTTTTAATTTCTATCGCCTTTTTTTTAAGATTTTTTTTTTGTTGCTTCCTTACATATTTATACCTACTACCTCCACGATCATAGAAAACTTTTTACCACTAGATTTACTGGGATAACTAAGGTTAGTTTCACACGACCATGGATGAAAAGAAGAAATAGAAATAAAAGTGAATGAAAGTGAAATCAGCCGGTCCTCACGTCACATGAGCCCAGGAGGGAACAAGGGGTGAGTAATTTAAGGAAGGTAAAAACCCTAGAATTGTCAAGTTCATTTGTTTGTCGTTAGAGCTGCGTTCGCTCCATTTTGGTCTACTGTAAAGAATAATGACAGCGTTTATGACGTAATATGGCCCCTTGGTAATCCAAAAGAACCAATTTTTGTAGAAATAGGTTTTGTCAGTTGGTATCTTTCAAAAGAAAAACATTATGTATTTAACTAAGCGAGAAACCAGTTGCAATTCCTAATCCTTTGGTTGACAGAAATATAAAACAACACAAACAAAAAGTGGCTTCAATTATTTTTATTTAAAACTCATGATTAAGCACTTATCAATAATACAATAGAGCAATAATTACTTGAAGACTCCAAAAAGTTGAGAATCACAAAAAATTTCAGTCATAACCAAATAAATAATTAGTAAGGATTTTATAATTAATGTTATCCTTTTATGACAGCTATAGGTCTGAGTTTTATCGCCTTCTTGGAAATACCAGCTGCATGGCAAGTGTTTACTACATCCGTGACATTCTTGTAGGATTCTGGAGCCTCTTCCATAACCAGTTTGGGGGATGCTACTCTAATTGATATACCCATATCTTCCAGTTTGCGTAAAACTTCTGTATATTCAATATTTCGCCTGGATTTCGCACGAGAGAGAGCCCGACCAGCACCATGGCATGTTGAGCCAAAAGTTTCTAGCATTCCCTGTTCAGTTCCAGTTAAAACGTAACTACATGTACCCATTGTGCCACCAATCAATACTGGCTGGCCTGTTAGCTGATAATCAACGGGTATAAGTGGATGATGAGGGGGGAAAGCCCTAGTTGACCCTTTTCTATGTACCAATAGGGTCTTCTGTTTGCCATCAACAATATGTTCCTCAACTTTGGCTATATTATGTGACACATCATATATTACATGCATGTCCAGATCATCTGGGGCCATGCCAAATTTCTTGGCAAATGCCTGTCTGCTTAAGAAAGTCATGGAGCTACGATTGACCCAGGCAAAATTTGCTGCAGCTGCCATAGACTTTAAATAATCCTGTCCCTCGGTTGAATTGATTCTGGCACAAGCCAACTGTCGATCATTTGTCTCTATGTTATCTCTCTTCATGGCCTTTTCCATCTGAACTAAGGCATCCGTGGCCACTTGATGTCCAAAACCTCTGCTGCCTGAATGGATCATTACACAAATCTGACCTTTTTCCTCAATACCCATTTTACAGGCTGCCCATTTATCATAAATTTCGTCAACAACTTGGATTTCTGCATAGTGATTCCCCGCACCTAATGTCCCTAGCTGAGGTAAACCTCGCTTTTTCGCCCTCATACTCACTTTTGAGGGATCTGCATTTAACATTCTCCCATATTCTTCGCAATGCTCTTTATCTTCAGCCCAGATGTATCCCTCCCTTAATGACCAATCCATGCCCATTTCTAATGCTTCTTCCAAATCCTTGGCATTCATTGGTATTATACCTTTGGATCCCACACCTACTGGAATATGATCAAAGAGACTTTGAGTCAACTGTTCTTTCACTGGCAAGATATCATCGAGAAATAAATTTGTTCTCAACAGCCTTACACCGCAGTTTATATCAAATCCTACGCCACCTGGTGACACTACAGATAAAGGGTCGTTCATGTCAAATGCAGCCATGTTTCCAATCGCAAAGCCATACCCAGAGTGAATGTCTGGCAAGCCCACAGATTTGCCCACAATGCCAGGTAAAGCGGCAACATTAGCTATTTGTTTCACACCTGGCAAAAAACCCCCAACCATGCCGGGCCTGCAGGCGTTTCGTAACTCATCCAGCATTAATTTCTCCAACGTTTTGTTAACATAAAACACTCCTTCAACTTTCATGTTAGGCTGAAACCCTTTTTTTATCCGCCAACAATGCGGCGATAATTTTTCCAAGTATTCTAACTCTTGCTGATACTGTCTAACAACCATTTTGTGGCTTAAATTGTCCAAAAATATTTTTTCAAAAAAATATTTCAATGATATATAACTCACGCAAACCCTCTAACCACACATTTTTGCCGGAAAATGTTTTTTGTGTGTTAAACATAGAACATAGAATATAATACAGGAAGGCCAGTTGTGGTGTATTCTTCGTTCACTGTCATAGACAACAAGTGTCAGAAACATTCGGACATTTGAGTACAACACATACAAGCAATCGCTTTTTCTGTTAAAGTTAAAGACTAGAAATATTTAGATAAGAAAATCTTCCAAAAAAGAACAATTTATTTCTTTGAAGGGCATATTTACATATTTTGCAAGGAAGAATCACAATCTTATAACACGTACTTATTCATAAGATCAAGTGCCGTTTCGTCGCGTAGTCGTCATAATTACACATTTTGATATAAAACTAGGAAAACTTAGTACATATTGACTTACAAAATAGATGCAAGTTGAAATGGCATATATTCACAAGTAAAGTAATGCAATAAAATAAATAACTATAATTAAATGTCATAGATAACACAATCCATAAATGACGTTATCATAACTAATATTAGTATTAATATCTGTAACCGTTGGCAGCACCGTTTCCATTGCCGTTCCCATTTGACCCTCCCGAAGGGTATCCGTTACCGGCCGCTTCCTCAGCCGCGTTCTCCTCGAGCGATTTCAAGATTTCTGGTGGGATTGGTGGCGGGGTGGGCAAATGATCTCCTAAATGCGTCGGGTTACATATTTAATAAGAATTAGAAGTTTGAATGTAAAATTACCCTTGGGAACGAATCCATTCTCGTCGGCGGTATATTCGATTTTGATTTCGGTGCCGTCCGGTGCAGTATAAGAAAACGAACCAACAGCCGATTGCGCCTCCGCCTCACTTCCCGCGTTTTTAAGTTCGCCCGCTTCCTCCGCTTTAATGCCATTGCTGGTCTCGTAACTGAAACCACAAAATTTTGAGGGTAACGTTGTGACGTCATTTTATCATTTTCGTCTTAGCACTGACTATAAAAAATTTCTGATCAAATGGATCCCGGCCTTACCTCCATTTGTAGTTTCCACTCCCGTCGTTATTATTTTCGTATGAGATTATCGTGGCTTGAGCGTCGGCACCCGCCCCAGCACCGCCGCCTCCGCCGCCGCCACCGCCACCGCCACCGCCTGGCGCACCATATGTAGGCCTGGGTCCGCCATTACCTTTAAATAGATGTGTGTTATTTTTATATTACCGGACCCATCATCATGAAATAAATTAATTAATATGAATGTCGTGTTCTATAACAGTTACTATTCTATGCACAGCCTGAAAATGCGTTTCTTACTTTTGAATAGTCGCTTTGTTTTCTTCCCCGATTGTTAATGACAAAATACGTACAAAGTTAAATACGTGTATTAAACGAACCACAAAATTTCGAATTATTGGTTTGGTTTGCAGTCCATAGGTTGAACCATCATCATCACCAATCGCGCCAAATAGATATATTTGCAATCGATGATAATAATTATTTACCAGGCCTACCGCCATTTCTGCCCCCGCCGCCAAACGGTGTTGCTAGTCCGGGGCCTCCGCCGGCTCCTTGAGCGCCACCTGGCGGCAAATAAGTGCTGTCTAGTCGGGCCGTAGAACAAAGACCCACCAGAGTTGCTATTAATAACTGAAAAGAATATATTCGATAATATAACGACTTTTACAACCTGGGTGTATACTTATTTGTAAAACACTCTGTATATGTATGCGTACGTGTTTCTTTAAATTTAATACTGTTCAAACTTAATTAAAACATGTAAAATATATGTCGAGACCCTATCATTGTTCGCCATGTTTGGCTATATCCATATAACTTTTAGATAATATGCCCTAAAAATTAATGCACAGCAGGCGTCACTGATATTATCATAGAGAAGGGAATGATTTTCCGCGCATGTCTCTACATTTCACCCTTCACTTTGCGCTATTTTCTTTCTAAATAGCGATTCCCATACACTCGTTTCCTCAGAGCATTTAGGCATATTTTCAGAATCAAAGTCTTGACTGGAACCTTCGGCAGTATACTAACACACAATAACGCGTTTTACCACAAACCGAAACTCAATTTTACGTACTCGATGCGCGTTTCTCCGACCAAGTTGGCATCTTCAGAAGAAGATTAAAACTGTTTTAATCTTCTTCTGAAGATGCCAACTTGGAAACGCGCGTCGAGTACGTAAAATTGAGTTTCGGTTTGTGCCGTAAAAATGCCGTACCCAAACTATCGAGGATTTGTCGGCGACCCTGTTGGTTGTTGAATGCCGCAAGGGCATTGGTTCAAAACAACATTTAAAATTTTGAACATGCGCATGTTGAATGGACCTCCTTAATTTCCTGTGTTATCGGCATAGGCAGGGCCTCTATATATATCTCTAGTAACTATGTACTATATCACACCAACTTGCATTTTAAATTCCGACATTTTCTTTCTAACAGAGACCGCCACACGATTAACTAATATTTGGCATCAAAATTAGTTAGTTCGATACTGTCCTAACTGATTTTGAAAGAAACTTTCACAGGTCGCCGTAATACTATTTACAAAACTTCTGGATTCCTCCTGCTTCGGTTGTTGTTAAATCGAACTTGCTAACGTTTCGCCAATCATCCTGTTGGTTACTTCAGTTTCAGTTAAGCCCCGAAGAAACCAACAGGATGATGGGCCAAACGTCAGCAACAACTCAACAACAACCGACGCAGGCGGAATCTAGAAGTTTTGTAAGTGTGCGAACGATTTATACTTATAGTTTCAAAGACAACACGAAAAAATTTTAAATCTACGCAAAAATGTCAGTATCATGAAGTAAACGCATTGGAATATTTTGGGGAAACATTAACAATAATTATAACAAAAAATTCATTTTAAATTTCACGTTAAATAGTGAAATAACTCTCTTACTGTTGGTTTGAGGGCAAAATTCAGCTTTTATGAGGAAAAAAGTGATGTAAATGGAATATACAGGACGTCCAAATAACAAAAGTGCGAACTCTAAAAGTTAGTCAGTTCGCTCACACGGTATTCGTATAAAATATCTGCAAAATTGTCACTCACCAGCCTAATATCACACATAGTAACTACCAGACTAAATAATTAAATGTAACTAATCCTCTGGAGGCTAATTCGGTGCTTTTATACTATTGGATGTTACATTGGACCAGCAGCCCCACTCCGATGCATTAATCAGCACAGTGTAACAAGATTATTGTCTCCTATATAGAGAAATAACGCCGAAGATGACCCCCTATACGCGCGGGATGCGTCTCAGTACCACCTTTCACATCGCTAGCACTTGAGTACGACGGCGTATATGGATCCTAAGGAGTACGCGGTTACTTAATTGTGGTTACCACATGAATCGGTTCAATTGTCCGGAAAAGTGAAAAATCGTCGCTAAACAAATGATTAAAGCTAATTAACGCGCTTTGATTGTATACTGCAATCTGTCAAGGTAGATCTCGAAATGGTAATTTCGACGACCTCATCTTGCAAATAAATCGTATCAATATTTTATGGCTTGAAGTTGTTGTTCTGCAAAAAAATAAAGAAAATATTTTTATCAAAATAACATTTATTTATTAATTTATAATTATATACAGGGTGTTTTCTAATTGAACGTCAATATTAACATGAAATCTAAAAGTTTTTATGAATCGTGTTACTGCTTGATTAATACCAATTAACAAATTCTATTAAAAGCCAATGTGACCGGGCAGATATATAACGTACATCGTTAGAAAATATCAATAGGGAAACCACTGATGAAAACAATTAATCCTAAGAATATAAATAATCTTCGTGTAATCAATATTTTTAAAGCAATATCAAAAATATTTGATAGAGTTTTGTATGGTATATGTAGGTACAACTACTTTATCAATAATAATATCATTTGAACCACAGTGCGATCAAAAATCCAATTATAATTTCGTTAAAACCTAAGTACAAGCGTACATTGAAAGAGCGATCTAACCAACCCAAATCTGATAGCATTATGACGAATTTGATATTAAGTTTACTGATCATTTTTTAATAAAAAGTACAACATTTCTACTTTGCAGAAACTATCAAGCAAAAACACTGTTAAGAAAAGAGAACCCTTTGCTCACATGTTAATGATAGCTTGTCATATTGACAGTTTAATACATTTGTTCAAAAACAACAGACGAGCGAGGTCATCGTGGATTTTGCTCTTTTTTTATATAGTTAGTTATGTTTTTTAGGTTTTTTCATTGTTTTGGGAAATATGTAATTGCTTTATTTTTTGTCAAAACATTAGTAAATCGTCTAGTAAAGATAAATTGTGATGTTTTCTTCAATGTGTAATGACAAGACACTTTCAAACTTATAAAATGTTTTGTCTACAAAATTTCCCAAAGTGACCTAGATCGTTTTTCTCGTGTGTTCTTTAAATGTTATGAACGACATACTTGGAACATGCGACAAAAATATGATCATTGATGCTACTAATCACAATTTGCTTATAAGTAAACTAAACTTTGACAGTTTTTATCTAACAAGTTTCAAACATATACTCCAATAATAAATATTCTGATCATATTGCTTTACTTTCTGGAGTTTTCGGAACTTTCTTCTGTACTGTAAAGTATAAGCATTTGTCGATGACCTGTAGTTGTATTGTTGTTTTAATGCGGATGACCGGGAAAGAACAAAACTACCACTTCCATCGATCGGTTTAATATAAAAATTCATGATACTCAATTGAAATTGTTATCTACAGCAAAGACACATATTCTGTCTATTATGTTATCTTATGTTTGGATCTAGAGAGTAATACACGAATACAAAGAGTCAAAACTCATCTTTATACGGACATTAACTAAATTAAATTAGAACAAAAAATGTTCAAATTTTCACAGTATTTTAATGATTTATGACAGCTCTTTCGGAAACACCATGCCTATATCAAATACAAAATATGAAAATATTCCAACATCTATATATATATATATATATATATATATATATATATATATATATATATATATATATATATATATATATATATATATATATTTCTGGGCTGAGCGTCCGTTTAATTTGGGATTCATTTCGCTGCCATAGAGAATCTTCTACTTTCAAACAGATTTAGCATACATATATATATATATATATATATATATATATATATATATATATATATATATATATATATATATATATATATATAAACAGGTAGTAATAGATTTTTGATTACCGGTGTAGGATTATAAATTAAAATTTAACAACAGCGACGCATTTAAATCCAATTCGTCATGAAGTAATAGATTCAAATATCTCATTTTGTTAACCTCCATAGCTTCCAATAAATGTAGTTTTTTACTTTTTTATTGATGATTATGTAAAATATCAAAATTATCGTCAAACTTGTGCATTTCTGAGTTTAAATGAATAGCCCGATATAAATTTTGGAACATGATCTATACGTCAACTTGTAGACTCCGGATTTTTAGAGTTTTTGGTAATTTAGTTTTATTTATTTATTTTTAAATGTCCTATGGTGTTTTCAGTTTTAAAAGCAATCTTAAGACCAAGATAGATGTTTCGAAATTTTCTTGCTAGGTTCTCCTATGTATTTTTTTGCTTTATAAATTTTTAGGTCGGTGTTTAATATGGGATAGAGAGTTCAAAGTCAGTTCAAAAAGCTTTTTAGTTATAATCTATCAAGGAGGGGCCGTAACCATTGTTAAAATTTTCTGGGGAAAGTGGTATATTAATTAGTCTGTGGATAAAAGCATAAAAAGCAGCCATTTTGTGCATGTAAAGGTGATTTTAATTATTATGTATTATTGTGTCCGTGTATGAGGGTTTATGGTAATCTAATTTGTTCTGTAGTTTCGTTATAGTTACATCCAGAAAGTTTAAAGAGTTATCTATTTCCGTCTCTATGGTAAATTTTATACGGTTATCTATGGATTTAATATAATTCAAAAAGGACTGCGCTTTTCTTTCCGTTCCAGTGAAACAAGCAAAACATCATCTACCTATCTATACCTCCAAAAAATTACTTTACTCAAAGGATGTTTATGTATGATATTTTCTAAATTATCCTTCAAAATTTCTGCAAGTAGTGGACTAAGTGGGTTTTCCATAATTAGTCCTTCTTTCGCAATATAAAATTGACCATTAAATTCAAAATAATTTTGATCTAAACAAACTAATAAACTATATAGCAAGTCTTGCTTTATGATAGAGTTGACTTGTCTCTTAGTAAGAATATGTCACTGTGTTGCCGGAACACCTGTCATAAATCAATAAATAACTTTGAAAATCTGAACATTTTTTGTTCTAATTTAATTGTGTTAAATATATTTTCATCAAGTAAAAGTCACCTCAGTCCAAGGACACCAACTGATTGAAAATAGATAATTGTCAAGTTTTGTTGTTTCTTAATAAAAATCACTTACTTTTTTGTTATAACCTTCTTAATGTTAATGTTAGTGCCATGTTTCGGTCCAGTTTTTCTTGAAATCCAGTGCGCTATTACCGACGCATTATTCTAGCTTTTATGTCAAAGCAACTTATTACGAAACACCCTGTAGATGATAGAGAAAATTAAATTAAAATTGTAATAATAATATTGATCTAGTTTTAGGTGGTCCTAAAGTAATTAGATGCGTCTTTGTTCGCTACGCTGCTGTCGAAATAGTGTTACTTAAATACCTACTTATCTTAATTTAATTGTCAGGGGCACGCTACACGGTTTTATTCGTTAAGGCTTAAATTAACAGAAGCGCCCAAACTGACTCACGATCTCTTATATAAGCTCATGTTTCTGGAATTAATTGACTATCTACCGGGTAGCGTCTCGAGTTTTAAGCCAAATAAAACGAAATTTTAGTGAACAATATCCATTATGTATCTTTTTTCGGCAGGTCAAAATTTGCCCGTGTTGAATCTTCTGAACACTCCGTACGCGAGCATAGAAACTTTAACGGCGTTAATTGTTGCGACTTATTGCTTATGTTCGCATATGAATTTGATTTAAACCAGTTGGTGTTACATGTCGCATGTACGCAGGTATAAATAAATGAAATCTTATACGCGAAAGATTATCGATAATATTTATGCATATGAACTTTATATTGCGAAGTAACCGCGATGGAACTGATGTGGTCCAATGGGCGCTGCTTTGGGAATGCTTTATGTTCCACTGAATAATAGATCAAATATTATTATACGAATACCATAATACACGCGCAGAATATTGGAGCTTGTTCATTTAATTAAATACGTTTTTTTCTCTATTCTATTAATAAAATTCCTAGAATTAGAACCAATGAAAAGCAGACCATATGATTAACTATTTTCCTCATTTCCATATTAATAAAGGTATATGAAATAAAAAACATTGATCAAGTCCTAAGTTCTAGAGTATTCTAGAGGGTGGTTTCTCAAAATAACACAAACATAAGCACAATATAGAAAGGAATTCCGTATTTATGGCTATTGTTACTATTATTACAGTTTTCACATATCAAAAAATAGAGCCTGATCGACTGAAACCAAGTTACTTAAGACTCATTCTATCGCCTTAAGCAACCGATTTTCCATTATTATAAATGTTCGTTTTCCTTGACATGTCCAAACGGTATAGCGTAATTAGAAATACTTTACCCCTCCGTGTGATGGCAACTAGTTCCCCATTTATAATTATTATGTTTGTTGATGTTGTTGATGTGTTGTGGTTAGTTGATCATGCCTTGGGATTTTTTCACATTTCAAATCCGTACGGAAGCTTCCATTAACATTAACACTAAATTTAAATGTAGAGTATAACCGTGAATGATTACGTTGTGAAAACAGCCTTTTTACATAGTTCAACTTTGTTGGATATTTAAATGAAAGGGTAAAAATTAATTTTGATTTTCATATATTGTTCGTTTTTTGAATTTTCTATTGTTTTACTTTCCTCGCAAGGAGGTATGGTAATTGTTCAAAAATCCTGAATTGCTTATTTTCACTAGAAATGGTACAGCTTTTCATGCCCGCGAATAAGAACATTTGTATATTATAATATATAATACACAAAAAGCGAATATTGATAATATCTGACATATAAACCCCTAAATATTTTTATTATATTATTACTTTTTCGATATACTTGTTTATTTTTGCTTAAAAGGGAGTTTTTACTGGCTCCTTTGTACATACTGAGTGTAGGCATCATATGGTGACGTATTGCTGCATTTTTACAAACGTTCTCACTCAGCGAAGTTTGGCAATAATAAATGAAATGGGATTGATTGGGTTCAACTAAAGAGCTTAAGCTTCGGTAATAAAAATGATACACGCTGTACAATAATAAAAGTTTTCACCTGGCTTTGATAAATTTTTTAATTTTAATCACTATAGAGGGTATTTCAAAAAACATGTGCCAAGTCTCTATAATATTATTCGCGTATGGTACGTATATTGTATTTGTCAATCTTAGGGCTACTATAACCGCCTACTGCTCCACCTACATCGAAAACTCGAACTACTATATAAGTAGCTTCAGAAAATTTGGCACAAATTCTTATCGATATACTTTCATTTTAACTCTCCTTTGTCGCGACACTAAGGAGGTCTAAAAACGCTGTTCTTATAGATCATTTTGGCTAATTTTTGGCAGACAACAAAATTCCCTGCGGCGACGATCGACCCGTGTATATTTTACTCTCCTTCGGTAGGTGATGAGCTAAATCCTGACTTAACCCGATTAGGAGAGTCGCGCTCACGAGTGCGGCATTCTACCGACTTGTTCGATCCGTATCATCTGCATTGTGTGGAAATATAATTCTTTATTACATTTTTCGCCGTATAATCGATTACGGTCGACTTAAACGCTTCATCAACTGCGGAGTCGCGTTGGCATTATTAGCTTTGTTGGTCAGCGTCTATCTATGGCCTTATAGTTTTACGGCCGGTCATTTGTACGTTGGATGACGACGATGTTCATCAAATTAAGGTTGCATTAAAAAGACGGTTACCAATTTCGTGGTAAAATATAAGCGATTTTAAATTCCAGCTATCCCGGGCAACTTTAGCGAGCTGCCCAATTGTCCAGCAAATAACTCGACTATGCATTTACTACATTCAAGAGACTCACAATAATAGTGTAATAAAAAACTATACAAATAGTGTTATTCGTTGACATGAAAAGCTGTACCAATTCTAATAAAAATAACCAATTCAGGATTTTTGAACAATTACCATAACTCCTCACGAGGAAAGTAAAACAATCGAAAAATCAAAAAACGAACAATAATCGAAAATTAAAATTAATTTCTTTTAAATATCCAGCAAAGTTGAACTATGTAAAAAAGCTGTTTTGGTGGTTAGTGAAAATGTCTGTTCATCTGGAATCACAGTGTAATCGTTAAAGGTTATACTCTAAATTTTAATTTAGTATTAATGTTAATGGAAGCTTCCATGAATCCATTAAACGATCAAATGCGGGATGTACTGTTTCAGCTAAGGGACATCCTTACTAATTGGAACGTCCACAGTATATCAGATACTTATATGCGTAGGATGTTTGTTAGGACATACTATTAGTATATCCGACTGTGAGGATATAGGGTCTTATATAGATATACCAGTGGACGTTACTTAATTATTAGGTTATTTCCAACAGCCTATGAGCCAATTGGTTGTACGACTACAAAAATTCTATCCCAATATTTGGTATTCGCGTGTGATGGAATTAACCTATTGGGTATGGTTGGTGAACTCATCACTGGAGTAGCCGGCGATATTTGAAATGCATAAGTTTTTTACAATTAATATGTAATCTTTAATTTTGCTTTTGATGGTAAAAGTGAAGGACTGCCGATTGTTACCGTTACCGTTTTTCTATTGTAGATATGAAAAAATTGTAGGTATATAATACAGCAAAAACATAGAACAACCTAACCTACAGTATCTTAAAAATAGAGTAAGATACTATATCTTGAACTAAACTCTAAAAGAATAACTAATATTTGACAGGTTTTCTGTCATTCTTTCATGAAAGTAGCTTTTTTTCAGCCAAGCAGCTATTGAATTCTCACATTCTTTTGATGTTTGTGATGTGTTTGCCTTCTTGTCCGCATCTGAAAATATTTTAGTTTTGAGAAAGACAGGTTTTATATATATATGTACTTTATAAAAATAAAATAAAAAAAAAGACACTGATATCCTATATATTTAAAAAACAGATTTAAAAAAACCCTTCCTCCGCTTTTTAAATAATAGCTTGATTTGACGCTGATAGTACTCTCATCAAAGTGATCTTAGATGCTAATCTCCACGATGATGTAGGTATACATTTATGTGTTTCATTTTATTAAATACAAACCTCATTAAACTCTAAGATCTCTTTCTTGAGAGTAGGCCTATTTTCATGCAATATTTTTTTTCAACCTAAAAATTTTCCTAGTTTTTTTTTTTTGCTCGTGATGGTACCTACTATCACCATGAAAACAAGCCTTAAAAAAATTTAATGTGAAAATTGTACTTTATGAAGGATGATTTCTAAAATTAATACTATGTTTTTGCGGGGCAATTCTTGCATCCACTTTAAGAAAAAAATATACTAACCATACTATATAACTAAAAATATAATTTTGTTGTGGGGGATTTTCTCTAACATTGCTTACTTAAATAAAAAATTAGTTTATTTTTGTATGTCTAAATTTAACTGCTCGAGAAACATGAAGAGAAAGTGGATTTTATTTTTGTTTTCATAAACTAAGCAATAAGATACAAAAACAAGTCTAGAATCAACAAAGGTATGTAATCTAAAAAGTATATAGGTTACAAAAAAGTCACTTTTGATTAGTTAGTTCTTCTCTTTAAAAAAGGTATCAACTAAGCAATCACCATGATATATATTTTATTAAATTGTATTTCTTATACTTGATTTATATCACATTTACGTCGTATTTATTTTTAAAAAACATAATACCTACATACCAAATATTAATTTGCTTAATTTTAATTTTGACTTAGCAAAATAATAAAAAACAAATAAAATAAAACAAGGCATGATGTTGGTAGACTACACAACAATGGTTCGTTCAGCTTAGAATTTATCAAATCTTATGTTATATTACCATGAACTAATACTTATATGAATTATTAGTTCTTCAGTAATAATAATACCACAAAAAAATAACTGAAATGAAAGCACTGAAAGCAGTAAGCACAAAATACTCAAAATAGACGCCAAGTCACCAACACCACCAACAAAAACAAGGCTGAAGAGATGGCGGGCGACGAGACGGAGGAGAAGCGAGTTTTTTGTAATTTTCTCACTTAGAGGTATTTAGATCTACTAGATATATTTTTTTATTAAAATAGCGTATCTTGTCTCGTTCGTGTCCAAAAATTATAAAAAACAAGTTGATTCTAACTGTTTGATTGCGTTTTTTTTAGGACTGACACTGACCAACACTGACGTCGATGTAGATGTGCACAAAAACTAAGTATTTTCCTTCTCAGTTGTTCAAAATTTAACTTTTTAGATTTCTATTCTAATGTTCCCATTAAGGAGCAAGGGGATATCCTCCGGCCATCTGTTTAGAGAAATGAGGAAAATATTTAAAATAGAGCGAAATCGTGGTTCTGGTCGCCAAAAAACATCTTGAGGAGAAGAATATTCACAATCAGACAAATCAAATGACAAATGAATGCAGTTATCAATCGGATATCTGAGGGGTTCTTGAAAACATATTGATATTTATTTATTTTAATCGTCTCCGCATTCACTACCCCAACCAAAATCCAAAAGCAGCCGCGAAATAAATAAAAACCCACCGTCTTCTTCTTTTTTACTTTAACCATACTGAAAAGCTTGATGACGAATGGTGTGCCTTCGTCAAGACTACGTCGTAATGATCAAGGAAATGATTAAAATTCGCGTTACATTAGCACAAACTAATCTTATTGGAGGACAATTGAAAGCTAAACTAGTAAAAACTATTGCATTTTCTTAAGGATTTATGGTTCAGATAAGTTTTAATAAAATCGAAATATAAATAATAAGTAGTAATCAACAAATATTAAATCAGTTTTTCAAAGAAACTTCCGAACTTGGAAGTACACTTATGCGGGATTTCTCCTACGTCAATAACGCCATGACCACTTAGGCTATCATTTCAAGATGAAGGGTCAACATCTGTGGCGCAAGCCGCACGGCGAGAACTAAAGGATAGTTAACATTAACATGTACCACAAGGCTTTTCCTGAAAGACAAATAACAAAAGAAGCATTATAACAAAATGCCTAGATGTTTCACGTTCGGTATTATACTATATATTCACAAATACAATCTTTTAAAAAGTTCAAGGGTTTTCTTTTCCTCTTGTGTGCGTTACAATCATCAAATTCCATGACAAAACTTTAAAAATTTTATTGATATCAAATCGAAAGAATATTTACGTGTGAAACAGGAGTCGCATGTGCAAATGCTTCATCCGGTTGAAGGTTATCAATCCCATCGTATTAATTTCCGCCTAAGATAAACCCGTTTGACTAAGGGGACTACTTCTTGGTCAGTTTTTGTTAGTATTTGTTCCTTGGTTCGTTTCTTATAAACTGGTTTGGCTTAAGACCAGCTAATTTGGTCTGAAATCAGGTTTGCCCGTTAATCTCTAAGAAAAAAAGACGAACAATTTAACTCCATTTTCAATGGTTTCACCTCTTGACTGTCATAGATTAATACAAACAAGTGCAAAATTGTAAGCTTTAGCAGATCCAAAAATCCAGTAACTTTCATCTATCAATTGAATTCTGGGTCGCTGGAGACACAAAACCTAGTTAAAGATCTTGGAGTTTGGCTCGATTCGGAGCTCACATTTACATATCACATTGATTTTATGACTAACAGAGCTATTCTATTGCTTGGGTTTGTTTTTCGGGCTTCGAAGGGTTTTGAAAACATCTTTACGTATAGGGAGCTGTACTGTGCACTTGTCCGTTCAATTTTAGAGTATGCTAGCTGTGTCTGGCAACCACACTATGCAATTCACAAGGAAAAAATAGAGCGTGTGCAGCGTAAGTTCCTTAGAGGGATATGTTTTAAATTGGGAATGTCATTTGAGGAAATAAACTACGAGGAGATTATGAAGCTTTTGAATCTGAAATCTTTGGGGAGTAGGCGCATATTTTTTAACATCTCTACATTGTACAAAATCCTTAATAACTTGATGGGCGCACAGATCTTTTGGTACCTGTTGGTTTTCATATTTCTCCTATTAATGCAAGAAATAAGGCTCTTTTTAAAATTGATTTTCATAGGACCAACTATGGCGATAACTCGCCTTTGAATTGAATGTGCAAGCTGACAAATATTTTACTCTCAACTAACGAGCATATTGATTTATTTTCTGACTCTCTCGGTCGTTTTAATTGTAAAGTAAAGAAGACTGTTTTTAATCAACCTGCCGCCTTGTAAACTTGGTAGTTTAGCAATTGTAAGTGTTATTTGGATTAAGCATTATTACTCGATTGACATGTGTGGATACTATTTTTCTTATTTTTCTTAGGTTAAATTGAAATTGAAAATGAAATTTTTACAAGGAAAATTATTTGCCAGAATATCTGAGTATACACCTACAGGAGAATGTGTTATTTAGTGCAATCCTCTACAAGTAATCCCAACATAAATATATTTTGAAGTACTATTCGAGCTATCCGATTCATCACTACAAATATTCTTAAACAACACATTTCAGTTATCCGCGAAAACGTTACGTCACCGGGTATATCCGGCGGCAAAAGGTTAAACACAACACACAGATTCCATCCTCTGGAATGTCTCTTTGTCTTCCCAGACATTAAAACCTTTGCGTCAGGCAATATTCGTATATCAAGTATCCTCCTTGATACACTTGCACAACCCAGATGCACGCGCGAAGATGCTCAAGTTATGAAAGCCTGACACCATAACTCCCGAACAAGAACAATAAAAGTCAAGCTTGGGACGTACAGGGTGTGATCCCGCGATGTTATTTCAGATCGTACTGGGAATCGGCTATTGTTCCGATCTTTTAGATGGAATCTCTCTGATGGTTAACTAATATCGTTTACCGATTTATTGACCCGAGTTTGTATGGCGATATACGCGGTGTCCGAAAAGTAAAAAACATGGCAATTAAAACCGCAATTTTTGATTGATATTGCGGTTAAAAATTTCTGGTGGTTTGTGGTTGTGGTTGTGGTTAGTCAATATAAGAGAACTTTTACCTTGCAACAGACTAATTTGACATAAAAAATGACATTACTTGTGTACGTCTGCGAAAATGCCTTCTTCAAATACGGTTCTGTAGAAAACTACCCAAAGTATCGTTTTTTAAATTTAATTTTGAAAGGGTGGAAGATACCTAAATGAAATTTTGACTTTCGAGCTTTGATAAAAGTTACTGCGGACAAAATTTTAATATTTTGTGTAGGAGCGTCGTTAAAGGGGGGTTGGTTGGTTAGAAAACTTGTTTAATTTTTTTCTAGCAAATTATATTTTGAAACAATTTGCTGTGAAATAGGTAGTCTCTTTCGTTAATTTAAAAAAGCATTTGACGTTGTTTACTCTGACATTGCATTGTATGGGAGGCAGACGAATTTTGCATAGAAATATCGTGTCATATTTAACAGCTAGGAGACTATATTAATTAATACATTATTAATATTAATATTATGCAAGATGATGTAAATAGCGACATACTGTTAAGTGAGTGCGGGGTGTCGCAGGGTTTTGTTCTGGGGCGACCACGAAAAATGTTGGACTTAAAACACACTTTGCTTTTGCCGATGATACTGACGGGGAGAAACTAGTATTGAACAATACAATACAATACAATTCCAAAATAAAATGTGTCTCAAGTTCGCTTCACTATACAGGAATCTCGGCTCCTATTATACCAACAGATTTATGTTTTAGGAAATATCGATGAAAAGCCAAAAATGGCAGATTTCGTTTTTCGGCAGTAAGTTCAAAACGGTTCAATTGGCAACTGTCAAAATGTGACAGTTTTTTAAACCAATAAGCTAGCGTGTATGACTCAATTGTCTTTTGCTATTTCGCATTAACTTTCTTTTTTTTTATGGATGCCACATTAAATTGTTCGATTTCTAGAAAGAGCGTAAAATTTTCAGTTCAAATTTGACATGCGCTTTTAATAAGCACAACGTTCATCATTGAGCTGTGGAAAACCCCCACAAAGTGACAGGTCTTTCCAAAAATCCAAAATTCCAATCTGGCGGGCATAAGAAAAATGAAAGTTAATGCGAGTTGCGAGATAACAAAAGGCGCTTGAGATATGTCATAGACGCTGTCTTACTCGTCTTAAAAAAGTGTTTTAGATTTACTGACGCAACTCTGAAGCGAGTTATCAAATACACTAAGTTTCTTCTAAAACTATTCCCATTTAACTATTGCTATAGGAGCGGAGATTGCTGTATAGAGAAGCGAATCTCGGACACATTTTATTATAATAAACTAAAATAAATATAGTTATAAATAATGTTTAAATTAAAAAAAAATAAATTAGTAACCAAAAAAGTGGTTCAGCATATAAAATACCTGCTTCTAATTCATAATAAATTAAACTGGTCTGAGCATATTGAATGTATTTCTAAATAAATAATAGCAATAATTCCAATAATATACAGAAATAGGAAAAACTTCAATGATAAACGAATCTAGTCTATAATGCATTTTTCCTTTCATATGTGCTATATTTATTGCCAATATGCGGAGCAGGTGGTAAACCTAATTTTAACACTGCTCAACTGCTTCAGAATAGACTTTTTAAACTGTTATTTAATGATGGAATATTAGCAAAACAACGGACAGGTTCTATGATGAACTTAATATTCGTAGGCTTAATATTATATTGGGGTTTGAACAAATTAAACTAATTTACAAAGGACTACGGTAAATAATATTTTCCAAATGCATACAAGAACAAATATAGGACATAATAACCGTTTTCTGTTAGCTATGAAGATAGACAAAAATTCATAAAACTTAAGAAATATTAGAATGTTTGGTAGACAAATTAATATATACTAAGTTATTGTTATAAATAAGTGAATCTATCAACACTGTGATAAATAATTGTAAGTATTCTCGAGGCCAGAGCTATTAAGCACTGTTCAGAGAATTTGTTGTTTTCAAAAAAAATCATAAGAATTACTGATTTTGCTGTTATTATAGGAAATAATTATATTCCATGAACAACTATTGCACTTAAATTTTATCAGCATTAACTTTGATGATCCGATCAAAAATATTTGCGCTCTGAATTTCATATAGGTATCTAAAGCCGTAACCTGTGGAGGCGGACATGCATAAGGTTTGGGTTCAGCAAAATATCATTGTGTCAATTAGGCACCACTGTTCCTTTGCTTTAAACTTTATAGTAATTCACCTATTAGCTTAATTTGTAACTATGCTCAGACAAGTTTTTTCATTCGTTATGCAACCAGACTAAGACTGCATTTAGAAATTAAAATGGAAGACGAACTTATCAATTGGTGTATGTCAACTCTGCGAATCAGTCGAAAATTTTGTATTCGTTTCGTTTTCTGCTTAATTATCGCGGCTAATAATAATTTTCGTTGACATTTCTGACGCAAATTTTAAATTTTCATTAAACTTACATGATACGGGGACAACGAATTGGGACGTCGCTGAATTTTATATGGGAGACGCGGTGTAGCTGGTTTAAAAAAAACTAACATTGTTACGGTACATGTACAGAGGCACGCACGTGTTGTTACGCAACAAGAACATCTTCAGCCCGTAATTGATGGTCATCTTGGTCCGTTTCTGGACGCTGGTATGGGTTTCAAGGGCGAATATTATTAAGACTCGGGCAAAATCGGTTTCGCGGGCAATTATTTACCTGTTATGGCCGAATAATTCAAATCCTTTACGGCGCACCTCGCCATTATAACTGACCGAACTCGTTTTGTTTATTGGTTGCCAACAAAAAAAAATGCAATTTGATTAGTTAATTAAAAATCTTTAAAATCCTACATTATCTATTTACTTCATTGATTGATTTTTTAGTCAGCATTCGTGATGTTGATAAAGAGGAGGAAATTGTGTCAAAAAGTGTTAAAAAATCTCTGCCTTGTGCGTTTTCAATGAAGACGCCACTTATAAACATATACTTCAGAAAATATAACCTATATTTTCGAGATACATATCTTACCGGCTCTTTTTGTTTACATTTGATAGAGGTGTTTAGGGCAGTAAAAGAATAAGTTAGCCCCAATCAGATTACGTGGCCCAGATGACACTGATCCGTATTTTTGTCGAGACTTTTGTAACATTGTAACAAGTAACAATTGAAAACGCTATTCTTTTGTCTTTAATTTACTTTCGAGACTCGAATTAAATGTTTTCTCGAACAAAACAAGTGAAATATGAGCGGTCCATACTATTCTGATCAACATATTTTTTTTTTTTTTAAGTTTAACTCACTCTCAGGAAAAGAAAGCATTTCCAGATCTGTTTTTATATAAACTTTTTGTGTTAACATCACCGAAAGAATCAGCGTTGACGTTTAGTATCGTATTTAAAAAACACCATGTAAAATTGGTTGGACCTAGCGTTTCGAGATCGTTAAAACTAAGTAAAAATCCACTAACCTAGTAACCGTTGCTTAAAAACTTAAATGCCACGTATCTCGCATTTTGTGTAATATTTGCAGCTTCTAGGTTTTCTTTGAATTACCCTGTATAATTATATTGTACATTATATATACATCCATGATTGTAATTTCGAACCTTATGCCAAGACTAAAAGCATTATAACTGCCATCTATAGGTTAGCGGCTGAATTAAGTCGCCTTAAATAAGAAAGAGGACTTACTTCGGTTACCGTTTAAATCAGAACGCTACATAGACAAACTAACCAAAACTTAGGCCTTGATTTTCCTGTTAAAAATTTAACTTGTTTAATTTTTAAATGATTTCAAAAATCGATGAAGGAACATTTTAAAGTTAACGATTTCTTGGAACAAATTTATATTATAGCAAACCACAAAACTCGATTTTAAATTTTATTATTTCCAACAGGGTTCTAATAATTTAATTATTCTAGATTAACTAGTCAACTCAGGCACTCGGAACGCCGTAGACTGCGTGGGGCTTGACCACTTTCGGCACTCCGTACTCGGCTTTGGGTGCGCCGTATTCTGGGTAGGGTACCGGAACTCCGTACTCTTGGGCAGGTCCTCTGGGAAGCGTATAATCGTAGGACGTGATCACAGGAGCGCGGTACTCTTCGTGAACTTTTGGAACTCCGTATTCCTCGTGCAATTTGGGCACGCCGTACTCCTCGTGGATTTTGGGAGTACCGTATTCAACGGCGGGAGTTCTGACGTCGATTTTGGGGATACCGTACTCGTACGACGTAACGACGGGCTCTACATGACGAGGCACGCCATATTCCTGCTGGGGAACTCCGTACTCTTCATGCACCTTCTTCGGCACACCATACTCTTCTGCTGGTACTCCGTACACCTGACGAATCGGCGCGGCGATTGTCACTTTGGGAATGGAGTACTCGTAAGATGTAATGACTGGTTCCACGTGCTTTGGTACGCCGTACTCTTCGTGCAGTTTGGGGACGCCATATTCCTCATGTACTTTGGGTACGCCGTATTCTTCGTGCACTTTTGGAACACCATATTCTTCGTGTATTTTTGGCACTTCGTACTCAGGCACCGGAGCTTTGGGGATAGCGTATTCGTAAGAAGTAATGACTGGTTCGACCTGTTTAGGAACGCCATATTCTTCGTGTAACTTTGGTACGCCGTATTCAGGTTTGGGTGCGCCATACTCTTCATGAATTTTCGGCACGCCATATTCGACTTTGGGGACAGCGTAGTCGTAGGATGTGACGACAGGTTTGACCTCTACCCGAGGAGTTCCGTATTCTTGGTGGGGTTCAAGCGGCAAAACAACCTTGGGTATGCCGTATTCCTGGGAGAGCGTGGGGTGCGATTCGGTCGTAGGAGCTGCGTAAGCTTTGGGCACCCCGTAGACGGTGTGCGGAATTGGTGCGTCGGCGTAGACGCTAACTACGGCCACACTGAGTACTACGCACAATGTAATCTAAAAAGTTCATGCGCGTTAGTCTTCGTTGGGGTACCGATCAATAATTTGTGTTTTTTTTTATGTATCTTGAATGGAGATGGCAGGAGGTAATAATAATAATAAAATAAACCTTAATAATAAAAAGCAACTAATATAAAGTAAAGGAAGACCTATAGTTATTGATTTTGATTGTTAGCCTGTCGTACTGAACCATTAGATAACTAAATAAACCTTAAATTTATTACATAGCAATTGCAAAAGTTAAAAATCTAGGTATCCAAAAGGTAAAAAATTTAATAAAAATTGTTAAAAACGATTCCTTACCATCTTCATGTTTTCTGTTCGATGGCAGTCGAATAACTCACAATTGGTGGGTAGTCGTTAAGTAGTTTTATACGTTCCCTTGTCCCGACACGTCCCTCGCTAATTTCAACTTAATGACTGTATTAGTGGCATTAAGGTTTCGGAATTTAAAAGTCGAATTTATCGGTAAAAGTAAGGAAATCGTGAGCACCCGTCGCTCTTGGAATTTCCGCATTGTCGTATCCTGTTTTCGAAAACGGTGGAAACTTTCGCCAATAGAACCACATTTTTTGCGAAATTATCGTTGTGATATTATCTAATGTGCAAAAGCAGTTTTAAAAATTTCGTTTTAGAAATTGCTAAACATAAAAATGTGAAAAATCAAACAATATTATTGTCCAGGAACGACAATATTGTTTGAGTTTCACCCAACAACAAAAAGATATGGGGTAATTAGTTTGTTGACGCTTCTAATATAATTAAATTCAATAGAATCATAATATTGCAAGTAACCACAAAAGACAATTAAACACGACGAAAATTACAATATCGGATATTAATATGGCTTGATAACAAATGTTTGATTTATTATATTATTATTATATATTATATATATTTTATACATATATTATTTTATATTATATATTATATTATATTATATTATTATATATACAGGGTAGCGCATCACTAGGCATAAGAGATAATTTTATCGAGAAATCTTTAATGCCAATGTTACTTGTATGGATGTGCTGCATGTAATGAAAATAATTGTTGTTATATAGAGTAGCTCATAAGCATATCCCAGCGCTCAACTTCCTTATTTTAAATGATAAACTTTGCATATGATTCAATTTTTGGATTTTTGATAAAAATTGGCTTCAGTTTCTTAGATATCTTGATTAATTTTAAAATTTTGAAGAATGTAACATTATTTTAAACAATGCTTCATTTTTAGTCGCGTATTATGGGGCGTGATAATAGAAAAAACGCAGTTTTGTATCTTCTATAATGATGTAATTAATTGCTATATTTTGGAAACCCTGTAATCGATAAATCAATTCTCAATATCGATTTCGAAATGAGGATTCTTGTGTTTTTGCTTACCATACAGGCGGTTACCATGAACCAAAAAATGGTTAAAAGACGCACTGTCCAAAATTTTTAAAATAATCAAGATATCTAAGAAACTATTGGGATTAAATATAGCGAAACCTTAAGGAAGCTACTATGATATTTTCTCAGAAATCGAAAAATGAATAATATTTAAAATAAGAAGTTGTGGTGATGCACTTACGAGATATAATAATGGCAACAATTTCATCGTATTCAGCACATTCAAACCAACAACTTTTGTATTTAAAATTGTTAGCTAAAATTAACTATTATAGAGATACAAAAGAATCCAGCAGCATAGTAAGCTACTCTATATATTTCATCTCCATTTACCTAGGACAAATGCGAGTTAGGCATCAACAATTTTAACTTAATATAATTGTACCTAATATAATATAAAATAATAATGTAAGTAATTTCTTTAAAATTTATTGCTTTTTTAAATAATGTTTTTCTTTATATTCTTTAATTTACTTTCTTTCCTTTTCCTTTCCCGTCGAAATAAATTCAAAATAATAAGAATAAGTTGATTTATTGCGGCAATAAGATCAGTGAAACTCAGTGCAATTTAACCCTACAAACGTGAAAATTGAGTGGCAATAAGCTACCAAAATAATAAATAAATAATAATAAAAAAAATAATTAAAAAAAAACATGCGTTTTATCCTATATAGATATAACTATTGTTATATACTATTATAGTAGTCACAAATCTAATTAAATAATATAATCATATCAAAAACAGCGTTTATTTTGTAAATTTGTTAATTTATTTAATCAGATACTTAATTTCGACTAAAGGGGCGTATATTTTGTCATTTTATGTTATTTCTTTTACTTTTAACATATATTGTCTCCATTTACGTAGGACAAATGTATGTCAGGCATCAACAATTTAAACTTAAAATAATAATATATAATATAATATAAAAGAATAATGTAAGTGTTTTCTTTAAAATTTATTGTTTTTTAAATAGTGTTTTTCTTTACATATTCTTTCATTTACTTTCTTTCCTTTTAATTTCCCGTTGAGATAAATTGCCTATTCAAAATAATACGAATAAGTTGATTTATTGCGTCAATAAGATCAGTGAAACTCAGTGCAATCTAACCCTGCAAAAGTGAAAATTGGGGGACAGTAAGCCACCAAAATAAGACAATTAAAAAAAAATATGCGTTTTATCGTATATTGGTATTATAGCTATTGTTATATACTATTATAGTAGCTACACATTTAATTAATTAATATAATTATTTTATCAGATAGTTAATTTCGACTAAAGGGGTATATATTTTGTAATTTTATTTCTCATTGCTTTTAACATATGAGCAAATGAATGGAATGAACTTAATTTTTACTATTGCTTCCCTTTCTGTACATAAGTATCGCCAATTAAAAATTGGATTTCCTCTGTAAGTTCCTTCAGCCAAGCTATTAAATATATATAAAATATTAAGTATTGTATTGTAAAGATCGGCCTACAGGGAAGGATGGTTAATCAATGCTAGAAGAAAATATAGAAGTCTTTGGCCAGTTCGATTCTTTGTTTCGTTTTTTTTTTATTAACTTTACTACCGAAGTATTGATCTTCAATGAAATTTGCTGTCAAAATCTGCAAATTTTAAATATAGACAAATGAGATCCCCAGAAAATTATACTTTTGAATATATTTTTTTAAATCAAGTGATCTTTGCCATATTTAAAATTGATTTTCACAAAGGCTACCAATTCTTGCAATTCTTGCCCGTCCGCTTGATGCGTCAACCCAATTAAAACCGAATTAGGCGGTCGGTCCTTCTAAACGTGCTTTAATTAGATCGACTTTGAAAAGTAATCCAGTTACTTTTTCTTTCATACTGTCCGGACTTCAGGGCCGTATCACTAAAATCTACATGCTTTAAGACTCGAGAATAGTTCCCGAAAATAGAGTCCTGAAGGGAAAAATGCATTTTTCGGAAATGGATAACGGATAATTAATGGGCTATGATCAATTACCACATGTATCGATAGTAACTTACAAATAGAGGAAAATGATTTCTAACTGAGCAAAACTTACCATCACTAGTTTTATTATTATTTCTTTAATATTCAAAGCGAGAAAATATGTCCAGATTTTGAATAGTTTTTGGTAACAAAATTTCACACCAATAGTTTCTAACCAATCAAAATTGATTCTTTTTTATTTTATCGGAAATCTTTCTATGGTAGGTAACCAACGGCAAATTATATTTTAATTTTTTTGATATTACCACAAAATATTCTTTTAGCTTTTTTTATTTAAATGGTTCTCCATAAACTAGAAATTTGGTTTATATATCCAGCCTTTTCTTCTTAATCACAGCAGCAACCCCACTCCAACAAGCTTTTGCTACAAAACAGAGAACTTTTTAAATCAAATAATATGTTTCTACTCACTACTAGGCACGGGTTTGGGAGTAATGGGATGTTTTCGGAGATATTACCGCAAAGCTTGAATTTTAACGTTTGTCAATTCTGCCAGTCATGTCAGTGAATGCATTCGTGTTGTTTTGCAGAAATGTACCCAAAAACTAACGTTTGTAGAAAAAGTATAGTAAGCAACACGTTTGGTAAACTTTTTAAGTCACTCGTTTATTAAAGACTCGCTCCGCTCGTGCCAAAAAAACCGGTGACTCAAATGCCTTTTACCACACTTGTTGCGTAATATACTATTCCGAATGCTTCACTTACTAATTAAGAAGACAAATTAAACATTGTCACAAATGAATTTTTCTACTCCCGTCTGTAGAATACTTAATTACCCACCGATCTAGCGTGCGGGAAGCGTCACTTTACCACGTCAATTTCGTTTCCCACGAATCCCAGCCATTTCGGATGTTTCCGAGATTTTACCGCACTGATTTGGGAGCGATTGGATGTTTTCGGAGATATTTCCCCCGCTTTGAATTTTGACATTTGTCGATTCTGACGGTAATTTTAGTGAATGTATTCCTGAGTCAAATGCCGTTTACCGTACTTGTTGCATAATATACTATTTAAACATAATCAAGTGTGAAATTTTCTTGCCGAATATCATTAAATTAAGACATGAATATTCACAATATATATGAACATTTTACAAGATTTCAGGGGTGGCATTTTCGTCGAATTTTGAGTACAAACAGCAGCAAACCCCAGTTATAATAAAAATTTAATGTCGTTCTGAATTGACATTGCATAAAGTGTAATTTTTATTTGTCTTAAAAAAAATTGCATTTTAATGCTAACCTGGGTACTCCGACATCAAAACATGTCTGCCCTTTGCGTAAAATCTTCACATTTGATGATAGATCCAGCCTGCTGAAATGCGCATGATAGTGGAAAAATATACCCTATATTTTTTTAGTGTTTTCAGTGGAAAAAACATAGCGAGTCCGGTCCTGTCTGAAATAATTTGTAGATGCAGTATTTTGCGAGGATTTCTTTGATATCTTAGCGATGGGCAAAAAGTTGAATTTTCATTCAATAATTTTGTATCTTTTTTATCAAATGTAATATTCCTTTCACTTGATAACGCGCTTTTTAATTATCTATTATATACCCATAGAGTATAATGAATTACTAATTATGCCGTTCAAATTCTAAACAACAACCGAATTACCCCCACCTGATATTTGAATTTTTTGATAGAGTACTTATACTATCGATCCCGTGAAAATTGACACATTCTGCTAGCGTTATTAGTACTTTAAACATGGTATGTATTACAGTGTAGTTCAAATTTCGCTTTTCCCAAACTTATTTATTTTCAAACTTATATACTTTCTAAATTTATCGTCTACATGTAGAAATGCTTAATTTCAACTTTTAGATTCAGCTACGATCGTTTGTGCTGCTGTTGGCTGTCTTCGTAAGTGGTTGTCTCTCGGACGCTCCACTGTTGCCGTATCCTCCGGCGGAACCGATTGCACCGGTTCACCCCTATCCACCAGCAGAACCGATCGCACCAGTTCAGCCTTACCCGCCAGCGGAACCCATAGCACCAGTTCAGCCTTACCCGCCAGCGGAACCCATCGCACCAGTTCAGCCTTACCCTCCAGCGGAACCCATCGCACCAGTTCAGCCTTACCCGCCAGCGGAACCCATCGCACCAGTTCAGCCATATCCGCCAGCGGAACCAATACCGACAACCTCGTTGCCGTATCCACCAGCAGAACCTAAGGTGGTATCAATTTCTCTGCCCTACCCTCCAGCAGAACCCAAAGTTGTACCCATTTCTCTTCCCTACCCTCCAGCAGAACCCAAAGTGGTACCAATTTCTTTACCCTACCCGCCAGCAGAACCTTCATTACCTTACTCTGCTCCAGAACCTAAAGTAGTTCCCACCATATCGTTACCTTACCCTCCAGCGGAACCTAAAATACAAACCATTTCCTTGCCTTATCCCCCGGCGGAACCAAAACCGGTGGTGCACTCTTTCGGACCGTACCCACCAAGCGAATAACTGGAAACTGGAAATCAACACAAGCCATAATATTGTTGGTTCAGTAATATATTTCGTTTTGTACATTGTACGTACATACAAAAATGTATTTATTTGGTTTTTGTTAAATAAATGTTTGACATCGATATTGAACTCGTCTTTTATTATACGTACATGATAGTGATTCTATATTTAAAATATCCCGATGGTTGGTTTTATTATTTCTTTAGTTTTGGTTGTTTTGGTTAGTTAAAATTTCCTCCCTGTTTCTTAAAAAGGGCAATTTATGTGCGTTCATTTATTTGAAATCTTCATACTTTGTGGCGTTTGTTGTAATGTCATCAATTATTATTCGAAAAAAATGTCTCTTAATTTAGCATATAGTAATAGCATATAGGTTTGTCTGTTATCTGTTAGAACAATTCATTATTTTCTAACATTCCGAATGAAATTTTTTAAAATCCTTGTTGTAAAATATTTCTTACACTTAATATCTAAAGTGGTTTTTGGATTTTGTAGGATTTGGAGAATCGATGCAAAATGTGTTGTGAAATTTACCCAAAAACTAACGGTTGTAAAAAAAGTCCAGTATGCAATACGTTTGGTAAACTTTTAAAGCCATTCGCTCCGCTCGCGCCAAAACTAGTAACTCAAATGCCGTTTACCATACTTGTTGCATAATATGCTATTTCTAAGCCCATGAGATTTTGGGTACATTTTTGCAAAAAAGTGACACTTTCCGCATTTCCGGATTCGTGGATAATTGGGTATTTTAGGGTAAAGAGTAGAGTAAATTTTCACCAAACCTTAAGGAATCCCTTCTAAATCATTGAAACTTATCCATACTAAGTATGGGTAAAATTACTACATTTTTCATAGATAAGCTTTCGAAGTTTTTATGTTGACTGCCAGGTCTCTTTATAGGCAAAACATATTATGTTGCATGTGTTGAAATCCTCAAAATGTGAATTCAAAAAAATATATTTATTGCTATTTTTTTTGTATCCCCAATTTTTAATATAGTAATTAAATGACATAGCAACGGTAAATTTTGCAACTTTGATCCAAAAATAGAAAACGTTTTTTATTCTGTGAGCCTTAAAGTAGGTTTAATGGGGAATTTCAAAGCATGACTCAACTTGGGAAAATGTCAAAAAGTTATTTAATAAACTCTGCATAGTCAGATTTTTAGAAAATAAAAAAAAGGAAATCGCTATGATATCGTATTTAAAATTGCAGATAAAAACATAACTCAGTCGAATTTAGATCTACACTTTAGATTCGCTTTAATTAAAAGTACTGTATCACCTCCAAACATACAATGTATAATGACATTACCCAATCCGATTCAACTTTGACAACGTTATCATTACAACTAATGGAGACAGTTATTTTCTGTAAAGCAACTTGGCCGATTGATAAGAAACCATAGAATTAGTTGCTGTATTCTAAATCAAAAAGAAGTAATACAGCTGCATTTATCTAGTATTTTTCTCTCACTCTAACTCGTTCTAGATGTTATACGCTGATATGTTGCTGTAATTTTACAATTTTATTACACGCGATTTACGATCCCATTCTTGGAAGAAGAATATAACTCGAATCTTGTTTGGTACCTACGACATCTTTATCTGTGATGATTCGTATTTAAAAAAGACCTTGGAATATTCATTAGTATGTTCTTCGCGATGTTTCATTTTTACATAATTAAGTCACAAAAATGTATAATCCAAACAAATTTTAAACATGGCTTCGCGACCCGGAGGACAGAAAAAAAATGTTTTTGGTAAAATCGACGGTGTCGCTTCATTGGTAAAAACAAACTTTGAGGTCAAGTTTGGACGTTCCATTCGAAGTGGATCGTACTTTTTGGAGGGCAAAACTGGTGACGCAACGAGGTATACCTAAAGCTTTCAAAGGTATCGCGATGGTGCATCGCGGCCTTAAAACACTAAAAGTCACCCTTGCGTGGCGATCGTCCATTGTTCGAGAAACAATAAACGAGTGTGTTGCCCAAAATTGCGTTCGTGTGCCGTATACGTTTGACATTCGACAATCAAAGGTGTTTATCAACTGCATAAACTAACCAAGACTAAGAGCAAGAATTTGGGATGACTTTCAGCGCACAGCGAAAAACGGTTTATAGGCACTAAAAATGACAATATGGGTCGACTCTTATTGGTAGATTCTGAGGTCATACGCCAGGCAGATAAACGTCTTTCAAAATGCGCGTGATTAGTAGTCCTAAATCTCGGTTTCGGTTCTTGCGTTTGCGCTCTTGTTTACATCAGTATGGTTTCATCCTACATTTTTGATGATTTTTAAATTAATTTTTAAGACTTGTGTATAAGTATCAAAACGAAGCAGCTGTTAAAGTTAAAGTCAAAAGCTACGCCCAGTGCTTTTTAAACAAAAACCAAAATTCCACTGCAAATTGGCATTTTCACTTATCACAATTAAATTAGAACAAAAACTATTCAAATTTTACATTTTTTTATTACTTTGTGACACCTATGTATATATATATATATATATATATATATATATATATATATATATATATATATATATATATATATATATATATATATATATATATATATATATATATATATATATATATATATATATATATATATATATATATATATATATATATATATATATATATATATATATATATATATATATATATATATATATATATATATATATATATATATATATATATATATATATATATATATATATATATATATATATATATATATATATATATATATATATATATATACATATATATATATATATATATATATATATATATATATATATAGTATATATATATATATATATATATATATATATATATATATATCCGAAAACACTTCGAACAGTGTTCGAACAGTGAACGGATGATATCCCGGAATATAGTGTCATCACATTTATCCATCCGTGAATCAATACGTGAAAATATATATATATATATAATGTATATATATATAAACAGGTAGTAATACACTTTTAATTAACGTTGAAGGGTCATAAATTTAAATTAAACAACGGAGATGCATTTAAATCGAATTGGTCATTAGGTAATAGATTGAAATATCTGATTATATAAAATATCAAAATTATAGTCAAACATGTGTATTTCTGAATTTAAATGAATGGTATAGTTAGAACAGTTAGAACTTTTACTTTTATTCTCTCTTTTATATTCGTTTCTTAAATGTTCTACCTGTTGGATATAAATTTTGGGACATGGATCCACACTTCAAGTTGAAGACTCCGGATTTTTGAGTTTTGTGTGATTTAGTCTTACTGTTCTTTAAAAATTTTCCAATGGTGTTTTCAGTTTTAAAAGTAATCCTAAGACGATATTTAAATAGATGTTTCGAAATTTTATGTATGGAGTTAATATGATTCAAAAAGGACTGTAATTGTCTTTCCGTTCCAGTGAAACAAGCAAAAACATCATCTACATATCTATATTACAAAAGAAATCTTTTACTCAGAGCATGTTTATGAATGGTATCTTCTATATTGTGCATGAACATTTCTGCAAGACCTTCTTTAGCAATATAAAATTGACCATTAAATTCAAAATAATTTTGGTCTAAACAAACTATTGAACTATCTAATAAGTCTTGTTTTATAATAGGGTTGACTTTTCTCTGAGTAAGAATTTTGTCAATAATATTTATTACGGGAAACCGTGGAATGCTAGGATATAGACTTTGGACGTCAAAGGAAACTAGAATTGCCATAGGAGGAATTTTAATGTCTTTAATCTTGATTTTTGATAGCATATCTACATTTAAAGACAATACCATATTATAAATTTTGATGATTCTTGCTGAAAGTTTAACTGATGGTACTGTTACAAAAGAAACTACAGGCCTAATTGGCATATCCTGTCTGTATAACTTAATTAAAAAATATAATTTTGGAACTTGAGGATTCATAACCATTAGTTGGTATTTTTCCCGGCATTAAAAAGTGATGAATCTGTAATTACCGTTTTGATTTGATTTTGATATAACTCAGTGGGATCATATCGGATACTCTGGTATATGTCTAGTATAAGAAACTGTTTGGTTTTTGTAATATAATGTAGACAATCGATAGCTATGACTGTCTTTTTACTATATTATTTTTAAATGATTTTACCATTGACATATTTGAACGATCCTTGAATTTACTATTAATTGTAAGTTGAGATTTTAATTAACTAGCTAATACGTGTTTGTTTGCGATATTGTCGTTATTACCGTTAATAGCAAGCTCGCAATCAACTCCTAAACAATTTAACTCCGTTTTATTGTTTGAGTAATTTAAACAAGTTGGAGCTATGGAGCTTAATAAAATGAGAGAATTGGATTTAAATGCGGCTCCGTTGTTAAATTTAAATTTATAACCCTACACCGATAACTAAAATCTATTCCTACCTGATTATATATATAGAGATGTCCGAATGTTGTCGTATTTTGTATCTGTCTAAACAGCTGTCAAAAGGTAATAAATTGCTATGAAAATTTGACCATTTTTTGTTCTAATTTAATTGTGGTAAATGGATTTTCATCAAGTAAAAGTCAATTCAATCACTTGTCCCTTCTTCTTTGTGCATGCGTTGATAATACCCATATATATCCTCCATTAATTAATAATAATAAAATAAGTCATCACAAAAAAACTTAAAAAAATCTTATTCTTCATATTAAAATATTTAAAAAATGATATTATGAAAAAACAAGAAAAAGTTACAGAATACATTTGATTGAAATTTTAGGTGACCTTCCACCAAATCGTCTATTATGTGTATGAATACGCGTATACAGATTGGGGAAGGGTGTGCCCGGGCGGTGAGATGACCCCAAGCGCAAAGCGGGGGAACCCTATATATAAACTCTTCAACGCATCTTCAAACCATCAAAAATTTTAGTACTTTTTTGTCGTTCTGGGTTTCTGCGGTAGTGTCATCATGTCGATTAATACAATTATGGTGCGTATTAATTTCTAGCCAATTTAAACAAAATTTTAAACAGGGTTAATCAAAACCATAAAAAAAATATTTTTCATTAACCATTATCAGGAAATAATTAATTAATAATTCATTTTACATAAAAAATATTTAGGTAGATAAAGTGTTTCCCTGTTAATAATGTAGGACAATTTTGAAATGGTAACTAATAGTATTAATCAAACTATAAATATCCGAACAACATTGTAAAAAATTTTATTTTCTAAATAAGATACTTTATACCGGTTTGTTCAATTTACTGAGTATTTATTTCACTTGTATTTGAAAAATATTGATTTTTTTATAACAATAAAGTTAAGCTTATATTATTATCTATTCTTCCGTCTGCATTTTTGACAAGAAATATTAAATATTAAATAACTCAAAAACAGAAAGAAATTTAGTTTTACATAAAAGATGTCTAGAATTATCTGCCTAATACGTTAATTTTTTAATGTAATTAAATTTTATTTCAGCTATTATCTTTAAAAGATTTTGGATATCGACTGTGTATGATATCACATTTTTAAATTTCTGCTAGTTTGCTAGGTTTTCCCATAACAGATGGACCAGTATAGTGGATTTTTCACTTTGGAAATTTTCTAAATATGGCTGGTGACGGCACTATTTAAATTTAATAATGTATGTTTTTTTTGCAATTCGCTGCATATCTGGTGCCGCATTATAAATTCAAATTTGTTTCGAAATTTCCAAGCTTTGAATTAGTGTTATTTGACTGACTTTGATTTCGCTTTCTTTTTCTGTATTTCTGGCCAACCTAGCCTGGCCACCTGTTTGGTTACCATTATAATTTTTTTGTAATTACAGCTATTATCTGCATGTTTTGGCCGTATTGACACCAAATGAAGAACTTTCTCATTCGTATTTGTGATCCGAGCGTTTTCACAATTCTTATGCTAGCTATATATGATTTTACATCCAAATATATATTAACAATTCAATATTTCAGCTAGGCAAGGATATTGATCAACATTTTTCTCTTTGAAAACTGGTTTGTCGATTGTTACAGATTGTTACAGTGTGCATCTGTGCGACTGCTATAGGTGCCCCTCAAAGACAATACAGGCCTCAGTCACAACAGCCCTACAACGGACCCAAACCCGTACCGATCGTATCTGAAAGTAGTGAAATTAACCCCGACGGATCATTTAGCTACAAGTAAGGTTTCGTGGAAATGTTTTAGCTTAAAATTGGGAGACATTCATAGCGATTTTTTTAAAGCTACGTTTCTGGGGACGGAACCCAAGCCCAAGCCCAAGGATACTTGAAAAACGCGGGCCAGAAAGATGCTGAAGCCGAAGTGATTCAAGGATCATACTCGTACACAGCTCCAGACGGTACGCTATAATTACTGATCATCCCAGAACTATAAAGGAGTCCTATTATGACACGCACCTTATTCTCAAATCCTTTATTAATATGATACATTTTATTGAGATTAATGTCAATTTTAGAAATACAGGTAGGTACTTATATATTACTTTACAAGATTAGAAAAATGAACACCAAGCTTTTGAGACTTATTAAGGTGTTATGTCGAGTTCCCTAATCATGTTTTATTACTCTCTAATAATTCTGGGGCTGCTATATATTCACTATACAAAGCAATGAGGCACTCGCCAAATGCAGTAGGTACTCAATATAAGCCCAGTAAGTAAATTAATATTAAGGATTTTTTGCTGTAATCGTTTGTTTTGTGTGAATCAAAATTCCCCGCAAAAATTTTAACTTTCATTTATATTAATTTATTTTTAGTATTAAATGTTTTTGCCTAAAAACGAGGATTTTGTTCTGACGATTATAATTGTGCGGTGTAGTTTCATTGTCAAGTTTATTGGCATGGAATAACTAGGCAACGAAAACTTTTGGTGCACCCCTCTGTAAACAATGTCGCCAGTAGAAGTTAAAATTTCTTTCCTTGTGTGGTAACGATGAAAGCACATCACGTTAGTTTCTTTTGATTATGATGCGTTTTATCGTTTTTTTTTCTGCAGTTTTAATCGCTGTTTGTGTTTCGCAATTTTGTAGTTTATCTGTCGACTGCCAATAATGTAAATGTTTCACCGGATATCAACTTTTTTAGGCTTCCTGTGTTTTTACTTTCGTGAAAGAAAAAGAAATACACCTATAACTATGACGATAAATAAATCGCAGTTCTACACTTTCGCGTTTGTGCGTATTTTTATGGTATGTGCCTAAATCGAAGCACTTAATTTTTTCTGCTTGAAGACCGCATTTACTTGTGCACATAGTAAAAAAAACTTCACGTTTACTCAATAATTTATTTTAAAGTTTTCGTAGGTTTTATTTTATTTGTTATCCAAAAATAATTTATTATTTATTTATTACGCTATTATTATGCCAAAAAATATTTTGGGTTAGTTGTTCCTCATTAATAGAAAATTTTATGAAAACATGTATTACAGGTACTCCAATCACAGTAACATACATTGCGGACGAAAACGGCTTCAGAGTTGAAGGCGCACATCTTCCCACTCCACCACCTATCCCGGAAGAAATTCAAAAATCCTTAGCTTTAATAAGCCAAACGCAATCAACAGGTCAACGCCAATACGAACCAGATACATTCCGCCAGCAGTATCAGCAAAGGCCGTACCGTTTCTAGGTTCATATTGTCCAGATTAAAACGAACTGATTCGTATAATCTTTAGTCATGTTCAATTTTTCTTTCCAATAATGTACATACCAACGTTTTTTCGTGTTATTTATATCATTATTTAATATAAATGTCTATTTTTACATTTTTGGTTTTCCTTTATCCTCAACTAATGCAAAAACTGAAATTATTGATTGGCTTAACAATATTTTCATAATTTCGTCCGTCTTTATGGGGATTCTTTTCTTATTAAAATGAAATCTATTTTCGCGCCTTTCCAAACAATTCCATGAATCTGTGACCATTAAAACATAAAGAAGAAGAGCATAAGATGGATCTTGCCTCTGTCACTTTGATCTGTGGTTTGACAACGTCAATATTTACATTTTTTTACCCCTTTGGAAAATCCGTATATAAACATGCTTTAGGTCATTTAAATTTAAGGAGGGCAAAGTCTCAACAATGAAAATGACTAGGTTAGTTTATATATTAATTTTGTGTTCCACCAAAGGCGTAATATTAACGTTTTTTAGCAGCAGTACGCTGTATGAAAAAAGGCCCCTGAAGAAGCAGCGGATGGGGCCGCCCGATGTTTACCCTCAGGAGCCGAAACAGAAGGAGGACGAACTCACTAGCATTAACGTGAAACACGGGTTCCCCACAATGACGCACCTAAGCGATGAATTTGGAACTGCTAGAAACTGTAATGTCACTGCTAGCAAGGTACTGCCTTACATATTTTATTTAGCAGTTTAAAATTTAAATTGACGTTTTAGGTTGGAGCTTATTTTAATTCCATCATCTCGAGAAAGGAGGAATTGAGTATGTTGCCAGATTCTGGCAGAAAGAGACAGCAGATTAATCATAAGGATAACTTTTGGCCCGCAACTATTAGAACTAAAACTCATATTGAAGCTTGGTTCAAAGACTTGGCTGGTAGTAAGCCTCTCATGAACTTATCAAAGAAAGCTCCAAATTTTAACAAAAAAGAGGAGATTTTCATGATGTTAACAGAATATCAAGTGCCGATGATGAGAGCTGCCTGGTTTATTAAACTCAGTTGGGCTTATACAGTTGCCGTTTCTGAAGTAAAAAATAAAAAAAGGCAAATGACAGATCCAACAACAGGTAATTTAAATTTTGGTTCATGTTTAAGGGATAATATTCAACACTATGTTTTTAGAATGGACTGGCACTCTTCTTAAATTTTTAAAAGACCAAATTCCAAAGTTACAGGAGCATTATACTCAGAATGATAAAGCACCTCCTCCACCCATAGCCAGTAATGATACTGAACAGAAATTAGCATTGCGCCATTGGTTTTATTGCACCCGACTTATTAAGTATATGTATGAGGAAGGCTTAATTGAAAGGCAAGAGGTGTTGACTTGGATTATTGAATTATTGGAAAAACAAGACAAACAAAAATCTCAGCCACAAGAAGATGGCATTTTACGGCTTTATTTACCTCTAACACTTCAGTATTTGGACGAGTTTGTTCAGTCTGAGCTACTTTCAAGAAGACTGTGCCATTTCGCGGCTAAAAAAATCAATTTTATGCTTTGCAATGTTGCAGAATCAAACATTATTACATCTCCTCAAAGTGAAATAAAAACTGATCAAAAGGATAGTGATAAGGACAAGAAAGAGAATATTCCACCTAACCCTGTGCAAAGCACTTTACTGGAGTATCATAATTGCCCTCACCACAAGGACATAAGTGAGAATATTTGATTTGTTATTGAAAATGTTTAAAATTTAAAAGAATAAACTTAAACCATGTTTTATAGCCTTATTCAGTATTATTTATTCATTTGTATGGTATTTAATTTCTTTTTTATTTTTGAAAATTGCTACTTCTTTAATTTTCTTTAATTTTAAACACATTTATATTTATAAAACTTCAAATCACATCTCCAGTAGACCTAATCAAAAAAAACCTTTTCAGAATAACAAGGTCTGCATTTTTAAAATTTTAGTACTTCAACTTAGCACAGTTATTCATACAATTGTGCTTGAATGTCCCACAAGTCTTGTGTGGTGTTCTACCGGTGTAGGTACCCAGTGGCACGGATCACCTTTAGATAATCTGCCCATTTCACCTTCCATTTTGCCAATGCCAGCCCGTTGTGATATGAATACATACCGTAAACAAATATTGCATGCAGAGAACTGTATAAGAGAGAGGAGCAAGCGGGTGGAAGGGAAGTGGTGTACGGATAAATGGCAGCCAACATCTGCTGGTACGTTTGAGAGCGGTTGGGTATACTATCTCCTATTTCTGTATAGTTTTTAAAGGGACTGTTACAACAAGAGTATTAGCGGCCTTAGATGCTTTGGATAGGCATCGTTTTGATAAAATGGATTCTACAAACTCCCTGGATACCCTTTATGCCAAGGTAACTGTCCTGCATTCATTTTGATTTGGCTTGGAACATTTGAACTACTAAACATATTTGAAATATCAAAAAATATATATATTTTTTACAGGTATTTAGTGGTCCGCCAGATCAAGAAAACTCGGTAGTGAAGCTGTTATGTGAATGGGCGGTATCACCTGAGAGAACAGGCGAGCACCGGGCTCTAGCGGTGGCGGCCCTTTTGGACAGGCGGCAGTCGGACTCTAACCCTCTAAACGATCAAGAAGCAACTGCAGGCGACGACAAAGACAGTAGCAGTTCATTGCCGGGTGGTCCTCCAATGTTTCAATCCTTATTAATGAAATTTTTGGACGTTGATGCCCCCCTGCCTTCCCCAGACGATTGTGCTCAAGTCAGTTTAATATTTTGTTATATATGATAATTTTGTGACCTCTCCGACCACTTATTATATATTAATATAAAACTAATGAAAGCACTAGAATAGATTAAACATTTTAAGACAGCCCTTGTAAATCCTTCAATGATGCTTGTTACTTCATCTTTTTGATAATATAAAGAATTAGATTTTTAAAACTCTAACATTGCATCTTTTTGCAGAAGAAAACAGCATTTTCAAATTTAGTTCATCTTTTTGCCGAGCTCATTAGAAGGGACGTTTTTTCGCATGACGCCTATATGTGCACCTTAATCGCGAGAGGTGATTTGTTGGGACATGAAGAGAATACCGACAGTATAACAAATCATCACAGCAAAATAGAGGTGGTAAAAGGCACCAGTCTATGTAACCCCTCGTAATATATATTTGTTTTGTCCCAGCCAATGGATTACGACGATGCCGACGTCGACAATGATCTAGACAAAATACTCCAGAACATCAAGGAGGACCAACAGAACTCTATGGACATTCCCGACAGCCCGAAAGATCATGAACACGGCCACCATCCACAAGTTCCTCAGATGGGTCACGTGCCCATGGAAACCGGTCATGTGGACCATAAAGTCAAACCTTCGCGCCATTTCTTATACACCACCCATTTTCCTTTGAGTCAGGACGACCCTTTTAGTCAACACGATTGCAACCAAAGGCACATCCTGCTTTACGGCGTGGGCAAAGTGCGCGATGAGGCCCGCCACACTGTTAAGAAAATGTCTAAAGAAATCTGCAAATTGTTCTCAAAGAAATTTAGCATCGACGTTGCTGAAGGTGGCAAAGTGAAGAAGCACTCACGAAACGAGTTCAACTTCGAGGCGACGACGCAGAAATGTCAGAGTCTGAGCTATTTTGACCAGCACGTGGTCACGTGGCAGTGTAGCGTCATGGTGGTGGAAATGTTGAACTCCTTCGCTACAGGCAACTCCAATTATCTGCCCGTCCAAGAGCATGTTGCTTTTCTATTTGATCTCATGGAACTCGCGCTGAACATATATGGTCTTATCGACGTTTGTATCCAAATTCTTAAGGAGTTGCCTGAAGTAGAGAACCAACTGCACAACAAGAACTTTGCCAATCAGAATTCGCTCAGCCGTAGCTACACCACCGGCTTGAGTTTGTACATTGTGGGGATCCTGAGAAGGTACCACTGTTGTCTGTTGTGTAAGTATATTTAAATGGTGTAGTTTTATTTTGTTATTATTATATTAAAGTGAGTCTTTTGCACATTTTTCAATATTCATTATAGTTTTGGATAGTTAAAAGTACAAATACATAGAAAAACATAAATTGAAAAATTGTCGGCGGCCCCAGAAAAATTTTAAACTCATGGTTTTTGGAAGAACACTATTTTTCGGAAAGCATAGAAAATTCCACATTCACACTCGTTCTTTCTCTTTAAATTACACTTTTGTTACAAAATTTCGTAATAAAAATTGTAAATCTAATTTTTCACACATTTTAAATAATTTCTTAAAAAAGTGTTAAGTCTTATCTTTTCTGTAAAAAAAACTGTGAATTCACAAACTTTTTACGAAAATTTCTTTTTTTCATTTTCATAATAAAGATAGTAAATCTTTGTAAATGAATGAATTCATAAAGTTTTTATGTAACTCACAATTTTTGTATAAAATTTTGTTAAAAATTTGGTAAACACTTAAAAAAAATAGTAAAAGACATTAAGCTTTGTATATTCATACAAAAGTGACCGACAGCAAAGATCTGTACCTATATTACTTTTGATTAATTAATCATATTTTTTAACTTGAAGAAGTTTATATTTGTGGTCAATAGGTCGTGGGATATTTGAACTACTTGGACATGTAGCTTAAAATGTGGCGTTAAACTTTCAACATGCACGCGTTTCATACAATTTTAAATTATAATTGACTTGATGCTTCTAAATCCAGTATCACCCGAACAAACGGCGGCATTCGAAGGTTCGAACTAACGAAAACTAACCAAAACTTGAATCCCTTTGGAGAAGTTTTGGAAATGTATTCATGTGATTAAAAAAACCTCTAGCATTTGGTTCAATAATGACAATGGCTAAAACATTGAATTTGAAATATTTTGTTAGTTACATGATGCACAACAGATTGATTTTGAACATGGGTTGAATCAAATTTTAAACTGATGGTTTTTGGAAAGACTGCTATTATTAGGAAAGCAGAACGACCACATCTGAACTCGTTTTCTTTAAATTACACTTTTCTTACAATATTTCGTAATAAAAATTGTAAACCTAATTTCGTCGTAAATAAGTTATTATTCACAAAGTTTTTTTTACTAAATTCACATTTTTCTGCAGTGTTATCAAAAAAATTGTAAATAATAACACTTTTCTACAAAATTGTATAAAAAAAATTGTAAAATCATATATTTTTACGAAAATTACAATTTTCTTACAAAATTTCGTAACAGAATTAGTAAATCTTTGTAAATGATTGAATTCATAATGTTTTCAATTTTACGCTTTAAAAAAAAAATAGTAAAAGGCTTGTGTGAGTGAAATTTGTAAGATAATTCGCACTTTTTTACGGAAAAGCTGAGGTTGAAATTTTTTTATGAAATTTTAGCAAAAAAAAGGACGACGTTTTCATACTTTATACAGAGTAGTGTACAAGTAGCCCTTGGAAATATTTAACAACGGTAGACCGTGTATATTCAAACAAAACTGCGTGACACCAAAGATCTGTACCTATATTACTTTTAATGAACTCATCACTTTTTGATGTTTGAACTACTTATAAATGTACCATGTGGCGTTATACTCTCAACATGCATGCGTTTCATATATTTTCAAATTTTAATCGACTTGATGCTTTTATACCCAGTATCCCCCGAACAAACGTCGGCCGTGTTCGAAGGTTTGTGTAAAGTCGTCAAACACGTGACCAATCCGGGCGACTGCAGTTCCGCCGAACGTTGCATACTCGCCCACCTTTACGACCTCTATTCCTCGTGCAGCCTTCTCAAATCGAAGCCCCACACGGTCGAGCCGTTCGGTAACGCCTACCCCAAAATCAAACAGGCCCTCTACAGCACGCTACAGCCCACGCCCAGCACTTACGTCTATTCGTCTCAGTTTATGCAAGAGATGCTGATGAATCCGAGGCGAATGGGTCGTATCGAGAGCGCGTGGGCGAAACAACTAAACGAGAACGGAAACAATCGATATTCGTTTGTCAGTAACGCCGTAATTCGCGTGTGCAGAGAGAACGACAACGAGAGGTTAAACGATTTGGCCATAATGTGCGCGGAAATGACCGCCTGCTGCAATTCGCTGGCGTCCGAGTGGTTGGGAGTGCTGCTGGTGCTATGCAGTCCAATGTCGCATCCTGGTTATTACACCGACGTCATGAATCAACTTGATATACAGGACGTCAGTATTCACAACGCTTTAGCGGTGTTTACGTGCATTCTGATCGCGAGGCATTGCTTCTCCCTCGAAGATTTCGTCGGTAGAGTTGCGTTGCCAAGTTTACTAAAGGTAAATTCGTGCTCTGCTCAATACCGTTGTTGAAAATATACTGGCGATCATTTAGCAGGTGAAATGTTTAGATAACGGGGGCGGGGTCGCGGAAGCCGGCATGCGTCTGACGTGTCACTTGCTACTGAGACTGTTTCGAACCGCCGAAGGGCCCCAACCCGGACTTTATTCGGTCGGCTCGCCGCCATTGACAGCTCCTAGGCTACCGTTGGGAATTCGGTTGAGCTGCGATAGGCATCTGCTGGCGGCCGCACACAGGAATATCGACGTTGGTAAGTTAAGAGGTTAATTTTCCTGGTGGGGCGATCAGTAATGGTCGATGATCTGTTTAGGTCCCGTGTTGGCGGTTTTAAAGGCGGTGTTGTTAGTGGGTGATACGACGGCGAAAGAGGGCACCGAGCTCAGCCTGTCCAACATTTTGGGCACCAGCGACTTGCGTAACGGCCCAGACGGTCCAAACTTGGATTTGCCGTAAGTATTTGTTAAAAAATTAAGCAGATAAGGCATCAATAGATCAATGAATAAGACTGTTAGTGAGAAAGATAAGTAAATGTTTAATTATGAAAGGCACATTCACTAAAAAATGTTTAAGTAGTGAAAAAGGCAACGCCATCAAGAGATTGCCTAAAAAAGTACTAAACTTATAATTGTTTGATTGATCTGTTATTTTTTGCATTTTTTTCTACAGTTCTAAGCATTTTAAAAAATGAATTGTGGATTTGACTTCATTTTCTATATTTTAAAAACAATTAATTGGTTATTTTCATGTTTTCATTTTTTTCATATTCTATTTGGATATTTTTGCAATATTATACTCTACTGTGCACATTTTAAAGCCCCTCTCCCAAACTCTTCAAATGGTACCTATAATGGCATTATTTAATAGAATCACAGTAGATAGTTGACAATTTAATGTTACACCGGCATTTCGTAGGCAGAATTTACGATTACGTGTTATGTACGTTATTTTATACTTTTTTTTAGTTATTGTTTTTTATTTGATTCAATTCCTTCAGGGTGAACGTGGATGTTTGCGGATCCAGGACTGCGCATAGGTTCGTCACAAACTCGATACTCTATAATACCTTGTAACTGAATCATGTGCTTCCCCGCTTTGAGTGTGTCACCGACTTCCGAACCTCCATCTATTCCCTTACCACTGCACTCTTTAAATTATCTGTCTTCGTTCTTGCAATGCAACGCTTATTTTTTTTATGTTGTATAATTTCTTATCTTATATATAAATATGTAAATTATATATAGCCTGATAACAAAATTGCTCCATAAAATAAAAAAGATCAAAGCTTGTATATAATGGAAAAAATATTTGGGATAACTGACAAAACAATAGCATGCAATACCAGGTGTCATTTGAACTACTGCCGCGAGGCAGTTCTTTATATCATCACGCTATACATACTTTATGCGCCTGTTCCTTCTAATAGTCACCCAACTGCCTCCATCCCTTTCCAAGGTTATGTTAGTGTTACGTTTGGAAGCCAAGTCCTTTCTTTAAATGGGTATTTGACGCCACCGATTGTAACTAATTCCGACAAATCACCGTTCGTTCCGCAATGGGCAAAACCTTGCACGTTCCATTCTCTTAAACATATGGGGTGTACATATATGCCCGGTCTTATTTTCGAGTGTTATATCGTTGGCAATAATAACTCGAGAATTGGACTAGTGTTTGGATTAGGTTGATTTAATTTAATCGCAAACCGTGAGACGTGACCTTCGTTGTAGACAAATTAGTACCGGAAACCCAGAAGGTACTGCTTCGCTATCTGCTTTCGCAAACCACGTTTTGCGGGAGATTTGCTCCCAACAGTGGGTACTCGACAGATGCCTGTGTCATCCGGAGAAACTATGCGACAGTGATAATTTGCTCGATGATTTATTGAGTCACTCCCAGGCCCAACGGTTATTGCACATGATATGCTATCCGGATATAGCGTCCAGTATCGACGAGCTCGACGAAAAGAGCATGATTAGTAGAATTCTTGAGGTAACGTTTACCATGGAGGATGTTTGCCAAATCTATAATGGTTTGTCATTTAGAATCTCGACTTGTGGACATTGAGGATGTCCTGGCTTGACCTTCAGCTGATGTTTAAACAATATAGTGTCAATACACCTGAACTCTCGCAATGGCTAGACACCGTCGCCAAAGCGGCAATAGACGTATTTCATTTGAATTCTACAAGCGGAAATTCCCCAAAAGCAGAGGAGGGCAAAAAGTCAGAAATTCGTAACAAAACCAATTCTATTTGGTTGGTCGCGCCGCTGGTTGCCAAGTTATCCAGTGCTGTACAGGGGCGAGTATTAAAGGTAATCATGTACTCTCGTATACCCTACTCTATTAAATTTCAAAAATGACCTTCTTCAAGGTCGCTGGTCAAGTTTTGGAAAGCGGTGGCTGGTGCAAGGAACAAAAAACAAAAACTAGAAGCAACGGTGAGAATCAGAGTTTGCTGAGTCATCAGCCTTTCCTAAGTCTGGTGCTGACCTGCCTCAAAGGGCAAGAGGAGGGACAAAGAGAGGGTTTACTTTCGTCTCTTCACCAACAACTTTCGCAGGTGACAATTGAATTAAGCTGAAAGTTTTTGGCAAAGAAAATCTAAATTTACCGGTGCAGTCTTTTGGAGCCAATTAAATTTGATTCATATAAAACTCGCGGGATATTTGAACTACTGTCTACAATTTTTCCAGACCATTTCTAATTATCGCAATTTAATTATTTATCTTAGTTGGTTCAGCAAGCCAAGGAGGGCAACTTGCAAGATGTTTGTCACGGAGAAAGAACGTTAGACGGTCTTCGATTGCGTTTTGCGTTGGTCGGCGGGGTCTTTGAAGCTTTCCAAAGAAATCATTCGGCCGCTATAGACTGGGCTTTGTTACTCGTTCAACTGGTAACCTATGGCATCATCGATCTTCATACTAACAGCGAACTATTCACCACAGTGATCGATATGCTGTCTACATTGGTCCATTCTGCCTTGGCTACAGACAGCCAGGTATGTTACAGAAAAAAAAAGTACTATGTGATCGATTTTGGTATGTTCCGGTAGGATGAGGGACGAAAAATGCATCAAAACCTGATGAAAAAGATAAAAAAGGAAATCGGCGAGAGATTCAATGCGTCGCTGCTGCACATCAAGCAGCTTTTGCCGTTGCCTAGGTGGACCACTGAAATTATAGCCGTCGAACCCGCAGGCAGCATTACAGACAGTAAAGGGAATAAAATCAGCTTCGATAGCGTCGACAAGAAACATGACTTGCAGGTATTTTAATAAATTTCCGATCATCCAATGTGGCATTTTTAGATATTTTACAAATTTAAAATCTTCAAAGTAGAAAGTTGCTGGGGTTTCATTTTTCTTTTTAATTACTGTTAATTATAAAGTAATAAACCGGTGTATGTTAGAGAAATTGTTTGGGATAGACAATAAAAACATAAGTTTGTATAACATTTTTACCTTGGGAGGACACCACAGGAAAATGCACTTTCCAGGGCCCATATTTTTCTAATTGTGATCTGTAGAAAAAAGTGGTATAGGAAATTTATGAAGACGTGGCTCATATTTTTTTGGTTGGTTGCCTTGGTATTTAGTTTTTATTTTGTAAGGTAACGGATAAGCAACGGGTAAGCAGCTGGGATATTTTGGAAGGTATGAAAAATCCGCCGCCGCTGTCTTGGTCTTGGTTCGGTGCGGTTAGGTTAGAAAGGAAACCGCTAACGTGCGAGGACACGCATCGGCTATTGAAGTTTCACACGCACAACCTCCAGAAACCGTCGTCGCATTATTTGGACCCGCCACCCCTGCCGCCAGAAGATCTCGAACCAATTCCCGATAAACCGGTATGCATTCTTTCTATTAATTCTGGTTTCCACTTGGAAGCTTTTACACATCTATTACAAAGTTCTTTACTAAGAATAAAGAAAACTGGAACAGTAATTCTTTAGAAATTAAAGTGTATTGAGTCATTATATGCCAAGGTTGACCTTTTGCCGAAAATGCTGAAATACTTGTGTCAAAATTAGGCAGGACAGGTGATCTAATTAGGAGGTTGAGAGATAGACTATTTCATCTCAATTAGTTAAGCAATACTTTTTGCTAAATCCTCCTCATTTACAAATCGTGCATTTGTGGCACAAAAGCGTATCATTAAATATTGTCATGTGTACGCTATTTCAAATAGCTTGATGTACTCACAGCTCCTTGTTACTTTCAAAGTCGATTAAATCGAATTTTTCGAAAGTATCTACGCTCGTATAAAAATTTTATATCTCAATAAGACTAGATCCTAGGGGATCCCCATTGATACAGAAATGATCAGCGTCGAAAAAACAATTGTTCTTTGAGTTAGATGCTTTTCAACGATCTGCGATGTCCATAAGATATTTAAAAATGGTCGCTGTCGAACCTTTTTCGTCCATCTTTTTTTTTTTCGATTTTCGACCGTTTTTTGGACGTTGTTATGAAACACGAGTGTCCGAAATTTGAAACTATCAACTTCAAATTTCACAACAAATAGCGTTTTGTCCGCTGACGGAACCTTTTGAAATTGGTGGGGCTGGGGAAGTCAGCAAGTGTTTAAAAAAAAATAGCGTTCTCAAGTGTCTAAAAATTCTCGAAATGCGATCGTCAAAGTTATTAGGCGAAAGGATCCATAAGATCCACTGCTATAAATCTTTATTCTTGGTAATTTTCAAAAATATACAGGGTGCTGGCCGGTATTCGCAAAAAACATAAAATTTAGTTCCTATTCTAATAAATATTGGCTATAACTAGAAGGCTGTGATTCAGTAGTCAATTTGTCTTACACCACGATACAGTCCTTATGGACAACTAAAACTTTTGTATTTAAGGTTTTCAGAATGTTCCCGATATTCCCTGCTATATAAAAAATTTATTAAGTGTTCTAAATTTGCACCTATCGACTTCAAATTTAGCAGAATAGTAAAAGTCCGTACCGACACCTAAAAAGTAGATATTGGGCGTAATCAAATTTCGCCAAGTATTTTTTTAAAAATTTTGAAAATTTGTCTTCGGATATTTTGGTTTCCAGAAAACATAATTTTCTTAAAAACTGTTCAACCGATTGGCAAAATTTTAGAACCAAGAAGCGGGGAATATCCGGGGCTATAACTTTTATTTCAGGCATATTTTCGATTATATACAGGATTTTTCAATTGTGGACAAAAATCTAAAAGTCCGTGAAAAAAAAATGGCGAATTTACACAGTATTATAGGCAGCATCAGGAGCCAGAATTTTTGTATTTACGGTTTTCGTCAATCACATACGCTGCTCGAGATATTTGACAAAGTCCATATCAAAATGGGATTCCTCGCGCTCTGAACGTCATGACACTGAATGATTTCAGAAAAAAAATATTTTCTTGAAAATCACTTACGCTATTAGAATTTCTCCATCTGCCATGAACCAGAAAGCGTGGGAGATCCAGGAATATCACCTCTACGTTTAGCATTTTTTCGAAAATATGCAAGGTGTGTCTTTAATGGACAACAAAAACTAAAACACCCTGAAAATTAATGCTTACGTGGATAAATTATTAGCCGTAGAATGAAAAATTATGAAACATGTAATAATTTTTATATATTATCAAAGTTTCGAAGGCAATCTTGTTTATACTGATTATTAAGGTCTCTCTGTTATTGTGTATAAATCTTTTTAGACAATAAGAAAAAATAAAAAATGTTTTGAAATATGGTATTAATGGCTGATCCCGCTTCTTTAATTGCTTTTAACTTTCGTTAAAAAGGAAATTTGCAAAATTTTGTTCCAAAAATTTAGAAATAGAATTTATTAAATGTGATGACTAATGCCATATTTAGGCGGATACGCCTTCATCCGTTGACCAAAGCCCCGCGGCCTTAGGCAAAGGAAGAGGCAAGGGTCAGAGGAAACGCAAACCTAAACCAGGTCCGATGCATGTAAACCCGATGGGTATGGCACAGAACCCGATGGGTCAAGGTAATGCCGCGATGGGCATGAACGTACAAGGGAACAACCCCCAAATGGGCCACAACATGAACGCGTATGGGCAGAACCCCGCCATGCAGCAAAACCAGCAGTATGGCGCGAATACAGGCCAGCAGTGGTACGGTCAGAACCAGAACCCTCAGCAGGGATACTATCCTCCAATGCAGGGTAATTGAACATTATCTGATGTTTCTGTATTTATTCCCTGTTCTTGTATAGTGAACAGATTCGAGAGACCTCAACTGAACACGTCCAAACAAGCCCTGTCAAACATGTTGCGCCAACGACATCCCATCAACAACTACATGCCCGGCATGCAGGCCAACCAGGCGGCCACGCCTCCAGGTGCTGCGTACAACCAGATGCAACGCGGATTTCCTAGACAGGCTATTAGGCAGCAGCATCCTGGTGCTATGCAGCCGAATCAGGCAATGTTTTCAAATCAGTACGGCAATATGCAAGGCGGCATGCCCAACCAGTATGGCAACTTCGCCGGAAACTCCCAAGCGATGATGCAAAGCAACATGCAAAATAACCCGCAAATGATGCAAGGCGCTCAGGGTAACATATTCGGGGGACAGCAACAGGGCTTTGGACAACCAAGACCTGCCCAGCCAGATTTCAGGCAAATGGCGCAAAACCCGAGGGCTCCGTACATGCAACAGGCACCAAATGTGACAATGAACACAAATATGGGAAATATGGGCGGTATGGGAGGACAAGGTAGTAGACAAAATAGTCTCAACTGACAAATTTATATTGGGTTTGATTTACTAGGTGGTCCGGCTCCACCTTACTCGCGTCCAGGTCAGGTAATGCAGCCTGGCGTCCAAAATCAAGCCACTTTTCAGCAACAGCAGAGGATAAGGCACCAGATGCTGCTGCAGCAGCAACAGCAGCAGCAGCAAGGAGGACCTCAGGGTAATCAGCCCGGTTTGGTGGCCCATTTGCAAAGGCAGCAAATGAATCCGGGCGGGTATCACCAACCACCGCCATACAACATGCAATAATTTGCTATTTTCTTCATTTTGTGTAATTATTTATTGGTAGGTTAAATTATCACACACTAGAATCATTTTTGTGATAAATCAACATTTGGATTTTTTGTTCTGTATTTTTGTAGTATAAATGCCGCTTAAAATGAATTGTTTTTACTTATTTTTGTAGTCCACCTTCATTAACTCGCTCACTGGCTGCAATAGTGGTACATTCACCTAATAATAGTTCTGAGAAAATCAGTGATTGAGGAAAATAAAGACTGATATGTTGAGATAAATCAACCCTTCAAAATTTATAATGATATAATTACATATTCGTTTGTATTATTCTCTTTTTAAAACAAAACCTATTTATATTAACTAAAAATAGTTGTTTTTTGATATGTGCGATTGTTGAAATTTCTTCTAATGCGAATAAATTAAATAATTCGCTTCTATCATCCATAAAACGTAAGTTATAGGATCGATGACGTGTCCGTTTGACATTTATTCGTTTTTCAATGCTTTACAAAATTAGGAATTTGCCAACCTACCAATCCCTTATCTATGGAATTACATTTGATTTGTGATTTCAGCGAATGAAAATGTTTTATCTACTTGGTATATGATAATCTCTTATGTTTTTGTCTGATATTTGAATAAATCACAAGAAAAAATAAAAATTTCCGTCAGATAAAAATCTCTTTCCACAATTATGAAAAATCAGTTGAGATTTTTTGAGGAAATCCGCATTTAATTAAAAATTATCGGCGAAGAGCGATGCAAAACGTGATAAATAGCGTGAAAAGCACTGCGTTGGCCGTGGGAGAATGTTTAACGCCGGTTTTAAAGGTGCCACACATGGCCACAAATATTCTAAACTTTTAATAATTTGACACTTTTTAGGAGTCAAAATTTAAAGAAACTGGAGTTCTTACTCCTGAAGAGTTTGTTGCTGCTGGAGATCATTTAGTGCATCACTGTCCTACCTGGCAGTGGGCATCCGGAGATGAATCTAAAGCAAAGTCATATCTACCAAAGGACAAACAGTTTTTAATCACCCGTAATGTGCCATGTACCAGACGATGCGAACAGATGGAGTACTCTGAAGAGTTGGAGAGAATAATAGAATCAGACGATGCTGATAATGGCTGGGTAGATACTCACCATTATGATAAGGAACTGGGAAATGTGGAGGACAAAGTCTCAGAAATGACATTGGAGAGAGAGGAAAGCATGGAGGAAGCTGCATTGAAAAATCAGACTGAAGAATGTGAAGATGAAGATGATGACGAGGAAGCTGCAGATATGGAGGAGTTTGAAGAAAGTGGAATGTTGGATGATGATCAGGTTGTTATAATTTATTTTTCAATGTTAATTGATTACTTACTTGATATATTTTGTGGTTTATTTCATCACATTTATATAGTTTGTTTCTATTTTTACTGAAAGAAAAAATTCCCAAAAACGTTTTTTGGACATTGTAGATAGCAAAGGTTATAAAGCCTGTCGAAAACAGGAACAAAACTGAGGAAGGTGATCAGATTCTGCACACTAGAACATATGATTTGCATATAACATATGACAAGTATTATCAAACTCCCAGATTGTGGATTACGGGCTATAATGAGGTTTGCAATAATAATAACAGTACAGAAGTAGTTCACACCTCTTTTTGTTACAGAAACATGAACCCTTAACAGTAGATGAGTTTTATCAGGATATCAGCAAAGATTATGCAATGAAGACAGTTACAATGGAATCCCACCCACATCTGAGTGTGCCCAAGATGGCATCTGTCCATCCTTGCAGGTATTTGAATAATTGATAAATGAAATTTTTTTAAATGGTTTAAATTAATGATTAAATAAATTTTTGGAATTTTTTTATTCTGCTATTTTTGAACTTGATATTTCTTTTTGATTAAGGCACGCAGAGGTAATGAAGAGCATAATTGAAACTGTCACTGAAGGGGGCGGAGAATTAGGAGTGCACATGTATTTGATTATATTTCTAAAGTTTATGCAGTCGGTTATTCCTACTATCGAATACGATTATACTCAAAACTTCACCATGTAAATTAAAAATTTTTGTGATTGTCCGAATATAAAAATTTTCTGTATTTTTGTGTAAAATTTTATTTTTCTGTTACTTTTATGTTTTACCATTTAAAATATTATTTTGATTAAAATAAATCTTAGCAATAAAAAATGTTTTTGTTTTATTACCAACTTTTTTTTTTTAAACACACTCTAATATTTTGCTAATACACTACAACAATAAGGCTGGCAACAATCACGTCAACAAGAACGCGTTCTCGTTAAAAGACGTTATGAAACATACTTTGCCATCTTCACTCAAGAAGGGGCCATTTTGATTTAACCTTCCTTCATTGACATTCGAATTTTCCGAGAGGAATTGGATATCCGTGTTAATCAAGTTTGTGTCTGAATTCAAACCGACCTGGAAAATAACAGTTGTGTTGATAATAATTGGGTCATCAAGTTGTTTCTTACTTGTTCTTCCGTGTCCTTGTTCTGGCTCAAAAAATCGATATCCACTAACGTCCCATCAGGCATTAGACCCTGTATTTTATTGTTTGACGAAACAATGGGTATCGGATGTCCGTCAGCTGTGGCGAAATTAATAGCGTTTCCCTGGTCATCTAGAATTTGTCTGATTTCTAGAGCTTGCGCTGCCCCCTATAAAACAGAAAATATATAACAATACTAACAACCACAAATCTTATCTAGCAGCCGTTGATTTGCTAATTAAATATATGTTTGGACTGGTTTATATCAAATTATATACAAAAAATATAGAAAAAACAACAGAAAAAGTTGGACACAGAAATTTAGAAGAACCTACTTTTATTGTCTCTCCTGGCACAATAAATTCAATTAATTAATTCAAGTTTATTATGAAGTTAATTTGTACATCAAAGTAGTTCATTTGAACTTCTACGAATCTTTCAAGAATATTCACTGCACATAATAAACTATGAAATTAATGATTTATGCCATATTGCTGTATTGGCATATTTGTGCATGCTACATTATAAACCAATTTGGAAGGTAAACCGCGATAGAAATAGAATAAACTGTAACAATGGACTTATGATGTCACTGACGACTAAAGAGAAAGTGCTTTTATATCAGTGAATACTTCGCTAAAGTAGCAATTTCATTCAAGCTACCGATGTCACGCCAATATCTACTATAGTATTTATGGGTACATAGCTATCACTTAATATAGTGGTCCGCGCGTGCTCCTAAAATGCACAAACTAGCCAACACTCCGCGTCATTTTCTTTCTAAACACCTACTTTAATAAACTTAACTCGTTTTCCCTAAACACTTAACTGGATCTGGGCAAATTTTCAGAAAATACTTTTGTAAAAATGCTAAATTTCAACTGAAAATTACTAAACTGTCAGCGGCCATGTTGGTTGTTGGTAAATCTTATTGGCTGAAAGCGCGCACTGCGTTACTGCGCACATCGATTATTCCTTCACGTAGCTATATGTTTATAGGCAAAAAAACTCTGTTAATCTTTTAATCAGGATATCTGTAGATTATTGAAAATATACAATATTTTAATAGCCTTCAATTCCAGTTAGCTGCAACAAATAAAGCAAATAATCTCGGAAAATTTTGACCGTGCCTTGCTCGTCATTTGAATAGTTGTATTCAGATGCATCAAGTTACTCTTTTAAATTCGCCTATAGTGTTTTTGCGTTTTTTTTTTCAGAAATAACAAAAATAAAAGTAACTTTGAAATCGTTTCCAAAATGGTATCCCGATCAATTTCCACATACGAACCTCCGAACTTTCAAGTTCACCCGATGGGGGCGCGTCCGGCAGCAATGGTTTCGCCGCGATGCGGATCTTCACCCCGTTCGCGTGCAACTTCTTGTGCTTCGTGAGGTTGGAGGAGTCGCCAAAGCTCTTCCCGCACTGCGTGCATTTGAAAGGTTTTTCGGCGAGATGAAGCCTCTCGTGACGCTTCAATGCCCAAGCCTCGGCAAAATTTCTCGGACACTGCTTGCACTTGAACGGCCTTATGTTCAGGTGGCGGCGCAGGTGCAAGTTCCACGTGTCTTTATGCAAGAACGTTCTCGAACAGTGAGTGCATCGAAACGGTTTATCCCCGGTGTGTCTCTTCTTGTGCAACTTATACTGGGAGGAAGTGGTGAAGCTGCGACCGCAATAGTCGCAGCAATACGGTTTCTCGCCCGTGTGGATCCGCCTGTGCTCCTTTAAATTCCCTTTTTGAGAGAACGATTTATGGCACACCTCGCATTCGTAGGGTTTGTCGCCGTCGTGCCACCTCTGATGCAACGACAGCGACGTCTTGTGGGCGAAAAATTGACCGCACTGCGGGCAAACGTATTTCTTCATCCCGGTATGGACAGATTGGTGGTTGAAAAGGTTCGGTTTGGTTTTGAAAGCCAACGGACACTCGGTACATTGAAACGGGCGCTCGTCCGTATGCACGAGTTGATGCTTGTGCAACAGTTGCCGATGTCTGAAAGTTTTGTCGCACTTGCTGCACATGAACCTGAAAAATGGAATCTTGCCATGAATATATCCATGAAGCTATTAGATAATACAAAGGCAGCAAATATAAAATTGACACCCACACACAGGCAATGATATACATTCACCGAAATTTCATGCGTTAACCTACACTTTGTTGTTTTTTCTGAGAATTTTTTAAAGCAGTCATGTTAGGCGTCGTTTTGAAATGACTCGCGCACGCGCACATCGAACATCCCACTCAAACATTTTTTGATGTTGGTTTCAAAAGTATCTCTTTGTCACCATAGATAAGACTTCTATGCAGGGTGTTATTTTAATGACTTCACATCATCCACCCTGATGCCGAATCGATATTTTGTTTGGTTCGAATCCGATAAAAAAGACTATTTTTTCGTAGTCTTATTACACAGGCTTAACTTAAAACAAAATATTAGTTTTTTATTAGTCTAGTCCCTAAGAAGAGCAATCTTGCCAAGTCCTGTTTAGAAGCTGCCAACTTCTTTAATAATGTATAAAAGACTTATATTTTTTCCGTCGACATATAGATAAATACGCACACACGACATAAAGCCTGTGAGATACCAAATGGGTAAAATTTATGATGCACATATTGATTCAAGCATCTGGTTTACTTACGCAAATTAAATAGTTCAAATTTTTATGTTATATTATTTTTTTTAATATTTTAAACCATGTCAACCATGTGAGTAAACTTATGCAAACAGAAGTTTATGATATTCCTTCTGTCATTGAGGCTTTGAAGAATTTGGACATTTTTTTTTTCATAATTTAGAAGAATGTCAATTTGATCAACTGCTTGTGGATGCAGAGGAACTAGAAATTGCTTCCAATTTAAAAATAGCCATCCGGATCCTTTTAACACTTCCAATAACAGTTACTACCGAAAAAAGAAAAAAACTAAACTAAAAAAAAAAAAATTAAATACCACAATCATACAACAAATACGACTTTGTAGTCTTGCTATTATTGCAATAGAACACAAACAACAACAAAAAAGTCCGTATAAATAATTGCTTGTAAATAAATTTGCTTTCATTTGTATATCTACCTCGGCTACCTTCATCTTTTTAAATCATAAAATTTGTATAAAAACCTTCAAAAACGTTTTTAAATAATTTTTTTCGTAGTTTCTTTTTGAATATCTATTGTTGAAATGTTCAAGATAGTACATGTTACATAAAAAATTTTTTACGGTAAGTCATTCTCGTCTTATAGGACACTCACCATGAATAACCCTGTATAATAGGTATATTCACTTACAAATGTTTGCTATGCACCGTCTCTTTGTGGTAAAACAAGCTACTCGGGTGGTGGAAGAACTTCTCGCACTTGTCGCAACTATACTCGTGTTTAAATTTGCCAGAGCTGTTGGAATTCTCGTGCCTGAGCGTGTGTATTTTTAAACTGTTGGCGTAACAGAACGCTCTGTTGCAGTAAGTACACTGAAAGGTCTTTACCCGGTTGTGGATCGCCTTTAAATGCACCTGGTAGTTTTGTTTGCAGCTAAAGGTTTTGTTACATTTGTCGCACTTAATGGGGCTTTCGACGTTAGATTCTGTAGGTTGAGGTGCATTGGCAGCATCGTCCGGAAGAATAACCAAACCTCCCTAAAGATTGAGAATTCTGCACTACCTTATCTGACATCTTAATATAAATGACTACTATTTTTATACATACAGTACAAAATATATGTTAAATAAATAAACTTATTTGCTGGTACGAAATTTCAACATCACAAAAATGATATATTTTCAATGTTAATTCTTTTTTTTTTTTAAACAACTTTTCCGAGTTCAATAATATAAACAATTTATCCTGTTTAAATATAAAAAAAAAATCATTCTTACCATTATGCAAACTGCTCTATATTAGTTTTAGTTTTTGTTAATATTACTTTTAATTTTCCCCCTTATACTTGTACTTTAAGCATTCTATACATATGATTTTGTTTTGTAAGATTTGCTTATTGAGCTTGAGTTACTTGTTTAAATTTCGTTTAAATGGGCTCGGGCATGTTGGAAATAAAGAGCTATTATTATTATAATATTACATTTGGTTTGGACCATAAAAGCAGATCTAGTTATCCTACCCTATCATAACCTTTCTCAGCCACATACCGCTGACTTAGCTTCTTCCATAATGGACATATCACTATGCCCTGTTTCACTTTGGTGCTGAACTAAAGCCTCTTTCCTGTTACTTTCAAAATTACATTCAGTGTTTTTACACACATATTTAATTTTGTGGTTCTTCCTATGCAATTCATATCTTCCATAGTGTAAGAACTCCTTCTTGCAAATATTGCATTTAAACTTCCTCCTTGATCCTATAAATTACGTGAAACTGCAAAGTAATATTCCAATAGGCATATGGTTACCTTTAGAGTTAAGTTTCTTATTGCGAAATATTGGTTTTCCTAGCCCATCACCATTTTTTAAAACCTCCCGCCCAATAATAACACCTTCAGATTTTTGTGTTGCACCACTTGATTCCTCTGATATATCATCCTCATCTATTACTCCTTCTTTTTTTAAAATATTGTCCAGCTCTTCCCCCTTAAAGTTGAATTAAAATGTTACTATCAAACAAAAAAGGGATGGATATATTTACTTGCACAACTCCATCATATCTGAAAGGAGTTTTTATTTTCCTCCTTCTTCTACCATCAGAATCATCCACACCATCATCTTTTTTAAGGATTTCTTTATTTACTGTATCCTCCTTAGGAACAACTTTTTGAGCTTTTGGTGGTCGTCCTCTTTTACGTCTTGGTTTATCTAGACCTTCAGCTTTTAGCGACAGCTCATGGTCAGCAGGGAACAACGGACCTTCACTGTAAACTGATAACAAGACTCGGTTAATTTAAAAGTCACTTTGGAATTTGTTGGAGACTGTAATTAAATTTATTAGGGTATTCATACAACATTTATCTATAAAAACAGCAACACAGGGCATACTTTGTATAATATATTTTTCGCCATTGCTATCTGTTTGAATTGTATAAGTTTCCACAGTAGCATTTGGATTGTGTGTGTGGAGGACCTTTTCCAGCTGCAACCTCTTATATTCTTCACGGTTAAGGAGTTCTTGGTTTCTCAGCAAATTCCTTAGTTTTGACTGCCCTTCTATAACAAGATCCAAAAATGACTTTGTGGCTTCCAATTGAATATGACATCCAGGACATATCGATTTCGGGTAGCGATCGTCATTTTCTATCTACAAAAATATCAAAGGAATATTTTAATTTTAAATTTCCCAGACAAACTGAGAAAGTCAAGCGCAATACTGCTTGTTAGAAAAAATCAACCTTTATTGGCAGATATCTGTTTATCAAGCTAGTTAAATCTCCTTTTTCTTCGTCAGATGTAAATAAATTGATACCATTTTCATTTTCTTCGCAACAAAGCCTACAGAAAATTGAATCACATAAGTTTGCTGCCTCCATGTTTGTTGTTTTTCAATACGAAATTGCTTCTTCTCCCTGCCTTTTACATTATATGATGATCAAAATCGTTACGATCACTCTCCCATTACCGACATGCACTAATTGATATGTGTAATTTGCTCACAACTTACAATTTTATATTCTATGGTAACAGGACGGAACAAATCAATAACAAGTTATTGGCTACCTCCACACACCATCTGGGAGCTATTCTATCTTTTATCTATAACCTGGTTGGCTACTACACAGAACATAATTCTTTACTGCAAATTTTCTACTAAATTTCAAGCATCGCATCTTTCGTTGATACAATATAGAGGGTGGTCCACATACTGGAGAAACTTCAACAGCGTATTGAGCAGATAAAAATAAGTAAAAGAGTGTTGAAATATAGAAAAACATGTTTTTCCTCTAAAAAAAATCGTAGATTTTGCCCTCAAACTTAAAAACAAATTTATAGCACAGATAAAATTATTTCAGTTTTAATGAATTTAAATAATAAAATTAATGGTATGCCAATACTTTATCGCAATTCTATTATCTAAATGCCCTGATCAATTCTAAACAAAGATTAGTTGCATACGTGCACCTAATTGACGTACCACTTTTTTTGTATTATTTAAATTAATTAAAACGGTCTCACAAACGCCAATGATGAAACAAAATCATGTTTATCTATGGTATAAATTTGTTTTTAATTGTCAATAATCCCTAGTAAGTTTGAACGCAAAATCTAAAATTTCTTTTTAATAAGAAAAAACGTTTTTTTTTTTTCAATACTTCAACACCCTGTACCTCCAAAAGCATTTTAGGACATAAGTTTATATGAACTATTTTTATCTGCTGAATACGCTGTTATAATTTCTCCATTAAAATTCGTACCACCCGGTGGTTACCTATTGTAAATAATAGTATATTATGCAACAAGTGCGGTAAACAGCATTTGACTCACGAGTTTATTTGACACGAGCGGAGCGAGTGTTTAATAAACGAGTGAGTTAAAAAGTTTACTGAACTTGTTGCATACTATAAAATTCAAAGCGTGGGAAATATCTCCGAAAACATCCGATTGCTCCCAAATCCGTGCGGTAAAATCCCGGAAATATCTGAAGTGGCTCGGATTCATGGGAAAGGAAACTGACGTGGTAATGTGACGCTTCCCGCACGCTAGATCGGTGGGTAATTAACTATTTTACAGATGGGAGTAGAAAAAATATGTTATGTCTGTGTTCAGTAAAAAGCGATTGACTTTATTCAGATGAAGTTTCCGGCCACCTTTATATTGGCTCAGAGCCATGTTAACATGCTTAAAGTCCTTACTTATTACATATGTCCCTTCTTTTCTATTCTATTAATTGATGTTTTGTGATTCACTTTCCTAAACTAATATCAAATTTTCTTACTCTAATATAACTTTTTTAATTATTTAGTGACCCTGAAACACGTAAGACAATTTGTACCATATTATAAGGTGCCTTTATTCACATGAAGTTTCCGGTGATATTTTTAATTGCTCAGCCCCGTTAAACGAATAAAAGTCTTATCACTTATTACACACACGAGACCTATGACATCAACGCATTTTTAAATTTTTAGGAAAATATTAATAATAAAGTTCAAGGGAGTTGCCGAATTTTGAAGACTAATCTACTTCGCAACGGACTAGGATACCTTTAGATAATTTTCTTTTTAATTTATGCCTTATAAGCTATGTATTTTCATTATTATTAACACATTAGTTTGTTCCGGAGTTTTTAACCCCATATGAATCAAAATGATGCAGACAAATTTCTTCGGATCTTGCATGATATAGCACAAAGAAATGTGAATTTAAAGAAAATTGCAAATAATTAATGCGAATAATGGTGCAAATTAAAAAAAAGGCATTACATACTTTGCTTAGTTTTCGAAATGTATTATGATGTTGTGATATATGTCACGATATTTTCTTCTATAATGAGTGAAAAAAATACATAATCTCTTCCTAAGATTGCCTGCCAGCTTTTTTAGTCATGGTAACAATTTCGAAAAAAATTTGCCTGATGTTTTGCGGTTAGATATTGATTGGCCATTTTTTATTTGATCAAAGGAAACTTAAGCTCAAAGGAATGATTGATGATGTAAACAATATAATTACTGACGGCAAGCGCATTGGTTTTTATTAAAGTCAATTTTCAAGAACCCGGCTGCTCAGTTTGCATTGTTCGATCATCCGCTAACAGCAATAAACGGTTGTTGTAGATATAGCGCAAAAAGTAATAATGTTGCTCAGTTAAAGTTTGTCGGCCGCGGCGAGATGTGAGATTATAATATGCGATATAGCGAACGATAAAAAGTGTAAACATTCGAATCGATTATTAAGCTAGGTAGGGGTTTTCACACGTTTTATTCACGCATATTAAATCATGCTATTTTATTTTCCGGAGTAAATGCGGTGTAAAACCGTAATTAATTTGCGCATGTGGTTTAAATTAACGTTAACTATGTAGAAAATCTTACCATCCGAACTTGAAAGATGGAAAAATCAACCAACAATGCCAAAAAAAGTGCAAATATTGTCGGTTTTAAACTTAAGGTACAAAATGTAAAAATAGTGAGTCTGAGGCAGTGATAGAAAAGTGAGGCAAATTTTACAATAGGTATAGACGGCTCGTTGTTTGACTACTTCATTTACCGATATAAGTATTACTGAAGTTATTTACATATTATTATTTAGCGATCAAAAATTATTTTCTTTAAATATTTGTGTAAAATAAAGTAGCTAATAACTTCTTAAAAAATCTTTTTCGACTTCAAAACTTAAGAAACCTAATAATATGTTATTAATAAATGTTTTTTATTCTTAAAGGAAAAATATACATTTTTTAAATTTTTGCGACTACTAAATTCTGATTTATTTTTTATTTCCAACTAATAAACACATTATGTTATTAACAATTTTCGATATCTACAAGAAAGTACTTCATTGGTACAATTAAATTTATATATTTATTTATTTATACAATAACTCGAAGAGGGGTTATTATATATTAAGAAAACAAACTCAGATCATGTAATTTGCAATAGATGTAGATGCTTTAGTTACCCGAAAAATAATCTTTTTATGTGACAAGATTTATAAATGCCACTTTAGTCACGAGATTGAATTGGCACGAGCGGAGCAGAGCGAAGAACTTTATCAATGTGTTGCGCAAAGGCTACCTAATCTAAATATACAAGGAGTTTAAAAAAACATGCGTCAACGCTCGGTTGCAACACAAGTGGGTCGTTCGAAGTAAATAACGAAAATGGTAAAAAAGTCAGTGGCGTCAGAATATCTTTTCAACAATCCTAATCGTTAAGATACACCCCGGGACGGCACTGTATTTTGATATAATGTATGCAAAATTACACTTTTACCATTATAAACTCATTATAAATGAAAAATTTCAACAAAATGGGGCAGAAAATATTTAACGTTTTTTAAAAGGCCTTCATTTTAATATTTAGAACGCTTTTTTTCTTTTGTTTGGATGACAAATTTCCTCTCCTCTTGTTGATAAGTTTAATGGCACATATTATAGTAAATTATAGAGACTTGACAAATATTAGATGTTTGGCAAAACTACTCAGAATATCTCATTTTGTGTGAAAACCCTAAATCACTGTCGAGGTGCGACGATTTTATATGAGGATACACTTATAAATGAGGCAATGAAAAAATTTTTTTCGCTCTGTATTTTTTACTAATTTCATGCGCTTCGCATAGATGTAAAACAAACTTTTGTTATTTTTGCGTGAGTATTATGTTTTATATCGACACATGATACGATTATTGCGATCACCTTGCACCTTACACTTGTCGTTCACGGTGTCACATTTAATTACTTACATAGTACGTAGACAATAGCAATTAATTAGAATGCGTTTTAATAAACCGGTGATAAAAACTTAACCCCAAACCTCTTTAACTCTATACGTCAGACTTTTAGGTGTTTATTATAGTCTCCCCAGTATTATAAGGGAGTAATAAAATTTTTTGCTAAGTTGCATTAATTTCGCATAAAACCTATGAAAAAATGCCTTTATCAACATTCTTTTGAAAACTTCAAAGATGCCCATATTATCTATATTATCAGCATAGGAATACAGGGTGTTTCACAAAACATACACCAACGCTCGACTGGAGATTTGCCATCCAAATAAAAATGAACAAAAAATCATATAAATGTAGGCCCGAAAATGAGAGAGACTTGGTTCTAAAAAAATAACACTTACGATAATTATCAAAATGACCACCATTAGCTTTATTGCAGCCATGTAGCCTACGACGATCAATTTTTCGCACAAGTGATTTTTTGAATATTGAAACTGAACATTTCCGGACGTTTAGATCAACTTTTTTTCTCTTTTTTTCAAGACAAATCTTCAGCCGAGTGTTGACGCACCCTATATGTATGGTCCATACCATATAGCTGCACTGATTTATGTGGCAGTGTCGATCTAGCTTTTCAAACTGATCCGCCCACAATCCACCCTTCCATTGTAGGGATATAAGGGAAATAAGAGTCTGTCCTTTATAATTCTTCAGTACTCAGTAGGCTTTTTTGTGAGGTTACGGGAGGCACGCAGTGTCATAAAATTTGAAAGAAAATGAAAAAATCAATTTTGCTAACCTTTATAAAATTTACCTATCAAAATCAAATCTATCTAAATTTTATATAATTTATTTACCTACCTTATACAACGAAAGTTACTTTTTTAAATTTTTGCTTACCTAAATATACATTCAGGTTTTATTTAAAAAGATATTATGTTTTAAATAACAGAAAAAAATATTTACTTCGATTTTTTTCTCAAAATACAGTGGCATGGTTTGCGGAGGGGTGCAACTTTCAACTTTTAACTCAGCGTATCTCCAAAAAAGAAAGAAGTGACAAAAAGGGCCTGCTAGTACCAATTCATTTTGTGGAATCGCCATTAAAAAGTAGGCTAAAATTCAAACAACACATCTTTATTAAATCGGTTTAATGATTATTACATTTTATTATTATTCTTAATTATAGCCAAAACAAAGTGCTTATAGGTATTTCCCTAGTTTATTCAACCGTTTACGCAAGTAGTTAATTACAGTACCAATGTTTCTAGGAAGGCATGATTGTAATTACAAATTTTACATTACCAAACGTCATCTTATTCAGTTCTAAATTAAAAAAAAAGAAGATATTACAATGCGCGTTTTCGATTAGTATTGGTTGGTTTATAGTTAATATATACATGCAATTAAGATCAATTTCAAGATCATCAAATTAAACGCGTTAGTCAAAATAATGAACACCAATCTCAGCAAACATTCTAGAATTCTTCTTATTAGAAAACTAACATAAGGTCGAAAATATTTTTTTATTACGCAGAGGGACACTTAATTTATATTCCTCCATAAACAGTAGGTACCATTACTGTGTCAAATGGCGTATACTCTTTTACTGTTTAAATATTTATTCGATTTTACATTCTCGCCTTCGCATACGCGCGAGTATAAAATGGAAGTGCATCCTTTACTTCTAACTCTCCTTAAACCGTTGCTATAAAAAGCGTCTTTACGTCAATTCATTTGGAGAAAATTTACGAAGCGCTTAGACATTTCATTAATAATTATACTCTCTGAAATTTTTATTTAGTTAATATCTTTCGTTTTATTGACATTAGTTAATAAGTTGTCAGACAACATTAGAGATCGAGCTATTTTTATTACGAAAAAGCAGCAAATAATCTAAGGATGAAGTTTTACGGGTTCGATATTTCAATAAAGGAAATTCTAAAATTAAATTTCGATTGGCCTTTTTTTTCGTGCGCCATATTTGGCGGTCAAATGCCAAAACGAATGTTAATGAAGTCTCAATCGGACTACGTGAGTGTAATAATTAAATAAAAAAATCGCCAATCGACTACAAATTAATTGAAGTGATCGTGACGACGAGGACGATAACCTCGCCATATTCCTAAATTTCGTAGCCCACCTAGTGTATGATGACTGAGTATGACCACGCATTTAACGGCATAGCCGAATGGGGTCATATCGCAAGGTCTGGGTACTGTCTATAAATAGTATCGACCACCTCCATAATTCGAATTTAGTGGTTCTTTGAGACAGCTTTTGGTTTATATTTAAAAAAAAAGTATTTAATTGTATATTTAGTTTCCTTAGTAACACTAATTAATAATATTATAATAACAATTTGTTTTTTGTTTACATTTTATATTTACTGGATATTTGGTATAATAAAACGACTAACAGAACCAACAATATGACGCCAAGCAAAACCAAGTCTAAGTATTCTTTCGTACTGATATGGGGCTGAAGCGTACCCTTGGGATTCTCGTACGGAACCACGCGAAAATATACATTCTCGACGTCCCAGTTCAGTGGGCTGCTCTTATTTTCCTTGCCGAATTTTCCGGGAGCGTTTCTTCTGAACCTCGTTATTCCAGGATTTTCGGTAGAGCAAGTCTCGGCCTGAAATTAGGCGGTTCAATGACAACGACAAAAAAAATACTGCACTTATGTTACTAAAATCGTATTATTAAGCGCTATAGTGAAGTCATATAGCTACTAGAGATATAGAGGCCCTGTCAATCTTGATAATACCAATGAGCTTGAAGCATTCAACAACCAACATGGCTAACAGTATTTTCTCCACTAAATTTATTCAATAAAAATGGATTAAATGTGTGAATATCGCTGTTTATAAATAAAATGGCGTCAGGTGCAGGTTAGTGGGTCAAATTTAGAGGCATGCGTGGTAAACCATTCTCTTCTGTTCGAAAATATCAATTCTAATAGCTATATAATAGGGAACTTGACCATTTTTTTATTTCTTTAATACATTTGTTTATGTATAGAAATGACGCTTGCCAAATATCAAGACTCAAAAGCCAATATTAATGTTGCAATAAATAATACAAATTGTGGCACCCGGTTATTCCTTTTAAACAACACTAAACGCTCGGGAATGATCGTGACGTCAAACCGCTCTTTTTCGATCGATACGTCGACATGTTATGGTGTTATTCTCAGATTATAGACAGAAAATTACATTATTTACTTTTATTTTTGGCTCGTGTAAAGGTGTGTTTGTATTTAATCTACGCCGGTTTGTATTTGTGCTTAGTGTGCTTTACGTGTTAATAATGGAAGCAACACAAAAACAATATTACAAATCGTGCCATCGTGTTTGAGTACAACCCGTAAAACGCCAGATAAACTTTTTATTAGTCTACCGGAATATAAAAGCCGTCGTTTTTTGTTAATTATGTTCCGTTGTCAATTTAGCCTTATATAAAATTCAGAACACTTAAAGTTATAAATTCATATATATTTTACCATCAGAATTTAGGTTTCCACCAATTTAAAAAAATCCTTTTTGTATTTTTTGTTGTTAATTTACATTTTGTATTTGTGCTTAGTGTGCTTTACATGTTAATAATGGAAGCAACACAAAAACAATATTACAAATCGTGCCATCGTGTTTGAGTACAACCCGTAAAACGCCAGATAAACTTTTTATTAGTCTACCGGAATATAAAAGCCGTCGTTTTTTGTTAATTATGTTCCGTTGTCAATTTAGCCTTATATAAAATTCAGAACACTTAAAGTTATAAATTCATATATATTTTACCATCAGAATTTAGGTTTCCACCAATTTAAAAAAATCCTTTTTGTATTTTTTGTTGTTAATTTACATTTTGTATTTGTGCTTAGTGTGCTTTACGTGTTAATAATGGAAGCAACACAAAAACAATATTACAAATCGTGCCATCGTGTTTGAGTACAACCCGTAAAACGCCAGATAAACTTTTTATTAGTCTACCGGAATATAAAAGCCGTCGTTTTTTGTTAATTATGTTCCGTTGTCAATTTAGCCTTATATAAAATTCAGAACACTTAAAGTTATAAATTCATATATATTTTAACATCAGAATTTAGGTTTCCACCAATTTAAAAAAATCCTTTTTGTATTTTTTGTTGTTAATTTACATTTTATTTGATATACCATTCGAGCTGATTACAATATTATATTGGTTTAATGGCTATCATTTTGTTGACTTAAACCAACCGTTCACCTTTCCGTCCATTATGTAACTAACCAAGCCTCACCCTTAAACAATCGCGGGATTGTAAGCAACCCCTCACCCTGGTAGACAGTACCATTTCATCGCCTCTGGGAGTGTCCTCGAATAAGAACGCTCTAAATCGAACCTCCGTCTCCAGTGGCGTCACTTGCTTGGGTTGTTGAGGACAAACGTTCTTCATGGCGGGATTCACGCACCCGTTTTGGTTTACCAAAACCGCCGTTTTTTTCGATGACAGTCCACTGACGACTACCGGCCCCACGAAACTATTTTTCCAGCCTGCGATGTCGTCGTCTATGGCAGCCCTTAAAAGCAGCTCCTCACCCAGTTGGATGACGCTGTTGGATTCAAGGGGTTGATCGAAAATGTCACTCGAGCTGCGTCTTCGAAAAATATTAATTCTGGTGTTTAAATTTGCGTTTGAGCCTCCGTTGGCGACTATTCCGTTGTTGCTGGAACGCCCTCTGTCGTTCGATCTGCGAAAATGCGATTTATTCGGTCGTTTCGAATTTACAATGACGGATATATTCAGCCAAACTCAGAATTAGGCTTATTTCTTATGATTTTCAATTAATGTTATTACCTATTTGATTTTTATTACTATATAATATATAAAAAATATCTCAGATAAGAATCGAAACAATAAGCTTAATGATGCTTTTAATAATAATATTTTAAATAAAATCTATTTGTTTTATGTAGTATCGATAAACCCACGATATCCATGCTGAAGTAAGAGCTGCACTATACAAAAGCATTTCTATGCAATTACATACAATTAAATTGACAGTATAAGCAGCCAACGTTACATCTCTGAGTATTTTGGGTTGCATTTCGCAAATGTAAATTTAGTTACAGGCGAACAAAAGTTAATTTTAACAATTAAGCGATAGAAAAAAACACCAACGGAACTAATTCAAACTAAGGAAACGGAAACAGGTTTTGATTATACATTTCCACTTGATATACAGGATGCCATTTTTATGTTCGCGTATAATTAAGAGTGCGATTTTTAAGACCTCTATAGGACTACTAATTAATGCAAAACGGTTGTGTAAGAAAAATGTCAAGGCATAGAATTTGCTACGAATTTTTATCTCTACAAAACACTGTCATGTAAAATATATTTTGTCCACATCAATACCATTGATACAAATTAAAATGAATGTCACCTAGTTATCGCCCTCAAAAAAAATATATTACTCCAAATATAACGATGTGGAGAGAGAATATTGGTCTCTTAAGCGGCTTCCTTCTGAGGGAATTCAACAGTTGAAGCCTACTAAGCTTAATTAATTAATCAAAAAAAGAGACCCAGGAATTAAAAATATACAAAAAAGCAAAAAAAAACTAAAAAAGGAAGACAAAGATGTTTTGTCATGAACATCAGTAAACATTCATTCAAATAAATGCCCACTACTACTCGTCATAAATTTACTCTTCGTTTGATGGTAGGAACAACACTTTTTAAATAACTCTTTTTTGTACTTAACAAATACTGTCGACGGTTATTTATGTTATGAACATCCGTACTAGATTTTAGTTTCGTTTAATTATCTTATAAAATAGTCATATACTGCAAGCCACTGAACTATTGAAAGACATCCCAATTCTTCAAACCTACTCACCGGATATTCTTGTTGCCCAATTTGATGTGCCTGGTAGTGCTAACCACCTTATCCTGTGGCACACACTGAAGAGTAACGACGGTGTCTTCCGGAAGTCTAATTCCTTTTACCGTCGGTACCCTAGCGACCACGCACATATTATCCCGCTTCTGATTGTAGCTGTTACACCTCCTGACTCCGCAACGCGCCATACGATTCGAATCGTTTAAATCGATCCGAAACGTTGACGTCGACATCGAAGTTAAGCAATCATCCGCTCCTTGTTCGATTACGGGAATCACAGAGCTTTCCATTTGGAAAGTGCACTTGAAATTAATGTCGGTCGCGCAGGACATATTGAGCACTTTAATCTGAGGTCTGGAAGGCAGGTATCCGGTACCGGGAGGAATAGCGGGTACCACTACGCTATCGTCTTCAGAAGGCGTTAAAGGCGGGTATAAAAATGGCGGCGAATACGTGGAGGATGGCGGAGTTTCATCCGCGAACACTGGTGGCAGGTATATCGCGGGGGGTGGAGATGGTACGTCGATAGAAATGGGCGGAAAGGGTTGAGGGTAGAAGTACCCGATGTCGTTTGTCGGATACGAAGCACTAAATGCGGGCGAGAGGAAAAATAGTAGACCGCACAGCGTAAGGCACATTCTGACCATTGTTTATTTTTCGATCTGCTGCGCTTTTATTTATAAGCTTTTAATAATACGGAAATCGTGACCGAAAACCTGTTGTCGTACGGCCCAAATCGTGTAGTAGTGACATATCGTGTAAATCCTCGAAGAAATTTTCGGTAGCGTTTTCCTTTACCGTGGCTGGTCTACAAGTAGGTATAGTTGTGAAGAGCAACTTCGGAAAGTTGACGAAATTAACGAAATTAAAAACTTCCCTCTCACAAATGTATTAAATATGGCGACTGATTGTAAATTGTAAAATATATTCGTTAATTTAATTTTAATACAAACATACAGGGTGTCCAAACAGCGTGTCAAAGTTTATTATTTGTTTTAGAGCAAATGTTAAATACAAAAGAAACAATTTAAAATTATTTTCAAATATGTGGAAAACCAACTTATATATTATGACATTAGCAAATAATTCCCCTTATACTCAATCATCCAATGTAGGGTTGTTATGGATTATATTTAGTGTTATGGATTCTTTCACGAAAATTAATATTTTTCTTTTGACTCGACGATTTGAATTAACTTCAAGACAAGTATGGGATAAAATTTATAGGATAGATAGGATGAAATTTACAAAAAATTGTTGGCCAAATCAAATTACAGCAGTCGAAAACGGCGTCAAAAATATAGCGCATTAAACATAGGGCAAAGATGGCCATAAATCCGAACAGTCAGTATATTATGTATAACCCTGTATATTTGAATATAATTTCAAATTGTTTCTTATAACTTTTTTTTCTAATTTCTCCTCCCCCTCCTCCTCCTGCGTATGTTTTTGTTTTTGTTGAGTCAAACTAGGTAATGTTTCGTCAATCATCCTGTTGACTTCTTCAGAGCTTGACTGAAACTGACTCACATTTTACTCTGTACCTATATTGTTTGCGGGGGGCGCAGCTAAATGAAGGACATAAACACCGTCTCGGATGACTGATTCCCATATTGGTGACAGGTATAGAGTGTCGGTTAAGATTGTTAGGTTGTTTATAGATTTCTATAGACTCTCGGATTTTTCATTGGTAGAAAAACTGATTACATGCAAGGATTTTAGTTTTATCGAATAAAATTTTATGTCCGGTTTTATGAGTGTGCTCGGCAACAGCTGATGAGATTATTTGTGTTAGTCGTAAGGCTCTTTCGTGTTCTTTGAGCCTAGTTGATATTTTTCGTCCGGTCTCGCCAATGTATTATTTGCCGCATATGCATGGAATACTGTAAACTCCTGACATCTCAAATGGAATTTTGTCTTTGACGGACCGAAGATGTCCGTCAAAGCAAAAACCGACGCAGGAGGAATCCAGAAGTTTTGTAAAAAGTAGGTCTCTACCTGTCATCAATATGGGAATCAGTCATCTGAGACTGTGTTTATGCCCCTCATTTAGCTTCGCCCCCCTCCCGCCCCAAACAATATAAAATCATGTACAGAATAAAATGTGAGCCAGTTTCAGTCAAACTCTGAAGAAGCCAACAGGATGATTGGCGAAATGTCAGCTAGTTCGAATCAAACAAAAACCGACGCAGGAGGAAACCAGAAGTTTTGTAAAAAGTATTGCAGTAGCCTGTGGAAGTTTCACACACTATTTGGGCAACCTGTATGGAATATAATGTCGGTCAAATGTCCGTTCTTTTCTCAAAATTTTGAGCCACATTTTGGAACAGCTTTCAATATTAGTCAATTGGGGCAGCAAAAAATCGCTTATTATGGTTTGGTTGCGGGGAGAATTCACGGTAACGACCTTTCCTTGATCATTTAAAAAAAAAAGGAGTCGATGATGCCGCCTGACTACAAACCGCAGATCTTTCTTGGATATAATGGTTTTATGAGCACTGTTTGTGAATTTTGTCCCATATCCGCCAATTTTGTTTGTTTACATAACCGCCTAATGGAAAATGGGTTTCCTCATTGATTGGTTGATTGATGATAACGAGAAAAAACTACTAGAATTTTACGAAGTGGTGCAATAAATTTTTAAAAATTTTGATAATAAATTTTCGTAACTAAAATCCATTGTTCAAGAGAGTAGCGCTCCATGGTTAAAATTGTCCAAGTTTTTACTAAATTAAATGTCTCGGAACCACATCTTAATCCTTGACATGTCATCATTTGACAGTCTATTACTTTCTTCCTTAGATTTGTCTTCCAGTATACTTGTAGATCCTGGCATAATTTAGCTGAGAATAACATAAACAGCTAAGCAGTTTGTAACTACGTTTGAAGTGTGATATTAATTTACTGTCTTATCGGGTCACTGAAGAAATCGTTTTTGAGGCATTTTTAAAATTTTGTTACTTCTGAATTTCTCCACAGTGGGTGGAACGGAATAATATTAATTTCAGTCAAACTGTCATTGTTGAGTTTATAGGTGTGAGTATGCCTCAACAGAGTACAATACTGCATGTAAATTTGACAAATTTCTTATGTACTTCCCGTTCAAGCGGAAACCACTTTGCACATATTTTTTGCATTTTTTTATTCAAGAGATTAATCTACGCAGAATACAATTTTTTTCGGAATCTTTATTCTTTAAAAACTCCAATATTAATATATGGTATCTACGCGAATATGACCACAATAAATGTGATGAGAAAAGTTGTAAATACAACGCAAATAATTTTTTAGCATGACCAAGTTTTTTCAAATAGGGCCCTATTGGGAACATAGACAACCAATACTTTTTCTTCAACATTTTGAAACCAAAATTAAAAAATAAGCTCACATGAAGGAAAAACCGAGATCTGTATTAGCCATTGATTTTGGATCATGAAAATCAATTTGGTAAATAGTTTTTATTGCGGTCACAGCCGCCTAGATACAATTTGCAATATTAAATAAAAATTTAAAAACAAGGTTATATATCCTTATGTAGCCTACTATATCCTTCGTGGAATAATCTCCTTAATATATGGTTAATATATGAACTGTACTAAAAAATATATTCAACTTACCAAAAAAGATTCTTGATAACTCATTAGTTTAATTAAACAAAAATAATTTTCATTTAGATAGGAATTTATACACTGGAATAATATTAATTTAATCTTTTTTCTTTATCTTTACATAATATTTTTTTTGTATTATACGCATTATAAAGATCAGAATAAATGAATATAAATGTTTGAAATGAAATTGCTTGTTATATGCACCGTTTTATAAAAACTGTTTTTTACTGTTTTTTAGTTCCATTAAAAGTTAGTTAAAGCTGCGATTAAAGATCCGGATTTGGCACATTACGTTGTACTTATCGAAATCCCTCGTAAGCAGATTGAATTTCGGGAAGATTATGTTGTCGAGTGGCAAATTAATCATTTGGTTGTTAATTGTTCTCTCGTCGCTGGCGATATCGAGTTTGCAATGAGGCGAAATTTACAGTTTGGCCTGATTGTTTTTATTAGCTGACGAACTACATATACGGGTTAATAGGGTATTAAATTAATGGCGTTTTGGACATGCCTTATAACAGAAGACGCGGAAATTGTTTCGCGCCAGTATAAGTAAAATAATTAATTATGCCGTTCGGTCGCATCTCGGCAAGTATTTATTGGTGATAGAATGTTACCCGTGAAAACACAGGTAAATCCGTCAAAAGAAAATGCTTTAAATTATTATTAACTTGTCAGATTAACCCCTGGGTCATGTAAGAATCTAAGTAAAAACTTGGGTAGCATTTTCCAAAATTCAAAAATCACAACCGCAGAAGTGAGAGGAAAACATTCTATCTCAAAAACCGTTTGTTCTACCCAAAAAATTCTTCAACCAGAAGATGTGCGATTTGGGACTTGAAAACTTCTCTGCCCCTGATGTATCAACAATATATAGGGTGTGTGGATTATTCACTTTGGCCATAACTGAAACACCGTAGTTCAGTTGTCGGTTTCTTACCCATGTCTATTTAGGCCGTATAGCAGTCTTGCATTTAAAATTTTCATATATCATACAGGGAGTACAAACACGTACAAAATGTGACAATCGGACATCGACAAGCATTTTTACAAAGTTTTGGATATTTTTTTTGGATTATTTAGGGTTTCAGAAAAATATTGTTTCTGAAAAACTGTCAGCTCTTAAGAGAAAAAAGCCTTGAACCAATAAACAGTAACTTTTATTTCTGGTGTTTTATGTATGGGTAAAAGATTCTCGGAAAATTGTCTTTTTCGGGGTTAAATTAGTAGTCGTAAATGGAAAGTCTTAAAAAATAGGGCAATTTGTTTTCAACAGTATCGCAGGCCGCAGCTAAAGCTACAATTTTTATATCCACGGTTTTCGTCTATCATTTGTCTATCTACTCGAAAAAATTGGATTGTAAATCGCCGGTTTTGGCAATAATTTGGATATATGAAAAAATTTAGTTGGAAATCGCTGTTTCTGGCAAAAAAAATACATTTACACAGGGAGAATGCATAAAAAAACTCTATTTTACGAAAATTACATCATGCATTGACCAGGACGCAAAACAGTTGACTCCTCTAACCCAAGATTGTGAGAAGCGACTTCTGCAAAATACTTTTTTTTTAAGATTTTATTATGGCAAAGTTTCTTTTGGTTAGAAATATGAAGTGATTCATACTTTCTGAGATATCGGAGTTATCATTATTTAAACACCCTGTATATGTTATGGCAATATTACATATGTTTTACCTACATAAAAATAATGTTATTTAGTGGCCGTCCTTGAACGTATGTAGAATTGACAAACAAACAAACAGTTTTAATTGGTTTTAAGAATAATCTTTTTATACGATACTAATAATATTTTTGAAGTAGAGAATTTTTTTTGTTTTTCGTAGTACTCACAACGATCTGTGGTTTTCTTTATTTAGTCCGGCTCGATGGTTTGGTATGGAACCTACCGCTGTGGGTGCCAAAGAACTCAAGCTGCGGACGCCTAGCCTAGTGACGTCGAACCGCGTGCGCCGTAAATTCAGTATTCCGATCTCGCTGCCTCCGGGAGGCGGGCTGAGCCCGCCGGTGACGGAGCACGCAGCTTTTCGAAGAAGGTTCAGTAACGTAGGGGACGTGGTCACCAGGAAATTATCCACCACTATAGGATGGAGGACAGGCATTAGTGGTCAGTGCATAAATCATATCGCTGTACATCGCAATCATTGTTAAATCATTTCAATGTCAAACAAAATTTAGTTTTGGTTATTTATATGTGACATAAACTATATACAGTGCTTCGAAGACAGACCCTGCCCCCTTCCAGCTTTTGAACAAAAAGAAAAAGTCTTTTTAGTGGGACCTTTTTGAGGATATTTGAACCAAGCAACAGTTATCTTAAATTAAACTAATGTATTTTGAAAGGCATGGTTTACATTTTTAAAATTGGTGTATAGTTTCCTATGAGATACACGCCCAATCCTTAAAAAATTAACTTTTTATCAGATAAAAAGAAAAATTTTAAATGATGTCATTCAAATGACCTCCGCGACTCATGTGGCATGGTAATTCGTTTATTGAAATTTACTATCACTTTTTGACAAAATTCAGGTTCTATGCCGGCTATTTCGCGTCTTATCTCCTGTTTTGTTTGGTTACACTCTGCTTTTTAGATACCCCAAAAAAAAAATCTAGGGGAGTAAGATCACATGATCGCGGCGGCCAATTGATATTGCCGTTACGTGAGATAATCCGACCAGGAAACTTGCCCCGCAGCAATTGCATCGTTTCTCTGGATGTATGACAAGTGGCTGCATCCTGTTGGAACCACAAATCTTCAATGCCCATACCTTCCAACTGCTTCCAGAAAAAATCAGATATCATGTTTCGATAGCGAACACCATTAACCGTAACAGCGTTCTCCGCATTATCCTCCAAAAAAAAAGGGCCCATTATTCCTCCGCACCAAAATGCGCACCAAACCGTCACTTTCTGAAGATGCATTGCTTTTTGAATAATCTCTCTTGGATTTTCTAATCCCCAAATACGAGCATTGTGTTTGTTTACGAAGCCACCAACGTGAAAATGTTCCTCATCGCTAAAGATGATTTTCGTTGAAAAATGAACCCCTTGTTCTCGTATCCATTCTGTAAACACGCGGCGCTATTGATGATCTCGAGGTTTCAACCCCTGAGTTATTTGGACTTTATATGGGTGTAGATGCAAGTCTTTTGTTAAAATTCGCTGTGTGGTTGAATACGTAACGCCCACTTGCTGCGATCCATGAGGAATCGATGTGTTTGGATCTTCGGCTACACTTTCGTAAGCAATGGCAATATTTTGATCTGTCCGACCTGCACGAGCACGTTGAGGGACTTTGAGGTTAGTTACAGATCCAGTTTGCTCAAATTTTTGAATCACATTCCAAATTGTCCTCTTAGAAGGTCGATCTTGCGCGCCGAAAAATTCATGTAGAGCCCGAAATGCATTTTTTCTTGATCGACCATTTTCATAATAGGCTTGCACAATTTTTACACATTGTTCAGTCGTCATGAATCTCATATAATAATACACCGATCTAGCGTGCGGGACGCGTCACTTTACCATGTCAATTTCGTTTCCCACGGATCCGAGCCACTTCGGACATTTCCGGGATTTTACCGCACGGATTTGGGAGCAATCGGATGTTTGTCAATTCTGTCATGTCATGACAGTGAATGTATTGTTTTTTTGCGAAAATGTACGGTAAACTTTCTGACTCACGAGTTTATTTGACACGAGCGCAGCGAGCACTTGTTGCGTAACATTTGATTAATAATTTTTCAAAGAATCTTACTTAATCTTACAGTAATACTATTCACAAATCTTCTGGTTCTGCCTCGGTTGTTGATGAATTGAACTTGCTAACGTTTCGCCAATCATCCTGTTGGCTTCTTTACACTTAACCGAAACTGTTTCAGAACATTTGTGAATGCCATTTGATTATTATGTTACAAATTTAATATTTCAGGCAATCCTCCCCAAGAAATCGTAGCTGTGGGACGAGCTATGTGCACCCTTTACGTGAGAACAAGACTGAAACGAGCAGGGTTGTTCAACAGGAAGCTAGGACTGACGAGGGTTAGAAGTGTGGTGGGGACTCTAGATGGGTGCAGCAACATCGTTAGGGACATCTTTCCGTGTAATATTGCGCGATTGTATTGTTATAGTGAATAAGTGTAGTTATATACAGGATTTTTATGTAACTAAACTTGAGGCAAAAGAATGCACATAAAAGTAGCTGAAATAAATTTGCTAAATATACAAAAGCAGAAAAAAGAAAATGATAGAAATTTGTTTATCAAAAATATTAGGATGTTCATTAGAATTAATTGTACTCTAATTGGAGCTAACTCAACCCCATAGACCAAATGTTAACCCTTTACTTAAGTAATCTAAGTATTAAGTAATTTCAAATTTCAATAAGATCGATGGAAAGGTTAAGAACATTTCTTTTTAAGTTTGAAAAGCATTTTATAAATTAGGTTAGCTCATGAGAATTCAAAAAATGCTCTTTGAGAAATATTAATGTTTTTGATATATTATGTAACGTAAGAAAAATAAAAGCAACCGTTTGATAAAATATTTCATGACTATAAAATTCTCAAATAAGTGGAAAACAACAATAAAAAATCAATAAATTTTTATTCATTCATTTAATCATTTAGTTAGTCATAAGGCAATTTATCTAGGTAGAGTTTTTTTAGGTATGTCGTGTGCTTGCACAGAGCTCGAAAGGATGCACCCCAAGCTTTATAGCAAAATTCATCGTCATACGGGTCCGGGCCCAACCGAGGGTAACGTGGGGTTATTGCTGGCATTGGGACATCACATTTTACGATCAGAACCGACATGGGGAAAAGTTAGTTGATAAACAACGCTTGAGAAAAAAAATAAATCGATTTTCTTTGATAGATCGTTGCAATTTATTGCATAGCTGGTGGTTTGGCGGTAGACTGCGTTCGGCAAGGTCAGCCAGAACAACTGCACCTTATCCTGGAAGATATGACGGAACTATTCGAAGAGAGGATTGCTTACTGGATTCAAGCTAACGGCGGTTGGGTAATTAAAAGTTTTTTTTCTCCTATTTTTTCTGGTTCGGTTTATAATCTTCGAGTTTTTTAGGGCGGACTTGGGTCGCATTGCCACCAAATGAACCAAGAAGTGTCCGTGGGACAGTATTTGACCATCTTTGGCCTCGTCACGGTGCTGTTTTTGGTCGCGTATCTGCTAGTTAGATTTTGTATTAAAATAGGTACTTAAATATAGCTGTTTTTTGATAATGTGCTTTTTATTATTATTTACCGTTCTTCGTACGCCGTTTTTTTAATTGAGTTGTGCACGTCCCATATTCAAAAATTCAGAATACCTATGCCATCTCGTTTTCATTACATTAACGAAGTTAAGCGTCGGCCACATTTATTTTTAGAACTTGTGGGTAGATGTCGCGAAGTCCGAATGCAGCATTGCCAAAAAGGATTATATGTATACAGAAAGGATAACCTATAATTTAGCATTGACCAAATCCTTCATGGGTTTTCATTAAATGAGAATAGATAATGGTTACATTTACATTTTTGTTCTATTAGATGTTTAACTGAACGTTACAAACAGTTTTCAAGTCGTTTTCAATCTGTTTGTGTAAGTTTAATCAAAAATTATAACTAACAACTGACAAGCCTCCTTTTTATTTGTCTATTTAGATTCTACAGGTACTTATTTAAGTTTTTTTATAACTTTTATTGTGGTTCTCTACAATTTTTTGATCTGTTATATGTAATCTCAGAGTAAAAACAGTGAAAATCTAAATACATTATTTATCAAAAAAGTGCTTTGCCTCCTTCCATTCAGTTGCGCCATCTAGTTGGCGGAATATTAACGAATTGAGACTCTGTCGTATTTCTCAAATATCATCCATGCCATAGATCCCTTTAAGCATAATTCTAAACTGTGATCAACTATCCAGACGTGGACTGTTCTGTGACGCCTGTGTTTTAAAAATAATTTTAGTCTGTGAGTATTGCGTTAGTGCAATTCGTCGGCTGAGGAGGTGCGTTGCTGTACGGCAAACAGACGGTCTCAGTGGGGTGCAAAAATTTAAAATTTACAAGTAACGAAATGGCGTTGTTTCGCATAACTACCACAAGATTCGCCGACACACAGGTAAGATTGTTTTTTTCTTATTTTTCTTTCCCTAAATGATAGGTATTTCCCACCATCCTTGACCATCGATTTTTGAATGGGGATTTGGCGCCTCGAGCTGTGATTTAAAAAAGTCAAGGAAATTTCAGATCAGTACACGACATTTTGGTGTGTGAAATCGTAGTTTTTAATACACAAATTTAGTCAAAGACGTCCTTGAATGTGAACTAATGATAGTTACGTAAGGTTTATCCGAAACCACTTTTTATGCCTTGGAGGTTATCTGAAAAATACTCACTGATCATAAAGTACCATGTTCCTACTGGGATTTTGTGAAAATTGGTCAATAATCACTTTTTAAAACCACAGTAGAATTAACTAGTTGTAGTTATATTATTAACTTATTAAAGTATAAATTTTACTAACACTTTAATAAAGCTTACGATAGTTTGATGAGGGTATATAACGGTAAAAATTAGTAATTCGGAAGTAAGGTAAGATATTATTTCTTAAATTCCACAAATAGGTATACTTAAAATAGGCTAATTAAAATTACTTTAGTTCTCGTCTTATCTTTCGAGGTTCGAGCCTCTAAAGATTACACACGTCGGTGAATGCTTTTACTTCGATTTATCTCGACTTGAACAATACTTTATAGGAATTTTTGTCGATTTTGATAGGCGCCTATCGATTGAAATTGATCTGAAAAAGATAAAAAGAGGTGACCCTCTAATCGTACAATATATGGTCCCACTCGTATTCAGCTTAGTTTTTTTATCAATGGTTCATTAATAAGAACATCAAAAGAAAAATTGTAAAATCTACTCATGCAAATGTATTTTAATGCAATGCAAATACACGCTTCTTAGTGGGTCGTCTAATTTCTAGATATGTTGAAAGAAATATTTTAGTTATAAGCCTTGGGAGTCCAGGTAGGTGACCTTGAAAATGGTTCTATGTTAATTTGCTCACGGGAATATAACTAAGTGCATGTTATGTTAAAAAATTCTAAATGATATTTTAAAAGCATATTGCATATTGCTAATGGTCACGGTAAATATATTTTCATTCCGATTACGGGCGGGACCTTGAGTGCAATAAGGAAAACTTGTCATTTCTACCGTTAAGTTATTTCATTCCTTTCTCCGTCAAAATTCAATGTAGCTGATATTTAGTTAGGGTATGTTGGGACAAAAATGGGTTTCGCCTGTTTTTCTAGCTAGATATTTGTTAGACGTTCCTCCTCGTACTTTCTAAATAATTATTTCCCTGTCCTGCACCACCTTATTTGAAGAGTTGATTGTAAAGAAGCACTTAAAACGGGTTGTTCAAGACATTTACTTACTTTAAAATCTTTATTTCTTTTTGCAATTAGTGGTGCTTGTTCTAACGGCTATATTTCGAATCTGTCTAGTCAACTTTATCAAGTTTATTAAACCATATTTTTTTCGGAACCTGTCTACGGTTTCCGCTTACTTGCCCACCCTGTATATATATTTTTTGTACCTTGACACATTTTTTTTTAACAGAAGATTGTTCCACAAGTGAGCGTCATTCTGAGACAGCTGAGTGATGCTTCTACCGATCTCAAAGCCGTTCTGGCCGCCAAAATTCCGAAGGAACAAGAACGCATCGTGAGCTTCCGCAAGAAGCACGGCAACACCAAAGTCGGGGAAGTTACCGTCGACATGGTAAGTTGTCCGGCTCGCCTTGTATAACTTGTGTTTTGTTGAAGAAAACCGATAACTCAAATCGAAGAAATCATTACATTATCACGTCGCGTCCTTTTTGTGATCTTCGTTTATCTCTGCTTCGGTTATGTAATCCAAAAAAAAGCAATGCAATTGCCATTCCGAGCGGGTGTGCTCTGGGTTATCTTCATTAGTATAATAATGGCGTGACATCAATAATGATTTGTTCAACTATTTATCGGGCTTACGGTGTCCTTGCTGCTGAATATGTTCGATTGGCGCTATTTTAAATTGAAATTACTTGCACGCAAACCCGTTTTTAGGCAAAAAAAGTACGACAGTCATCATCCTAGCGACGGTACTCAAATAGAGTATATATATCTACAAATACGAGCCGTCCAAATCGAAATTGCATATAGCGTTAAAACATATACGTTGCATTATTAATGGGTTGTTGTTCAACGTTTTGGGTTTATTTTTAGGTTGTTTTGGGAACTTTGGACGGTGAACTCGAAAATTAAAAATCGTGCCACCAAACTACATAACTTGAATAAATTTATCTGTTCAAATTTATTAAGTGCTAATATGGAAAGAGCTATCCAGTTTTCTTTTTAATTGAGCAATTACGCACTTAATCTAATATTAATAAAAAATCACGCCGATGACGTTGGGATTGCATTTTACGATAAGATTAAAGTGACGTCAACAACAGAAATTTTTATTATCGAGGTAAAGTCATTTATTTACTATTTATTTTTGTAAAATCAAACTGGGAAGTTGATTGACGTGACTTTACAAAAATCCAAATAGCATTAGACGGCTGTATTGAAAATTGCTTTCGCTGACGTCACATTAAACTTGTCGTTAACTTTCTGAAAGATATTTATTCACTTAAGCCGTCTGGGTCTATAGATTTGAAGGTTTCCAAAAGTTACGATGTTTATTTGCCAAGTCGTCGGAGTTTCTACAAAGTAAATTTGCTTTAAGCTTGTTTTAATGAATAAATATATCTTAGGCACAGTACGCACAGACCTCTAAAAATGTAATTGTATTGCTTATTTTACAAATTCGGAATTAACAAATACTGTGTTCGTCAAATAAGGATTTGCGATGTTGTTAAGCCAATAAATTTATCACTACCACATGATTCAGTTTTTAATGTGGCTTTAAAAATTTGCACCTCTCTTATCGTAGAAATTCCGTGGCCAATTTTTTCAACTAAAGTAGTTAAACAAATTTATGAACGTGCATTAAATTTATATTTAGGATTAGACAATTGTGGTGCGTAATTTAAAAAGTATTTTGGGATGACTTTGAAAATTAAAGCTATATCTCCAAATAATCATTCTAATTTATTCTTGGAGTTAAAATTATTCATGCTTCTAAAGGCAATTTTTTTGTTTTACCGCGAGGCTGGCGACAAAAATGTTTTCTTTCAAAAAGTAGAGATTGACGTGCCTTACTGGATTTTGTAAAACAAAAAAGTTGAGTAGGTAGCTTTTCGTCAAGTCTTCACTTGAGTCTCTATAACAATGTGTCTCCATAAATTTGAGATTACTAAATAACTAGACCAGACTGACGTTCATGTAACCGCAGGTTCAAGATCATGAACGTTCTTAAATTCTAAAAGGCTCACAAACTCGTTCTCTTAACTCGTGTTCCCATCTTCTATAAAGAATTTTGACTTTAGTGTGGGGTTTTAAATCGATTTATAGATGTACGGCGGTATGAGAGGTATCAAAGGCCTGGTCTGCGAAACTTCAGTGTTAGATCCGGATGAGGGTATCAGATTCCGCGGCCTATCCATCCCCGAGTGTCAGAAGGTCCTTCCCAAAGCTCCCGGCGGTAACGAGCCCTTGCCCGAAGGTCTTTTCTGGTTGCTCATAACCGGCGACGTACCTACCGAGGCCCAGGTGAAAGCCATCTCCAAGGAGTGGGCCAACAGGGCCGAACTTCCTGCCCATGTGGTAACCCTCCTCAACAATTTGCCGGCGACCGTGCACCCCATGTCTCAACTCTCTGCCGCGATGACCGTCCTCAACAGCGAAAGCAAATTCGCGAAAGCCTATGCCAGCGGCGTCCACAAGTCCAAGTATTGGGAATACGTCTATGAAGACACGATGGACTTGATCGCCAAAGTACCGGTCGTCGCAGCAACTATCTACCGTAACACTTTTAAAGATGGATCTGGTGAGCTCTTTTTTTGTTGTCTTTTTTATCTCTTGTCTGCATTTTCCGATACCTATTTATTTGCAATGCGTTAACTAACTCTCACTTAGACTTCGAATTGCTCTAAGGACGATTCTGCCGATAAATGAAAAACAATTAAATATTGAAACCTGATAGAAATAAATGTATAGCTTTTTATAGTTCAAATAATTACGCTAGTAGTATCTGGATATCGATGATGGCATACTTGTGCATACCAAAACTGAAATGTTATTTATTGAAAACAATATTTTACAGAAACGCAAAAAAACATAAACAAGGCTACACCTAGTTCACAAATAAAGATTTTGGCTCATTGCCATTATGCCACCAAGACCAAGTTAGATCTAAAGAACACCCTGGGATCCTAGCAGGGCGTTTGACTGTATGAACCACGAAATTCTTTTGAATAGGATGGACCAATACGGAATTCGTGGAATAGCTCAGAACTGGTTTAAATCATTCTTAACAAATTATATACAGTATGTTGAAATAAGGCAGGAAAAGGGAAGTTTGTTTATGGATGTATAAAAATGAAAATAACTTACAAAAAAATGGAGATTTTCACTATTATAATACACGTAACAAAGACTGTTTCTCTATAAAAAAAAATAGACTAGAATTTTCAAAAAAACATTTTGCGCACACGGGTGTCAGAGGCTACAATAAACTTTTGTCCCGAGCCAAAAAAGCAGTAGCAATATAAACATTTTTAAATCCAAAAAAAAAATTTTACTTATTAATGTTTGTTATCACTGTATTGTTCTGTCAGAAATTTTTAATGTGGTTTTCTGTCTCATTTGCGGGATCTATATTGTGTACCTAAGTTTGACCTAGTTAACGAAATCTATAATACATGGATTGTTTTCTAAATATGTGGAGTAATAAAAATATAGAATAAAATAATGTATTTTAAATAAATAAATAGTAAAGCACATAGCACAGTCTACTATAAAAGGTGTTTCACTTATATTTATATTTTGTTTAAAAAAATTCCGCACTATTTAAAAACATCTCTGGGCCCATTTAAATATCAATATATAATTAATATTACATGAGCGACTTTCTTTTGCTTTTTTATGTAGTTTTCTTTAAGTGGATATCGTAGAAGTAATTCTTTTTCTGTCATTTTTCCTTGTTTTCGTGCAGTGCTTTTTGTAGAGGATTTAGAACTTTAGTGTAATTTGCATTGTCAACATTAAAAATATATAGTTTACCTTGAGAGCTCAACTAGAATCTTCTTTAAATTGAATTTCCGCCTCCTTTTGGCTTGTAAAATTGGTTATCGCATATAGATGCTGATTTAAAAAGAAAAACAATACGGTAAATTAATACAGGCAATTTTAGAATTGGCTTTATGGTTTTGCTTAGTCTACGTGTTTCCCCTGATATTAATACTGATTTTGTATAACGTGAGCGTATAAGAAACGTATTTAATAAAATTCTCAACAAATTAAAGGTATTGGCGCGATCGACACGACGAAAGATTGGAGCTACAACTTCGCACATATGCTCGGCTATGACAACCCCGAATTCATCGAACTAATGAGGCTGTACTTGACGATTCACAGCGACCACGAAGGCGGCAACGTGTCGGCGCATACCGTCCACCTCGTCGGATCCGCCCTCAGCGATCCCTATCTCTCTTTCGCCGCCGGCATGAACGGTCTAGCGGGTCCCCTCCACGGCCTAGCCAACCAAGAAGTACTCATTTGGCTTATGAAGCTACGTCAGCAGATCGGCGACAAGTATAATGAGCAACAGTTGAAGGATTTCATCTGGAAAACGCTCAAATCTGGTCAGGTGGTGCCCGGATTCGGGCACGCGGTCTTAAGGAAAACCGATCCCCGATACACGTGCCAGAGGGAGTTCGCCCAGAAGCATTTGCCGGAAGATCCGCTGTTTAAGCTCGTATCGGACATTTACAAAGTGGTGCCTCCAATCTTGCTCGAACTCGGCAAGGTAAAGAACCCGTGGCCCAATGTGGACGCCCATTCGGGCGTTCTTTTACAGGTAAGGTTACTTGGTTATTGAACAGGGTTATCAGCCATCCAGTATTTCTATAGGTTTTCCCAGTAAGGGTCAGGGAGTTATATTAATTTTAGCCAAAATTTCTGAATTGATGAAAAACTAGAAAAAAATATTTCATAACGATCTTCTTTAAAAGTTTATGATATATCTTATTTTTGAGAAAAAAAGATTAGAAATTGTTTATGTTATTTCTGTATAATACCACAAAGGCACCACTTTTTATACATTTTTAGAAATACCGGCTTAAGTATATACAAAATCCTAACAATTTCTGAATGCAATTTTGACCAAGTAAGCTTTTAATGTATTGTATTTGAGTATGGAAGTTCCCTCATTGGCAAACTTAACCTCTGTAGAAAGAAAATTATTAGAATATATCAAGCTTAGTCGGCCTATCATTAAAAGTTTATTTGGTTCAGACTATATGAGAGCCTACTCACATTTTCCTGGACTTCCTGTGTAAAAAAAACGTTGTAGTGATAAAAAAAATAAATTTCAGTATTACGGACTGAAAGAGATGAACTACTACACCGTTCTGTTTGGAGTTTCGAGGGCGCTGGGAGTGTTGGCGTCTCTCGTGTGGGATCGCGCCCTCGGCCTGCCCATCGAAAGGCCCAAGTCGATGTCAACGGACGGCCTCATAAAAGCGCTCAAAGCGAATTAAGTAACAGTCAACCTAACCGCAAATTTAACTGTAAATTTAGAGCAGAGATGAAAAGCAGTCGTCGAAGCCGAGTTTTGCAACGACTTCGTTCGGGTTTTTATAATGTGATTGTCTGAGTGATTTTAAGTTATAGTACTTTCGGTGTTCGCGCTGCTCCTCATATAGATACAAAAGTTCAAAGCGTCAGTTTGTCAGGGCATCTCTCTGGACCTATTTGTTTTTATTTATTTTATTTATAACGGGAAAAGCTTTTTCTTTCAGATGTTCATAATATAGGCTCGGAGGACTCAAGTATTTAACGTTATTGTACAGTTTTTTTTGTATAGTTGTTGAGTAATTGAAAAGTAATATCAATAAATAAGACAATACTTATTTAAATTAATTGGTGTTTTAATTTGACCACGACGTATATAGAAATTTAAAAAAAAAATCCCTTTTTCAAAATTACAAAATTTAACATTTTTACAAATGCTTCTGTTGGTAGAACCTTTAAAAAATAAAATGCAACAAAATCTCACAAAACAGAAAATAATATATCTTTTGGAAGAAAATTACTTTTTTTTCTTTTACACTAAACATGTTTAAAAACGAATTGAATTTGACATATATTATCATATACCTGATGATTTTTGATATATATTCTTAAACGTGGAGCCATCATATTTTAATGATTTTTTTTATTTACTAGTAAAATAACTACAAAATGAAATAATTATTAAATAATAATAATATATTTACCAAAACATTAAATAATTTACAGTTATTCTACTTTTTTATAATACAGCAAATACAATACAAACCCACTAAACAAATCTCTTGACCGCGGGCAGCGTTAATAAATATATTATATTTTTCACGAACTTGTAACGCAATTAACTGTCTATAGCACCACCAACAATCAACGATAGAATTAAAATTATTATTTAACTAACAAAGTGTATCTTAAGTTCTAGTAGATATAAACAACATAATAATTGAGCCAACAAGATAAAATCAACAGTTCAATGAATTATTTAAAAATATATTTAAAGATAAAATTAATTGCAGTTTTATGCCTACTATTTTATTTATTTTTTAATATAATGAATAATAAATACGTATTTCAAGAATCTATAAAAAAAGTTCAGTTATCCAAAGTTTACATTTTTTTTAAATAAATTTAGAGAATTTATTTTTTAATATCTTTAGGTAGGCAATTATAGAATTTTGGAGCAAGGTATGGCATGTTGATACTATAGTCTTCTTAAGAATTGGCAATATATATTTGTTACAAATAATATAGTAACACAATATAGGTGTGATCAGTTTACTTCAGGAGAATTTAACGCAATATATAACGCAAGTGTATTAAGGGCGCAGAAATCCTTTTTAACTTTGTGAGACTGACCGAAAATAAATAATAATTCTTCTTTTCAATCTAATATTTTCCTTGAACAATTTTCTGTAGTTATTACTATTCAAATTTCCAGTGGTTTTGACAAATTAAACTGGAACAAATTATCAGGTCTGGACAGAAATTTAAATTATCAATTTCAAATAAGAGGGTAAAATAATTGTATAAAAAAAAGGTTGAACACATGGTAAAAAGTTTCCTACTTTTTTCCGTTATAAGTTATCTCACTGTGATTACCTACTGCGTATATCTAATACCTACTGATTTAAAATGGTTTTCGTAGTTAAAATTAAATCCAACATAGCTAAAACTCCCACAAATTTAATCAGACCTGGTGTGAAATTCAAATCCAACAGGATTGCTTCTGATTAGAATGGAGTGGCTTAATCGTATAATAAATTCTACTTGAATGTCTCAACGAGTCGCAATAAATATTTATTTGCCGAGCCATTGGATTTTTAAGATCCGCTTTGAACTCTGGAATATAAGTATTGGAAAAAGGTACAACCGAAACACAATTAGGACTACGGGCTGTAATACCCATCCGGAACTGTAAGAACTTTGATCGGTGGGCCAGGAATCAACTTTATTTAGCAATACCAATTAATTACAACAGCATTCACTTCAGGTTATTTGTTTTAGTTAATTCATAATCATATTAAAATTTCTTCTGTTGGATTACTTATTATTAATGAGTACATGAGCTACTAGATATATAGATGCTCTGGCTATGCTGGTAATACAGAAATTTTTGAACCGACGATCAAAAAAATATTAAGGTAGGCCATTTAATATGCGTATGCGCGGTCATATGAAATTTCATTTTTAACCAATGACCTTGGAGCATTCAACAAACAACATGGCCGCTGACAGATCGTCAATAAGTTCGGGTGCGGAATTTTTACGGCAGCGTTTTGTCAAAATATGCCTAGTTTTTGTTAAGTTTGAGTAAAGTCTGAGAAAACGAGTTAAGTGTGAGGAAATCGCCGTTTAGACAGAAAATGGCACAAGGTTAGTGGGTGAAATGTAAAGGCATGCGGGGAATAGTATATTACCGTAACAGAGCAACTATGTTATCTAGATGTTTCAAACTAACCAGCAACCTAGCAACGCAAACACGAACATGGCCTATGACAGTTCGTAAATTCGACAGGTTTCAGTGTAGATCTAACATTATATTGTCAAAATATGTTCAGATCTCTTTAAATGTTCTGGAAAAGCAAGTTAAGTATGTGGAGATCGCTGTTTAGAAAGGAAATTCCGCAAAGTGAAGGTTAGCGAAACAAATATAGTGGCATGGGTGGAATATTGTTCCTTTCTCTATGAAAATATCATATAGCCAACCGCAATCTAGTTTTCTACCGGCAGCATGATTTTTGACAGATTGTGACGATTTACGATTGCAACTACAGCCGCTCTTTAGAGCTGGAGGAGAAAATATGGCTTAAATTTTTTGGCTGCTTCTGCTTTCAGCGATGCAGCGGAAGTCAGAAAAAATTTTGGTAAAATTTGGTGTCTTACCAAAATTAATCTATCCATTATTAATATGGTCTTGTGTTTTAGGGTTCGGTGTAGTCAGCGCTTTGTATAGGCGCTGTCTGGCGGTGGATACAGCCAATTTTTATCGATAACGATAATGATGACTATCCTATGTCGATTTATTGGTTGCATATTACTTTTTGTATGATATGTTCTACAAATCCCAAATAATTAATATTTGGTTGTGGGACTTAAGAATACATTAAGTGAAGTGGAATTATATCAGTTTACAATGCATTATTTAATCACCTTTTTGGTGGATACTGCCGAACAAAGGGAAATCGGTTATTGCTTTTGCGACCCTTACTCGATAATAAATTTAATTATTTTTGTGAGGTTGAGGACTGGTTATCAATAGGTGAGTTACTCAGTAAACAGATAAAGAAAAGAGGTGTCTGCGTCGAAACTTGTGATAGAAGTTCGCTTATAATTTTTTTTAATAATCAGTAGTTATATGATTTAAACTGCGATAACTAAATTTGCGTGCGCTACAATCATTAGGTTCGCAATGTAGTAATTTTTGACGATGCTGCATTTAGAGGTTATGTTTTTGGTTAGTGTGATTTTGTCAGTTTGGCGCTTCTCAAAAAGTGTTTTGTGTAATAATAGTAAAAGTATTAATAGATAATTAACTACCTATCTAAATTTCGGCTGTTTAATTTGTGAAATAAATTGCCCTTTCACTTATGAAACTCGTTCAAATTCCGTAACACTACTTTATAGCTCTAAATTTTTTATTCGCCATTCAACATATACCCGACGGCAAGCTTCTAAGTTATTTGGCTAAAAAGTCATTTGGTGGTGGCTGGTCAATCAGCCTTAGGTTGGTTATTATAATTTCGTAGCGCTATCCGCGGGTGCAAAACAAATTTCCTAAGTACTCTTTTCGTATATGCTTAACAGAGTTTTGTTTACTTCCGTAGACACAGAGGAACGCACCTACACAAATCAGAAATGTGCATCGAACCTAATATGAAGTCGAAGAGTGTTGATAATACGTAAACAAAACAATATTGATTTTATGAGATGTGGCTATTTTTAGATTGATATCCAGATACAAAAATGTCTTATTCGCGACGAATATTTCGTCGTTTTCATTATTGAACAAAAAAAAAATATATTTTAGTTTTCTGTGACCGCGAGCATTGAATTAGTTCAAATTTCTTCTAATTTCTAGTTCTAATTTCAATGAAATGAAGTATTGAGGATCCAAAAATGTACGACTTTACTCAAGTATTTGTAACCCTAGCCAATCCTCCTACTCTACACCCTTTATTTTAAATTGGAAGAAAGATCACGGACCATAACTTAAGAACGATGCCCCTGTCATGTGACACAACAAAGTCCACTCTCTAATAACAATATGTATAATAAAAACAAATTGGCTTTATTATCTATCCGCTTCGTGGCCGCACGATTTATGAAAGAAGAGTATATTGTTTTCTTATCAAATGATAAATAATGCTCAATAGTCAACGACTCCATCGTCAGCACAATGCCAGACATCGCAAATAACGTCGGCGATGATATTAATATATTATATTAATTATTGGTAAGACGAAACGACTTTCGCATTAAGCAGTGTGCTTTTTAAAGCTGGAAATAATAATAAATTAGTATTAAACATGGACGCACTATTATAACTGTTCATTTTCTTTCGGAAAACTGGCATCCTTTCGAAATCCTTGTAATTTGCAAAATAAATTTCTAAAGTTTTGTGATTAAGTCGTCATTGTCATATTTGGATATTTTCATTCCCTCGGAAGCTACAGGGTGATATGACTTCAAAATAAATACATTTATGCCAAAAAGTCTATATGTGTTGCATGAAGCGTGAATTGTTATACAACAAAATAAGGAAATTTTAAACTGGCAACTCGAAATAATGATGAACATTTTCCCTATCATGTCTTTGTTTTCTCTCTATACACCCCTCATATTATAGTGACAATTTTAAACGAGGTAAATGTGGTCCAAGGTGTAATCTAAATTTGAAACGTCTATCCTTCACAGCCGCACACTGTAGTCATACAATGAACGGAGAAATGAACTGAATGATCGGTAATGTTTGTCGTTGTCAGTTTAATTTCGCTTATTTAGCGCATTGCATTGGCTCGTTGTGCTCGGCTACTGTCACAGTCGTGGTTGCTCCGGGTGTGATGTCTAGATTTTTGCGGTCCTTCGATCCGGCTTTCGGTTCGAAAACAAAAAACCGCGTCGAAGTGGTGTGCTAAGCGAAAATTTCCCACGTGAACGAGCCACCAAAACGGAAAACCGATTTACCAAGTTTCAAATAAATTGTTATATGCTTGTTGGCGGTTAAAGTTGACGGGATGCAACGCATGCGCACTGACCACACTGCCGTTTCGTCAACACCGTGCGTTGTCGCGACCTTTCGTGAAACTTGAACCGATTTAGTATCATAACAACTGTTGCGTGGTAAATTTAGTTGCCAAGATCGATGGTAGAGGTTATTCGAAACGTCACTATATAAACACTACATTTTCTGTCGGAAAAACGCGACACCCGCGTGAATCTACTTCGTCAGTAGTTTGCGAACTCAATTCTCCTGTGATATAAACCGCTTTCCGCCTGTGATATGGTTATAAACCAACTTCGTCGTGAACTGTGATAAAAGGTAAGCCGGCCATTATTAATAACATGCGTATTTTTAGTTGACGATGCACCAGCGATCGAATTTAATTTAATTGCAATGGCGCTGGTTGAATAAATAAACAGGTAAGTGCTGATTGCTGGATGATTTGTTGGGCGTTCTTAATTTTCAAACTCATGTGGGTATACTTTTACCTACTCTGGCGTTTATTGCGTGATCTTCTTAACTCCTAATTCGTTAAATATTATGGTTATAAAATTTGTTTATATTTCAGTAGTGACACAATTCCGGGCAGGTTCAAAAACCCGAAATTACCACATACCCATGAGATTTAAATAAAAAAAAGAAACCGGTTTTGTGATAAATGGCCGAATGTAGTCAAAACAAATCAATAATACTAGAGTTAACAAAAATGCTGAAGTAAACACGATTAACATAAAATTATACTTAATTGGGAGGTAAATGTAAAACGTGTTGCCTATCGTACGTGATCAAATATCATAACCGCGGAACATGCTCTGTGCGTTAACATTACCTAATTATTGGCTCATTTGTAAAGGCGATTACTCCAGAATGTTATCGCGATGTTTACGTTCGAGCCGCCCGGAGCCAGTTTTTCCGAAAAAATAGGAAATAAAGTGATTTTACGGGCGATCGAACGAGACATGGCGCCATATGTGAATTAGTGTTTACACTTACTGGTATTAATTGCGCAGTTGACGGTAAATATACGGATGCCTACATTACAGAATCCGACATGTCATTGATACCAAAAATATCAAAAATGTTGTCAATCTTGGCATATTAAATGCGGACTATTGATGCCAAATGTCTGTCTGCGCTTGTCAAAACAAAAAATACCAATGGGAAGAATGTTAGAACTTGTTGAAGGTGCTGTAGAGTAGAGCGGGCATAAAAGGCAATGAAGCGTCAAATTCAAGTTGATGGATGCCCTTTGCCTTTGGCGCAAATAATTTAGGTATTACAATTATGTTAATGTTGATAAGTCTATGCACTAATTACACCTAAGTAAAGATGTTAGTTGGATTGTGGTGTACAATACATTACCGATGCAATTTATTATTTTAAGTATGATTTAAGGGGCTTAGAAAATCAGAAAAAGCGAATTGTTTTTTTCAACGTTTTACCTATTTGAATAATCGAATCTTGTCACATCAGCAATTATTTATCTCATTGGATTTGCGTTCTAATGTTCTTGGAAACAACATAATGTGTAATCGTATTATTACTTGTATTAACTCGTTTTAAATTGGGGAATACCCAGGAAATAATCACCCAATAAACACGCAATTTTGTTAGGGATAGAGGGAACCAATTTACAAACTAATCTTTCAAGTTTTTTCAGTGTTAAATTTTGCTTTGACATTTTTTTTTTTGCAAAACCAGCTACTGCCGACTGGGTAGGGCGCGTAAAAGGTTCGATGAAGAAAATTGTCACGCTTGCAACGCAGAACGCACATTGCAAGGAAATCAATAATAGCTTTCATAAATCGACGTCACCCGAACAATGTACCGGGGCCACTAAAATCGACGAATCTGCTCCCAATAATTGACGTCTCTATTAAACGGCCATTAAGAAAATCGTTCGGCAAGCAACTCCATTTCCTTGTCACAAAATAGATTCTGTCGCGTTTTATTTTTTTTAGATGCTCCTAATTATAATTAAGATGAAGAACCAAAAAAAAAAACCATAATGCTAGCTATAAATATAATTTATTGAAATTCTAAATCGGTAAATGATAAGTGAAGTGCTTGCTTAAAATTTGCGATTTCTCGCACTACCAAAAAGCATTTTTTTACATTATATAATTAATAATTATATAAATAATGTAGGTTTTTGTTGACGACTGGGGGAAAAGATAAGATAAGATTGCACGTCACGGCCCAGAAATCAATCACTGCGCTTCTCAGCTATGAACTGGCGTGGCGCATGCACTATCTTAATTATCAAACTGTCTCAAGGTGATCACCGCTATTATTTCACTTTTTAGTCTATCCAATTTTGTTTCAATTACCAGTACCATCAAATCCATCCCAGTTTCCAAAAAATAAAAAAAAAGTAAATATTGCTCAAAGATTCTTCGTTGAGTCGGTCCTACGACGTCTGCTTTTAAATTATGCGGTCCCGCGTTTACAAAAACTTATTTTTGCGCACAATTTTTTGTTCTGGTGACGTTGAAGGTAAACCGAATTTAATCCACGTAAATTGTTTCGAAACCGGTTCGAGCCGGTTTCGTCGGAATAAATTATAATTGAATAAAAAACAAAGTGGTAAAATATACCTACAACAACAATCTGGTCAACATTCAAATTTGACGTAGGCATGTATTCCGTTTTGGGCGTGATTGCACTCTCTCTATGAAAAAATGAGTCTATTAATTTAGGGTCATCCATAAATTACGTCATTCTCTTTCCCCCGATGTGATGTGGAATATTGTGATATTTTAACTTACTAAAGATTAAGTACTTTGGTTTCAATGTTTTATGAAAGAAGCGATACAACAATTAATTTATCCCTTTTATGGCTGCTACTACAACTTCTAAGTAAACGAGAATTCTCAATAAAACATCGAAATCATTAACTCGAATAAGGTACGCAAGCTCCTACTGGCAATGGCTTGTCGGCTAACGTAGTGTTTCTCGTTACTCGTAGTGGCTCGATGGTCGAGGAAGGTCGCATCCGTAAATAGTCAAATTTCTGCTGACTAGGCGTATTTTCGGTATTTTACACCAGTTGCCATTAAACAAACCTTGTTTGACATTCACATGCGAGTTGGGGCCAGTTATCCGAAATGAGAGCAAATGGGGTTTGCCTAATTCCATCTTACACAGAAATATACTTGAATAACAAAAGATGAATATCCAGTAGTTGTGTTAATAAAAAAGAACTTGGGAAGATGAACAAGGCCTCGTTCTGTAGCTGAAAAGAGCGATTCTCTATGATAAAGAACCAATATTAATTTAATTTGAAAAAAAAAAAAGCTAGACAACAACAATAATAAAAAAAGATTGCGTATTCCTTTCTTGCCGCCAAGACTAGTGGAATAAGAGTAGAAAAAATGATCGTGTACGCACAATAAAATTATGCCCACCACGGTCGGTGTAATGTGCAACTGGCAATTATTTGCTACCGATTACCCGTCCATTACTTGCATCGTGTGAGCGAAGCAGGACTTGGTCGTGAATTCATGCGTTCATAAACAATTTCACGAAGTACCGGGGCACTTCGATGCGTTGGGAGGACAAGCTCTTGCGCTGATTTTAGAATTAGAATTAGAAGTAAAGCTTAAACAAAGAAAAAGTAACCGATACACTATCAGGTGACACGTCTAACTAAGAAGTCTACAGTAAGGATTCAATACAGATAACGGAAAAAATCTGTTCCATTGTATTGTCTATCTCTCCATCATTATCATCTAATCAATAGCTTTATCGTTGCAACTATCATCCGCATAATTATGCAGATTATAGTAATATTTCACTCCACGTTTTGTTGTTATTTATTTCAGTTAAATGGGGTAGTCTTGACGCAGCATAAACCTCTCAATGAACTTTACTGAATATTTTTTACTCCATTTACAAATAAAAAACATTATTCTGGCGCTTTAATGGCCGCGGCGATGGATTTAGACCTGCTGCTTTATGCCCATACATTTTCCCTTCTTCTCCCGTAGTTCTAAGGTCTGAACGATTTGAGTCCGCTCCCCTAATGGCGGCCAGATGGTTAGGAGATGAATAGAAGTTTCCTCTCCTAAACATATCCTGCGTATGTTGTTGCCAACCCAAATGACGTCAGTGTCTTTCAGGATTCTTACCATGTACCTACCATATAGTCGATTGCGCGCGAATAAAAACGTTCACCTCCGGCAACGGAGTAACGGACAAAAAAGAAATCGATCAAAAATATGTAGCTAGTGCAAACAAGGAACAATATATTATTCTGCCATCTCGACCCTTACTCGACACACTGGCAAATATTGGTAACGCATCATAGAGCCTTTGTTTATTTTGACTGTGGATTTTTAGAGGTAGGAAAAGTAAGATAGGAAGCAACACCAACAATGAAAACAACAGACTCCCACCCAAAATTGCCGTCGTCCGTCTAACAGCGATAGTGTTTCCAAAGCCTAATTTTCAAGTTGCAACAAGTTGCTGCAATTCGACGCAGCGACTCGCTGCATTTTCTGGTTGTTGCCTGAGAATTTGTACACCTAATCTGTTTTCTTTTTTGACCCGAAATTTGTTCGTGCCATTCGCCGTTGGCCGTTATCAGCAACGTAACCTTAAAAATGCATTTCGATCGTCTAGCACACACACACACGTACACTGTAGACTATATACATACGTTACGATATACCTCGTATATGTTTGTCTTTCTAAAATTAGAACGGAGTTGTTTACCAATTCGTAGCGTCAGTGATAATTGCTTTTGAAACCGACTCGCTTCGTTATCAGACAAATACGTTTTTACTTGCGTTTTAGCGGTTCAAATATGTCGCTCCTGCGAGACGACTTTTCAAAGGTTATTAAACTCTGGCCCGAAAAATTTTAATTGTCAGTGGTGCCAACCTAATTACACGGCCGTTTTCTATATCAAAACCGAAAAAATGTCGCCTGACAGAACCGCGCCAGCTTGATCGTCGTATTATATTCAAGGTATGTTTAATTTGGTTTAAATGCGCTCGAAGGTCATTGTCTATCCGAACGTGGTGTCAAAATTTTATTGTCCGACTTCGGATTTGTGTATACATCGCGTTACTCATAGTCCAGCACTGTTGGTCTGCTAATATTTTTCAAGTTTTTCATCTGCATCAGGTCGAATATTTTGTTTTTAAGGTTATAATTATCGCTTCCGAATAGGTTTGATATTTTATTTATTGTATTTGCGACACTTTAATGATACTTAACGATTGATTATTTTAACGTTTTCAAATCTTGTGCATAGTTCTTGTAATTGTCCTCTATATACGTGTTCCATCTGAAAAGTGCAGAATTGGTTAGTTGGTTCGTTTGTTTTGATCGGATTTGGGCTAGTTTTGACCTTTATTTTGTAGCGTGGACAGGACGTAATTTCTGTTATAATTGAACTGAGGTGGCTTTTACTTGATGATGAAAATTCATTTATCAAAATAAATAAGAACTAAAAGTTTAGATTTTCACGAAATTATATATTATATATTATATATATCAAATGTGATAAAGACACGGTGTTGTCGAATCGATTGTCATGTCAAAATATATAATTTCGTGAAAATCTGAACTTTTAGTTCTTATTTATTCTGTTATAATTATTGAAAAACCGGTAGGCGTCAAAGTGTGGTTGGCCCGCATACCAAACCAAAATTAACAGGAAATCATATTAGGTAGATCGCATAATAAACAGGCATATTTTTCTTTTGTATCAAGCCAATACGTCTTGATGGGCAAATGGCAAAATAGATATTATAGTCATACAGTCATATATACAGTCAGTACATAGTAGAATTAGTAGGTAGTTATTTATAATTGTTTCTAGTTTTTCGTATCAATTAGTTATATATTATTTGTTTGTTTCTTATTGCAACTATATACCAAATTCTTGGTACGTCATACGTCATACAAAAGTAGGTTATGTTTTGCTTTCCATATTATTCGAAACCACATACAAAAAAAATCTGTGCGATTACCTCAGTCTGACCATAGACTTAAAGAAGTCACTGCATTACACAGGAGAAATAAAAACAGCACTCTTGTGAATAACGAAAACATGCGCTATCAGAATCAGAAGTAGTGGAAGAATGGGAAAAGTACGTCAAAAACCTATTTGAAGATAACAGAGCAGTCATGCCAAAGTTGAACGCAGAGACAGGATCATTTACTATAAAAACTGAAGAGGAGAAAGATTTAAATCAAGCCAAAAACAATAAGGCAATTGGACCAGATTAACTACATATACAGCGGATTAAAACATAAGTGAACTCACTGTGCTATTCAACCAGATATACGATACTGGTAATATCCTAACAGACTGGCTAAAATCTGTATTCATCCCAATACCCAAAAAGCCGAATGCAAAAAAAAAACGTTTGGATCATAGCGTTATCAGTTTAATAAGTCATGTGCTTGAGCTACTTCTACACATTCTACAAAAAAGAATCAGCAACAAATGCGAAGAAGCTATGAGTTCGGAGCAATTTGGTTTCAGATGATGCATCGGAACTAGGGAAGCACTTTTTACCATGGAAAAGCTTCTGCAAAGGTGATGGGGGGTGAGGTAGCCTGTTTACTCGTCGCTTAATGATTTTGAAAAAATCTTCGACCGCATTCGATGTCGAACACATTAGGCTGATTTCGCATCTGTACTGTACTGTACCAAACAGCTATTGAGTGTGGTGTGAGGCAAGGTTGTATACTCTCCTCCACCTTCATTAAAGTTTTTTTATGAAATCATATTCAGGGAATGTGTAAGTATTCAAAAAGGAATTGTAATTGAGGGAGAAACAGTTAATAATATACAATATGCCGACGATACCGTAATTACAGCAGAAAATTTCGTAGACCTGTAAAAATTAGTAAATCGAGTCAATAAAGCTTGTCTGAATTGGAGCTATTTACTAACATAAATAAAACTCAATATATGATTGTGAGTAAAGTGACCAGACCCTATTGTTTTTAAACGGAGAACTGTTAGAGAGAGTGGCAAAGCTGAATTGATCCTTCATATAAAATAAGCTGCCACATAGAACAAGCAAGAAATGCATGTCAAATAATACACTAAACATCAAAACATAAGAAAAGTTTATAAAATGTTATATATGGTCGATTCTTATGTGTGGATGCGAAACATGGATGCTTAATAAGGAAATGCTCAATAAGATCGAAGCATTTGAAATGTGGACATACAGGAGAATGCTTAAAATATACTGAACCACAAGAACCACAAATAAAGTTCTCCGAAGAATGGGACACGACAGATTACTTCTGCATATTATCAAGGGACGAAAACCTGAATACCTAGGCCATATAATTAGCGGACATCGATATGACTTTCTTCGACTTATCCTTAACTAAAAATAAAAGGAAAAAAGTTGATTGGGCATAAGAGGCTTTCATAGTTAATAAACCTGAGACAACATGCCTTTAACGCAGATGAGTTACTCCATGTAGCCCAACATTGAGAAAGATATAGGGACATGACACTTGAAGAAGACCAGCGGTTTGAAGTTGGTAACACGAGTAGTTTTTAGTTCTTCATTTTTGTTATTAATAATTTTATCTATGCTTAAGGTGTACATCTAAGTGCAATTGAAAACGAACTGAAGGGTTTTTATTAATGATTAGTTTTGTTTGGCGAATTTTATATAAACATTACACCAAAACATATTTAACATTAAGTTTTTTTGATTATGTCCACCGTAGGGGTTTGTTTTTAAACTAGATGCAGTGTTATTTGCCGTATACATGTTTATACGTCCATAAATTTTTTAAATTTATTATATAGAAAACCTTGGTCTTATACGCTCGCCGGGTTTGGTTTGACAGTTTCGTGGCGGTATACTGATACGCTTTATCGGACCAACCATCCATCCTATTATTAAAAAAATATTTTACGATATTTTCACGTTAGTTTTTCTATTTCCCCCGCGTTTCTATGAAACCGCGTCGTTTTTCGATTGTTAAAAAAAATATACGGGCCGTGAGTGATTTCTCAATAACTTCTTATGGAAAACGCATCTGGTCAACCTCGTAATAATTCCCAAATTAACAGTAAAACGAGTTTGGTTGTGTCGACTTTCACCCAATTAATTAGGTACATGTTGCACCTATCGGGCAACAAGTTTGAAAGATAATTAACATTCGTAAAATAAATTTGTACATCGCAAACTCTTTTCGTTTCAAATAAAAAATAAATTGAGGTGTGATTTCGTCAATAAAATACATAAAAAACACACGTGTTGCTTTTCCTAAAACCCTTCATCCCATGCAACGGAATTATTGGTTTGAGGAAACGTTTCGCCTACCCATTGAAGAAGAAGAACTGTACAAAAACAAAAGGAAGCAAAGCGCAATTCGTTCTTCATAGCATGACTTTGTAACCGATTCGGAGAGTGAGCTATCTAGAGGGTCCCTACAAAGGACGACTATGTTCCTTTGGGTATCTATCCCAGTGTATTCGGATCAGATATCTATGCGATATTGGTGTCAGTTCAGGAGAGCCTCAACAGAGGGTACTCATACAAGCACAACTACAGCGACAGTCGAACAGTTATCCAGGTTCTTACACCTGTGAAGATGAGCTCAGGCTACTTGACTACTGAAAAACATTGACGAGACTGGGGATTGTAATTTTGTCAATATGGTCCGACAGTTTTGCCGGGACTGACGAGTCGAGGGTTCTAATTGCGCGACCCTCTGCGCCTCAGGACTAAAAGTAGCTTCTCAGTCTCAGTCGCGCGCGATTACGAACGCTGATAGGAATCCTCACAGCTATCTAAGAAAGGACCTCCGTATTGTGAGGAGGTGGGCAACGACTGCTGTGTTTAGAAGAGGGGGAAAGTCGGAAAGATAGTAGAAGGAAAAAGTGGTAGGAGCTCATTTCATTGAGCTCAAGGAATTATGCAAACTCCCCATGAAACATGTACTGTACTTCTTCGAGAGTACAGGGATCTTCTACGGGAGGGAGCGAAGACGTGCTAGCAAAATGGATCGAAAGATAGATCTGAAAGCAGAACTCTGGCCATAAAGGACAGAGACGCACCGCAGATAGAATAGAATTAGCAACAATAGAAGAAAACTTTAATGTTCCGTGCGGTCTGCTTTCTAACATTTTACAATTTTATGATGAAGATCTGAGTTAGCAGTTCATCTTGCTATGATGGTTTCTTACCATCGTTGAAGATGAAGAGGGGTATTGAATTTGACAATTTTACTTAGTTTTCTGAGGATGATTTTATTAAATACAATTACACAGTTTTTTTCTTAAATGAGTTTATAGCCACAGACTATATATGGTTCCTAACAATGCGATTGCAGCGTAATTTGGCGTTTTTGTCTTTGACTCCAAGAGTCTCCTTGTTAACTCGAGGTGGCTACGAGCGGATAATATTTTTGGTTATCGTTACATTACGTATATTGGTTAGTTTTGGTTAGTATATTGGTTGCTTATCTTTGCCATTTTGATAGGTGCAGTTCTTCGTTACTTATCCACGTGGAACGAAAAAATGTTTATCATTCATGTAATACACGTATTGTTACACGCGAATTTTATGTTATCGCCGCACTTGTAGCCCTGATAAATTGAAGTTTGGCACGTCTGAGGGATATCTTTGTAGAGCACTCGTTTATAATCAAATTTTAACAAACAAGTCTAAAATAATGTCGAACACGTTTCAGAAATATTTATGCCTAGAGATATATAGCTTCTGCGTACTGTATTCAGTCCTCAGAAGCATGTTCGGACGGTTCGAAATTGAAATTGACTAGACTAACCTAACTAGCTTAGATTTGCAGACTCAGAAATGTTATCCAAGACGATTTGATCAAACTCTCAGCTTAGTAAAGGAAAAAATCCGTACGTATATTATTGCATTAAGTTGTTATCCGCGTAGGTAGGTATTTTCACTCCGCGTCCAGATGCCGAAAAGCGTTCATATAAATAATTTTGGAAATAGTTATTCGTAACATTCAACGCAGCATTTATTACTCCATATCTTTCTAATCTAAGTATGGAGTTGAACAAATGTATAAATATAGATCGATACCCTTTTATAAATTGATGCTTCAAAATGGATTGTAATCCCAGCTTTAGAAATCTGATGCATATTATATCGTTGATTATCGTGATTCTAATCGAGGAGGACAGTTAATTTTAAGACTAGCAATAATGTGAATTATTTCTCTATTTGGTCATCACAATTCTAAGAATATTTTTGTATTGATTGATTTTGATTGATCCGTATTACCTATTTTCTTAGAATCTAATTCAAACCTAATCTTAAACCCTAACGCTAAATTGCTGGTCTGAGGACGGTCTTAATTAATCAACCAAAACTGAACAACCCAGTACTCACAATATTAAATAAATAATGAGCAATATCTAGTACTATGTAGTTTTAGTTTAGTGTTTAGTTAGTTTTGTGAATAAAATACAGTTTGTAAAAAATTCCATCTGGATTCTGCTGGATGCATGTTTACATTCCCATTACTTTCTTATCTTTTGGTTCTTGAATCTATCGGTAGGTCTAGTAACCGGCACAGAACAGCGCCATCAGCTGCCTACCTCAACTTCGTAACGAGTATGGTAGGTGCAAGTCCGAACAACACCGCCGAGCACTGTTATAGCAACGTATCACCACCGGTGTTTAATCTTATTCATAATATACCAATTAATTAATATTCAGCCCACTTTCAAATGGGATGGGATAGGCGTAGCGCGATTGAAAACACAAATTAGTGAACGGAAAAATGCAGCGAAAGCCGTGCGACAACACTCCCGGCAGATGTTTTGTGCCGATATCAGTAATTATTGCCTAAGACATAGGTCGGATTTTGTGTGTCAACTAGTATAAAAAGCGGCTATATACCGTTTCGTTAAAAAAACCGTTTTATTGCTATGCAACTCGTCGACAAACGAATGTTATTTTTACTTCGGTGTAGCGTAAGAAATATTAGAACGAAATTAGGTTTGTTCCAAGTTCATGCCTATTCGTAATATAAAAACTTTGAATTATTCCCGGGGATTGTAACGTTAAGTTGAAAACAACCTCTGGATCGGATAAGAAATTAAAACGACATCAAAATCTACTAAAAAAGAAATCATTCTCGAATCATAACCCTAAAGAATGGAACGTTTTTGGTCATATGCGCATGAGTAGATCCGTTCCAAAACTTATTATAAGTTATGGTAACCGTTTCATCGATGGTATTATCTACCCGGACACATCTATCTATGGTCTTCAGGTTGGTAGGTTCTTTATCATCTTCAAAATGGATGAGCTTCTCTTTGCAATTGATTTTTTGTACTCCCTTCTCTAAAATATCCAATTATACACCGATCTAGCATGGGGAAAGTGTCATCTTTCGGATCTTTTCGAAAATATTTCCCATGGCTTGAATTTGACGTTTGTCAATTCTGGCCGTCGTATCGGTGAATGTATTCCTGTTGTTTTGCAAAAATGTGTCCAAGTCACTTTATTAAGCAGTCTCTCTGCTGCCATCCTCATGTGCCAAATAAACCCGTGACTCAAATACCTTTTACCACACTTGTGACATAATATACTATTATATAGCTCACTCACTACTTATTCAATTGCACGATCTTTTTGAATAATGTAAACTAAATAATAAAATAATATTGAGCTAAATATGCTTTAGTAACATGTCGCTCAATTGTTATTTTTCTCTGGATCAAGTATTTTTTCAGATATCAACTCGCAAACTGATATTCGGCAATTTTTAGAAGTGATTAATACGAATAAATTCTATTTTTTCACATGACCTACAGAGGACACTTGTGACTCCTTATAATCTCGCTATTTGATGTGATACTTTTTCTTTGAAGATTATGGTGACTAAAAAAGATGTACTACATTGATTTCGATAAAACACACCGTTTTCGGGATACATGCCTTGTAGTATTTTATCCCCAGGGGTTATTTTAAATAGTGTATACAAAAGAAATCAATTAATAAACATTATCATTAGGAATAAAAGTAAGAAACTTTATTCCAAGTAACGCAATGTATGATAAAGGGATTAACATAATGCGAAGGAGTAATTGGCGGATATTTTCCACATTTCTTAAATTAATGTTTTACGTTATTTGTTTATGATAAATTTATTATTCCTTATTAAAGTATCTAGATCTAGAATCTAAAACAAAATTTAATCTCTTTACGATATTTAAACTAATTAAGGAACGAAATTCGGATACTTATACATAATAATATTCTCCGAAGAGAGCGTCCAAATTATATTTGGCAGCAAGATGGCGCTCCTTACCATCGAAGTGAATTATTCGTTTTTTAAATGAAAATTTCAGAGAGTGGATTGGACAAAGCGGAATCATCTCCTAGCCAGTGAGGAGTCCAGATTTTACCACGATGACTTTTTTTGTTGGGCACATTGAACGATATGGTTTACAAAGACAAACCATCAAAAGTTTTGGAAATGCAGCAACGAGTTCGCGCGGAAATACACTATCTGAATGAATCGAATTACGTCTCAATTGCCATATACTATTTAGAAATAGCATGCACTACTTGTATTCCTCAAAACTGCGGACATATTGAAAAACTAGTTTAATTAATTTTTACTTATAAGTAATATGCATCAGTAGTTTTAAAGTAGTGTTAATTTTTTGTAATCATTTCATGTAGACATTTAAGCGTAGAAATAGGTAATTTTCGAAATTTGGCACAATGTGCAAAGCTTAATATTCTGTTTTTAATTATGACTTCTTAACAATGCTCTCAAATGGTTGTGAACAAGTCGATAGGGAGCTAATTCCTTAATAATTTAAATCTTATACCCAGTTTTTAAGAAACGTACCATTGCTATTAAATTTAAGAAAATTGAGAAAAGTATCATTTTGCGAAACGTGTTTTTTAAATAAAATATTTTAAATTTGATCATTGCCTAAAGAAAAGCATTATTTTCTTAAAAAGAATAGTTTTAAAGTTTAAAAAGTTACTAAGCAACCCAACAATGATGGTTGGTTGAATATATATCGTTGAATTTGTCTCGTAGGTTTCGAGAAAAGCTATAGGCCCCTCTTAAACAGGCCACCCTGTACATGTTTAAGTTCTTCATTGTATAATACGTGCTGTCTCGGAAATATCATGAATCGTGAATTATTTTAAGAAAAAAATGCAATTAGTTTGGTGAGGATATGCGTTTTCTTGTTAAGAACATGGAGTGTTACATGTTTATTATTGTTTTGTAGAATTGTTTATTTAATTGCATATATAGATATCAAATACTGTAATCTTTCATTAGAACTCTGTCTTATTCATTAATAAATAAATAAATGTGGTTTAATGGCTATTATGTTTTAAACTGAGCCTTGGCCACAAGCCGACTTTGCTAGCATACCGCCTATTTTATGAACAAATTCCGTGGCCTAATTTTTTTACACTTATAAAAGTCGTAATAACAAAGCTTTAAATGTCAAGTTTAATGGATGCCCAGTATCTTCGAAATTTTGTCGCGCGAAATGCACGGTCTTATCGGTGACATTGAACCTCGGAGGTATGTTATTGTGCTCTGAGCATTGAACCTTCCTAATTCTAAACTGCAGACAGTAATTAAGTCGCATTTGCGTATATGGGGCTCGGCCTTGTACCACGCATTTTTTTTCTCTCTCCAGACAAGACGAGCGAGGAAAACGAGAATCGAAATCGTTAATTATTTTATTGCTTTGCCTGGTCAGTGACAAATATGAATGCAAAAATGCTTGAAAGTTGTCAGCAATTCGTTTTGCGCAGAATTGTGACATTTGTCGACGCATTTGAGGGCATGCTTAATGTTGGAAGTCCTTGGTATTAAGTTTATATATTATACAGAGTGAGTCAAAAGTGTGGAAAGATATACTATTACTTATTTGTTATTTTGTGGGTGCCCGTTATTTCATAGTGAGGCGGTTTCTGAACAAACATTGGTCCCTGAGGGTCTTTTGATATGAGAAATTAGAATTTGTTATATACAGCACCAAAAGAAAAACAGAAAAAAACTTTATCATCTTATTAGAAACCTTTAACCTTAGGAATACTGGAAAAATAACACTGTGAAATATCGATCACATCGATGAATATCGATGAATATCCATTTTTTAAAAATCTCTATCATAAGTTTTTTATTCATTTTTAAGCATAAAATTCCAATGACAAGATCGTATCAAATTCAGTAACTGAAACGAGAGTTTATGTTAAAAGCGGGGCTGAAAGTTGTTTTGCTTCTCAAATTTAGATTATTGCGTTTAATATCATTCCACAGTATGTACCATTGAAAAACGTAAATAAGGTCTCCCCCAAATTTAAGAAAATTGAATTATTAATATCGAATAAAAGCAGGACGCAACGTGTATGTATTCAAAATGCCGACTGGAAGTTCCATCTTATTTTATTGCCCGGGTTTCGTGGATGTTACATAAACATATAAAACACATAAATTTTGTATAAACGCTGACATAAAATGTTTCACGGACGGTTATAAAATTCAACGGCAAAAATTGTATCGTTAAATATTTGCTTATTAACGATGACTCTCGAAAGATGCCTGGCACTTGTAGTCATCGAAAGCAATCAGAGGGATTTGAACAATTTACAAGCGAAGGTCTCACGCATAAGTATTTAGTATGTACTTATATACGATTCATTTCTGCCGGCATTGTTTTAATAAATGGAAACCATGGAATATAACCATTATTTTACCAAATACTATGTTTATGGGTACACCAAGCAAGGGAAATGGGAAGAAAATGTTAAAAGGACTCGTTGGAAATAGGAATAAAAAAGCAGCTTTTACGAATATTGATTTTGGACATTACAGTGACAAAGAAGAAGAAAACGTGAACAACTTGTATGCCGATAGCCTAAATGAAATAGCAGAAAGTATTGAAAAGAAGCAACGGCACACTGTGTGTGACATGACCAGTTGCAGTTTATCTTGCTTTAAGAAATTAAGTATATCGGAGCTTAAAAAGACTGTAATCACTGATAAACTAAAAACAAGCGTCATAGTGCCCATATTTGAAGTGTCAAAACCAAAAACACCGGATGATTTTCGACCAATTAACTTTCTACCCGTAGTGGATAAAATCCTGGAAACGCTGGCGTAAAGACATAAACGCATCAAAGCTAACTGTGAGTGTTTTTGTCGATTTAAAACGTGAATTTGAGACTATTGACTCATTCTTATTTCAAAATTAGGTTTATATGGCATTAGAATGGATAAAGAACCTTTTAACTGATAGATCTCACCAAGCTAAAATTAATAATAATGTTCCTAGTCATAGGGATAGCACATGGAGTGTACCACAGGGAAGTGTGTTGGGCCCGCTTTTATTTATTTATTTTTTTTTTAACTCATTTGTTAACTTATTTGCCGATGACACGCTTATCTCAAAGAAATAGCTGCAAAACTGAATACCAAAATGCAGTATTTTTATAAATCGCTGTTATCGGTTCTAAAGTTAACTATCAAAACTTCTATGACTCGGGATATTCAGTGGATATACAGGGTAATAAAATTGAGTTTGTTTTCGAAATTAAATATTTAGGAGTGATCTTAAGGCAGATTTCCACCAAACGGACTAAACCGCAACAAAACAGTAAGTGTGTCGATTTCGACAAAACAAAAACTTTTGTTGTTGAAAATTGAAACATTTTGAAGACTCTTTGTGGCGAGTTCGTGTTTTCCTCAACAACGAAAAGTCCCGTCGCCGGGCCGAAAGATCAAAAGGCTTCGGAGTTTTGTTTTTGTTTTTGCAAATAGAGTTCGTTGTGTGAAAATGGTCGGCGGCAACAGTTCACTATTTTGTTCTGGTATGCGACTTAAATTTATCATACATTTTTATTAAAGGGTTAACTGTGGTAGGTATAAATTTCGACTCTCGGCACTAGCCAGGGTATATTTATTGATTTGTTTATTTTAAAAAAATATGAATTTTCCTTTATAGAAAATGAACAAATAAAAAGCAATGGACAGTTGAGGAATGCAGCAGTTTAATTGAGCTTTACCGAGAGCACCCAAACTTATAGAACGCTTCGCATACAGATTACAAAAACCGAACCGAAAGTATGATTCTCTGAAGGAAATTGCCCAAAAATTGAACGAAAAATAAAAAATATAGTTAGCCAATATCAACGCGAAAGAAGAAACTACAAAAAATTAAAGAAGTCTGGAGCCGGGCACACTTTTAAGGCAAAATGGTTTGGTTATTCCGCAATGTGTTTTTTACATAACTCGGGTAGAGTCTATTCATACACTTCACCTTCTGATGATAACAACGCTCCTACGGCGTCGCCATCTCCTAATCCTGTACAAAGTCATACTTATGAAACATCTACTGATGTCATTTGGTGCAAACACATTAAATGAATGAAGCTGCGATAATATCTACTTACTCATGTGAAATATGATATTTATTTAGTTCATGTGAAAATTTAAGAATAAAGATTTTTCAATTACATATGTACTTACCTTAACGTACTCTTGTAGAACCTCACAAAGGACAGCACATACTTCCGGCACAATTCGTGATATCGAAGAACTGGATACTTTAAACAAATACATTAAGCTTTTAAAACTATCACCAGTAGCTAAAAATCGTAAGGTTATTGTTAACTGATCTTTTACAGATATAGCAACGCGGTAATTTGTATTCTGTTTGCAAATTTTTGGACCCACTACATTTAATAACTTCTCACATTCGTGATTGGACATTCTTACAAAATTATGAAATGATGATCTCAGTTCTCCATTTATTCCTATGTCATCAGTTACCAAATCTGTTATCATTTCGTCCGTTCCATAATCTGTTCGTCTTTTTAAAAATGATCTCATCCAGTATCTTGGTTTTTTTCGCTTTTGCTTTTTCCGCTCCAAAGATTCGATTATAAAAAAACGCACGCCATTATAAAATATCGTCTAGAGAAGGCATAATGAAAACTGTTCGTGTAGTAGAAACGTGTAGAAAACACTTCAAAAACAAAACACGCCACAGACTAATTTTTTGTTTGTTTGCTGGAATTCAAGTTTCGAGTTTGTTTTCGAAACTACAACAAGTTTTTAGTTTTTCTGTTTTTGAAACAAACTAGTCGCAAGCGAGTCCGTTTGGTGGAAATCCGCCTTTAGATCCACAATTATGTTTTAATCATCTTGAATATGTATACAAAAAGATTGGTAATAAAATAGGGGTTATTAACCGTGTATCGCGGTTATTATCACAGTGGTCTAAAATATTAGTGTATACTAGTATAATTTTCCCTAATTTTTCATATATTTGTTAATTGCTTATACCTTGTAGAAAAGAAGATTTAAATAAGTTACAGTTACAAGAAAATAGGATTATGAGAATCATATTGAATTGTGATAGATACACCCATATATTATGCACGATCACCAACCAGGCTATCTCAAATTATGGTTGGAAAAAGGTCAAATTTTTATGAATATCATATTGCAATCAGCACTTCAATGTTTCTATAGTAAAAACTATAAATTTACAGAAAACTCTATTCTACGTTGGTACGACGTAATTTTAATGAACTGCGGGATATTAAAAACGTTTTTTACCTAAGAGTATTCAACTAGAGGCTTACGGGGTATTTACGAAGTTCATAGTTTGTTTATGTAAATTTACTTATGTAAATAGCCAATTTTTTTATTATTATTAAAGCTCTCGGGATCTCTTGTCATTTTATATTTTATTTGGTAAATTGTTAGTCTATTGTTTTTGTTTTCTTAAGCCCTGGATCAATCCTCGTTGGCATACCCTGTATATTCCAAATGCACGTTTTCTTAAGTAGAAGTTACAATTTGAAATGACTGCCGTTTTTGTGGAATTAGTTATTAGAGTGGTTACTTTTTTAAAATCTATATTACTAGCTAGTCGCCATGTAGAGCCTGTTTGTTCATCGTAAGGTCTCCTCATACGCGTGAGGTATGGATTCATTTGTACACAAAACACAAAACAAAGTTTAATGTAAAAAAATTTCCTTTGCTTATCAAGTTCCTTAATGTGTTCGAAACTTCATTAAGTCGAAATTAGTTTTAACTGCCATTACGTGATTTTTTCTAAACCGCAACTACGTTTCCAGTTGCAAAAAGTCCGTTCAATCGCCATTTTATCGCGGGTTATTATCGACCCCATTAAGGAAATTCGTACCGCATTTTTCAACACACAACGACGTCGGAGATCGTCAATTGTTTCGTGAAAAGTCACGTCTTCGACAAATTCTATCCGTAGAATTTTGAAATACTTTTCCACGTTCCTTGGCTAAAAGTAGACATCGCGGAAGGCGGAACGAAAGCAAAGAGTGATGTTCATTTTTTTTATTTGATCGTTGTTTACCTTTCTCCAGTAGAAAATCGACATGGCGAACCAGTTCCTAGGTTTGGATTGTATTAGCAGCGTTAATATTATATTTGAGAAAACGAATAAAATATTGTTAATCTTTACCTTTACTAGAAAATGACTTTACTGGGATGGATTACAGGATGCCGATATGTGTTTATAATACAAATAATGATAACTTTGGTTGCTTTATAGAGAAAACTAATAAAACAGACTTGTTGATTCCCTGGTAAATATATTACCCGTATTTACCAACGCCACCGTGCGCTACAAGACCAATTTTCTGATTGGATTGATTGAAACGACGATTGTATGTCTTAAGTAAAACTGCAATGGTTACTAACTAATGTTGCTTTATTTCATACATAAAAAATAAAAAACGCAAAAAATTCAAATCAACAGCGAAACTCCTACTAGTGGTTGGTTCCAGTTGCTTATTTATAAGTATTCATAGGACGGAACCGAACCGAACTAACCACTACAGTAATGGTGGTAATAAAATTTTCTATCTATCTATCTATTCGTTTCCAATGTAAACCAAACAAATAATACAAATACTTGTTATATGTACCGGGTGGTTTAAACTTGGCGCACAAATAATGCAAATTTGGTTGATAGGGTTCACTATAAAGGTATATTTTCTTGTATCACTTTTCTTGATAACATTTTTTTATCCTAACAAGACAAAAACATTTATATAAAAAGTTTTTGGCCGCCCTATAAGGCTCACACCGTTTTCTTTGGAGCGGTTATTATATGAGCGGTACAATTACCAAAAGGACACCACTCAAACCAACATCCGTACACCCAAGACAGTGGTGGTGGTGGCTCGTGTGGAACAAATACTGGGAGTGTTCATCCTAGATTCATACACTGAAAGGGACACGACACCCGGAGGTTCATGGTTCTAAATGACTTGCCTACATCACTCCTATGCACCGCCTCAATTACGAAAATCACTACACTACTGTATATGCTTATAATTTGGTCATCATGCACTAAAAATAAATGAAGAATGGCGTACAACGCACGCTTTGTCTATCAACATCAAGAAGACCTAAATGGTTCCTTTCAGAAGGAAAAGGAAGCTCAGGTTTACCAAAGCGGTAAAATACCTTGGGGCGACACTCGATTAACATGGAAATCGACAGAAACAGGATTAAAGAAGCATAAACGATTGCATGCATCTACACACACAGCAAACAGGCAGTTCTTGTACTTCATAGACGACGTTTTACGTTAGAACTAGCTCTAGAACGTTGACGCGTAAGTCGACAATGTGGTCACCTCTAGTAGGATTCAAGGGTATACGCATTCCAGAAGAAACCATACTGTTGGGTAACGAAGAACTCCCACAAAGAATTTCTAAAACAATGATAAATGGAATTTATTGAGGCTATTCAAACGAAACAGTAACCAAACAATAAATGACTATATCCATACTGGTGATTGCTTAGTTACCAAACCCCAATTCAGTTTGGGTTTGAATAGCACCCCCATGTGCTGGATACGTGAACAGAAAGACGGGACAGTAGAACACACATCCTGTGCGAATGTCCTAAACTCTCGTTTTAGTCATGTTTGGGAAATCATATCCATCCTCTAGGATAACCAATGAGACGACTCTTTGAGCTGTCATCGCCTACGTGGAGTCGTTAATTTCGATGTTGCGTAGGACGCTAGCCGCTTTCACTGACAAAAATTTTTGTTTCCATTGTTTTACCAGCTTTGGCACCGAAATTTGTTCTTTTAAATGTTCTAGGTCTCTTGAGAAAGTTTTCTAGACTTGATTGTTAAGAGTTACCCAAAGAAAAAAATCAAGAATCAAGGTCTGGCGATGCGATAGCCATGTTATCGGTCCATTAACACTAAATCCTAGCTCCATGTTGGGGAACACCGTCATGCTGATCCCAGTTGAATAAAGCAAATTTTTTGGTATTAGAGTTGGCGCATCAATAAAGATGAAAAAAACATTTGATAAAAAATGGTTTAAAAAACAAACATTTTCTACCTTATTTTGCGAAAAAAAAGTGGTACGGTTATCGAAGAAAAAGTGTGTGACGTTTGTTATAGGCCCAAGACGCAAAGTTTTAATCACACGATACATGTATATATATAATACGTACTCTAGACACATGATGAAACAAAAAAGCGATTGGATTTGAATTGTTGGAAAGGAAAAGAATTCCTAAAATAATAAAAACCCTTCAGGAATTTTATTTGACTAACCTTTAATTTACCTTTGTTTTGGAGTTTTGGTACCTTTTCCCTGAATATGACAAACTAAACAGGGACACACATAAAAACGTGTAGAACCAAACAAAACCGTATATTGTATAGTAAGGGGTGATATTTGAATAGGCTAATATATGTAAAAGATAAGAAGATATATCCATTTTAAATTTTTTCTTAAATTGAAAATGGCGAAACTAGGACAATTTCTTATCCTTTCTGTGAACGAAAAGTTGTGTATATAAATGTATACAAAGAGCATGTGCTGAAGTGCAGGAGTTGCGTACGCGTAAAATCCACAAATTGTGAGGTTAAGCGACCCTAAAGCGGTTGCCGTATCAACACAAAAGGATTAGGTATGACTGTATGAAATAATAGCGCTGGCCTGGGGAATCAAAACTCGATGTGGTGGATCCAGAAATTAATGTTTTTTCTAATTTAACTAATTAGTTAATGCATTAGTCCCTTAATTAATTTCAATTAAACTAGTATTTTCTAGATCACGTACGCGTGTTTATTTTTGTTGGGTATTTTCCGATGTTTTGGGGGAACACCCGATTCAGTTTTTAATAACTATAACTACTGCACCCGATTCAGTTTCGATGTGATCGATTGTCATATATCTTTGGTGCTTCTTCCCCCGTAAGGTCTTGATTTCAATTTCAATATCGGGTTATATCTTGGTTATATTTTTTCGACGATGTTTGACTGGGTATGTCTTTCGTTTTAGATTTATGCAAAATGACTCTTTCTACGAAACCTCTTGGGAGCTCTGCCAGGTCCCAGAGACGCGTCGGGCGACCGTCCGGCGGGAAAAGAGTGCTGCCTAGGGAAGTATCAGGTAAAATTCGATCGGAATACAGGAGAAGCCTGGATTCCAGTGAAAACTCGAACGATAGCGGTTTGGGGTGAGTATCACAAGCCTATGAATAATAGAGGTAATACTCATTGTGGTAAAGTAACACCAAAGCTAGCATGACTACCTCTTTTATCCTATACCAAAGAATTTTAATATTTTTCAGTTTTTGATACAAATTAGATTTATTTATATAAAATATATCGAATCACCCACTTTAATTAGAAAATTGTTACCTGTCTGAATCAATTTATCCAGCTTTTTTCTTGCTATTTTAAATTATGTTTAGACCAATTAATCACGCATTCTGTAGGCGAATTTAACTTTGTCAATATCGGCCCAACATTAACTAATCGCATTTTAATTAAACGTAACAAGTGAATCTATAGCTGCGAACAGTTTAATTATATTTTTATCAAATTAAAAGTAAACTTTCATTCTCGTCTGACTCGTTTTTTTGAGTTCGTCAAAGTCCGCGAAAATTTAACTTTATTTTGCAATTTGTAATTTTTATTTCGGTGTCAATAAGTTTACGCGATTGTTTTTTTTTGTTTTCCTCGAATTGCCATTTTAAAAATCAAACGTAATAAATAAAATAATTGAAAAATTGAACGCGCATTAACTTGTTGGCGTACCGTAAACCTCGAGCCTTTTTTTTCTATCGCCCAAATTATTATACAGGGTGTTGACAAAATCATGTTACTAGGTAATTGCCTCGCTTGTTCTTCGAACTGAGTAAAAGTAATATTTTAAGCCCGGGCATCTGTCAATACAGGGTGTTTTGAAATAACATCAGATAATTTCATAAATCAATCTCATGGTCGAGGGACTAATGCCAAGAATACTGGTTATAATTTTTTCCGCCTGATATTTTGGAAAAATTTGCTCCATCAATTTGGTATAAAATGTTTGTCGTGCCACTGGATTTTTCGGTGGGATGAAATGACAGCGACATGCAACAAATCGTGCAACCGTTGTCTAATGAGCATAAATATGAAAAAACTGTTTCAGTGGACTTATTATTTTGTGTACTAACACTACAAAGGGTTCTGGATCGTATAAATCGAGGTACAAAAAGTGTTAATATCCAAATTACAAAAGAAAGTGACGCCACCAGAACAACTAGTTTTTCTTTTTAACAAAATCACTAACACTCGAGAATTCCCTATTCAAAAAGGTACAGTTCTACACAAATTATTTAACAAGTCACCTTTCATTATTTCGTCATTCCGCATCTGCAGTTCAATATATGGTCGTGATTTTCTTTCTAGTTATACACTGTCGTTGATAATCCAAAATCGACTTGGATTCGCAAATTCGCAAACACTTTTATTGTTGTATCTCCACCAACTTTTATTTGCAACTAAAAAATAACTTTTCAGGGTTGTGGTCCAGATTCACTGATTATACTAACTAGATAACAATAAAATAACGCTCTGTATATAATCGACCGCGACTTTCGGAAGATCACTCGTCCATCTCTAATTCAGTTATTTTTCTAGCCATGACCACCAAACGGATCCACACCACCACACCATGCCCATGATCGAGAGGCTGGGCTGGTCCGACGACAGATTAGAATCCAAGAGACTGCGTATGGATATTAAAGTTGAAAACGAAGATCCAAATAGCGCATACTGTTTTTCTGCCAATGCGCGTGAACCCAAGGAAAACTTGTCGTGAGTGAAAATGTCGGCCTCTTTTTACATTATTTTTACTAACCCAAACGTGTCTTCAGACTAATCCGAACCGTTCCCTCATCGGTCAGCGTTTCGTCGCTGAGTATATCAAGCAACGCGAACACCACTTCCACTAGGACCGCTTCGAGGTGTATGACGACATCTGGACGTCAGTCCTTAACCTCACCCTTATCTCTGACAGCTCAGCTCAGCTCAACATCACACACTAGTAAGAGTGTCAATTAAAAATGGTATTCGTGAACATTAAAAACAACGTGCTTTCAGGCGATATCGCGTTAACCATCGTCAAGCAACCCGAGCAACAGCATAGGGCTCGATACCAGACAGAAGGGAGCAGGGGTGCAGTCAAGGACCGGGAGGGTAATGGGTTTCCGATCGTACAGCTCACCGGCTACTACAAACCAGCAACGCTGCAGGTGAGGAACGCTTTTTTTAATAATTCAGGATCTTGAAATTTAAATTGCCTAACAATTATTTAAATTATCACAGTTCAAGTTTTCTGAGTTGACATGATCTAGTATTCGTTTAATAGACAGTGAACAAACTTTTTGATAAAACTTGCGGTTGTGATGTCAATTGTTACTAACCTCGAGGTCCCGGGTCCGCCGTCCGTCGGTTCAGATCTATTCAGCGTGAAAAAAAAAACAAATTGTAATTTTTATTCCGGGGTCTGTTCTCCGGAATAGAGCTGCGGGGCTGTTTAATGGCAGACAACTTTCGAACGGTTCGAGCTGCGGGTTTCAAATTTTGCGTAGTATTAAAAATAAAGTAATTTTGTCTGTTGTTCTATTAAAAGAATGTTTGGTAGGGAATATACGCGAGATTCCGGGCAGTAATCCATCTTTTATTGATTTTGCCAAAAATGTATAGAGTGTGCCCATTACGGTCAAAAAACTAAAAATTGCCATTTTCTGGGGTAAATTATTAGTCGTAACTGAGAAACCGTGGCAACTACATGCGTTTGGTTTTAACGTCATTTTAAGAGAGCTTTGAGAGCTACAATTTTTGCGTTTACCGTTTTCGAGTAAAGTATAAGCTGCACGATATACGAGGCGAATGCAGTTGGTCGGCAATGGTAATAGCGAGTTAATTATTAGCTGTAATACCGTAACAGGTAGATTAGTTCGAACTGTTGCATAGACCGTATCGAGGGCTGCGATTTTGTTGACATAATGCAAGTAGTGTAAAAAGAACGTGTCTGTTGTATATTTTCCTGGGTCTTATAGAAGGTTATTGTATTAAAAATATGACATTCTGTGACATTGCAGGTTTACATAGGGACCGACGTGGGGAAAGTGACGCCCCATATGTTTTACCAAGCGTGTAAAGTTAGTGGGAAAAATTCGACGCCATGTACCGAAAAAAAAATAGAGGGTACCTGCGTCATCGAACTGGCGTTTGAGCCGTCGAAGGAAATGTGCGCGACGTGCGACTGTGTTGGTATTCTCAAGGTAGTCCCGCGCAGCTGACGCTCTTTTCTGTGGTTGAACATCACATTATTATATCATTTAAGGAGAGGAACGTGGACGTCGAACACAGGTTTCCGGATCAGTTGGGGAACCGGAGCAAAAAGAAATCGACTCGTTGCAGAATGATATTTCGCACCACCATTACACACGACAACGGTACCCAAGAAACACTACAAGTGTGTTCTCAACCAATAATTTGCAGTGAGTATTAGTCTGCTATGACAAAATGGGTCACGTAGGACTTCATTCATAGACAACAGACAAGGGAACAGTGTCACTGTTCTTTTTGGAAAATCTAAAGTTACATAAAGTTTTAAAATACAAAGCGCTCCATTTTCAATTACAAGTCATTGGTTTTGGGTAATGCTGTAATCGCGGGTTATCCACCCCACCGTCACCAATTTTAGAAAAAGTAGCAAGGAGCAGTTGAGGGTTTTCGAGAAAATGGCAATGGCGGATATTATAAAAACGTTAAATTTTTATTTTTATTTTCTGGCGATAAGATAAGTTCAAGTGATAAAACTTATTGCTTCCTGTTTTTTAGCGCCTAAAATTTATCTTTAAGCGTGCAATAGAAAGCGTTTTTATCATTTCAACGCACGCACAACATTCCGTTAGCTTGCATTTTTCCTGATTCTAGGTACTTTTTTTAACCCCCTTTGAATGTTTTTACACTCTTACAATAACAAGCCAGCTCTTTCCGGAATGATGATATCACAGATCAATTGCGTAGCTGAGGAAATGTTATTTATTGCACCCACGATTAAAACAATAACTGAAAACACGCAATGCGGCTTTTCAACTTCCTTGACTAAGCAGTGCTCAAGGTGTGTCCTTATTTCTAATAATTTCACTATATAACGCAAAATATCGCGTAAAACTAACCTCGTGGCATATTGTTGCAGCACAACCACCGGGAATACCAGAAATATGCAAAAAATCATTGACTTCCTGTCCGGCCAGTGGCGGCTTGGAACTGTTCGTGTTGGGCAAAAATTTCTTGAAAGACACAAAAGTATATTTTCAGCAGTACGAAGAGAGCAGGGTCTGCTGGGAATCGGCTGTAGCTCCGGACAAGGAATATTTGCAGCAGGTCAGTTTCTTCGTCTGGTTCTTTGAATATGGTTACGGGGACAGGGAAACTCAATATGGGACAAGATAAATAAAAACTACTCGCGCTATAGCACTTCTTGCACTCTCAAATATTTTTAAAAAATTAAAAAAAAAGTGTAAACTAGCCTTAAAATTTTGTTTCAGACACATTTTGTGTGTGTTGTACCCCCCTACCGCAGATCAAATATAACCGAGCCAGTAATGGTTAGGTTATGCGTAGTATCGAGCGGTAAAACTAGCGAATCCCATCAATTTGTATACACCCCCGTTAACGGGGCTGTTCCAAGCGGTAAGGATCAATTTTATCTTATTAGAACTTATAGGCACGATAGGCTGACTTAATATCGTTATTTCGATCCCGTTTTTATAATGTAAACGAAAAAATTAAATTCTCAAAATTTACATCACTTCTATTTCTAATGGATCGTGGAAAATCGAAATAACAAATTAATATTCAGTTGGCCCATAGGATTTGGCTACTAACCTTACAAAATAATAAAAAAGTATCGTGAATGACAGTTACCACTTGTATTCAATTTTCTAATTATTCACTATGCTTTTTAAAAAATTACTAGCAAATACGGTTACCCCAACCAGATTAATTGAACAATTTCTTTATGAGGTAACTTTAATAATACTACATCTATGTTTTGTAAATGACTCCAAAGGTTGAATGACAAATACTTTTGCAGAGGAAAATAAGTACATAATATTAATTATGAAATTTGTAATTGCAACAATGACCGAAGAAACAAAGAATAAAAATAAAATCCTAATGAAGTAAAATAATAAAAAAAATGAAAATAATATGGGTTTACATTGGATAATTCAACTTGTCATGTCAGTTTGACGAACCTAAGGGGACGCAATTTTTGTTTAATTTGATTGGAAATTGCAATAAGAAAAGGTCATTATTGAAAATTGGGGCAACCGTATTTTGATTATTTAACAATTTACTACCAAAAGCGGCAAATGGTGCATTGATGTATACATGTAGTGTGAATGAACGCATATACCTGGAATCTTTTAAACTAAAGGTATATCGTGTGTTGGAGAGTGTGCAAAAAATTATTGAAAGGTAGGATTGTTTAAATGTTGAAGTGCACTATTTGCCCCAACGTTTTCAGATTAGGTTATGTTATCCATTGTGCTTTTGACATCCCAAGTGTCGATTAATTAGACCAATAGACACTTATAGCGTCTATATGAAGTATAACATAACCTCAACCAAGTTTCAGTACATTGCAGTAGCAGAACATTTTACAATGTGCATTTTTTTGTGTTTTATTTAGGAAAAAGAAAACCTTCATTCGTCGATATTTTAAATACTGTATTATTTTTTTATTTTGCATTTTGACAAAAGAGAAATGTGTAAAATGAAATATAACGTATATAGTGAAATGTATTTATATGTTCCACATATGATATGTATTTATTTTTCATATCGATTGAAATGTAATAATTATTTAATGATGATATTGTTTGTATAAAGTTCATCCAATATTTTTGTTGAAATAATGATTATTAAAGGTTGCATTTTTTTACTGTGTACTGTAAAATTTTTTGACGTCTTTGTGTTAACTCGCTTCAAAGTGAATATCAACTTGTCTTTCAATGTATATCATTAAATGGATGAGTCTATGAATAAGTAAATAAATAAATAATATTGATTGGGGAATGCTGGTAAATAAGTTTTGCATATCAAAGGATGGAATACACAAGGGACTTTTTTGTGTAGTGTTAACTCGCTTCAAAATTAATATCAACTTGTCTTTCAATGTATATCATTAAATGGATGAGTCTATGAATAAGTAAATAAATAAATAATATTGATAGGATGTAATACACAAGGGACTTTTTTGTGTAGTGTCCTAGGATGTCAATTAGTTCTCGTCTACCTACCGCCGGATAGAAGAAGAGTTAAAGGCCTGAAGGCATATATTCAAGTATTCTTTAACGAAGAAATCTTCAAGTTAAGTTGCTGATTCTGTAGACTGAATTTCAATCTATAATTGAGTTTATTAAAGTTTATTAAATACATTACATCAAATCAAATATCAACTAATTGAGAACATTAAAATTCCTTCAAATAATAAAGTAGTAGTTTAAGCATATTTGTACCATTTGGAATATCAGTACCGAAAGTGTGTGTGATTTACTTGGGATAAGAATTCTTTTGATCAGCGAGTAATAATTGCCAAAATGTCACTCCGACAGACCTGTCAAAAAATTTTACAAAATGTTCGCTCGAACTAATTTGAGCGTACCTACGTGTATGAGATATTGAAAACAAACTTTTTGACGTACAAATTTCAATGCGTTTGCTTTTTTCATTTTGTCTCATACAGCATATAGGCTCTGTATACGCAATGGTGCTGCCTGCCACCGTCTACTATCAAGCTGTGGTGCCTAACGTCCGTTGATGTGTCCGTCGTGCAGGTTCTAGTCTCACGGGTACTTAAAAAAATAAAATACACTTCATTTACACACTCACAAACACGTAATTACTTGATACATTTTACATTCAAACATATTTACAATTACATATACGATCCTGGCTTTTATACAAACTTTTAAGGTTTTTTTTGCGATTGCGTTCTATTTTTCATACAGTTTTATTGCTTCCATACGTTTAGTAATATCGAAATTTTAATACGTAAAACGAAAACAGGATGCTTGTGGGTGTTCGAAGATAGTGCGAGTCCAATTTTTTTTAATCAACGCTTTAGATTAAGTGCACCATTTCACATCTTTCCCGACATTTTCGATTTGTGTTGTTTGCTTTGAATCATTCTTATCAGTTTCTATAAAAAGCTAGCATATTAAGATAACATTGCACTAAGATGTTTATTTTCTCAAGTTTTCCTTTTATAATTAATAGTAGTAGTTGTTAATGTTATCCTATTCCACTCCGATTTGAATGAATTCAGCACTTGTTAGGTAGATATCGCCCCAGTTAACATAAGTGTAGAGATTGTTGCAAAACAGTCTTATTAAATTCTATGAAACTTAATGGATTTGCACTTCTCTTAGGTTTGAAAGTTCAACCAAAATGAAACAATTAAATGAGGCAAATTTAGAAAAATATTTTAAGTGCGTTATCTACCACCTGCGTTTAAAACTATTAGTCCGTCTACTTTTTTTGTATTATAGATATTATATTATATATATTATAGATACAGGTTAATTCAAATCGGTGTTGAATTCTTTAAAGTTCGAATTACTTTAACTGTTACACTTTCCTTTATATCTTAAAAATACAAACACCCTTACAATATACATCCCTCATGTCACACACAATACACATACACTATTATATAACTTCAACAGAACAATTACAAACTTTCGTCACCACACAGTTATTTTTATTAATGACTGATAGTATACAAAAGAAATATGACGCCTTTTTGCAAGTTTTATTCTGTAGAATTTGCCGATTATACATTATCAGATTTGCAATTATTAAAAAAAAAGCAATATTTTTAAGGCAGGGCCATCTAAAAAAATATCGGTGCACCTACGGGGGACACTTTAATTTTTATATTTTTACAGGTATTTTTATATATGGCTAGTACCCTGTGCAAAACCCAAAATGTTAACGCAGTGAGAGAATGAGAGACATATCGAATTACTACAAAAATGAAGTATTCAATTTTTGATTTTCCATGATGTTTTCCCGTTTCCCATGAAGTCCCTAAAAGAATCCTCTCTACAGGTGATTGATACATAACATGGTGCAATAACTAAATTTTAACCGACTTCATTCTGTGCACCATTCGGCCATATAATGAATACAGCATTTTTTCTGACTTATTGTACAACAATATACGACTTACATCGTGTCAATGCGGATCGATTGTACACGAATTACATAAAAAGAATTTTTGTTACTAGTGACCTGTTTAATATTTAAAGCTGCGTTAGGGAACTGGGTTTTGGGTTTACACTATTATAAAATTATAAATATAAGGGAGATAGTAAAAAAAAGGATTTTTTTGTATGATATTGGTAAGATCAAAATGCTGTTCCATGTAGCCATGTAAAAACATTATTCGATCGTTCTACAAAATGTGTGGAGTGCTTGATATGATTATGTCTTTCAATTAATGTGATGCTTTCTATTTTAAACATATATATTAAAAAAAAAAACATGAATTCAGTAATATTTTTCTCTTGTTCAAGCTAACATTTAGCCGAGATTTTTTTTGCTGCTGAATTAAAAGGGGTTTTGTTTTGCAGAATTTTATTCTCACTTTTTAACCTGGTGGTATTTGTTTAAAAAAAAAAAGGTTTGCTTTTATTTCAAGCAAGAAAAAAACGGTCAAGCTTATGAGATTTAGCCTGTTTAATAAATACGATAACTTCTTTCAAATTGCATGCGGACTGTACAAATATTTTTTGAATGTTGAGTGCTATACGTATTAAGTATTTGCTAGCGCTTTCATTTTTCATCTCCATCACTGCTTATATATTATTGCGTGTACGTTTATAATCTTGTGCTAAACAAGTGCAATAATTTAAAGGTCCAGCATGCTAGTTAAGTCCATAACGAGTGTTATACATATATTACGATTTCAGGCTTTGATTTGAACAATTAATCTTAATTTTGCTACTAGATATACGCGGGAATGTAATGTTGGGTAGAGAGGTTTCTTGTGTATCACATTATCTGTATTCCAAACTCTATTGGGCCTGAAATTTTATCAATTTTTGAGATTATATTATTTGGTCCTACATATCCTTGCGGTTGTTGTGGGATTCAGATGATCTGTCAAAAATGGATGCGCGAATGTCAGTGCGGGTTGAGGTGACAAAATGACAGTGCACGAGAGGCGTCAATATTATGGGTTATGTCTATCAAGCCACGATAATCTTTGTTGCTTCATTCAATTAAATTGGTATATTATTCAACAAAGTAAACAGTAATGCTTGGCTTGAGGGCAAGTCCTCCTATTTTTAATGTGGCTAAGATGGCGGATTACTGATTGAGACCCGGCCGCGCCAGATAAAGTATCTGATACCCGAATTTGTATTTTGCAGTGCATTTAGATGCCCAACACGCTCAACCGGCTCACTTTTTTAAAAGTGCCTTGTGGTCTGCCCCGCTCCAAAAAAGGGAGGACGATTTGGAAATTATGCCCCCGCCCGAATCTAATTTGGTACCCATGTCCACCCGTAGATCGTCCGTAAGTTTACCGTCGTCTAGTGACGTACAGTCTCCGCCGATACAAACCATGAAACAAGAGTACATCGACGAGAATAGCCAGAGTTCGATGACGGAAACCATCGAGGTGCACCGTGAGAGGTACCGACCTGTCTCCGAAAGCTCCCTGGACGTTAATCACGACTCAAACATGTCGCTCATCAACGACAACTCTATCGATATGATCCACCATGGTTCCGTGATTAGCGATAACTCGAACCAGAGCGTTTCGATGGAGGACACCGTCGACGTGGTTCACCATCAGAGTGCTGAAGCGGCTAAGACGACGTTACCCGAAACTCCACCCGCGGTTATGAGTGCCACCGAGAAAGTTATGGATTTGAGGATGAAATTGCCTCTAAGTGATGAGGGTGACTACGCGACGACTACGTCTATGGCGACATTGAAGAAGCTCGGAATCGAGCCCACTAACGCCCCGTTGCCCACCCAGAGTGCTCAAAGCGTGGAAAACTACCTGACGAAGATTGAGTCCAAGTCGACCGTTACAGCCGACGGTGACAAGATGAAACTGCTTACCCCTCTTCTCGCTAGTAGCGCATCGCAATTCGGATATTTAAGTGGCGCCGTCAAAACCGATACCGCTGCATTTTCCGGCGACATGTTGCCTTCCAAAACCGCGGAGGTGTCCCTAACGTCGGCTCTGGAGCCGATCATCATCAATCAGAAACTGGACGAGATTGTCAACACGACGCTGGAGTCTCACATCGGTGCCGCGGCCGACACCAACTTTCTTCAAAACAAAGAAACGATAATCACACCGCAAGACGTCATGTTGACGACGCAGTCTCAGATGATGGTGTCCCCTGTAATTAACGCCAGGATGCCATCTCCCGTAATGGAGGTACCGTCGAATCACGCGCACGCCATAACTCCGGAAATTATACTGCCGGCCGCCATGATTTGCCAGAGCGCCACTACCGTGCAGCCAGAATCTCTTTTGCCGGCCGTGTGCCAAGCGACACCACCGGTCGGCGATTCGAGCTTGATCACTAGCAGTAGTCGGCCGTTGATGTCGCAAGTTGCCCATATGCACGCACCCATATTGGCGACCGACCCGGAAAAGGCGGTGTTGTTGGAGGCCGCTGTCGATTTCCTCAAAACCCAAAAGAAAATCTCCGAGATGAATACGAGCGTGAACGACATCACAGTGTCTTCGTCGACCTCTATTAATCCGATTCTGGCGACACAAATTCATGGCTCCATGGATCGCAATTTCGTGCAGCATTTCGGTGGTCCGGCAGCTATGAAAAGTATAGAGTCCAAAAGCGATTTTGTACCTTTGCCCGTGAACGATTTGGCATCTCCTTCTACCGCCACCGACAAAAAGACCGACGATAGGATGATTCCGCAGTCTTTCACTGCACTGACGGAAAACGAGTTGATCAACTTTATTAATCCCAGCTGTTTCGACCAAGGTAATAGCTACCATTAAGAGGCACGCCTGCTTGTCGATGTGTTGCAGTAATTCCTAGAGTATGTACATAATATATAGAGTCGTATAATCGTAAAGTTTTACGTAGAAAATTGTACATATTTTTAAGTAGATTGTAAGTAGAGGATTTTTTTTTCGATTGCTTGTAATGGTAGTATTTTTAACGGAGTTCCTTGGGGATGCGTGTAAATTTACAAAATTCGTGGTAGACTGCATGGTTCTTGCAAAACGTATCGTAGGTATATAGCTATTTTCATGTCTGTTTTTTTCAGTTTAAATCATTGGTGGAGGCTAATTCATGTCCTACTTATTGATGTCAGAGGCCTTATTTTGCATTTTAGCGCAGCTTTGTTATCGATGAGAGTGTTATTATCTTTTTAATTGCAAATGTTATTAGAGTATAAGAGAGACCTGTAAATAGATCCCTATTTTTTATATGTACATTTTCAAATCGGACTGACATCATAATTGAAAAATTACCGCTTCGGGAGAAGCAAATCTGATTTATACTCATATCCTGAAATAAGGAAAGAAAGACAAGGTACACGTTGTTCTTTTTTTTAAATTCTAAATTATTTATATATATGTTTTTTCGTAAAAATGAGTTATCAACTAAGGAAAATATATATATGTTATATCCATATTATATATGAGAATGTTTGTATACTTAAATGTTATTACTGTGTTTATTATGTTATAAATAAATATGTGCCTGTTTACATGTTGTGTTTTTCTAACACGTTAATATATAAAATTATTTGGGTTCCATGCCAAAACGTTTTGACAAACACAAAATAAATGGTGGCCCATCGAGCCAATTTGAGTGACTGTCACTGAAAACCATAACGAATTTTTCGACAGTGAGGAGACAAAGAGAATTTGCTGCAAAAAACTTGAAAAGTGGTTAATATAAGCATCAACCGCGGTAGTTTGGTGAAGTACTAGTATCAAAGTTTGCATTATTAATTTAATCTCTTTAAAACACACCTTTGTCTAAAAAATAATTATCTTTATCAATATGACTACTACTACTAGTTATAATGATGTGCAATAATTTAGATAATAATTAAATACCCTTTAAAACCAACCCTCTGTCTCAAGTTGATCTCAACAACCTGGCACTTAAAAATGTTTAAATGACTAATCTTCGACTAAATTTACGCGAACGTTAGAAAAAATTAACCAATGTTCAATCTAAGGTCAAAACATGGGCTTCAAATAAGACAAAGGTAGATATCTAATGTAATAAGCTAAGATGCAAGAGTTGTGTAATAATAAATAAAATTCACCAAGAGCACGATGCAAGGCATTGTTAACAAAAAATGAAGAAACTATCGCATTTTCTATATCGGTATGTGTTATTCGTTCTTGCACCAAATAGAAAATAAAAACGGAATTTCAAAAATTCTGGGAAATTTTACTTTCGTTCCATATTTAAACATCTGACTCAACTCAAGGATGCAACACGTTAAAATATGCTGAGAACCACAAAAAAATTCAAAATTACCAATTCTTCATCGCGGTGTGCAAACAACCTAGCCGAGCAACCAAACAACAAGGTTAATTAAAATTTTAATATTTGCATCTATTTATAATACACTTTGATGCTTTGTCGAAAATAAGGTACGCACACATTGTGGGTGCGAGTGAGAGCGGCTATGGCAGAATTTGTTGTATTAGAAAAAGATATATTAACCCCAGGAAACAGAGAACGCGAATAGGAAGGAACAAGATGGATTACGGCATCCCCAGATGGTTGCCATAGTTACGATTCAGCACCCTGACGTCAGTTCGTAGTCCTGCCGACGGGTGGAGACGGATGAGGGAGTCAGAGATATATGTGTTGGAAATTGAAAAATTCGGCTAACAAATCTGATTTTCGCCCGGCATAGAGAGGAATCAGGGAACAGCCCTTTAAATTTGTGTTTAAGGAAAAGTAGTCTAGTCATTTAGGTTATGCCTTCGAGTAGTAGTATTAGGATAATTTTTATCAAAAACTAACAATATTTGCTTTTTTCTATCTATCTATCTATCTATCTATCTATCTATATATATATATATATATATATATATATATATATATATATATATATATATATATATATATATATATATATATATATATATATATATATATATATATATATATATATATATATATATATATATATATATATATATATATATGTGACGTAACTGTAACGGTCTGCAAGCCTGTTGAAGTAAAAAGACTACAGGTTGACTAGAGATATATCAGCATAATAATTTTCAAATCATTTTTTAAACCGTTTTCGTTGAAATATAGATAAAAGGGTAACAAGACAGATGTAGCACCAATGCAAGGATTTATAATCGGGAATTTTTCGACACAAAAACTTACTCCCTGCACTATGTCGGTCACCGCGACTATAGTAGCTATTTGGGTTTTGTGCTGTCCTGTATCTTCATTTTCCAACTCTATGTCAAATTTCCATTTCAACGTTTTTTTTTTTGTTAAGATATGTGATCTTAGAACAGTATTTGGCGTATATATATAGTTTTCCTAAACTAATTTCATCTTGTCAGTTTGGGGCATATATGAAATTCATTCGTCACAAGAAAATCCCATGCCGTTGATCGGTACCATTTTCCAGTGAAAATATTTCTAAATTGCAAGAATACGTTTATAGTTTGTGTACAGGGAAGACAACGGAAAGTTGCGAATAAAAAAGGAGGTTTTTTGCTTAACATTTTTGAGGTTTCGCGGGCTTAATTTTCCATAATTTTTGGACATTCTCTTGGACCCCTTATTCTACAAATCAGCTTAGTTACTCTGAAGAATCTCCTAGAAATTATTAATTTTATGATGCTATTTTAATGGTTTAAATATCTCAAAATCGGGAAATGTATACTCGTTGTATGCCATTAAAAATAATAAAGTAATTCTCAACTAATATACTAATCAAAAGTTCTAACATTTCTAAAATAATTCCTATACATTTCTCAAAGTGGAATTATATTCGCAATTTAATAGCGAGCATATACAGTCAATACGTTCCCAATTATCTTCTTCAACTGATTCAGATTTCTATTGAAAGACAAAGTTGATAATTTTCTTGTTATAATCAACAGAGATTGAGGGTTAGCTTTTAGCCTGTATTGTACTGCAACTAGGATGTAGAGTAACACGTCGGTGATCATTTGCGCCTTTCTTGACAGAGTCTGCTCTCAGTGCGTTCTTCTAACTTTAACTAAACTTAATAAAAGTTTATAAAAAAGCATTTTAAATAAAATTGATGAAGCGGACCTGTAGAGTGGATGGTTTGTTACCCCGATGCAGCGGCAATTGTACAAGCCTAGGAGCAGGCTGTTATAACGTTAAACGGTTTTTGATTTTTGATGGTCGGGAGGTTGGTGCAACTTTACGCCAAAATTGGGTTACACTTTTTACCAGAGACCGGCTAAACCGATCCGGCTTCCAGTTTCCCGCCCATCGGCGCGCACACTCCCATGGTCTAATCGATCAAAACTTACTATGTATAATGGCGGCAGGGGGGCCGACGAATATCAAACCACCCCGATCTCTAAATCCCAAGCCATAAATTAAATAAAAAATTGTCCAACGTCATCATCACCATAACGGGTGATAATATTCATTTACGCCTCGTCATGGTCGAAACTCCTGAAGGAAAGAAAAGTCGAGATTTCGCGCGTATACTAATTGCAAAAATTTGCGAAATGTCTGCAAAAAAAAACAAAACGTAGAAAAAAAAACTAAAAAACTAGCGCGGCGAAAAAAAAACGGATGCGGTAAAAATTAATCTGAAATAAAATCCGTGCGGCCAATGGCGAGAGCGCGTCGCACGAGGAGGGGATGTTCGAGAGGCGAGGGGGATGAATGGCTGCGCACGGGGTGGAGTAGGCAGTGACGGCCGTCGCGGCGGCAGATACTGAGTAGACAGACTGGCGTCTACAAGTCTGGCGGTGTAAATGTGCTACTTGAGGGTGTTTGGTAAGTCATTATTGCTATTTGGTGGTTGTGCCTCCCCATCCATAAAGGTGTATACTTAGTGCATTTAACGACCGGATTTTATTGGGCCGATGAAGTCGATTTCTTCACCTCACGCGACGCGACTAATTGGGTTTTACGTAACGATCGTTCAAAGCTGGACGTGTTGGTTCGGATCCCACCTTTATCTGTTTTTGATTTTTTTTTACTCCTGTAATCGAAAGAGGAGGATCGTTTGAGAAGACGAACGCGGAAACGGTGACGGATAGTGTCTTTAAGTTCGCGACGTGATGATTCATCACTAATTAGCCATTTTTTCTTCTCTCGCATAGCTCGGATTATGTTACCGAAATGTTTGTAACGACAGTGGTCGCGTATTTTACATGCAAACGGAATCATATCGATCACGCTCTGTTATTTGGAAATTTCACGAAAATAGAGATTAGATAAAAGTTTTTCGGGCGATATACGGTCGGGTCCCGATACGTGGTGGCTCAAAAAATCAAGCTTATCTACAAATTCCTTGATGTTTTCGAATATGGATAGTTTAACGGTTAAGTCGTTTTTTTCGCTAAAGAGAATTTCGCAACACAGTTGTATATTCTTCGATTCTGGCAGTTTTTGAAGCATTTTTTAAGATGACCTTAACGTTATCATTCCTCGGCTCTTGCAGTTTCTTTTTGGGTACCCATCTTCTTATAAATGATTCCGATTTTGAGTTGATATGTTCAGAGTTACAGAGAAACTTGGAACTTCTTTCCATACGGAATAAACATTTAGGACGAACCACTTTCAAAATTGTCTATTTATGTTTAAACGAAAAACTCACGTGTAGAACACTTGCGCATTAGGAACCTATGAATCTATGACGTTGTTTATATAAAAGTGCTTTTAATCAACATTCTTCGATATGTTACTAAAATTCCCCATCCATTGCGTTGATAAATTTCGATTTCATAATGCCTTTTTGTGGTAATCTTTTTAAACTTTGGAATAAGCAATAAAACTTTATGGTGCTTGTAAAAAAAATGGTACCTATTCTACCAGTTTTCGCCCACAAATTTTTGTTTTTTTTCGTGAAGACTACAAATATCTTTAAAAATTCTATAACTTCTATTCTATTATTACAAAAGAGTAACTTGGTTATAACAGAAAATAGTAAGCGTACAAGATATCGGTCAAGTTGTTAAAGTAAATAAAATACTATGTTGAAATAAATGCAAAAATGCAATAAATTAGCAACATCGAAAGGATAATCGTGATAATTATCAAAACTAATCGCACAGAGCGAAAAAGATTAAAGTGGGGGTGGGGATAAGACCTACTAGTTCGCTAACCGTCTACCAAACAGGTTGGAATAGTTTCCTTGTGCATTTCTTTTAATTTAAAACCCATAAACACAATGCAATTGACTTGAATTAGTGCATCCACCATCTTGGTGTGAATATTATAAAATTAAAGCTCAGGCTATTGCAACGTAAAGGTCTAAATAGAGCCGAGGACTAAATTTTAACAATACCAGCTCATTTTTTTGTAGTACGTGTAGTGCAATTGCGTTGAGTATTTAGTATATCCGCCATGTTGGTATGAATATATGGAATTTGAGTTGTCCGGATCGGCAATTCTCGAATCAGAGGCAATACTTCCATAGCAGTAAAGCAGTAATAGACAAAGGACCCATAAGTCATTGTTCACGCACTCGGTTGCATTTCAAGCCACCCCATTTTATTCGCCCCCTCGTACACTAAATCCGACGACACGTGTCAAGATCGCCGACAGACATGGGAATATTTCGTAGTTGACACATATTACATCGAAGGGATTTTTAATATCATAAATTAATGACGTTTGGGTGTAATTTTATAATTTTATGTTGGCGTGAATATCATTCGTATCAAAAATTATATTTTATAAATTCATGTTTGAACTCGAAGAAGTTAAGATCGTTTTATCGGCCACAACTCAAATTTTTGGCCGTCCAGATTCAAAAAGAGCCCGGTGAAGAAAATCTTTCATGTCTTCAGTTAAGAACAACCAAATATAAGTAGTGAGATCATGGGTTTTAGCAAATTTTTTATTATAATAGATTCATCAGGTCTTTTCAAATTAAAACTCAGTAATTTTTGCATTACATACTCTAAATTTTTGTGCTAATGATTAACAATTATATTATCTCATAAACTAAATTAGTTGGAACAGAGGGGCATGATTAATGAAGACCGACATACGGAAATATATTTAATAGAACTACAGGTAGGTAAAACGATATAAATATTTTTCTCAACATTCCAATTAGAGTTGACTGGAGTTTATTCCATGCGGCCATGCCTGATGAGAGTTCTTTTGCGAAAGCATTTGCGCGAATTTAGATTTTTGGGTTATCAAAACTGCGAGACTCAATTGTTACTTAGAACTTCCAAGAGGCTAGCAGGAGAATGTTGCTCTTCTGAAGAACATCATCGTCACAAATTAGCATACAAATCAAATCTTTTTGACCAGTTCCAGTTCCATTAAATTCAAAATAATAATAAATCATAGACAAATAATAATAAACTACACATAATCCAGATCGAAGAAGTAAAATTTTCGTTGCCAGAATAATTTAAAATTTGCTACTGGTTAATCACGTTACATGGACTACTTGGTTTGCATGGTCTTACAGACTACAGGTAGCACCATACAATATACCATTCAGTCTGACTTATCGTTTGAAGCTATATCACGGATACTTAACTCCCTTTCCATACTAGTTCGCAAGTTGTTGTCCGGAACATGATGGCGTGCGGTTGTATTCTATATAAAGGATTAGTTATCAGCTGTTTTAGAGCGTGACCCTAGCGTAGATGGTCGTGACGTCGAAAACGTCATCGGCGTCGATCAGGCCGTCGTGACGGGTACAGTACGGTCGATAATATGACTGGCGTGTCGAAACTTACCGCATATTAGGTTATTTCTATCTGTCGTAATTAGGAAAAATGTTTTCGCCGTTGATTGTTGTCCAAAGTTGCAATCCGCTTAACTATACCCTATATATACGTAAAGTAGGAAAGACTGCCACATGGATTTAATTATTAATGATACTGAAATCGTTCTGTTGCTACAACAAATGATATCGACCTGCTTATACTTGTCTTTGTTAAGCGTTAAATGAATTACACACAGCGTTTCGAATGTTGCAGCTTTTTCGATGATATCAAAGGAATTTTTGAGTGTAAAAGTGGAAACTCATTTTCAAAATAGTTAGAAATTAGATGACCTCTCAATTTAATTGTGTAAGGTACAAGGGATTAATTGAAACAAAATGGCCAGATATGGTACAGCCCACATACTCCACTCTTTGATTGTTTTTTGGTAAAATAATTCAAAATAAGCCACCTGCATATTGTAAAAAGCATGACGTACACAACATTATATCATTTAATTCATTTCTTCGGTAGATTGCATATTTGCGACACAAAAAAATTTACACAATATGTCATTATATCATTAAAACTAAAAAAAGTTAGTTTTACCTATTTTTTAGCTACGTTAATTCAATCAACTTAAGACTTAAGAAACAATAAATCAGGTTAGGTTTAAGCAGCACCCCTACAAATATCTGTACAAATATCTCGAACAGACGTAAAGCCATGCTGGGCGAATCGTATCCATCCCCCAATGAAATCAGGGAGAAGAATTTTGTTGCCATCTCTTATGCGGGCAAGGCTTGATGAAGGCCTAAGCGTTCTGTCTAGGAGGTGCAAACCATCCTCCTCCACTAAGAGATGCAAAACCGACGCAATTGCAATTTACTTTCTCTTAATAGATATTCTTTATTACCATTAATATTACTATCTAATATTTTTCCCCTATCTATTTCAGCCTTCAGCGTTTTTGCTTTGTCTTTCTCCTAGTGTTCACTGTGGGCCTGTATGTGAATAGCAAAATCATAAGGCACGCGGTGAATGCCAAGAGCAAGCAGCATTCGACGGAAGAAGAGAGGAAAGATATGATTTCTTCCGTTAGTGGCGCTTCTAGATATTAAGTAGGTGCCGCCAAAAACGCAAATATTTGACGCTCGCAACGTTGCGCCTACCGACGCAAAAAATTAAAGAACTTGGTGTCTGGTAAGTTGCTCGGAATCTCTCGGAAGCGTAGAGGGGTGATCCATTATAAATATAACCCAGCATTAACCTTTTTATTTTACATTTTAGAAAAAAAAATAATACAAGATTTTTGAATTGAATGTGTTGATTTAGTATTACATACTTATTTATATACAAGGAGTGACAAAAAACTTAATATATCAAAGTTATATTTTTTAAAATTGGATTCCCTGTATATTATTTCATAAAAAGAATGTCCTTTTACGCCGATTTCAAAAATATACATGTTATAAGAAATTTTTAGATTAAGGTCCGAATTAGCTAAAAATAATATCCTCACTTAGTTTTGCATGTATTTTTGCACCTCGAGGATGGGCGATTTGTTTGATTATGGACTCTAGGATACTACATAATATTGTGGTCTGCCCATGGCTTATATCTTACTCTTTCCGATACCTTTTTGTGGAGGTGAAATAAATAATATTAATGATTTGCATCTTTTATATGAAATGTATTACGTTTTCGTCATTTTTTATATACTTTGCACATATATTACATCCATTTGTAGACAATAATAATAATAATCGAGATATGCCACAACTGTCATAATTAAACAAAAGACATGGCCTTGGCGTAACTCCATGATGATGCATGACGGCCAACTAAGTGACGAATTTTTTTTTAGCTAACTTTGACCTCAATGGAAAAAACAACTACATGTTATATTATTTTGAACCCTAGTAAAAGGATTTTTATTTTTATAAAGTAATCTACAAAGCTTCCAGTTTAAAAAACCTAACTTTGATATATTATGTGACAAATCGTATATAAATACAATACAATAAATACACCTTCTGTATTAAACTAAAAGGTAAAATTTTTAAGGAGGATAATGATAAATGATAACATAAAATACAAAAAAAGAAAATATTTCGATAACCGAAAGGTAATATTTAATTTCAAATTCTTATAGGTAGGCTGATGTTGATTTATAACATGTATGAGCCAGGAATAAATACATCGTTGTTATAATAATAAAAATATAGTTTCATTTATACGACACACTTCACGAACAACATCTATTTAAAAAATAGGTGTTCGTAATATGATTTGACATGCGATTAAGGTACATTTTACAACTAGTCAAATTATGGAACATCCAAAAACGATATGCACCATGCAACGCATTAAATTGACTATTGAACAACTGTATACAACAGCACCCTTGGGCAACAAATAATACTTTAGGAATATATATTTTTTAAATAGTACTTGTTAGAAAATTTACAATGTCTCTTCTGGGTAATTAACTTTATAAATTCGGACAGCAATACGTCCTAAATTTCTATCCAACACTGACTCTTAAAAAATATTTTTCTTCAAAACCATAACCTTGAAGCTTCCTGAAGCTAAAGTTGTTTATTTCAGTTTAGCGACTAAACTTAGCCACTTTCATTGTTGAGCATTGATTTCATTGCAAACTTCTTTCTTTTTATCAGGTGCAAGTAGGGTCACCCGGGTTTGTATCAATTTACGGTTTTTGCCTATTGTTATGCATTCACCAACGCTGAAAATGATGTACCAAAGGTGTCTCGGTAGGATACTCAAAAAAAGGAAACAAATTTATTTTAACAGAACATAAATTACATTTATATATATATATATATATATATATATATATATATATATATATATATATATATATATATATATATATATATATATATATATATATATATAGTTTTAAGTACCCTTATTTTCTATTAAACATTTTACAAAAAATACATTATAAGGAAATTAAATTATAAAAAAGAATAATATTCTTCGTCATCTGAGGAACCTGTCATCTCTTTTTGGAGGTATAATAAACAAGTCGACTGTCCGATCGATCAAGTAGTCGAGATCCACATTTTCTCCTCACTAACGACATGTTTTACTGGTTTTGTGATCCATTAAAGTTTTCTATTTATTAAAAAAATACTGTCACCCTAGCCAAACTATAATAAAATCTGTGGAAGGTATTTCTTACTAAAAGCAAGAGTATCTTCATCAAGGTCTTTTACTGCTCTGCTGGACTACTGCTCGAGGTCATTCGGGAACATCGATCGACAGTTCTTGTACAGTAAGCTTCGTAATAGCTCACTTTTCACTCACTGATAGTGAAGAATTATTTCAACATCTTGTCAACACGTATATACATAGAGGCGCTATATGCCCTAATTACGAATTAAAGTATCATTCACTTTTCTTTACCCGGTCATAAAGGTATCAGTAATCTGAATCTGAAATAACCTACATTTTCAAGTATTCAAATCTGTGCAGACCTCTGAAGAAGCTTGCCACTCGTGCTAACGAAACGTTAGGAAACAATTCTAGCCGACGCCGACCTTCAGGACAAGAGTTCACCAACTGGCAGCGAAAGCCTTAACTAATATGTCATATGTCTTAAATAAGGAAAAATGCGACTCCTGTAAAAATGGCGTCTAAAATAATAGAAACAAGATTTGACTCAGAGGAAGAAGAGTTTCTTTCTTTTGTTTTTTCTTTTTTTTGACTTTCTTAACCAAATGCAATATTTAAATCGTTCAAAGGGATTTTCCATGTCCCAACGTTATTGCCGGCTCAAAGCTAGCATCAATCATCAAAGACCTGTGATAAAAAATATAGGAATTAGGACACCCTTAGAATGTTTTTAGAATCCTCTAGTTTAAAGAGTACCTCCAGGCTACATAATTGTAACGTAATTCAGTTTGTTCAATATTTTGAACCTACAGTTACAATATTACGAAGGAAATGGTGTACTTTGGAGCAAATCGCTAATAATTAAGGACTTACTCTTAATTCCGTTTAATGGACGGACCCCAGGTCCGAATAACGAGTAATACACACACATGTTGTCTAGTGCAGCAACCGGCATGCAGCGTAATCTAATTTTCTAGGTTAAAGTTCCAAAAGGGTTGCGATTTCGTTTTTATGGGCGGTGCATATTTAATTTGTGCATTCACCCTCGTTCGTTTCGTACAGGGTGACTCACGATTGCACCCACTGAAATATTTCGACTGCATTACCGCGGGGATTTTCACATTCGATTCAGTCTCTCGCGTCAATGCGGGGTAATATTATTAGTCCGTGCGCAAATGTTGCTCGGGGCGACACATATTTCATGTCAGCCAACGGAATAAATTTATTCAGCTGGCAATGTAAGCCCGCTTTAAAATATTGCATAGAATATTTCAAAATCAATCTACAGCGTATAGTAAATAACAAATACAATTTTAATAGACAGTCACTAACATTATAGAAACATGTTGGTGAAGTTGTGAAGAACTTTTATACTTTTACCTCTAAAAAGGAACTCGAGCATTATTAATAATTATTATAAGCTTCTAATTTCAACTTTAGATATTTTGTCTTATCTATTTAACTGTTTTACAATTTCTTAAGGATACATATAACCGCTGTAATTTTTAGTTACTTTGTATTTGGTTTTTAATTTAATAATTGTAGTCTTTGTACTCCAGTAGCCCTACAGTCATACAACTGGTAAGAAACTTACAAATAGTTGAATTTGGAAACAAATACCTCCAAATAAATCGCAATAAGCATCTTCGGTTGATATAATATTTAAAATAAAATATGCGCGTTTTCTGTTTCAGTTTTCAGTCAATAAAATTTCCTGTAAGTATTAGTCGACATAGCAGTTTTTCAAAAAGCAATGGAAATGTAAAGAGAATAAAGGTTTGTTGTGTCAGATGATTTTTAATACTTGACTGTAATTCATAAAACAGGCATCCGCCTATCCCTATCGTATGGAAGGAGCTTTCTGAATTGCAAAGTACCTGGAAAAAGTATCTTAAATAAATAAAACTTAGCTATAAAACGACATTTAACTTATTGACTCAGTATTCCTTCGCTTGGAAGCAAATGAAAAACATGCACCAAAGTAGAAAAGAGAGAAAAACAGATTTCTTATTAATTATTTGTATTAAACCGAAATAAGTGATTTTGAATACCAACATTAATTTAAACATAATTTATGTTCATTTATTTTAAATTTAGACAGAAACTTCGCTTATTATAAACAGCTTTACAATGATAATTAGCCAGCAAGGGGTAAAAGAAAAATGTAGATGATGAGAACATAACAAGTTTGTTTAGCACCATTTGATGTTGAAGTGGGTGGAAAGCAAATTTCTGTAAAAACAGATAAAAATTGGAATAGAATTAAACATTTCCATTTCCAATATATACCAAAACGGCAAGTCTAATACCGGTTGCTTATGGTCCGACAGCATAATTCCTAAACAATAGCCAATGATAAAGTGGATTAAACAATAGCTCAAAATTGGAGCAGATGTCGTAGTTAAAATGGTGGAACCGATTCTCTTGCAGGATATGTGGATTTAATAAGCCGGATTTTGCTAGAATTTAAAGACTTGTATTATGTGGAGTAAAATTTTGTGGAAAAGCGTGGGTCATCGAAATTAATTTTTCCACAGATACTTTTGTTAGTTTCTTTCACGAAGAGGTCCACAAAAAGTTTCGATATTTCTCAACGAGCTTTTTATTTTACTGTTCTATTTTTAATGGTGAGGATGTAACAAAAATATGCAACGATAAGATTTTAATGATTAACGGAATAAGAAAGGGCTATGGAGATCGCACCCCAAAATAGACGCCGTATACAAAAGAAAAGACATTATTGGCCTTATTCATTAATCCCCCCTCCATTTAAGTGTGATGCACGAATAAATTTCTGTCCCAACTCCTTGCTTGTAATGGTCATTATAACATCCCGTGATTATTAATCCTACTACTTGGAGCCGGATTCTTGATACTGGGAGCGGATATTCAGTCTTTGTCACTCTTATTTTCTTTCTCATTAAAGTGACGTTTTCATGCGAAAACTGATTTCTGGGTTCATGACTGGGGCTCAATCATCTGAAGCAAAAAGTGATGCGTTTTAATGATTTTAATTATTATTTAAATTAATTACTAAATTACAAAAGCAAAATATTTCTAGTAAATTGCACCAAGCAGGCCTAGTAAATAGAAAAATAAAAAAAAGGAAACACCATGCCTTGGACTTCTGGTAAAAAACAAAAGAAGTCACACCAATCAAACAACTACGAATATTTATATAATAATAATTATTATTATTATTTCAATTATTTAAAGACAATACATATAGTTGGAATTAGCAAGACACGTTAAGAAAAGAAAGAACAATGAGGAATAAATGGAACTGTCAAACCTATCAATAGGTGAAGGTTGATAAGCGAATTTCTATTCTAGAGTATAAAAAATTCTAACCTAAACATGAATTAAACAAAAAATACAATTAAGTACGGACGAAAGAAATGGGTGGTCACAATTAAAAATCTTATATTTGTGTTAAGCAATAGGTTTGATAAACACCATTTTAGTCACAGGTTTTATTTGACATGAGTGCGAGTGACTAACGATGTCTATCAACGTGCTCTATACTATACTTTTCTACATCCCTTAGCTTTTGAGTACATGTTTGCACTAATACATTCACTGAATGATGTACCGGTGACGAATAAGGAAGTTGACACCTTAAAGTGACACTTTAGCTGACTTCTTATGATGTTTTCACTATGTCGAACGAAGTTTTCATTCGATACATTCAACTTCGGGTCCACACTTATTCAGTATGTGCGGACGTGTTGACTGACATAAGCTTGCGTGCATTGGCAAATCGGCCAATTGTGAACTTTTCACTTCAATTTAATTGTTTTTTAGAAACTACTGATCAGATAAAAAAAATGCTGTTCAAAAGACAATTTAATATGCTTTAATACGAGTTTAAAATTATTAAAATTTATTTCTCCTTTTTAGGTTTAACATAGTAAAATAACTGCACGAGTCAAATTAACTTTTTTATTACTGAAAACAAATACGGTTATTGACAATTAGCAACTCTACACATATTTTTTAATAATCGGTATGACCCCCTATTATTTCTTGTGGAATGTCTTCCTCTACTGCAGCAATAAGCTCTGGGATCGAGGTTGGGGTACGAAGTCTAGCTCGAATTCTCCGTTTCAGCTCATCCCATAAATGTTCGATCGCATTGAGGTCTGAACTGCATGCTGACCACTCCATAATTCGAAAACCGATTTCTGTACTGTAATCTAGCACTGTCATGCATAAAAATGAATTCTTCTCCAAAGTGATCAACATATGATACCACGTGATCTGATAAAATATCCTCGATATATCTAGCACCTGTTAAATCACTTGCCCCTTGACCACGACCGCCCCTACGGATAAAAACAGGGTCGGTTCATGCGTCCATAGAAATTGCACGTCATATCATTCAGGAACCACCTCCATAACGGCTCCGCTCTTCATTGCAGCATTCTGCAAATCACTCTCCTGGTCTTCGGTACACTTTTTTTCGTCGGTCACTACCAAAAAACACATTCTGGTCTCATCTGAGAACAGAACAGATCCCCATTGGTTCAATGTCTAAGTCAGATGATACCGTGCAACGCGTAGGCGTGCTTGTCGATGAGCTGGATTAAGTTTTGGATCAATTGCAGTTGTTTTTGGGGTCAGGTTATTTTCCTTCCTTCTTCTTCTCACTTTTCATTGACTAATAGCACGTGAACCGCATTAAGGTGTCGATTTCTTATTATTGCTGACACAATAAAGCAGTCATCACGAGCCGTTGTAATTCGCCTTCTGCCTGTTCCAGGGCGCCTAGCAAAGGATCCAGTCTCCTCATACCGTTGGCATACTCTTCGAATGCTGCGCCTATCATATCCAGTTATAGAGCAACAGATCACTGGCGAAGTCCACTCTAGATTAAAGCGATAATTTGAACGGTGTAGTATGCATCAAGCTAACACAATTAAACGCTAACCAGTTGGTCAAAAACGAATAATGTGAAAATTTCAGTTGCAAAGGCGATTAATTTAAGTCTATAAAAATTTCGTTACTATTACTATAACCACTGCACGAACACGTTTCATTTCTTTAACCGTAGCTATGCATCTAAAAGATGAGCACTCTTGACAAATTTAACATTAAAGGTATAGTACCGGTAGATAAACATGGGAATACAGATGTGATGTGACGAAGGTTCGAAGAAGCTCTCTCTCTCTTGTCAGCAATAGGGTTAATATAAAAATTACCTCTGTATCCGGAGTTGTAGTTGGGATGTCGAAATCGACTAAAAAACATCATAATTTGGCAGGCTAATCATTTGCTAATGTATGCTTCGCTTGCACTATTCTCAGTTGTGCTCGCATGCTTCTACTTATTTCTTGCTCTAGCTCTAGGTCGGTTTTGCATTTTTTGGAATCTTTATTTCAATTTCTATTTCTCTTACTAGGGCTCAGTACAGGCGATCCCATTTCCATGAAAGAGATGGTTTGTTCTTTACTGCAATTCATTACATGATTTAGATCATAGACTAAACAACTAATCTAGAGTTTGTCAATCTATACCGTTCGACATAATGTGGATACAGTTTTAAAACTACACTTTTCGCATTCTTGTTATGTGCCAAATTGGGTATTGGGGGGTATTTTGGAGTTTTAAGTTACTGTTTTGTAGGTAGTTTTGGTATGGTAAGTAAATTTGTCTTTCATACATTTTTATTACGGCTAAGAACCTGAATTCAAAAGTTTTTTATAGAGATATGGGGAATTTAAATTTAAAAAAGATACCGAATGTAAAGTACATATCTGAAACATATCATCAGAACAAAGAACTTTCAGTTTGCGATACACTTTATTTCGACGCCGCATAAAATAATACATAATACAAGAGTTTATCATTTTTTGTGCTTTATTTATTAACACAATCTAGAAGAGTCTACACACATTACCGCCATAAGTGAGACAACATAAACGAATTGCAGGATAGCTTTCTTGCTCTTCGGTTGAATATCCCTTTTTTAGGCAAATCGTCAGATGATTAGTAGATTTTAATATATTATCAATTTTCCGACCTATGTCATTGACTGATAATTCCAGGAGAATATCAGAACTATTCAGCTTTAAATCGTCCAACAACACAACGCAAACATTTTTGGGACAGGATTTAGACTAAGAGAATGATTGAATGATTGCGAGGGGAAATGCTTCTTTTTATTAAATAACTACGTTCTCCGGTCAGAAAAAATGCATTAGCAATATTTTTTATCAATAATAAGCAATTAATTTGAATTTCCATTGATTTGTTAAAAGTTTTGGAAAGTGTGTGCAAAATAGAAATGGAACGCGTAACTGACTAGAACTAGTCAGAATGGCTAGCTAGGCAATGGCAATCTTATAGGCATATGGAAAAAATGGATCAGCTATCGTGAGCCTTAACAATGTGCGTTATAAACGGAACGACGAAATGAAAGGTGTTAATTGCGTAATATTTATTTGTTAGAAGCGATTTGATTTTGATTTACTTTATAAATTGTACTATATACTAGAACAGCAATTAAATAATCCAATAATTAATAACGAAATTTCAACTAGTTACAACTCAACAAATAAATGTAAAATTCATTGAAACAAAATATCTTCATGATGAAGTCAACCCTGGAATTTTGTTTGGTATGAACTTATTCCCCAGGCATTGTCACTATATATTTCCACAATTTTCAGGAACTACACATACCTCCAATCGTTTCTAAATTAGAGTAAAACAAATTTGCATACAAACGAAAGACAAATTTGGTGAATAAAACTTAGGTGATGGCGGCGTGTCTACAGGTAGTCTATTAGAATAATAAACAATAATAATTATAGATAATCATATATTTATAGGGAAGGATAGATAACGAAGATATTAACTATTCTAAGATCAAGTAAATAAACAGTAAAATAAAGAAGTAAGAATGTCTACTATTTATATATATCCACTATTCATCCACTTCCACTTCCTGTGTAAATTTTAGTCATCATGTTTACAGCAGCAACATGAAGTAGTCGTTGGAGGCTTTTACTTACTCCATTGTTCACAACCCACTGTCCTTATTCCTTCTTGCAAGTAGCTTCCAATATCCCTCTACAAACCCTTTTACTTGCTCTCATACCAATTCCTAGCGGTTTAATTTACCGTGATATGACAAAACGCGAAGTATTGTTGGATTTCGTCTTAAAGCGATTTCGTCGACAACAAATTTAGAACAAAAAAGGTTTATTGAAATTTACAATCTCCTCTTTTTACAGCATGTCAGCATAAATATTTTTCCACATTTTATTGAGTGGTAGCTGGCATTACCCATGACTATAGCAGACCCAGGAGGGATAAGATCAAGCAATTGCTGGCACTAGTCTTCGAAAACATCAGCATTGATGTATTGATGAAATGTGTTAGTAAACCATTTTTGCTACCAATCTAATACCTTTTCCATGAAAGCTTGCCTCGCATTTTTTAAATTTTTATCCTGGTATATTTTACCAACCTTATATCCTTTATTCACCAAAATTGTTCAAAAATTCCTTCAAAAAATTCCACAATTCCCTGGATGGAATGAAAGCACCTTTTTTCCAGTTGAGATGTTTTTTCTTTCGTGAAACGAGTGTATTTCTCTTCTGATGACAGTCTTTTCCTCCTCACTTATTACAATTTCCTTTCTTCCAGTACTTCTCTTTCGTATCCTGATGGGGCCTGGTTCTTCACAAATCGGTCTAATGTTGACTGTCCAACTCCGGTAGAACTCATTTTAACTATTTTTGCAGCTCCGAATGTTGAGTTGAGAAACACTTGTCATTTTCAAGAAATAAATTTGCAAACAGGTGCCGGAAGATTCTAATTTTAGATACTAAGGCACAGGTAGGCCAACTACCTGTTGGTCTACCCTTGACAATTATCAAATTATCAAATTTGCATATAATTACAACTGTCAGTTTTAACAAATTAGGTCTGACTTCTCGTTTTTATGCACCCGCATTGTCTACTCTCAACTAGAAAAGATGCAGCCACAATAATTTTTCATAAAATTTTCCATTTTGTTAACGAATCATCATCCAAGTTTTTTCAAAAGTGATGAAAAAGCATTAAAATCGATAGCTAGCCTAGACCCGAACTTTTCTCCCAAGTTTCGGTTAGCCTTTTTTCCACTAGACCCTAGTATAGCTAAATTAACTGGATCTTTCATCGACCAGTCGAAAACAAAGGAACGAGAAATTCAAGACGATTCTCGGTATTCCGGGGCAGGACTGAATTTTCCAGCGTGGTCCTGCTGGCTCGGGGAAAGCAGGAGCACCCTCCCAGGAAACACCCGGCCGGCTACGGCAGCTGCGATTATCGATTCCGTCCGTTCCCATGGAAACGACCCCTTCGCAGATGAAATCTAGTCGAAGAGCCGGGCCCCGCGTTCGGGAATAATGCATACTTTTGCCCAGAATAAATACAGCGTTGCCAGAGGTGATGCCAGGCTCCATTTTTTTTTATTCATTTTGCCGTTACGAACTTCAAACGTTGTAGTTATTGCATTCCGAACTTCGCACGCTCGGCGGATACAATTTGCGTTACAATGCCAGCGGAATAATTTTTAATTTCGCGTCATTTTCGTGGCCCAATGATATAGCGAACGATGTAAACGGCGACCACTACGGAAAAAAGGAAATATGTACAGGATGAACTCTACATAAGATCCTCCTTATGTCTTCAAGGTTTACAAGAAAAAGTAGAGTACAACATCAGCATTGTTTTTATGTTTAATCAGTTTTTCAACGATAGGAATCATTTTTTGAAAATTAAATAGAACACCCTGTATTTCTCTTAAAGGATAAAGCTTTCTATAAGCTGTGTCTCTTGTGGCCTAGGCTGCAATACCACTTTCGTGTTTTCTAGAGGTGACGTAATAATAGAAGCATTTTTTTCTAATCACCAAGGGTGCGGAAAGTGTCTTTGAGAAGCCAGCTTCGTTACCCAAGGTCGCAGATCCTTTCGGTACTTTAGTCGTGGGTTTGGGAGCGATCTGATGTTTTTGAACTATGCAAAATAGCAACCAATAAGAAAAAAAGGAAATATGTACGGGATGACTCCTATATAAGATCCTACCTATGAAGGTTTACAAAAAATGAGTTAAATACATTATTGTTTTTATTGGTGATCAGTTTTTCATGGGCAGGAACCATTTTAAGAAATAAAATGGAACCTTGTGTTCTGCATAAAAGATAAGACTTTCTACAAGATCTCGTATGTCCTGTCTTATGTGGCTTAGGCTGCAATAGCTTTCTAAATGTTGTATAATAGTACAAGCATTTAGTATTTTATTTAATTGTTCTACGCCCTAAGCATGTGGGAAGTGTCACTGTAAAACATCAGTTTCGTTACCCACCCGTTTCTAATTACACTCCGATCTAGCGTGCGGGAAGCGCCACTTTACCACGCCAGTTTCGTTTCCCACGGGTTCGAGCCACTTCGGACATTTCAGGGATTTTATCGCATGGGTTTGGGAGCATTCGGATGTTTTCGGAGATATTTCCCAGGCCTTGAATTTCAACATTTGTCAATTCTGACGGTGATGTCGGTGAATGTATTCGTGTTGTTTTGCGAAAACGTACCCAAAAACTAAGTCGTAGAAAAAGTATAGTATGCGACACGTTCGGTAAATTTTTTAAGTCACTCGTTTTTTAAACGCTGGCTCCGCTGCGCTCCGCTAGTGTCAAATAAAGTCCTGAGTCAAATGCCGTTTACCGCACTTTTTACATAATATACTATTACCAAATGTGTTGCATAATATATTTTTTCTACGACCGTCACCAAAAAATAGAAGAATTTAACAACTACTAAATTTCGTGCCATTCAAACAAAATATTTACTAGTTGCCATTAAACCTATTTGTTTATCGTTCCGATCGGTTTTGCTATTGTTGTCTCTTATTAACTGTGTACGTTAGAGAGATGTATTACTGGATATATCATATAGCCAATGGAAAAAACAATTTTAAAACGTTATGTTGTTTTTTTAACTTTAACAATTGATCATTAAGTAGTTTATTTGGAGAAAAAGACTGTAATTGGATAAAAAAGCGGGTCTTAAGCTTTAATTTTGTTTTCTTTGTACTGATGATGGATATTTGAAAATCGTACAATTGGTCCTGCCAAGATAGTAATATAAAAACTGTGAAAACCCCAAAAGTTAATATGAACGGTATATAATTATATTTCTGTGGGAAACTTAAATTATAAATGCCACTTTACTTACCGACTAGTCCACTAGATTTTGGTTGTAGGTTATAGCACGTAGTATTTAAAATGTCTGATATACTGCATAACATTTTTCTGTGTATTAGTTTTTAGGTACATTTTTGCAAAACAACACGAATACATTCACTTACATGACCATCAGAATTGACACACGTCTAAATTCAAGGCGTGAGAAATATCTCCGAAAACATCCGATCGCTCTCAAACCAATGCGGTAAAATCCCGGAAATGTCCGAAATGGCTCGGATTCGTGGGAAACGAAACTGACGTGGTAAAGTGGCGCTTCCCGCACGCTAGATCGGAGTGTAATTAGGTGTTTTACAGACGGGAGCAGAAAATCGTGATTTTGTAGAAAATAGCATATAGTCCTCAAATGTAAGATTGCGTAACGACCTAACAACTTAAAGGAATCATCGACGACGCGGGCAACCAAAGAATGCAAACTTGGGGGAAATTCTTTTGATAACTTACAAACGCGCCAAAATTACATGAGCACACGCATATTATGCATTAGACGTTTCTTGAACCTCGAAAACAAAGTAGTGGATGATTTTTTTAGCTTTTCCAACATCGCTATCGCTTTGGATTACGTAGTTTTATACCTGATTCTTTTAAGTAGATATTGGATAAAATCTACCTTTCGTCATACCAAGAGACAATCGCTTTTCTGAAAGGGCAAGCATGAGATCACTTAGTATTAGGAATAGCAGAACTGTTTGCTTAAGTTACAAAACAAAACTAAAGAAAATATAAATTAAATACATTACAAATATTCCATCACCAACAATGCAATGTCATTAGATTCAGCTACAATCAAAATGCAAACCTATAATCAAATTACAGTATTTCAATAACTAAAAGTATCGCCTCTAGAAATGTGTGATATAATAGATAAAGATCATTCAGTAACCAAGAAAGCTAAAATTTCAGCCTTTATCATATTTAAAGTTCAAAAAGCCTTAACTTAACAATTTTTGTTGACTTATGCCCAACGGATCTAAAAGTGAGCTTTTTGCCTAAATGTTGGGGTGTTCCGCTTCTAAGTATTTTTCACCTAAGGGTCACAAACCAAATGGGGCTCTAATATTCTTCTCCTACTTCTACTGTCAATACGATTTCCCATTCGGTAGGCTATCGCCTGTTGATCCTAGTAAAGTGATGACGATGTCCAGGTAAATGGAGCTTTAATAGATCTTGCATATTTAGACATTTTAAATCTTTTATATTATGACTCACATGGTTCCTTGGTTTAAGGTTAAAAATAACATCAGCATAATTCCTGTTGAAGAGAACTAAAGATTCACTCAATTGTCTTTTTAAAGATACACACAAAATATGTTTAACCTTATATTAGTTTCTTGATTTTTGGATATAAAAAAATTGTTAAAGATAATACTTAGAATTTTCTATTCATTTACCACGAGAATGACTACATTAATGATCATATTAACAGCAAGAAGTTTTTGTTTAGGATCAATTTTTAAAAATATCTGAGAAGTTATGAAAAATCTCCCGAATTTGTTTTTGCTTTTTATAAGAATGCAAGTACACGGTGTTTGCAATTAGAGTGTTTTAGCAAGAAAATTCTATTTCTTGATTTTTGAGAAGTACTCAACAGTAAAAACTGATTAGAGATGACATTACCAATTGAGATATTAGCTAACCTAAACTACAAAAGTCAGTTAAATTTTTCATCAAAACTTCTTGAACTACATGACATGACCGAGATACTTATTCATTAAGAATTGTTCATGACAAATATGAACAATCATACATGATTGAAGACACGTCAATGCGAGTATCTGTATCTAAAATCATAACCAACTATCATATAAAATAAGTTGCATTCATTTGTGAAAAAACGGAGTATCATAGAAAAAAACTGAGTATGTTGCGGTATTTGACTCAATAAATTGTTCTGATAATGTTTTTTCTACTCCCGTCTGTAAAATGACTAATTACACACCGATCTAGCGTGCGGGAAGCATCACTTTACCACGTCAGTTTCGTTTCCCACGGATCCGAGCCACTTCGGACATTTCCGGGATTTTACCGCATTGGTTTGGGAGCGATCGGATGTTCTCGGAGATATTTCCCACGCCTTGAATTTAGACGTGTGTCAATTCTGATGGTCATGTAAGTGAATGTATTCGTGCTGTTTTGCAAAAATGTACCCAAAAACTAACGGTCGTAGAAAAAGTATAGTATGCAACACGTTCGGTAAACTCCGCTGCGCTCCGCTCGTGTCAAATAAACTCGTGAGTCAAATGTCGTTTACCGCACTTGTTGCATAATATACTATTAACCGCATCAGTAGTTCTCATAAATAAAAAGTTAGGGGTAACTTTCAAAATAGAAAAAAATTAATTAATCTCTTCTTCCATTAAATATTTCTTTAGAAATCTTTTCTTTTGTGAAAACCCTCCAATTTCGACTATCCTGAACAATCCGAAAAATGCAGTGTCAATTATAAAAACGAAGAAATCTAAAAAAATTCTGCATCAACGCAAAGGCAGCAATTGTTATCTATACCCATTTCCAGTAATTATATAGCAGTTTATCCAATTTTTAAGTATTTTCAACAGCAACTGCTGGGCGAAGTTTGGTTTCTATATCACTTTTTGATAATAACTTACAGCGTCGCTAAGGGTGATCTAACTGTCGTCTGCTTTATATGTATCATGTAAAGTTTCTAACTGAGAACGCCTTATTTAAATTTATATGATAGAAAGTTTCACGTCGGCTCATCATGCCGTAAAATTCAAAGGCGGGACAGCCTTGAGCTACGCTGCTGTAAAACTAGTTTGAAAGCCTGCACATTATTAGCTTTGCAGGTAGAAACCAAAAACTTGTAGCAAGTTTTCCGCGCACAAAAGCATAATTTGCTTATAAACCAAACTATAATATTGTTCACATTATTTCAATTACTTTGGTGACGGCTGCAGCCATGTTGCTAAGTAGATCTTTGGGTTTAATAGTCATGGTGTGAGTTCTAATTCAATTCGCTGCTTGTTACTAATTAAAAGTTACCAGGTGTCACCATTTTAATAAAAAAAACGCACAACGCATCAACATTTTGTTCTTGAGTTCAGTCAAATAATCAGAAAGCCAGAAAATATGGGATTCATTTCTACTGCCTCTCAGTTATATTATCTGTGATCTTTGTTTCTTCTTCTTCTAGGATAAAATTCACAGTTTTCAAGATAATGAGTTTGGAGTTGAAAAGAAATACAATTTTAATTTATAATTCTATTCTAATTTCTAATTCGTTGACATTGAGATAGGATGTATTGGAAATAACACAATTTAACAAAATCTTTTATTATTTATTTATATTTTGTAGTTTCCTGTTTTACAAATGGATAAACAAAAATATTATCTGAGTTATAAGATTAAATAATATAGCGAATTTGTTTTTCTACTCCCTTCTGAAAAATAAGTTTACAACACTTGTTGCATACTATACTATTATTTAATGTTAAATTATAATACACGAATAGTTAAACATTTCGATTATTGCTTCCTTTTATTATTAAACGATTATTATACCTCTAATAATCTGTTAGTTTGACATATAATTTGAATTTTTACCAAAGTGCGCGACCATGTGAATACTACTCAAAATTAGGCAAAAAAACAGAGCTTTCTTTCTGGACACGAGTAAAGAAGGACTTCATAGTGGCAGGTTCTGGGATTATTCCCTATAAAAGGCACATTGATATTTGACCAAATTCCTTGGTGTCATCCTAACTGCAAAGTAGGTTCAGAATCATTTTTAAATGTACAATAATATTAATAAAAAATGGGTACACTGCAATTGTTATAGTTTCAATAGATTTTGATTGAATTTGAATTAAAAATAATGTACGGCCGACAATCCAGTCAGTATCAAAATTTTTCAGGATGTCTAGTCACTTAACTGAAAATAAACTACGACCGCTAGTTTTTGGGTACATTTTTGCAAAACAACACGAATACATTCACTGACATGACCGTCAGAATTAACAAACGTCAAAATTCAAACCGTGGGAAATATCTCCGAAAACATCCGATTGCTCCCAAAACGAAATTGACGTGGTAAAGTGACGCTTTCCGCACGCTAGATCGGTATGTAACTAGGTATTTTATAGACGGGAGTATATTATGCAACAAGTGCGGGAAACGGCATTTGCAGATTTTTTTCAGTCAACATATAATGAACCAATTCGACAACACATAACTCGATGATTGCTACATTAGCAGTCATTATTCAGTCTTTGACGATTTTCAGTAAATGTATTATGGGGTTGGATAAGTGTTTATAAGGTTTAACGCCGAATATTATATGTCTGTTCTGAAAGATATAATTACCCATGAGTTGGACAAATATATCATGATAGAGCAAATGCTGTGAGGTAATGATTGCTTCCTAATAACAATAAAATTTTGCCATAGCGCGCTTACAGTCTTGATATTAATCACATAAAGAATGTTTGGGATCTAATTCTAAAAGAAATATATAAAAAAATTTTAGACCAACCAGTTCTAATGTTAAGTGAATTTAATTAACTCAATACTAGACACATCGGTAGAAATAGTAGGAAAAAATGGTCATATATTATAATGATTTATAATTTTATTATAAGTCATATATTACATACAATTAGTATATTACACATTAATAGTATATTATGCAACAAGTGTGCTAAACGGTATTTGAGTTACGATTATATTTGGCACGGGCGGAGCCCAGCGGAGCAAGTGTCTAATAAATAGTAATATACAATTACATACATTAATATAATTATACACAGATCATGCGTGCGGAAAGTGTCATTATTTTCAGTGAATACAACGGTACTTATATAAATATATAGATTAGTTCATAACGTTCTTCTACGTCTTCCGACTTCCTTGTTCTATATTTCTCGGTTTATAAAGGACATAATCGAGCTCTCTTTCTTGAATCTTTCTGTCTATCCCTTCTCTCCAATTCTTTCGTGGTTTGCCTAGTCTCTTTCGCACTTCGGGTTATCAAACCAGGGTTTTTAGAAACACCATAGCAGTTGATTGTTTCTAATGTGTGTGTGTGTGTGTGTGTGTGGTACCCATAATCTCCCTAATTCTGTCTGTCTTTTTTAAAGATTCCGGCTGAAAGCATAAGTTCATTTCCGTTGCTCTTAGGGTTTTCTCTGTACTTCCTGTAATTGGCGATGCTTCTGATCTACATCTTGTGATGATCTTAGCTTATATATCATATATTCTTGTTTTGTTCTCTTTTGATATGCTTCGCTTTCCAATATATGACCTTGAGTAATTGTGACTTCTAAATATTTGTAGGCGCTTTATTAATGTATTTTCTAATTTCATGTCTTCGTGTTGCCCCTCTAGAAAGATGCATTCGGTTTTTTATATGTTTACTTCCATTCCCCAGAATTCGTATTCATTAATTAGTTTTCTTGTTACGTAATTTGGGTTTTCATAATCTGGGGTAGGATAACTTGATCATCTGCAAAATATATTGCCTATAGTATTAGGTCGCTGAGGATTACGCCAATAGTGTGTTTCCACTGTATTAGCACATTTTCCAGACATATTTTGAATAGAGTGGACGATAGACAAAACCCTTGTATTTGTTGTATTATTTGATTGTCGTACAGGCTTCCCAATGGGTTTATTAGTTCTACATTTATGTTAGTATTTTCCAGGGATTACCACAGAATAAAAAACGGTTCGAACTCAGAAATCCACTTATATGCATAAATCCGAAAAAAGCATTAGACAATACTTAATGTGTCAAGCGAGAGATTGGATTTTGACCTCAGGTTGAATTTTTTAATTTCCACGATGTACGAATTAGCGAAATGGTAAAGCTACAATGAAATCCCAGATACAGGTACGCGAAAAAGGTATGTACCGGGGGGCGGCGGACAGTAGCCGCTATTTCCACGTTTTCCCATTTCCAGTCGGTGGTGGCGGCACCTCATTTTCCGGAGGTGCTCGGGCCGGGACACTTGCCGAAACTCAACGCCACGGTCAGATAGATCAATATTTCGGATGTTCGGGGCCGTTTCCACGGCAACCAGCTGCTGCGAGACAGTGTGACGCCCACACGATGCCCCGCCCTGTAGCTTTTCCTCTATTACCGCTTTTCGGGTTCTCCACGCTCTCTCTCCCCACCCCCCTCTCCGGCCACAGCCACCGACGATTTAATCGCTTTCTGAATCGTCATTTGAAATTAATTATAACCGATGAGGGCGCGTTTTGTGTTTACCTACAAAAACCAGCTTAATTTGCGAGAAGAAATGCGCCACAGGGCTGTGGACCACGCGCGGCCGTGTAAACAGTGTCACGGAGACTTCGATGCGCTGCTAGTCGTCGAAAGTACCTATCGGTGCTGAACGATCCATACGTTAAAGTCGATAACGCATTTTTTAGATCGCAATAATTGGCTTCGGCTATAATTGCTTTAGTCTAAAAATTGATATTAAAAAGGAGAGACCAAGTTCAAAATTAAAATTTCTTATTTACTAGCCCACTTATAGATTTTGTGTAACCAGAAAAAATAATTGAACTGAGGGCTTTTACTTGATGAAAATCCATTTATCAAAATAAATAAGAACTAAAAGTTCAGATTTTCACGAAATTATATATTTTTACATGACAATTGTTTCGACAACACCATATTTACAAACTGAGTTTTGTACATCAAAAGACAATAGTGATGCCTTAGAAGGGATTTTGATATCTTTAATTTTGTTGATTACTTCAACAGAATTTTTTATTGCAAAAAACTCCACACTATTTAGTGACAAAGACAAATATTTTTTAACAATTATGAATCCACAACCGCCGAAATTATATTCTTTAGTTAAATTACATAAACAAGATATGCCCATTAGACCAGTCGTTTCTTATGTAACAGCTCCATCAGTTAAACTCTCAACAAAATTAGTAAATATTTTAAAGTTCCACACAGATTTTAAACCAAAATTTGCAATAAAAAGAAATTTGAATTAATCAACAAAATTAAAGATATCAAAATCCCTTCTAACGCAACACTATTGTCGTTTGATGTACAAAACTTATTTTCCAGTATTCCACCTATGGATGTGATAGATTTAGTAGATTTCACCCTAACTCGGAAACAGGTTACCCCATTGGTGAAACAAAATTTATTAGATTGCGTATCTTTAGACCAAAATTATTTTGAATTTAATGGACAGATTTACATCTCTAAGGAAGGTTTAATTATGGGAAACCCACTTAGTCCTTTGTTAGCCGAGATTTTTATGGATAATTTGGAATATATCATACTAGAACATCTTTTAAGTAAAAGTTATTTATGGTGGTGCGGATACGTGAATGATATTTTTGCTTGCTTCATTGGGGCGGACAGGCAATTGAATTCTTTTTTAAATTACATTAACTCATTACATAATCGTATAAAATTCTCTATTAATTTTTTAGACTTAACTATTAGGAAAGCGCAAAACAAATTAGATTTTTCAATTTATCATAAACCTTCACACACGGACACAGTCATGCATAACAGCTCAAATCACTTTTATACATACAAAATGGCTGCATACTCTTTAATACACAGACTTCTTAATACGCCGCTTTCAACAGAAAATTACAACAAAGAACTTAATATCATTAAACAAATTGCCCTGGACAATGGCTACAATCCTTCCATTATAGATAAAATTATAAATAAAAAACAAATCCAGACAACAGTAAACACTATTTATCCGAAACCTAATATAGAACACGAACAATTAAGAACAATTACATACATAGGACAACCTAGTGAAAAAGTTTCAAAACGTTTGTCAAAATGTGGTTTAAAAATAGCTTTCAGAACTAACAATACAATAAGAAAATTTTTAAAAAACAATAAAACAAAAGGTCCAAAATCTCAAAAACCAGGTGTCTACAGGTTGAAATGCGGATCTTGTCTTAAAATTTATATTGGACAAACAGGTAGATCCTTCAAGAAACGCATTAAGGAACATAAAAGAGCGTTTAAAAACAATAGTCTAGATTCTAATTATACTACACACTTAAACACAGAAAAACACATTTTTGACGACAATTTTGATATTTTACATACAGCCACAAAAAGTACAAAATTAAAGCCATGGAGATTAACAAAATGAGACATTCAAATGTATTGCTTAACGATCAATTAGATTTAAATACCTCTCCTTTATTGAGCTTAAATTCTCACAACAACATTATTTAAGGTTTTATAGTCATTTTTCGGTATATAAAGTAGCACGTAGTTTGTAAATATTACATTTGATAAAGACACGGTGTTGTCGAAACAATTGTCATGTCAACATATATAATTTCGTGAAAATCTGAAGTTTTAGTTCTTATTGATTTAGAAAAAATAATCCGGATGATAAGGGTAAAAAAAAACATCACCCGCGCAACTAGCTATGTTTTTTTTGACAATTGCTGATTTACTTCTATTAGTTTCTGTTCCTTCTGCATGCAACTATAAAGGTAAAGTCATTCTGAACATTACGTGAAGTACTGCAATTTTGTCAATGGACTTTGCTTGGCTGTTTTAACTAAATATAAATTTCAAAAAGTACAGAACTTCTGTGTTCTAGTCAAGTCATAAACTTTACGATTTAAAATGTTTAGTTTTGGTTTGGTTTGTTTCACAAACTACTTAAACCTGGACGTCCCTCATATTTATTGAAAAAAATGACTTGTGGAAATTTCCGTGGAACTCATTTTAACTGGCAACCAAAATTAAGAAGACCATGACGACTAGCTCTTAATGAATATCTTCAGATGAGTCAAGCATCATCAAAAATATCCTTTACGAAAAAATGCCTAGATGATTAAGATTTTCTTTGTGTAATATTATAACTATGCTCTTTCTCTTGTTCATTTTATGTTCGTTTTATGTCTGTATATAAACATATTTTTATAATGTAAAATTGATATATCAAATTAAGTTGTATGTTTTATTACATGATCGGTTAAGTTAACTGCTCAACTGACTTTCGTCGAGCTTAAAATTAAGGTGGTTTTATTTATCGTACAATGTTTTCACATTTTGTATATCTTCAAGTTTTAGTGAAATCTAGGCTTATTTAATATTATACAGGTTGTTTCTAATAATTAAGGGGAGATATTTGGGGCCAATTTAAAAAGAAAACTACATATGATCATATGTTCTAAACTTCTTAACTTTGGTGAAATTTTCAACAATAAACTCTATTTTTTAATATCATTTTAGAAATTTTAATGAAATTTGGCATACATGTATCAAGAGGCATTATTTAGTGTAGATACCACTTTTTTTTTCATACACCAGCGGCGAGCGTACGGAATTTTGACAGGCATTGGTGGTACGCCACTGATTTCTCTTAAAATAAAAATTATTTCTACAATCCCCAGTCCTTTCTAAAGAAATTTAATTTTTTGATTTTTTTCAATCCGATGTACGCTTTTCGTTTAAAAAAATAAAACCCTCTTCTTTGCATGATCATAACAATATCGCAAATATCACACGCATGAAGAGAATTATTATCATTATTATTTCTTACTTATGTTTTTTTTCCTGAAGGACACTAGTTGTTAACTTTTTGGTTGGTAATGTATTGTTTATTCCTCAAAAAAGGACTTCTTCAATCCTTATTTTTTGAACACATGATATTATGTAATATACGACGGTACACATATATTTTGAATGCATTTATTTTCATTTGAATAGATGAATCGAGGATCCAGCTTCCACATCCCAGCACGACAGAAAAAAACATAGCATTTAGCCATACAGATACAGAGTACTATACTAAAATCTGACCTTTACAAAATCCTTTCTGGCCTGTTCGAATCTGTATCTGATTTCTTAGGGGGTGAAGGAACCTGTTCCAGACACATAGATATGGGTCTTGTGGTGAAAGCAAGATTTTTGGTTTTCGCAACATTTACAGAGAGCGCGTTCAAATTATACGATTCATCGTGTGTTGTGAATCATGTTCATTGTCTGCCACCAGCATACAACGTCGTCAGCATATCGAATGTTCTTGAGCATTTTCCGTTAATTTTAATTTTAACTGCACTTTCTATGATTTATTCTTAAAAATATTTTAAGAACCTGAGACATTAATCTTCGGTATAGTGATATTAATTGATTTTGATTAATTTTAACTAATAGTTCCTGTATTTTAGTCAATAGCTTCAGAGGTTTGGCTTGTAGATATCATCTATAATAATTATTTAATAATTTAATTTGCTGAATATGTCCAAGAACACGTAAACTCGTTTTTCTCGAAAACTTTAAATAAGCTACTAAACTTCTTGCGATAGAAATCTGTAGATGTTATTAGCGATTTGTTCTAAAATTGACATAAAATAATTTGCAACAATTTGTCCTGCAGGTTTATTCATTACAAAAAGCGCGCACATCATCCTCTCCTCATAATATGCAAAATTTTATATTTTCTAGCCTCCAAAATGCTCCAGTGTATCAATCTTGATGTCCTTATGTAAACCAGTCCCTACAATATCGACAAATATCAAATTTTAATTTTTAAGTTTTGGACGAAGCTCAATGTAGCGGAATAGATCCAAAAAATACACTCTCTATATAAAAGGACGCAAAGTGCAAGCGGTATTCTAAACTGGCATTCATACTGGTATTCATACAGATGAACCAAAAGTTTGGTGTATGTGTGATCTAAAAAGAAAATATATTTACAACATATTGCCTAAAGCCCGTGAAAGAAAAAATATTTTTTTTACTCCTTTCTGCAAACTATCTAATTTTACAATTAGCTAGCGTGCGGAAAGTGTCATTTTGCCACATTAGTTTCGGTTTCCACGGATCCGAGCCACTTCGGATATTTCCGGGATATTACCGCACGGGTTTGGGAGCAATCGGATGTTTTCGGAAGGCATTAGTGTTGTTTTGAGAAAATGGAACCAAACAGTAACGGTCGTAGAAAAAGTATAGCAGCAACACGTTTGTAAGCTTTTTAAGTCATTCGTTTATTAAACACTCGCTCCGCACGTGCCAAATAAACTCATAATTCAAATGCTATGTACCATACTTATTGCATAATCTACTATTCTCAATAGAATAGTGAGAATTAAACTATTCTCATATACTCAGATGACTTATTTTCTGATTCGTTTATTATAATTTTTAATTTTAAATTCATTAGGAAGAAACATTATAGATCATGGGATCAATAAATGCAACATGTTTTTAAGTTTTCCCACAATGCGTCTGGTGTACAATAAGGCTGCTGGCACTTCTCGTGGCAACACTTGTATTTTGAAGGTTTCATATTTGATCATATATCTAGTTAAATAGTCCAGTCTCTATAAAGAGCATTCTAGATTAATAACGTATATGTTTAAACAGCATAATTATAATTATGGTTTTTCGTTGAACGTTGACTGGTTTGAACGCTTTTTTAGATATCGCAACCCGTAACTCCGTATTTTAATCCTTTTTCAACAACAACAGAAATAATGATTTTCCTGAGCTTTTTAAGTGTAGGCACTTTTTTGTCTATCCTTTTTTGGTTTAAATTGTTACTTCCTAAATTGTTAATTTCTGTAAGATTTTAAGATTAATGTCATCGTTTCTAATCCGACATCCTTGATATAATTATATTATAACATCATCGTAACGTCTATCCGTGATAACTCTTGATGGCCATTTACGAGGGCAGGGCCAAAATTTCCCTGCCTGAATATGAAAGAAACAAAATAGAGTAACAATTTTTTATTATTTTTCAATATAATCCCCCTTAACTTCAATACACTTATTACATCGCTTTATTAACAACTCAATCCCTGTAAAAAAAATATTCTTTTGGTTTGTCTGCAAAATGAGTTAAAACAGCCTCTTTTGACTCAACTTCGTCGTTAAACCAGCGTCCACGTAAGTCCTTTTTCAAATATCCAAACAAATAATAGTCGCTGGGGGTCATATCTGAACTATAGAGAGGATGGTCTATCTGTTGGAACCCACACTCTAAAATGGCATCTTGTGCAACACCAGCAGTATGGACAGGTGCATTATCGTGCAAAACACACACGCCTCTGGTCAGTTTTCCTCGACGTTTTACACGCATTCAGTCTCGCAATTTATGTAATAATGTTGCGTAATATTTACCATTGACAGTGCTATTAGTTTGTTTAAAATCTATAAAGAGAATTCCTTCACAATCCCAAAAGATAGTGGCAATCACCTTTTTTGTTGACTGAGAGACTCTGAATCTTCTTGGAGGTGCTTCACCCTTACGACGCCACTCCATTGATTCTTTTTTCGATAGAAGGTCATAATCGAGGACCATAGTTTCATCTCCCGTCCGTTTCTATCACAGGCTTCGGTTCCGACCCACAGAGTTCCAAAAAAGACCGCGCACACTCGACACGGCGTTGTTTTTGAATAGCCGAAAGGTTTTTAGGAACCCATGTTGCACTAACCTTATGCATACCTAATTGATCATGCAGAATTCGACGAACGCTTGTATCAGAAAGCTTAGTAATTTCTGAGATTTCCTTGAACTTTAAACGTCAATCACTCAATACCACCTCTTCCACAATCGCAACAATATCTTCCGTTATGACCTCCACTGGTCGACCAGTTCTTAAATCATCTTCAAGGGACTCCTGCCCCATTCGAAAATGTTTTGCCCATTCTTTCACTACAGAAGACGAAGGAGAACTTTGGCCGTACACATCATCCAGCCTTTATTTAATAATTTTAGGTGCTAACCCTTCATTTTTCAAAAACTTTATGACTGCTCTATACTCAATTTGCGTTATTTTATGACATTTTTTTGGACACGTCTTGTTTAAAATGCTGTCAATAAAAAATTATTTGACGCAAGACTTCCATTTTTTTTTTCGCAACCTACTAGGATATTTATGAGGCAGGCCGGGAAATTTTGGCGCTAACCTCGTAACATCTAGCGAAATAAATTTTAATGTTCCGAAATTTTACGCTTCTTAGTTTTTCAAAGAAACTTTACGCTTCTTTGTTGCCCGTTTCTATAAAATTAAAACCACCACATTAAGATAGAAAAATTCAAAAGTGATTATTATAAATTTTTCAAAATCTATGTTAGAAAATAAAATAAACATGATTTCGTCCTGCAACTAAAATATTCAGTATAAGCGTTTAAAAATTATCGGGGTTTGTTAGTTACACTATCTTTTCCTATCGGAAAAACAAGAAGTTCCTTATGTTAGTAGCTGCAATTGAAGAAAACCCAACCACTAGTAATAATTTTTGCTTTTCCGGAGTTAATCAAAAATAAAAAAAAGTACGTGACGCTGCGGTTACGTCGTTAGTTAAACCGAACGCCGCTAAACGGCAGCACTTTGAAGTAGTTAACTTACACCCTTGTCGCTATGGTTACAGCATCCTCCTTTGTTCTCTTTTGGGGTTGGTGTTTAGTGCGGGGTGTTCACAATAAAACTGAGACGGAATATCGGGCAGTGGCGTAACACGAGCAAGCCCACGATTTATTTATGTAGCGTTTTCCTTTGTCGATTTTGAAGTGTTTATTGTTTCCCGTTATTAAACCGTTTTATTAGAAATAGTTTAGCTAACATTTAACAGATTCAACAATGTAAATATTTAGTGAAATAATAACATTTCGCTAGGGTTTAATTTGATTCAAAAATAATGAAATTGACATTCCTTGAGGAAGATGTGATAATAATAAATATATGTAATAATAATAATAACAATAATAATAATAGTAGCTAATAAATTTTGGATTGTTTTCGCTAGCCAACCAAAACTAAATCATTTCGTTTTTAATTTTTGCAGAAGTTTTTCAATTTTTAATATACTAAGAATTTTTAAATTCATCTTTAATTTGTTTTCATATTTAACCTATATTTTAACTGACTCTTTCTAAAATTATCGAAATTTTGGGTTCTTTTTGAATCTAATCAGAAGTGTTATCAATTAATACAATATAAACTTCGATAAATATTCGATAAATATTAACCATTAATTAAGAAAAACAGTTGTCCGCCTTATTTTACTATTTCAAACGAGCACAAATAATTCGAAAAATAAATATCCCAAACAAAAAAATGCGCGTAGGTGTCTTCGAAACGCCTTGTCAAAATTTTTGTCAAAAATCGTTATTGCTTTTATTTTCACGTCATACTAATTGAAGACACTTTTCAAATTCAAAAATATCTCAAATATAATTAAACCGCCATTGATGTTAAAAATATCCAGAATTTACTTTTTACCTTTCGTAAGATATAAAAGAAATTTAAAATGGTTTACTAAAAAATGAGCCTTATACCAAAATCCCTATGCTATTGAAAACATTACCATCATTTTTAAAAATTGAAAGTTTATTTTAAAAAAATTATCTAAACGCCTCCCGCTGACGCGACCGTGCCTCCGCCTCTGCGCTCTAACCCCCAAAGCTTTTCGCGGACCACATCTGTCAATTTTTCAATTCTAGCATTGAGTAGTGTTGCAGTGGCAAATTTTACATCAAATAGTTCCAAGCGTGTGCAAAGAGTTCTGGTTGACGATTTAACTAAACTTTGTATAGTTGTCGCCCCCACCGCAGCCACCGAATCAGTTTTTAAGTTATGAAAGAGCCGGGTGCTAAATCGACAGAGATTGACGATGAGAAAATGGTGTAACGACAATAAACTGTGTCGACGAGCTAAACATTACCCAGAAGCACAGTGAGTACGACTGGTTGAGCATGTTTTCATCCAAAGATAACGCGGAAAAGTGGAAAATAAAGCTTGTCGGGTGCGGGGCTAAAATTTAGTTAGCTCTGACGGCGACGAAGTCTGAATGTTAGTTGGTGAACGTTTGATCAAATATTCAGAACTCGAGGACCGTTTGGACGTAGTGTTGGTGTTTATTGACAATTTATTAAATAAATAATGAAACCCTTCGAATGCGAATCGTCTTCCGAAAACGAAGATACAGCGCACGCCATCTCTCGGGACGCGATCCAAACGCCGCAGTGGTTGCGAGGAAACTCTTTGGCTAATAACTGGGCATGGCAATGCGCTCCGGTAAGATCGTTATTTTTGGGAGCTGCTTGCATAGGGCTCTATCCAGGGCCCCGGTTTGTTATCGATTAAAAGGCGCTCACTGCACCGATAATATACGCTTTGTTGGCGGTAATCATTATTATCATTTTTCAGGGAATTTTTAACCTTACGTTAAAATAGATTTGAAAAACGAGTTGTGACAGTTACGTTGGTTGTAAAGCCAATCTATATACCTACAGTATTTGCAAGTATATTATGCAAAAAATTTTTACAGCACGGCTTGAATTTTGACATTTGTCAATTCTGACGCTCATGTCAGTGAATGTATTTGTGTTATGCAAAAATGTACCCAAAATGTACCCAAAACTAACGGTCGTAGAAAAAGTATAGTATGCAACACGTTTGGTAAACTTTTTAAGGCACTCGTTTAAACACTCGCTCCACTTACATTCGATCTTCGTACACATTTTCAAATAATTCTTTAAAAAGGATGATTCGCACATTTTTCTTGAAAAAAAAAGATGCTGTTTCCACATTACTTCCCTACTTTTCGAGGGTGCAAAATAATATAATATATAATAACCTGTAATTTCTTGAGCTACATTTCTCAATGTGAAATATATTTTAAGTGGGTAGACGCTTTCTTATTGTAAAATTTCAATAGAAATAATATGGACAATTGAAAATTGTAATTCGCAGCTTTTTTGTCAGGATCGTCAATAGAGCTAGAACCTAAAATACGGACGGACTGGATTTTGATTGCCTAATTTAAATTTAAATTTTATTTTGCGATGTTTTAATTGCCAAAAATATTCTCTTTTTCTTATTTTATGTTTTCTGATACTTTAACGTTAAGGTAATATATTTCTATTACTATAAGCCACACTTTTTGAACTTAAGTTTAAGTTTAACCCATCCAAACAAAAATGTCATAACCAGAAAACATAAAATAATAAAAAAGACATAAGAGAACCCTTTTTTCAAAAATTTTAAAAATTTATTTTTCCGAGTTAGTATTCCGTAAGGGTGATATTGCATCTATGATGATTGTCAAGCATTTCAAGAGTGGCAGATAGTTGACCTACCTGCGAGGCAGTGTATAAAATTAAATTATACTTTATGTAGGTTTTAAAAACTGAAATAAGGAAATTATCATTGCAATATATCTGAACTTTTGATATAACCTTTAAGTTGTCCATCACGTTTAATGATCCCTTTATTTGTCAATTTACACTTTTTTGCTTCTGACTTAAAGAAACATGCTCTAGGTATATATTTAAGATTGTGAACCTGACGACGCTCCTGAAAAAACAAAGCTTTGAATTCAAATTTGAATGCGTTATTCTATTTTTGTGATAATGATAAATTTAAATTTTCAGAATGTAATTTTGTGCCCCTCGAAGGTAGTGTGAAAAAAAGTTATAAATTATAAACGAGCGTTTTATTTGGTAAATTACAGACAGTTAATTAAATAAATTCAGGTGTTTTTTGAGTTTTATGTTCTTTTATTGATGTTCATGCGGTTTTCACTGGATTGCATACTTGGACCAGAATTATAGTGGTTTTACAACCCATCCGGTCATTAACTTTGCCTACTGTTTATTATTCCCTTATAGAATACCCTGCCGAACAGACCCTTACAGGTAACCATCCCAGGACTGTCCTAGGAATTTATCTATCTACACTAACAAGCGGGATATAAGTATGTTTTCAATCTTTTTCGCCGAGCAATTCTTGAAACATTAATACAAAAATTAGTACAAAGTAACAATTTATTACATTCTATGTCACTTGTTTTTATTGCTGCTCCTACTTCTCCTTCTGAATTTCTTATAAAATTGTGAACATTCAAATCAATTTGTTTAGCATAGAAAAATGGATCCGTTTTTTTATTTGCTGAGGTAGTTCGTCTTCTAAATTGTCATTAGGTTCGATTACCATCTCCACTCCGTCTTCTAACAGGGGAACATCTGCTTCATTCCAAGATCTCTACATTTAAAAGTTTTAATAAACAGCAACCTTCAAAAAATATTTAATTTTAAGATTCTAATAAATATTTAGCTGTATTCTTATGACGTACCTTTACCTTCGGCGCGAATATAATCTATAGTCTTAAAAAAGACTGTTGTTGTTTACAAATCGAAGAACTATGTAGAAGACAAAAAAATACAAGAAGAAGAATGTTGTTAATCGACAGGCACACAACCCCAAAAATGATTATTTTCAAACTTACCTGTAAGATAAATATAGTCCAAATACTTACCCTTGCCCTTTGAACTATCCAGCAGCCTCGCAGGGTCGAAGCTCGAGAGTCAGGTACATAAATACGTACCTCCGTAATATATACGAACATATTGCAATGAAAGCTTCTACTTCAAAAAACGGTCCATTTACGTTTCAAATAAAAATTTCAGGTTTCTACAAATATTCGTTACGGCCCATCTCAGGCAAGACATATTTAATGCAGAATAAACATCTGTTGGAATGGGTTTTACCACGGTCCTGCGAAGGTCTGCGGTTAAGGCAGCCTAAAATACTTAAAACGTCAAAACAATAAATGCACTATATTTTTGGTCGTGCAATACCATTATACCGTACTTATTGTCGCTTCGGCGTAACTTTCACAACACACAGGGTTATTTGACTTTTTTGTCAAAGTGGGCCCCAATTACTCTAGTTTTTAAAATATCATAGACCCAGCTGCCAGTGGAATTCGTCTCAAAAAGGTACAAATAAAAACAATTTACGGACAAAATCAATTTTACGCGAGAGTTTCGATATTAGACGGAAGCTTTATTGTAATTTGATACACCTTGGTTCGGGAAATTTAGGTGAAACGGTACCGCACATTTCTAGGGCAACGCGGGAGCAGCCAGTTCATCAAATATCTCTGAACAGCAGCACAATTTTTCATCGTTCGGGTCGACGAACGCGCAAGAAGAACCACAGATTGTCGGTCGCAGAACGCCATTGGGAGCGGTCGAGTTGAGCGGGTTCTACTTTCAAGGGTGCCAACAGAACGCGGGACGCGAACCTCAGTCGGACGAAAATAATCCCGATCCGGGTTGTTCCGATCCGAACAACACCAGGTAAGTGAAATTTCAAAGTTTCGCTGATAACGTCATGGTGAGACGGTTTTTTAACGTTCTAGGTGTCTCGAGTCGCGGATATCGAATCCCGGTTTTTCGAATTCCAAAAATAAGAACCGTCAAGGAAAATCGGTGAGGTTGAATATCAACGCGAGGGAACGGAGAAGAATGCACGATCTAAACGACGCCCTCGATGAATTAAGGGCGGTTATTCCTTACGCCCATTCACCGTCGGTGAGGAAGTTGTCCAAGATCGCGACGCTTCTTCTGGCGAAGAACTACATCCTCATGCAGGCGAACGCGTTGGAGGAGATGAAGAGGCTTATCGCGTATTTGCAAGGTAAGAGAGCGTGTGGAACTGAACCAACGGCGCTCCCACTCCTCTGGACGGTTGAATGTGCATGGGATAACGTGATTCATATTATGTTTTTTATGTCATCAAAATTAAAGACTTCTTAAATAACTGTTTATTTAATCATTTGAATCAAGTCTTTTTAGAGACAAAGCGCATTTGAGTTATTAATCATTATTGAATTGTAAATAGTTTTGTTAGTTGTATTCCGTAGGCCTAGTATTGCTAGCGATTGTCAAGGAATTTGAGAATGGCAGGCAGGTAGATGGATCATAGTTACTTTTAGGCGGTCGTTGTCAAAGTTAGTTTTTAAAAAGGGCCGTTGCTTCTGACTTTGTTGCTAAGAAACGCATTAGTAAAACTGCGTTTTTTTAAAATGAGAAACTTTGAATTCTCAATTCATAACTTCTCGCAACGAAAACTCAACATGCGAAGAATATGACACCAAAGAGGAGTATAGGAAGAAATAAATTTTGGCTGTTCTTTAAATAAGAAGTAATTTCAGAAAGCTGTCCTAAAAAAGGAGCTGCTGGAGATCGTGAATTTGCATAAAATTGTTGCCGATAAAATGTGAATTAAACCCCATAGAATTAGCATAGGTGCAAGTAACAGGGTTTGTAGCACCACTTTTAAAATGAGTGACGTTAAAATCGTTTTGCAAGAGGGATTAAAGATGGTGGAATGTAGAAAAAAATAGAAGAAAGAATGTAGGAAGTTGATAATGTGCTAGAAAACACTGTAGAGCCCCGTAGTATTTCTGTGGACTGCCTCCCTCGACTATACTTTATCTGACGACTCGTAATATGATGACCAAATTTGCAAATGTTGTAATATTAATAGCAGATTTTTTTAAATAATAGAATTTATTACAATTTATTCATTTTCATATTATTCTAATTTCAATATGAGTTTTTATTTACTTGATCTCCGAATGATAATTATCTCAATTATCTGGTCATCTCTATAATTATAATCATGTGCAATTATTAGTACATTTACATATACATATACTATCCGCAGTAACGCAGCCGTCACATAGTTTCAGGTCTTAAAAACTGAAATACAGAATTTTAAAAAACTATCATTGCAATTTATCTGCTATAACTTCTAAGTTATTCACGTGGTTTAATGATGCCTGTCATTGTTACTCCCTCGTATTAAGAAGCCAATTGTAAATAGACGTTGACAGAATGGTGGAGTTCATTTTTTCATTTAATTTTATTCCATTATTTTAGGAAAATCAACGAACCAAATTTCTCGATTTTAGAATATACCCGTTCTCGCCGCACCTAAACATGGTCGCCCTGTCGACTTTGCGAATGATAAAAACCGTTATTTTAAAAAAATAAAAATTAAAATTTTATGATGTCAACAATTTTCAATTTTCAAATAATGTGAATTACTATAGCGGACTATAATTACCTGCTCCAGAATCTACTTTCTCCCTGAAACATTTGTAATCTGTAGCAAATCTTTGTGTTAGTTTCGCCATTGACGGTTTTATTTTACACAGTGGACCAAAAAGAATTGGGAATATTTTGATTACCTGTTTTTACAATAAGCACAACAATAATTTGTTGAAAGTCACAGATAATAACACTCATTCGACGTCTATGGTCTGTTTCAAAACATATGAAGGCAATTATCGAAATAAACATCCGACTTCAATAAAACACCTGCCCTGTGTTTTAAAAATAGAAGCATTGAATATTATATTATGTTTATTGATGCATAATCACATTAGTTCTCATAATTGATTAAATGGATGCGTTTTTATTTAAAATTTAATTCTGTCTCACAGAGTTGTGATTAAGATTAATTGATTAATTAATGACAATGGGAAATTTTTAAAACGTTCTGCACTGTTTTTCTAGCTTTCAACAGATATATTATTAATTACATTTAAAATTAAATTTATAACACTTGGACTTAAAGTGGGAGTAACATTTTGTGCTCTGACATTTGAACAATCTAATTTTGATAACGGGAATATTGTTCTCTGTTGTTCAGACGGTAAGATTGAAAACCACTACATTTTAAAGGAAAAAAATAATGATGTACTCGTAAGAAACTTTTTAGAAACGGATTATGCAACACTGCCACTGATATCAGCCGACACTTGGTCGACATTTTGGTTGTAATGTCGTAATAACTTGTTGGGGGAGGGTCCGTCAAAAGCCAAGACAATACACTTTGAGACACACCATACCATCAGCCAGGAAAAATATTTCAGGGAGTTCATAACTATAAAATTTTTGAAGATTTGGGGAGAACTTCAATCCTTTCACCAGAATTAGATGCACGACAAATCATAACCTACACAATATATATCTTTTTTCGAATACGACATCAAGAGTGTAACTATTCTTATTGAAAAATTCAAGAGTGTCTGATCTAGATAACCTTATATTACCATATAAACCATATGGACTAGTACTTGATTTTACTCAATTTTGGTTGATTTTGGTTAGTTTTTGTTATTGCCTTGGTGATACCAAAAATCACAATATTACTAGCAACACGTCAACAGCTCAAATAAGGAGTCAAAATGTTCAAAATTTAAAATTTTCAAGTCAGCTAGGCTGCTCCTTAATTGCATGTCGGGGGATAATTCTTTCAATCTCCATGAAATTTGGTAAACGGGTTCTGGTGCCTCTAGAGACAACTTCTGGTACACACAACTTTTTTGAGTGGCGTGACGCCTGTAAGCGATTTTTTCCGCACATTTTTGAAGAAAGAGATGGTTTCCTTCGACAGTCAGGCTAGTCATCTCTAAAAGTCCCCTCTTGCGTTTTTCGTAAGTAATAAATTACAGTTTATAAGTGTCAGTATCATCAAATCATTCTTTGTTTACTTAAAATAAGTTGTTAGTTTTCCAATCCATCTCAATTTCTTGGTATTTTGATGTTTCGATTAGTTACACAAAGATTTCTTGAATCGTTTCTGAGATAATATAAGATTTAAGACAATTTGATACATATGAAGCTTTTTTTTTCTAAAAATAAGCTCAATATTCATCATCCCCTTTGGTGTTGGCACAGCATTTAGGAAAATATAATGCCATGAAAACTGATTTTGCAGGAACTGCCAGCGCGGCCGGGGCTATAGTGGCACCGCCAGGATTCGATTTGCAGGGTTTTCCTGCGGCTGCGAAATTCCTACAACAGCAGCAGACTCTTCAACTCGAGAACGCTGCAAGAAATAGCGAGAGCAACTTGGGCGGGTCGAGTTCTACGGCATAGGTCTACCTGGGCCGTAGATTTTTTCATTTTCTGGAGTATGGCGGGAAAATTGAAAACGGCCTTAAAGAATTTACTCGAGAGTGCAACAAATGGACTTTTATCTGGCGGCTTGTTTGTTCATTAGGTTCCATGTGGTTGTTCCGACTTTTGAAAATTATTTTAAAGTGTTGTTTGAATCTACGAACAAAATCAGGTTAAAAGTTAATTTCTATAATTCATTAATTACAATTACAATTATCACAAAGTTGAAGCAAACATTAACATTAACATCGAGAAGGTTGAATTAGGTACTAAATTCGTTCTTTTTTTTTGGTATTGTAAAAAAACATAAGATACGGAAGTATATTTGTTTTCCATCATTCGATTCTTTTCCGTCTTTTTTTTGCTTTGTAATGCGTTAGGTATAATATAATATAATCTATGATCTACTAGATTGCAAAAAAAATGTCATAAATTAAAAACACATTCTTCAACAAGAAAATCAACGATAAGTGTTTAAAACTGCATGATTAAAAAATCACAGATTTTCTTGATTCAGCTGTATCAGTTCTAACAGACACTAGTAAATTCCCTGTATATAAGATTAAATAAGGCTAAGAGACCTTCAATTGTTACTAAAACATCGGTTGTGAGTACAGTATTTTGTTTATTTATACAGTGACTAAGTAAAATGGCGACATATTGCACTATTAATTTTTAATTTATCATGTTTAAAATTTGCAATAATTTTCAAGTATTCGACTTATACATTATATGTCAAATACACGCTACTATATCAAGATATTTTTATTTTGAATAGCGCACAAGAAGCAACTGAAAGCCAATTAGTTGGTAGATGTGAGTATATTCATAATTTTATTGATTAGATAGATAATTTATTCAATTTGGATGGCCTTCATCAGGTATTAAAAATATAACTAGGATAATAAATTTATTTGTACTATATCAATAGTGTTGATATATTGGAAAAGGTGAAGAAGCACCCGATAAAAGACTAGTTACTTGTATATTCTCAAAAACCCTATAATTATTTGTCGACTATTGCACGTGATAAAAGTTAATAAACACCTTCGCAGTAGTCAGTTTTGGTTTAAAATAGGTTTGTATATGTGGTGTAGAAGAACAATTGGACTAGGTATTAGATTTAAATTACTACGATGTAGACAATGCACGTGAAGCATATTTTTTGTGATAATATTAAGTATGAACATTTTCTAGAAAATATTTTTGAATAAGAATATGTACAAACAATACGATTTATTTTGATATTTTGTAGAGTCAAAACTAATTGTGTCCATTGACGAAAATTATTTTAAAAATACACATTATATTTATTATATTAATTTAAGTATATTCTCCTCTTATGTAAGAATGCTCATATATGTTTAACATGTTCTAGTCAAATTGTGAAACGATGTACTAAAAGCAATAAATATGCGTATTATCTCGATTTCATTCTTTGTTTTAGCTATGTATCTAAGAATTCTATTTCTATACTCGTCTAGAAAATAAATTAATTATGAAACAAATTTCAAATACGGTAGACAAACAACTCTTCTCAGTAGCAATCTGTCCCATAAACGTTAAATGAACCGTATATTAAATCAGTCAAAAACAAAGATCGTCTCGACGATATACTCCAGTTCAATCGCTGCTGTATTTAGAACCACTTTACACATGATTAGGCATTAATGTTTAAAAATAGATCAAAATCGATATCGCTAACATGCAAGAAAATTAGATCAAACATTCCTAATTTCCTTAAGATTCATGCTTCAAAAAGTGAGAGTATCTAATAAAAATTGTGTTTTTATTAAACTGAAAACGGAAAGCAATGTCGATACGTCAAACATATCTAAAGAAAAACAATTTTTGCCATCTAGCTTTTTACCCCAAAATAAGGCATAAAAAATTCTGAATACAACATTTTATATCATTATGTCTTTTGCTATGGTTTTATTGTTTAATATCTTCGTCATCCCCCTCCATTTTATTAGTTTTTGAATAGCAAACTTTTTCCAACATTACGTTACATACATTATAAAAAAGTTAACTTTTTTGAAAAGAGAAAAAACAACTTGAATTGCTGAAATATTGCAAAATGGTTGCAGGAATATCCAGTTAAAACAATCACAACCCCATGGAAATGGAAAATGTGATTAAACACAATTAAATCCTTGTATAACCTAATACCAAGAACAAAAATGGTGGAATAGTAATTTTAACTAACTAAACTAACCATGTCAAATTTAATCAGCTTATGTAAAAGAGAAAGAAAATTCATTCAGGATAAATGGTGGCCCATTATGTCCACCTTCAGTGGAAAATTGTCAATGATCTGTTCCTATAAATGGGAGGCATTTTTGGAATAAATGATCGAATAGTATTTTTTAAACCTAAACCTTAAATTATTTTTTTAAGAATATGAATTTTGTTAAAATTGCCAACCTTTAATTTTATTTTTTTCACATATACGCAAAAATTATTTATTTACAGTAAAACTGTCTGATCAAGTAAAACCACCAAGTATGGACTATATTGTCTTGGATTTTACGGTAACTATCGAAATAATAAAAAACCCGACTAGTCATTATAAGACAGAGCATCAGGGATATACTTTTAAGGTATATTATAAAGATATAAAAATTAAGTATTATATTATGTTTATTTAGGTATACTCACGTCAGTACTAACAAAAATACGATGAATTACTTAAATAAGTAAGCTTCTCTATTCAAAATCTAATTCTGGTACACTCCTACAGTAGACATTAATTAAAATGGGCTCTATGATATTCTGTGCGCAAATTTTTAATTAAATTAATTCATTAAATTAATTACATTTTTAATTATATTTATTATACCTACTTGGAACCTAAAATAGTTTAAACATTTTCTGCTCTCACATGTTACTTACTTTACTTGGTTTTAAAAAAGTTCTGCACTTGTATCTTCATGATAGTCCAAGCTAGAGTCCTTAACATCCTTCGCAAATCACAGAAAGCAGTGTGGTTTATCGGGAATATTGGCGTTTTCGTAAGTACTCAGGTTGAGAGCTTCTGGCTTAATTATTAAACAACTAACTTATTAAATATTCGTAAATGACAATTTGTTTTGCATCTAATGACAAGTGAATTCAAAGCGACATAAGTGAAAAAAACATTAGTGCAATACCGGTAAGATGTTTTTTAGAAACGCACGGTAAAACGGGTTATCTAACACTGCCACTGATATCAGCCGAAACGATGTCGACAACTACCTGACTCGCTCCTTACATGCATAAATTATTGGTTATTGAGTTTACCCAGCAATAATAGGTATGAAGGTGGTAATTCCTTTTTGAGGTCGCGTACGTGAAAAGCCAAAACGATATCTTTTTACCTATATCTCATTTATTAATTTAAATAGAACGCCACATTCTTTGTTACACCAGAATTTGTACTCTTTAATTTTCTATAAAAGAATCTGTCAAATAATCGCTTTTGCGCCATTTGGTGGATTTCTATAATAGTATATTAGGCAACAAGGGCGGTAAACGGCATTTGAGTCAGAATTCAAGCCGTGCGGTAAAATCTCCAAAAAAATCCGATTGCTCCCAAACCCGTGCAGAAATATTCTGGAAATGTCCGAAGGGCGTCGGATCCGTGGGACAAGAAATTCACGTAGTAAAGTGACATTTTCCGCAAGCTAGATCGGTATATAATTAGGTATTTTAGGAAATGGAGTAAAAAACAGTATATTATGCAACAAGTGTGGTAAACCGCATTTGACTCACGAGTTTATTTGGCACGAGCGGAGCGCAGCGGAGCCAGTGCTTAACAAATGAGTGATAAAGAGTTTACCAAACGTGTTGCATATACTTTTTCTACGACGAAAAATCACAATTTAATAAATAACAAATAATAACAGATTATCGAATTACCAAATTTCCTTACATTCAAACAACATATTTACCAGTTGCCATTAAACTTACTCGTCTATCGTTCCGTTCGGTCTGTTGCTTGTCTCTTTTTAACTGTGTACGTTAGACAGAAAGACATGTATTATTGGATATGTCATATAAACAACGGAATAAACACAATTTTAAAACATTTAACTTTTACAATTGATCATTATTACTTCATTTAAAGAAAAAGACTGTAATTGAAACAAAAATCACTCAAAGATAGAGCATTTAAGCAAGAGAAAGCAGGTCCTACCCTTCAATTTTCTTTTATTTGTACTGATGATACATGGACATTTGAGAATCGTACAATTGGTCTTGGCAAGATATTAATATAAAAATTGTAAAAACCACAAAATTTTATGCGAACGGTATGTAAAATTTAAACTTAAATTATAAATGTCACTTTATTTACCGGCACTAGTCCACTAGATTTTAATTATAGCTTATAGCACGTAGTATTTAAATTGTCTGATATATTGCATAACATTTTATATTAGTTTTTGTGTACATTTTTGCAAAACAATACGAATACATTCACTGACATGACCGTCAGAATTGACAAACGTCAAAATTCAACCCGTGCGGTAAAATCTCCGAAAACATCCGATTGCTTCGAAACCCGTGCGGTAAAATCCCGGAAATGTCCGAAGTGGCTCGGATCCATGGAAAGCGAAACTGACGTGGTAAAGTGACGCTTCCCGCAGCCTAGATCGGTGTGTAATTAGGTATTTTACAGATGGGAGTAGAAAATATTATTATTGGTTCTAATTGCCTATAGTATTGTCAATTTGTTGTTTTGGTGATAATTTTGCTGTTATTATTTTGTGTAATTGTTGCTAACAAAAAACTAAATAAAGGGAAAACCAATTTTGCACAAGATGGATTTTATAATTTACTCTGTCCGTCTGTCGAATTTAGTTTCAGTCTGCAAATACTGTCTAAAATTGCCTTATGACAATAGGCTGATAAATACAATAAGAACATGCTAGGCATTCAATAGGTAAGTAATTAAAAAGTACCATGTTTTTTACTTTTTATCCAAAAGAAGGGAGGATCCTAATGTGGGCCCTACTGGTAATATGTGTCACCTTGATACTTTGAATGTATCTTAAATTTCTCTTATTTACTTGCAGTGTGCTTCATTCACGCCCTGTCCCGAAATCTCGGTTGACGTTTGCCATACAGTTAGAATGATATTGAAATGTTTTACACAGTTTGTGAAAATTACCTGCTTTGCTTTGTCTTGTACGGCTATCATTAATAAAGGTTAGCATTCTGAAAAAGTTTGCATTTAATTTTATAAAATTTTAACTTAGTAATTTTGTTAGACATTGACTGCATTGCATTGCATTGGGCCCTGCACAGCACAGTAGGGTCCTTACAGGTGCCGGATATCGTTGTTTGGTGACACTTTTCGATATTTCACCTGTTCCTAATAAGAGAAATAAAAACAGCAACTCGAGGAACAAAATGATCCAAGTAAAATTGCAAAATTGCAAAAAGGTAAACGAAAGCTGAAATAAACAAATGAAGAAGACAAAGATAAAGAATTTCTTGAAGATGATGAAGATAATAACCTGGAAGAAATTGCTGACGTTACAAATAATGATGATAATGATAAATTGTATTATGTATTTCATAAATTAAAAAATTCAAGATGCAATTTGTTATTATTTCAAACATAAAATGCTCTATCGGCCATCGACAATGCATTAAAATTTTGGCATTAATACACAAGTGGATATATTTTTCCGAGTTATTGAAAAATATATAAAGAGACCTTAGAAAATTAGACAAATTTTTATTGCCATTGACTTTTAACAAAGTATAGGATAATGTCCTATAAAATTACTTAAAATTAAATAGATAATTAAGGAATAAGCTCGGAGGCGTTGCCATTTATCTATTCATCTATACTATAACAAACAATTTTTTGTATTTTTTTAATCTTAGAGGGAAGTTTATTATAGAGTTTAACTGGTAGAACTATCAGGCTATTTGCTATCTTAGCCAGCCTGTTCCTAGGAAACATCAAATTTAAATTGACCTTAAAATCACATTGACCGTTTCTGGACTCAGAGTAATCGGATATATTATTTTTTATATGCATAATCGAAGCTAAAATATATAGAGACAGGAACGTTAATAAATTTAGTTTAGGAAATAAAATTTTGCATAAAATAAAATCATTATCAGTATTCTCTTTTGTGCTCTGAATACGTCAACGAAACAGTTACCCCAACATACGACAAGCAGGATTGTTCATAGCCATAATAGTAAAGTAACACAAGCTGAACATCAGCCTTATATCTCAACTGCCAAAGTACATACGCGTAAACTGACAGTTTCTTAAGTACTGCATCAACCTGTTTAGTCCATGTAAAATGTTCGTCAATAAAAACTCAAAGATATTTCACAGTTGTGAAATATCTTTGAGTTTTTAAACAAACCAGAATTCTGGTTTGTTCAACCGTTTTTCATTTAAAGGAAATCCATTTTCATTGCAAAAAGTTATACGGTTATTATATTTTTTTAATATATATAATATTTTATGAATAAAACCGGTCCCAGTATGCTTCCTTGAGGTACTCCACTGATAACTGGAGCATAAGATGAACTAACCGAGATATCATTATTTTTTAAATAAATCATCATAATAACTCGAGCATTAATTTTACACCTATTACATCAAAAGCTCTCCTCCAAAAAAAGAGAGACAAAGACTTATAATTCTCTTCGAAAGGTGATAAAACAAATTTGTATAAAGACATTATAGCTCCTCTGTTACTCAAAAAGTGAAACTAAGTGCACTGATTTTCCATATTATTAGTTCCAAAGCTAGCAGTAAAAAAATAGTTTATTCCGATCATTTGCGAACTGCATTTGCCCTCGAAACACCCGTGGTGGGTGTCAAATCCGTGGCGACAGGGCGAGAAGAATCCCATATCGATCCCTTAAGATTGCGCAAGTCTTGCATTGCGAGTGTATGTACGATTATTATTTTTTTTGGATTCTGATAAGACAGGGACGATATCAACCTCTGACGGGTCGATTTGCATCACGCGGTTTAGCGGATAGAGGCAATTTTGCGCATAACCGAAAGAAAAAAAGCCCTTTGTTTGAAAACCCTCCCCGCAACGTCACGTCCCTACCGCCTTCGGATCCAACTTTCGGTCACAGTGCTTGTGCGCGAGCACTAGAAGAATCGGTATAGTTTGTTGTCAGATATGTACCATGACGCCCGCTATTGGCTCTCAGTCGCTGCTCCACCATCCTGTAGGGACTCTGCGAAGGCGTCGCTACGCTTGGCGTCTATCAACGTGACACCCGTGATTTTTCAACTATGTGAAATACGTGACGGTTTCGTCTGATCCACGCTTCGGATCGCAGGTAATTGTTTTTCGCAAAGAACATAAAAAAAAATTGACAGTATTAATTGAAATATGGGTTTTTAGATAAATATTTACATCCGATCTATCACAAGTTTTTTTTTTTCGTAAACAAATATTTTCGAAAATGTCATTTTTTTATTTTTGATGAAACACCTGTTGTATTAATTAAAATTTTTAATAGATATAGTTAGTATATTTGGAATATTTTACCCATATTAAGGTTTTTTAGAATGATATCCGTATAAAAGAAATTTTAAAGCAATATATTTCAAAAGCAGTTGATGAAATATTGCAAAAATTTAAAATCTGAGAAAAGATCTATAAAACTTGGAAATAGTATACAGACAGACCATAGGCATCGGTCACCCTGTCAAATTTTGACATTTACTAATTTTCTTTAAAATTATGATATTGATTACGATCTTTATTTACACTTTTTGGCGCTTTTAATAATCGACGTTTACTACGCGTCGAACGTATCGACATTTTTGAAGTATACTCTAGAGGGCGCTACCAACTTTTTTGCGGCAATGCCACAATGAATTATACCTTATTATTTTTAAATTTCCTTCCAACGAGAGACGCTTTGTAACATTTGCATAATTCAAATCACATGATTTAAATTAAACAAATACAATTAGTACGTATTATGACTGTTAAGTTTCCGACAAAAACCTCATAATATATTTTATTAACGATAAGACAGTCGATATAATATTTTCGATCTTATTTATCTCATCACGCAGCATCAAAAACGCTTGATTTAAAATTTTTGCCTTGTTGCCGACTTTTCTTTTCCACAAATTTCTTCAAATGTACTAAATGGGCATCATTTAAAGAGGGATGCTAGTATACTATGTATGTAATAGCAACCTTGTTTCCTCCTTTAACATAATTTAAGTCCATTTGAAAACACTATAATTTTATTATTTGCCCACTGATACATTCAGCATTTTGTGCCATTTATTGAAAACACCTAAAGAGTATTTCATAACGGTTTAGAGTAATAAAACCTGATTAGGTATGTAAAGGAATTAATTGTTGGGCAATTATTTCATTGCAAGATACTTTCTTTTTATCGATAGAAGTTAGTAGTGGGTTTGAGTCAATTTGTGGGTTTTATTGTAATCCACACATTACCAAAACTAACGGAGAAGAATTTTATTTTAACGGAATAAAAATTAGCTATTATGCACATAGTATTGGATACCCTTATTTTTTATTAAACATTAAACATAAATACATGATGCAGGAATTATATTATAAAAGATCATATTCTTCTTCACCTTTGCTTGACATTATAATTAACGGATCCGCTTGGTCAAGTAGCCAAGATCTCACATTTTGCTCTTGGCTTTAATGACATGCTGAACTGATTTTCACCAGTTCTCTGATGCCCTATCCTCAATGGCTTGATCAAACAGAAGCTAAAGATCTTTCATTTTGAATGTCGCTTTCCATCATGCTACAAGTCCTTTCAATTGCGCCCATGTAAGTGCTATAGGTTTCAGTTCGCAGTAGTATGACGGTGCATTAATACTGTAAACACTATGGCGTGTCAGCAAATACTGATGTGTTAAACTAAACAAACATACTTACATAGGCGCTACCGTAAGTATGTTTTAATGTGCGTATATATGTTTATTCTGTTATAAAGAAATAATGAGGTGTAAGACATCAGCTAAGGTGATAACTCGACAAAAATGAAAACAAAGCCTATTGATAAGTATTGGAATAGAATTTCATTACGCAAAATTCAGCGGAACGGAACGGATTTTCCCATTTTATTAATCTACACGTTTCTCAACTAACTTACAGTCTATACCATTTTTGAACGGAGTTTATTCATAATTTTTTGGTTTTCTTTGATAATAACATATGAAATATGTACGGTCTTCTCTAGAGTGGCATTTCTTTAGCGCCATAATTTTTTGTACGATTCTTATGTTATGTTCTATGGCTGTATATAATCTTTTTTAGAAATGAAATCATGGCAATATTTTTAAACTTAGTAACATAGCTGAATCTAATTAAAACTAAATTACTCAACACTTCGCTCTGTTGCTTCCATAAAGTTCTGCTAACTTGGTTGGCAGTGCTTTTAAATGGAAATATTTGGAAAATTTCGCACAGGAAAATTAAGTTATACTTACTTAACAAAATTTCCTTTGTTTTGTGGGCAAAAGAGTGGGGAAAGAAATGCTTAATCTATGTGAGGAAACATATATTTGGAAATTGCCTTGAGTTAATTAAATTTTAGAATTTCATATTATATCAAATGTATTTTTATATATTTTTTGTTTTTGCCTGTTTGCTTCTTTGTTGCAACATGTTTCCATTAGTTCCGTAAATAGCAACAGAAGTGTTGAGACGGCAAAATTTTTAAAAAAGTTTTCTTGACACCAAATTCAAAGAGGAATGTGATAAAATTCGTCTTGGTTTTTTATACAATTTAACTTACTAGCCTACTCCATATTCAGTACCGTTTTACAAATTATAAGTTCAATTGCAGAAACAGAACTATTTAAGTTATGCAGAAAAAAGATTACTTTTCAATTATATCCACCATGGAAGTGCACACTGCGGGCGCAGTCAATGAATGCGTTTACAAAAAATCACTTGTAGGTACTAATCTACAGCTGCACTGGCTATGTTTTTCCAAAACAGTAACAAAGAGTTCGCAATAAAATAATTCCCTCAACCCGCATGCAAAATTATTGTAATCCCCGGTCCCCTTTGTGCCACGAAGCTTTGGTTAGTCGGCATTTACTTGTTGAATCGCTTCATCCTTTCCCGCAGTTGTTATCAGTATCTCGTTGAGATATATCATAGAAGATAAATTTAATAACGTTCTTAATTCTATTATTAAAACGAAGACACTAATATTTTTTACCCAAATACATTAATAAAGAATTATCAACTAATAATAATATCTATTTTCAGCTTATTCATCTTAAAATGTTATAATAAAACTTACTAATTGAAAATAAAGAAGAACGTTCAACAGAAACTGTCTCAAAGTAGGCTGTTCGTGTGCGCGGTTAAATATATTCTTCCTATACCATACTAAGTAACACATTAAAAACTCATATTCAAATAATTAAAGTTTAAAAAATCCCATATTCATATCATAATATTAGACTAAATTAAATTTTCTATATTTTTCACCTTCAATTATTTACTCAATTCACATAATCTTGGATAATTTTTCAAGGGGTCCGACTATCCAAATCTTTAATTGTATATTTCGGCGCAATATAATCAAATGACCGTTGGCCCAATCATTTTCGCACTTTGCCTTTCTTTGTTTTTTCTGATGCGTTGCATGATGATGATCTATTTTCAGTAATGCATAGTTGTTGAATGTCCATAATATGTGATTCGTGAAATAAAGGATCGCTAGGGTATAATCGATTTTTATGATGTAAAATTGTTAAAAAACCTTTCTGTAATCTTTCTAGTTGTTTTAAGTGACTCTTATATGAATTACCCCAACCTGCTCTACCGTACTCTAGTAATGACACTACTAGAGAGTGATAAACGATTTTCATATTTATTTTATTTAATATGTTTTTGCTTGAATTTGCATATTAACCGCCATAGTTTTTTTTTTTGTAACATACACGTTCCATTTAAGGAAACGATCTATTTTAACTCCCAAGTACTGAATATCATTTGTTTCGTAAATTGAAATTTGTTCATTTATGGGGTTAAGGTTCAACATTCTTCGAATATATTTCAGGTAAAATATAGCTCAAATATTTTTTCATATGTTGCAAAAATTGCAATTTTTGTAGTTCGATCCAAGAAAAACACAATAAGGATGAAAACCGTAAAAATAATATTGGCCAGGTTGCCTTCCAAGAGGCCGCTAGAAGTAACTACCATCGATAATACCACTGCCAACTTTCAAAAAATCAGAAAATGCTGAGTTCTAAGATCCGCGACAATCATTTACAAAAAGGCTTTTGTAACAGATTGTAAATTCACTGGACTTTACAATTTTAATCTATTTAAAGTAAAATTAGCCCTTTATAAATGACTTTACTAAATGTCAATAACATCTGGCAAAAAAAATCTAGTCGGTACTCTAAAATGCCCAATTGTGCAGGGATCTTGTTCTTATTTACTTCTATGGCCACGATATGCAGGGATCAAGCGTGCGGCAAGTGTCACTTTAAGACGACTGTTTGGTTACCCTCATTCGCGAGCCACTTCGGACGTTTCCGGTACTTTAGTCACGGGTTTGGGAGCAATCGAATGTCTTCCAGAGAATTTAGTTGTGCTGTTTTGAAAAAAAGTGTAGTATTCAACATGATAAACTCCTTCAATCACGCTCGCACCGAATAAAACTCGTAACTGAAAAGGTGTTTCCGACCTTTTTTTATATTTAAAACCAATTATCTTGGAAACTAAGCATTTCCGAGCACGTTCATATGAATTTTTTTGGTCAGGCACCAGGCGATAGTTGGCGCACGTTTTTTGAAACACCCTCTAATGGGGGCTATACACATGCAGGCAAGTCCGCGCGCAAGTGTGTCCAGGTAAGTCCGCGAGCAAATGCGAAACGAATTGCGGCCACACACTATTCAGGTAAACCTCGAGGTTCACCAGTTGCTGGGGCCTGCTGCTGTGTGAAAAATGAAGTTGGCCTTCGCACTTGCTCTAAAAATCAGACACAATCTGATCACATTCGCACTTACTCACGTGCCATGACCTGTACAGGCAAGTCTTAACACTTGCTTGCATGTGTGTAGGCCGCTTAAAGGCACAATCGAAGGTATACTAATAAAAATATGTCCGCCGAAATTGTTAGCCATTTTGAGATTTTGTTCCTGTGAAGTACTTCAATAAATCGGAATATGCCAAATTGTCGATTTAACTCTATTATTTTGATAATATAATATGAGAAATTGGGTCTCTTGGATATAGTTAGCTCTACAACGGTCAAAATGGATGCGCCTCAGGTGGCACTGATATTTTCGTAGAGATTCATTTCATCATTTATTTCACCCCCTAATCTGCACTTATTAACGATCTTTCAGCGGCCATGTTGCATAATGGTCATTGGTTAAAAACGAGATTCTTCTCAAAATGTTTTCGTAGTTGCTTCATAAGGTCCTGTACTATCAGCATAGGCAGGGCCTCTATATCTCTAGTGGCTCTGTGGTCTGAAAAGTTCGGTTTGCTTTGAGCTAAATGCAAACGGTTTGATTAACGGTCGCCATTTTTCAAAGCGTAAAATAAATTCGCATAATTTTTTTAACATGTTCATTGACAAGCAATTCTAACCTGAAATAGTACATTATGCAACAAGTGTGGTAAACGGCATTTGAGTAATGAGTTTTAAATAAACGAGTACACTTAAAAAGTTTACCAACATGTTGCATACTATACTTTTTCTACGACCGTTAGTTTTTGGGTATATTTTTGCAAAACAACACGTATATATTCACTGACGACATGCGGAAAAATATCCGAAAACATCCGATTGCTCCCAAACCTGTGAGGTAAAATCCCAGAAATGTCCGAGGTGGCTCGAATCCGTGGGAAACGAAACTGACGTAGTACAGAAGGAGTAGAAAAAGATGTTTTTCTACTCCTTTTTGTAAAATACACAATTATACATCCATCTAGCGTGCGGCGAAGGGAGTAGAAAAAGATGTTTTTCTACTCCCGTATGTAAAATGCCTAATTACACACCGATCTAGCGTGCGGGACTTTACCACGTCAGTTTCTTGTCCCACGGATCCGAGCCACTTCGGATATTTCCGGGATTTTACCGCACGGGTTTAGCAACCGGATGTTTTCGGAGATATTTCCCACGCCTTGAATTTTGACGTTTGTCATATCTGATGGTCATGTCAGTTACTTTACTACTACTACATTTACCACACTTGTTGCATAATATACTATTTTGGCCAACCAGTGCGAATGCACAAAAAACTCGATGTTTTCTAGCAGTGTTTGAAGATGAAAATACAAAATGGGTTTATGGGACATGTGATATTACAGGTCCTTTAGTAGAATTCGCAAACATTTAATCGATTCTCATATTGAAACGCAGAAAGGAACTACTAATGAGACATTATTTAAGAAATAGTTAAAATAATTAATAAATATTGGGTTAAGTGTATCATTAAGTATCAACTTGTCAAAATGAGCCAGCGTATGCTTTTACATAGTTGAATATACCCGAATGCAGCCATTACTTCCTAGAGCATCAAAGCGTTTACGCACGCGTGTAAAGGTCGTCAAAAGTTAGATCGAGGTCACATAACCTAACGGGAAAAATGCTTTTTACAAGATTATACGTTCCAAAATCGCGCTCGTTATACCCTCCCCACCCACCGGCAGTGGTGCTCTCGAGACGTTTTCTCCGGAGTTCCCGCGTCCTCGGCGGTCCCATTCAAAACGTTTTTTTAATTAAACTAATAAGTTCGCCGTCACGAATAAAATGCACGGTAGCGTCAACGCAAAACGACAACCAAAAATCATCGTCATTATTTGCGATATATATACGCGAAGCGTGTAGAAAAGGACGCGATTCGTCCAGGCGTCGTCGGTGCACAAGCGTCGTTGCCATGGTAGCTCTCGGTTGCCCCTGGCAACCGCAGAACGCATTGATTTCACGTATAGACGGAATATATTGCAGCAGTAGTCGCGGCGTAGGTGGAGGGGGGTTGGTAATACTGTTAAGTGTCCCATATATTACGAAACCATTGTTGCGCTTCACGTCTAAATTTTGAATCGGCTCCGGTCCACCGCCTCGTTAATCAATCGAGAGGACAGCGAAGAAAAAGAGTTTCGAATATTCAACAATTTCGGTGTAATTGAATGCTTGACTTAATACCAGGGTCGATCAGGTTTACGGTGATAAACTACTGTACGAGTTTATCACCAAAAACTTGGAAAACATTTTTAATGAAAATAACGCACCCCCATATTTTCTGTAATTATATCTTTGTTATGTGTTTAGCGTTAGTATAATATAAATAAAGATAAACAACAAACATTTAATTTTTAATTAGTTCAAAGAATTTTATAAAATTTACCGGTCAGGTACAAAAACTTACAAATTATAGATATCTAGTTCACTACTAATAAACAATAATTTCCTTGGAACCCGTTTCAACAAAATATCCAAAAATAAGACCATCACTAGAAGCTCTATCTCGTATTCATCTCTTAGACTGCTTAATGGCTCACATTAGTTAAGCTGCGACTCTTTGCCCTTTTAAATTTTATTTTAAGGAAAAATGCCTGCCTGTCTTTATCAAATGTCATTTGATAAAGATACGGTGTTGTCGAAACAATTGTCATGTCATAATATATAATTTCGTGAAAATCTGAACTTTTGGTTCTTATTTATTTTCAACTTGCTTGTTGTTGAATAAAATATTTTTACAAATGTTTAACAATTTACCAACAAAGGGATTAGACTAGCCAAAACTATTTATATATAAACTTTTAAAATGAATTGGACATTTTGTGAATTTGGATTGTGTTTTTCGAATTTTAAGCAGTTGAGGTAGAAATAGTCTCCTCACAATAACTATAACATAACAACAAAATGTTTAATGTTAACTGAAAACTCAAAGGAGTCAAAAAAAACATATTTTAAGCATACAAAATTAAGCTGATGGGCCATTTCAATGTCGTGATCAGAAAGAATAATTATTACTTCAGAAAATATAGCAGAAGTAAAATTTGGGAGCTTTATTTAAAATAGAACCGTGCTCTAGAAAAATTCGGCAGTCAAACATTTAAAAAAAACCTCAAAACTGCAAAATATTGATAACCAATTTGTTTACCTGAGTAGGATACTTCTTAATAGTAATATCGTCTGTATTCTTGCCCAGTAAGTTATGGTTTATTGACCCCGTATCTCAAATACCCTAATAATAGTAGTCAAAAAGCTAGGTTGCTTATAATACTGTAAGTTATGTTATTGAACATCTTGCTGATGTTTTTGTTGGCTAAGTTTAATGAAAATAAAGTTAAATTTTCAAACTTTATTATAGGTTACCATGAGCACCGGCGCATTCGCCGGAAATTGGACACGCTTTTCGTGAAAGTAGGTGAATTGAGACAATACTTTGAAATACTTTTTCTTGAAATACTCGTACACAAATCGAGACTCACTTATTTCTTTCTGAAAATATTGTAGATTACGTTACAAATCATTTTGATTCATTATTCTAGGTTGCATTACTAATTTATTTACGCAAATACAGTCAGTCGATGGTACAAATGGGACCAAACGCTCAATAGGGAGAAGCGTCATTGCTTTGGAATTAAAATTTACGACCCTCCCGAACGAACGCCGATAGTTTCGATGCCCCGGTATAGCATACCTTCACGACGTCACACGCTAAGCTAAATGTGACCCTCCGGAGGCCGCCAACTTGTGGCTGGTGCGCAGACGCGTTAAGCGTTGGATGTCCGTTTCTCAATAATTGTACGCTGTTTCTTTATACCTACCAGTTGTAGGTGCAGTGAGTGCTACGATCTGTATACACATCAAATGCGGAATCAATCCGCCAAATCTCCATAAGATTATCAATCACACGATGAACTTGAAGGAAATTAATAGTAATAAAAGTAATACGTCGATCGATAGCGAGTGCGGGATACCAAAATTTTCGCCCAGATTTAAATATAGAAGTGTTTTTCGCTACGTCGGTATATAGAGTGAGCCAACAAAACAGCAGTTCGCCGAATCGAAGAGGTACATTCCGCTACGTCACAACTGATTATTATGTCAGGTAATATAAATGTGCCAGCGGATCATAGATAAATTTATCGGCTCGGGTAATGAACAAAAGCGAAGTGTACATTATTTGTTTGAATATACCGCACTAATAAAAGTAGGTAATACGTTCTCTTGCGATAAAGTATTTTTAAACTTTGTGACGTCACCTCTACTACATTATTTTGTTAGTCAAGAGTTACATCGGAAGTTTTCAGCTAATTGGTAAAAAAGAAGCCAGCCCGCGTTTAACTATTAAAATAAAATAAGTACGAAAGTACGTGCGGCCTCATTACAAATCTGAATTGCACCTTAAAATTGAAAGGAGTACTTTTACCACTACAGTTCGCTAAACTTGTTTTTATAACACACTTTATAGCATACCGGGTGTGTCGCATCGAGTTTCACGATTTCGGTGGTTTGGTTTTTCACATGGAAGTTTTTTTTTGTTGCATCCTGCATATATTCGGTGGCCTTTACCGTTATTCAATTTTGATCAGTTTTTTGATATTTTGCCGACTCATGATTTAATTATCAGTCAGAAATTTGTGATTTAAGTAATTGTTATTTGATTTGAAATAAATTGAATTAGAGCAACAAAGGCGCAAATTATTTAAGTGTTTATACCGTGAGGTTAAAGTATAAAAACAATTGATTACCACAAAACTAAAAATGGATTTTGAGATATTGTGGACACACCTTTACCTTCGATTTCTCATGCGTCAGGATTTGACCCAAATCCCATTCACATTTCGCCAAAGATCCTGTAAACGCAAAACGGGTTCCCTCGAAGTGAAGGTAGTTTTGAGCCGATGGTCTAATTTTTGAGGTTTGTATTTTTGGAAATCGAGATGAGATAGGGCTACTTGGTCAATCAAAAGTGAGTTTCCTCAAAATTAAGGAACTATTGAGCGCCGATAAAACTTGTTTTTATGGATCCATGCTGTTTTGAATTTGGCCGGTGTTTAAAATCTTTACCGAACACAGCCGAATACTGCTAATTTAGGTATTTCGCGATATTTAGATCGATGTCGGTGTTTTATTTTCCCTTCGCTTAATACAAAATTATCTATTATTATGCAGTAAATTAACGGTTCACGGTTCTAGTTAGAATCGATATAATATATTCCACAACCTGTATTTTCCAATATCAGCACGGAGGAATATTTTTGGATTTACTTAAAACTTGACGGTCAACCTGGCAGCTTTTAAAACTGATATACATATTTTATTACAGGAATTTTTTTTACTGTGCGCTCGAATTTATATTATTTCTTTTAATGATTTTCAGAGTCAGACTATAGAAGTGAAGATGTTGGGCAATCCATATTGGATCTAGATATAGATCTATAGATATTTCTTTCTCGAACGCACAGTTACTATTATTACTAGTGCTATTCAGAAAATTGAGAGGCATGTTATATCTTGGTCACACACAAATGTTGTTCTCTTTCAGAACTAAAATGGATCTCATATGGAACATTACATTTGCTGTGAATAAACGCGATGGGCAGCGTCGACTCTAGAATGGAATCGAACACCGTAAATCATGACATAGATCCGAGTCCCGCCGAATATAACGGCAGCGCTGACTGCTTGCCATCAACGATGGCGGAAAATACTCTGGACGAAGATAAAGTGGTTGAAAAGCCCTGCCATACGAGCTTGTCAACAGACGAGGATTCGGCAACTGAAAGCCTCCCGGCTCCCGAAGAACTAACCGAAGAAGCTCACGATAAATCAGACAGTTCCGACTCCGGATTAGGACCGGAAACGCTCTCGGCCAACAACTTCCCCGTAGAAAGTGACGGCGAAACGATCAACGTGTGTCCGAGCTCTAGTCGAGACAACGATGATGTGAACCAAGATCCGAACAGCTCCAGACCTATGAAAGACCTGAACGAGATCCTTCAAATGGAACCTAGCAGAAGCAATCTCAAGAGGAAGCATCCCGTCGAAGAAGACTGCGACGAGCCGAAATTGAAGAAGAAACGATCCATCGTGTTCGATAGCGTCACAGTCTTTTATTTTCCTAGGGCGCAGGGCTTCACCTGCGTGCCGTCCCAAGGAGGTTCTACTTTGGGTATGGGAGCACAGCATTCGCAAATGAAGAAATTTTCTATTGTCGAACACGCCAACGAGCAGCGCAGGATACATCGGCAGCTTCTTCAACAACTAAGGTATATTCACTATTTTGCTTCGTATCATTCCCTTTGTTGGTTTGTTCAAATCCCCGTCTTGCGGGTGATTATAACACCGACACTATTACCAATATTCGTACTAATAAAGACTTAGTAGATGGCTATATATCGAATTAGAATTTATGCCTTATAATATTGAAGAAATTTTCATTGAAATTTGTGAAAAAATTTTCTTGGAAGGCTTCCTCTAGACCGAATGCTTCTCTCCGACCCTTAGTTCTGTTTTCAACGAATGGCAAAACAACCATGAAAAATATAGATTGTGATGTTATTGTTATGTAACTTGTTAGGAATGATTACCCTTTAAGTTGGGTTTTATCTTACCGCTATTTTTTAGGATAGCAGCAAAGCAAAACAAAAATATTTATTCAAATAAACTCTCAAGGTTAATAAGAACAGAAAGACTAAAAATTGTGATTAATGATAAAATTCCATTTTGGGGTTTACTGACTTATGGATAATTTCAAGCGGCTCTTTTGAGTTTTCCAGATCGACTTCTTCCCTGATTTTCCAGGTTAATAAGAACCCTGGTAGTTAAGATGAATGATGTAATGGAATAAAACTTATATCGCGAACTCTATTAACAGGAACAAGGTCGTTAGCTACCTGGAAAATATAGAAAAGTTGGGGTATTAAAAAAGCGTTAGGGAATGTCATCGGAGTTTTCGTTTTCACGTTAAAAGATATTTTTACAAATTTATAAATAAAATTGAAAAACAATTTTTCAACATTTATGTCAAGATGCTTAAAGTTACCAAAAATTTTTTTTTGCCGAAAACAGTTTAACCAGAAAAAATTAACCACCTTATTAACACCTTGAACTGAATTTTATCAAATTAGAAACCCGATATTATCTAGATTTGTTCTTATACAGAATCCATAACATTTTTTGACTAATTTAGGATGCACAGTTTGCCAAGTACTTGAAAATTAATCTAGAATTTAATGCTCTGCTGTGTTTTAGTAGTAGAAAAGTTCAATCACTTAACTTATCCTAAATATGTGTGTGTTTCTGATGTTCTGGTATTTTATAATTTACAAATTACGATCACCTAATGAAGAATTTGACAATTGCATTTACACTTTAGCAAACATGTATATATTTTACAAAAAGTTCTTCCCGCCTTTCAGACTGTCAATAGTGCAAGCCATAATATTATAAGAATTTGCGTTAACTTCACAACACGTGGCCAGAGACCAAATGTCCAAGCTCATGCGCAAATTTAAAAATCCCACAAAAACCTAGAATTATTTTTATGGTTAGAGAACTGTCCGAAAACAATCTGGAATATTAATTTGCTAATATGCTTACTCACCCAAACAGCATCAACGTTTTATGAACGTACAGATGAAGACGAAACGTACGTACGTATGTCGAGTTCAGCAGAATATATACATTTTTCAATAGAATCTACTTATTTGTTGTCTAAGAAGTATGTAATACAGACATGCTGTAAGTTGTAAAATCTACATATTATGTTCTGAACATATAAAAAAACTGTATTTGTTAAATAGAATTCTTATTATTCTAAACTTTATCCCTGTCGTCTCCCCTAGAAAGCTGGTGCCCGTCTGAGCCATCTATTAATTTTTAACTCCATTTAACTTATCTTCGCTTTCCAATATGACTGCTGCGCCTACAAAATAGAAGTAATCATCAATTGAAATAAATCTATTTTCTGAGGATAAAATGTGCAAACCAATAGCAGTAGAATTAATGAAATTAAGAAGCTCTTCGGAGGCTTATTAGAATGCTTATTGACACTCCAGTTACTTTTACATGACATTGTCAATAACTCACAACACTACCATCAAGCACCCTTCACAATTCCTGCTTATCGATTTATATATAATATTTTTCAAAGAAAGTTTCAGAGGCTATTGTAATAATATTGTTGTTGTTGAATCATCCTGCCGGGTTCTTCAACGCATAACTGAAACATCAGCAAGTTAGATTCAACAACAACCGACGTAGGAAGAATCCAGAAGTTTTGTAAGTGAACGACGAATGGTGAACGAACAGAACGCTACGATACATATTACATTTTCAATTTCATTGCATAACTATTCCATGATGTCAATTGAAAAATCAAGATTTGTTTTCTTACATTGGAGAAACGTGTACAACGCTCGAGGGCGAATTAATTTGAAATAAAAACTTATTTTATCAAATAAATTACATATATGCAGCAAAGCAAGCAACATTTGGTATATTTCTTACGAAAATCTACGTCTTTTGTACGTACAACTTATGTACTGGGAATATACTGAATGGACGTAGTTAAAATATACACCGTGTGCCAAATACGATTGGAAACCCATAGCAGATACGAAAAAAGTTTATTGGACTCTACTGAAGATTTAAAATTGTATAATTCTGTGGATACAGAGTGTCCCAAAAGTGTTCCCCCGACATTAACTTAGTTATTTTAAATGGAACACCGACATTTTTGGAATCCTTAGTTAAAATAAAGGTCACTTTCTTCAGAAATTCCTATTCGAATTTTGCCTAGTTTAGGCAGAAATTGAGGTTATGTGTTTTTTTTTCATATTTTGATTGCCGCATATAAAATTGGACTACGGAGACTAAGGAGATGATGCACTACTCAATCAGTTTGACAAATAGGTGATGCCGTTTTGGCGAATTCAATTAACAAAATCTCAAGATTTTCAAATGGAACACACTATATTTTTATTCAGATATCAATTGTATTTATCTTATATTTAAATTTTACTTACTTTTTGAGATATTCGAGGTTTTAGATAACACACTTGTTGGATTGAAAGCGGCCCACATTAGGTCACTTGTTGGCAATATTCGGTATTTTTTAAATACATGATAAAGCCATGATACTTCTTCTTTTAAAGATATAATACTCCAGATATACAAAAAAACATATTGCTATCAATACAGGGTGTCACACTTTAAGAGATGTCTTAAATCATATTTAAAGAAACATTTTTAATAGTTAATTATCTAGCTTGATTGAAAATACCTAATAAGTTTATAGGCTAACTAAAGAAGGTAACTAATTTGAATAAAGAAATCTATAAAAAAAAGAAAAAAAAAAGAAACAAATAACTAAAAAAAAAAATAAATATATTATAATATATTTTCAATATTGTCCATCCTCTGCAATACACATTGTATAGCGCTTCATAATACTTGACACCACATTTCTAACCGCATCACTATTATTTAATGCAAGAATCTCTTGTCTAATTTTTTCGGTCATCAACTGTATAGTTATTTCGCGATTTATACGCACGATCCATTAAAGTGCCCCACAAAAAAAGTCCACGAGTGTAAAATCGGCACTTCGCGGTGGCCACGCATTGTCACCATTTAGGGCGCGTTATCTTACTGAAATTTTTTATTAAAAACTTATTCTCTGTTGAATAATAGTGGCAATTTTTTTATTGTGCATGACGTAGTAAAAATTGCCTCATCGGTCCATAATGTTTTGTTAAAAACGTCCCTCTCAAAATGAACATGCAGAAGTTTCGTCTGGCATCAAAATCATTGTGAAACAAAAATTAAATTGGTAGAAATTTATTAGATTTTATTTTGTTGCCTTTTAAAATAGGGCGTACAGCTGAAATAGTTATTCAAGGTCCCTGCTTGCATCTCGCAAAGAATTTTCGGGAAATTCAGTGAGGTATGGTATTACGTTCAATTCAGATTCAGTGCTCGGTTTCTTCCTTTTCATATATTTTAGAACGCCGTGATTTGACAGGTCCTGGGTAATTCTATTAAATATTGTTATTGTTGTACTCCCTTAATGCCAAGAGTACACTTTTACCATTAGTCATACAATTTTAGCCGTTCCTGAACAGAATATTGCGGCACAGTAACCAAAAAACTAGCTTATTTAAAATAGATATAAAATATATATTAACAAAAAACTTGACAACTATGAGCTTTTTAAATAGAAATATGAAAAACAACAAAAACAAACAGAAATGTCAGGTTGTTTATACCTTGATGTGTAAAAAAAAGATTGTGATGTCATAGCCAACTACATTTTTAAATATTTTGATATTTCTTTGTCGTTTTGATCCAGATGAAATGAGCATTTTAAGAGGAAGATTTTTGACCAAACTTTATGGACCGAATTAACGAACTCTTTGTCTTATAGATTTATTTATTCAAATTTGTTACCTTATTTTCGTTAGCCTATAAACTTTAATTATTTATTTTATTTATTATATTATTTATTTATTTATTTATTTATTTATTTATTATTACGGGTGTTATTTTAAACCTGGAATATCTCAAAAAGTAAGTAAAATTTAAATATAAAATAAATTAGAAATTTACCTTATTTTTGTCCTAGAATTGATATCTGAATAAAAATATAGGGTGTTCCATTTGAAAATCTTGAGATTTCGTTAATTTGACAAACTGATTGAGTAGTGCATCATCTCCTTAGTATGTGGTTAAATTTTCATTGCAATACGCAGTAGCGTCACAACACAATGTTATATGGGGCAATCAAAATATTAAAAAAAACACATAACTTCCATGTCTCCCTAAGCTATGCAAAATTCGAATAGGAATTTCTTAAGAAAGTGACCTTTATTTTAATCAAGGATTTCAAAAATATGGAAATATATAGGGTGTTTCATTTAAAGTAACAAAGTTGATGTCGGGGGAACACTTTTGGGACACTGTATCACAAAATTATAAAATTTTAAATCCTCAGTAGAGTCCAATAATTTTTTTTTCGTATCTGCTGTGTTTCCAGATCGTATAGTGGATCGTTTTATTTGGCACACGGTGTATATTTTAACTACTAAGCTGAGCCGCATCTGTTAAACTAATTGGGTCATCTCCTTAGCCTGAGGTAAAATTTTCGTTGCTATACCAAGCGTGTAGCGTCACAACACAATTTTATATGGGGCAATCAAAATAAGAAAAAAACACAACCCCCATGTCTGCCTAAACAGTGACCTATATTTTAACCAAGGATTCCAAAAATGTCGAAATATACACGGTGTTCCATTTAAATAACAAAGTTTATGTCGGAGGGACACTTTTAGGACACCCTATATCAACAAAATTATAATATTTTAAATTTTCAGGCGAGTCCAAGATCGTATATTACATCGTTTTATTTGGCGCACGGTGTGCAGTATAAGTTGTGTACGTGCTGTCATATTCTTAAAATCGAAATCTGAACATTTCAGAATCGAACGGAGCATTACCGGTGACGTCGCGACGTCGAGCGACGACAGCGACAGCGAGGACGAGATCAGCGACGCCTCCGAATCGGAAATGGACTTGGACAACTACTATTTCCTCCAACCGATACCGACGAGACAAAGGCGGGCGCTTCTTCGATCGGCCGGAGTGCGGAAAATCGACTCCGTAGAAAAGGACGAATGCAGGACGATACGATCGTCTCGTGAATTTTGCGGTTGCGGCTGCAAGGGCTATTGCGATCCGGACACTTGCTCGTGCAGCCAGGCGGGCATCAAATGTCAAGTGGACCGTTTAAATTTTCCGTGCGGCTGCACGAAAGACAACTGCGGCAACTCCTCCGGACGGATCGAATTTAATCCGGTGAGAGTGAGGACGCATTTCATCCACACGCTGATGAGGCTCGAGCTCGAGAAGAAACAAGAGGAGGAGATGAAGGAAAAAAGGGACCATTGGATGAACAACGAGAGGCTCAACGGTCACGGTTTTCAAAACGGTGGTGGGGAACATTTGTTGCCCATAGCGAATAATAAGGTGGACGTGAACAAGTGCAGCGGCAGCTTGCTGCGCGACATCAGCTTGAATTCGCACGTGGAGGTGGAGAATTGCGTCAATAACGGCAGCTTCACGAACGTGCATTACGGAACGATGAGCGAAGGCACGGCGTCGACGTTACAGAGTCGTTCGATCTCGTTTTCCAACCTTCCTGCGCGCGAGGATTCGTTGGATCTGTACAGTTACAGGGAGACGTGCTACGGCGACGAGGCCGAAAGAAAACTGCAGGTAAATGAACGCAACGCAGATTGATTTTCATTTTCTTGCGGTAGTCGGCGTAATGTTTCTCCTAGTAATATGAATCATGGCTACTAATAAAAATGGAATACGAGATACTACATGTAAGCATGAGTGAATTTGAGGATTGGTGCCTTAAGGATCAATAGATTCTTCTACCTGATAAGACTGTTTCAGTGCAATTTAGATGTTCAACAAATAGGCGTAATAAGTCCACAAAATTCCTAGGTCTTGGAAGAATTCTTAAGATGGAACTTTCATGTGGTTCTATCTTGTCGGTCTTCCGCAGCGACCTATCGATCTATTGCAGCACACTCTCAGTTTTATATTTCTCCCATCAAGTTCATCAAGTGGGACGGTATGTCCTCCAGATTCTCAAGTTCGAGGATGTCAGGAGTATCTAATCCCTCTGCTATTTTCTGATCTTCCATGTACATCCTGTACTCATCGTCGTTCCAAAAGCAGGTTGTGTGCATGTGGTGTTTGAGATTGCGCTGTCAGGTATGCAGACTTTCCATGCTCATGTGTAACACAGTGTCAGTTGTGCGTTTCATCATGGAACACTCTCTAATGCCCTCGAATACTGTTGCTACTAATTGTAGCCAACGTAGGCGAGCTTCTTCTGCCTCTCCAGGCCTCGTCGATTGCGTTTCGTCCTTTTGTTCGTTCGTTTCCGCATCAGAAGGTTTGCTATTTCGTTTAACTTCATGCCATTGTGTGCAAGTATAAGCATTATTGCACAGAGCTCGACGGCATGCACTTCTGCACAGCAAGGGCAATCCTTATCTCAGTTTTTGAATGTTCCCCATAAATGCCGACCCAACACCTCCATTGGTTTCATTGATGTCTGAACCGACCCTGTTCTTTCCCCACTAGGTCAATCTGGTTCTGTACCGACTCTACTTTGCTTAACCTTCATGTATTATATTGTCCAACTGTGACTATGTCTATGACTATGTTTAAAAAAAAATGTGTTCATCAACCGAATTAGAGTCAAATGGGGTGAGAATGAGATTGGTGAAAACAGTAGGAATGAATTTGTATCCAATGTTTTATTTGTAAAATAGAGTAACCATTTGTTTAGCAACAACTAAGGTGTGCAAAAACATTTTTCTGACTGAAGCTATGGCCTTTGCGAAAAAAATTACACGAAAATTGTGCGCTGTGAAAATATCTACAAAATAAACTACGGCTTGAGTTAATCGATCAATAAACAAAAAATTTATTACAAAAAAACATCTGAAATGATTATTTTAATTGCTAGATTTGTTAGATTTTTTTAATTGTTTGTTTGAAATGTTCGCGAAGTCCTAAGACGATGGGGGTGGGTCCAAATCAAAGTAATAGTAATGGTAATATTAATTTTTAAAAAGAAAATTATGAAATATCGATTTTAAATTGTTTAAGTAGTTTTTAAAAGTTAGGGTCCTTTTTTCTGTTCTAAACAAATAGCTCATTGCAAAATGATACGATCGAAGCCTGTAACTGGAGATAAAATTTGCCATTGAGTATTATCGTAAAAAAGCCATTTTAGATGGTTCTTTGCCATAACTTTTTTGTTTATTAACCGATTGACCCAAACCGCAGCTCATTGTGTAGGTATTTTCAAAGGGCACAACTGGTAACAAGTAAACAAGTAAAAAAAACTATTTCAACACCTTAATTGTTAATAATGAAGCTGAATCGATTGGAGTTTTCAGTAAACCAAACTTTGTTACCAACAGTTGGGTTGCAACATCAACCCTAATAAACAATTTTATCGGCTTTATTACAGCGACTTACAAGAATGTTCCCTATCAAGCCGGGAACCCCGGAATTTCAGAAACATAAACTGTTGAAAATTTCATTGCTTATATTAGTTTGCAATGAAATTTGAAAAACCCAGATCTACGAACGAAGTTTAAATACTTGAAAACCCTGGTACACCATATTAGTATTATTAAACTGTTTATTCTTGCTGTTAGTGAAAAATGTATTTTTTAGCGGTAATTACCGCCAAAGCGGGTTTGTAACCGTCAACGACTCGTAATTTTGTAAAATTACATTTGTGCACCGTACCGCCTAAACTTCATCCCCGATCAACCCCATTCCACGATAACTGAATCAATTTTGATGTTTTTTTGGCGATATGAATTCAAAGGGGCCTTGAAAGTCTTCTAGCTTTAGAGTCATATTATTTTCCTTTCTCACATAATTGTTGGTACGTGGGTTCGTTCAGTTACTCAACACTCAGTGGATCTGTTGCCTTCATCTCGCTGTGCGGTCTGACAATATTTTCATTTGAACATCCCATTGTTCTACTGCTAAACGCTAAATTTTAAAAAAATATATCCGCTATTTTTAATGAAAAGTCTGGGATATTTTTAACATAAACTCTATTTTATCTACTACAAATGTATTCAAAGGCGAAAAACATAGACGACATCCCAACAAACATTCTTTACAGCACAATCATGTGAATTTCCCGTCGACATCGAACGGGGATCACCACCAGGAATACCAATTCGACCCCAGATTCCCCGACGTCTCTGCGTTTTCGTCGCGCGTCAACTGTAGTTTGGCACCCATTGCCATCCCCAGTTCGTATGTGCCGACGTCACAATCCCATCAATACACGCACTCGTATCAATCGACCGGATTTAACGAGTTCACTTCCGCTCCTCTTCCCGTCTTTAGTTTGTACAATAACGGGAGTTCGGAATTTGGAAACGGAAAATTGGGAGAAGGTAATAATTGACACAGTTTCCTTTTTGGTTCTGGGTTTCTCCTCTAGTAGCGTGATAACATATAGCGGTTGTTAGTGCAGTAGTTGTAGTTTTGGTTACCTAATTTTATTTCTTGCAGTAAACTCTGCTTGCAAACTAACCATTTATGAATAGTGCTAGATTGGTTAATTCATTTCTTTTTGCGCATACCGTGCCTTTTAGGGGTTTAATTTTTGTAGGGTGCAGGGTTTTATTTTTCTAATTTTTATTATTTTGTTTTTCCTTTTTTAACGGCATTTTTAGCGAAAAAGTGTAATGTAAGGTAGGGTGATGCAGTACCTAACATACATTTTATATAATGTGTTCTGAAAACTAACAATTCATAACATTTATTACTAATTGGATATAGGGTGGATTTAGTTTAATTTTAATTTTGCCAAGGGCATCGAATTTTCATGGTTTTGCATTTCAACTATTTTGGTGGGAGCGCGTAAAGATTGTGCGTGTCCTGGGTTTTATTTTTCTATTTTTTATTTTTTTGTATTTCCTTTTTTAACGGAATTTTGGCTAAAAATGCCGGTGACTCAGTACGCAACATAAATTTTATATGTTTACTGAATGATTCATAACTTTCATTACTAATTGGATATAGGGTCAATTTAGTTTCATTTTAATTTTGCCAATTTTCATGGTTTTGCATTTTCAATTATTTTGGTGGGAGCGCGTAGAGAGTGTCTTTTTCTCATTTTAATTTTACGTGGACTAGTTCTTCTATAGCTCCAGAAATAAGAATCCCTGTATCTCTTGATTATTGATCGCCACTTTTAAGATATTTTGAAAAACCATTCCAAGCAGTAAGCGTTTAGTTTATGTGTCCTGAATGTGTTATGGGTTAATATTTGGTACAAATTTTTTGTAGTAGGTATAAAAATGTATGTCATGATAATAACACCAAATGTTTTGTGATGCCTCCCGTTTCATGTAGGATTTTTTTTTTCAGGAACCTGTCAGCAAATCCAGAGTTCAGTACAATTTGACAACTTAACCAGCGAGAATTTCCAATCCGAGCTCAAAGAGAACCAATACACAAGCTTAAGCTCTGTAATAGGAGCGAACAATAAAATAGAGTCGTTCTGCGAGCTCCTTAACAGACGTTACAGCTATGATGAACCGAATAATTTTCAAACCATAAATGCGGAACATTCTGCGGTTGGTCCGGGCGAATCCGGGTCCACAGTAAACACCACGACAGATTCGCGAGAGGATTGCGACGAAAATTTCGGAGAGATTATAAAAAAATCCATAGTCGAGACGGTATCCGCATAAGTAGCTAACAATCTCCCGTGAAATTTATATTTGATGCTGATATTTGCAATTTGAAAAATTCTGTTCGGTAAAAATAAGTTTTTTCGCAAAACGTTGTCAAAAATGAAGAATAGAAAACACCAGATGGAACGAAATTCTGCATGTAGTAGTTTTTGGTATAATAATTGACGTAAAAGCCGATTTTGACCGATGGAAATCGAAAAAGTTCCTGTTTGAAAGATATCAACTTAAACACTCACTTTTTGGGTTACTTGCTGATTTCCATCAGGACAGAACAAACAATCGTGGATTTTTTGATATTCTAATAATCTAATAAGCAACAGGATTTGGAAATTTTTTTTTTTCTTGTTATCAGCGTTATATATAAATCATTGGCCAACTGGGCGAATAAGATTATAGCGATAATAACAATAATGTTTCGTATTTTTGAGTGATCATTCAACACAATCTAGCAGTTTTTGTTAGGAGATAGATACGCTACCTTGTGATATCTGACTTGCGTTTTTAATTTATATTCTCTCCATACTTAATTGTTAGCCAATTTTAAATTTTCATCCTGGTGTGTCGCCCATTATTGAAATCCCATAGAAGTAAACGTCATATATGACCCTGAAATATTCCCATATAATCTCAGTTAATCTTGTCCTACTTGTAAATATTTTAATGTAATCGCGCTTTTTATTTTTTCCTATAAAGTCTATAGCAAATCCGTACTATTATAAATATTTGCTATTTCGAAAAATTTGACCCCTCCCGTTGTAGGCGAAAACTGAATTGCCCATTTATCGATGAAGTTATCCTTGGTTATCCCGAAAAAAATGTAAATATTTGTTAACGAAAGTTTCAGAATGTATTCATTAAAAGTTTAATAATAAAACTGTCCATAGGTAATGTTAAAAATGAATCAAAATATTTGTAGCACTTTAATATACACATAGTGATTAAATGATAACTAAACCTACCATCTCGGCAACGTAATCTGTAAATCAACTCTTTACCTAGCTTGTAACCATTATTTAATACGCTCTGTAGAATAAAGACGTTACAGCACGTCATTGTACATAGTAATTTTATTTTTATTGTTTACATTACATATTTACCATTATAAAGAATTATAATAAAATATTTAAGACATAGGAAAAGTTTAAAGGTTTTCAAATAAATGTTGTAAAAAATAATTTATTAAAGGTAAGTTTTTTACAATGTTTTTCGTTTTGACTATTTCGTGTTGACCTATCCTATATGATTATTGAATTATTGGCAACTTACTGGCTTAGAACATTCTTGATTATGAAAAAAAAACCTAGGTGGTAAGTAATAATTATACATAATTATATTTGGGCAGATAATTGAGTTATTAATTATTCTAAAACCAAGTAAATAAAAGCTTATACGAAAGGAAGAATAATATAAAAATAATAATTTAAATTGTAATCGATATCATTAAAAAACTATTTACCATAAAACTTTATTTGTAAATTTTAGTCATCATGTTCTGAGAATCAACTATAGGATAAGGGATCTACAGTATTTTCTGGCATGTTATTAGCTTCTCACATTCTTTCTTCTATTTCAATCACATGTTCGACGCACTTACTCCATGTTGTGGTATTATGTCTTTCTACAAACCCTTGTACCTGTGCCCTTACCAATTTTATGGGGTGATGTCGGAAGACGAAGTACCGTTCTATTTAGTTTTAAGCAATTTTGTCTGCAACAAATTTTGTACAAAGAGGTTTAACCACATTTAAAAACCCCCGCTTCTTTTTCAGCATATATTTCTGAAATTGCTTCTTGCTTGAAGTACGTCAATGATTTTTTTTCTAAATATTTTCGAAGGATATTGTTTCGAATTTTCTTGGGTGGTAGCTGCTATTATCCACAACTATAATAGGGGAAGTCTTTAAAAACATCAACATTCATGCTTTCTTGATTTGACAAGTTTACTTTTGCTGTAAATGTGATTACTTATTAATCTTTTACCTTTTTGGACTTCCTTCCGTGAAAGCTTGCCTTGCGCTTTTTAAATTTTTATGCTGCCATCTTTTGCCAATGCCTTCATTTACCCAGTTTCGTCCAGATAATAGACATTCCTGTTGTCCATTTGAAATTGTCTAACTGCTTTCAAATATAGTCGTCGCCAGCAGATAATTTCGTCTTTGTTGGTGGAATGAACTCATGCCTTTCCACATCAGACATTATCTTATCCAAGGTGGGTACTTCCCCATTTATAACAATTTCAGGCTGTACTTCTCTTTGGTGACTTAATGGAGTCGCGTTTATCTTCGTGCACAAATTGTTAACTATCCAATTCAAATTTTTTACAACTTCGAATGTTGAGTTTTGAATACATTGAGATTAATAATTTTCTCATTTTTATAAATTCAAAAACACTATTCATTTTCTAAAATGATACTTTGCAACAACTGCACAAAAGTAACTATAATAATATTTTAACACTAATGCACACGTTGTTCCACTTACTGTCCTACCTGCTACTTTCGGGACTATTGACAATCATATCAATCAATCAATCAATACTACCGCTAATACCACTAAATTTTACAGTTCAATAATGATTTACAACTCTCTCGCATTAAGAAACAGAATATCATAAAATTCTGGAACAAGGTTCGTGTATTAAAAATTCAGTTTTTTAGGGGCTTGATGTACAGAGAAAAGGAATTTTCTCGCCCTCTCTTTAAAGACAAGGGCACAAGATTTTGATTTTTTAACATTGAAATTCCTCTATCATATAGTAAAATAAATACATTATTGTCAATTACGTCTGTGCTATTCGGTGTTCATTATCAAAAAAATGTCTTCTATTATAGTCCAGTTTCAATTTAGCTGCGATTGAAATTAGTTTCCAGAGAGCAGGTTCTTGAATTTTAAGTGGTATGATGTAAATTTTTCTGCAAAATAAAATTTTTATAGTGCTTGTTTTTGCCTCCATCAGATAACATCGGATCGGCATAAGTTGCTGAAGAGAGAGAACCACTTTTTAATTTAAAAAAATTAAAGATCTAAATGAAATGGATAACAGTAGCAGAAGTGAAGACTTTTTTGGGTATACTTAATAATGGGCAGGGGAGGGGGGTTGTCGAATGCATATCAAGTAAACTTCTCAAGCTGGATCATTGTTTCAAATGTATTAGCGTAAGTAAGTATATTTGTACAAGTATATTTACAGCCTTCCCATATAATATTTCCTTTTTTCGATAAAATAAAAAACTCCTTACGCCACTTAGAAACACCACCACTAAATTGAAAATAAATTGTCTTTGGCGAAATACTCGCAACCAATTAATTCTAACCGACAAACAATGGCGACCCACTTGGGAAGCGAAAAGATAAAAATGGAATGGATTTTATGCGTTCCCAGAGAATTTCAATTCACTTTAGTTTCCCTATTCAAATCTTATTAACCGAAAGCTGAAAGTTATGAGAACTTATTTGCTTTTGTGTTTAACCTAAGATTATTAACAAACAATTAATAAGAAAACTAATTCAGTTTGGAGTGTAGACTAATCACGTTGCACCACTAGAGGTAACAACGTGCGAGCTTTAGATATGATAGCCAACAGGAATAGACTATAAAATTAGCATTTTTCAGCCGAATGCGAAACAAAAACTTTCTTCTGATCCAGACCTTCACAAAATTTAATTTTTTTTTTATTGGTTGTCGGGGGTTGCAATAATGTCGATGAAAATAAAACACTGAAGTCTATCTAAAATGGAACGGCAATGTCTTACTTATAAAAATGAGGCAAATTTTATAATGGAAAAATAATATAAACGTAAAAAAGGTGTACCGTTGTTTGATTACTTTATAATATTTTTATAACATTTGTATAAAATAATATTTATATAAAACAAAATTTATGATAATGTAACTTCTTAAATAACTTTCGGAAAAAGCGCACACAAGTTGGAAATATAATGTTTTCAAAAAATATATTGGTCGGAATATAGCGGTATATATTTCTTAAGGAATATTATATAAAAAATGAAATACCCTCGTATTTACCTAAATACGCAAATTAAATTAACATTTCTTATTTCTTGCAAAAGGAAAAAAAATTAAATATTTGAAATATTATAATTGCTAAATCAATAAGACCAGAATACCAAAAGTCTGATTTTAATCCAGATAAATTGTGCGTTGTCTTTGGCAATGATAAGAATGTCAATTTTCTAAAACATAGTTTAAATATAGCCATTAATAATTCAAAATTAAAACTTTGTCAAAAATCTGGGTTTTATTTCAGACGATAAGTTTAGATTTAAAGAACAAGTCAAAAAAATATTCCATAAATTACTATTTACAAATCTTCTGGATTCATCCTGCGTATAACGCTGAAATCGAACGATGATATGCATATATAAAATGGGCTTAAAAAGGACGAGCGTATAATATTAAATTTTTCGACTTTTTTTGTCAATATAATAATTAACCCTAACCCGTCAGTTTCCCTACCGAAAATGATTATATTATCGTATATATATAACGTAAAATTAACCATTCCACATCATTGCAGTGTCATATTTCTGCGCTCATTTTTATTATAACCTCGTAAATCTCCTTCATATGGGAGTACAACTTTTTAAAAAGGAATATAATAGTATATTATGCAACAAGTGTTTAATAAACGAGTGACTTAAAAAGTTTGCCGCATAGTATACTTTTTTACGACGTTTTACGGGTATCTTTTCGCAAAACAATACGAATACATTCACTGACATGACCGTCAGAATTGACAAACGTCAAAATTCAAAGCGTGTTAAATATGTCCGAAAACATCCGATTGCTCCCAAATCCGTGTGGTAAAATCCCGGAAATGTCCGAAGTGGCTCGGATTCGTGGGAAACGAAACTGACGCGGTAAAATGACGCTTCCCGCACGCACACACACAAAAAAGCAAGTAAAGCATTCAGTTATTTTTATTTAATAAAAACCGAATTTATAATGTATAAAAGAAATATTTTTAACTCAGTCTAAAAAGAATTAACATAATATTATAAACCACGTCTGTGCTTAGTTCAGCAAAGTAGCCAAAGGCTAAACTTGCGCCGAACTTGAACAGATATTTTTATAATAATTATTGTTAAATATATTGAAATAAAATTTTATTAAATAATGTCAGCGTTATTACCAATATTGTTATTATATAGAAAAGAAAATACTTTATTCATTTTTTATACAACAAAATTAGACCATGTACAATACAATAAGATTAAATGCTTTGCTTGTCTCACAAAATCCATATTCGGAGTTTGTTGCCACCTGAAATTGAGAAAGTGGCACACTTGCCGTGATTGCTGATAAACTTTTTTTACTTAACTTCAATATCCGTTCTATAATAATAAGAATAATAATAATACTGTTTAAGTACATAATAAATAAAATATACAAAAAAGCAAAAAATCCACTGAAGTAGCGAAAACTTCTTGACACAGTGCGTATAGGGTCTTCACAATCAATAATAGTTTATTATGCAATAAGTGTGGCAAACGGCTTTTGAGTCACGAGTTTATTTGGCACGAGCGGAGCGCAACGGAACGAGTGTTTAATAAACGAGTGACATAAAGAGTTTACTATTTGTGTTGTATACTATACTTTTTCTACGACCGGTAGTTTTTGGGTACAATTTTGCAGAACAACACGAATACATTCACTGACTGTCCGAAGTGGCTCGGATCAGTGGAAAAAAAAACTCACGTTGTAAAGTGACGCTTTCCGCACGCTAGATCGGTGTGTAATTAAGTATTTTACAGAATGTACTAGAATTTTTTTTCGAAGATCAGTAAGTGAACTTAAAGAGTTGAGATAAATACCCTAATTCCGTCCTTCCACGCAGTTGGTGACGAAAATTTATTTTTTCACCCTTTGCTTAAAGCTTTTTGTTTTAAGTATAATATTAAGATCATTGGGTAGTACATAGAACAATTTAGGGGCTGTCTATCCGTAATTTCTCTGCCCACAATGCATGTTAACAAGTCCAGGTTTATGTTGGTGGTCAACTTCGTTTAATGTTATTTTACCTGTATACGTATATATAAACGAGTGAATACATAAAGACAGTATAGTTGTCTTATATCACTCTTGAAATCATTTATCTAAATGATATCTTCGAATGTTGTTATTTATTGTCTTGAATAATTCATGTGCTGTACTTAGTTTCCCAGCTAAAGTCCCCATCCCATATTATAATACAGATTGTACCGAACTATGGTGTATAAGCTTAAGGTGTAATCTCGCGAGAAACTGATGAAGATGCCGAAATCTAGAGAGCACCCGAACGATAATTATTCTTAAATACTTTAAATTGGTGATTTTTATTGCCGGACCTATAGACCCAACGTGTCAAATAAACTCGTGAGTCAACTGCCGTTTACCGCACTTGTTGCATAATACATTATCTTCTACTCCCATCTGTGAAATATCTAATTACCCAGCGATCTAGCGTGCGGGAAGCGTCATTTTATCACGTCAGTTTCGTTTCCCATGAATCCGAGCCGCCTCGGACATTTCCGGGATTTTACCGCACGGATTTGGAAGCAATCGGATGTTTTCGGAGATATTTCCCACGCTTTGAATTTTGACGTTTGTCAATTCTCACAGTTATGTCAGTGAATGTATTCGTGTTGTTTTGCGAAAATGTACCCAAAAACTAACGGTCGTAGAAAAAGCATAGTATGCAACACGTTCGGTAAACTTTTTAACTCACTCGTTTATTAAACACTCGCTCCGCTCGTGTCAAATAAACTCGTGAGTCAAATGCCGTTTATCGCACTTGCTGCATAATATACTATTTGACATGACAATTGCTCTTGGTTAGGCAGTTTATGACTTATTTGGATTTAAAATGGTCAGTATATTTTTTCAGAATTTGGTTATATAAATACTTAAAAAATGAAACGGTATGGGGAGCAATACAAAAACCAATATTTAAAAATAACAATGAGGGTAATAGTAATAAAAGAAACTTCAAATCAAAAGTTGGAATTGTCCACTATCAAAAACGTAGTATTTTTTAAATATTTTTCCTATAGAGGGGTATGGGGTATTAGTGAAATGGGTAGATAATGAATTGTGTTGTCCCTAGGTCCAGAGTTAAAATGGGGTTTTATTACTCCAATGTTTTAGCTAACCGCCAATTTTTCACTAGACAAAATTTATTAGATGACTGAGTGCCGATGAAATTGCGTTCATGATTTCTTTCAAATTTTCTGTTCTGATCTTCTACGCTAGTTGGAAACAGAATTGCCAACATATTCATTTTTCTCAATATGGTTAACTGGTGGAATAATCCACTCGCCTTCACTTTTATATTTATACATTTATATATTACAAAGTTTTGGCGTTCCGGGCAAACAGAAGCTGAAAATCTCTCTCCTCTGGTGTCACTCTCGTTTTCACCAGCCGCGTACATCTTTCCAAGTGCCTCTAGCGACCTCCGACTATCCGCTGCGAGCTTTTAAATCCGGTGAACGCCAAGTTAGTCATTCGCAGTCATTCGTCACTTTAGTTTATCGTCGGCCATGGCGCACGGTGCGTGACGACAGCCGCAGAAGAAAGTTTTGATCGCGGACAAACTCTACTCCTTTTAACTTAAAGGTGTGTTTTTTTTTTCGTTAAATTTGTTTTGCTGCAGTCGCCGCCGGCTTGGGATTATCGGCTGGCAGTTTTGTTCGAACAAGGTAAGTTGGTGATAATTATTTTGAAATCGCAACGACGGAAGTCCGACGGTTATCGTAAAAAACTATGTTGTTATTTTTTTCAATGGCAGATAAGGGCAAACCCGTCGCCCATCCACATGTTTTAATGTCAATTGCTTGTTTACGTTTGTTAAAATCAACGTATGAGAAGAAAAACGGGTAATAAAAGTTCGTTCCAATATAAGTATTTATGAAAAGTCAGTGTCAAGAATCTTTGAATAAGATTCAAGAATTTTTGTTGGATTGTAGGCAGCTGTGTAAAAGAAGAACTTACAAATACTTCCATACTTAATATAAAATAATAAATAAAAATTTAAAATAGTTAGATATGAATATCCACCAGCTTTTAACGAAAAAAAAATTAAGTGTCAAAATTTGGTTTTTATAAAATAAAATTTATTATCATGGCAAGATTCATTTCCCAATTTTTCATTGTTTTAGAAAATGTAAACTTTACAGTAGACAAGTACCTAAGTATACTTTTTCAATGAATATAAATTTTAATTTTCAATCGTAGCACAATGTAGCCGTTTTAATATTAACGTTTGGGCCAAACTAAATATAACTGAATCGATTTATTTTGATAGCTTTTCGCGTTTTTTACCAGGCACGCCATATACACAATTAAAAAAAAAAGCAACAAAATATTTCAATTTCCAGGATGTATTGTTAAATATAGATGCGCGAAAATTCAATGACAATAAATAAGATTATACATGAAAAACTAGGTACAACTATACATATAAAATATTATAAGCTGAAAAACAGTGTGTCCACATGCATGAAAATTCACTGCGCAAGTGCTGTTCGATAAAGAAAAACGATAATCCTCCTTGTATATTTTCGACACATGTTCAGCTAAAATTTGCGGAATACAATTAATCCCATACTAATCTTTTTATTACTTTCACTTTAGCGAAACTTCGAACAAAAAAGCTCAAATACAAAAGTACGATTAAAAAAACCTATATCATCCAGGCTTAGCACCATGATTGATGAGGTTGAGATTAATTAAACCACCAGTATAATTGGGTTGTGCAGACATGTGAACTCGAATGTGGCAAAATCTTAATCCAGTAACTATAAAGCACTTTAATTAATGCCTTATTAAATACAAAGAAATCTCTTTTCTGGCAATAGCTTAAGCAGTAGTGACTGTTTTCCGATCAGCTCTAATTTACCCATCCACACAACTAGAGTTCTAGCTCACTAACGAATATTTTTTTCACAAAACTTACGTTTGTCATATAAACTCAACCATATTCAACTTTATTCCATGTAATGTCCTCTTTATAAGTAGTTTAAAACTAACCTGTTTAACGAAGTTGTTTGTGGAACAACTGATTAATGGTTATCTGTACAGAATAATGAGTAATACATTTTCTTATAATCCGGAAAAATCGTTCACTTTTAGAGATCCTATCCTAAGAAAGTATAATTTGTCAAAAGTACGAATATATGTAAAAGGAAACAACGCGATCGGCTCTTACAAATTAAATGGCCAGATTGTATACTTCCTCACTATCACGTCGCTTGAAACGTCCCGTTTTACCGTGTGTCAACACCTACGTCGTCATACAAATTTATTATTCGAATGTGACCAACCCAAATCACTAGAAACCCCATAAGTTTATCTACTCAAACCACCTACGGAGGTGTATAAAGCTCGATGTAAACATTCGATTAATTCTGTAATTGGCACCAAATCAATCGGTAAGCGTTGGTTGGGAAATTTCGTAAAAAAAAACTCGCCTTGAAAGCCAGCCAGCAAAATTCCATTTTAATTTCGACATCGACTTCCTTTATACCTTCGTTTCACTTTTCGGGTTTTTCACAACGCATTATTTTTAATTCTCGAATTTTTGATGTCTACGTATTTTATTTTGCAATTAAAAAAAAGTTATTCAACACAATTGTCCCCCATTTTTAAACTCCTCCTAGTCATTTCACTTTAAAATGGTTTTGAAATTCTTTTTTTTTTAACCAAAATTATAATACAGGTTTCTAAAGTAACGCACGAGCCTTCGAAAGCGAGAAAAAACATGTAGATAGCGTCCGTTGAAAGTAAACATTTCTCATGTCCAAACCTCTCCCAGGTACCAATTTTGTGTGTAAAAAAACAAAAATAAAAAGAAATCCCAAACTCATTTTTACATCACTTTTAAAGTAAATTTTCACCATAAAAAACACTTGAAAAGTTCCCCTGCGAAATAGCAGACACGTATTTAATACCACCCTATATAGGTCCGCAGATGTTAATTTTCCTAGATACAGGATATCAAACTTAAACAAAACACTAACACAAGGAACCTGCACCATCGTTTTTTTAAAACCAAAAATAAAAACAGAATAGAAAAACCCCCTTTGTTAGCATCTGCTTGAGCTGGTTGATTGATAAAAAACACGATTAAAAAAGTAAAAACTCGTGTTTTTGGTGCATTTTAAAGTTGATATTTGTGGAAAATTATTAATATAAATTATAAATATGTTTTTAAATGTCGAAATGTTCGATTCATCTTCCACCACCATTTGGACTGTTATTTGAGCCCATCGCCAGCGAGAAAGGGTTCGTTTTTGGGTATTTTTAGAATTTATTTTTTGCCCCCAACGCAATAAAGTGAAATGTGATGCGTGTCTGGGATGCGAAACGCGAGATTGCTAACCCAACTATTTATTGTAAGCCGACGGTCTTAAGTTTGCTCCTGTTTATATACACAATAAAACAATAAAAATTTTAACACATTTGCCAGCCATCTGCCCGACACTGGGAACATTTGCCGGCCAATCTTCTCCCATCCTCCGCTATTTCGAAATGGTTTAGTGGAAAAGAAGTAATAAGTGGTGCCCCGCCATGCTTCATTTATAACAAGTTTTTGTGACTTAAATTACCCACTGAGCGGGTAATTAGACATGAAATTATGTATGAAAGCTTTACCGAGCGGTCGTTTGCAGAAATCGGACTATGTCGGCAATTATATTATATTGAAAAATAATATGTTGCGTAACGTGGTATAGAGTATAAAGTCTGTTCATAGATATAAGAAAGTGACTAACTGATACGAATAAAGGAAAGACCCGGACAAGCTGTAAGAATGAAATATGGTCGAACAGGTCCGTACTTTGCTTAGAATTTAATTATTTGGGGTTCTGCTAGGAAAGATACTAAACAATATTTATTTATGTATGTACTTACGTTTAAATCTAAAATAAAATTACAAATTATTTTTATTACCTACTTATTCACATTATTCACATAATATATCAGTATCACTATCGCTATCATCGCCTTTTCTAATTATTATTTGTTCTATATTATTTGCAATATGGATATACGATTGTTCTGCTTTTTCTATATGTTTAACAGAATTTACCCAACTTTGTGGGGGGATATTAAAAACTTCGGTTTCTATAAGTTTGAGGACATTGGAGTTAACACGGGGAAAAACGTTGTTAAGACGAAAAGATTCCATTAAAACTTGCCTTTTGTCAATTTTTTTAAATCTAAAACCCGTGTGTTGAATACACTTCCATAAGGTAGTTCTGCCACATTTAACACCGGTTTCATCTTTTTCAAGCCTCCTAATTAAAATATCTAACGTAGGCACGCTTTGTTCCTCGTATAACTGGTAAATTTTACGCCGTATTATATCTTGATCACTCACTACACTCGAGAAAATGTCAGCATCGCCTGTTTTTTTCCTCGCTGAAATGGGATTATTCACGATTTTCCATACAGTTGATGTTGGAAATTTCGTCAATGCAGTTGTTTCTTCTAAAGATGCTTGCCTGCTGGCATCACGTTCAATGAGAGTCAAATAAACATTGTTTATAACTTCCTTAGTCTCAATAGAATAGTGTTTTCTACATTTGGGCGGGAGATACACTAGACTCGCACATATTTTGCATAATTCGCACACGATTCAACACACGCCGTATTACACACTAAATAAGAATGATTACTAATAAACTTAAACTAAGTAGTATACCAAACCAAAGAATATTAAATACAGGTAGGTATAAAATTATTTTCTATTACGGATCACAATTTTACCTGAATTTTAATTCCGAAACTTTAGGTAATAATCTTGTTGCATTGTATGGTAATGACCACCCTTGGATAACCTCATTCAAAAGCAATTGGTCACTTTCTTATATCTATGAACAGACCATACCACCTATAAATTCACCTACGCACATGTTATCAACTCTTTGTTTATTTATTTTTATGCTATTTTCGAATAGTTCCGCGAGGAATTTCCAACGTAACCAAAGTAACGTTGCAGATTCTAAATCAACAACTTCCAATAGCCAAAATGATATCGATATCTTTTATGTTTTTTAAAGGACTTTTTCTACTCTTGTCTGTAAAATACCTAATTACACACCGATCTAACGTGCGGGAACCGTCACTTTAAAACGTCAGTTTCGTTTGCCACGGATCGGAGTTTGGGAGCAATCGGATGTTTTCGGAGATATTTCCCACGCCTTGAATTTTGACGTTTGTCAATTCTGAGGGTCATGTCATATCGTGTTGTTTTGCGAAAATGTACCCAAAAACTGGCGGTCGTAGAAAAAGCATAGTATGCAACACGTTCGGTAAACATTTTAAGTCACTCGTTTATTAAATACTCGCTCCGCTCGTGTCAAATAAACGCGCGAGTCAAATGCCGTTTACCGCACTTGTTGCATAATATACTACATATATGAATACCAAATAGTGAACTATTTATCGGGGAACAAATTTCTTTAGCTTCCGACAGGGGACCAAAGGTAGTCCGGTTTAGCCAAATCGATTATGAGTTGGCAGGTATTTTAAAAACATAAATAGACAACATGTTAACTTTTGGACAAGTAGAACAACACTGGTGTCTAACTTCAAACAGATAGGTAATTATTAAGTTCCACCAATGGAATGCACTTAAATACCAAGAAAATATTTAGTTACATTGGATCGCGGAAGAAAACGCAATGAATTATCAAAATTTCTACGGCATTTTTGGAAAATGCTAACCCAACCTGTTCCCAATTTTGACGTAAGATATTTGAGTACTGTCTAATGACATCCCTGTCGTCAATAAATGTCCTTTATCGAAAACGGAACAAAAAATAGAAACGAGCTTTAATTTTTAGAAAAAATAATAATACATTGTTTATATTGTGTGGTGAAAAGACACAATAATACTAAACTAAATTGTTATTAATTTTTAAAGATGTATTTGTTCCACAGAAGACGTTGCTCAGCCATATAAAATAAAAACTGAGAAGTAACCGACTGTACACGTTTAGTTAATAAAGGAGGAACATATGTTGGACTTTCTGGCAATGATAGTGAATTTGATATGCCTGCGACTACTTGCTTTGGATTAGAGACACTATCCTCCCACACCTTAATATATTATCAAATAAAAAGTATATGTTCCAAATAGTAACCTTTTGATTTCTAAAAAACCTCATATATGTCATTATAAGGTGAGACGAATATAACATTTATTTTATTAAGTAAGGCTAAAGGACATTTCCGCGATTTCACATGTGAAGAGGGGAACCTAAGCGATTTGTTAGTGTCGATCTTTTTTTTTAACGACCGTTCGACGAGAATTTACAACAATTGGGGAATTTACTATCCTAAGGCCGAGGAGCGACAGAAATGAAGGTCAAAGTTTAATTGTTGACTCGTATCTCTGTTAATGCTACCGTCGTTCGATTGTTTTCACATGTCATTCTCATCGAGAGTGTGGCCAGGGCCGCTTTCAGCTGCGCGCCCACCCATGTCCTCATCCAAAAAATATTGTTTATAAGAAATTTAACGATAGTTGAGGAATAATTAGTATTAATATAAGCATTGATAACCTCCACAATTGCAAGGCAACCTTCAAAACCCTAATCAATAATACAGATATTAACACGTTTTCTTTTTAAACGTTTTATGGCTGTGCCATAACTATTTTCACTTTTGGTATCAATATGTACCGTACTCAGAAACTTGTATAATTTGTGCTTTCAATACTTTGTTCTTTCACGAAATTACAGCAAATGTGGCAAATATGACCTAATAGGATAGGAAATATGAAAATAAATAAAAACTAAAAGTTCAGATTTTCACGAAATTATATATTTTGACATGATAATTGTTTCGACAACACCGTGTCTTTATCAAATGTAACATTTACAAACTACCTGCTACTATATATACCGAAAAATCACCATAAAACCTTAATTAATGTTGTTGTGTGAATGTGAATTTAAGTTCAATGAAGGAGAGGTATTTAAATCTAATCGACCGTTAAGCAATACATTTTGTTAATCTCCATGGCTTCCAATAAATTTAATTTTCGACTTTTTGTGGCTGTATGGAAAATATCAAAATTGTCGTCAAAAATGTGTTTTTCTACTCCCGTCTATAAAATCCCTAATTACCCACCGATCTAGCATGCGGGAAGCGTCAGTTTCGTTTCCCACGAATCCGAGCCACTTCGGACATTTCCGGGATTTTACCGCACGGATTTGGGAGCAATCGGATGTTTTCGGAAATATTTCCCACGCTTTGAATTTTGACGTTTGTTAATTCTGACAATCATGTTAGTGAATGTATTCGGTCGTAGAAAAAGTATAGTATGCAACACGTTCGGTAAACTTTTTAACTCACTCGTTAATTAAACACTCGCTCCGCTCGTGTCAAATAAACTCGTGAGTCAAATACTGTTTACCGCACTTGTTGCATAATATACTATTTTCAGTGTTTAAGTGTGTAACATAATTAGAATCTAGACTATTGTTTTTAAACGCTCTTTTATGTTCGTTAATGCGTTTCTTGAAGGATCTACCTGTTTGTTCAATATAAATTTTAGGACAAGTTCCGCATTTGAGCCTGTAGACACCTGATTTTTGAGATTTTGGACATTTCGTTTTATTTATTATTTTTTTAAACTAAAAATAAATATAAATTTGTTTATAGTAGCAGGTAGTTTGTAAATATTACATTTGATAAAGACACGGTGTTTTCGAAACAATTGTCATGTCAAAATATATAATTTCGTGAAAATCTGAACTTTTAGTTCTCATTTATTTTGATAAATGGATTTTCATCAAGTAAAAGCCACCTCAGTTCAAAATAGGATCTTGAAGAAACAGTGACACCTATATATTTGACATTTAACAAACTGGAAAATACACTTACACAAATATTTACATGTGATTTTACTAAACAGAATTCCCTACATTTTTAGGCACACTTAAATAGCTACGAAGGATGTTTGGGTAATATACCGGAAAAATAAGAAACCAATTAAGCTGAAGTTGAATTTTTACTGGAACAAGCATAAGAAATACCCCTTGTCAATTACCGTCTATAGGAGGTGCTTCTTGAATATTTTTTCACTTAGATGTGCATCTGAAAGTTATTTCAATGGAGGTTAAACCTACGAGTTTATGGGAACTAACGCTTTATGGCGATTTACAAAAAAAATAGCTTACATAAAAAAATACATGTAGAAATTGCATCGTACCTACAGGCCTTGAAGAACAAAAAAAATTCTGCATTGCTTTTCCCGACCTTAACTCCTCTTTTGCCTGAAAATTTAATAAGATTTCGACATATTTTGAGAAAATACTGCCGTAAAAATGCCGCATCTAAACATCGACGATATGCCAGTGGCCGTGTTGTTTGTTGAAAGCCGCAGGGTCTTAATGGGTCCTATGTCAGATTTTGGTTAAAAACCAAATTTTAAATCTCGGGCATGCGCTCTTCGAATGAACCTTCTCAACAAATTTTTATATAGTTGCTTCGTGACTTCCCGTATTGTCAGCATAGGCAGGGCCTCTATATGTCTAGTAGCTATATGGTTTAGACCACCGCTTCTTAAAATGTGGGTCGCGACCCCCAGGGGGGTCGCGAGACTACTGAAAAGGGGTCGCAAAGATCTGATACTTTTAAATCATTATAAATAAAATTTTAAAATTACTATACACACTACGTACCAATATAAATACAAATAAAAATCATACAAAATACTATTGTAGTTTTATTATAACTATTTTTTGAAAAAAGTGGCAATGCAAAACTGTTATGTAGGGCCTATAAATGAAAATATGGAAGTAGCATTTAAAATAATAAATACAACGCGCTCCTCGATTTTCAACTGAACGTTCGACATTGATGTCTGGCCGCCGGCGTCAGTGTTTGCAAGATAACTTGCAGTGCTTTAAATCCGACTTCTAGCAAAACAAAAAAAAGAAAATATGACGAATCATATTTGCAGTATGGCTTCACATGCTCTTCTCACAACAATGAAGAAAGAAACGAAGAAAGAAGTGTGCTTAATTTGCAAAGAAGTTTTGGCTGCAGAAAGCATGAAACCGTCAAAACTGCAACGACATTTGAATACTAAACATGCAACGTTATCAAAAAAGTCAATAGAATATTTTGAGCGTCTTTTGCAAACATCAAATAAAGAAAAGAACACTTAGCAATGATCAATTTCAACAGCTTCTTATGAGGCTTAAAGACAGCTCAAAGTTTGCAATACAACTGGACGAGTCGACAGACATTTCAAAAATGGCACAGTTGTTACTTTTTGTAAGATATATTTATGAGGGAAGCATTCATGAAGATATACTGTTTTGTCGTCCTCTGGAAGGTCATACTCGTGGAAAAGATATATATATATATATATATATATATATATATATATATATATATATATATATATATATATATATATATATATATATATATATATATATATATATATATATATATATATATATATATATATATATATATATATATATATATATATATATATATATATATATAAAAGTAAATGAGTTTTTTGAAAAAGAAGGATTAAATTGGAAAAATTGTGTTGGTGTGTGCACGGACGGTGGTGTTGCAGCAATGACCGGACAATATCTTGGTTTTACAGCATTTGTTAAAGCTGGAAATGATCATATTACATTTACACATTGTAGGATTCACCGAGAGGCACTTGTTGTTAAAAAAATTGCACCAGAATTAAACACTGTGTTTTTTGATGCAGTCAAAATCATTAACTTTATTAAAAGTCGAGCACTTAATAGTCGATTGTTGAAAAATTTGTGCATTGATATGGATTCGGATTATACCAGTTTATTGCTACATGCTGAAGTTAGGTGGCTATCAAGAGGTCGAAGTTTGAAACGATTATTAACTTTAAAAGATGAAGTTCTTACATTTCTAACAGAGCAAAATTCTGATTTGGCCGATTAGTTTCGCGATAATTTATGGCTTCTCAAGCTATGCTATTTGGCAGATATTTTTGATAAAATCAATGATATGAACAATATTTCAAAAAAAGATACTCCTATAACAAAAATTATAGTTAATCCTTTGAAGGATATGGAAGTTTACATGCATAGGTATTTTCCCAATGATATCGATACACAACAATGGATTTGCAATTCATTTTCAATTGAAATGGAAGAAATTAATTTTTTAAACTTAAAAGCACAAGAAGAATTTGCCGAATTAACAAGTGATACTACCTTGCGACTCAGATCTTCTCAAGTGCCTGTACATGAATTTTGGATAGAAATCAAATCAGAATATCCCCTACTATCGGAAATGGCAATGAACAAATTACTACCATTTTGTACAACATATGCGAATCAGCCTTTTCTACATTAATTTACATAAAATCAAAATACCGTTCAACTTTAATAAACGTTGAAAATTTATTACGATCTGCACTAACTCAAATTGAGCCTAGATTTAATTATTTGTGTAAAAATAAACAATCACATCCGTCACATTAATATTGTTTGATGTTAATAATATGTTTTTATTAAAAAAATTGTTACAAAAGTTTATTTTTTCTATTGAATATATATATATATATATATATATATATATATATATATATATATATATATATATATATATATATATTTATATTTATATATATATATATATATATATATATATATATATATATATATATATATATATATATATATATATATATATATATATATATATATATATATATATATATATATATATATATATATATATATATATATATATATATATATATATATATATATGTATATGTATAGTTTTGTGTCATTCTATTTATTGTGTTTTATTACGACCGATATCCCGTAAACGTTTCCAATTATATATATGTGAAATGAATCGGTACGTATTCTTTAATCCTTATTTTATTTACATTGTAAAATAAATAATAATAAAAAAAAATAACAAATTTGAAAAGCACAATCGGTTTATGAGCTTTTAAAATCATTGAAAATGCGTAGTGGGCATTTGAACAGTGTCCACAACATGTCGTGATCGACCACTATTTTCGGTCTTTGTTGTTGAAGCCATTCTTTTGGCTCACTAAAAAAAGTAATAATCGCAAAAATGATTCTCCAACTTCTTCCGAAATATTGACCTGAGTTGTCCCTATTGGAACATCGGTTATATACCCTCCTCACGAATATTTACAAATTTCCAGAAACATCTCAAAATATGCGCACAAAGCTTTAACATGATCGTGTTGCTTAGATCCAAAAATTTATTATAGTAATGAACTCATTAAATAGCTAATTGTGTAAAAAACCGTTCTAATACACGTTATCCATGTTATAAGAATTTTTCCAAATATTTCCAATTCATTTCATTATCCATTATTTACTAAATCACATAAATCCTCGTTTGGGAATCTACGTAGTTGCATGACATGCAAAATTACCATTTTCCTCTGTATATTTTGTTGCGTGTTCGATAATTTACTTGGGAACCATACCAATTTAAAACCAGTTCTAGTTAAATTTTTGACCAACTTATAGTGATATATCATGGCGAATATTTGGTATCGGACATTTACGTAACATGTTTGTCTTTGTCGAAGTTTTATGATCGATGGAATATATTTTTCCATTATATGCGTTTCTATAAAATATTTAGTTAGTCAGCCGAAGGCTATAAAACCGACAACCACCGCTTTGACATTTCTACCGGTCTTCGGTTCTCGGTAAATTTGCAATTCCAATAAACAATATCAAAATGGAATTGTTGTTCCTTGGAACTCGCCCATAACCGACAACAACTCGCACAAAATTCGATCGCCAAAGCGTAAAATCCGAAGCGTAGGGGAAATTTTCGAAAAAAAAAGCACGAAAACTTTTATGAGCGGGTCCTATATTTAAAATGAACGTTTGTTTTTATTTCTCACGTCACGCGTGCTCCGCGTCCGTACCAATTGGTGAACATCTTTAGAAGTGGCGTCGTTTAAGAGGATTTCCTGAATAATCCCATTTGTTAGTATTAAGTTAACGTGAAAACGTCTGGCTGCGATATTGCATGCGGCCCACACAATCTTCAACACTTTTTACGAACAATTACCGGCAGTAAATATTATTAGTTTGTTTGCTTAGCGTATACAATAAGGGTGTTCACGCTTGTTGACTCAGTTCGACCACCGAATTCGACGCATCAGGATTAAGCGGAATGACAATAATTCGTTATTTAAAAATAAGCATAAATTGTTTTTTTTTTTGAAATGTTACATTTAACTATAAAAGTATACTTTGTCACAAACTATATCGTCTTGGATTTTGACGTCAACTATTCAACAACCTGCAGACGGCACTAAAACTGCATTTTTCCAGGTCTCAAAAATTAGTAATCACATTCTTAAGTAAATTTATTACACTTGACTTAAAGTAGGATTAACACGTTCTGCTCTCAAATTTAATTTTACTTGGTGCCACAAATGTTCAGTGGAGTTGAACATACAATGATATGGAGGAAGACGTAAAACAGTATGATTCATCTGTTCACCTAAACTGCTGAACTATCACATAAATATTCTTTTTTTAATAGCATATGAATTTAACATTCCCAAAATTTGGCTTTTCTTTTAACTGGATTTAAAATAAATATTATTGGACTGAAAAGTTCTACACTTGTATCTTCAGTCCTTAAACTTCTTCACAGACAAGCAGTTTGGAACAAATCCCTCTCCTGACCCAGCGTGGCCTGACCAGTGATACGTTTTTCTTTATTTGAAGGTGGTTTTGTCTGACAGTTTTAACTGGAATCCAACCATCCCTAGGATACTGTATCGGGTGTATCGAACTACGTTTTGCAATTTCCTGAATGTAATAAAATGTTTTGTCTATTTTACGGTATTTAAATCAAATTTTTTCAAATAACTCTATGAAGGGTGTCACGGCTTATAATTATATTGATTTTATCTTTTTCTAGCTTCCTTTTCGGTTTATACAAAGCAGGAGCTATCTGGTTTTGATTAAGGAAATATACTTTCCTTCTTATCATATCTTGTTCACTATTGTCCTGACGATGGGACTAAAAATCACGACGTTCTTTTCTTTCATTCAAAAACTAACTGTTAGCAATATCCTTATTGAGGATATTGTTTTGTAAGTGACAGGCTTCTTTTAAAGCTTCGAGGGGACATAACGAAAAAAATTAGTTTGCATGGTATTACGGGTCAATCAACGATGCCACAAATATAAGTCGTTTTGTCCAGTAATTACAAGACGATATACTTTGAGACACCCTATACCTAATATTTAATGCATTTTGTAAACCTGCGAATACATGATAAATTGTCTTGATTCGGAATTTACTCCATATTGGTTGTCTCTGATTTACAGCATCCGTTAAAATGTAGGTGAAGTAAAGTTGTATAAGTAACTGATTTTGTGTACTACCTTTTTGGTTCTTCCCTTCTGCAATAGATAAAAGTATTTGGTATAAAATAAAATTAATATATAAAACCTTAGAACATATCAAGAAAAAACCGAACAATGATTATGATTTTGGTTAGTTTTCGCTATGCTGAATACAGGTTTAAAGAGTAAAAACCAAAGTGAATTTCACTAATATTTTCAAAGTACTAACTTTCCGCGTAGAACAATAAACGACTTATATCAATACGTTTGCATACATATATACCATTATAGGCTCCATAGATTAAATATTGAGCGTAATCACTATTACAAAACAACTATTTTGGGAGTATAAAGATAATGAAGAATGGAACAAAAGGCCAGACCTATCCTATAGATGGAGATGAGTAGGTATCGTCGCTTCACTTCACTATAAATAGTTTAATTTATATTATTTGCCGTTGATGACTTGGTTCTCAAAAATACAGAATGTAATAATGTAATCTTTAATCTTAACAATAACGTTAAACAATATCGATAATTTGAACTTGTACCTAGTTTTATCTATCATTATAAGTAAGGAGGAGATTTATTAACTAAAATCTTAGAAACTAAGTAAACACTGTGCAAATATCTTCGATTTTACATGTTTAGCCACCCCGCCATTTGGCGAGGGGGATTTATACGCTAAAATTTTAATATCAGCCTCAAAACAGCAGTTTTATATTTTCTGAATAAAAACATGGATGAAATATAAGTAATAATAAATTTAGTTGTGATAACACTAACGACACACAACAATACTTTTGTTTTTCTATTTAAATAATCCTTGTTTTGGTAAATAATCTTTAAAATGTTTTTTGGAGGCATTTCCATATGATGAGCACAGACTACTATAACGTATAATTTTTATATTTTGTTTAAAAATATTCCACGCAATTTAAAAACATTATCAGTGAACGCATGTAAATATCAATATAAACAGTTTCTTTTAAGTTAATGTAGCAATTATATGAGTGACTTTTTTGTTGTTTTTTTAAATACAGTTTTTTTTAAGTGGACATCGTACGAGTGATTCTTTTTCTGTCTTTTTTCCTTCCTTTTCATACAGTGTGCTTTTTGAGAGAAAAACTAAAGCTTTAGTTTTAATATTACTTATTATGTTTAATATTTCGATTTCCTTAACACCTTTAAGAGAGAAATTAATTTTTGATCATGTTTTTTTCTTCCATAATACTCAATTAATGCAGTATCCCGCAAGAGATTAATGAAGTGTTGGTTTATATTTTCAACACTCGTGGCAACAAATCACTACTTCTACTTTCACCAAAATCCAACGATTTCAGTGCCCTCCACAGTTCCTTCTGATTTTCTTGGTTTAGTTTACTACAATAGAAAACTTTTTTTACGCTTTATTACACTTTCCATTTTATATGAGGCATTCTCAAAATTAAAAATATTATTCCATTCCATTCCATAATTAAGGTTTTTAGGGTATTAATTGATGCTGTTGTTCTGTTGCTTCTAATATTCAGTACACAAAAAACAAGATGATAGTCACTCAGACTAACAACATGGATTACCCCTTTATCTACGACCAAATCAGTACAAATGGTTACAATATAGTCTTGAAGTGTCGCCGTAGACAGGGTGATTCTAGTTAGTTGGTAGATAAGTTGGGTTATAACTTATACCCAAAGACTCTGTAAAGCTGTTACAAAACTTGTCCTCCGTGTTTTGATTATCAAGTAAATCAATATTAAAATCACCGTCCCCGAAAATACCATCGACACTAATATAACTAACTAACTAACTAACTAACTAACTAATATAATCAAAATTAGGAGGATGATACGCAATAACAATTTCCAAGTTAGTATTTTGCAATTTAATATTCAATGAAATAATCTCGAAGGAAGTACTTTTATTTAGTATTTTTATGATATTGGAAACTTAACAATAACACTTCAATTCGGTTTCCTTCGCTTGTTAGGGCGAAGTTTTGTAGCCATTTTTCCTCAGAATACTTTACTTTGAGAATTCTACGGAAGGAAACAAAGTTGCCGTAAGAAAATTTATAGTTTCCTTTTTCATCTCCTCTATACCACGACGATGTTCAATCAGACAGTTTATTTCATTAAGTAAATAAACTGACGGTGATTGTTCGGTTGGTGAGTTGTGTGAAGGAAACGATTTCTTCGAAGTACCCGTTAGTCAAAATGCTTGTCTCTACTGTAAGGTTAATTGTGCCATTTCGAAACCTTCGAGACATCAAAGTGAACAATTCCTAGCGTCGGTATTCGTCGACTAACGATTTAGATGTCAAAGACATCGACCCGCACGCAAGCGTCGGGAAATACGGTAATAAAATAATTGAAAATATCGAGAGAACCGTCTCAAGGAAGCGAAAAACTCGCCACGCGAATGCTAATAAGAGAACCCAGCGTATTTTAACATCGTTCCACCTGTGCCGTCTAACCAAAACGTGAACCTTTATCGGTGACTTTCGCGATGACATCGAGGCAGCGTAATTTGGCGGTATCATTAAGGAACCCCCCATACGTCGGACCTGCATTCCCGCTTAAGTATTTGTTTCCCTTGTGGTTTTCGCGTTTTACGCAGGAATTCGACACTGCACCGGCCGACACCGAGCCGCCTAAATAAGGATATCCTGCGAAACGAAGCTGGGTCGCCAGCAAATCCATCGATAATGCAATTACTTGGCGAGTGAACAACCTTTTAACAGGCTATATCGATCATCAAAATCTGGTTATATTTCTATAATTGTATTTTCTTAAAATTAAGAAATAAATACAATATTTTAATAAAATCGACGAGATAATAAAAACTGATAATAATACGGTTCACATATAAAATATAAAAATGGTGAAAGGACAAATTTAAAATTACCCTTGTTAACGTAGGTATTTGCTAGTACAATATTTCCTTACCTTCTAATTTTATTTTTATAAAAAAAAAATGGAAATATTAGTTTTATATAGTGAGTGTATTTTTAATTACAAAAATATTGATGCATTACAAAAATTTTGTTTCTACACTTTGCCAATCTGGCGACTTTTTGAGCGACAATAAATGTTGTGATAATAATAATAATAATAAGTTTATTTATCAATCAATACAAGCCACAATATCACGACTACAATATAACCAAAAAAATTAACGTTAAAAAAATAAAACAAAAGATTATTTAGTAGAAGTGACAGTAAAATAATTACGATTATTTGATAAATAGACTAAAATAACACCAAAGAAATACTTCTTGTCCGTAAATTTTGGTACATTTTTCCTAGTAGCATTTTCTTCCTATAGGAAAAATCCGCTCTCATTACTATGAATTTGATAATGCCAACTCTTTTCAATAAAAAAAAGATATAATTTTTATGGTAGCAATTTCAAAAAGATAAAAACATTGTTATGTAGTTGTTATATATAGTAGTATAGGCCATTTTGGCCCATACCCTGTACCTACTACCATCAATATGGGGATAAACCATATTTGGGTCAATCATCATTTATTAAATCCGGTAGTTTCTGCAGTTGACGAAGCACTCAGGAGACAGATGACAAGAATATCCTTTTTCACTGCCGAGTCCACTGTTCTTTTTTGCAATCCCCGTGGCTAAAAAACATGTTCCTGAAAGCGTTAAAGAACTGCTTTCATGTACTCGGAAAATACTTTCTCGCTATCGGTTATGCTAATAATTCAAGTTTAAAGAAACGGCCTACAGTTTTTTTCTTTGGGAAAGTAAAACCGCATTTACTGGGCCATAATACGACTTTTCGGACGATTATATAGGAAGAACATAATATTATTTGTTTACTCTTCATGGCTAATTAACTTATCTCTATTAGTCAATTAATTAAACTTATCGGTGGACCAGACGTCGAGTGTCTCTAGAAATATCAAATGATGTATGGATTTAATAATAATTTGACATTATTCCGTCACAGTTCGCAGATGCTGACTTGAAAAAAATGGACGTTTCTGGAGAACATCGAATAAATATTTCCCTGCCTTTGAATTACTTTTTAAGGATCACTAACTATGGCAAAAGTATTGAAAGACCTTCAATTGAAAAAAGTGCACTGCAACAATAAATTTACTTCAAGAATGAGTCAAGATTTAAAATATATGACTTTTTCAGCTAGTGATATTGTAATTTGGCTTTATAATGTTAAAATCATGCAGAAATTTTATATTAGTTAATAATAATAAGTGTTTTCTTCTTCTTGTAATATTCCGAATTGTTCTTGTTTGATCTATTTTTTTGTAAAGCTGTAGACGTATTTCTGATGTGAACTGCCACCTTTTAAAGGGTCTTCCTGGAGGTCTGGTATTAAGTCCCTGGCTGTTCGGGCTAGTCTATCGCAGTCCATTCGTGTTACATGCTGGTGGTTTCATCTTCTCTGTATTGCCCGCCGTAAGACATACCTTACTTTACCTTACAGAGGTTTCTTATTTAATTGTTCGGGATTCGGTCTTCTAATGTTTTCCCCGATATTGATCTCAATGTTTTTCTGTTGTTTTAAGTATCGTTTTTGCTTCTGCTGTGTCGGCTCTCGTTTCTATTAAGAATGTTAGTATCTATCTCATATATTTGTTTCTCCAAATAACGTCCTTCAAAAAACCTCATACATAGGCTGCTTTATTTGGCTGATTCCATACACTTTCTTTTAGATCTGTCTCCCACGTTTTTCCCCGCTATTAATCTCAATGTTCTCTTTTCTGTTGTTCTAAGTATCCTTTTTTACACATGACTTATACTTCTATAGTATACTTTCTCGTCCAATCTCATGTCTTTGTTTCTATTTTCCATAGTCTGGGTTACCTTGTTATTTCTAATTAGATGTCGATACCTGCACATCGAAGATTTCCGCCACTGTTTTAAAGCTACGTGTCAGACACTAACAGCAGTGTGAATGTCTTTAATTATCTTCATCATTCTGCTGGGCTGGCTTTCTTTTCTTAGTAGTTTTAATACGTCTTCTAAACCGACACAATCGGAGACTTTTGTATGGTCGTGAAAGTTTAGATGTAAACTTTTATTTTTGCATTTGGAGTTCATTTGAATTTTTCCAAATTCTTCTGCAATTCTTCAAAAATCCTCCCAGTTGGAACTCCTTCATAAAGCTTTAGCGCTTTATGAAGAAACGCCAAGTTAAAAAACAATCTTTCTTGCATAATTTTTTGTAGATTTCCGAGTAGCAAATTGTCGAAATTTTGCTAGTGTCCACGTCAACAACCAAAATTCGGGCGCAGTTTTTATTTTCCCAATTCCTGCTGCATCGGTTTCATTCAATTATCTGGTACACACTGCGGCTTATTGTGCATAGTTATTAATTAACGAAATAACACGCTCATTTCACTCTGCATCCGTTTCCAGCGGATATCCTATACCGCCCGAAAGTAAACAACAAATTATTTACAGCCATTATGAATTTAGTCCGACACACAAAAAGTAGAGTATAATACGTAAAACTTATTGTTGATATCCGGACGTACATACGTAGTGATACGCGAACTGACCTATACCGTACGGGGGTTGAGCCGGAAGGTGATCAGCGCCTGTGACGAAATGTAGAACCGTGGAAATACTTCCCATCAGGAAACTGAACTGGCGCGGGAATCCTGAAAGTTATGCGATGAATTCGTGTGAGAATCTGACGTGGTTCGGACTCTGCGGTCGCGACTTTTCGATGGTAAGTTTTTGTTCGGTCTTCTTCTATCGCATCTTCACAACGTCGGCGTTTCTTTTTTTTTCCCTTAAATGTTTTATAGTTTATAAACTCAAACTTTCTTAAGCAATTAAGAAAGTTTATCGTAAAGTAGTGCGTAAAATAAATTTTCCCTTCAGGATTGTAATTATATTGTTGAAATTAGTGCCGAACTTTTTAATTTACATAGAAAAGAAAAAAAGAAATTGGGGAAAATACTTCACATGTGCAGAGAAAGAAAAAAATAATAAAACAAATTCACGGACAGTGAAAAAGTTAAAAAACCAAGAGAGAAGTAAGTTAATAATTTAACAGCAAAATATTAAGAAATCAATCAGAAAAAATTATAAAAGGCAAAAAGAAGAAAGATGTATTTGTTCAGCGTGTTTAGGTGAATGACTATATCATTTCCGTTTGACTTTTTTTAAATGTTTTGGATGACCGAAAGTCGATGAGGAACGTGCTCATAATATTGAGACGATTTGCTCGATATCAGTGTGTTTTTCCGCAATAAATTATTATATTATTTTTAGCCAAGGTACTTAAGATACGTCGAGTGGCATTTCATTAGAATTTCGAAATAACAATATTACAGTTAATAAATTAAAGGATTTCACGTAAAAATAATATATATGCTGAGTACGTAAGTATGCAGTTTATTTTATATTTCGTTTCATGATGACAGATGGGCAGGGTAGGGTGGACATCTTGAAGATTATTATTATTATTATTATATCGTAAAAATTATAGGTTCCGATAAACTCCATATTTGGGTTTTTAAGACCTAAACCACTCAAATCGTTGCAACGGAAAGACGGGTTTGCTGAATAGAATTAATGTGTTTTTTATTTTATTTATTTATTATTCTAAGAAACAAATTATTATTATATTTATTAGAACAAAAATATAACTATATAATTATATATCTATATAACTTCTTCTACTTCAATCACATCTTCGTCGCACGTACTCCATTTTTTACAATCCACTGTCTTTATTCTATCATGCAAGAGAGTTTCAAGGTGCCCCATTAATTCTATGCGATTTCATCGACAACAAATTTCGTACAAACGGGATTATTCAAATTCACAATATTCAGTAACTCCCTCTTCAGCATATCTTTCTGAAAGTGCTTTTTATTTAAAATAAGCCAATGAATGATACCATTTTTTCAAGAAATTCAGAACCGCTAGCTATTTTCAGGAAATAACTTTGGCAATGACTTCCGGAAAGTAACTATAATTTCCATTTTAACAACTAAGGCGCAAGTAGGTCAACCAATTATCATAGGTATACTTCGACCAGAAATATAGTGCTTTTACAACCGAACCTATGATTAACTTTGCCTATTGTTGCCTCGCTGAGCAGACCCTCACCCGTAACTATTCCAGGACCGTCCTAGAAACTTATCTACCTACACTAACAAACGAGATATAAGAATGTTTTCAATGTTTTCGCAGAGCAATTCTTGAAATATGTACATAAAAAAATTAGTACAAAGTAACAATTTATTACGTTCTAAGTCACTTGTTTTTATTGCTGCTCCTACTTCTCACTCTGAATTTCTTATAAAATTGTAAACATCCAAAACAATTTGTTTAGCATCCGAAGACAAATAAATGCGTTTTATTATTTGCTGAGATTGTTCGTCTTCTAAATTGTCATTAGGTTCGACTACCATCTAAACTTCGTCTTCAAATTCTGCGTTGTTTTCCATGTCTTTATCTAACAGGTCTCCATTTTTTAAGGCGTTAAAAAACAGGAACCTTCAAAAAATGTTTAATTTTAAGATTCTAATAAATATTTATATGTATTCTTATGACGTACCTTTATCTACCGCGAATGTTATAGTGTGTCGAAGAACTGTGTAGAAGACACAAAAATACAAGAAGAATGTTGTTAATCGACAGGAACACAAGACAAAAATGATTATTTTCAAACTTACCTGTAATATAAAGTAGAGTACTTATCTTTATCCTTTGAACTATTCAGGGTCAAAGCTCGAGAATCATACATAAATACGTACTTACTGGAAGGATCACAGTCAAATAATACCTCTGTAATATATACGAATATATTGCAATTTAAATTAACTTTTTAAGAAAGATACATATCACCTGATGTTAAAATACACGCTTCTACTTATTCGAAAACACGGACTAATCAAATTTAAAATGATCGATTGACGTTTCAAGTAAAAATTTCAAGTCTCTGCAAATATTCGTTACGGTCCATCTCAGGAGACCTATTTAATGCAGAATAAACGTCTGTTGGGATGTTAGAATGCAATAGTACCACTATGGAATACGGCTAATACGACTAAGTTTTACCAAGGTTAAGTATATACCGTGTGTCCTGGCTGCATTTTAATTTAGTCTTTGTCATCTTCCATAATGTTTGTACTCTTTTTATTATTAAAAGTCTAACACTGCGGTCTAGTCAAAGCCCAAATTACAATTTAATAAACAAACTAACTAACCAAAACTAACCAAAATCCACATTAAATACTGCCGCGAGCCGCTTCGAGAGCTTCCGATACTTTAATCACGGGTTAGAAGCGAAACACTGATGGTGTGTTGACATTTTTCAGTTCTGATCGTCACGCCACAAACATTAATGCTCGTAGAAAGAGTATAACATGCAACACGTATATAAATTTCCTCGGTCGTTCGTTAATTAATTTACAAGCTCGTGGCTAAAGTGTCGTTTATAAAACTTTCTAATCTAATGTACGTTATGGGTATTATTAACATTAAAGGATATGGCGCGGTCAAATACGCCGACACAGTTGATATATAAAGAAAAAGGAACGAACAGAAGCCAGTTTTATATGCAAATGCGTGCCTTTTATAATGAGTTTATATAATAACTTGTATTGTTTTAAGGACTTGCCCCGATATTCTAAAATGCACTTTGAATAAAGCGGCCTTGTATATGTACCAACGTTTCTTGAAAATTACGATTTTTCTCTATACGGTGCGACAACAAATATTCACCGTTTTTCCATCTACGTGCGGCTCTGGAGATTTGTGAACTCAAATACGTCGCGGTGCTTCTAAATTTAATTGTTTACTCCGCGTGGAATAATTAAATCAATATATCTTGTGTACCTGAAGAATTAAAGGCGCATTACGAGGCAAGTCATGTTCGTCTCGTCGTTTCGATTCGAAAATCGCGCAAATTCTTATTCATCGTAGGTAGTAACGTTTATTTTTGTGAGATGACTAAATATAAAGTCGACGCCAATATACAATTTATAAGGAGCTTGGTATCTGACATTTTTACTTTATTATGCATCATTAAATGCAGAAAGTGGTTCCCCCCCCCCCACATCAACAAACCGCCACGGGAAAAATATGTACAAATTACTAGAAACATATGAATATGCATATATACTTAGAGTTGTCTGAAAAATACAGAGTAGTTCACTATTGCGGAATTCTTTTATATCTCCATAAAGGTTTATTTTACCGAAAAAAATTTATACGAAAGTTGTTTGCTTAATTGCGATGCACCTAATTTCTTTATTTTAAATTTAACACCCCATTCATTTTCAGATTTCTGGAATATTTAATCCTGATAGTTTCTTAGATTTCTTGATTAGTTTAATCGTTAGCTAAAAAATTTTGATTCGTTTTAATTGCTTATCCAAATTTATATTGAGAACAGGGTGTTTTTTATCAATTCAACATGGTTTGTTCTATTTACAATTTCCAATACATATTTCATAATTTCTGAAATAAGTTTCTGTTAAGGTACCTTGCGAAAGAAAACATCAGATACACAGATATTCTGATATTTCAACATTTTACTTCAAGTGTTTTTTTTTTATTACTATTATCAAAATTGCTGTTGTTAAATATAGTTGTTTATTGCTCCAGACACTTTACCACGCTTTAAGTATTTATAAAAAAAAACACAGAAAAAATACGGCGAAATTGGCAAATGCAATTAAATCAAAAACCGACTAGACGGCATAAAGAAAAGTACGCTTCCTATGAAAAATTCACAAATTTTTCGTCTTTTCATAGTGTTCCAACCAGAACTTGACAGATATAAATATATGATTCGATTTATCTAAATAATATGGTGAAACTAGAGGTCGCTAAGAGCACCGTCTAAATAAGTTTCAAATTCGTAATTGTTATGTCAAAAAACCTAAAACTGCAAATTTTTATTATTAAATGTATTATTAAAATTTTCGCAATTAATGAAAGAATTCAGAAAAAAATTTAACATTTATCGCCCTGTATCCTTGCCATGTTGGGCTCATGATATTTTGGTGTCTAATGCCTCCAGTTTGAAGGTTATCCATTTTTTTATGAATCAAGCTTAATATCCGATATTTCGATTGGCCTTAATCCTTACGAGATTCTTATATCATTTTTATTTTTCAGAAATTCTGACTTATTTCTCAAATATTTGCCACGTTCAAATAAAATCTATATTTTATTTTTCGCCTATCTAGAAAAACCATAAAAAACGTAATAAATCATGTGCCGCGTATGTACTCATTCGCATGTATATATATAGTGTTTCACCCCATGTAACGATGGCTTTGTAAGTATTTAATTTATGAATACAGACACACAGTGAACAAACATCGATAAGTGATAACTTGATACTTGTAAAGGGACAGTAAAACCAAGATAAAATGGCCGTTCAAAAGGCCTACCTTGTCGTACACTCGTGCCTGGCATAACTGATTAGCATTCACACTTCACAATAAAAACGCGTATAGCAACAGGGTATGTACTTATGAATGCGCTTTCAAACTGAATGAATTCTGTGGGACCCAAGTTTTTGCAAGCCTTTAGCAAATTATGCAAATCTGGATATAGAAGCGACAATGAGGGAAATACATTAAATAATTATAAGCATTGTATACAAACGCAAATATTTTTCTTTTCGAAAAATCATTGAACAAATTGCCTTTTTGGAATGACGCCATTTATGAATTAATTAATAATAAGAAGAATAATAAAAACTTATATACAAAATACAAAATTGAAAATAGTTTTCCAACAAAAATAGCCTTTTTAAGTATTAATTTCCCTGGAAATAATATATCGAAGGCGCCAATAATTTCCTAAATTCTTATCAATCAGTATTCTGACGCCGTGTTTGAGCATTTAAGTGTAATACGTTGGTGAGTTTGGGATTTTTGCACTTCGCACTTAAATTATTAAACACTCCAAAACGTGGCAAAGGTTTGTCGCTGATTAGTTTTGTTTGGCGCGGAATAACCTGCTGCAATCATCCTCACCTCACAGGTAAGATCTACGGCGACAAATCTGCAGAATATCCGGCACCATACTGTCAGTTATATTTTAATATGCAGAACAAAAATGGTGATGGGGTGATTGGAAATGATTTTATGATACAACAATATTATCTTTAAATATTTTTAAGAAGTAAAAGTAATTTGCGTGGCCAATTAAGAAAGGCAATCGCTCCTACGTCGAAAAGTAATTGTAGAAAAGACATAGGGTGAAAAAACTGATTACTAAAGACGGCCAACCTAGCCTATAATATCAGTAAAATAAATCTGCAATTATTAAATGCTAATTGCTCGTTCTTTTAGCAAAATATATATAAAGTTACGCCAACATTACATTCAAAATATCAATAATAATCAATGCTCTTTCAAATGATGAATTCGAAATTTTAAAAATCCAAGTGTGCTTTGAATAACAAACTATCGCCGAAGTTATAAGTAAATATTAATATTAATAATATTAAGATTGCAGCTGCTTGCTTTTCCACCTGTATGTTATGGTATGTTATCATATGAAAATGACTATTAATTATTTTTGATATTTTGTATATAATGTTGGAGTTTTAACAGCCAATTTATAGATATTTTGCTAAGAGCACGAATGTGTGTATTTAATAATGGCAAAAATCCTAAAAATATGTCCAAAGATGGCGACGACATTATTTCGAGTTTTTATTTTGTTTTATTAATTTCATTTTTGTTGGTCAGAAAATAGCAGAATGAATTTTTTCGCGACTATTATTTAAAAAGACTTCAAATTATTATTATTATTATTAACTTAGATATAGACGTTTAACACATATGCTAAAATATTATTGAAAAAGGCCATTTATTTTTAATTTGTGTAACAACTCAATCGATAGGTAGGGAATACCAAAATTCCGATTTATTTTTTAATTTTTAAATGATACGAACAAATATACTCCATCCATATAATAAAATGAAATTAAAAAAAGTTCGCTATTATCTGAAAATATGTTATTTAACTTTAGTTATAACTTATACAATAAAATATTATAAAAATAATATGTTTTTAATGTATAGGGTGGGCCGTTTATCTTGGGATACTCAGACCATAGGACATGGAGCCAAAAGTTAATTGACGTAATACAAACCTTCAATTTATTTTAATTTGTTATGTACAGGGTGTTCGTGGGAGAATATCAACTTTCTTATTTTAAATGGAACACCTAGTATATTACTTCGTTTTTTAGTTTTATACAAAATTCTAGACATATTTTGTGTCCTATACTTAAGTCTATCCCCTTTTCACATTTTTAACTTTTTATGCGAGAAATGACGTTTCCACGACGTAAAATATCTGGCAATTTCTTCATTCGGATAACGGATTTCATAAGAAATTTCGCTGCATATTAACACAGGGTACGCGGAAAATAAAATTAAAAATGAAATTTAAAAAACTGGCAAAAAAACTTTTTTTTTAATGGAAATTATTTGTTTTTATAATTGTGTCATATTTAGCATTAAAAATTAATATTTTTACTTTCTGAAATGTTTCATTTTAAGCATTTGTCTGTCTCAAATTATATGCTGTTACCATATAAGTTCAGTTAGTGTAAGTTGGCTACGACGGCGCCTCTTTTGGACCCGTGTTTTGTTGTTGATTACTGTCATAATTCCAATATTTTTTGACACATTATTGATTTATTTATTTATCGTTTATAAATTTAATTCATTCGCTTGTATGCGTATCTTTTTTACTACTGTATATGCCAAATTAAAATAAATTGAAGGTTTGTAATACCTCAATTAACTTTTGTATTTAACTTTTGGCTCCATCCCCTATAGTTTCTCAGATATGGTTGTATCCCAAGATAAACGGCCCACCCTATACACAAATGTACCATGACCTTGTTTCTAGTAGGTTCGACCATTTATAATATATAATTATCACAAAATGAGGTTTCTTTTCCCTACAGAACTGCAAACATATGCAACACAAGAATTTATCTACGATTTACTATTTTAAAAACATACCTATTAATTGTTCAAATTAATTAATTTTTAGTAAATGCGCAAGATCTATGTAGTTCAAAGGACTCTCTAGCAAACGATTTATCCTCAAACTCCCAAATGGGTAGAAAATTTGAGAAATAATATAAAGACAATCTCTTATTACAGTAATCTGTCATTAGAATGAATTAACATTGTGTGATATTACTACCCGTCTCCCATTAAATAAAATTTACCTCAGAAAATCGACATTGGCGGCATAAAGCTCCAGGCATTAAGATTCAAAAATCGCCAAAAAGGCTAGTTCTAAATTCGCGATAATTAGTTGTTTATATGTTTTAACGCATATTATCACTGCTATAGGAACTGTCCAAATATAGTGAATATTAAGTTATAAATAACAATAATCATAATTGCGGCAATAAAAATAATCGCAGAAAAATTGAGTTTGCCGAAAAATTCATAAATCAGAAATATAATTATCGCGAATAACAGCGGGAGGATGTAATTAATATAAATTTCAATTAATAATGTACCAGACGGATCGGGAAGGCGACACGGGGAGCTATACGGGAGGAAAATTTTTGTGGCTCGCGACGTTTCACACGGCACAGAAATATAGAACGTCGACGCCGGAATATCATTACCTCATGCAAAAACCGACGATAATGATAACGTGGCGATTTATAACGACAGCGGGGCGTGTTACTCTCCAATGCAAAATTACATAACGGTGTAATTATTTAGACGATTTCGGCCATTTTTTTATACCGCTGGTAAAATAGTGCGGAAACAACTTCACCTTTATTTATGTTATCAGTAACCGCATTTAGAGGTTGGTGAGATAAAAAAAAACGCTTCCTTCACGTATACAGACAACAACATTAGGTATACACCGTCCTTGTGCCTATCGGGTCGGAATGCAAATAATATGGTTAAGGGCGCCTTCAATGAAGCTTAAAACCTGCTAAATATTCTTTTGTTGGTTAGTTTTTTATTTTTTCCGTAGTAGGGGTATTTAAATATACAGTGTTGTTTAAAAGCAAGCATATTATCTAGGACTAAATATAATGACCCCTCTGTTGCGAAACTAAAAAAATTAAAACAAATTGTACATACTCAAAAAGATATCTGATTTCGCAAAAGTAAGGATTTTATGAAGAAACTTACAAGTCAAAGTCTCATTAATTGTTAATATAAAAACTGCACGCGTTTCAACCACAAAAGAGTTATAATTGAAACATATAAAACAAAATCATAAGAAGACTAAAGATAAAGGACTAAAGAATTTCCATGACTCAAAATCGGCATTTGGTACTCATCTTGGGATAGAAAACTATAATTTCAACACTGACATAATAAGGTCAAATATTATGGATGAATAAGTTTGCTAATTTACTCCCTGATAAGGGTTACTCAGAACCAAGCTCAATTAAAGTTAGCTAGTTCTGCTCAGTTGTAATGGGCCAAAATTTATAAAAATACTTAGTAAATACGCTGTAATTACGCGTTAATATTTCGCCTTAATTTTAAGTAAACCTTTAACTGCGACGAAGTCAAATGAGATTTTTCTAGAAAGTATAAACTCCTACTATAATAAATATAACAAAATAAATTTCCCCAGCTATGAACAAAACAATATCTCCAAACGAATTAACAAGTAAGAAATGAAAAGATAGCCTACAATTATACGCACATAAATAATAAACAATGGCAAAAGTACCAATCTATTTATATTTTGTTTTGTGCGACCGATTTTCTTATCATAAGGAACACATCGGTTACTGAGCAATCATCATATGATAAGGTAATATTATCAGTTTTTTTACAAAAATAAAATATTTTATTCGATGCTGTCATTTTTAATACTATTAAAATAATCTGTATGGTAGGGTAGTCTGTCTAGAGCGTTTACATTTTACTCTGGAAACGGGCATTGCGCATACGTTTGAATAAAAAGAACGTATTATTTTTTCGACCCGCATTCCTCTCCATGAAGATTGCATCTCCGCTTTAACTCACTGGCGCAAATTTTGTAAATAAGTCGATTGTCTTTGACGTAATTTCGGTGTACGCAACCATTAAACTGATTAAAAGTGTCTGACTGATTTGTCTCGATAAGCTTTTAACCTTATACCGCAGACACGCGCCTTAACCAATACTTCATCCTATGAAAGTAAACTTTTATCCTACAAGGATGGGTTGCGACATAGCGGCTCTATAAGGGGGATTCGTAATAAAGTGAAGAAGAAACAATTTCATCAGGCATCGGGCAATATTTATATTTATATATTCAAAGTTATGAAAAATTTTATACAAACTTCAATTTATTTTAAAATGTTTCGTACGAATATTTGTATTTATAGAATAATTAAATTTCAAGAGCTTCTAGCTACAATGCTTATTGCCTAATAAATTTAATCCTTAAATAAATAAACGCATAACACCGCACACAACGTACTCTTTTGGAACTATACAGGGTGTTCTATATCGTTAATAGCCATTGTTCGCCATATTTACGCAACAAATCTTATTTTCATTGTTTGTATCACCTATTGCTAAAGGGCGGATAAAATATACTGTACATACTACTTGTGGACCAGTGCAATTAATACAATTGAAATCTCTAACAGAACAAAGTCACTCTTATCGAGTAAGAGGTAAGTGTCCAAAACGCATTTAGCAAATTATATTAATAGTATATTATGCAACAAGTGCGGTAAACGGCATTTGACTCACGAGTTTATTCGACACGAGCGGAGCGAGTTTTTTATAAACGAGTGAGTTAAAAAGTTTACCGAACGTGTTGCATACTATTCTTTTTCTACGACCGTTAGTTTTTTGGTACATTTTCGCAAAACAACAGGAATACATTCACTGACGGTTAGAATTGACAAACGTCAAAAAGTGGGAAATATCTCCGGAAACATCCGATTGCTCCCAAATCCTTGCGGTAAAATCCCGGAAATGTCCGAAATGGCTTGGATTCATGGGAAACGAAACTGACGTGGTAAAGTGACGCTTCCCACACGCTAGATCGGTGGGTAATTATGTATTTTACATCTTATAGCAAGCAAAAATTTGAGAGCAATCGGATGTTTTCGGATAAATTTTCCACGCTTTGAATTTTGACGTTTGTCAATTCTGATGGTCATGTCAGTGAATGTATTTGTGTTGTTTTGCGAAAATGTGCCCAAAAACTAACGGTCGTAGAAAAAGTATAGTATGCAACACGTTCGGTAAACTTTTTAAGTCACTCGTGAGTCAAATGCCGCTTACCGCAATTGTTGCATAATATCATAAGATTAATAGTCCCGCTTAATAGATAAAAATGTATTTGGCAAATAATATTCTTCCTTTTCAAGCTTGTTAGTGACCAAAAATAGTGCATTTTCAATCATATGCTTTTCAAATAACTTTCTTATTTTAAGTTCTAATTTGGTCTCAAATCTGTTTTACTTTTTTTTATTCATTATTTCTTTTCCATTCTGATATTATTTATTGCAAAATATTTGATAAATTTAAAATATAAAAACGCATACTCACACAAAAACATTATATAAATTATATAGGAAATCTTATAAAACCCTGACTCAAGTTGCATATATTTATTTGAAGCGTGGAGATGCCAAAAGGGTGTGTGCCAAAATTGCATTTTTGAGATAATCAAGAGGAACTGTTTAAATTTACAACAGTGGTCGTAAAAATAAGGCAAATGCAGGTTAATCAATTATTACGATGGGCACATATTCCTTTTCTCAGGACATGCGGCGGGGCACGCACGACAATTCTAACGCAATAAGTTAATATATCACCAAATGGCACATACCCCCTTTGACATTGCCACTCGTCATTTGTTTACAATAATTAATTTTCTAACTAATCAAAACTGCCGGTTTTGCCCAATAACATCATTATTATTTCCTTTATTCTTTTATTTTTATATACGGGGTTCCACAACTCTTAACATCGCCCAGGTGAAACCGTCGGTTTCATTGATATCACTGGTTTCCCCTCTAGATATTTTCAATATTAGAAAAAAATCAACAACCAAACGTAATATGTCCGGTGATAACTAGTATTTGCTTTTTTTTACAGCTAATATTTGTTCAGTTATCACAGATATTTAACAACGGAAAAATTTCACGCGTACATTTCTATCTTCTATCCCTTAGGTTTCTACCTACACAGGAAAGCGTCCATTCTTGTGCACGTGCCTTAAACCTTGTACGCTACACGTGTTGGCAATATGACACCGACGAAGCATTCGCCACCCTCTGCGTTTAAGAGGAAATTAAAGACAAAAGCGCCAGTTGTTTCCCAGCTTCCGGGTGGTATAACGTACCTTAGAAAATGTCCGACGCCAGATGGCAAAGTTTATCATACATTTTTTTTAGAAAGGGTTTCGAATGATACGACGGTCTTAAAATAAAACTCGAATTTGTGGACGCCAATGCAAGACCTTGACTTTGGGAACATGAAATCCAATTTTTCCATTGTTTGGAGATGCAGTTGCGTATCACCATAACATATTCCATTGTTAGATAATACGTAGGAGCGGCTAAAAATATAGGAAATAAACCATGCGTTATTTTATTGTTACATAATTGAATGAGTGAGAAAGTGCTTTGCTAAGTGAACCGTTATTAATCAATCAAAACCGTTTTGGCGGCAGCTGTCGCCGCTTCAGACGACGTCACTACTTATTTTAAAATCTATAATAAATATATTCAGTAAATAAAAACAAATTAATACGCAGTTAATTGGGCGGATACGGTCAAGTTTCTCAATCGGCCGGATATTGCCTCACAACATTCCACAGATAAGCGATTAAATAATATTATGCTGTCCTATTGGAAGGCCTTATGCAGATTTAGTAGCGAACCTAGAGGCAGCGTAGTTAATGATAATGCAAAAAGATGTTATTTAGTTAGACTCTTATAAACTGTTTCCCTGAAGTATATAAAAAATAAAATCATATACTAAAAATTTTATTATGCTGAGGTATAGGTATAATAATAGAAGCAGCTATAAATATCTCATTTCATATAATGATTTTTCTCTTTGGTTGCGTCGAATTAATACCGATGATCTTTTTTTTTTTGTGCAATAATTCTCTTTTCGGAGAAAGCTAGTTTCTCAAGGGCTGCTATTCAAAACTTTCACAACAGGCATGGCATTCAGAATGTTTGATTGGGTCCCATTTTCTACTACGATTAACTCGCGGGTCTGGTGAGTATTTTCTTTTTCTACAGAAGAATTACGTCGTTTGCTAGAAAATGTAGCTCTATTAACTAGAAAAGATATGTATTACATGCATGCACGATGAACTAGCATATTTTAGTTATGTGCGATCGTTTTTAAATCGTACTTGAAAACCGCTAGTAGGAAAAGAAGGGCTTTATTAGACAGCGTTGACCGCCAGATTTAAATCATGTGGATTATTGTATATGTTATCTAAAAGAATTAATCTATACTATCCCCTTACAGGATGTCAAAGACCTAAGAAATCGGCCAATTTGGTTTTGTAATGTCATAAGCAATAATGCATAACCCAAAGTATTACAGACTCAATAATGCCTACGATAAATACATGTATTGTATCCCAAGTCAGATTCTTACACTTAATATAAAAAAAAATATTTTTGGTGTCTTTCTTTTTTGTTGTTTTTATTTGAATTATATTATTATTAATGTTTCAAATGTAATTGTTTAGAAGATAAATGATAAATGCTGGTACAAAATACAATTGTTTGACAGCACCCAACCGAATTATTTTTATAAAATTTTTTTTCGACATGTAATACGATGCAAAAATTAAAAAAAAAATAAGCGCGTCTACCGAAATGTACTTTTCCATGCCATTGCATAAGTTTTTCTTTAAATTTCGTTAATTATGATAGGTACAGCCTAATCCAATACCCTCGACTCATTTTTTTAAAAATAAGCGGAAAGTGTATTTTCATAGTAGTAATATTTCCGTAATATTTTAATTTTCTATTTATTATTCTTTTTGACTTACTACTGACAAACTACAATTTATTTTAACAAAGAAATCACCCCCTTAAATTTTTCGCATTTGTTTTGGAACACCCTGTATACTCATCAGCTGTTATTAATAAGTGTCAAAGCAAGAGTTCTTCAGCTATCCCTAGACCTTTATTGACTGTGGCTCTAACAGGTGCTGTACTAGCTTCTCAAATTAGTTTCAAATGGAAACTTTTACAAAATGAACAATTTTCAAATATTACATGGAACTTCCTGCAACTGTTATATAGTTCTATTTATTATGTTTTATCTGTATCACTTACTGTTTTATTTATTATTATTAGTTTTTTTTCCTATTTTTTTGTGGCCAAAACTGGGCTATGTAATGTTAAATCCTGATCCGTTCGTTGGAGCGAAATAAAATTTTAGCATGGATTAATTACGGTAATTGTAATTTCATTTTTTGAATTGCGATGACCATAGAAACTTTTTTATATCTCAATTGTCAACAATCAAACATAGAAACTTATATTGGAATATTTGCTTTTTATTCCTGCTTTTTAAAATTTTTATTTTTATATAAATAATTTTTTTCTAATCACGTAGATTAATTTGTAATTAATGTTAACTAGTTTTTTTTTTACTGAATTAAAATTATTGTAACTTACAACTAAGTCACTTTGCAGAATTTAAAAAATAACCAAAAATGCTAATAACAGCTATAATGATTGATAGTCTCGGTAAAACATCATTAGCATCGCCATCTGAAAATGAATTAATTAAATGCGATCACAATCACAATTAAGCCTTCAAAATAGAGTATCACATGGTCCAACATCTCATAAAAAAAAATAAACCCAAACTATGCCATTTTATTTTCAGTAACAAATAGTGAATTGTCTCATATAACACCATCCCAAATTTAATCGCAATATACCAAACGATTCAAAAGTTAGTAAATTAGTAAATAAAAAGTTTCAGCTATGTTTACTGAAAAATTGTAAACGAATGTTGCAAAATTTTCTCACCAAATACCATTTGAAAAGAAACTATGAGTTACATAATAAAGACAACGGATAATTCTCAAAATATTTTTAAAATAATTTCGAATATAATCGACCTCTACAGTGGTAACTCGTCACTAAGTTTCAAGGAAACACACCGCTCGTGTGCAATATTATATTTTTGAGTTCGTCGGTGGAAAATCCACTTAATAATATTTTTTGTAATGCCAAGTGGTTGCGAATTTTTATGGGCGCCTATAGATCCGGGTAAATATTAAATAACGCGATTTCGAGAAAACGTAATCCATTTGCATGGCGCGTGTAATCGAAAACCAAAACTGCAATAAAGTAGATTCGTGTTGACACAATGCTTACAAGATTTCTTTTCTGTCGGTATCATGTTGTTGCTTGTCTAGGCGCATTTTTTCGCAGAAAATTGTTTGCCATTTAACGCCTGCTTTATTTTTCGATAAGAGACTTTCTGGCCTTGGTTGAACTGGATATTTTAATGAACGCATTCCACTCCAAGCGAAAAAAAAGTAAAAATTTAGAATACAATGTGTCCAACGTAAATGTGATTCAATTTGATTTTCACCTATTTATCTGGCGTAAAAAATTACGCATTTTTATATTAGATAATGGTTAATCAGTAAAAATTTTATCTGATCGAACACTGTGGCCTAGCCGAGAATGCAGTTGCGTCAGAACTGGTTTTGGAATTTTCATCGAAACCAATTAGTTAATAATTAAATTGTTTTCCAGGTAATTGTTGTTGTGTACATTACAGGTGTATTTTTCGCACCACGATCGGTGGAAACAGAAACCAAATGTTTATTGTGTTAAAAAAACCCAAGTTATTAATTTAATGCGAAAACGTCCCAATTGTTGAATCATGCACAAAATAAGTTCAGTTAACCCATTAAAGAGTCAATAATATACGATTGCAAAGGAAATTGCAGTTAAATGTCTCGTGTTTAATTAAACACCAGTACGATATTTATTATGATATTAAGGACAAGCGCCAATATTAACTATAAAACTTATTGCGGAAATCCTTCCTCGCGGATCGTTGGTAAACCGGGCATGTACGTCTTTCATATGGTATATCGTTTCTTATTCCTTGCGTTTTGGCTTTCTGTCTAATACTGGCTTTTCACAATACTAATTTTGGAAATTGATTACCCATGTAAATTTATTTTGAAGAGCATGATTTTCCATTTCATAAATGACCATAGTAAGTAAAGTCTAATTGTGAGACAAAGCTAAAGAATTATAAGATTTTTGTCAGTATCTATATACTAAACAGCTGACAATTGTTTTTAGCTTTTTAGCTTGCACACTAAGATGAAACTCTCCATTTTTTTACAAAAAATGGTACCTGACCCTCTCTAGGTGAATTGCCAAACGAATATGGGTGAATTAAAATCAGCCTTAGTGACTCAATATAAACATTTTCGAAAAAAATAAAAATAGAAACGTAATATCAAAAATATCTAGATCTAACTTGGTAAAATACCAAAGAAAGTCCCATCTGGTTGAAATTTGCGCCTGGTTTAGTGCCCTGTATACAATTTGGAAAATATTCTTCATAACGTGTCGACCGTGTGCCAAATAAAACGACCCATCTTGAGATTTTGTTAATTGAATTCGCCAACACGGCACCAGTTATTTGGGACACCTTGTATAATCTGAGGTGCATCTGTGAAACTGATTGAGTAGTGCATCATCTCCTGAGTCTGTGGTGAAATCAATAGCGTCACAACACAATTCTATATGGGACAATCAAAATATGAAAAAAAAAAACACATAACCTGAATTTCTGCCTAAACTAAGCAAATTCGAATAGGAATTTCTTAAGAAAGTGACCTTTATTTTAAACAGGGACACCAAAAATGTCGAAATATTGTTGTTGTTGTTCCATTTAAAATAACAAAGTTGTCGGGGGGACACTTTTGGGGCACCTTACCATCAACAAAATTATAATATTTTGAATCTTCAGGAGAGTCCAAGGAACTATTGTACGAATCTCTTTTTCGTATCTTCTATGGGTTTCCAGATCGTATAGTGCATCGATTTATTTGGCACACGGTGTACATAAAATGGGCTTTCACATATACCAACAGAAATCCCTGTTCAGGGAGAAATTAAAATAAGTTATGTTGTAAATGCAAGTAGGTCAATTAGTGCTCATTATCAATTATTACTATTTTTATTACTTTATTAATAGTACTTGATTAGAAGCACTGAATTGATTCTATAAGGTTCCTAAATTCTCATGACGGAATTTTTGAATGTTCATCACTAAGCATACTGCCACCGAACCTCAAATATCTACAAAGCTTAACTAAACTGATCTCGGACGAGTTGATATACGGGGGCTACCTCTACAAATAAACTGTCGTTTCCTTTTCACATAACGACTCGTTTTAGGACATCCCGTTTCAGATGAATTATACAGTTACGAAAAGAACTTTGAAGAATTTCCGACAATCCCAGACTTGCGAGGAAGACGGCGACACAATCGTAGTCACTATAGTGGTCTTTGTTTCGCGCCACATAGAGTTTAATATTTATTAAGCAACGCATCCGCTTTTTCACCGTAAATAAACGTTGTTAAATAATAATAGACTGTTTTAAATTAAGCCGCCGAAGCCTATTTTATAATTAGAATATATTTTTGGGATTACTTCTAAGCGCCGCGGTTCATTTTTACCGTTTCCCAAAAACATATCTTACGACCAAAAACGAATCAAAAATAACGTCAAAGGTATATCAGCGTGAATGCGTTAAAAATATACGCGCGAGATTGGAAAAATAAACTGGTATTACGTAACCTTGTCTTATATTCGTGGATCCTGGTTTATTTAAAAAGTGAACGCAAAGCAGACCTTAGAGGTTAAATAGATTTTGCTTAAAGTCGATGTTTGTTTTGTTACACGGGCGACAGCGATTTTACGAAAATTACCAATAAAACTACAATGGCAAATTAAAAACTAAAATACTACATTTGGTCTGATTAGTTTTAAACGAATCACAGCTATTTACACCCTGAGATATAAAAAATAATGTTGATCATTATTATTAGGAACACAATTTCTTGGCATCAATTGAGAATAATTCTCCCACTAAATTAAGGCGATTGCAGATATTTTGACTTCACTTTATCTTTATATTATCTTTTTGTTCCGTTAAGACAAACCTAGGACAAATGGAGTCGACGGGCAGATGCTCTGGCGAAATTTAAAAAAAGGAAAAAAAAGTGCTTTTAAGTAAAAAATAAAATTGAACATTTCAGTCAAATTGACTACTTTTTTTTCTTTTATTGTTCTTGTTGTGTAAATTAGGATGTGCAATTTGCTATCCACAGGAACGATTGTGATTGATTAAACTTCTACCTTGGCGTAGCTTGTTGCCTCTGGTTTGGTTACACTGAGCAGATAACAACACTCCCATTAGAATTAGAAGCTTCTTGAGCGGGCAGTGGCCGCCCAGTAGACCCACCATTATCCTTACGACCTCCGAAAGATTCCTGAAGAATTTCTTGACCTGTCTCTGTGATGGTGTATCTCTCTACCATTGGGGGATCTGTTTCCATCCATTTTTCTATAACTGATTTTGCAATGGGTTTAGCCACCCCACAAAAGACTTTTGTGCATTGGTTGGCATGACAGGTCACTTTATTCTGCTACTAAAGCGTAATTCAATAAGGGTTTCCACATTAAAATAATAAAAAAAAGAATATAAAAACATACAAACATTTTTATTTGCCATTTTAGATTAGTGTATTACAATTAGGTACGAAAGATGATGTCATTCAAATGACCTCCGCGACTCATGTGGAATGACGTAATTCGTTTATTGAAATTTCCTATCACTTTTTGACACAATTCAGGTTCTATGCAGGCTATTTCGCGTCTAATCTCCTGTTTCAGCTCTGGAATAGTGTTTGGTTTATTTCTATACACTCTGCTTTTCAGATACCCCAAAAAAAAATCTAGGGCAGCCAGACCAGGAAACTTGCCCCGCAGCAATTGCATCGTTTCTCTAGATGTGTGCTAAGTAGCTCCATCCTGTTGGAACCACAAATCTTCAATGCTTCCAACTGCTATCAGAAAAAATCAGATATCATGTTTCAATAGCGAATACCATTAACCGTAACAGCGTTCTCCGCATTATCCTCGAAAAAAAAGGGCCAATTATTCCTCCGCACCAAAACACGCACCAAACAGTCACTTTTTGAGAATTCATTGCTTTTTGAACAATCTCTCTTGGATTTTCTAATCGCCAAATACGAGCATTGTGTTTACAAAGCCACCAACGTGAAAATGTGCCTCATCGCTAAAAATGATTTTCGTTGAAAAATGAACCCACCCCTTGTTCTCGTATCCATTCTGCAAACACGCGGCGCTGTTGATGATCTCGAGGTTTCAACTCCTGAGTTATTTCGACTTTATATGGGTGTAGATGCAAGTCTTTTGTTAAAATTCGTTGTGTGGTTGAATACGTAAGGCCCATTTGCTGCGATCGATGACGAATCGATGTGTTTGGATCTTCGGTTACACTTTCGCGAACAATGGCAATATTTTGATCTGACCGACCTACACGGGCACGTTGAGGGATTTTGAGGTTAGTTACAGTACCAGTTCGCTCAAATTTTTGAACCACATTCCAAATTGTCCTCTCAGAAGGTCGATTTTGCGCGCCGAAAAATTCACGTAGAGCCCGAAATGCATTTTTCTTGATCGACCATTTTCGTAATAGGCTTGCACAATTTTCACACGTTTTTCAGTCGTATATTGCTCCCTGACTAATTTTGTTTATGTTTTGAGATTAGAAATCATATGATAATAAACAAATACAGTGGCGTTTCAAAAATATTTCAGATTGTAATGTGGGAACTCTTATTGAATCACCCGTTACTATCTTATGGCAATCTAAAACTAACGTGGAAATTATTTTATTTGACTGTCGGTATGGATACCAATTGCTTTATGACGAATCCTTTTCGTCCTTATTTCTCTTACATCGTGTTCTCGTAAAAGTGATCTTGGAATAAAAATTTTTCCAGATATATTCCTAGACCTTGAATTTTTGCGCATTCTTTGACCCAGATTATTTCTTTTGCTTTTGCTTTAACTTTAACTTCGCGTCCATTTCAATGAAAAAATTTTTATCGAGAAAATAAGTTGAATAAGAGATTCCACGCTTCGAGTCAACTTAACTATTTTATAAATAAATATTACAAATATCCGCTAATTTCACGCGTTATCTTATGGGTATTACTGCAGGTGCATGTAATTAAGTAAGGCGCGTGCATTGGGCTGTAAATTTCGCTAATTTTTCCGACACATTCCCCTACTCGGATTTTTTTTAAACAAGTTTAATTGAAACTGGTTTAGTATCTCAATTCGAGGCCATCTAACTTCAAAAAGGACGAGTCGACTTTGCGTATGGTACACTGCCGTCACACATGGTAGATACAAGAAAAAAAATCAAAAATGTATTGACGCGGTAATTTTTTGAAAAATATACCCATATTAATTTTATTCGCTAAAACTCGAAAACAGCAGAACGGATTTAAATTATCTTGTCTTGAAATGTTCGTGCAGGTCTAGGCAAGGTTTAAAAGGTGAGAAAAATTATAATAATTGCCGGGAAAACACAAAAAACGGCCCTTTTCTTTTTCTCATATAAACGACGCATTAATCCACGAGCTGCAAAGACAGTACGACATTGAAGCATTGGCCGAAACAGTTCGTACAAATGTTCCACAATTAAATCAACAACAAAGAATTGCGAACAACACTTTGATAGAAGCTGAGACGATCTTTTTTTGTCAACATCCCACGTTTTAAGGTACCAAGTTTTCGAATATTTTCAATACTGCACGTCGGTGGTTTAGGTCTTATTTATCGATTGAGGCAGTACGAAGTCTGCCCGGTCTGCCAGCTCTGTACAAAAATATAGGGTGTTTCATTTAAAATTCCGATATAACTATTGATCTATTATAATCTCGCAAAACAAATTTGAACAAGTGATTTCTAGTTCCTGAGTACTTTAATATTATTACTATTACTATTATTTAGTCAACAATATTCGGTGCCACTGTGCGTCATTTTTTTTTAAACGCAGCTGGTATAGAGATGGAGAACGGTCCCTCGTTGTCGCCGATCTTTTAAGCGGTAGCGCGTGGTAACTTTATTACTTGTGATAAGTGTCCGTCTGGCCGTTTCGATATCTCGTTAACTACCGATTATATTGAATTACATAAAGGCATTTCCGCGACGGGATTCTTAAAATTTTGCCACACACAGGATATTCCCACGCAGCAACGAATAACCGATCGAACTAGAATATGGAATATTCCGTCAAAGCTGTGACGTCGTTTCAAATCGTTGATTCCCTTAATGAATTGCTCTTGCCTCACGACACAGATAAGATTTAAAAACAAATACGATAGGAGATAAGGTTCATATACATATTTAATAGAAAATACAACAAAATCGATCTAATTCTTACACAAAAAAAAATTGGCAATAATTCATGGCTTGACATACAAATATCATTGATAACAGGGATAAACTCAATTAGATATTGTTAGTAACAATGCTATATATGAATCATGGTTTTACATTCATATTATAACGTAGATGGCTTGACTTATTTCAGATGCTTCACTAATTTCACTCCTTAATAACTTGTTAAACTCTGTAAGATTCTGTGAAAATTACTACAAACACAGTGAAAGGTTACCGACTATATAGTCTGGATAACGGGATGCACCAGAATAAGGAATAATGAATAAGCTGACCGCATAGCGCATGTAGGTTTCGGATAAGGAATTACTCTTGAGACAAGAACAAACACAATGAAAATTTAATTCTTAAAACCAAAACTGGCACTAAATCCAGACAAGAACAAACAAATTGAAAATTGCAAAAACGTGGAATCATTTTTAACAAGAATATATGAGTTTTAACTAAACAAATGTCATTAATCAAAAAATATTATCTTATATCTTATAACAAAAAAAAATCTATGCATTATTCATAAAGCAGGAATTAAATCACATTTCTGCTTATATTTTGGAAGCACGAAATTGAAATTAAACGCCATAGAAGTAGCTGCGCAACAGTAGTCCCTTTTAATTACTTATTGTCCCCCATTAGCGTCGCCTCTGATGCGTTATGCTGAATTTCTTAACTGCTGTTTTCCTTGCAAGGTTATGACACTTTCTAATTTCAGTTTTTATTTTGTTGCAGATGATGAAACACGTGCAGCTGTCTCCCTACAGGAGCAGAGCTGATACCGTGTCACTCAGCTCGACGACTTCCTACGGAAGTCTCAGTCCTGAACCCTTGTGCAGTAGATCGTCGAGTTACTCATCGTTAAACGAATCGTCACTGCAGGTAAATTTTTCAAATATCCGCAACCCTGCAGAAACATTAAAAAATACACGTATTTTAACAGCCAATTGTATCGAGGGTTGAATAATCTGATTGGCATTTCATAATTACTTATTGTTTAGAAGTGGTATTTGCGAAAAACAAGCAGCGCATTTTTTTATAATAACGCAGTTCTTAATTGCCGTCAAAAAGGTGTTCCTTACTTTATAAACATCTGCCCCGCATCAACGGCCCATCAGTCTTAGACTTGAGCCTGATGCCCTTCTGGTGCCCCCGCCGCTAACTCGCTAATCCGGATGTAATCACGCTATTAATAGCAATCAGCTCGTGCGCAGATGAAGGATAAAACAATGCTAACAACGTCATTAATCTATCTTTGTCGTAGCGCCGAAGAGTATATTGTTTGTCAGATACCCAATTTTTGATATAGAGAATAAATCGATTCGATACTAAAACGAGCAATTCATATTTGTCTGCGAGGGATTTTTTTTGCTGCCGTTCGGGTCTTACGATTGATCAACGACAAACTTTGAAGTTTGTTTTCATTTATCTTGTTTAATTGAACCAACCAAATAAAATTCGTAAGATAAAATGAGACAGACCCATAATAATCTTTGCATGAAAAAAAATCAAATGACGCCTCATTGAATTCAATTGTAGTTTTAAAAATTGTCAGTTAATTTTTTTTTTAAACCTAACCATTTTGACGCAAATCGGCCTTAGCACGAGTACTAAAAAAATATGAACAAAATTGGAGTTGCATCTCAAAATACTTCACGATCACAGCCTTAGGGTATAAATCTATAAACCATGCATTTTATAAAACTTTGAAAAATTAGTCTCTTAAAAGTATTAACAAAATTTGAAGATGGATAACTTGTTCTTTATTACCGAGATTTTATTTTTTTTTTGGCAAAGTTGAAAGAAAATCACCCGGTTACATCAATGAACATTCCTGCTTCAGTCCTTGCTTTGTTCAATAATTTGTAACCTTGAAACAAATCAAGATATCAGAATTAATATAAAATCAATATATTAGAGAATCAACCTAGTTGAATAGAGAAAAGTTTCGAGTAACAGGTTAAAGCTTAAACTTTAGTTAAATAAGAACAAACGTTGTTCAGATTTTCACATAAATATATTTAAATGACAGCTGTGTTGAATATATTTCTATGATTCCAGGGACATCCTGATTAACAGCTAACTCAGATAATCTTAACCGGTTTTAAAAAGTTTCGATTTGCAGTTGCCAGTTTTTTAGATTTTTACAATTTCAAATGACAATAAGGAAAAGCAATTTTCTGGTTTTTCGGATCGCCAAGCAAAAAAAAAAGTTTTAACTGGTTTAACTGGTTAATTATTTTGCAACGTTTTCATAACACAACATTTTGAACCTGCACATCTAGCGATATTATTGTATGCAATCCTTTTAATACATTTTATTTATTTTTTCTAATTTTGAATGGTGTATAGGAGAAAATAATACTTCAATATTAAATTAATAATTAATATTAATATATAACAAATATTTTTTATCACAAAGAATGTAAAAAACAATTATTTATTTTTATATAGTCCGAGTTAAATCGTTCGTAATAACGAAGCAAATCAAGATTATTCTTTACAGGTCAAAGTCAAGCATAATATAAATCAAGGATTTAATAATAACGCAATCAACAATTATTATTAACAACAAGAAACTACCCTATCGATTAATTCACTAAACAGTAACAATAAATATCCGTTTAAAACATTATCTTCAAACAAATATGTTGAAAAAAAAAAACTGAAAGAAAAGTTTAATTTTTTCAACTTCTCCATACGCAAATGTATTCTTCCACTGAAATAGTAACGACCACGAAATCAAACAAAAAAAACCATAAAACTCACAATACATTATTAAGTTATGAAAAGACTTTCTTATAAGGCGACCCACTATTTCATACGCCAGAAGGCAGAGTTAATTTTTGTGGGAAAAGCCGTATTAAATCTCACGTGTATATCTATATACGACGTCCTTCTTAATCACCTCATTATTGTTCGACCTGTTCAACATTGTTAACAGTTAGCCAAGGAGACGTTTTAAACGCGCTTACTGCGAAAGGCGAATTGTGAACTTTTTGTGCAGATAAAATTAAATCCGCGTAGCCGACTGAAGTACGTAAAACATACAAAACTTTATTCCCTAGCTCTTGCGACCTCATTAACTGTAGTTTGCATCTACCCAGAATCGTTTCTTTTTATGTTGTTCTCTTTAATATATTTGTCTTAAGATGCCTAATTGGAGTAGTTAATTGCACAGATTCTTAAAAATTGGAAGACAACTTGCGCAATCCTTAAGCAAATTTTGTCCAGCAGTATATAGCGATTTGAAATAATCGCCATCTGAGCGCACGCTCTTGCCTTAGAATGTGCAAATATCCAAATTTATTTAAATAGGGTTTTCACGATTTTTTTACACTTTAAATTAAATTATAAATCTATTGGTCTTTGTAGCTAAAGCCATGAGTTCTATTGTTAAATTCATTTGTACTAACGTGACTTACTTACTTAAAAAACGGATTTAATGCAATCTTTGATATGCATATGTAAGTGTATTGCTTTAGTACTAATCATGGATTTTGTAAAATGCGCGAGAACTTATAATCTTTTTAAAACTTATGTAAAGAGTGTTTTATGAAAAAGCAGTTTTTTTTTTCAAAAAAACTTCCACAGGCTACTGTAATACTTTTTACAAAACTTCTGGATTCCTCCTGCGTCGGTTTTTGCTGAAGTTTTGTAAAAAGTAAAAAGTTGTTTAGTTAGATTACAAAATATTAATATAAATGACGTGAATATTGAGATCTTTGACTGGCATCCACTCAGCCTGGACCCTAACCCTATAGATCATTTGTGGGAATAAAACAAGAATTAAACATCTGGTTGGAAATACGATTTTGAAGTCGATTTTTATCGGTTAGAGGAAGAAACGACATTTTTGAATTTTAATTTGATTAACGTTTATGATTTTGTTTCAATTTTTTTCTAATAAACTTTAATTGAGATAAAGACATGAACAAAAAAACGAAATGCTGCAAAAATATGGTGTTATGTGACATGCAATGAGTATAGAACAGATTCGCTGCACATGCCTAAGACTTAAAGACAATTTAAAAACATATCCTAATCGAGTAAGCCGTTCGCGAGAAAATTAACTTCGGAATTAACCGAAGTGGTACGTGTGGTACTAACCAATAAATGATCTCAATCCTGTTTATATATTAAATAAATAAATTTCCTCAAGCATTTTTGCCTAAAACTGCTAGGCCTTTAAGTACAAAAAATAGATTCATCTATTTAGACGAAACCAAATTGACCGATACGTGTGCAAAATTTAAAGCTGATTTAAAGCTCCTGTAGCTACACACGTTTTTCACTCAAACATACCGTAACGCCAAGTCCAACCGGTCCACATCCTTCCGCGTGATTGGTGAAATGGCGAAGAATTTTATCGTAAACGTATAAAAGCGGTGCCATTCATAAAAATTCAAACATCCTTGCCAGCGGGTAAAATGTCGCGCACGGAACAGTTAGTCGTATCGAAATGTTAATAATATACTGACCGACACGATATTGATCAATAAATTCGGTTGGGCAATATGAGACAGGATGTGATAAACACGTTTAGAATTGTCCGAAGTTTATTTTCTATAACCCCGGTACGTGACATTTGATTTATAAGCTGACAATTATCGTAGCAATTCGTATTTTTGCAAAAAAAAGCATCTCAGAATGTAATTTTTCTTCCTGGGCAGAGCATAACTTAAGCAAAGCCTTAACTCCGCCAGAGTAAGAGCTTTGAAAAATCTTGAACAAACCACTCGTTTTCCCACTATTTTGGCGATAGAATGGATGCCACAATCACTTTATTTACTAAAAAAATTTGAGTTGAAAATAGCCTTTAAATATCATAGGTATAACGGGAAGCGTTGATCTGATCATTCTATTGATGAGTGTACTTTCTAAATTTTTATTACTATTTTTGGTTAATTTTTCAAAGAAACTCCCACAGGCTACTGTAATACTTTTTACAAAACTTCTGGATTTCTCCTGCGTCGGTTTTTGCTGAGTCGAACTTGCTGACGTTTCGCCATTCATCCTGTTTGGCTTCTTCAGAGTTTGACTGAAACTGGCTCGCATTTTCCTCTCTACCTGCTTACATCACCATCCGGCCCAAAAATCATAGGTTATCAACTCTCTTGTTTACAGAGCTGTAAAACTGTCTCAATCCGAGTCACTGAACCCAGAATTAAAACACCTTACCTCTGCTCTTTTCGCTAATAATTTCCACATTAACAATGAGCCCGAAAGCAATCCTACACTTGCCACTGTGGTCCTTCCTTACATTCAAAATATCACTGACCACATATCAAAAGTTCTAAAGAACTATAACGTCAAAACCAGATTTACCACTTGTCAGCTTTTGCCGAACACAATTACGAAACCGGACATAAAATTTTATTCGATAAAATTAAAATTCTTGCATGTAATCAATTCTTCTACCAACGAAAAATCCGAGAGTCTAAAGAAATCTATAAACAACCTAACAATCTTAACCGCGACTCAAGTCATTACACGTCACCAATATGGAAATCAGTCATCCGAGACGGTTTATATGGCCCTCATTTAGCTCCGCCCCCCTCAAATTTTGTAAAAAGTATTTTTTTTAATTATCACTTTGGCAAACAAAATACGCGCTTCACAAGTGAATATATTCAACATGACATTTTTTTTCACTTGAATGAGAAATGTTTTGGCGTATTGATTGCAGTAAAATTATCTATATCTATATCATTCTGTAGAGCATGTAAATGAGCAATGAAAAAAATGTTGCGCAGCGTCGGACAGGACATAAAACAATGATACTGATATTATAATTATATAATATCATTAATTTAATTCTTCTTTCAACACGGTTTCCTATACGGTAGGCTTACGCCTGTTGATTCTAGTGAACCTTCTCCTAATGAGGATGTCCAGAATTCTTTTGGTGACCTCCTCTGGATCTTCTTCCGACCGCTATATTGTTGTTTGAAATTTTTGGCAATCTGTCGCCGTTCATTCTGTTTACGTGTTTATTCCAGCAGTTTCTGCTTATTCAAACCCATTTTGTCACGTTTTGAATTTCACTTTGTTTTCTAGTCTTTCTAGTCTTTGTTTCTCACTCTGTCGTATATTGATTTTCTGAAACGAAGTTTACTGTTTTTATTTTTACATTGCGCATCATTTGCAAGACCTTTGTACCTGATCTTTCTCTCCGCTGCATAGGTTAATATGAGTCTAAGCGATAAAACAATATATGAAATTGGGTTTCTTTTGGAACCCGTTATCTGATTCCTCTATTAATGTATAACTCTTTAATTAGTAATCGTCCTACTTTTACTTTAATTCTAGAGTGTTGGTTTATGTCCGATATTGTTACACATTCTTCTCTTTAAAGATTTATATGATATCCGAAAGAAGCATTCGGCCTTACTCCACAGAGCAAAGAAAGGAGGGTCGATTAAATTCTAATGATTTTTCCAGTATTTGTTTTAAAATGAAGATTGCATCATTAGTGGGTCGGTTTTTCCGAAAATCTTGTTCTTCCTCTCTTAATTGAATGTTTTGTGTATTTCTTTAAGTAACACATTTGTAAAGATTTTAAATGTGCTATTTATTGGTGCGATGTCTCCATAGTATTCTGGTGAGGACTTTAGACCTTTTTTGAGTATAGGGATTGTTGGGACCGGTTAATTATATCCTTAAACAGTGCTGCTATTTCTTTACGTAGTTCCATCCCCACTTTTTTAGTAATTTTGTTGGTTTGTGTAGTGTTCTTTATTTCTAGCTCATTCCTTCTTAACATTCCCTATATTTTCCGCTTTCGTGAATCCTTTTAGTTCTCGTAGTTTGGTTATTTGGTTCTGCTATGTAAAAAGCAAAGGTTATTTATCCTTATATGCTTTCTTTTGTGGTTGCGAGAGAGGCCTGAGGTGTAAACGAGGGTGTTTTATTGATCCTGTTTACGTCTATTCTTCGTTTTCTAACTCAAGGAAATGCAAAAACTTTCTTCACGCAGTTCAAATGGGTTTAAGAATATGAATGAAATTTATTTGATATAGGCATTTCGTTAGTTGTAACCACCCTGGTTATAACCGACCAGACAAAAACGCTCTCTATGAAGATGGATCAGTTGTTTCCACATCAATTTCAAGATGGTACCGCATATGCTGTATATGATTGAAGATACAATAAACAATATGGTGGAAGCCATAACACTACATGTCCCGCTTCCTCTGCTAAAGAGTCGCAAATACAAGCATCATTTTTTATTCTGAAAGCTTTTAAAAGTCGGTGTTATTTGTACTGTAATACTATACTACTACTTTTTTAGTATTTAAGTTAACAATCATTGCTAACCGTCAATTAATAACAAAAATCTTTTCTTCTCGACAGACCACAATGAGATAGATTTTTCAGACGAGACACAGAAAAATGTGTAAGAGAGTTTCTTGGTTTGTCGTTTATTTCTACATATATCATTCCTATTTGTAAATTATGTTAGCATTTAATATTCATTCGGTTAGCCAATAATCGTACGGGTTACCTTGACTAGACTTTACACAGGATTCATTTCAAAATTAATGCATCACAGTAAATGTGGAGACAAATGATTCACCTAGACGCTTAACACATAACGGGTGTGTTATGCAAACGACTTGATTTCAAGTGTGACCGATTGCTTCGAATTAAACGAAATTATTTAAATTCTTATAATAACGTCATTGCTGAAAAATTCGCAAAACGCATTTAGATCAATTAATGAATTAAATATTTGGGTTAAAAAAATATTACTAGGATACCAACCGTAAAAGAAACAATAATTGAGAATGAAAATAGCGTAGTTTATTTTTTACTTTTTGTCGCTAATATACAGGGTGTGCCTTGGGAGTGATTGGTGACTTCAAGTTAAAAATATCAAATGAATATATACCAGGAAAGTTATTCTGATTGAGCTGCAAGCATTTGAAACTTAAAAGAAAACCCTTAATTATTTATTTATTTATATTTTATGTTATTGAATTAGTTGTTCAAAATGTCCACGCAGTTGCTGTATACATAGTCTAGCTCGTCTTAGAAATGAAGTGGTAGTTCAGCTTCCAAATTCCAGATGTTCTCTGTTTTCAATACTTTCTACATAAGTTTTCAGTCTTCCCCATAAAAAATAATCTAACGGATTAAGTACAGGGCTAAGGAACTGCTGAATCTCTTCCAATATACCGGTTTGTTTTGAATAAGAAATTCTGTTACTTGTCGACCGCGGCGTGCCAGCGTGTTGAATCCACATTTGTTGTCTTACATTAAAAGGAACATCATCCAGTAATATTGGATGATCGTTTTCAATGAAACGTAAATAACGAATGGCAATTATAAACGGACCAAGGAGGAGGTTATCAATAATGCTAATGTTCATAGATAACCTATCTTGAAAATTGGATTCCCGCGTTCCCAACAAATTGAGCATCAATCGTCTTAAGTATTGGCTGTAGGAAACTTCCCCGTTTCTCTTAAACATCGACGGACATTGATAAAAACAGTTCTACAAGGCATTCTACGAGTATCAAATCGTCGACCATATTCATCAACTGCCCCTCGTCCGTGTCCATTAGACAATCCATAGACAAAGTAAATGTCGACGTATTCTTCATTCGAAAAAGTAAACATTGTATCTTGACGTTTACTGTCACAATACATAAAATTCAGAGCCAGCTGGACTTTTTAATAATAATGTTAACAGCCGAACGTAATACCGGAGCAATTAAATAAAGCGGTTTCTTTTTAAATAGTCTTTAAAATTTCAAATGCAAATAGCGTTCAGGGCATCGTCTGTTCATAGATATAAGAAAGTGACCAATTGCTTTCCAATGGGACTATCCAAGGGATGTCATTAACATACAATGCAACAAGATTATTACCTAAAGTTTCGGAATTTAAATTCAGGTAAAATTGTTCTTCGTAATAGAAAATAATTTTATACCTACCTGTGTTTAATATTCTTTGGATTGGTATACTACTTAGTTTAAGTTTATTAGTAATCATTCTTATTTCGTGTGTAATACAGCGTGTGTTGAATCGTGTGCGAATTATGCAAAATATGTGCGAGTCTAGTGTATCTCAGGAGACGCTCCCGCCTAAATGTAGAAAACACTATTCTATTGAGACTAAGGAAGTTATAAACAATGTTTATTTGACTCTCGTTGAACGTGGTGCCAGCAGGCAAGCATCTTTAGAAGAAACGGAAACATTGACGAAAATTCCAACATCAACTGTATGGAAAATTGTGAATTTGTAGACGAAAGTGATCAAGATATAATACGGCGTAAAATTTACCAGTTATACGAGGAACAAAGCGTGCCTACATTAGATATCTTAATTAGGAGGATTGAAAAAGATGAAACCGCTGTTAAATGTGGCAGAACTACCTTATGGAAGTGCATTCAACACATGGGTTTTAGATTTAAAAAAATTGGATTTACAGAGAACAACAAAGGCCAATTATTTACTTGGATGAAACCTGGTTCGACACTTATGATACCCCGGAAAAGGGTTGGGTTGACTCAACAGATAAGTGTAAAACGAACGCGCCTTCAAAAAGAGGTAAAAAAATAACTATTTCGCATGCTGGCTCTATGAAGACACCACCGCTGATTTATTTGAAAGTTGGTTTAAAAACAAACTAGTTCCAAACATTGCTCCTAATAGCGTAATTGTAATGGACAATGCAAGTTATCACAGTAGACAGTGACATGTGACACAAAAGCAACACTCCAAAACTACATGTATAATAACGACATTTATTTTTACGAAGATTATAGCAAAAAAGCAATTAATTGAGGTTCTACAAAGCTTGAACCTACAAAAGGAATACGTCTGTGATAATTATGCAAAAAATCTAGGGCATGCAGTTTTAAGGCTTCCACTTCCACTTTCAATCCCATTGAACATGTTTGGCACCAACTGAAATCTGCCATTCGTCGTAACAATGTTTTTCCCTGTGTTAATTCCAATCGCCTCAAACTTATCGAAAACAAAGTTGGGCAAATTCTGTTAAACCTATAGAAAAAGCAGAAAAATCGTATATCCATATTGCAAATAATATAGAACAAATAATATTTAGAACAGGCGATGATAGCGATAGCGATACTGATATATCATGTGAATAATTTTAAGTAATTTAAGTAGGTAATAAAAATAATTTGTAATTTTATTTTAGATTGAAACATAAATACATACATAAATCAATGCATATTGTTTAGTATTTTTCTTAACAAAACCCCAAATAATTAAATTATAATCAAAGTACGGACCTGTTCCGCCATATTTCATTCTTACAGCTTGCCCGGGTCTTTCCTTAATTCGTATCAGTTAGTCACTTCTAATATCTATGAACAGACTTTATATGTTCATTTGACATTTTTAACATACTCCCAAGCTATGGTAGTAATGTTATGGAACACCCTGTACAACATTAAAAAAAATATATTCGCTGCCTGGAAAATTTGTAAAAAATACAACTACCGTCTACTTGTGTGACTGTCACTAAACTAATTTTCTTCTCTACATTAATTCTCTAATTTAATTCATGTGGAACTTTATTACCCGCCAGAGATTCCATTAAATTAGGACAGGGGTCAGATTTAGGTTGGAAATCGCTTTTTTTCAATATTACAGCAGCCCAGGTGAAATAGCGGGTGTGACGAACAGGGTCGACCCAATGCGGTTGCCAGATGCCATCCGATACCATGAGAAGAGCCCGATGGGAACCACACTTGACTTCTTCCTTTAAACATTGTTTTTCCCTATCCAACGCAAGGCCGTTAAAGAAAGGTCAAACGAAGATGCAACAACGGTCGACGGCAAAAACACATACTGCGGAGTTAGCGGAGCGTGTTATAAAAATTATTATTCGGGTTTGGACTAAGAGCGACTTGAGTTTCGAAAGTGGAATTGATGACAAAAATGTCTACAAGGAAAGTTTTAAATTTTCTTGGAAATCTTTAACGACGATACACCGCGGAAATCAAATTTTAAAATGTAAATGTGATGTCCGGACGTAAAATTTTTCGGTATGATGTATAAAATCGTATTTATACGCAACCTATTCGATACGGTTTTTATAAGCGCACTACTCAAAAAGCAATAAACATGTTAAGTGATACCTATAGCTAAAGTTTCTCCAGCTTATTATTTTTTTTAACAAAAAACCAAACTCAAGAAGTGGAGCAACCGTTAACACTAATGTTAACTTCAATAACATCATACCAAATCTTTAAAACATTCCTATTTATATACATAAATATGTTTTTACGGGAATGTTAATGCGGATCAATACGAAAACAATTGTCAAAATTTAATAACGTATTTTTTTATTTTGGAAACAAGTTTTTTGAATCTGCTATACTGACAACATTAGTTAAAATCGGAACAATCGTCTACTATAAAACAAATTTGAGAGTGCAGGCATGATTATCGGCAAAAATTATCTGTTTGACAACAGTTTCCTTGGCGCTTGATAGGTTTTCTATATGATATTTAGTTGCATATTTCCAAAACTACCAACATTGGAAATATATAACTGTACAGAAAGCTATACAGTAAGGTCTAAATAAGATTAGATGGAATATAATAAAATGTTTGTAATTTTTTTTTCAATTTGAAAACAATTGTTATTCTTTGATCAACAGTGACTGTAAGAATAGTGTAAAAAAAATTTTCTACTGAAGAACAACAAAATCCGGTCTAGATTCGATCTATTTAAGGGTGATGAACAATTTAAACCTTTCAGAAGGAAAGGCGGGTTTCAACAAAAATAGGAACATGTCCAAAATAAAAATAAAAATATTTAAATGTGGTTGAGAGGAACGCTTCTCTTTAGGATTGTATGTACTTAGATATATGTAATGTTCGACTTGAAAATCGCAGGTAACATTATAGAAATGAGAGACAAAATTAACAAACTCAAAACTTGATTTAACCTTGATGTATACATACCATGTCGAGTATTTTTTGTACTAAATGTCGTAAGAAATATTACCACGTGGATTACGAAGCAAAAAAAGGTCTACAACAGAAGCAGAATTCCGCAATTCATTTCGCAGAAATTCCCATGTGACATTCTTTAGCGAAATTAAAATTCATTGTTAGGCAAACTTTTCTATTGCGGGTTCGACATTCCGGAACCATATCAAACGAGTATTTTTCTGCGAATGATTCATTGGCACGCGTTGTCGAATAACGATGGCCATTGTTTCTTTCCTTTCAGACGACGATCAAAGTTTACGCCAAATGTCTGAGGCCGGACATCGAATACAAAACTCTCTGCATAACGTTCCAAACGACGTGCAAAGAGATCGTCGCCATTTTGCTCGGCAAATACAAAATGAAACATAGAGACCCGAAGCTGTTTTACTTGAGCATGGAAGTGACGGTCAGAAAGGCGGGAATCAAAACTTACTTAGCGTTGGACGACAAAGCCAGACCGGCAGTACTTCAAAGCTGCCATCCTAAAGGAGACTCTAAGTAAGTTGAATTCAATGAATTGGATAAAAAATTGTATCAAATTGCTTTGAAGGGAGAATTTAGCGCCTCTACAGATATTTTAATAAACTTCATTATGGATCAATCATAAGTTTTTGAAGCGCCCGGCATAATTAATTGATGTGCCGAGTTTGGATAAATTTCAATAAGCCAATATTCTTGAATTAAATATGATGACAAAATTGCAAAAGGTCAATATAACAAACATCAGCGAATATTTTCCGAGACGCTATTTCCAAAAATTGACGACGTCAAGCTAATCAAACAAAGGTTGGTTTACAATAAAGACATTTGGTTTGAAATATTCAAAATAAAATTCAATAAAATTCAGTAATAAACTAAGAAGTTTTTTTTAAAGGACTGTAAATTTGACCCTCAAGTCTTTTATTAAAAATACAGTTACAAAATATTGCTAAAACGAAACATTATTTAAAAAAACATTATTTTTTAAGTAACTGTTCAAACAATCCTGTCACAATTCCAAGGAAATAACGGTTTGTAACTGGTTAAGATTTTCAAATTTAACATTTTTATAAATAACTATTTTCAAGAAAGAAGTCGTTCGGCGAGAGGTCAGGTGACCTGGGTAGCCGAAGGAGTTGCCACCTTGGGCTAATAATATTCCCGTTAAAAGTACTTCCCAAATACTCCCTAACCATATGGGAGTTATGGGTGGGACAGCTATCCATCTGGTACCAGATCTCCTGATTATCGCGAACAACTTCTTCTAGTGCTTCTTCAATTTGATTTTGTAATAAGTTCAAATAGATTTCTGTCGTGAGGTTCATAAAAAATGGCCCAATAATATAATGTCTACAAATTCACTCTACCACATCCATTTCTTGAGGATATTGACTTCGAATATAAACAAAACGATATTCATTGTATTGTTTCCAATACCGACAGTTTTGAACATTTGGTTCGTTACTGACTGTAAATGTATATTCATCAATGAATTAAATATTTTTTTAGATATCTCTCATTATTTGCTTTTTCCATCATTTCAAAACAAAATGCTACTCTTCTTTCTTCGTCACCTTCTCGGCGCTCTTGGTGCTTTTCGTATTTATAGGAAAAATATTTGTGTTTTTTTTTTAATGTGCACAACACTGTGGTTTGATGTTTATTTAGAGCATATCCAAGAATCCTCGTAGTAATTATTTTGTTTTCCTCCACATGCAGTAAAATGTTCAAATCTCTATTATTCCTTTCATCTGCTTTATTATTAACATTTTCAGCTGAATATTTGCAGTTATTTAATACGGTGCCTTTGGGGTCGAATTTGGTAATAATACGTTTAATTGTTCAAATCGAAGGTATAGTTTTAGCAGTAAAATAAACTGAAAACATTTTAGACACTGCTCTAAGACGGTTTCCTGCATAATACCACTTTACTAAGGTTACTTTAATTAAAGCCCGTTTAATAACTTTTTAATATTGTTACTGTATTGCATTGCATTGCATTTTCGTGTTGTTAATGTCAAATTGTATTTACTGGTGATTTACAAAATTTTTCTAAATTTGCCATCATATTTAATTCAATAATTGAAGATTGGATTATTAAAACGTATTCAAATTCGGCACATGAGTTAATCATACCGGCCCCTTCAAAAAGATATATTACAACTTTGCTATAAAATGCACAAGGGAGCCAATATTTGGCCACCTAAAAATTTACATGGGATATCCTATTTACCGTTCGGCAATGCATCACCCGGTTCCAATAGGATCTAAAATTCTACGATTGATCTAAATTTCTTCAGGTTGGCGTTCTGTCCATCTTCCTTCCACTATGAAAAATATTAAAGCTTGTCTGGTTCTCAAATGTTTGCTATTTTCAGGTTTTCTCTTCAAACCCGCCGAGGAGGACTGGTCAAAGTCCACGATTCAGTATTAAACAGCAATTCCCAGTACAAATCTCTGTTGCTGAGCGCGCGTACCAGCGTGGACGAACTCATCGCCCTCCTGCTTAACTGCTACAACAACAAAGAACCCGTCGAACAGTTCTCTTTGTACGAGGTACCGTTCAAAATTACAACCCACTATCGCGGGAGTTATTTTTTTACTTCTTTCCAGGTTAATCCCGCGAAAGAACAGCAACGCAAGTTGCATCCCGACGATCTACCGCTTCAAGTCCAACACTCGTGGTTACCCACCCACAACTGTCACTTTTTGTTGCGAAGAAATCCCAACTATTTTCCGCTGTCGAGGAGAAAAGTAAATCGTCATACGTCGGTTTGCAAACATTATCTGAGAACGCAATTTTTGCAGGTTTTCTGGGTTTCGGAAATGCCTCCCCTTCCAGCTTCGGCCCTCTTCAAGACCTCGTCTAAAATGAACCTCAGAAATCAATCATCAAAGTCGTGTGGAGCGTTCTTCCCATTATCGAATGACGAAGAAACGTCAAAAGCGTCGAAATCGAATGCCTGCGAAGAGACAGAGAGAAAAACTATCAAGCCCGACCCTGAAGTTTACACCAGCACAAAGCAGGTGTCTCTAAGTAAAAACGGACAGTTATCCTACGCAGACTACGAAAATTATTTCTATATTTAGGGCGTCCATGTTTCGTCCCATCTATACATGTAAATAGGTTTTGTAAAATTTTATACATAGTGTTCGAATGTGATATTTAATGTACTATTCACATCTAAGCCAAAGACGATTCGTGTAAAATAACGGCGGAATTAAATTTAACTCGTTCTAAAATTGAAGTCCTTTCGGGACGAAACGTGTTTAATTATTGCTAATACGACCGCAAGTGCAATTTATATGAATAACTGTAATGCGTTTTCACCAAAGATTGTGTAGCTATAGTAGTGTAGGAGTCGATGTTGTGTATATCTTAAAGTATATAAGTTCTTTAAACACGTGGGATAATTTAATACTAACAGGTCAATAGAATTTTTAGTAAAGCATTGTACCTACACAAAGTCATTATGTTTTGAAATACATTATGTAAAATGGACATGTGTTTCCTTTCCCCGACGCGTGTTCCGTTCGATATGAATTAATGAAAATGTGCATTTCAAGGCGTTATTAAAATCTTCGTTACTTAAAAGCGTGTAGGTGGTTAAAATTAACGTGAACAACCGCAAAAGGCAACCCTATGAACTTTTAGTTACGTAACTCAGCGGTTTAACAACTGTAGAACTAAAGTTACTACAAACTACGGTAAATATTTATCTGGCGTAAATCTAACATTTTCTAGTTTTGAAAACATTAATATTCATTTAACGATTATGCCGAAATTTCATATAAAATATAGCGATACTCCAAAACCTTAGAATTAAATTAAGCTGGCGCCCTCTGTCAGCGAGTTTTATAAACGTTTTGCGAAATTATTTCCAATTATATAAACAACAGTAAAATGTAAATTTATGCCACATGCACAAAAAAATTTTTAGCCAGTATTTTTTTTTTAAATCGACTGTACTGACAATATAATTTATTTTAGTTAATCTTCCTACGTCGAGTTACGAGTGATTATTGACAACAATTTTCTGTACGTGTTTTATATCACATTTAGTTGCAGGCACAAATAACAATCTTTTAAAAACGGTAAATTATTTGGAATACAGCTTTACCGCAATTTTTCAAAAATTATTCTTTTTTCGTCACCCAACAGTAATAATTAGAGAAAATTAATAACAAAATTAAAAAAAAAAACATTTTCGTACAAAGTTATTTTATAATGTGCACAAAAACATTTCTTTGTAAATATTCCTGGTTCTGCAAAAGTCATTTTTAATATCCAGTATATTATTGTAATTTCCGATTTTTTGTATAATAAGTACTTATATCTTTAGCAATTCTCAAGAAATTAAGGATTTTCCCTATTTTTTGCTTAAAACTTAATTCTATATTGCAGTCAAAGTTGAATTCGTTCAGAACTGAAATTTTGCCTATAGTGTATGAAGCTCTTATGCAATAGTTTTATGTAGACAACTCAACTCTATAATATCCAGGCGGATTAAATATGTCCGATTATGCCGGTGAAAACAAACAATGAAGTTTTCATTGTTTAATATGATATCCTATATTTTATCAACCCAATTAAAAACAACTTCAAATGACACATCATGCTTCCATACCTGAATATTAAGAATTCCGAGAAAAAAGCAAGTTTCTGCAATTTGCTTTGGGTAATCATGAAATTATCAATGAAACTGAAATATTGACAGTTAATACCTATATTGTGACAATTTCCAACAAAACCATGGCGGAGAGACATGTTGACTAGAATGTAACTCTCTTAATCCTAACTCAAAAAGAAAATTTTGTGTATAGACAAAACTCAATTTTCTAGGAATATTTTCAACAGTCCAAACGAAAATTTCTGGGTTGAAAAAATACCAAGCTTGAGCTTTCAAAGATTTCTCATTTACGACGAAGGTCTTAACTTTTGAGAAAAATCTTTCAAACTTGAAATGAAATGAGATGAGATGAGTAGATTGTTACAAGAATATCTTACTTGGTTTCAAATGAATTGGGGTACTGGCTCATTGTCGATTTTACAATTCAATGAGACATCTGACGAAAAAAATGTTAAACTACTTCGGAAGTCATATTCATTCATTTACACCAGTTGTATGATTTGTGTCGATAAAGATTTAAAAAACAGTTCGTTTGGAGGAAAACTTACCGACTTCAAATTCAAACACAAAACAAATAACCCTGTTAATGGATGTCCCTATAGAAAAATAACAATTATGTTAAAAATAATATTCCGATATAAAAATTTTATTTTTTAAACTTACCTAATATAAACATATATACACAAATACATTATTACAGTTATCATAAAGTTAGAAGAACTGCAATAATATATTTACAATTTACCGACAAAGCAGCTTAACAACTACAAGCAACGCGATTTATGGATGCAACAATATTTCATCGGTCCTTGATCTCATAGGGAATGCTTTAAAATGCTGTAAAAATATCCTTTTACTTATCGATTAGCGATTCCAATTAAAATTAAATGTATTGCATTAAATAATGCTTCGCTTTCTACAAAAATTCGGATTATACCATTGGAAATACGATAAAATGAATGTCACGTTAACATGCTATGCTTGTGTCATTTCCCACAAACCACATACCAAAAAAATTATGCAGGTAGAATGAGATGGTCAAAGGTTCAAACGTAACATGGAAACATTATAAAATACATCCAAACCGCCACGTCAGCATTTTCAAAATTGTAAATTTGTTTCTGTTGCGGTTTTGTCGTATTTCTTCATTGGTTGTAAATTAGGAAACATAAATCATATGAATATAAATAAAAAAATAAATAAAATAAAATAATTCATCAAGACTTCATTCGAATATACATTTTACTCCATTAGGAGCTTTTTGGACAGTTTCAGAATATTAGGTATTAATAATAATCTATTAACAGAAAATTTTCCAAATTTTCCATTTGAAGGGTTTTTTAATTGTCTTTTAGAATGCTTGATAAAATATAAGTTGTAATTTAAAAAAATGAATTTTTGATTATTTTTGTTTCCACCTGTAATATCGCAGATTTTGAGCACCGCTTGCTAAATATTCAAATATGGCTGTAAAATATTTAATTGGAGCTATGAACAAAAAATAGGAAATATAATTAATTTTTCGAAAATGGAGATAGGGAGGCGCTATAGAAAAATATATAGGATTTTCACTTAAAAACATGAAAGTTGATGTTAATTTTTCGAAGAAGCTTCAACGTCGCATGGCTAAAGTAAATACACTACCAAATTTTCAGAACAGTCCTACGTCTAGTTCACCACAAATATCTAACCTGATATTCTGGATATAGAGTGTCCAATTAAAAAAAAAACACCCTATCGGCATTAGTATAGGTAATCTTAAATTTTTAATAGTAATTATATATACTTTTCCCACAACAAATCGAATTTCCCAATGGTATATCTACATACCTACATCTAATTTTAAGTTAAATTAAATATTTAGATATCATTTACTATCACTATAGCCTTGTAAAAGAAACAAACTACAAATTTGGAGAGTTGATCTTGTGTCACACATTGGGTGACACAAGATCATTTGATTGATTTATAAATTAGTAAATTAAATTAGGATCTGGAGCAGGTAAAAGTGGTAAAAACCAACATGGTCGAGTTCTATACAAAATAAGGAAAAAATAAGAACGCCCCGCAGCCAAAAATTGTTATATTTATTTGCGATACTTTAAAGAAATAACCGCAAATTTTCCATCCATATCGAATATTTGTATATATTAAATAGCAATAAAAAGTTCAGCGGTTCAATTACAAATCAACAATTGCCAACACTTATCTTTCGCGTTTAACCAGGATGCATAGTAGCCTCGTCCTTGAACACCAGTTGGGGTCAAATGACTCATAACGTTCAAAATCGCATGTTTTGGAGACTTCTGTATAGCAGCAAGAAAAATAGGTTAGTGTCTAGTACACCTTGGTCGCTCTATACTGTTCACAAGATCAACATCATCATCATCATCAATGAACCGTGGGCAACCGATTTTGTTAGACATGATTATTTTGCAAACGGTTTTGAATTTTCTGCTGAATTGAAAGATCCGCTATCTAGTACGGTGCTACTTTTTCCAACATGCCTCGATAGTGGCAATGCGAGAGTTAAAGGTAAATTTGCAATGACAGGGATTATTCTAAATTAGGGTAACACTAATTTGCATATAATAAAAAGACGAGTTTCGCGAAAGAAAGTAATGCGACAGCGGCGTAATTTATAGGAATAATTAATATATAATAATTATACATGACAATAATTATTGAGGTGGGCATAAAATTGAGATACGCATTATTCTAAGATCAACAACATAAAAGCTTATACAGAAGTAATAATAATAAGAAAATAGGTTTTTTAAAAATCTATTATGTACGGTACTTGATTTGCTAATGTTGGTTTGAGTATTCAGAGAAATAACACAATAAGTTCCAGCATTTGCGGAAAGTAGTCTGCAAAAACATCTGCATTCATGTCTTCATGATAATCTTCTGTTCGTTTTGATTGAAATTTTAAGCCACCATCTACAAATCCATTTTTGCTACCAATGTCAGTAATCTTTTACCTTTGTTTTAGTTCAGTTCATATATATTCATGTTTTTTCTTTTCGTCTTCCTTTATTAAAAGCTACCATTCTAATTTTAAATATTAAGGCATAAGTAAGTCTACTACCTGTCTGTCTACCTGCCACTCAGGGACCCATAACAATCTATGTACTACTGCTACGTCTATGGAATATGGCAAAGACCACTCAGTTTTTTAGTTCAATTATTCACATTAGAAAACAGAGTATAAAAATACGAACCACTGCTCCATTGACTCCTTTACTTTTACGCCAATGACGTTAAAATCATGGCGAGTGTTGTCTAGACGATTTTCTGATAACTATTTTGGTTACGTTCGTTTAGACTAATCTGATATTGCATAGACTATATGATGTGAAAACAAGGACAATAACAATAAACATTTCCTAATTTCTAAATTTAAGACGTGTCGCATGCGATAAATAGGGCAGCGTAATTTTAAATTCAATATCAAATTCCCTTGATAACAACTATCGTGGACAATTTAAAACGTGTTGATATAATGCCTTTGTTAATGTATACGTTTTACGATCGGTAGACATGTTGCAATGCATTTCTAAGAGCCTCTTCGAGTGAAAATATACTAAAATGAAAACGAAGGTTCATTTTGCAAACGGAATTAAGAACTTTATACTCAACTCAATACTGCGCCGTGTGTTGGTTAAAAACGGGATTCCCTTTTCACTTGATTATTGTATTACGACATTACCTTAGATTCATATAGCTAAACGCGCTAATGATTAATTTCCTATTGCCAATAACCTCTAAATGTGTGAAGTGTTTACTTAAAACTGACGCACGATTATTATCCATCGGCCATTATTATTAATTTTAAAAAGCGAATTTTTCCACTACGACTTACTTTTTGGTAACAAATCTGAATGTAAGGTATTCATAATTTTACCCACCTATACTGAAAAATTCGATAGTTTGTTTCGTCCATATAAGAAAATTGTTCGGAACAAAATTATTATCTGATTCCCAACGTAATCTAAAAATATTTGCCGAAAAATTATTGTTTTCATGACCCAAATCATTCCATAAAGATATACACGTGTACGAAAGGGGTGACAAATCTAGGTTGACAAGCAATTGTAAGAAAAACAATTCTGAATGGAATTTGCCTGTATATGTTTACGACTTTCATTTCCGCAGAATTAAGCAAAATAACGAACCAATTTGATGTTGATCTTTTCACCCACCCAATTACGTGACGCGATAAGAACGGTTCGATTGCTATTATATTTTTTATTTGAATGTTTGTTGCTGCCTATTTTTTTTTGAAATATTAAAAATGTCAATTTATTTTATTTAATTATTTCTTTATTCTTTAAAAAAATATTATAAAAGTAGTGGCATATCATTATTGAAACATCTGTCTTTTTTAACCTCCGCAAGGGAGGCGCAATAGTAGCCAATACATCATTTGTTGAGCACAAAGTTATCCCTTTACACCAGTATGCCAATCTATTATGATTAATGTATTCTGTGCTCGGAGGCAATAATCTAAATTTTCTATTTTCCTAACCAAAACAAAGACAGTCTAGGGGAAGACTAAAGAAAAATGTTTATGTTTTCTGGAAAAAATGTAAAAATGTCGTTTCCGCACGCCGCTGGTGTTGAGCCATTTCTTTACAAGGTAATCATTCATGCAGTTTGGACAGTATCTGTTATTGTTTAGTTTTAGTTTTAAAATGAGGCAATTTAGTAAAATCATATACCACTTCATCTGCCCTTTGTTTAATTTTTCGACATACTTCAAATCAATAAAATCATCAATGAACACTTGCGAACGTCCAGAGGTCAAACCCCAAGATAAATTCAAAAAATTGCGAAAAATCAACCCATTAATCGAACATTATCGCCCCCTGCCGCTACTTTTTAATGTTGTAATCAATTGAATTGTTGCGAAAATCATTGTCTTGATAATATCTGGAAACTACTTTAAACAAGTGACGTAGCAATCGATCTAGTATAAATGCAACGGTTTTATCACAGCCCAAACAATCCGTCTAAACAAGTTTAAAATCGCAGTTCCAATAGAAACGAAAACTGAAAGATGAAGGTGCCATTTAAAGTTGGTGAGTGCGTTTTTGATTTTTTCTAATTTTTTCGACTTGGCTTGGAAATGGGAAACAATATCTGAAGATGTTAAATATAGACATTTAGACCACCTAGTTTTCTAATGTCAGGAAATATGTAGACTACGTTAGATTTTTTCTGAAATAGCTGCTTCTGCTTACAATCCTCTTAACCGACAATTGGTGAATATTGATGTTTCTTTTCGCATCAGCTAACTTAAATCTGGCGGATGCGGGCCGAAAAGAAATCATCCTGGCTGAATACGAAATGCCCGGCTTGATGGCCTTGAGAGAGAAATACAAGACAACCCAACCTCTCCAGGGAGCCAAGATAGTTGGTTGCCTTCACATGACCGTCCAAACTGCCGTGATGATCGAAACGCTTATTGATCTTGGCGCAGAGGTGAGCATTTCCCATTTTACCAACGGACCATAACAATTAATAGCCCTAAGAGGTTGAGAAAAATAGTTTCTAGAACTGCTTAAATTGATATCCCGTCACTATGACTAATGGAACTACTAAACTTTTCGAGCTCAGAACAGACATCTCCCCATTATAGGTTCAGTGGTCAAGTTGCAACCGGTTCAGTACCAATGACGCTGCGGCAGCGGCTCTGGCGGCACGAAGTATCGGAGTCTACGCGTGGAAAGGGGAAACTGAAGAGGAGTACGACTGGTGTATAGAACAGACACTGATTTTCCCCGACGGTAAACCGTTCAACCTTATACTGGACGATGGCGGCGAGCTCACCAATCTCGTGCACCAAAAGTTCCCCCAGTACTTGAAAGGATGCGCCGGGCTTAGCGAAGAAACGACCACCGGAGTTCACAATCTAAACAGAATGATCAGAGAGGGACGCCTGAAGATACCCGCGATCAACGTTAACGATTCTGTGACAAAGGTAATTACGATTTCATTGAACTAGATCCTATAGGAACATTTAAGGGTAGAAACTTTAAAAGGTAAATAAGGTGTGTTGTCAATATGTGGGAAATAACAACGAAAAAAATATTATTACATGTATTAATTAATATTCTCATCAGTTTTCCGACTGATTTAAGATGATAATCTGATTATAAAGTAATGGATTATTTCACCAAAAAACTGCGAAAAAAGTGAACTCTCCGGAATGATATTCTAGTAAATAAATCTAGTAGATAGTGCCTACTAGGTGTTCTTTGAGGTGTTGCGATTCTACTTCATAATCAGAGGCCCCCAATAAACACCACTAGGTAATATTTATATGCTTAAAAAGATTGTATAAGACTTCATCTCGGTCGCTGTGGTGGCGTGTTCTGATCATACGTTCTTTCCAGCGTAAATTCGACAATCCCTACGGATGCAGGGAATCGTTGATAGACGGAATCAAACGGGCCACCGACATCATGTTAGCTGGCAAAATAATCGTCGTGGGAGGCTACGGCGACGTCGGCAAAGGCTGCGCGCACGCGCTGAAAGGTTTGGGCGCCAGAGTCATCGTCACAGAAATCGATCCGATCAATGCCCTTCAGGCGGCGATGGAAGGGTACCAAGTGTTAACGATGGCGGAAGCGAGCAAACTGGGACAAATTTTCATAACTAGCACCGGCAGCAGGGACATTATACGGGGAGAGCACTTCGTTGACATGAACGACAACGTCATCGTCTGTAACGTGGGACATTTTTCTGAAGTGGACGTATTTTGGTTGGAAGATAATGCCAAGTCGAAGGATCCGATCAAACCAGGCGTTGATCGTTATGAATTAGAAAACGGAAAGCATATAGTGTTATTAGCGGGAGGTAGGGCGGTGAACTTGGGCTGCGCGAATGGACATCCATCTTTTGTGATGTCGATTTCGTTTGCGAACCAATGTCTCGCCCAGATGGAGCTCTGGAACAATACTAACGCGTATTCGGTGGACGTGCACACATTGCCCAAATTTTTGGACGAGGAAGTGGCCAGACTTCACCTGGAATACCTGGGGGTGAGGCTCGAAAAAATTACCCCAAAACAAGCGAACTATATAGGAGTGCCGATGGAGGGACCCTTTAAACCCGACAACTATCGATATTAAAAAACCGTTTGCTTTACCCGGATGGTCTGAATTTGTAAATCATTATGCGCTTACTATTTACTACATGGATTTTTTATATTAATATATAAACATTTTTATTGCAAGGCTCGTTTTGTGTTGTGTTCTCGATCTCTCTCTGCGATCTCTACAAGCTGGTCCGGCAAATCGCCAACATAACGTAGTACTTTTCTCGCCATATGTATAAATATAGTCGCCCCAGAATTATAATAGACTAAGACTAGAGACATTTAAAGTTAATAAGCACCTCAAGCCATTTTTAGTTGCAGTGCGTTAGCCCGTTTTTAAACTAAGATTTTGTGAAAACCGTAGTATATGGTTCCAAGGAGTCGCTGATGGATAATCAATTCTGCCGATAAGTGTCCAAAAATAACGCCACGAAAGTAATATCTTGTGCTATCTTGTAAATTACATCCTGTCGTGGAGAAACATTTTATTTTATTTTAAACAAAGAACGAATGAAATCGTTTTGATCGTATCGGTCCACTTAACAACCCAAAAAACAAATCAAGAAATTATTTTATATCATTTGAAACAAATCTTGTTATTATACAATGAAGTTCGAAGGCTGCTGCCACAGTTTTCGAAATATTTTAGTTGAATTAATCACGCAAAAGGTGAAACAATTCTGACGTGCAAGAAATTATGCGGGAAAAACAAAAATAAAACTTTGACACACATGTATCTCGAAACGAAGCATTTAGACACATTTATAATAACCTTTTACATTTTACATTTCCTAAATAACACCCTGTATAATATAACGCAGGGGGAAATGGCAACGACAACAAAAAAACAGTTACTTTTTTTATCGACAGTTAATTTTTTTATCGAACTGTCTATCGATCGTGTGATATACCCGTCCACTCCACAATTAAAATCAACGATATTAATGAAAGCACTTCCAACAAATCTCAGGTTTTCACACGCGGTATCTATCGTTATCACAATAATTACCTACAAATAATAATAAACTGGCAGTTGTGTGGCAATTGATTAATGCTTCCTGGTAGCAAAATAAATATGCCGCGAAAAGATAAAAAATGCGATTGTATATGCCGTTGATGTATGTGTTGGTTTTAAAACTATTACTAATTATGAAACTTCGAGAGTGTAGTTATTGTAACAAGCCAATTAAGGAATAAAACTCATTGCGAATGATCGTTTTAGAACAAATTGCGTTTGGTGTATTTTTACGCCCTATAGGGTCGCCTATTAATAAAAGAAAAAAGTATAAAAACTGTCAAAGTTTCATGGCACTTTACGGACTTTAAAATTTGTTTTTGTAAGCGTGACGTGGAAAATTCGCAACCAATTGTTACCCTTCAGCCTTTGATATTTTTGAGAAATAAAAAGTGGCAGATAATGTTATTAGTAGTTAATGTAAAATATTTATATTTCGTTAAATATTCTCAAAAGTCAAAGCCAGTTTAAAGCAGTTTTAATCATATAATATATATTCTAAAATAATTTTAATATTTTTGTTAAGTGTTCAAAACGACACCATTGTTGCAAACTAAAAAACTTAATTGTGAATCGGTTAAAAATATACTTGCGTGCGAGGAAATACTAGCGCCATTTGGCGTAGGAATTTCAAACTACAATTGTGTCGCTCAGAAGCAGAGCGGCACAGCTTAACATTTGGTTCTGCGGTGGAGCATTGCACGCGGCGGTTTAAACTCCGTTTGAAATCAGTCTACACTAGTTGGATTTAGTGTTTTCAGTGTTAAGTGAACGTTTTAAAGTGATAATAGTCGCCGATCCCTTCGCTTTTCCCCGTTCACGCCGGTATGGAGGCCGGATGGGCCTTGTTGGTCCGGTATGTAGCGGGGGGGTGTCGGTTTTTTTGGTATCGGTCAAAATTGTTTTTTGCTAGTTGAGCAAATATTGGTTATATGTCTTCTTTGTACGTGTTGGTCCATGACCAAAAGCGAAGATCCTCGACGGAAGTCGGCAAGGCGAATGATCCTAGCAGTCGAGCCCAACATTTTTCTGAAACGCATAATTGAATTGAATTGAATCTGAACATTTTATACAAACTTGCGCTGATGTAGCAGCATAAACCCTTGTTCCCTGTTTTTTTTGTTAAGGAAACGTATTTATTTCGGCGTGGAAAACATACAGCGGAAAGCGAAAAAGAAACTCCTAATATTTCTACGGCGGAGAGCACCCTGAAGATGAGGCATTTAGTTTGCCAGATGACTGAGTAAAAATTATTGCTAGCTCTAAGAAAACGACCAAATTTGAAGTGGAAAAAGAAATCTGAAACTTATAAAAGGACCTCGAGGTTGTAGAGCCGAAAAAGAGGCGAACAATATAAAAGTAGAATAACTGACGATTGCTCCCAAAGCCGTGTGGCAAAATCCCGGAAATGTCCGAAGTGGCCAATCCGTGGGAAACGAAACTGACGTGGTAAAGAGACGCTTCCCGCACGCTAGATCGGTGCATAATTAAGTATTTTACAGATGGGAGTAGAAAAAATCAATTTTTTGTCAAAAATCTGCGGGTCCATATCTATGACGACACGACATTACTGAACAAATACCGGTAGCCTCGTCGGTTGCTTAGACATGTTGGATAAAAACTGTCGCGCGGCACCTGTCGTCGGACTCCGACATTACTCCGTTTGATTCTAAAAGATCGATGGAGTCGCAACACAGTAACAACAGGTGTCGCTGTCGCCGTCTTCGAAATCACACCCTTAAACATATTTAACTGAGCCAGAAATCGCCTTTTATCTCTAATTCCACTTCCGGTAAGCTGTTCTTTTGAGTTATTTTTGAGGGTACATTAATTTCCGGAATCATTAGGTACTAAAATAAACGTTGGCGTAAGACAATATACGCATTCTGTGACTGGTGTTCTGTACCTACTACAGTTTGTGGATCTGTGATGTATATATATAATTGAGGTTAATGTTTTCCTCGGACAAAAATCAAAAAATAAGCTGATAATGGCAACGTTAATCAAGGACGTAAAGTTGAGCGACGATATTATCAAAAAAGTTCTATTTGAAAGGCATATAGATTTCATCAACGCATACGGGCAGGATGAGGACGACTTTGAATATGGTATGACAGACTATTTGCGCGTATCGGGCATGTATTGGGGCCTTACCGCTTTGGAGTTAATGAACGCTTCCCCGGTGCAAGGTAAAGACGAAATAGTCAAATATGTTAAGGCTTGTCAGGATCCAGACTCGGGGGGGATAAGCGCATGTATAAATCATGATCCTCACATTCTCCACACTTTGAGCGCTGTCCAAATATTGTGCACATACGACAGGTTAGACGCTATCGACGTTGAAGGTGTAGTCAAGTATATTTCGAGCCTCCAGCAACCAGATGGAAGCTTTTCTGGAGACAAGTGGGGTGAAATTGATACAAGGTTTTCATGTTGTGCAATCATGACTCTATCATTAGTGAACCGACTTGATGCAGTTGACGTGGAAACAGCAGTGGAATTTGTGGCTAGTTGTAAAAATTTTGATGGAGGCTTTGGATCCCGACCTTTATCAGAGAGCCATGCAGGGTTGATATATTGCTGTATTGGATTCTTGTCAATCACGAATAGGTTACTTCATATTTTCCTGTATTTTTTAAACTTAATCGTGTTTTTTCAGGTTAGATTTAGTAGATCGAGATACCTTGGCTTGGTGGCTTTGTGAAAGACAGTTGCCATCAGGAGGATTAAATGGAAGACCAGAGAAATTGCCAGATGTATGTTATTCCTGGTGGGTGCTCTCTTCTTTGTCCATTCTAGGTCGCCTAGAATGGGTTGATAAGGAAGCTCTAAAAAGCTTTATTTTTGCTTGTCAGGATACAGATACAGGTATGTACAATTTTTACTGTTACTTTGTCTGACTCTCATAAAATGCTTTGAATGCAAGTAACAGTGTTTTCTTTTTAGGTGGATTTGCTGATAGGCCAGGGGATGTGGCAGATCCTTTTCACACATGCTTTGGCTTAGCAGCCCTTTCACTTCTGGGTCACGAAAGTATAGGTAAAGTAAACCCTACATATTGTATGCCACAAACAGTTATAGATAGATTACACCTTAAGCCACAAATACTATCTGACTAAATTTTTGTGTATTATATATTAAGGGTTGCTGTAAGTTTCATGCCACTTATTTGTCCATATGTTATTCTTATAATAAAGTATTACATTATTAAATTTTATGGCTCATTTATTACTGCTGAAAGTACCCAGCACCCAGTACCCAGTTTAAACACCTAGATACACATAGAAGCACAGTTACATGTAGACTATTCATAAATTAATTATAAGTAATTTAATAAAAACAAACACTTGCTTTAAGATTACCACACAGTTTATTGCTTTGACAATTGTTTCGGTACACTGTACCTTCTTCAGAAAGAATCTCTAAACTATCACAGGGTTGATTACAGACTATCCATACTGCAGGTAGAATCTGTATCTAAGGGTTTAAGAGGGGAGAACTATTTAAGTCGGTTTGATCGTTTAGTAGCAAACTTGTATATTTCAGTTTATTAATTTCTATTGTTTCTAATAAGTTAAGTTTTTTGCTTTTGCCTTGACTTTGTAATATTTTAACATCGTTATTGAAGGAATGTCCTGTTTCTATTAAATGATTACTATAATTATAGTCATTTTTAGAATTCAAGAATGAACTTTTGTGTTCTTGAATCCGTTTCTTGAAACTTCTGCCTGTGTGACCTATGTATATTTTTGGACAAGATCCACATGGTAATTTGTATACTCCTGATTTACATAACTTATGTATTTTCGTTTTATTATTTTTAATTACAGATCCTAATGTCCTATTACAATTAAAAGCAATATTCCGATTTAGCCTTCTAAGTTTTTTAGCTATTATTTCACTTGGTTGTCCAAAATAAGTTAATGTGTTAAAATGTTTGTGTGTTTTATTAGAGTATTGTTTAGGAAAGACTAGATTCATGACGTTGTTATATAGTTTCTTTTTTACTAGTGAGTCAATTAAATTGGGTTCGTAACCGTTGTTCAATGCAATTTATTAAATTATATTTAAATCCTTGTCGTAATCTTCTTGATTGAGAGGGACCTGAAGTAATCTATATAAGTAGCTATTAAAAGAGGAAATGTTATATTGGTATGCATGGTTAGAAGAATTGTGAATTACTGTGTCTGTATGTGAGGGTTTATGATAAATGGAGAAATTTATATGTTTTTTTCTTTTTGTTGGTTTTAAATCAAGGAAGTTTAATCTTAAAGCAAGTGTTTGTTTTTATTAAATTATGTATGTAATGGATTATCATCAAGTAACAGTCAACTCAATCAAATCATAAATTAATTAGTCTGGCTTTTCGAAACAAGCTAGAGGAATCAATAGGGCTCAAGGCATTTGGTGATTCTGCCGTGATCTTTTACCTGGGACTTACGCAACAAACCACAGAGTGTCCATTGATGTCAAGTCATCAAAAAAGCCTGCAAACTCTAATAATAGGTTTCTAGAGTAAATGCAACCTTCCTCTTTTGGTGTCATTTATAATCTTACAGTTGATATTATTTTGTATGTCTCATGTTCTACACGGCACCGTGTGCAACCCACCCAATTGAATGGTGGGTTTTGTGGTAAAATCTAATTCTCCAATTTTTAGCTAGTTGGGTGCAAAATGTTCATTATTATGAATACATCTGCTAAAGCATTGGCTAGGTAAAGGAAAGAATTGCTTTTTACAATTACAAATTAAAAATCATCTTGTCTCAACAAAACGAATATTGTAAATTATACAAAATACACTTCACTTACCATTCTGAGAAACTTGGAAAATGTCACTTGCACAAACTTGTTCCTACAGCGTAAAATAATTATTCAACATGTGATTCGAATATCCTTAAACGTGAATTTCAAATTACATTGAAGCTTTGAGTGTAACACCCTACGACCACTGACCACTACCGCTGAAACTTGTTCAAGTTTCATTATCGCGCGCCAAGATTCGTTTTCACAACGTAGTGGTGTAGATGGCGCAAGAACTGTATGCTCCTTTTGGTTACGTATAGACGTAAAACCTATATAACCTGAAATCCTAAATTCAAATTACTAATTGACGACAAAACAAAAATTTATTTCAACACAACTGACCCGATTTTCGTGGTAGCATTTTATTTTAAAGGATCAAATAGTGCTATAAATTTTTGTTCTGCCCTGCTAGCCATCAGATATATAGATTTAATCCTAATATCTTTATCGCTGTTCGTTAAATTTTTGAACAGAATTGTGCAAAAATAAATTAGTACAATAAATTGAGTTTATAAAGGGAAAATCAATCGATCGTTCACAATGTGCATTTAATAAAGTTTATCGTTCAGCGACATCTAGACGTCGCTAGAGTTACCAAAACGCTATTTTAATTAATGACATTGAGTGATATAATTTACTGCACCTTAAAATTTAAATTTTATGGATATTTTCCTATTGCTGTAAGAAGTACCCAAGAATTTCGATTACTAAATGTACGCCTAAAATTGGGTTTTAAATGCGTCAGTTAGCATTGAGGTTCTAATTTATATATCACGTTCTCTCTCTATGCAAAAATGATAGAGTGAATTCAAGGAACCGATTGCAGAAGCCCGCAAACTCGAAGCCACTCTATCGCTTGCAGACTTGAAGGCCAGTGGCGGTGCGTAATTCATATCTAATGAAGCACTTTTCCTTTTTTTTATTTTTTTGAAGCCATATTCGTGCAATGGCTTGGAGATATAAGAATAATCAAGTACAACATATTAAAAATCAATCAAAAACAGCAATCGCCACTTCACTGAGAACAGAACGGAAAAATTGAAAATGAAATTTTTGAAAAAATACATATTTAGGAATAACAAAACAATATCAAAATCCGCGACGCGTTGGGATCCTTAGTGTTTTATATACAACATCTTCTGGTTTACATCATATACATTATTAGTAAATTAATCTAATATTGCAAATCAATAAATCTGAATCCATTAATTTGCTGATTTATCCCCTAGTCGATTTCTTTTAGAATCCTACGGTGGGGGGTCGGGCCTAGGGGATGCATGGCTGGATAGAAAATCAGTCTCTACCGATCCCAACCCCGAGGTACCGGGCGCACCTCGGGGAAGGAAGCCTTACCTCTTCATGCGGGGCTCTGTAGAGGTGGACCGTTTGTTTTCCTAGCTATTCGTGGGACCTTTATGGAACCAGAAATGAAATGTGTAAAGGAGAAGGAGGAGGGGCCCCAGGGGGGCTCCAGCAAGCAAGGGCGTCCTCAGGAAGGCCCCCTCCAAGGGCGATCTGAACAGGATCCCCAGGTCGCCAGCGGGGTGGAGGGCTCGGTACAAACCGGGAACACCACCTCGATGACACACCGCCCCAGACATTGGAGTGGGGCGGAAAAAAGGAGGGCGAAGAAGAAGAGACTCGCGGTGACGGTTTCGGAACCGCAGACGGGCTCTCTTCCGGCGCCCAGGAATCCTGCCACGCCGTCAACGGAGGGATCAATAGGGGGCACACCGGAAACTGCAGGCTGGAAGCGGAAAAGAAAAATGGGAGAGACCACCCAGGTTGGGGCACCTGCCGGGGGTCGGCGAAAGCTGGGCCCGGGAAAGGCGGGCCGTCCCGGGGGGCTCTGAGAGGGGACTCGGTCCTATGCACAAGCGGCGGCGGGGGGCCTGAACTGGTGTGGTGGGCCTCAGAGGACAGGAAACTGACCTGTCTTCCGAGGACCTACTGCGGTTCATAGGGTCTCTTAACCTCCGCATAAGCATGTATATCATGCAGGGGGGGCAATACACTCCTCCCCGGATACGCTCGGTTAGGCTGTGGAGGAGCCACATCCTGATCGAGATGATGGATGAAGAAACCAGGGAGTGGGTTCGCAGGGAGCTGATCAACGTCAGGCCCTGGGGGCTCGCAAACCTGGTGGAGGTCGATCCGGAACGATTGAGACTGAGAAGGGCGGCGATCTGGATTCCGGACCTGGGGGCGGGTGTCTCGAACGAGACACTAGTCCGCTGCCTGGCAGCTCAGAATGGCCTAGATTGCCGTGCCTGGAGGGTCTGGCAGAGGACGGAGGATGCAAGGGGCACACGGTTGGTGGTGGGCATGGACGAGAAATCGGCAAGCGCCATCACGGCTAAGGGCTCACTTCTCTTCTGCCTGGCGACTCAGGTAAAAGTGAACCTGGCGGCGCCGAGGCCGCAGGAGGATGAGGTGGCTGCGGGGGGCTCACACGAAGAGGGCTCGTCCATGGAGGTTGGGGGGCCTGTGGGAGAGGCGGCGCCCACGGCTTCTGTGGAGGAGACCTCCGGAGGGCCCTCCGAGGAAGCTAGAACCGAGGAAGTTGACCGGGAAATCCCATCAGGGTTCACCAGTCAGGAAGCGGAAGCGGAGGGAGGTGCTACCTCGGGCTCGGATTCGGGCTGAGGCTAGCATCGTGACCCGCAGGTGGTATTCCCGTAATAACATCTTCACGGGGATATTACAGATTAACCTGCAACACAGCAGGGCTGCAACGGCCCACTTATGCAGGAAAATTTCGGAGGGCGGTACATCCATTGTACTGATCCAATCCCTGGATTGTAAAATCAAGGGTTAGGGGCTTATCTCTGGGAGGATCGATGCTGCATAGTGACGACTCCTTAGAAGGCGGTCCCATTGCCTGTATACCAACCATGGGGCTGGAGGCCTTTTTCCTAAGGGACAAGGCGTCCAGGGACCTGGTTCCAATTCTGGTCAGATCCCCACTCGGGACGGCGTGAGGGAGGTAGTAGTCGCCTCTGCGTACTTTCCAGGCGGCCGCAGCTGTCCTCCGCAGGAGATCAGTGACTTGATCTCCTACTGTGAGGAGGCAAATCTTCCTCTTTTGATTGGCTGCGACAGCAATGCTCACCACGTTTTATGGGGCAGCGCGGCAACGAATAGAAGGGGGGGAGACCTCGTGGAGTTCATGGCCTCGGCAGGGCTGAAGGTGGCCAACAGAGTGGTAGAACCCACGTTTTTCACGACGGGTCGGAGCTCGGTCATAGACTTAACACTTTGTACCAGGGCTCTGCTTCCGGAAATAACTGGGTGGTGTGTCTGTAGGGAGGACTCTATGTCGGACCATAGATACATCATCTTTGGGTTGGAGATGGGTGTTCGGGAACCCGTTAGATTTAGGAACCCCCGGGCAACAAACTGGGAGCTCTATAGAGAGGAGCTCGCTTGGCGCCTAAGGGGCTTACCAAGGAAACACCGGACAATGGAGGAGATTGACGAGGCCGCCGACCGAGTCAGCTCCGCTATGATGCGGGCGTTCGAGAATAGACAGAGGAGCATAGGGCGGGGAGGACTCCTTGGTGGAGCTCTTCCCTGGAGCGTCTCAGTTCAATACAGCGAGGAGCAGCAGCCAAGGTGCGGACTGGGATCTCTATAGGGAGGTCCGCAGACAGTACAGACAAGAACTACGGGCATCACAGAGGACGGCCTGGAGGGGCTACTGCGACGGAGTAATGAATACCCCGGACGCGGCTAGGCTCTTTAGGGTACTCAGAAGGGACCCTGCGGGAAGACTGGGAGTGGTCCGCAGGACCGGCGGTGGCTACACAGCGGGACCAGCGGACACACTACAACAGTTGCTGAACACGCACTTCCCAGGGTCCGCTGATCCGGACACAGGGGGGAATATTGAAGCCGGGGGTCGTCTTGGATGCGATTACGCCACGGCAAGGAGGGTGGTTACGCATAGTAGGCTGAGGTGGGCTATTGACAGCTTTGGCCCCTTCAAGTCGGCGGGCGGGGATGGAGTATTTCCTGCTGCAAAGGGACGGAGGTCTCCTGACCAGCCCGCTGATGGACCTGTTCAGGGCCTCCATTGCGAGGGGGTACGTGCCCTGCTGTTTCTCCACAGCTCGGCAAGGAGGGTGGTTACCCATAGTAGGCTGAGGTGGACTATTGACAGCTTTGGCCCCTTCAAGTCGGCGGGCGGGGATGGAGTATTTCCTGCTGCAAAGGGACGGAGGTCTCCTGACCAGCCCGCTGATGGACCTGTTCAGGGCATCCATTGCGAGGGGGTACGTGCCCGAGCTGTGGAGACACAGCAGGGTAGTGTTCATTCTCAAGGAAGGGAAGAGTGACTACACGGACCCGAAAGTCGTACCGGCCCGTTTTCCTCACCTGCTTCATTATGAAGCTCTGGAGGGAGGGAACCTTCAATCGGGGTCCGTACGACATTTTAGAGGGCTGTCGCGGGGATCGCGGGGTCATGGGCATGCCGAGTGACGTCATGATCCCCGAGATGACCTTCTTTGACAAATTGACCTTTCTCTTTCCATCAAGGGAAGATTGCTGAGAGGGCAGAGTCGGCTCCTGGGATGGACTTGTCTGGTACACGAACGGGTCCAGAATGGGAGATCTGGCCGGTGCTGGAGCGTACTGCGAGACAACGGGATCAAGCTTGTCGGTCTCTCTGGGTCAGTACTGCACTGTGTTTCAGGCGGAAATTTTTGCTTTATTGATGGCGACCAGAGAGGTGCTTCGGCTCAACCACGGAAGGAGGAGAGTCTTCTTCTGCTCGAATAGTAGGGCTGCACTCATGGCGCTGAAGTCAGTGCGAACGCGCTCCTTGTTGATAAAGGAGTACAAAGGGGTACTGAGGAGGGTGGCTGAAGAAAGAATGTTGGTCTGGGTCCCGGGTCACACCCGTATCCGGGGCAATGAGGCAGCGGACGCCTTAGCCAGAGAGGGCTCCTCGTATAGGCATATAGGGTCAGAGCCCCGCTTGGGGTTCGCCCCGTGTGTGAGGCGGGAAGCTCTCGAAGCCTGGGCGAGAGACCGGGCCGCGGGGGGCTGGAGAGTTGCTCCGGGAATGAGGCAGGCGAGGCTTATGATGGGATGGGCCCGCCCTTCCTCGGACCAGGGAGCTGCTTAGACTGACCAGAAGGGAGTGTAGAGCACTAACAGGGGCCTACACAGGACATTGCAGGCTTAGGAGGCATCTTTGCTTGCTAGGCACTGGAGACGACCCAGAGTGTAGGTGGTGCATGGAAGGAGAGGAGACCCCGCATCATCTTCTCACCGAGTGCCCTGCCTTAACATGGGCAAGATTGGGAGTCTTCGGAACGGCCCTGATCGATCCGGACTCAGTGCACGGTATTGGGCTAAAGGAATTGCTGACCTAGGAGGGGCGGCATTCTGGACGCCCTTTAGAGCGGCCTGGGGGCACAACGGGCTCATCTGGTGGCCTAAGTGCTTGGACGCCCGCGAGGGCGCCCCCTTTAATACCAATACCAATACCAATATATAATTTCTTTCAATAATTGTTTTAAAGCGTCAAGAGCGATGCCCGCAATGTGCAATGCTCCATCTGCATCTCCAATGCACCTGAGTAGTTCCATATTATCTAATAACTATATTGCTGAAACGTATGTCACTAATGCACTTGTCACACGAGGATCGTGTTTTAGAGTGTTAAACTATCACTTTTAAATCTAAACGGTTTTCACAAAATTTATCATAGGTTCTAGACAATACTTGAACAAAATTTTTCGTCCGGGTAATTGTGTCAAATTTTTATACACTAAATCTGCGTGAAAAGTGTCTTCCTTCTCAAATACCCACCACCCTACATAAGTATAAATAAAATTCACCTTAGAATTTGCGAATTTAATACGTAATCAAATTGTAATAGTGTCCGTATCGGGTAACTCATACTTTCTGTTTTAATTTCATTCGGGTGGTAATTATTGTTACATAAGTTCCATAGCACGCGTCTCCGCACGTGACCGAGTCACATTGCGTGGCCACATGCTCGCAGCATTTACAAATGCGGAGCTTAAATAGAAATGCATTTGTCCAATTCCGATGTAAGATATCGAAATGCTGAATTCGAAAACTTTGTAAATACTGTTGCATAATTATAATTTTACCCGTAAAGACGAAAGACTCTCTAGATAGTTACCAAACGTAGCTCGAAACATATGAATACCACCCAAAAAAAAAGACGTGATGAATTGATAGCTTTTGATGCTATGATTATGTAGGCCGAAATATAGAATAATGTGTTATATATTATAGCAAACAGCAGAACCTCTACTGGCTGTTGGTTACCGCTGGTTTTTTATAACGCGCCATCATACCAAATCTGAAACATAATAATACTCGTCGTAATAAACGTCACTCTTTTAGTTTGCCGTGAGTCAGGAAATTGAGTAATGTGGTGACAATTTTATGCCACGTAACTATTGTTTATTTTTGTTATTTTTCTTATAAAAACTAAATAACAGAGAAAACACTAAAACCAAATAAATAAAATAAATGCTAATATTAAAAAAAAACAAATTAAAAAGATAGATTATTATTTGCAACATTCAGAAATATATATAAAATTGAGATTTTTTTATAAAATGGTTCTTTTAATTCCCTAACGGTTCTCAAATTTTTAAATTATTCGATTGTTCAATTGTTTTCAGCAAATAATGTCAACCTAATTGCCAGGCATGATTTTAAGAGACATAAAAAATTGTCAAACCACAGCAAATATTAGGTGCCATCATCGCTGTAGTACTGGATTGTTTTTTTTTCGGCAGTGTTTCGTAGTAATCTTCTTGATTAGTTCAAATCCTTACAACATTTTTGCAAATAAAGAACGTTTTATTTGGAATATTTCAAAATTGACGCCTTTTTCGAATAGGCAACCTTACAAAAAGGCACTCCGTTTTGAAATGAATGCATGAATGAAAAAATCACTTTTGGCGATTCTCTAATTTAAATCGTCAATGTTTAAAAGTCTCTATTTAAAAAAGGCAACAGAGACTACTAAAGGAGATCTCTTTTTATAAGAATTCACAGAAATCAATAGATATATTTAGATTTATGAACGTCACTTTTGAGATAAAATTCATCATATGTCACAAAGAGAGTACTTAGGTATAGGATATTATGTTATATTAGAATTTACTGACGAATTAAAAAATGACGTAATATAATATTTTAGAATTTACTGACGAATTAAAAAATGACGTAATATAATTTTTTGAGATTTTTCACAGGTTCCGAGATAAGGTTTGATCTCATAATAAATAAATACATATACATGCATTTGGTAATGTTTGTTTATAATATGTCCACTAAAATGGGATGGGATTTTAATTACTGAAGAGAGAAGAGAAAATCCTATCGAGGGAAAGAAATCTTATTAAAGAATAAAAAACTATATAACTGAATAACTTCAGTTACCTTGCTTTGTAGGTGTTTGTTCAATTTTCCCTGAATGTTATGACACATTCGACGGTTTTAAGGTTCTCTGTGTTCTTCATAAATACCAAATGTTCTATTATGTAAACAATTCCATCTGGTATAGACAAAGACGGAAATTTGTTGCAATCAGGGGTGCCCCACAGGCACTGTATAAATGGTAAATTGGTTGGTTATGCTCGTTTTATCCGCCAATCTCTTTTTTTTAAACAATACCTTCGATTAAGCAACAATATTCTCTGATGTCTCGCTAAAAGTCGAGAGAAAGAGGCTCAATCCACATTCCGTATCCGTATAGTATAAAATGCCTGCCCTTACATTATTCGCCCGTCTACCACTTAAAACCGAATTGTAGAGTCCTTACAACCCTCGGGCCGTGACATACCTTTTTCACGGCTCTTTGCTGATGCAACATAATATCAAGTTTCTGGAGAACCGCGTTGCAGAACAATGATCTGGCCGAACCGTGTTTTCAACTGAAATTTTTAAGGCACAATGTAACGCGACGAGTATTTTGGATACGCGGTAAACAACGTAAATGCAATAATTGCAGAAAGTACCGACATGTTCATGACACCCTCAGAGTTGTAATTAGTTCTGTGGCTGCTAGTACTTTGAAAATAATGAAAGGAACATGAAATAAATAAAGAGAATTTCATTTTGTTGTATTTCAATGTCAGTGGGGGTATTCACAAGAAAAAAATTCGTCACTTTAAAATAAAACGTTTAAAAATATATTATATATTACGCTTTTCTTAAAGCCCAAAATATTATTGAACTATAAATAATATTTTCATATCGCCTCTCTTAGTGCGAATGTAAGATGACCATGTAAATTTAAGTCTACTAATGTAAGTTGGTCATGCAAGTAAATAATTATTGGAAACTTGTGAATTTTGAATTAGTTTTGTCCATTACGTTGTAATTAGTTGCTTAATTTGCAACTAAACCATGAATTTTTAGCTACGATAATTTGCAAGCAACAGTATACCGATAGAAGGCAGCCCTCTAAAAGAACTCTTGAGCATTTAATGAATCATTTTACTCAAACTGGAAGTGTTGTAAAATGCTGGAAAAGGGTCAAGACCGTAGCGAACGAGGAAAACGAATTTCATGTAAGTGTCCCAAGATTTAATAAAATTTCAGAGTTCTATGAATAATATTTTACTTATTTATTATTTTCCTCAAGAACTCAATGAGCAAGATGATTTTTTTGAAAAATGTGTTATTTACGGATGAATCGACATTCCATAAAATAGGCATGATTTTCACTATTATGCTAACAATACACCCTATTTTATGATGACACCCAGTCAGAGAAAATGGTCTTTAAATATTTGGGGTGGTATAATAGGAAATAACGTTGTAGGGCCTCACTTTTTTGAAGTTTCAGTGAATTGAAGTTTACTTAGAGCAGAAATATTCCAAGTGAAGTAAAACAGGGAATGTGGTTACTTTATGATGGAGCTCCTACACATCATGCCCATCAAATTACGAACTACTTTAATAATGCATTTCCTGGTGGACAGAAAGAGGTGGTCCGATTAGATTGCCATCTGGATCTCCTGATCTAACGAAGATGAACTATTTTCTGTAGGGATATGTTAAAGACCAGATGCATAAAACTGCTCGCACAATAAAACAGGACATGAAACAGACCCTTTAAAGTTTTAGTCAGTCATAAAATAAATATCCTGAAACTTAATTTAACAGTTCTTTTTTGTTTTGCAGGTTTGTTCTTAGTTTTTATGTGTTTTTTTTTCTGGAACTATTAACGATAATAATAGTGCATTTTTAATATTTACCCTAGCGTAAAATACTGTTCAAATTGTTTTTCCAAAGCTACTCAGTTCATAATTTTATTTTTTTTTTTAATCTCGGATTTATTATATTATTATTATTACTAAGAATAAAGTGAAGAGGAAAACCTATTATGCACATTGATAGTTAGAACCACAACACATATAATAAACATTTAGTTATTGCTGTGAAATAATACACTGTCCAGGCGACGTTTAAATACGGACAAGTTCGGCGCACACACAACATCTGGGGGTAAACTGTTCCAATAATTGAAAGTCCTGTTACTTATAAAATGCAGGCGATGTGAAGTCCTGAATTGTTCCTTCCTTATTTTAAATGGATGACCACGTAGGCGTTCATCATTGCTTAAGACCACAAGGGGCACGTCAGCCGACGCTGACTTAATGTTGGCAGACTAAGTATTTTGAGACGGTCATCATGCACTTTTTCCAGAACATCACAGTCACGCAATAGCCATGGGTTCCAGACTGGGTAAGCAAAATTCCAGGATTGGGCGAATGTAAGTGGTGAAAAGCCTGCAAGCGATGCGAGGACTAGGATTTTTAAAAGTCTTTTTTAACAAAAATATCGCGCAATTTGCTTTCTTTGCAATATTTGATACATGTGGAGACCACGCAAGATCGTTAGTTACTGTCACACCAATTCAAACCGGGATTGTTCTTGCCAACATGCGTCACAGAGCACTTTTGATCATTCAGCGGCAATAGCCAAGTTGAACACCACTTGGAAATAGCATTCAAGTCTCTCTGCAATACGTCCGCATGTGTTGAAGGATTCCCAAATAATTTAGTGTCATCAGCATAAGCGCTCACATGACAATCAATTTAATATATTATTTCCACATTACATTATACTTAATTCGTCTCGGTAGACTTTTCACGTTCAGATAAAATTGAAAGGAGTAACTAATTTAGGTATAATATACAGGGTGTTCCATTTCAGTTTTTCATGAAAATTAATATTTTTCAGCTTTTCTCACCCTGTATAAATGATTCTAACTAACTTCAAGACAAGCAACAATAAAGTGACTAATAAAATTGATAAATGACATAAAATTACAGCTGTCAGGGCATTTTTGTCGAAAAGTTTCAGTATAGACCATAACAACCTTATATTGGACGTTTGAGTATATATTGCGCCATAAATAGATACTCCCTCTATTTATGGCGCAATATACAGGGTGATCCATTTAATTTGATTTCCCACATATCTATTTACCTGGCATATTTGAAAATAGTTTTAAATTGTATATTACGTTGACACACTATTTCGAGAATCTGTATTGATAAAAATTACACCTAAATGACAAATACAGAAATAGGAAGTTTTAGTGAACCATATTTATGAATTCCTCTCCGGAATAAAATATATTTTCCGTCAGGTAATTATTTATTTCAATTTATTAGCAGAGATCGTCGCAATTTCCAATTTTCTCTATCTTTACTAAGCTGATTCAGCAGAGTTTTTTGATATCAAAGTGTATCATCTGCGAATAAGATAAAGTCTCCGCCATCCATGGACAAGGTAAAACTATAAATATCGGGAATAGCAATGGTCCCAGTACCGAGCAATGAGGCACTCCCCTGTTTACAGGTTCTAGGCAGTGTTATCAACTACCACATACTGAAACCTATCCGTGGGATATGACATTAAGTCCAATAGGTCACAATATCACAATATTCAAGTTTATTCATTAAAAATTCAACATTTACGCATTTAAGTCTTCCGAGAGTGCCAGATAGATCTTGTGCTTTAGTGTTTAAAATTTAAATTATATTTACTTTGCGACACTTATTGACAAAGTTCGTTCTTAAAAATAACTAGTGTTTCTGAATGTGTTTCTGAAAAACGCAACCCAAGCGAGCTGATATATTTATCAAAAGGGTCACTGTCTTGTAGAAGATATTTCAAAGAGTTGGGAATTTTAACATTGACATCATTATATATTTATTCATTACCTGTATACGTACACAAGCATAATATATAAACAGAAAAGAAAATACGCACATAACTACAATAAACGGGCGAAAAATGATTTTACACAGCCATTTTCAAGATTTTCTGTAGCACAACAGCATCCCACATACGTCAGAATTAAATGTTATAACAAAATTGCAAAGATCGACCAGAGCTTATAGGACGAAAAGGTTAAATTACCACTGTTAATAAAAAAAACTAAAATCACTATTAATAGCTAAATGTTACTATGCGGTAGACGAATTCTATAATGACGACTCACCTCTGTAGTGTATTAAATGTTAATTCTAAAGTGTGTTAATTTAATACATTGCATTATTTTTGTGTGCGTATTTATACTAATATTTGTTTGGTGAATGCCTAAATTTGTTATGTATATATTTGTTGGTTTACATTTTATTTATACTTAGAATCTATCATAAAATGACGTGCATATAATGTACAACGTAACAGTAAAATGCGAAATAAAGAAACATGAAAACAAGAAAAATGACAAAACTGTTTGTGCTCAAAGCTATTCGCTACCAAAACTCCACATTCGAAGTTGCAAAAGTAGTTAAAATGTTATGAATTTGTAATCAATGAGTATGAAAAGATTGACATCAGGAGAATAATAAATTCGTTTCACTTAAAAAATGAAATAATTACATTGGACAACCACTCAAAAAAAAAAAACGAAAAAGTACAAACGTTCAAACAATAATAAAAAGCAGTTTCAATAATATATCTCTTTGTTTAAAATTTGTTTTTGTCGAAATCGCTTCAAAACGAAATCTAACGGCATTTCACCATATCATGGTGGCAAATAAAAGCGTTTGTAGCAAAGTATCACTTTTAATATGAGAGTTGTTGAAACTCTCTTGCAAGAGGGAATTGTGAAAAATGGGGTAAGTGCGTCGCAAATGTGATTTGAAGTAGTAGAAATAATGGGGGAAGCTGGTAACACGCTGGACAACGCTGTGGGGCCCCTTATTATTTCTCTGCACTCGAACCACTATAGTACATCTGACTATTCTGAAGATATATCAGATTCCAGATTGTGAGAGTCAGCAATCGACCTGTCCGTCACTGCGACCCAGAGGATATATTGTGACTCTCTCCATAGCTACAGTGTGTCACCCGGGTTCGTCTATCAGACCAGACTTGATACCTTCGATAGCGACTCCTGATGGAAAAGCACTCTGGATAGGCATTCAAACTAGCATAATGTGTATGGATGTTTCCTCCTCCTGCAGAATCTGCATTCAATATTTTCTTCCACTCCCATTAGGTCCATTGTTCTTACAACCTATTTTTGTGGCTTAGCAGGTCTCTTGTAAATTTAGCCGATGGGCCTCGGAGTTGGCCTGTCTTTGTCCTGGCATGTCTGCCCACGATTCCCGGGATTCTCTTCATTTCCATTACGTGATGGCTGACTTTGCAACGGGTTTGGCTACCCCACTGAAGGGGTTTTGGTCCGATCATACACCTTGACGAGCGTTCACGGGCTATTTCGTCGACGCTTTCGTTACCTTTGTGGAATTCGTGCCCTGGTTCCCACGATAGCGTCACTTGCTATGTTATGACAATCCAGAACTATGTTATTTTGCTGGATTGCGTAGTTTTTATTGCCGTTTGGCTGTAGTTACATTGTTTTATTACGATTTTTTTTAATTTCTAGTTCTCTTGCACAATGTTCTATTGCGGTAATTTCAGCTTGGAATGCTCGTGCTAACTTACACATTGCTATGAAGGTGTATTGTAGATAGTAGATTTTTTTTAAATAATAATGTTTATTAAAATTTATCTATTTACATAAAATTCTTAGTTCGATATAAGTTTTTATTTACTTATCTAGGAATAATTAGTATATTAATTACTATATTCATTGTCATAATAAACTATGGTTCGCCCATCGATATACCGTTTTTGCGACATAATCCGGTATTAAATTTTGGTAAATTTTTATGATGGTCTAACGGCAGGCCTACCTCGCTTGGGTTTCTCTCTGTAACTCTTAATAAATAGATTCGCAATTCCAGGATGATGTTCCAGAGCCGTACTTCGGTACTTCGTGCATACAAATGCTGAAAGCATTTGTATGCACGAAGACGGATTTGTGTAGATTTTCATAGGTGACATTCCTCGATTATTATTAGTCAATTCAGTGCAAAATCCATTCTTACTTTAAAATGTTCATTATAAATATAAATGAAGGAGTAAATTTAGCTATAAACCAATGTTATTATTAATTCTGGCACTAGTCGACTTCGGTAAACATTTTCTTCTTCGACGACATGTTCTACACATGTTTTCCAACTAGAAGCAGATATTTTTTGTCTACTTCACTTCTAATTAATTCTATTGTTTCTTCTTAAACTGGGTTTCAGCTGTCCCCATATCACTTCTATCGGATAAAAATTGCAGTGATGTTGTGGAAGACGGACAACTTTGAATCCCCGCTTCATGGCCAACTTGTCCACGTTATACTTCTTATCAAACGTTTCCGTCTTAAGAGCTTCGAATAACCGCTTCTTTGTAAAGGAATTTTCAAAATACATATTATTTTCGGTATTTTTTCCGTTGTGCAGAATGGTAGCTGGCGTTGTCCATCACGACAACAGTGTTCGATGGAATATTGGGACGCAATTTTTTAGAAAACCGTTCTTCAAAAATGTCTGCTGTCATGTTTTCGTTGTTGTCAACCTTTGTTTCTTTGACGTTTTTTGCAGGATGCAACCAAGCAGGGAATAATCAAGCCGGCCATTAGAAGATTGGCCCGTCGCGAAGGCGTGAAATGAAGTTCCGGATTGATTTACGAAGAAACTCGTGGCGTTTTAAAGGTGTTTTTGGAAAACGTCATCAGAGACGCGGTAACCTACACGGAGCACGCCAAACAAAAAACGGTAACCGCCATGGACATGGTGTACGCGCTGAAACGACAAGGTAGAATTCTTTACGGATTTGGGTGTTAAATTTTTCGTCGGTCGTGCAGTGTTGCGGAAGCGAAAAAACAAAAAAACTATCCAACCAGCTTCAGAGCCCGCATGTAGTGTGATACGTTTGGCCTGCGAAACTGGCATATCCAACGAACATATCCTGCTGTTACCATCAGTCAATTCTTTGTTGACGGTATCGTGACTATCAAACCAGGACTCATCTAAATATATGATTTGTCTGTTTTTAGCACGAATGTCTTGAATATCTTGAATATCTTGTCCTCCACTTGTCCACCACCAAGCTCCACCAATCAACCAATAGCAAACTGGGAAAACATCGATTATTAATCAATTATCTACATAAGATTTTGTATTGCTTTCCTAGTAAAAAAAATGGAGTCATTATGTTAGACCCTTAAATTGGAAATCAGTTTAACCTTTCTGGGCAAATGGGCAAATTTAAATTGAAATCGACCTACCTCAAGTAGGGACTGTTTTAGGAAGTTTTCTTGTCGACTAACATCTTAAATATGATCCTGGCTTGTGATATAGGTTATAAAAACGGTGTATCGTTAGGCGAACTTTACCTGTAGTGACGCCGTTGTTACTTTCATTCACCAAACTCGTCTTTCTACTGTATGCAAATTAGAGTGACCCTAATTCAGTAACGAAATGTGTAATTTTTAAACACCGATATACGGAATTTATAGATACTATCATTGCAATTTATCTGAACTTTAATCGTTGCAAATTTACATTTTGGTACTAGATAATAATTATAATTTTTCGACAGGCAAATTTTTACTGAAAATGTTTTTCTGTAGAGTTTCCTAACTTTAGAATATCACGTTTCGGCGTAATGAGTACTTAAAATAATTATTATTCAATATCGTGGTGGTGATTGTTTCAAGATAAGAAAATGGGGAATATTTTTCGAAATGTAATATTGTTTTCAATTCAAAATTTTGGCGTTTCTTTATTTCAAAATTAATGCAGGAAGATTCTTTTTCTATTTGATATTCGTTTTTTTTTCGTATCGTTTTTCAGAAGCCAATTTATTCCGTTCCCTTTAATTTGTTTTTATTATACAAATAGGTTATTAATATTAATATTGAAGTTTTTTTCGAGCTTGGGGGCAGCGCCAATTCGGGGTTTTAACATTTTCGGTTTACCTGCCTTTCGCTAATTTAAAACCAATTTGGAGCATCTCCAACAACAAATAGATATAAGGAGCGAATCAATTTGCTGCATACTGCTTACCCTTTGACGATTTTTTTCTATTATAAAACTGTTGCTTTTTTGTATTTGAATTCTTTTGTTTAGGTATTACTAAAACAACAAAACCCAAGAACGCTTGGATTAAACAATCCTACTGTAATTTGCGGTGCTGCGCGAAATATTTTTTTCAAAAAATGGTTTACGATATATAAAGTATACATATTTTCCTTTGCCAATTTTTTTTTCTTTTCGACAATAGTTTATATTCTTAGAAAACAAAACTTCAGAAATTTTGGATATTAAAAAAACCTTTATAATTTTTCAAAGAAACTTCCACAGGCTACTGTAATACTTTTTTGAAAACTTTTGGATTCCTCCTGCTTCGGTTTTTGCTGAGTCGAACTTGCTAACGTTTCGCCAATCATCCTGTTGGCTTCTTCAGAGCTTGACTGAAACTGTCTCGCATTTTACTCTGTACCTGCTTATATATGAGGGGCATAAGCAACGTCTTGGATGATTGATTCCCATATTGGTGACGGGTAATGACTTGAGTCGCGGTTAAGATTGTTATGTTGTTTATAGATTTCTTTAGACTCTCAGTTTATGTGTCTTAGTGTTAAGGCTTTTTCAGGTTCTTTGAGCTTAGTTGATATTTTTCGTTCGGCCTCTCCAATTTATTCTTTGCCGTATATGTATGGAATGCTGTAAACTCCTGGCATCTCAAATGGAATTTTGTCTTTGACGGATCGAAAATGATGAGAGATTTTTCCGTTTCAGTCAAGCTCTGAAGAAGCCAACAGCCAAGCCAACAAGCCAACATTGGCGAAACGTCAGTTAGTTCGACTAAGCAAAAACCGACGCAAGAGGAATCCAGAAGTTTTGTAAAAAGTAAAATTGAAATTCTTGCATGTAATCAATTCTTCTACCAACGAGGGACTATAGAAATTTATAAGCAACCTAACAATCTTAACCGCGACTCAGGTTTTTACCTATCACCAATATAGGAATCAGTCACCCGAGACGGTGTTTATGTCCCTCTTAAACAATATATAAGCAGGTACAGAGTAAAATGCGAGCCAGTTGCAGTCATGCTTTGAAGAAGGCAATAGGATGATTGGCAAAACGTTAGCAAGTTCGACTCAACAAAAACCGACGTAGGAGGAATCCCGAAGTTTTGTAAAAAATAAAAAGTTTGTAGTTAGCATTTTGTTTATTTTGCACTTTTTCCAAGCAAATTGTGCGAGCGGGGATAGAATAACATTTTAATCATTTGGATAGAAATTCATCAATAATTTGAGGAGGAAGATAATTTGCTTAAATAGATAGTTTTAGTTTATTAGCTGCTATTAGATACATTAGTAAGATTTCTTTGACTATTAATTGTTGCAATTTTTTACAATCTTTGCATTATTTTTTGTTCCTATTAATGAAAGCTCTTTATAATTGAATTAGAGTATCTAGTGAAGTGAAAACGCCAAAATCAAAAAAAGTGAAAGTATTTCACTGCTGACTAAAAGTGAACTTTCAGAAATGAAATTAACCAGCTTCTAAAAAAAATACGTAGCTAATACCAAGAGGCTGTTAACTTTAAAATCTAACTAGAAAGTAAGTTCTGAAAAACAGACACCTATTGGATTTTTGCTGATACCTACGTGGCTGAGCGTTCTAAAAAATAAAAAATATGCAAAATCGTATTTTTTAATAATAACGAAAGATTGGATTTATTCGAGCACCTTTCGACACTGACCTCGCAAAACGCTGATCGAATTAAAGATGTCATTAAAAATGCACCTCTTAACAAAGCGCCAGTAATTGGGAGCAACAAAAAAATAAAAAATTGAGTTAATTATACTCGTTGATACTTTTGTCTTTTGGAGTGCCCACAATTTATCCCGGACTTTAAAAGCGACCTTTAATTTTATTTCGTTCGAATGGGAATATTATCCCTGTTTTAAATATTTCTTTCAGCCCTTGTCTAACTGCAACGACGCAAATTTGGTTTTTTGAATAGATTACTACGTCGTTGTGTTTAATAGAGGCAGCGACGTTTAACAAAAAAATATAAGGGAACACAGAGCACTGCGAAGATCAGAGCGGCGCAAAAAAAAGATGGCCGATGCAAAATTTCCGCACTCAATTGTTCGCGATCTCAACTCCTCGGCTGCTCTATTGTCGCGATGAGTTCAAAAAGAATTTTTAATTTCGCCACTTCTTCTAGAATTGAACACAATGTGAGCTGATAAATTATGCATAGGTATGTCGAGAGTTTATATTCGTTTTAACGTTTTTCGACTATGCCGAGGTCGGTAGCGCATATAACTAAACCGCAATTTTGCCTTTGATATAATCGCTCCCGTATTATGGTCCAACACATGTTCGTCATCAATATTTTGCTTCTGACCAACAAAGATATGAATTTTTAAGAAACTTCAATTTTATCAGCAATGTTGCCAATCAAGTCAGGTGTGTTCCCTAATACGGAATTTAATCACTATATTATGGGAAAACAAAATTTTAGTGCTTTCATGCACTTTTACGGTTCGGTTCTCATGCTTGTGACAATATAATGAATCTTCCAGGATTTGTGTCAGTTCCGAAATATTAAGAATTTATTGGGTCTCTTCCTTTTAATCTCAAAACATTTATTCTTCAATTAAGAATTTAATGCGTTTTAGTGTATTTGTTATATTAATCACTATTGACAAGAAAGCCTTGCTGGGTTAGCTGTTAATGAGGATATGCTGATATACGACTAAAACACAAAAAGCAACTGCAAAACCTCCAAAAACAAGGCACTATAAGCTCTGTAATCTCTATCAATTTGACAGTTCTGGTTACGAAAGGCTTGCCTGGCTGAAGACCACGCCTTTTCTGGCTTCATTGGTTCTCATTTGAATACTATAGAAACTTTCCTCTATTCAACTAGGTCGGTATTGCTTTTTTATGAACTCTGATATCTGGATTCATTTCAGTTATTAATTATTGAACAAAGCAAGAATTTTGATTGATGTATACCGAGCGGTTTTCTTTCGACTCTGCGAAAAAATTTAATAAAATCTTAGTAATAAAGAACAAGTTATCCATCATCAAATGTTGTTAATACTTTTAAGATACTAATTTTCGAAAAATCCATGGTTTATACATTAATACGCTAGGGCTGTGGTCGTGAAGTATTTTGAGATGCGACTCAAATTTTGTTTATATTTTTTTAGTACTTGCTGGTGCTAATACCCATTTGCATCAAAATGGTTAAGTTTTAGAAAATTCTAACTCACAAGTTTTAAAACTACAATTGAATTCAATTCTGCTTCATTAAATATTTTTGATATGGTTAAAAACTGGTTAGTTGTTCTCTACAATATGTATAAAGAAATGTCATTTAATAATGTACAGTGATATTTATTTATTAATGAGTTATTAGTAAATTTTGATCTCGGGGGTAGTAGGGTAATTTAAAAAAGGTTTTCAACGTTGCCTTTACCTGTCAAAATTGACACTTTTTAAAAATATTGAAAAAAGTTGTTTCTTTTATACTTTCCTAGAAATGTGCCAATTTTCAATACCCTCGAATAAACTAATTTTCAAAAACTGAATACTTCAATAAAGTATTTTCTTCTAAATTAATCTAAAACGTTCCATTTCAGAGAACATTTTCAAATGCACTTATTGCAATTCAACGAGGTAACTTAATTTTAATTAGCTTTTAATTTTTAAAATGCCTGGGTTTGTCAGTGTATAACTGACAGAGGTTCATCAGTGAAGGTATAAGAATATATCATAAATTTTAACTGTTTAGGTTTGAAAAAAGACTATAGAGGGGAGAGAAAGAAATATACGAATATTTCAAGGTAAAATTTTCAGTTCATCTTTTCTGAAGCAAAAACGCAGGGATTCCTCCTTACCTTGCTTCCAACCAACAAAAATTCTATTCGAGTAACCGACCGCGTGCCTCAAAAAATATCCTGTCATTATTAAGGGCCCAGTTATAAAAAAAATGCACTGTATTTCAATTCGTCTCTCGTCGTTTTTTGAATAAAATTTGTACGGACTCACTCATTAAAAGACGCCCTTCGACCACTTGACGTTTACCTTTTCGAGTGCTTACAACTTCCAAATTTGTCTGCTTATTCTTCTTTCTCGGCCACTGCTTTAGCGTACCTGCTTCTCGAGTTCTGCATTGAATTCACGACGAAACGCCATCCTGCGTTAAAAATAAAAACGTTCTTAAAATGGTTGAGGACCATCCGGATTTTGGTGAGATGTAATGACGATGTGCGTCTTAAAATGGTATAGTAGTGTCTTCTTGGGAATACTTCCTAGTAGCCTTTTTCGAAAATCAATTAGCACGAATTTGGAACCTTTTAATTTGAAGTTTGGCAGGCAAATAGCGTTTAGTCCCCTAACGGAGCCTATTGAAATTGCTGGGGGTCAGCAAGTACTTGTTAAAAATTAAAAATTGTGTTTGCAAGGGTCCAGGAAAGAAATAATTTCTCGAAAATCGCTGATGCGATCAAAAGATTTATTAAACCAAAGCCCATATCAGATTGTGGTCCATACATTTTTACTCTTACTAATTTTTCAAAGATATGGGTGCTACGTGTATTCGCGAAAATCTTGAAAAGGGATTCCTCTTTTTATGAAAATCGACCACAACTAAAAACCTGTATTTAAGTTGTCAGTTTGTTTAACATGCAGATATAGCCCGCATAAATAGCTAAAACAGAAAGAAATGTAAAAAGTGTCTTAAATTTGCAGCTATCGAGTTCAAGTTTAGCAGAGAGATAGAAGTCCACACCCGCATTTAAGTATAAAGTATTTTTTATAGTATTTTTTATCAATTTTACTCTAATAGCCACTTCGAATATTTTTTGAATTATATAGAGGGTGTGCTGTTTCTTAACAAAAAAATCTAATAATCCGAAAACTTTCCGTTTTTTTTTTGGGTAAATTATTGTTCGTAAATGAAAAACGGCAAAACATGGAATAATTTGGTTTAAACGGTATCGTAAACTATATCGAGAGCTACAATTTTCTATTTACAGTTTTCGTCCATAATACAGGGTGTGCGAGATTTTCGAAAAGATATCAATTAAAATTGTTGTTACTGGTACAAATTTTTATATTTACTAAAGTTTGCTATCATTTTGGATTTTAGCGAGCCGTGAAAGGCACTAAATTACATTTATTTTGCTATAGTACCATAGTGGTACGAGAGAAAAACAATAGACTCCTCAAGGTCAAGCGGCTTCTTTGAAATAGAAAGCAGTGGCCTCGCGCATCGACGAGATTGCGAAAGCATTCCTGTTCATCATGGCAATGGTCATCCTACAAGTTAATTTGATGTGTATCAATGCATTTGATTGAGTTGACTGTTACTTGAAGATAATCCATTACATACGTAATTTAATTAAAACAAACACTTGCTTTAAGATTAATAAAAACACATGTTTATTGCTTTGACAATTGTTTCGGTACACTGTACCTTCTTCAGAAAGAATCTCTAAACTGAGTTTAGAGATCCTTTCTGAAGAAGGTACAGTCTACCGAAACAATTGTCAAAGCAATAAACATGTGTGTGGCAATCTTAAAGCAAGTGTTTCTTTTTATTAAATTACGTATCAATGCATTGATGCCCTGAGAAATGGCAAAAGTAGAAGTTCTTCAAAGGTCTACTGCCTTTATACGCAGTTGTTTCATTGGAGTAAAAATATTTTAGTAAATAATGTTTTAAAGGCGCTTCCTCATTAAACGTTTCGTCTTTCTTGACAACGAAGCTGAGATTCTCCGAAATTTATAGAGAAACAGCTGTTATATATTGGCATAAAAAAAAATTACATTACATAAAAATATCTTAATTGTTAAAAAAGAAAGAGTTTAGTCGGAATTTAAGTTGGGTATCACCTAGCCTTATTGGATTTCAATTTAGAGAAAAACAACTTTTTTTATTTTAATTCGTCATTGAAATTAAAAAAGAACTATCTCAAACTATGCAATTATATATTTTTTTAAAAGGTTGGATTAATTTAGGCAAAACAGCTTATTTGGAATTAAGCGCTAGTATCCTTGTTTTTTTTTTTTCATTTTTATTTTGTTTTACTTAGTACGAGAATAATTTAGGGAAAATGGCTTTCAAATTGTTGTTTACTAATTAAGTTAAATTTAAATTGTTCAAAAAGTTCATCTCCTTAAAACACTTTATGCTTAACAAATTAATTTTAATATATCCTGGGCTAGTACAGAAAATTCGAAAATGACTTCAAAGTGTATCCCTGGGTCTAGGGTCCTTGTGGAACACGAAACTCGATTCGACAAAAAGCGCATGTGTGAAACAGTTCGCAGTTTTGAAACTTTGGGCCGACTTTGCGTCTTAATAACCAAAGCGCAAACGATAATATCCCCAGTCGTGTCCGACATTCAATCCTGTTGAATCCTGCGGGATCGTCGGGAAACTTTGGCAAGTTCGTGAAAAGTTTGCGTGAAGAGAAGCGACTTCAACTTCGAGCGAATACACGGTAAGCAACGTTTTCCGTTGATTCGGGCGGAAAATTCAATATAAAATTCAAACGGCATTTTTTTGACTATTTACAAAATAAAAATTTAATTTTAGAATACCTACTGGGACTTTTCTAGCGATTATTTCCGATTATGTTCGATAATTTTCACTAACAGTTTTTACTTAAATTTGGAAAAACCGGGACCTCAATGGAAAATGCACTCGGGAACTAAAATAAAAAGAACTGACGAAAATCATCTTGGCTAATGAGAATTAAATTAGGCTAAGAATTGGTTCCAAATAACCGAAATTTTAAACATAAGGTTTTTGTTCAGAAATCATAAAAAATAATCCAAAAAGGTAAAATTGCGTTTTGAAGCGGAAAGAGGAAAACAATGCAAATTTTGAATATTTCCAAGATTTGAGTTTTGTAAATTGACGAATATTAATTTTAGTTAATATTAATTTAAATAAATAAATAAAAATGTGAATAAGGCGAAGTTGTGTAGGAATGGTTTCTTGTTGTTGTTTATTTTCAGGTTTTTTGGTTTCAAAAAATATGATAAATTCTTTTTCACATTCTATATATGTCGTAATAATTTAAATGATAAAAAGTCGAACAAACGTGTTATTATTATTTGTTATTATAAATATTTCAATGTTTTCATTAAATACATCATCATTTCTTTTGCTGTGTCGAAATTGCTGACGTTTCGCCAATAATCCTGTTTGCGTCTTCAGAGCTTGACTGAAACTGGCTCGTACTATGTACCTGCTTATATATTGTTTGAGGGGGGCGGAGCTAAATGAGAGGCGTAAACATCGTCTCGGATGACTGATTCCCAAATTGGTGACAGGTAGAGACCTGAGTCGTGGTCAAGTTTGTTAGGTTGTTTGTAGATTTCTTTAGACTCTCGGATTTTTCGTTGGTAGAAGAACTGATTACATGCAAGAATTTTAGTTTTATCGAATAAAATTTTCCGCCCGGTTTCATGAGTGTGTTCGGCAACAGCTGATGAGTTTATTTGTCTTAGTCGCAAGGCTCTTTCGTGTTCTTTGAGCCTAGTTGATATTTTTCGTCCGGTCTCTCCAATGTATTCTTTGCCGCCTATGCATGGAATGCTGTAAATTCCTGGCATCTCAAATGGAATTTTGTCTTTGACGGACCGAAGACGTTGAGAGATTTTTGGACAAGTGGTAAATCTGGTTTTGACGTTATACTTCTTTAGAACTTTTGATATGTGGTCAGTGATGTTTTGAATGTAAAGAAGACCCACAGTGGCAAGTGTAGGATTGCTTTCGGCATCATTGCTATTGGAAGGTTGTGGTGAAGTGTATTTTTTGATGGAACGCTTAATATCTTTAATGTGGAAATTATTAGAGAGAAGAGCAGAGGTAAGGTCAGCAATTTCGACTCAGCACAAACCGACGCAGGAGCAATCCAGAAGTTTTGCAAAAAGTATTACAGTAGCCTGTGGAAGTTTCTTTGAAAAATTAAATACATCATTCTTGGAGAGATGATCCACTTCCTATGTGATATGTACTTCTTCCAATTTCATAATTCCATGTTCCAAATTGTGAATAATGAGTGAATGGATAATAACAGATTTTTTTCCCATTAAAATAATTTCGAGGAAAGTCAACAATGATCAGAAAGTTTACAATATTTTGCAAATTTATTCCATGTTTTTACGTCGATTGCTGCACGAAACGTCCACTTCGTACGTGTTTACGAAATATCGCGCATCTAGGACGACGTGCGACAACCTGTAAAGATAGAATAATGTTTCGGAATGGAAGTAAATAAATCAAATTTTCTAAATCCTACGCTCGCTGCGCTTCGACAGCTAAGAGATGTTCAATTCGTAAAAATAATTACCCTGTCAAGAAAATTTTATAAGATGAAACAGATCGAACAAGTGGAACAAACCATCGATCCTTCCAGGAAAGCAGTAAAAACAAAATTATCAACAAACGTAGAACTGTTTAGAATTTTCTTTCCATATTATGTGATGGCAATTTTTTGATTAATTAATTTTTTGTCTTCAAATCGTCTAAGTCTAAGTGCCTAAGTGTCTAATTAGTCGTTATTTCAGATTTGTAACGTTCTCCTCAGTTGGAGAAATTCAAAATCACATCAAAATTAATAAAATTAATAAATAAAAAGTACATAAATCTTAACATTTAAAGGTTTAACCATGGAAGAGATGTGTATGTAGTCTTCATACGTCTTTTTACTTCTTTCATATTAGTTTACAGTTTCTGCTTAGTGTGGAATGCTGGTTTTTGATGTTTACATTACAATCGTTAGGTGAAGATCAGCATGTATGATGATGACGTATTCATGCATTTTTATATATAAAAAAGAATTTTACATTAAATTATTCTGGAGGAAGACCAGGTTATGTCTTCTCTTTTGATTATAAATTCTTGCTTCTAAGAAAATATCTTCCCAAATGAAAGCAAAATGGCTTCTCTGTAAGAAAAAATGTTGGCAATTGTTATAAGTATATTGCCAATACTTTTGAAAGTAATAGAAGAATGAATTATCGAATGAGGGAAGCTATTGAGCGATTTTGTATGTTACTGCCATGTGAAGCCAGGATTCAGCTGCAGTAAATATAAATGGGATACCATTATTGCCGCCTAAGCACTTGATCTATTAAGTTATGAATTCCTAATAGCAATTGTAACACATACTCACAGATTATGTCAAAATATTAAAATTAAAATCAGAGCAGCAACCTTAGGTTAATTTTTGATTCTGAGCTAAGATTTAAAGTTGACGTGAACCAATGTATTCTCCATATGTATATTCTAATGTTAATAGTATATTATAGAAAACGTTTGATAAAGAATATTTTAGTTTTGGAGCTGACCTATGATCTTTTTTAACTTGAATTTCAGTTCCCGTTTTCATGGAAAATTGGTTATTAGACTTAGCTATAGTTTCTAATTAAGCAAAACTTGCAGCAAATGAACTGTTGTTATTATTATTGTTCTCATTATTATTTTCTAAATAAATGTGGTGGGAAATTATAACTTGCCTCTTTCATACTCAAACTATTCATGTTGTTAATACATTATATACAGCATACATTTATTTAAAATTAACTTTTGTTTTAATTTGGAAGACTATCTAAAGTGTCAAGCACAATATCAACACACTGAATCAAACCATATTTGTCGACTGTTTTGGAGCTAATCAATCTACATAATGTCAAATAGTTCGCCGTTTTTCGAATGATCAAACTAACGAAAACTTAACAAATAATATTGTTGACGTTTCAGTGGGAGCTCCTTTAATACATTACTTTTAACGCGCCACCAAAAATGTATTGACTTGAATAAAATGAATGAATACACGAATTTAAAGGCACATAATTTTGTCTTCAAAATACTGTCTGATCATTGGCCGACTTCACTGAATCATACTTCCAAATTCTTGATAAATCTGTGCACTCCGGATCGAAGCATAAGCCTTGCAATAGCATAGCTTAATAGGTGTTTCTTCAATATTATATTTGAAAGACAGGTTTGTGAAGTTTGTGGACTGTTGGTGGATCATCGCTAGCTTTACGATAAGTATTTCTGTTTTTAGAACGCATTAAAAACTTTTATCCGAGTTGAATTCTTCTATAAGCTGATTTATTCAATTAACAGTTATTTTAGCCTATTGAGGTCATTGGGATACAATCAAGATAGAAGCTGTTTTTCGTGCACCTCTTTGTATAGTTTTGCGCAAGATACGAACCAAAAATATTTACTTAAACGAAGTTCCCACATTGGAATTAAGGCATATGCAGATGCGCTTCTGGTTTATATTTGTAAAATTCTCCATATTTTGTGGAAAATGAAACCTCGTCCCGCTAGATGTGATTTTCTACTCCTGAGATCCATAAATATTTCTCATTTAAAATGGAAAATTTAATATAACATGGAATTGGAAACACAGCATTTTTATATACGAATTACTTGTTTAATATTTTAGTTACTACCATATCCGAAATTAAGATTTCAGAAAGGCATTGATTTCATTCTTCCCTAAAGTAAATGCATAATTTTTTTGCATTTTTAAAAGCTGTAAATTCTAATATTTCAAAATATTTGTCATACAAATATTTTTTTACTTATACTGCTTTATTACCTTTCAGCGAATTACAAATTTGGGTGCCAAGGAGCAGTGTAAAAAAATACTTTTTTAGAACATGTTGATAAGTATGAAGGTCTGAAGCTAGCATAGCATAGCAAAGAAATATTAGTAATACACAAAGTTCTGGTCAATAGTCTATGTAATTGTTTTCTGGTTAATGTCGCGTTTCTTCTTTGTACATTAAAAATATTTTTTTTATTTTGATCAAACAGTAGCCTTAATTTACATACATACATAATACATAATACAGTGTGTATTGCATCCTGAGAATACATCTGTATTCAATTTATTTATTTTTTTTGAACAGAAAATTAGAAAAAACTGAAATTATTGGTTATTTTAATTTGACATTTGTATTATCTAAATGCTGGATAAAGGAAATAATTATTTAATAAAATAAATAAATAAAACATACATTTTTTAAATTTAAGATAAGTTCGCATTTAATTATGAAAGAATAGATTATGCGATTATTCTTATTATTGTTATATTTCCATTCAGTGTTACCCAAAGCGTATAAGACACAAAGGAAGATCGCGTATGCTGTTAGGAATGCGTCTGTTATTTGTAAAGTACTGTCATGGCGGTTTAAAGTAATGCCTCACACTGAAAATACTACAGTAGCTTGTAACGGATAACAGCGCTTTATTTATATTTAATTTTTTTTTCACATTTTACCTTTCAAACCTTTCCGTTTTCGTGGCTGGACACAATCACTAGAGGCGTTGAAACTCGTGTACGCTTTTTAACATTGCCACTAATGGGAGTTTTCCGCTCTATCTTATACTCTTTGGTATTGCCGATGAATGTTTGTCCGTAATATTATACACTCAAACAAGTTGATTGAATTAGAGTAAAACTGATTCAAAAACTTTCTCTTAAATTTGAGGTAACAAAGCATATTGTGTGAGAATCATTATATTTTTAGGCTTTCGAAAACGGCCAATTTCATACCACAGCAACTCCTACTTAATCATAAATGATACAGGAGGAAGTCGAGACCGCAATCTTGTGATACTTACGGCACTGTGCAAACATGTTTAAATAATTAATTGATTGATCGGCATGGTTGTTTGCGACCTTTTTCAACATTGCGTGGTAGTCGGATAAAATATTCATACAGCTAACTTATATTGGTTCTAAAGGTTACGATCTCGATAGCACTAGAGATTGTATATTGGTATATTCTGTTTGTAGAGTTCGCCGAACAATATACCGTTTTTACAACCTTTTATGGTTTTGACTTCAGAATGAGTTCAAGACCCGCCTGTTGTAAAGCGGAAGGGACCATTCTTTTCGGCACGTGTACCACAAGCCAGGCCCGTATTTAAGATTATAGCCGACAGAAACTGTGCCGTGCGAACTATTGCATTTTAAGAGTAGGGACATTTTCTTTGATTAAACTGTTATAATAATTCATATTATTTTGCCTTTTATAAATTTTCCTAAAACTGTCCCTACTTGAGGTTGCTCGATTTCAAGTTGAATTTGTCTATTAGATGGGCTAACCTCCTATATTAGAAACACATTAGAAAGTTTAAACTGATTTCCAAATTAAGTGTATGACATAATGACTAAAAAATTTTCCTAGAAAAGCAATACAAAATATTATGTAGATAATTGATTTTTAATGGATCTTTTCCCAGTTTGCCATTGATTAATTTGTGCTGTCAATTTTATGAAACAGAATTTTCTTACCTGTCGTAGCTTGGGAGTTATTTCTATTCCGTCTTGTGTTTGTAATTAATAATTACAAACTTACTGTTATTCAATTGTTTTTCACGAGTTTGTGTGCCATTTTTATTGAGGTACCATTTACATTTTATTGCAATATATTTCTTACCAAATACTAACATTATTTAATTTTGTTAGTCACTTGCAATGTCCAGCGACGAAGAAGTTGAGATTGTGGTCGATTACGTAATAATCATTGCTGATGAACATCCATCAAATTCAAATGGATCAGAGACTCGGACACATTTGCCGGTTGCTGTCCAAATTCTAATTTTTCGGTACCTGACATAGTTGCGAATGGTGTCCAAGAAAGGAAAACGCGGAAGGATCGTAGGGTCCCTAAAAGTCTACTTGACATGCACCACGGTGGATATAAAATGCATATCAGAAGAATATTTTTTTAACAATTAAAACTTTACGTGCAGAGTTGCATAGTGTTTTGAACAATAAGTGTTGAAAAAGAAACCATCAATAAGAGACAAGTTTTGATGAAATCAAGGAGAATTTCCGAGCGGAGGACAAGATATTTGAGAGAAATCCAATAAATTCGTGCTAAAAACGTCTCCATCATATATTTAGATGAGGCCTGGTTTGATAGCCACGATATCGTCAACAAAGGATGGTAACAGCAGTCAATGTTCGCTGGTTGGGTAGATAACGCTTTGTTGTTTTCTGCAAAAGATGTCAAAGAATCAAATATTGACTACAACGAAAATATGACAGCAGACATCTTTGAAAAATAATTTTCTGAAAAAGTGCTTCCCAATATTCGGCCAAACAGTGTTGTGATGTACAACGCACAAGCGGAAAAACTACCAAATTCATCATCGACTAAAGAAGTCATTCAATTATTTTTCTTGAAAATGATATGAATTTTAAAAATTCCTACTCAAAGAAGCAGTTACTGGCAGTTCTTAAGGCGGGAACAGTTGATAAGAAGTATAATGTGGACAAGTTGATCATGGAGCGGGGATTCAAAGTTGTCCATATTCCACCAAATGACTGCAAATTTTAATCTGATATTACTGACATGGGGACATATCTAACCCAGTTTAAGAAGAATAAAATCATGTCATCGAAGACGAAAATGTTTACAGAAGTCGACTAGTGCCAGAAGGTGAGTGAGAATAACTTTTTTTTAAATATTCTAACATTGTTTTATAGCTAAATTTACTCCTTCATTTATATTTATAATAAACATTTTAAAGTAAGAATGGATTTTTTCCTACATGGACTAATAATAATCGAATTATCTCACCAATCAAATCTGGAACGTCATTGTGGAATTGCCAACCTATTTATTAAGGGTTACAAAGAGAAACCCAAGCGAGGTAGGCCTGCGGTTCGACCTTCATAAAAATTAACCACAGTCAAATACCGGACTATGTCGTAAAATGTAACAAAACCTCGTTGTACATGCCAACAGGACAATCTATCAACTATTTCTACCCATTCAAGAGTTTGGCATTCGGATTTGTTCATTTCTATCAAATGCAGGTAGGAAAACTCCTTTTAGGTGTATTTCGATAGTTTGACCATTGCTATCCGTTTAAAAATAATAGACAAAAAATAAAAGGATGGCATGTGTATGGGATATACAAAAGTAATTGGTAAAAGATACACCGGGGAAAAAAAAGTCTAATGCTCATGGATATGGCAATCGGGCATTGTTTTTTTTTTATGACAACTTATTTACCATTTTGTTTAATAAGTTGTATGTTTTTTCATTTCAATAAGTGCTAGTACATTATCTATGACGAATTATCATGTCGTATAAACAATAACAATTTTTGCAGCTTCAAATATAACCAATCAATACTTGGTGACAAATTAAGCTATACTAAAAGGTAAGCCTTGAAAATTAAAAATCCATTTTTATGAGACCTTGATCTTTTGCCCCTGTAATCTTCATATAATATTTGGTAAATAGAAAATGCAAAAGTATTACCGGTTTATTTCGAATCGCCAGGATCTTCTATTAAATTAAATAAATATAAACATAGATTTTATTCCTGTTATTACGAAATGTTTACATACGTCGGAAGATATTACATATAAAAGCTTTTAATTTTCATATATATTTAAATGCAATAAGTAAATACCTCTTATAAAACTTTTGCATTACTCCTGCATCGGTTTTTGTTGAGTCAAACTAGGTAACGTAACGGTAATACTTTCAGTCAAGCTCTGAAGAAGGCAACAAGATGATTGGCGAAAAAAAGTATTACAGTAGCCTGTGGAAGTTTCTTTGAAAAAAAAAACCTATTCTATTAAATATTTTATTCACATTTTATACTTGACTAATAAAGATAATCGCATGTATTATGATCAAGGGTTTTTGCTGAGTTTCCCAGGCTTTTTTTGTGAGTTTCCACTGGCCTGCTTCGTTTCCTTTAATAATTTAACTTGCTGCCGTTTGGCCACTCATCATGTTTGCTTCTTCACATCTGAAATGAAACTGGTTTTAGGGGGGCAAAACTAAAGGAGGGACATGAATATTGTCTCGGATGACTGATTGGTGAATGGTAAAGACCTGAGTCGTGGTTAAGGTTGTTTGGATGTTTAGCGATGTCTATGGATTTTCGGATTTTTCTTTCACCGAAGAAGCCATTACACACAAGAATTTTGAAGTGTTGCAATACCATGCTGCAAACTATCCCAAACCGAATTTTGTTTGATGGATAGATCGAAGATGTTGAGAGGTGTTTGGACAAGTATTAAATTTAATTTAATAAGGTTTTTTGATATGTGGTCAGCAATGTTTTGAATGTTAGGAAGGAGTACAATGGCTAGTGTGGGGTTGCTTTCGGGTTCATTTTCTTTGGGAGGTTATAGCGAAGTGTATGTAATTGTAATGGAAGGCTTAATATGTCCAGTGTCGAAATTATTTGAGAGAAGAGCAGATGTGAAGGTGTTGTAATTCTGGGCCCAGTGATCACGGTTGAGATAGTTTTGTGGCTGTATAAACAACATCGTTGATAACGGATGTCTTATGGGCCGCATGGCGGTGTGACAATGCATTAATAAGAATATGAGATATAAGAATGGGTAACCACTATTAGTTTCTGTTTCAATGGTAAAAAGTATATTTTTGACCATGAGGCCAAATAACAAAAGTGTCATCAACGTAGCGTCTCCATAGGCTTGGCTTTATGTGGAAAGTGTCGCAGATAGAAGATTCTTATTCATTTGATCTTTTTCTTCATGGGTATGATGAATTCTTTCTCGAAATAAATCAAAATAAGATTTACGAAAACTTTTGTAAGCAGATGAGGTTTTGATATAGAAATAGGTATTTCCGTATCCTTTGGAAGTTTTTTTGAAAGTCGGATTATCGTATTTAAACATTTAAAACAGTTTTCCGATAAGCTTCCTTTCATTGGAATGAACATCGATGATGTATTGGTTATTGAACTAATATTGTATTACTGTTGATACTATATTTAAATATTTTAATTACCTTGCTTAAATATCGCCCAATTTATATATGTTTAATTTCATCGAATTGGACGACAAACACAGCTTTTCCTAAATTTCCAAATGAGTTTATTAATTATAATAATTTTACAATATAACCTGTATTCCTGAATATCAATACACTCGTATCAAAAAAAGCTATTAAAATTACCCACACAATTTTAAAGTGCGCAAGCAAATTTTCCTAGGATTTAATCGACTCCGTGGTTTTGTTTACGACGAAGCAACAACTCTAGCGGAGCAGACCATTATTTTCTAATTTGATCCGGCAAATTTGAATAAGTGAACACGTTCTTGCTTAGGCACCTATTGTTAAATGCTCGCACTTGTAGTTTCACCATATATAAATCTACTTCTGCGCTATTCCTGAATTTGTAAGACGAAATCTGTTTTTCATTCACTAGCCATTTCGAAAATTGTTTGTTCTAGCTCATAAAATGTTATCCATCTTCCTATCGAGAAAATTAAAAAGTCTTGCGGAAAGAGATAATCCGTAGAATAAAGGTAGTAGTTAGTTTTTGGGTACATTTTCGCAAAACAACATGAATACATTTACAGACATAACCGTCAGAATTGACAAACGTCAAAATTCAAAGCGTGGGAAATATCTCTGAAACATCCGATTGCTTCCAAACCCGTGCGGTAAAATCTCGGAAATGTCCGAAGTGGCTCGGAATCATGGGAAACGAAACTGACGTGGTAAAGTGACTCTTCCCGCTCGCTAGATCTGTGTGTAATTAGGTATTTTATAGACGGGAGTAGAAAACCACTTTTGATAAAGTAATTAGAGTCAGTTATTCGGATAGAGGTGCAAGCTATTAGAATAGGTCACAAACGTAATATTAACTAGTCATGACTATGCGCAATACAGAATGAAACTCCAGTCACCAAAATAGTATATTATGCAACAAGTGCGGTAAACGGCATTTGACTCACGAGTTTATTTGACACGAGCGGAGCGAGTTTTTAATAAACGAGTGAGTTAAAAAGTTTACCGAACGTGTTGCACACTATATTTTTTCTACGACCGTTAGTTTTTAGGTACATTTTCGCAAAACAACACATATTCACATTCACTGACATGACCGTCAGAATTGACAAACCTCAAAATTGAAAGCGTGGGAAACATCTCCGAAATCATCCGATCGCTCCCAAAAGCGTGCGGTAAAATCCTGGAAATGTCCGAAGTGGCTCGGATTCATGGGAAACGAAACTGACGTGGTAAAGTGACTCTTCCCACACACTAGATCGGTGGGTAATCAGGTATTTTAGAGACAGGAGCAACAAGTGCGGTAAACGGCATTTGACTCACGAGTTTATTTGACACTAGCGAAGCGTGTTTTTAGTAAACGAGTGAGTTAAAAAGTTTACCGAACGTGATGCACACTATACTTTTTCTACGACCGTTAGTTTTTGGGTACACTTTCGCAAAACACGAATACATTCACTGACATGAGCGTAAGAATTGACAAACGTCAAAATTCAAAGCGTAGGAAATATCTCCGAAAACATCCGATCCGTAAAATCCCGGAAATGTTCGAAGTGGCTCGGATTCATGGGAAATGAAACTGACGTGGTAAAGTGACACTTCCCGCACGCTAGATCGGTGGGTAATTTGGTATTTTACAGACGGGAATAGAAAAACAATATTTTGTTCTCTGATAGTTATGTCATCCGAGATTCCCTTTCATTTTGAAGAATTTAATATAAAGCAAATACTTCTTGAAATATACTACTGTAATTAATAACGAGTACTGAGTACTTCTCAGTATGTTTCATTTGAAGAAAATCGCAATTTTAAGTGTAACATTTAAAGCAGGTCCAAGTAAACCAATTTTTTCCTTTTTATTTGCCCGAATTTGTATCGCGTTGGATGAATATTATTTTAAATTTTAGCCATTAGTGAAATGTTTCAAATTTAGTAGCTGGTAGATAAGCAACATAACCCACAAGTGGAATTGCTGATTGATACAAATAGAGTAGGCAGAGTTAAGAAAAATAAATTATTGGCGGTAACTAGTATACAAATAAAAGCGAGGAAAATTCATTGGAAATAAAGGTTAGAATCGAACAAGCGAGAGCCACATTCATACAGACTGCAAGATAAGTAAATAAAGTATAGAAGTTGTCAACACAATTAATATTAGGGACACCCACAAGTCTTCTTGGATCATAAAGGGAAAAATTGAGGGAACGTGCGGTCAAACAAAAACATCCTGGCTGAAAGGACAGTAGTATGGACAGACAATGCAGATAACAAAAAAGGAGGAGAGTGTGCTGCATTTTACGGCAACATTATCTAGCATCCTCTTATAATTAATAAAATATAACATTTTCTTTAAAAGTTGTTACGGCCCCGGGTAAATGTTTTGCACTGGAAAGCATATTTAATAAAAGCTTATAATGCCTCGTTCTCTTGCTTGGGTCGCTTGCTCGTAGCTTAGTCGCTGTGCTTTCAAATAGATCTTTGAATATACTGCGGTCGGCATTATACGCCTTGAATAGATCGCTAGTGAATTTTTTACCATTTTTCGCTCCGGGCTTTTAGTACGAGCTCCAGACATTCCGAGTCTTATTATTTAAAATTATTTAAAATTTCCTAACCGACAATGAAATGTTAAAAATAGCATTATAGATCACCATGAAATGTAAAATTGCTGTTTTAAATTTACTTTTAAAATTTTGTTATGTTGTGTTTTGTTAGTTTGTAATTTTGAGCTTCTCAGAAAATCGCTTGAAAAATTAAATAAGTCTGTTACTAAAAATTAGAAAAAAAGCAACAAATCAGCCGGCCATCTTATGCCAACTCTGAATTAAATCCCAAAAATAACAAATAATCGATAAAACTAAAAATCGTGTTTTCTAGTTATCAAGAATGATATAGGTTAGGTAATTAGGTGTAGTAACTTTTTCATAGTTCTCGTTAACAGAATTCTGGCTCTCGGTTGTCGATTTTTAAGCACTATATATATAGACTTGCGGCATATTTTTTTTAGTTTTGAGTAGTTATTTGGGAACTTAGGCTAGTATAATCAATTTCACATCAAGAACTGTTTCAGGACGGACGAGTGGCAATATAATAAGGTCCGAACAAATCGAGTTCTTCAACTTTCAACCTATATAGAAAGTTTTTCGGTTTAGAACTAATATTGCGTGCAAACTATCGGTTTTATTATCTCTCAAGTGCAAAAAGTTTTCTATGCACCACGATTTCCAAACATCTTTAGGTATTTGATAGTAGGGCGAATTTCAACGAACGGAACAAGAGGCCGAATTTATATTTTACTGTTTCTGAGAGTTTCACTTTCGTGGCAGCTCTAATTATGTCTTTTGGTAGTTCTCATACTGCAATTTCGATAGATGAAAAATGTAGCTAAAATGTATTACGTAATTTTGCAGTAACGTGGCACAATTTTGCAAAAGCATGCTATTTATTGACATTTTCTTCTTCAATATTTCAAACTAAAAACAACCTCGCTGGTTTGCTAGCATACCAGTGATTCACATGACGATCATAATTCTGTTAAAACATCATGGCATTGTTAATGTTTCGTTAAGCTATTTTTGGCGTATATATTGTGTTTTTACAAACAATAGTACAATGGTTTGATTTTAAATGTATATATGCCAAAAATCTTGGATATATTTTTATTTTGACAAAATTACAATACATGATGTCATTTTGTTCAAAAAACGTTTCAAATACTCGAACTCGAAAAGCATTTTGTTTCTGTTTTTTGCAATAATTCGAGCTATTCAGATTTTTGTCTATTCTATATATGATACAAATAAAAAGCGTTGCCCCAAAATACCCCTAAAAATAAATTGACTTAAAAACTGTGTGTTTGTTTACATTTCAAATCAAACATTTTATTACATTAATAAAACATTAACCTTGCAATTTTATCCCGTTCTATTTTACTGTTATTTTCTTTTATCTTTCTTTCCTTTTCCAAATCCATACTCAAAAAAGATAAATTTTTTGTTATGGGTGCTATTTTGTCCGCTCATAATAAAATTAATTAAAATGTTATAGGGAGCCAACCAAGGTAGATAAATAGTTCTTCTCGTACTTACGTTGCCAAGTAACTATAAGTACAAACGGTCTTTCTTAGATTGACATTGGAAATATTTTTTTCTTGCTTTAGATCTTTACGCGTACCGCGTGTGCTCGCTACCTCATTCGCTTCACACAATTACTATTTTGAGAAGGGTGCTTTAGATTTTGTACGTTCTTGTTTATCTAAAATACATTTGACGCGAGTTGATTTTCCAGATTGTGCTCTATAGCAAGTAGGCGTTTCCTACTTTTATTAACTTTTGCGTTCTTGACAGGCTTTCCTGGACCGCGTTTGTTCGCTTAATCTTTAAAGGAAACTTTAGTCCTTTTTTACGGAGAAAAAAGGCCTGTCAAAAAGACTCTCTTGTCAGCGTGACAAAATTTAATGCATTGAGCAAATAACTGTGGGTCGTTTCAAAGCAACGAGATAAATTGCGTCGGCTCCGTGTAATACAACTTGCATATGAAGAGCCGTTTAGAAATACGGCAAACAGATTAAAATCCGGCTAATTGCTGTCAGAAATCCTTGGTGGGATTAAATTTTATTGATCGCGTTACGACGAAAATTATCACTCTAAATCTGTTTTCTGAAAAAGCAAACTTAACAACAAATTTCGAGAGCGTTTTCAACAACTTGATTGCGGAAAATAATGTTGTCTACTCCCGTCTGTAAAATACCTAATTACACACCGATCTAGGGTGCGGGAAGCATCACTTTACCCCGTTAGTTTCGTTTCCTACGCATCCGAGCCACTTCGGACATTTCTCGGATTTTACCGCACGGGTTTGGGAGCAATCGAATGTTTTTGGAGATATTTCCGATGCTTTGAATTTTGAAGTTTGTGAATTCTGACGGTCATGAATGTATTCGTCTTGTTTTGCGAAAATGCACCCAAAAACTAACGATCGTAGAAAAAGTATAGTATGCAACACGTTCGGTAGACTTTTTAAGTCACTCGTTTATTAAACACTCGCTCCGCTCGTGTCAAGTAAATTCTTGAGTCAAATTCCGTTTTTCCACTCCCGTCTGTAAAACGCCTAATTACACACCGATCTAGGGTGCAGGAAGCGTCACTTTACCACATCAGTTTCGTTTCCCACGGATCCGAGCCACTTCGGACATTTCCGGGATTTTACCGCACGGGTTTGGGAACAATCGGATGTTTTCGGGGATATTTCTCACGCTATGAATTTTGACGTTTGTCAATTCTGACGGTCATGTCAGTGAATGTATTCATGTTGTTTTGCGAAAATGTACCCAAAAACTGATGGTCATAGAAAAAGTATAGAATGCAATACGTTCGGTAAACCTTTTAAGTCACTCGTTTTTTAGCCACTCGCTCCGCTCGTGTCAAATAAACTCGTGAGTCAAATGCCGTTTATCGCACTTGTTGCATAATATACTATTACAGAAACCTCCCCAGAAGGTAACAGGCAGACCTTGATGAAAACATACAAAGTGTCATTCGAAAAAAAGTTCGCTTTTTTTGTTTTAGATAAGATTTTAATGCAGTATAATGCAGCTTGGTCGTGATGACAATATTCAGTTGATAACGTGAAAACTTGTAGGCTAAAAAATATGGAGTTTTGCTGGCGACGAAAATACTTGATAGGTATAAAGCAGTACTGAATAGAGCAGAAGAAATCCCTACCACAAATACGTCAAGGCAAACATAGTCGATTTTTCATGATCTTTCTTCTGAATGGGTATTAAGATGCCTCATAATGCTATAAATTTGGGAGCGAAAAGGGATTTTTAAAAGAAGGTTGCTAGCTTTTCATTCACTCCATACGGGAGGCAATCATGGGGACATATTTTGGTTAAAAGGGGGCTGATTCAATAGTAGTTATGGATAATGCATTCACGATTCACCTTTATCTTCAAGACGACAAGAAATTATCCTTTTGCTTAACCAGCAAAAATATTGAATTTCAAGATAATTTCATGTCACATTTAACAAATTTGCTGAAACAAGGTTGTTTGAAAATAAATAAGAAATAAAAGTTCAGATTTTCACGAAATTATATATTTTGACATGACAATTGTTTCGACAACACCAATTATCAATTGGTGTTGTCAAAACAATTGTCATGTCAAAATATATAATTTCGTGAAAATCTGAACTTTTAGTTCTTATTTATTTTGATAAATGATGTATATTCATTCAATATAAAAGACCTTAAGCTACTGCTTTATCAAGCCATCGAGGAAATGACACCAGAGGCCTAGTGGAATAGTTCAGCATATCAATCAAAGATGAGGAGAAAATGTTGGATCTTGCCATTAACTATAAAGTTCGGACCATTGACTATAAAGTTTAAAGTAGATGAGAGTTCCTCAGATCAAGAAGAATATTATGATTATCAATAAATCAATGATTGTCAACCCTACTTTTTGAATATTGTTTAATAAAAAATAAGGATGCCCACTACAATGTACGTAAGACCTTCGGGGATGCCTTTGGCACACAATTTTAGTTTTGGTGACTGAAAAATAATAGCCCAAACTAATAAATTGATCCAAACCCGGGTGGCACTGCAATAAATATCAAAGCAGAATTTTGTGATAACTCTGTAGTCCTTTTGCATTTTTAATGAGGTTTACCTACACCTTTCTGAAATAGAGTTTTGCTATCAATGATACTTTTTGTTTTGTCTCCGTTTTGGTGTTTTTGAGTTTTCGAATAAATACTATATATATGAATATGCATATTTTTTGAACATAATTTCCGGACACTTTGTTTGCCAGACAAGAATTTACCATTTTAAAAAATGTTTATTAATTAATACAGCATGAAATTGATAGTACGCTACGTATAATTTTGAATCATAACTCTACAAAGTTTGTCATGGAATGGTCAGGTTTGTCAAGGAATAGACTCGAGTGATATATTTTTGACATTTCACAATGTCTCATGGGCATAGATTAGTCAGAGTATAATTCAAAAAATGATCCTGGAAACCTCTTAAAATCCCAAAAAATCCAATAACTTAGATCGACGGTCACCGCTAAAAAAAGAATCGGGTCGCTTATTTTCAAAAGCATCCTCATTTGATTTCCGACTCAGTGCCGGAATCGGGACCTAAATGTGCATTCAAAACGTACTTAAATCAGTAACTCGAGGAAACGTATTTCAAGATTTACAACAATGGATATATAAATTCGTACCGATTTTGGTCCCGTTAATTTTGTGTTCCTGAATTCAGATAAACGGCGGATTACGTAGTCCATGCTTTTAATGTATTTTGTTTCGTTTACGTTAGCATATAGCTGTACTTAGGATTAGAATCACACAGTTTTAGATTATTTTATGTATACACAATAGATGTCGAACGGTGTAAAACCCCATAGTTTTGGTTAGTTATAATAAAGAGATTTTGAATTTTTTTTTATATGAAATAAAGCGGATAAATGAGAAATTGCGGTATAATAAAAGAATTTTATAAAGATTAGTTTATTAAAATAAGAATATTTAAAAAAGCTTTTGGTTTCCTATTAACTAACTCTATTCGCTATAAATTCTAGTTCGCCAACTTGTAATGAAAAAAGAATAAAACACAGACAGACGGTTTTAGCTTAAAAAATGCACAGGAAATACGTATTCTGCATTTAACAAATTAGGGACGAATTTCCGTATATTTAGGAGCAGAAATTAAAGACTAATACCCTTAAAAGAAAAACACTTTGAAATTATTTTACATTTACCCATCGGAAATATTTTAATCGTCGGGAACAATACGATAACAGGTGTGTTTCTGACAACATTACAATCCTGAGGTTCATCTGTTATGTAATTATGATATAATTAGGTTCAGTAACTGATGTAGCGAATTTCGGCTCTGTTTTTGAGTCGTTTACTGTTCTTGTCATAAAATATAAACTAAAAGAAAATAAATTTAATTAAAATTATTTTATCGATGGTGATAATGCGTTGCTCAGTCGCATTCAGTCGTACCAAACTGAACGCACGCTCTCGCATACACCTTTTTCATTGTATGTGAAAGTTATATACAAAAAAAGTCCTTTTTTAGTTTTCATTTTACATGGAAAATGTATAGTTAAAATGTTTCCTTATTTTAGAATGTTAAAATCAAATACATATTTACTTTCCAAGGTGGTGACAAATTTTAAAGCAGAGATTTCACATTAAGGATAAAGTCCGACCAGCCTGCTTCCTCATAGGTGGTAATGATGGTCAGTGCTTTGGTCTATGTAGTTGAAATTGTTTCCGATCGAAAAAAGTATTATTTAAAATAGGAAACCGTTTTGCAAGGTGGATATTTTTTTCTCCACCGACGTCATCCATATCTACGTTGCACCCAAATCCAGCATTAAGCGTTGGTTAGTTTTGGTTATTAGTGTTTTTCAAATTTGGTCTAGTGGACACCCGTTACAAGTTAAAATAATTAGGCAACTTCGGTAGAGCATCTTAAAATTATGAATAATGTTTTGTTTAAAATTGGATGGTGTTTTTTTGACGAAAAAAAAATTTCACAGCGTCCAGTTCAATTTTATAATGCGATGTTGAATTATCTACAAACAATACCACTTACCTAGTCTCTCCCTTTATCGTGAATGCAAGACACGAGTTGTCGTTTTATGAGAGTGGTCACTAACAGAGGTTTTTCTGTGTCTGTATTTGTCAAATTTTATATTATTATATTATATTATTGTTAAGTATTTCAATAAAAACGGATTTAAACATATACGTATTTTCAAACAATCTTATAAAAAGTTGTTTCTCTCGCCTTTTTAATAGAAATAAACTCAATAGTACTGAGGTGGCTTTTACATGATGAAAATCCATTTCACAATTAAATTAGAACAAAAAAATTCCAGATTTTTACAGTTATTTAATAATTTAGGGCAGCTGTTTCAGCAACACCGTGCCTTTATCAAATACAAAATATGACAATATTTCTACACGTATAAATTTAGAAAAGGTCATTAAGTAATAGATAGTAATAAATTGTTAATCTCCATAGCTTATAACAAATTAAGTTTTTTGATTATGTAGAATATCAAAATTATCGACAAACTTGTCCATTTCTGAATTTAATTGAATTGCATAATTAAAATCCGAACTTAATTAAGGGGTTTCTTAAAAGTTCTATCTGTTTGTCCCATATACATTATGGGACATGATCCACACTTTAACTTGTAGACTCCGGATTTTTGAGTTTTTCGTGATTTACTTTTATTGTTTAAAAAAAAATGTTGTGGTGCTTTCAATTTTAAAAGCAATCTTAAGACCAAATTTAGATAGCTGTTTCGAAATTTTCTTGCTAGGTTCTCCCTATGTATTTTATTGTATTAAAATTTTTACGGTGTTTAATAAGGGATAGAAGTTATTTGAAACTGCTTTTAATTTTAATCTTTTCTATCAAAGAGGGGTCGTAACCTTTGTTAAAAGCTAGTTGTTTTATAATATTTATTTCATTTTCAAAATCAAAAAAGGTAGCCATTTTGTATGTGTGAGGGTGATTTGACTTATTATGTGTTATTGTGTCCGTGTGTGAAGGTTTATGGTAAATAAAAAAATCTAATTTTTTTGTAGTTTAGTTATAGTATAATGTTTAAAGAGATATCTAATTTCGTCTCTGTGGTAAATTATATACGATTATGCATGGAGTTAATATCATTGAAAAAAGAACTGCATTTGTCCTTCTGTTCCAGTGAACCAAGCTAAAACGTCCTCTACGTATCTATGCCACCAGAGAAATTATTTACTCAGGGGATATATATGTATGATATTTTCTGAATTGTCCATGAAAATTTCTGCATGTAGTGGACCAAGCGGGATTCCCATAATTAATCCTTTTTTAGCAATATAAAATTGACCATTAAATTCAAAATAATTTTAGTCTACACAAACTATAAAACTATCTAGCAAGTCTTGTTTTATAATAAGGCTGACTTGTCTCTGAGTGAGATTATTGTCTACTATGTTTATTACGTCAATGGAAATAGATTTTGGACGACAAATGAAACTAGAATTGCTTTAAGAGGAATTTTAATGTCTATAACCTTGTAATTTAGTTCCAACAATTTTTTGATAACATATTTAAATTTAAAGGCAAATATGATATTAATCTAACTGCGAATTTAACTGACGGTGCTGTTACAAAAGAAACTACGGGCCTTCTTGGCATCTCTTGTTTGTTGAATTTAATTAAAGAATGTAACTTTAGAGGTTGAGGATTCATGATTATTAGTTGGTATTTTTCTCTGTCATTAAAATCTGATGGATTTGTAATTACAGAAATATTATTACAATTTCCATTGACGCCGACTGTTTTTAGCTTGTTCAAAACAAGGGGGAACGTCAAAAGCGCTCCACTTCCCTCATTACAATAGGGTGCCCCAACTTATTTTGACCTTTAAATTCTTAAAACGGCATATATTTATTTAGTTGACTTTGTCGTTTCGCTCGCTCCCGCACGTAAATATGTTTTCCCTATTAAAAGCTCGTATTAACTCCGTGTGCCGGGATGCGTTAATTTACGGTAATATTTCGGAACACCAGATGATATTTGCTGTGAGAGAACTTTTCACTCATGTGTTGGGAATGCCTGTTGTTATCATAAATATAGGATCTAATTCAACATTCCATATTTAATATACATATTTCCAAGTAATTAGATACGTCTCGGTGCTATAGTTTTGGAAATTGGTTTTCGCATCTCCCACTAACCAATTAAACCGTATTCATAAATAATATTTTCTATCCCAAGCCTGCTTTGATCTGTCACCATACAATGTGTGATGATCATGGTATTTAGGTTTCTGCTGCCTTTTTGCTGAATATATTTCCCTCTTTCACACTATCTGGTACCGAACCTGAAGAAAACCGAATAAGGAATCGAACATTCGTTCAAATATAGCTGCTCACACCATTAGATTCAGATTCGGCAACCGGCTTATATTGGCGTTCACATTTATCGATCATCGGTTTTTAGAGTTTGATAGACGGTATTGATTTTAGCATTGTTTAAATTCCCAGCGACGACTGTGCAAACATGATTTTAAAAATAATGTCTTGCCAAAATTTCAGGAGGAGGAGCCTCTAAATAAAATAAGTATGTATACTATCAAAAGCTTTGCAAAAAAGGCTATGATTTCTGGCCTTCAGAAATACCTGATGCTATTGTTAACCTCGATGATACCAACGCTTACTTCCACTATTGGAATTCAGATAACAATCTATCAATAATAGACTCTACTGAAGAGGAATTTATGGAGATACAAATGCTTATACGCAATATTGAAATAAAAAAATTAATAGTTACATTACTGTTTTATCAATCTTCACTATTTAAATATTTTTTATCTCATCAGATATTCGCCTCAAAATAGCAACTTTTGCATCACCAAAATGCCTTACAACTTTTTACCTCTCCAACACTTACCTTTCCATTCGATTGCAAAGTTTGCAATTTAGAATTCACCAATTCATAATTAGAATTTACATTGATTATAATTTATAGTTTATGTTCTTATAGAAAAATATAGCAAATAAAGGTTTTTGTTGCCTAATAATGAAGCTAAGAATTTACCCAAAACTAACCAAAAATAATGCGATAAAGTATGCAGTTCTTCAAAAGATGTCAAAGCCATTCTAAATGGATTAAAAGTGCCGTATTACTATTACGTTGTGTAGTTTACATTCTATACAAATACCACAGAGCCATAACAGTACGCAGGCTAAAGTTTTTAAAATATGCACACAAATGGAACTTTTTATCCTGTTTTCTTCGGTTCGAAACTTAACCGGCCAAACCTGCGCGAAAAGCGGTATAAATAATACAATACAGACACAGCAGGTGACCGGGCCACGTACCTTTAACTTTTTGGACAAGTAAAATAGTTTTAGTTGTTTTTTGTTAATTGCTACTAGGTTTTTTGGACTCAATGAAGATGCGGTATGGGATTTTGATTTATTTATTTATTTACTTATTTACAGAGTAGGCTGGGAACAACTTAAGAAATACAAGTTTACGAATTAATAATTAAATCCATATTTCAAAGAATTTACAATTAAGCTTACTAACTGACGAAACATGCCATGAATCACACTGTTAGCGGATTTGACTACACAAAACAATAACTGCCGAATTAACATAATTTCGTGTTATATTCGCAGGAACATCATATAACAGATTATAATATTAATTTGATTTAATAATAAGGGAGAATTAATAATATGATTTAACAATTTGTATAAAAATATACTGCACACACATTTCTGCTGTTTTTTAGAATTTGAAGATTGTATGATTCCAGAATGTCCGTGCTTGGTACGCGAATTTGGGAGAAGCGATAATTACGATAATACAAATAAATCAGAAACTAATATTGGACTTTTTCGATGGCATTCTCCATATAAAAGAACAATATTGAAGTATACTTTGGGCAAATGATGATACAATTTTCACAATTGCTTATTTTAAAACTATACACTGTACCTGTTATGTTATTTACATGTGCGTTGAAACATAACTGAGTATCAAAGGGAACACAGTATCTCCACAACTCTAGCCAACACTGTTTTATATTTTATATTTAAATTCTACCTGTTTCTTCTATCTGCTAAAGATCAGCACAAAAGAATTCTGAGTATGAAAGTAGGTTATTTTTTATAGCCCAACCACATATTCTCTGTAAGGCTTGTTTAAGTTTTAGTTAGTCAATACAATTCTTCATTATAGCATAAAGTTTTAAATCATCAGCACATAAAAGTATTTTTCTACTCCCTGTAAAATATCTAATTACCCCGCGATCTAGGGTGCGGGAAGCGTCACTTTACCCCGTCAGTTTCGTTTCCCACGAATCCGAGCCATTTCGGACATTTCCGGGATTTTACCGCACGGATTTGGAAGCGATCGGATGTTTTCGGAGATATTTCCCACGCTTTGAATTTTGACGTTTCTCAATTCTGACCGTCATCTCAGTGAATGGATTTGTGTTGTTTTGCGAAAATGTACTCAAAAACTAACGGTCGTAGAAAAAGTATAGTATGCAACACGTTCGGTAAACTATTTAACTTACTCGTTTATTGAAAGCTCGCTCCGCTGCTCTCCGCTAGTGTCAAATAAACTCGGGAGTCAAATGCCGTTCACCGCACTTGTTACATAATATACTATTTTTCTACTCCCGTCTGTAAAATACCTAATTACCCATCGATCTAGCGTGCGGGAAGCGTCACTTTACCACGTCAGTTTCGTTTCCCATGATTCCGAACCACTTCGGACATTTCCGGGATTTTACCGCACGGATTTGGGAGCAATCGGATGTTTTCGGAGATATTTCCCAGGCTTTCAATTTTGTCGTTTGTCAATTCTGGCGGTCATGTCAGTGAATGCATTCGTGTTGTTTTGCGAAAGTGTACCCAAAAACCAACGGTCGTAGAAAAAGTATAGTATGCAACACGTTCGGTAAACTTTTTAACTCGTTTATTAATTTTTTATTTTTTAATTTTTATCGTTTATTAAAAACACGCTCCGCTGCGCTTGGATCGTGTCAAATAACCTCGTGAGTCAAATGCCGTTTACCGCACTTGTGGCATAATATACTATTTAGAATCATAAACTAAACACACGAAATCATTAATAAATGAAACTCCCTGTGATCTCATATACAAATATGATTAAAAAAATCGAAGCAGATAACTATGAAAACCAAAATTGTTGGCTAATTTTTGCAGAGGAATATTATGTGTCAAAGGCCCCAGAAAATCTGTGTAAATCACATCAGATTGACTTCTCGTAAAATCCCTCAGCACTACTATATTGACTAAGTTACAATGATTTGTCGATGTAGATAAAATGAGGACCACCATCCGCCTTACGATTCTTGAGGTCTTTGACAACATCACAAACATGTATTTACTCACTTGTTAGGAGATAATTTACTTTTCCTCACTATTTTTTGTCGAAAAGTTTATTCAAGCTAAGCTCGCTAGCATTTGCTATTAATCAGTTATATTGTACATTCCAAAATTTCATTCTTCGTCCGTTATAGGATTTTTAATATTAACAACGGCATTCAAGCTCATGTGCGTTTGTGTGTAGGTTTGAAAGTAACCACGTCATTCGGAAATGTATACCTTTGTTTAGCCTACACGCATGGTAGTTTTGTTAAAATTCCTTTACATGCATATCATATAAAGGAAATTCAGTTTGTATATTGTTTGGCCGGAGTAATAATTAGATCACTTCGTGACATTTAAAAGTTAATTGTGTTTATTTTGTTTCAGTAAGTTTTTGAATCGAAATTTGGAACTAGGGAAACGTCAAACGGAACTAACTAACTACACATTTTTAATTTCAAAGGACTATGAGTAGTAAATTTCGAAGCAGTTTTGCGTATATATATATTTTCCATTAAAAAATTTAATTGGAAAACGTGTTTTATCTTGTTAGTGGAATAAATTTGAATTTATTTTCAGCATTAGCTTTTTTCTGTTATTTTTAAAATAATAATGAATAAATTTATGGAGAAAACATTTTTTAACAATCCATTTGAAAAAATATTGTTTAATATGCAATTATATCAAAAACTGTGTTTGGTTTGCTTTAGTTTATTTAAATTAAAATAAAAACTGCGATAAAAGGATGCGTTCAGAACAGAAATATTTTTACCGTAAGCCAGTGCCACGTACTTCCAAAAATAATTCTCAGTATTCCTGGAAGAAATACATACAAAACCTCCTTTTTTAGGTTAAGCGATATAATTGACTGACATTGAAAATGTTCACGGTTCGCGACGTTTAGTGGCAGAAAATTACATCCTCTTTCCTCTCCGATTGAGTCTCGTTGTAAGAAAAGTCATCCGAATCTGCGAAGTCTTTTACGTCATCCTTGTCAAAAAGAAAATTGAAAATCTTTTGTTTGAAGATGATGAGTATTGTCCGTAAACTGTCTTTTGTTGATGTTTTAAATCCATCCCTCCGTGCGATTAATTTTCGCAGTATTTTGACAAACCTAAACAACCTGGGTTTGATGGGTAGAACTGAAACTGATGTTTTTCATTATGAATTAAGCAAAGCGATTTTTAAAAAATAAAGAAATTCTTTTAAATCAGAAAAATAACATTTTCCTGAGCAGGCATGTAGTTGAAACCACTCCTAAATCTGTGACCAGTCAACAACATTCTTTTCCAATCTTTACTAAGAGTGAAGTGAAATATTTGTATGGAGATTTATTTTATTACAATTCAAAAGTATGGAAAATTTTCGCAACTCATGTTGTGTATTATTTCCAGTAGTATTTTTCTAATTGTTATTATATAAATTTAGTAAAATAAGTATTAGTAAAGACCGAAATTATCATTTTCCATATAAGTAAGTTAAATATGACTTAGTTTATAATTGCACATTATTTCAGAAAAATATAATTAAAAAATTCATCAATAGATATAACAACTATGCATTTTTTGTTGAAAAATTTAGTAGAATAAAATTATTTAATCATTGACGTCCAGGATGACACAAAATAATTCTGCATTTGGACAGAATTCATATCGGATAAATTCATCCAAAATCCTTGAAAATCTTTGAAATCAAATTTTTAATTTTTGGACTAAGGTATGCACGGCTTAAATGACTATTTCGGTTTTTAGTTTCTATAATTCAATAATTTGGTATATAAGAAATATCGGAATTCTCTGAAAATCTGGCCGTTTGATTTTAAGGTACAAAACATGGGTCCAAAAATAGGTGCGATAATTTTGCATACTTTTGAATTGTGATAAAACAAAACTGCATATGAATATTTTGGCTCACACTTTATAAAAACTGAAGTTCACAATTTTATTTAACTTTGAGAACCGATATCTCGCAAACTAGACATAGGATCGAATTGAACCGATGAAGACTTTGGTTTCAAAGACTCAAACATGCAAAACCTTTTTAAAAAATTTATTTTGCATAAGAAAAGCCCTTTTTCCTCACAAAAATATAATCAAAGACAATTTTAGTCCAGTATAATATCAACATTATTATTAAATAATGTGACGAGCATGTTATTATTTTGCGATTATTATGGGATACATACCATGAAGAGTTCGTTGCCAATATTATTTAGAAAATTGCTCTCTGGATTGCAATTTAAAAATAAATCGGACTTTTATGAAAGTTTATCTTTATCTCCATTGTTAATATCCTAGTTTACGTCGGTCAGTTTAAGACTCTTAATGGGATCAGCGGCGTATTCCCTCATGCAGTAAAAATATTAACAGGACGGTCTGGTGGGTTAGGGACCATTGAACAGCAATCAGTATGGTAAATCTCCGGTCACTTTGTCAAGGAATTAAAAGTTTTAATCAATAAAAAGCCTCAGTAGAAATAATCGGCTTACCGCAAAGTTTCGAGACCTCACCGGGAAACAAAACAAATCGATGATAATGAATTTGGAAATAAGTAGATTATTAATTATTTTAATTAAAACATTAATTGGAAATATTCTGGAGGCACCGAATACTAATTTTGTCTTTTTGTTGCAGAACATGGCGACGTCTAACGCGACCAGTGAGTATCTATATAGGTTGAGTTACTCGAAGTTTCAATTTTATTAAACCTTCTGGGTATAGGTGGACCAGAATTATAGTGCTTTTACAAATGACCTCATGAATAAATTTACCTATTGTTTATTACGCCAAAACCGCAGTCCCTTATAGAACTCCCTGCCGAGCAGACCCTTACCCGTAACCATTCCAGGACCGTGCTAGTAATTTATCTACCCACACTAACAAGCAGGATATAAGTATGTTTTCAATCTTTTTCGCTGAGCAATGTACAAGACAAATGGAGCAGTTATTTTATTTGCTGAGATAACTCGTCGTCTAAATTGTCATTAGGTTCGACTACCATCTCTACTTTGTCTTCAAATTCTGCGTTGGTTTTTATGTATTCTTCTAACAGGGGAACATCTGCTTCATTCCACTGCTCCACATTTTAAAGTGTTAAAAAACCTTCAAACCTTCAAAAAATGTTTAATACCCCGAATATAATCTATAGTCTTAGAAAAGACTGTTGTTGTATACAAAACTTTGAAGACACAAAAATGCAAGAAGAAGAACGTTGTTACCTGCAAAATACATATAATACAGTTACTTACCCTTACTCTTTGAACTATCCAGTGAAAACAGCCTCAAATTCAAATACCTCCGTAAAATATACGAACATATTGCAATTTAGATTATACTCTTAAGAACGATATATATCACCTGCTTCTACTTATTCGAAAATACCCCGCAGCATCAGTGCTTAATCAAATTTAAGGCGGTCCATTTACATTCCAAATAAAAATTTCAGTTTTCCACAAATATTCATTACAGCCCATCACTACGGTCCTGCGAACGTCTGCGGTTAAGGTACTCTAAAATACTTAAAACGTCAAAGCAATAAATGCATTATAATTTTGGTGGTACAATAACTAACAAAGGTATCCTTGATGCCACTAAAACTTAAAAATAAATGAAAATGCATAGCTTTTTCACCTGTAGAAAAATTATAGTTCATCGCACGTAAAGTATATTTTTGGGATACCCTGTATGATTTTCAGAATTTTATATTCCAATAAATGGATCTTCTGTGCGTAAGAAAATATTTATCTTTACCGGTATAACACCAAGTATGGCGGATCTTAACAAAAATTACTTAGAATTTTGTATATTAATTATTATTACTATTAATACCATTAATGCACTTACAATATATATATATATATATATATATATATATATATATATATATATATATATATATATATATATATATATATATATATATATATATATATATATATATATATATACTCATATAAATGAGCTAACAATCGCCTTATAAATATGCACACATTCAGTGATCTAAATACTACGCAGGTTTTGAATTTAGTAAACACTTTACAGAGACACAATTATAGAAAATAAAAGAGATAGAAACGGCTTAATATTTTAAACTAAAAGATGGAAGTATTTTATCTGATTCGTTTGTGAAACTGAATCTTTCGCGTTTTATATTTTAAAATTTAAAAACAAGAAAGTCGTTACCTGCAGTTTCGATCGATAAAACGTATTTAAACAACGCGATCTAATTAGGTAGAGCGAAATATGACTCCGCCCCCGCACTCTATAAATTTTAAACAAGAGTTTTAAATTTTTTTTGTATAGGAAAAGTGAGGTGGGTTAATTTACTTGTTAAAGTCTTAAAGCATTTTAGTATACTTGGAGTCGGTCAACAGGGCTTTCCATCGTGCCACTTTGCAAAAAAAAATCTCAAATAAAATTATTGCAACTATATGACCTTCTAAGGTAATTAGGTTTTGCAAAAAATATCACAAAATTAGTAGTCACCAAATCAATTTTAATATATTTAATATTTAATTTATTCAACAAAAACAATCTGTCAAGTCAATTAAAACAGGAAAGCATCACTTTACTACGTGTTTCTTGTCCCACGGATTGGAACGCCTTCACACATTTCCGTCATATTAACACACCGGTTTGAATTTTGACGTTTGTCCATTCTGACGTTCACGTCAGTGAGTGCATTCTTGTTGTTTTGCAAAAAATATACCCAAAATCTAACGGTCGTTGAAAAAGCAATACAATTGCGCTAAACGGCATTTGACTCACGAGTTTATTTGACACGAGCGGAGCACAGCTTTGCATACTATACTTTTTCTGCGACCGTTAGTTTTTGGGTACATTTTCGCAAAACAATACGAATACATTCACTGTCATGACCGTCAGAATTGACAAACGTCAAAATTCAAGGCGTGGGAAATATATCCGAAAACATCCGATTCCTCCCAAACCCGTGCGGTAAAATCTCGGAAATGAAAAAGTATCTCATATCCTTGGAAAACCAAACTGAAGTGGTAGAGTGGCGCTTCCCGCACGTTAGATTGGTGTGTAATTAGTCATTTTACAGACGGGAGTAGAAAAACTTTTTAAATCGCTAGTTTATTAAACACTCGCTCCGCAGCGCACCGTCTGAGTCAAATAATCTCTTGACTCAAATGCCGTTTACAGCACTAGTTGCATAATATACCAATAAAAATGAGTAACAGTGTCCTTGCATACAAGAAAATATTCAAAAATATTTCAACTTCGAGTCTCAACTCTTCATGATCGAGATCTGCTCAAACTCAAGTCGTCATACTGCAAGTTTCTAAAAATAATTTACCTTAAATCCGAGTATTTGAACCAATTACTAGCACAAATTAGCCTTGGCGAAACGCAACGTAGTAAGAATAGTCAGAAAATAAAATATGTCCCAAATCCTTCTATAAGTGGGTCAAATTTTCAATTCTAATAATGAATCTTTTTTGGTGTATTGTTAAAGGCTTTTGAAGTTTTCATACGACAACTCGTTATGTGGCCCGTTTTGTTTTGTTTATTCGGACCTTTATGTCAGATAGGATTTTGCATCCAGGCTTAGCGGCAAAAAAGAGGCTTTTTTATTTCTTTGAATCCATTAGTCGGATATTTTTTTTACATTTGATTCCAAATCTTTCAACAAAAATATGACATGCAATCTGTTGGATTGACTTTAGCTTTATTTTGTTACTTTCAGAATTATTAAAAAAAAAACGTAAAATCTTGCTTTTCTTTCTTTTTCTTACACATTTATTTTCAATTTTGAAAATTTTTAATACCTATTATTAGTAATGGCCCAATTTTTTTTATTACCGAAACAAAAACTCAATAATATCAAATCTAGTTAAATGTGTTCGATTTTTAAGCCGACACCTGCCACTATTTTTTAGATCCATAGTTTCATAATTGAAAAAAATGAAATGAAAACAAAAATGGTACTCGTTATTTTCCAAAATTAATGACGAAAACGTTGACGAACTTCGAATAAAAGTCAGCAGAATTGCTGACCATTACAATTATAATGGCGCGAAATTCTGTTCTTGTTTGATCAAATCCGGCAATTTTTTTCTGAACTAAATAAAAAACTGAGCTAATTATTTGAGATAGCGTTTGTTAATTACTAAGAAATGGTGCGACGAGAATCGTTTAAAAATTATTCAACTTGGCAACAATTTTCCAACCTAAAATTTTGCTTGTGTAAATTAAATATGAACCAATCATTTACGTTCGCCACGAGCATTAGACTGTAACAAATCGATGTTCGTTGGTTTAACTAATTTTATTAACTCAAGACTGATATCCTACTCTATACCGGAACCCAACTAATTTATAGTAATTGATATACCGGGTGTCTCAGTAAGGGTAACTAGAAACGGTATTTTTAAATTTGAAAAAAAAAGTAAATCGACCATGAGAAAGTGCTGGAAGGGGGCAACATTTTCTTATATTAATTATAGTAAATATAACTAAAAAGTTTTAAAACTGAGACAAATCCAAATATTTGAAAACAAAATTAAAAAAAAGTAAATCGACCATAAGAAAGTGCTGGAAGGGCTCAAAATTTCTTATATTAATTATAGTTAATATAACTATAACGTTTTAAAACTGAGGCAAATTCAAATATTTTTTGTTTAATGCTCTTCGCTCTCTATCTCTAAAAAAAATTGGGTTAGGGTGAGTAAGTATACAAAAAAATCTTTTTACTTTTTTTTTACTTCGCTGGATTGTGATATAATAACAATCAATTGACAAACACTTAATAAAGATTTGAAAGGTGCATAGAATTGCCAGATAAATAGAAAATTTCATGGGAAAGTAGATGTCGAGAAATATTTTTTTTCTGTCGAAGGAGACGTTTTATTACTTTCTTAAATGGATTTATACATTTAACAAATTAAATAAGTTATTAAATGAATCTCACAAATGATTAGTGACTGAGTTGGTGACTAACTTCATTTTTAATGAAACGATAATGTCAAAACGTAGTAATGGTTGCTGTAGGGTGGAAAGGTAAGTAAAAAAAGTAATAAGATAAATAACAACACGTTAACTAAAGTATGACTTGGCATCCTATATAAGCGTTTTAATTGGTAAATTCCTGATAATTTAAGCATTAATTGCCGTAAAGTGGAAATCCCATTTTTTTTTGAATGGTGTAAAGTCCTTTTATTCTTTGACTAAAAAATTGTATCTTTGCATTTTTTTTTGAAAAAATTATTTAGTTTCAAATTACGTTAGAAACCGCCACCTGGTGCAATTTTAATCAGAAAGCGTTAAATGTTTGGCTGAAATCCGATGTTGCCGACAAATAGAACAAATATAGCCGTATTTGGCTAGTTTTAGTTAGTTTTTGTTATGCTTATGCTTTATATGCTCTCTCCTTTCTCAACTCAACATCAGAATAATAATAATTAACCAAAACTAATCATATTCTTGATTGCAAATAGAGCTGGCAATATTGGATTATGGTCAAACATTTATCGAATTCTTTTTTAATGACTCCAAGTTGGTTGAAATTCGTGAAGCCTTTTTGGAGTAATTTATTTTCAAAAATTTTCTTACACCCCCCTTGCAAGGAACATTAAACCAAAAATATAGGAATTTGTTTTAAAACGGTAATTATGACACTCTGACTATGGTCATAATCAAATTTCAGGAATTCGAAAATAATTCGCTTGGGAGATTTAGTTATTTTTTTTTAATTCCGTACCGCGTCGCCCTTTCTGGGACACGCGGTATATCGGCAACAGTCAAATTTACTTAAAAATGACTGAAGTTGTCAGTCTTAAAATGTAATAAAAATGCATTCACGTCGTTCGCAAGTTTTCGTTAACTTTGGCAATGCAGCTCTTTTTTGTATAGTACCACTTTACATTTTTTTTTAAAATATGGAACCGATTTTTCATGATCATTTACAAACAAAGTATGCCATATTGCAGAACGTAACGAAATAATAAAACTTCCAGTTCTCATTTGTTGTTCTAAAGCCAACCGATTTTTAGATATTTAACACAGTATTTCCTAATCCGAAATAAACAGAAATTTGGGAACCGTGAGTTTTCAACTGAAAATAAAATTGATAACTGTGCTTCGTCGTAACTAGAATTAGTCTGACCTGATATAGTCCATGCATTTTTCGCGAACTCCGGTTCTTCAAAGCAACAAAATGAAAACTATGACAACACGTGCAGAAGGAATCGTTTAACTTCCTCCGTGCGAAAGGTTTTAACAACTCTGTCGACCAGCAGCTGCTTATTTCTGTGTGTATCAGATTCGGTAATTAGTACCTTTAAATGACAAAGTTAAAATACTTCTTCAATGGAATCCCATTCAAACAGATTCGAAATTATATTCCGAACAACAAACGAACTTCCAATCCAAGTTAAAACAAAGCAATCACATTTGTAATTATAACATAAATCAAATTCACGTCGTTTTACACACAAATAATATTGATCACGTTGAGTTTATTAACATAAGAGCATCGTTTACCTTAGAATAATACTTCAAACTAATAAGATTTCTTTAGATACTTATAAAACGGTAAAGATGGTGGAAACGGTGTTTATTAAAAAAAGTACCAATTTTTGAGCCATATATTTAAAACCCACTACGTCTAAATTTAAAAAATGTTGACTAGGGCAAAAAATTATTATCTAATAATGATTCCTAAATAACTGAAATAGCGTATTATGAAACACAATGATTAAGTTTTTTAATAACTCGTTTATTAAACATTCTCTTCTTAGCAATTGAAAATTTGCACTTATTAGGGTAACTGTTATTGATCACTATTTTAAAAAATTGCGACTTATATTCATATTGTAAACTTCAATTTCCAAAAATAAGGTTCTCATTGGGCTTTTGAAACTAAGGACATCGAAAACACCAGCGGGTACATTCAACTCCAAATTTTTTCCGATTAAATTAAATTACATTGTTGCCTAACGCGATCATTACCGCCTCTAAAGGAGACTGAAGGAGTATGTCGTCTCAGATTTATGGTGGAAGAGGTTCCGCAACGATGGCGTATCAAAATATCCCTTTATTCGCCTTACACCGTGAACATATCTCCATTGTTTTATTTCAGAATATTGCCCGGCCATGTGTGACAATTGGATCTGTTGGCCTTCCACGAAACCGGACCATAACGTCACTATGCCTTGTCCCAAGTTAGCGGGGACTTTGGAGAACGGTGAGAAAAATTGAAACATGCATAATAATTCGATGTTTCCATTCGACATTGCAGCTTCTTTATTGGTTACATTTAAATCTGCGGCTTAAGATAGCGACCACTGTCCAATGTCAAAAATATAGAATAAGACACAATATTTACGTTTGATTTTTAACTTCTGACTGCTTAAGAATAAAAATAAATAAGAACTAAAAGTTCAGATTTTCACGAAATATTTTAGTTCCACACAGACTTTAAACCAAAATTTGCAATAAAAAATTCTTTTGAATTAATCAACAAAATTAAAGATATCAAAATCCCTTCTAACGCAACACTATTGTCTTTTGATGTACAAAACTTATTTCCCAGTATTCCTTATGGATGTGATAAATTTAGTAGATTTTACCTTAACTCGGAAACAGGTTAACCCATTGGTGAAACAAGATTTATTAGATTGCTTAATAGTATCTTTAGACCAAAATTATTTTGAATTTAATGAACAGATTTACATCTCTAAGGAAGGTTTGATTATGGGAAACCCAATTAGTCCTTTATTAGAAGAGATTTCTATGGATAATTTGGAAAATAACATACTAGAACATCCTTTAAGTAAAAGTTTTCTATGGTGGTATAGATACGTGTATGATTGCTTTGTTGGAACGGACAGACAATTGAATTCTTTTTTAAATTACATCAACTCATTAGATAATCGTATAAAATTCACTATCGATATTGAACAGGATAACTCTATTAATTTTTTAGACTTAACTATTACGAAAACGCAAAACAAACTAGATTTTTCCATTTATCATTAAACTTCACGCACGAACACAGTAATACATAACAGCTCAAATCACCCTTATACACACGAAATGCCTGTATTTCACTCTTTTATACGCAGACTTCTTAATACGCCACTCTCAACAGAACATTACAAAAAAAAAGAACTTAATATCATTAAACAAATTGCACTGAACAACGGCTACAACCCGTCCATTATAGATAAAATTATAAATAAAAAACAAATCCAGACAACAGTAAACACTGTTTATCCGAAAACTAATACAGAACACGAACAATTTAAAACAGTTACATACATAGGAGAACCTAGTGAAAAAGTTTCAAAACATTTGTCAAAATGTGGTTTAAAAATAGCTTTCAGAACTAACAACACATTAGGAAAATTTTTAAAAAACAATAAAACCAAATGTAAAAAATCTCAAAAATTAGGTGTCTACAGGTTGAAATGCGGATCTTGTCCTAAAATTTATATTGGACAAACAGGTAAATCCTTCAAGAAATGCATTAACGAACATAAAAGAGGGTTTAAAAACAATTGTCTACATTCTAATTATGCTACACACTTAAACACAGAAAAACACATTTTTGACGACAATTTTGATATTTTACATACAGCCACACAAAAAGTAGAAAATTAAATTTATTGGAAGCCATGGAGATTAACTGAATGTTGATTAACAAATGTATGCTTAACGATCAATTAGATTTAAATATTGAACTTAAATCCTCACAACAAATTAATTAAGATTTTATGGTTATTTTTCGGTATATATAGTAGCAGGTAGTTTGTAAATATTACATTTGATAAAGACACGATGTTATCGAAATAATTATGTAAAAATATATAATTTCGTGAAAATCTGAACTTTTAGTTCTTATTTATTTTGATAAATGGATTTTCATCAAGTAAAAGCCACCTTAAATCAATGTTTAAGAATATAGAAAAGAATTTTCAAAATCCAATCATGCACTGGTCAAGCATGTGGAAAGTGTAATTTTTAAAAATCAGCTCCTTTAACCACTCTCCGGAGCCATTTCCGAGGTCTCCGTAACTACGGGAAGTAGATTTTAGCGCCTTATGATATTTTGACGTTTGTGTTCTGACGGTCACGTCACTCAGATAGTGAATCGGGGATGTTTTGCAAAAATATATTCAAAACACTTAGTCGTAGAAAAAGTATAGCACGCAACACGCTAGTAAACTTCTTCAGTCACTCGTTTATTAAAAAGTTGTGAATAAAGTGACGCTTTCATAATATAATCCTATTAACTGCGACATAGGATTTGTATGTTTGCCACTAGGACTTTGACAAAAGTTTCCTACAAGGAAAATGCAAAATTTGAATTTAAAGTCGTTCATTTTGGAAGCACTGTTTAAAGACTATCAAGTATAACTTTGGAAGAAAGTTTTCTACCAAAAATAAAGGCTAGCTTATGGTTTTCATAAAACAAGCCCTCTATCTTAAAAACATATCTTTTTCAAGGAAATCGTTCTTTTTAAATCCAGTTTCTGAAATCCATGAGATCGTCAAGAGTCTAAGGCGTTCCTGTATAACTGTATAACGAACGCAACCTTCTCCACCGGTGAACTTCCAACCGATTTCATTAGTAAAAGTTATCTCGAGTTCGAGTGTCAGATCCATAATGTTTACCAATTGTTCTCTTTTTCCTAGCCAGTGTCCAAATACTTGAATAATAATTTCGTATATAAAATGGAGACACCAATCATCTAAAATACGAAACGCGTCAGAGATCAAGTCAAGATCCACGTCAAAATAGAAAATATGGAGGTTCGATCCGCATGAAAAAGTAATCCATACGTATCGACTGCTGCGCATTGTCAACAGACAAAAAAGTCACTTGCATTCGCTTTGAACTGAATACATCGCTAGATAGTGAAAATATATCGTTAATCTCCCTGGTTCCGAATCGATAAAAAATGGCATCGTTAAAACGCGAGTTTGAAGAAAACGAGGGGGATCTTTTTCGAGGATGCATCGTTACGGAATTCTATTTAAACACGGCATTTGCGTAATGTATCCGGAACAGGCGGACCCAGATTGTCGTTCTGCAATGCTCACTGCCAAAGAGACTTGCAAGTTAATGTGCTAAAGAGAGCTGAGAGCAAAAGCATCTGTTAAAATATACAACCAGAATTAGGATAAAAAAAATGGATCGATGCATCTTACGTGAAGCATTCTTTTGTTTGACTTTCTCACCTTTTTTTATATCGTTAAAAAAATACGTTAAACTTGAAAATGCGATAAAATTTAGTATTTATTATTTTTTGGTATTTTTTACGCTAGATTTGGTAAATTTATGTTTACCTATTAATATAAAATATTTTGAGAAAAAAATGATGTCAGGTGTGGGGTTCGACTATTTGCTGTTTCATTTAATCATGTTAATCATCGAGGTTTATGATTAATTAAGAACTTTATAGATTACTCTGCACACATGGTGCGTGGTAAATATTACTATAAAACTTATTACACCTTATAAGGAACTAGGAATTGAAAAACACTGAGCACACGAGAAAAAGCCTGGCAGTTTTTACCAAATGATCCGCTTTTTTTGTACTTTTGATGAAAATTATGCACTAAGTGTGGTAAACAGGATTTGAGTCACGAGTTTATTTGACATCAGCGGAGCGAATGCTTAATGATCAGTGTATACTGGGATATTTTGGATAAGTTAGTAGAAAAAAATAATATAGAATTATCAATGGTCGGTTAGGTCTCTTCTATGTATCAAAACATCTGGGCCCTCAGTTTCATTGACGCGCGACTAATAAGGCGCCTTCCTGTATTTAGCAAAATGTAGTTGTTTTTTTGAAATGGTACGTAACGTGGGAATTGGAATCTATTTTTCTAAAGTGCTTCTGATATCAAGTTGACCTTTATTTGTGTCTGTAAAAATCTAAGCAATGATCAAGAATGAAAAAATAATGTTTTGTGAAAACAAAAAATTTAAGTTACATTAGAAATGAGGACTTTAATTGGACTTTTTAATAGATCAAGATATAGTGTTTCTATTTGGCTTTGATTATGATCGCAATTTGCGAAAAAATAGTATATTATGCAACAAGTGCGGTAAACGGCATTTAACTCACAAGTTTATTTGATACGAGCGGAGCGAGTTTTTAATAAACGAAACGAATGAGTTAAAAAGTTTACCGAACGTGTTGCGTACTATACTTTTTCTACAACCGTTAGTTTTTGGGTACATTTTCGCAAAACAACACGAATACATTCACTGACATGACCGTCAGAATTGACAAACGTCAAAATTCAAATCGTGGGAAACATCTCCGAAAACATCCGATTGTCCCCAAATCCGTGCGGTAAAATCCCGGAAATGTCCGAATTGGCTCGGATTCATGGGAAACGGAACTGACGTGGTAAAGTGACGCTTCTTGCACGCTAGATAGGTGGGTAATTAGGTATTTTACAGACGGGGGTAGAAAAAATCTATTGCTTTACATTTAGGTTTGTGTTTAGTCATCTCAATGTTACAAGTTTTTTCCTCCGACGCTACTTCCTTAATACAATGAAATTCCTTACGTTGTTTGACCGAAACTGATCAAAGAGCCGCCCCGGTTTCTCAGTTAATAATTAATATTGGGTTTTGCAGCAGTCGCGTATAGACATTGCACGTCGGAAGGCCGTTGGGAGACAAAGAACACAACGAACGGAACGAGAGTCGACTATACACACTACGAAGCTTGTATCATGCTGGAATTGCAGGAACTAGCGGAGATGTGTAACCAATTTGGTAACGATACGTGTCTAAAGGTATGGCTTAATTGAATGTTCGGTGTTTATTTATTATTGTGAAATTCCCCCAGTCAAACGCGAACTTGATGGCGTCGCATCTTTATAGGTTTAAGCGGCTGTTTTGATTTGCCAGTCAAGATTCGACTGAAATTTGTGTCGGAAAGCATTTAGTCCGCGATTATGAAATTGTTGCACAAAGCACATCTCAAATGAAACAAAGGGATTCTAAAGTCATTTCAGTAATTTTGGAGAGTTTCATGTTTGTTAGAAGCTTGACAGTTTTGTTGCTGATCTTCTAGACTCAGCTTTTGCAATTAATTGTTTTTATATGCAATGCAATTTTGGTGATAAGTGAAATCGAACTACATTATTTATTGTGTATTACTTTTATTAGCAAAACTTGAGTATTGGAAGATGCTTCCAGCTTAGAAAATATAGCATCGCAGACAAGGGGACGGTTTTTAGTTCTATTTTTATGCGTTGCTGGTAATAAGTAATATTTATTCCGTGAAAAAGTTGTGAAAATAAATAATATTTAAGGACAACAACATGTTTATTGCCCTGATAATAATAATAATAATAACAAAACCTTTAATAACCCCATACGGAAAAAAAAAGTTGCAATAAATAAATGCAAACATTGGCCGTGAATAACTAATACTCCCACCAAATTATAATATTTAAATAGATGTAAAAAATGAAACAATATAACTATTAAAAAGCCAGAAAAACAGTGTGTCGAAAAAAAAAAAGGAAAAAACATATAAATAAAGGAAAAAAATAGTATAAAACATGAACATTAAAATGTTATGTCATATTTTTTTGAATGTGATATTACGATTAAGTATCCACATTTATGTATAGTCCATATATACTATCGTAATACTATAGTGGTGGTAAAACAAAAGATTCGCATGACATTTTTTATGCCTTGATTTATTATTTATTTAATTGACGATCAAATAATAATCCAAAGTTTTTCCTAGTTTTTTATATAATGTATCATTCAGATTTGATTTAAAAGCTATGTGTTGTCTTGTTGTTAAATTCTGTTTATTTCAAATAGAAAGCATAATAAATCTAGGTATTATCTGCAGCATTTCAAGGATTTAAGAAATTAAGAAATATAAATTGTGAATAATAACGGATCTAAAATACTACCTTGAGGAACACCACAGCTTGCATGCATGCATGCATGCATTTTCGGTGCTTTTTGTTTTCTCAAAAATAAATATGATAAAGGTAATCCTAAAGTGCCGTTACCAAAGTCACTAAAACGTAAAATTGATAATAAAAGGTGATTATTTATTACGTCAAATTCGTAGCAAAACCAAAACAGTCACCATTATCAAGTTCACTCACTATATTATCCGTTACATTGGATAGTGTAGTCTAACAGCTATAACCAGTCCTTTATCCTAATATCATGGGATGATATTAATTAAATCTAAAATTTAATTTTTAGTCTGATTCACCATAAATTCGAATAGTGTGGGTTAAATTGTTTGTGAGAAATAAGAAGTTTCCAAGCAAAAAATTATAATATAAGTTAACGGGCTACAATTACCACAAAGCAGAGTAATCAGCTTATGAGAACCGAAAGTTTTAATATTTTTAATGATGTTCTTGATGTCATTCTCGTAGAGAAATAGAAAGAGAACGGTGTATGTGCACATAACCTATTAAACTATAACAAATAAATAATCGCCGAAGAAGAACAGATTCTGCTTGTACGGGATTATAATCACCTATTTAGAAATTCTAATTTGCAGATGTAAAGGTGAACTAAAAGTCCTATTCGTTAATATTGTGGTCTCCAATTGGATCATTCTATGGAAATTTCGGGCTTTTATCTATAGCTAGAATGTCATAATCAAGGGAAAGTTCATAATTGGTTTAAATGAAAACGTACATTTTTTTCAATTAGTTTTGAATAGGTTATGTGTATATATGTGTATCTATTTGCTGATTTTTTAATTTTTTGTTTTAACCTGTTTGGCAGGATGCTATAAGCCCTCGGGGTATAGTTTTGACAATTTTTTTTTAATTTTAATCGTAAAATTATTAGGCCCTGGTTTTTACGAACGAGTAGTGTGGGAGTGACTGGTGATGATGACAAGATAGTAAGATTATAAAGTATGTCAATAGAGTAGAGAATATTATGTCCCATTTCTTCTACTACTAAGAACTACTAAATAAAGTATTAATCAAAAAAATCTTTTCGACATTTCAATTTCGATGTTAAGCTAACATTTTTTCTAGTTACTTCATTAGCATGAAGATCCCATTTTAAATGAGAATCCAGAGCTATATAAATACATAGATACTTAATGAATTCAGATTTTTATATTTATTTGTATATATTTGATGATGCTGTAAGTAAAACAAAAATAATTTGTTTTCGAAACGTTTCGTGAGAGTTTATTTTATTGAATCCATTTTACTATTGTTTCAACATCTGTTTCAACCTGCCTCTTTAAAATTAAGAAGCATCAATATAAAATCTTGCCGTGTCCTTTGCATAATTGACTATTCTGCCAAGGATATTCAAACTGACTGTGATCTGTTAATCAGCGAACTTGATATGAAATTATAAAAAACACCTCGCAGACCATAAAGTTGCAATTGTCAGTGACTGCGTCAACAGAATATTTGGTGTCATCCATGTCCTCTCACGGTAGAATTATCTTGTTTTTGCGCAGTAAATTCTCGTTTTTGTTTAGTGCAATATCAAAGTTTCGGGCTAATTTCATTAAAAAAATTCAATCCACACTCGCAAATTAAAATATAAAAGATTCATTCGCTGTACGTCGCTGTGCGTTTAAAATATAAAAGCATCTCATTTTATATACTTGGGAAAAAGTGCACACGTTTTACTTTGCAACTTGCAGTTTCCTAATGTATATTTATGTTATGTTCCAGAAATTTCCTACTACTCGGGCTCTTTAAAATCTTCACGGTATGCGTGGGGGGACTACAGTATTATAAAACGCAGAGTCTTTCCGGTTATGTTGAGTGGTATTTCTTTAGCGTTGACACTGCCTATACAAATATGCCCGCTTCAAGCGATATTGGAGCGTTTGACTACAGAACTTGTCTATTGTCACTCATAATACTAACAAGTGCTTCAGTACAATCTCAAAATGAAAGTTTCATACTTTTTTTTAACGTAGAGCCTACTAAAAGCAAACAACCAGGATAAAAATGGCTTCGCTTACCTTAACCGATTCATTTCTTTGTTCCAGATCGCAAACACAACGAGAATAATAGAGATGGTAGGGTTATCGTTCTCATTTATGTCGTTGCTGATCTCCCTATATGTATTTTTTTCGTACAGGTAATTGGTAATTTAATTTAAGTACCATTTGTGTTATTCAACGCCGCAATAGGAAATTAACAAATACCAAACGGAATTTGAAAATCTCTCCTAAAAATAATGCCAGTTATATTGGTAAATTCTACGAACAATAAAACCAAACTAACCATTACAAATTTCTGGATCGAGTAGTCCTAGTAACCATTAAGATGAACTATCAAATTACAATTTTTTTCACTCATCTATTGGATGTTGCGAAATGAAATTTCATTTTCTTTTTCAGAATCTTAAAGAACAACAGGACCAGAATTCATAAGAATCTTTTTGTAGCTACTTTGCTTCAAGTGGATTTTAGGTTAATAAAGTACATAGACCAGCATTTAACCGAGGAAAACAAGTTTTTGCTGAAAGACGTGAGTATAAATTTCATATTACGTTATGTATCCTGTCAGTTACCCTATTTGCAATTTACAATTTTCACTGGCTTAATGTTGATTTCTTAACCTTAAATATGTAACTTATGTGAAAATTAGTTCTGCTAGGAAACGTCAAATATAGAAACAATAATATTATTAAAAAATTAACACTATTTGCAAATATTTTGCATTCCTCCTGCGTCGGTTGTTTATAAATCAAATTTGCTGACTATTCGTCAATTATCCTGTTTGCTTCCTCAGAGCTTGAAACTTGCTCGCATTCCACCTGCTTATATATTGTTTGAGGGGCGGAGCTAAAGGAACTACATGAACATTACTTTTTACAAAACTTCTGGATTCCTTCTGCGTCGGTTTTTGCTGAGTCGAACTTGCCCAGCAAGCAGGTTTTGTAAAAAGTATTACAGTACCCTGTGGAAGTTTCTTCGAAAAAAAATATATTGGTGAAAGGTAAAAACCTGAGTCACTGTTAAGATTGTTTTGTTGCTTATAGACTTCTATGGATTCTCAGATTTCCTTGGTAGAAGAATTGATTACATGCAAGAATTTTTTTTTATGATTGTGGTAAAGAAGGAGTGGTAAATGTGGTTTGGTGTTATATTTCTAAAAAACTTTTGATACGTGGTTAGTGATATTTAAATGTAAGGAATGACAATAGTGGCAAGTATGGGGTTGCTTTCGGACTCATTGTCTTTGGTGATGTGGGACTGCATCACCACCTGCCGTAAAACTATCTCAGCTCGAGTCATTGAACCCAGAATTAAAACGCCTTACATCTGCTCTTCTTTCTAATAATTTGCACATTAGAGATATCAAGCGTTCCATCACAAAATACACTTCACGACTACTTACAACTTCCACACATTCAAAACATTACTGACCACATATTAAGAAATATAACGTCAAAACCAGATTTACCACTTGTCCAGAATCCTTTCAACATCTTCGTTCCCTCACAGACAAAATTCCGTTTGAGATACCAGGAGTTTACAATATTCATGCATATGCGGCAAAGAATACATTGGACAGACCGGACAAAAAATGTCCCGACATCAAATCTTATTCGATAAAACTAAAATTCGTGCATGTATTCAATTCTTCTATCAAAGAAAAATCCGAGAATCTATAGAAATCGATTATTAACCAAACAATCCTAACCGTTCCAACCTTTCACCAGTATGCGAATCACTCATCCGAGACAATGTTCATGCCTCTACTTTAGCTCCGCCCCCCTCAAACAATATATAAACAGATACAGAGTAGAATCCCAGCCAGTCTCAGTTAAGCTTTGAAGAAGGCAGCAGGATGATTGGCGAAACGTCAGTAAATTTGATTTTTAAACAACCGAAGTAGGAGGATTCCAGATGATTTGTAAATGGTTTTACAGTAGCAAGTGGAAAATATTTTTTATAAAAAAAGGAGAAATTATAATTATTTTCTCTGTGCGCTCTTCGCTAAAAACTTTAAAATGAATAGAACTGTTGAATCGTACTGCAAATATAGTCAAATATTTGATCGGCACCTAAAAACTTTAAGTTTGCAGCCTTGCTTTGAACCTGATCCCATGCAGAAAATCTTAATTACAAGATTATGCCCACAAGTTGGGTCATTAGCAAGTAATTAAAGACGACTTAAACTTTGTTAGCTGCGCAAAATTTAATCCCAGATATACAATTTGCAAAAAACAACCCTTGACAATTAAAACGAAAAGTGTTTCTCATGTTTTTGTAATTCGCGTTGAATTTTTGCCAAACATTTTATTTGATGCGCAAAATTTTTTCTCCTTGCCTCCATCAGCAAAAATTTTGACTATTATGGTGTGATTATGTCTGACGTGGTGATTTTTAGTTAAAGAGGCGGATATTTCTTTCTGACTTTTTGAATGGAGTTTCTTTAATAATCCTGTATTTTTTAATTCAAGAGGTTAATAAAATGTAAATTTGCAATGCTCTACAGTGTTTTCTAGTATGTAAGCACTTACTCCATTTTTCGCAATGTGCTGTCTCTATTCCCTCTTGCAAGAGGATTTAAACTTTAAAAGTGAAAGTTTTGAATCATTGACAAGAAATTTCGTACACAGAGACTTATTGAAATTTACAATTTCAGGTAGCTCCTTTTTCAGCATATCTTTCTGAAATTGCTTCTCATTTAAAGTAAGTCAGTGAAGTCAGTTTTTTCTAAGAGTTGTAGCTGACATTACTTATGATAATAAGTTTAGAAGAAATAAAAAGTAGCATTTGCTGAAAGTAGTTTTAAAATCATGAATCCAAAATACTAGTAAGCCGTTACCGACAAATTAATTGTCTACCTTTTCCCGAGGGTATTTTAATTCGAGTAGTTCATCCGCCCATAGAGCTTACAATCCGTTATTAATTGTTTTTTGTCCTGCAATGTGTTACCAATACTTCCAAATTAAAGTGACTTCCTGGTTTGACTTTTTTCGTAATGAAACTTGATTACCTTCAAAAATATTATTGTTCTGACGGCAGCGTTTTCATCCCCATTTATTACAGTTGCTTTTGCTCCTGTACTTCTCTTTGGTGACTTGATACTTATGCACAAGCCGGTGTATTGTTGATTGCCTAGCTCCAGTCATGTTTGAACACATTTCGGCGACTTTTGCAACTCCTAATTCTGAATTTTTGGTGGCGACTCTCAGTAAACTTTGCCAACAACTGCCGAAAAGTAACTCTAATTCAACATTAGCCTGCCTGTCTGAAAATCATCGTAAATACAACACTACGCCTATTGGATCATTAAGTTTTACAGTTCAATAGTGACTTAGACCTCTCTCGCATTAAGAAATAGAGCACAGGGTTTTGTTTACTGTGATACCTTGTTATTATATATCTTGATATTAAATGCAATAAGTTTTATCTAAATATTACGACCATTATAACAATGGTAAAAGCAGTATTTATTGTATTGAACTCTTTTTTTCTAATCCTATGGATGAGGGCAGCGCCAAAATTTCCCGGCCTGAATATGAAAGAAACAAAGTAGAGTAACAATTTTTTATTATTTTTATTTTTTATTATACTTTAAAAAAAAATGTTCCTTTGGTTTGTCTGCAAAATTAGCTAAAACAGCCTCTTTCAACTGAACTTCGTCGTTAAATATCCATACAAAGAATAATCGCTGGGGGCCATATCTGGACTATAGGGATGATGATCTATCTGTTGGAACCCACACTCTAAAATGGCAGCTTGTGGAACACCAGCCGTATGGACAGGTGCATTATCGTGCAAAAGACGCACGCCTCTGGTCAGTTTTCATCGACGTTTTACACGTATGCAGTGGCGCAATTTATGTAACAATGTTGCGTAATATTTACCATTGACAGTGGTATTAGTTTCTTTAAAATCTATAAAAAGATTTCCTTCACAATTCCAAAAGATCATGGCCATCACCTTTTTTGTTGACTGGCAGATTCTGAATTTTCTTGGAGGTGCTTCACCCTTACGACGCCACTCCATTGGTTCTTTTTTCGATGGATGGTCATAATAGAGAAACATAGTTTCATCTCCGGTCACAATAGTTTCTATCAGAGGCTTCGGTTCCGACCCACAGAGTTCCAAAACAGACCGCGCACACTCGACACGGCGTTGTTTTTGCCACCCACCCATCTTGCACTAACCTTATGCATACCCAAATGATCATGCAGGATTCGACAAACACTTGTATCAGAAAGCTTAGTAATTTCTGAGACTTCCTTGACCTTTAATCGTCGATCACTCAATACCACCTCTTCCACAATCGCAACAATATCTTCCGTTATAACCTCCACTGGTCGACCAGTTCTTGAATCATCTTCAAGGGACTCCTGGCCCCTTCGAAAACGTTTTACCCATTCTTTCACAACAGAATACGAAGGAGAACTTTGGCCGTACACACCATCCAGCCTTTCTTTAATAATTTTAGGTGCTAACTCTTCTTTTGTTAAAAACTTTATGACTGCTCTATATTCAATTTGCGTTATTTGCGACATTTTTTTGGACAAGTCTTGTTGAAAATGCTGTCAATAAAAAACTACTTAACTAAGATATATATTTAAAAGAAGACAAAGTTTTATCGTGATACTGGAGCTGCATCTATGTCAGGCCGGGAAATTTTGGCGCTAACCTCGTACAAGACTGGAACACACATTTGGGACAGCCGGTAGTCACGTCCTCAAGGTCACACCTATCCTTTTACTCTTTATGCAGTGCATTTCATATGCAATAATCGTTATAGTTCCTAATAATTTTTTTCACTAAAGAGAGAATTAGTGTAAGGCATTGCAATCTATTTAATATAAGCTTTTACCTGTTTTTTTAGTATTACCTGTACGAAATATGCACTACGCTAATGGAATACGCCAAAACGGCCATGTTTATGTGGATGTTTATCGAGGGTTTGTACCTGCACAACGTTATTACTGTCGCAGTGTTTCGGGAACATTTATATATCAATATATACGTTTACGCCGGATGGATCATACCGGCTATTATGACAGCCATCTGGTTAGGAGTAATGATATGGAAAGTTGTCGAGACGTAAGTAAAATTAATTAGAGCTTTAACCTCGTACTTTATCGTATTAAATTTTCTAATTTTGAAATTTTATTATTCAAAACCGTTGCATGGGTAGAGAAATCATGCATTTTCAATCGGAAACCGGAGTCAATAATATATTTAATTTTCCGCAAACTCTTGGGAAATCGACATCGTTAACCTTTATCTGCGTCTCTTCGGAGAAAATCTGTTTTTATTACGTCCGAAACAGGATTTTATTAATATAAAAAAATTAAGATTGATTTTTGAAGATAAGGTATGTCAGGAGGAAACATTATTTGTTAAAATATTACTACCGATTAGTGATGGGACCTTTGATAATTAAGGGTCTCTAGAAAACAAACCTAAAAATTAACTATGACATGGTAGTTGAGGAAATTGTCCAGTTTTTTTCTACTATCTGATATTTTCGACATCAGAATTGTCAAAGAGATGAGTTCGCTACAAGCAAACTGATATCTCATTTGAGAGTTGTTTTTTCCGTGTTTTTAACTAACATTTTCATAGAAGTACAATTAATTGAATAAAGTTCATTCAAAATTAATCATGTCCTTACAAATTAATTTATGATTATATATAATGATAAAGGACTAATTTTGCTAAATTGACTAGATAAAAACTGTGAGATATCTAAAACAATATTATTGACAAAGAAATGTACACTACTACTGTAACGACTTTTTGGCAATTTTTGCTATTTACTTTTAATAAGCCACGAAAAGTTCAACTCTTGAATTGTTTTTGTATCTTGCCTCGTTTCCTATTTTATGTAAAAGTGATTCACCATTATTCCTCTTTATTGAATTAAATAGTATTATCAATAAAGTTTCCCAATACGGTGAAATTTTTCAAAAACGGAAATGCAAGAAAATATACAATACATAAGGGAAAATGTTTCATTAATAATTGCTGCAAAATTTGTATGTTTGCCCATTATTTCAAGGGTAAAATACCCTTAGTTCAAAAAATCGAGAAAGTGCTATTAGGAAAAGTTCTTTTGAATTAAAAATTGAGGTCAAATACATTTCCAACCATGACTTTCTATGCATTATTTTTTTCAGAAATCGTTAGCGTTAGCATTAGTTTGTATTTTTTTAGTATTTGGGTGTGAATGTTTTTAATTAAGTGACGGTTGAAGATATAATTGTAACAGCAATTTTGCAGCGCATTTTACAGACGTAACACGTTCATCTAGACCTGATTAAGTGATGTTAACGATCGAATTGGTATTTAAACATTTCTTTTCATTTTTATATGTTTATTTATTTATATATTTTATTACAAAATTTAACTAGATTCAAAAATAATAAAATGTGCTGTACTTAAATTAACTTAATATAGCATACAGTGTACTTAATTATATTGCAAGCCATAAGAATTAAGAAAAGAAAAGATTACAAGAAAGAAAATATGAAAGAATGAAATAGCACAGTAGACTATGAAGAGTTAGGAAGGTTAAATATGAGAAAGGGTTTTATAGTTCATGAATATAACTAAAGTATATTTCAGAAAAGTGTAGAGTAATATCTCGTCAGGTATAGAAAGCGAGTGCCCCAACTTAAACCACTTTCGTTGTTTGGCATTTTATTTTATCGAGTGCAGGTGGTTTCGAACAATTTGTGGTGTCTATTATTGTCCATTCACCAATACTAAAAATAATGTGAAGGAGATGTCCCGGTAATTGGGGAACTGAGCATTTTGAAAACAGTATTGAGTACCCTTAATTTTTATTACGCCCTACACAAAAATACATTACACAGAAATTAAATTATAAAAAATCATAATATTCTTAGTCATTTGAAGAACTGTCTCTTGTAAAACATCTGAATTCATACCCTCGTACTAATTTCCTGTATGGTTGTTGTTGTTAATTAAAGGTCACTCGGCCTGCTTACAAAAACAGGTAACTATAGTCCAAAATTCCTAAAGGATGCCTTCATAATAAAGGGTCTGGAAAACTCCATCCTCTAGGTGTATTAATATATAGATATTAGAAAACAATAGCACAAATCATAAACATCGGCCTATGACGAACACAATTTTCAACCGATTTCTTCATTCTTCTTCTTCATTTCTTTCTGAATATACTGGACATTTCATTGTTCTACATTTTTCTGAAAGAGAGTGTAGCTTCCAATTCATGGATGTTTTATAGTTAATGAGATTTCTTATGCGAATTAGTGGATAAATATTTTCTATTTTAATTTTCATTAGCCTGAAAATGTCTTTCTTTCTGATACACAACTTTTGTATAATTTTTAACGGCATTTAAAGAATAAGCAGGGTAGCGCAGTGGACCTCACACAAATATGGTGTACTTTAATGTAGATTCAACTCATATTTTATAAACGAGTTTTTCCACATAAACGTTAAATTTTTCTCAAATATGCCTAAGTATTTAATGTTATTTACTTTATTTATTTTAAGACTTGTTTCTTGAAATTGTAAATAAATAAAATCTGTTAACGCCGTCCGTTAATTTATCAAAGTCTAGGTAATCTTTAACTCTTTCTTCGCTTCGTTCTGCCTTAGATTTTACTTCATGGTAATTAAATAGTTACGATTATTTTAAGCATGATTTACATGGGCGAGGAATGCGACGAATATCTAATATCCATAATCTGGTCCATTACATTGCTACTACTGCAGTGTTTTCGTCCGCGAAAGAATATTTTTCATTTAGATAAACATTGTTTCTAGGACATGGACGTATTATTACTTTCTCCCGTATTACTGGATACTGGAAGGACCTCGATTTTTCCTAATCATCGTAAGTTAAGCTTCTTTTGAGGTATTAAAGTTTTTATTTTGAATTCGTCTCGTTTTATTTGCGTGATAAAACTGAGGGATGCGAATGTGGAGACGCGAGAAGTTTTGTTCTGCGTTAAGTGGTCGACAAGATTTTGCACTCCGGAACCCAGAACAAGAATTTAAACGTTTGGTTGAGAATGAGTTAATGGGGGGTAGTCGAAAATGGTCCTACCGTTCTATTTTATCCGAAACGAAATATTTACTAAATTACGTTTTTAATGCAAAATGATTAAATAAAAAATAGTGCCACACGACGCTCGTAATAGAACAATATGTTGTCAAGAACTTGCGGGGAAAATATTTCATTGACCTAGAAGTAAATTGCGCTTGAAATTGAATCTATATTTCACCAATCTATTTGGCACGTGACATCCCAAAGCCTTTTCCTGCTGCAGAAAAAAATAAAAATCATTAGCAAATGGATTTATTCGAAAGCTTGATAGCACATAACGATATTACTTTTCCCTTACAAGGAAGTTATTATTTAGTGATTTTGGCTCAGTGGACAGCAGATATTTTATATTAGAGAATCACCAATATTATGTATAATATGTTATATTCAAAGTTAATAGGTTCATTCTAAAATTTTAAAAGTTTGGATAAACCTTGGTAGATTAGAAAGTCATTATGTTTATTTTCTGCCTCTTCCTCAGATTCACCCATGAAAAGTTTTTTTTTTGTTATTTTTTTCCGCATTTTGAATTGTTAAGGAGATGAACAATAATTAAAATTTTTGGTATCTCGGTTTTTATTAGAATAAAAACTGGTTTGCGCACAGTGGATCTTTAAAAAAAAGCAACTTAAGACACGCGCTTCGATTTAATTTTGTTCCTTAGATATAGATATTGTTGATATATGGATATTTGTTCCTTAGGTATATCAATGTTATATCAATATTAGTGATATTAATGAACAACATATATGTTTATATATAGAGATACTTTGCTTTGCCAAATACTTTTAAAATAATCTTATGCTATTTTACCAGAACCAAAACAAAAATATGTGCATCATATGGAATATAATTGATTTTATTCAGACCGCCATTTATCTCTGACTCTTTTCTAGATACATATATTATTTTCGTCAAAGAATTTTATGAACTCGCAGGACGCCTAACTTTTCTAAAATGTTCACGGAAAGGAGCAAACATTTTATCGTACCTGTACCTCTTTTTTTTTTATAAACCGGGTGTTCTGAAAATAAACATTTTGTAGGGAAATTTTAAAAATCCCATTTACGTTCATTTTTTCAATGACAAGAGAGAATGCACTTGGTCTCAATACTTTCAAAAACTTATTTATAAATTGTAACCTTTGTCTCCAAGAAGGCTTTGGAATTTGAACATGGACCTTAAAAATTTAGAATGGTACGTAATTAAAACCAATAATAATTTTATTTCGAAAATTCCGATTATAAGTAGAAATAAAGAATTTTGATTAAATTTGAGTTAATTTCTTGTCGGAATTCGAATGTATTAAAATTGCTTTGACGGTATTAGCGCCTATAAATGACGAAAATTGACATTTAACCTAAAGAACTTTATTCGAGATAAATCGAAAAACTCTATGATATAAAGTAAGTTTTTGGAATGACTCAATTAAATTTTTAATAAACCGGAAAATTTTACTTTCTAAAGTGCAACGTAAATATGCTGCGAAAGTCGTTAGCCTCGATAGACCGCTTCATACGAATTTATAAAAGATATGCTTTAATGAAAGGTTTATTATACTAACAAAAAGGATTTTTCCATAAAGATTGAAAGGAAATGTCGCAAGCTTTCGAATGGTTGCAGCTCGAAGCTGGATTTGTAAGCTTTGTAGAGATGTATTTGAAATTATACAAATTAACATTAAATTTTGGGGGAAGCATAACTAAACTATTATCATGTTAAAAAAATCCTAATTCTAAATTGTTAATTAATTAATTTAAGTGGGATTAAAAACTTTATAATTTAGTTATAACACTCCATTAAATTTACATGTTCCTAATAGTTCGACAGAATAAACAAATAAAACTTTAATAAACTGTCAACAAGGTATGTAGGTAATAATATCGTAAATATAATATCGACAAAATATCTAGAGCACTCATCGAGATATTGGCAAAATTTTACCAATTACACATTGATTTACTATAATTTAAAGATTAAAATCTTCTTTAAATAAAGGTCAATTAGGGAGTTTTAATTAAATAGCAACAGTTTTGAAAAGTTTACACATTCCTTGAAATAAGCTTCAAGGTAAAAACAATATAGAAGGCCAAACTTCACTAATGGACTTTTTCAGGAACACCTCTGCTCATCCACTGTGTGCCCATTTCTGGCATGCAGCTATTATGCAACTATCCGAAAACTATCTGGACATTTCATTTCGATTTCATCAACACCATTGCAAAGGCAAACCACGCCATCGTTACTATCCACTGCTGTAAAGGGATTATCTTTTATTCTCTTTAATATTTGACAGGCGATTTACAAAAAGATCAAATGAAAGTTCCGTGTTGTATGTTTAGAAGATGGGGCGAGCAAACGAAAACGAATGTCACAGGAAATTAGAGAAGCTCTCTTATGCAGCTTGAGATACTTTCTCTGAAATTAGAATTAATTATACTGCGCATTCTGTCCTCCTAATTCGTTGCAAATTAGACGAAATGGCTTAGTAGTTTAAATAAAGTTTAACATGGTTTTTCTAACAAATTAAAACACTGACTAACGTCTACAAAAACGATCTCCTAATTTTTGGATCCGCTTTTTTTTTAAATAGTACACTAAATTACTTTTTTCTACCGTCTTCCCTGAAATATCCCAATCAATCATGCATAAAGTGTCACTTTATAACGTCGTGAGCCTCTTTGGGAGTTTCCGGTGCTTTAATCAGGGATTTAAACACTACTTACGTTTGTCCATTAGTGTTTTTTTTTTGGAAAATCTACCTGCAAACTAATGCCCATAGAAAAAGTATTTATGATATGTATAATATCACTTAAAAAAATTATGAGAGTTTGCATTTAATGACGTTTTAGGTGAATTTGCTGTTCCTTCTGAACATTATCAGAGTGCTGATCGCAAAGCTGAGAGAAACAAGAAGCAGTGAATTAGAGCAAGTCAGGTACTTTTTTTTCAAATTCTGTGTGTTTTGTCCCAGGCGATGATTCGATTTGATACATGGAACACGCCGTGATAGTCGAAAAATGATTAGATGTGAGGCTTTCGCGAAAAAAATAATTTTGAAAATTCTAATCTGGAATCGCGATATAATTTTTTTTTCTCTAATATACGTTGCCAAAACTATCTTATGTACTGAGTGTCCCACAAAGAATGGCCCCCGGCTGTATCCCGCAAACTATTAGAAACCGAAAAATATGTTATTTCCATCACTTCATATTTAGTTAATAAGTTAGTCGTATTAGTTAAGTTTACACATTGTTACATTTAAAATTTTATAAATACTATAAATATTATTATTTTTTATAAGGTATATTGTAGAGCAAAAATGCTCTTTTAAATAAGACCAAGATCGCTTGGTTTCGATAACCCCATCTGGAGTTGTTAACATTTCAATTTAAGAAAATAGGGCAAAATTATTTACAACCGAACAACAACAACAACCGACGCACTAGGAATCCAGAAATTTTGTAAATAGTATTACAGTAACCTGTGGAAATATCTTTGAAAAATTAAATAGGGCAAAACTTACCACAACTTCTTGGCTATTAAAAATTTTGTAAAAATCCCATTTTCTCACTAGTCTTAGAAGTTGCGCCTTCTGGAGGTCGCTCTAAAAACTTGGGAATATGTTTGGTAATATATTTTGTTGGCGCAGGCCGTAACGGTTAATACTTCTCGCAGTAAGGCTTACCCGCTATAGTTTTGACTAGCGTCAAAGACCCGGTAGAAACCACAGGTTCAATTTCTAAAATTATGTTTTCAAGTGAAAGCCTCAGATTGTAAAGTTTCCACCGCTTCAAGCGACTGGTTCTTCAAGTGTTGAAACAACCTCGACGTATGGAACAAAGGTCTCGTTTCAGGAAAGCCGTTCGAGCTGCCATTTTTCTCCTTCCGCTGATGGGCATCGCGCATATTCTGTTCCTTCTAGATTATCGAGTCAAGAGATCTTGGGTCTTCGCTTTGTGGTCGTACACCACATACTTTCTAAACACTTTCCAGGGGTTTTTCGTGGCCGTGTTGTACTGTTTCCTTAACGGAGAGGTAAGCTTTCACGAAAGTTCAACTACAATGTTAAAATTAACCCTCGGTTCTTAGGTACAACTTGCCATTAAGAACAGTTTCTACCTACAGATGTCGCTTCGCAACTATGACTACGCGCCTTGTCGCAACGTAACGTCAATTTCGTCTGGCTCTAAGGATGCAAACGATGGAGGCCAGTCCAGGTGACGATCCCGATTTAGAATAACGATATTCACGGTTTTTTTGTACTGATTTATGACCGAAAGCAGTGCGCTCTGGTACATTTTGTAAACATTGTGTGCACTCCGAACATATATCAATATTGTATTAATTGTCATTAGCATATTAGATGCGCCGCCGTAATTACCATATTTAGTTCCGATTTAATGTTCTATCAACTTGCGTATCTAGTTAAATTATGCGTAATGAACTAGCGCGTATTATGTCGAACGTACTGAATTTTGAAATGCTAAAATAATCAAACGAGCATAATTAGCCACCCTCTAAATATCAGGCCCTGTTAATACTTGTATAGTTTACTCTGACCTTTAAGATTCGATCACGCAGGCAATATGGGGTTTCAGTTATGACCTCAAAATATGTTCGCTAACCCATTTAAACATCAAAGGTGAACCATGTCAGGTGAACCGTAAACATACTTCAACTCAACGCAAATATTTTTGTCGGAAACAAGAGAAAATGTAGTAAACTCAATCTAATTATACGAAACGACGAGTAGATATTTGTAATTTAATCCATGAAACATGAAGGCACCAGTTGTGTTTTATATCAGCCATGGGATCTACCATGTTTTCCTTGAACATGTGACCTGTATCCATCTAGCTACATTACTTATAATATAATACTCCTAGAAAGATAAAAACTGGTTAGTATAGGGACAGAACGACCTCTGCGACTGTAAGCAATCGGTGAGTCGTCACATAAAGGATAATAAAAGCAGGTCGCTAGAGCGTTTTATGCTCATACGAAAAGACGACAAATTAAAAGAATCAGAATTTGCGAAAACTGTGCATAGTTTAGCAGTCGTTACTAGTCGCAAAACAAAATAAAACAATTTTGACATAAAAACAGGTACATAAATATGTTCTTCATTCATTTATTATTAAATTAAATTTTTAAAATATGTATGCAGCACTTCGTTATAAATTTTTGGACCATTTTTACCTGTTTCCACAAAATTTTAAACATTAAAATAATATAAAGCAATTAAAATTTGTCAAATCCTCTTTTCCCTAGGTATATTTGGTATTACCAACCTCATGCAACATACATATCTCGCTTCCTTAGCGCGATGATTCATGCTTTAGCGTTCCACGGCCTTATAAAGTAGAAGGCGGTTCTCGGACGAATGTCACATTTTCGTGAAAGCTCACCTTTGCTTCATTTTCTTTCTAAACAGCTATCTCCACATACTTAATTCGTTTTCCCTGAACGTTGAAAGGGTCCTAGGAATATTTTGAGAAAATTATGCCCTATACATAGTTGTTTGGGTTGTTTCTGCTTATTAAAATGTCCCTTCTCAACCTTAAAAGTGGAAATTACTGTAGGTAATTGGTGCTAATCTATTTATTATACAGAAATTTGCGGCACAGAACTTTCATTTACGTGTCTGTGTCGAAATTCTCTTTTAGTTTCGGTTAGTAGTAGAACTTACTTAATTGAACAAGTTCGACCGAACAAGGCGTTGCAAATATCGGTCTATAGAACTTGTGAGTGCGCTCCGTTAAGCTTAAAAGTAGATATTAACGTGACTTTGTGTGATTACCCACAAGTTTCGGGCAACTTTCTGAAAATGCCGTTAAGTAAAACAGCATTTTTTCTATCGCGAGAAAACTGGTAATGACGTTTTTCTTGTTGTTTATTTATAATGGATCATTTCGTACTTGAAAATCCGCATTGCATAATATAAACAAAAAAATTATAAAAACGAATTTATATTCGACAAATGTGTAGGAATAGTCTAGCTTCAAAAGTAACTTTACTATGACATATAGACTTACTATCTTAGAGTTGAAATGGATTCATTTTTATGTTTTATTTTTTTTAGAAAATCTTCAGGTTGCACTCAATGCTGGAAAAAGACTCCACATTCCCCAGAGGATAATGCTGTCGAGTACGAATCACTATTAAATTATCAAATTATTCCTAATTTTAAAATCAGTATGCAGTGCAATCCGATTGAATGAACTCATATACGAACTGTTTAATAAAAGTATATATTTCAGTATATTATTAAAGTATGGCCTTATACTAGTAATTGAAGGGATTGCACTGTACAAAATTGTCGTTCTTTGCCAAAAGATTTAAAAGAAATATTTTTAGCATATGTGATAACGGCAGGCGACACACCACTGTGCTACCTATGGTCGAGACTACTCCAATGATTAATAACCATTATGACAGGTACACAAATTATCAACAAATAGAAATAAAATATTTTTTTGCGTAGTCGTGTGGAACTGAATTTCAATTCCTTCGAATCGAGGGATACGTATAAGAAACGGATTCAGTTCCATTTAAATTAGCTACGCCTGCAATTGACGCGCAATGCAGATGTTTATTAATATTACAGATGCCACATGGCTGACGCACAGGCTTCCTGGGAACAGACCGACCTGTCACCCACAGGGACCAACGAACCTAAATAAACTTTGCCGATCAATTTACGTTTTTTGTACAAAATAAGAACCATATATTTCCCATAAGTAATGCAAAATTGCAAAACTTAAGCTGTTTTTGAGTTTAATTTATGTACCTGACTGGATTTTTTACCTTTGTGAATATAATATATTATATCTAATTTGGTAATAGTTTTGACTAATGTGTTTTATTTCATTGCAGTATAAACTAAATTTCTTTCCATACTATTTACCATTTTTCTGGATTTCTCCTGCTTCGGTTGATGATGAGTCGAACTTGCATACATTTCGTCAATCATCCTGTTGGCTTTTTTTTATGAGAACCTATATCAATATTTATTTTTTTGGAAAACCGTTTAATTGATTTACTGCTACAGGCCCACTTTGTAAAAATCTTTGCCAAAGTAAGAAGAAGATTTGTCAATATTCCATTTTGTTGCTTCTTGGTCAAATGATCCTGGAGAAGTCGTCCACCAAGAGTAATTAAGTAACATTTTTCAGGTTATGTGATAGGGATTCTGTCGTGAGCATTGCATGTGGCGGTTTAACCTCCGTTCGCTCGACAGAATCCCTTGTAATCGTCCCCAACAATTTTAAAATTTGTTTCCATTGTGTGGATTTAGTGTTTTTAGTGGTCAGTGAATGTTTTAAAGTTATTCGTAGTCGGCCCTGTCTTTTTTTCCGTTCACGCTGGTATAGTGACCGGAATAACCCGCATGGTATGCGAGGGAAGAGGGGGATGCCAGTTTTTTTGGTATCGGTCAAAATCCTTTTTTGCTACCTGAGCAAATATTAGTTATATTTCTTCTTTTTACGTGTTGGACTATGACCAAAAGCGAAAATCCTCGACGGAAGTCGGCAATGGGCGAATGATTATAGCAGGTTTGCCTAACAGAAATTGCGAAAGGCATAATTAAATTGAATTGAAAGGTTGGATTCTGTGGTGGGGCATTGCACGCGGCGGTTTAACCTCCGCTCGCTCCTAGCAGAATCCCTTGTATGATTCTCTTTTGGAATTGTTTGGTAATCGTTTTTAAGTATTACAAGTTCTGCCGGCTCTGGTGTTTTGACTGTTCACGCCGGTATGGTGGGCGGATGGGCCGGATAGTCTGAGGTGGAAGCGGGGAGGCCGGTTTTTTGGTATTCGTCATAATTGTTTTTTTCTAGCTGAGCACATATTGGTTATATTTCTTTATACATGTTGATCTATGACCAAAAGTGAAAATCCTTGACGGAAGTCGGCAATGGGCAAGTGATCCTAGCAGTCTTATCCAACAGTAATTGTGAAACGGATTGTACTTGTAATTGAAAGGTTGGATTCGCTCCCGACAGAATCCCTTGTATTCGTCCTCAAAAGTTTGATATCGGTTTCCATGTTTTAAAGTTATAATTGTCGTCGGCCCCCTCGTTTTTCCCTGTTCCCTGGAGGCCGGATGGGCCCGGATGGTCCGCGATGGAAGCGGGAGGAAGCCGATTTTTTTGGTATCGGTCAAAATCGTTTTTTGGTAGCTGAGCAAATATTGGTTATTTTTCTTCTTTGTACGTTAGTCATACGTTCGTTAGTCATTTTCCAGAAGCGAAAATCCTCGACCGAAGTGGGCAATGGGCAAATGATCCTAGCAGTCGGGCCCAACAGTGTTTGTGAAACGTATCATTAACTTAATTGTAAGGTTGCCCAACAGTTTTTTGTGAAACGCATCATTGAATTGAATTGAAAGGTTATGTGGTAGTTATGCTTTAGAGAAAATCTTTGATAATGAGATTATTTATTCGATTAAATAAATTACTCCGGTCAAATCCCAGTGTTTCCCCGCAATTAACGTCGAGAAATTGCATTCTGTTTTATTCAAAAGTAGCGGTCGACTGTGACGACGAACGAAACCTTGTAAAACATAAGGAAAAATCCTTAAACAAGGTAAAGCTTAAACTTCAAGAACTGTTAAGGATACATGGACTAGACGCACTTAATATTATTGAAAGACATAGAGAACTTGTCCACACTTCCACTTCAATGATTGACAAAAATTACAACTATTTCATAGAATCGGGGATATCCCATACAAAATTATTGATTTATCCAGAGCTGTTAGCTACAAATGATCTCTTGGAGAAAATAGATATTTTAAAGACTTTGCCTCACCCAATGAAAGTGACTTTGCCCCTCCTCAAATTATCTTTAGCAACTATCAAGAGGCTCTGTGAAAATGATAGAATTGATGAGCTCTCTAAATTTCTTAAAGTAAGCAAATTGTTCACCCTATAATGATATTTATGTAATGCTTTAAGTTTTGTAGTTACCACTACCGGAGACTTGTTGCATAATAGCAGCAAAACCATTTTTAGTTACAGTTGATCAGGATCACTTGAATGAAAGCCTAAAATTGTTAATGGACCATGGAATTGCATTTCAGGACGTTGTAAAAGACCTGTGGATATTACGGTACAGTACCAAGTTGTTAAAGTCAAAGCTAGAGTATCTAAAGAAACATGAAATTGATATAAAGAAGCCTTGGTTGATTAGGTGTACAGATGGGACTTTAGCCAGGTAAGTGACACAATGCATATATTATTGTTTTGCTGAAGTTGTGTATGCTTCATTTTAGGCATATTAAAAAAGATTTAGAAAACAAGAGTGTATTGGGAGACGAGGCTGTAATCGAATATATTTCGGAAAGATTGTGCTGCCCATTGGAAACTGCTAGAGAATTTGTGCACAAATATCCACGTTTGCGGAGAAAGAGCTTATTGAAAATCAAAGAGATGACAGATCTTTTATATGGCTATGGATTTACATCTGATGATATTTGCCGAGTTCCAAAAATTTTTTTGTGCAGCATAGAAACTATAAAAACAAGATTAAAAGAAATGCATTCAAGGGGTGTTGTGACACAAAAATTGTATATACTTACAAAAAGTAAAAAGGAATATTTGCAGTATTATGGGACAAGCAGTGATAAAGGTAGCCTTCAGTTATGATTTCACATTAGGTTTTTGCATGGTGTGAAGATTGTTTGCTGTTTTAATTCTTTGTTTAATTCTTTGATTGAAATAGTTTAAATGAAATGTGAAAGTATTTTTGTACCAAATAGGCAATAAGTTAAGGTAAAAAAGAAACAAATCTTACATCAACCAAATATGTTTCTTTATGTGTCCTTTATTCATTCAATATTAATGTTGTTTTTTCCTATCGTTTCTCTATAAAATGATGAATTAATGAGATAATTTTTTTAAAAATGTTTCTGCTAGTGCAGTGTTGACTATGGGATTTTAAATGAAATACCCTATATTTTTATTATAGACTGGATCCCATATAAAACTAGCTTATGTTAAGATTTACATGAAAATGTATCTTTTAAACTACCCAAAACTCTCTTTGAATGTTTTTCTTTTGGTTTCTCAAAAAGAGAGTGTCAGGTATATTATAATTTTTTTTATTCAACAATAAATGAATTTTTATGCATTTTAGGCGAGGCTTAATTATAAATTAAGAAACTATTGTAATTATCATACGCAGAAGAAAGAGAAAGAAAAAAAGAGTTACATAGAATATATAGGGTGCTATGTTAAGCAGAAAATTTCATAATATCAACCTATGCCCTAACCTATTTAGCTTTTAAAATGTTTTTAAACTTATTATACAGGGTGTTAAAAAAGTACGCTGCCAAACTTTAAGAAACGATTCCTTGTGTGATTTTACGATGAAGCATTCAAATAAACATAGGTCAAAAAATGTATATTTGTCAAGATACACGGTGTTCAAATTTTCTAAAATATTTATTTTTCCTTTTATAACATTTATATCACTTTCGATATTTCTATCAAATTTAGTGGACATCTTCTAATTATAGAGAGGCGGTTTTTGACACAAACGTTTTAGTTTTATTTTTACTAGTGGCGTCCGTACGCGGTTTGAACTAAATATTTTTAAAGAAAAAAATGGCACGCCACTGCTTTTTCTGAAACCATTTTCAGGAGCAATTTTCGGTAAATGTTTGGATTGAAGTTATAGGGGATTTCCTTATCGGGCCTGACTTTCCGCCTGGCAGTCTTACTGGTGAGCAGTGCAGACAATTTATTGAACATGTATTACCTGAACTTTTTCAGAATGTTCCGCAAGAACAAAGACGTTCTGTGTGGTTTACGTGTGACGGAGTTCTACCGCACTTCAGTTTAGTAGCACGTCAGTATTTGGATGAAAATTATACTGATCATTGGATTGGGCGTGCTGGACCACATTTTTGGCCACCTGATTTAAATGAAATAGATTTTTTTTTCTGGGGACAGTTAAAAACATTAGTTTACACAACACCAGTCCAAAGTGAAGAAGATCTAAGAAATAAGATAGAAAACTCTTGTACAGTTATTAGGAACACCCCTGGTGTTTTAAGGGTTCGCCAGTCCCTAATAAGGCGTACACACGCATATATCAAAGTCGGGGGAGGTCATTTCCAGCAGTTGCTCTAATTTGTTTTTTTCTGAAAGAGTATTACTTGTACTTTGTTTAAAGATATTTAACATTATTTAATAATAAACGTCCTCCTGTTCGTAGCTAATTTTTTGTATTTATTTATTTTAATAATTTCAATAATTAAAAGATGTACACCAAATTTGAAAAAAATATCGAAAGTGAAGTTATAAAAAAACTATTTTTTTAGAAAATTTTGCATGTGCATTTTTGGACCTAAGTATTCGTTTCTTAAAGTTTTGCAAAGTACTTTTTTAATACCTTATATAAAATAAAAAGAAATGTTTAGAGTGGTGTTAAAAATATAATTTGGAAATGATTTATTTCTTGAAAAAGCAGGTTTAAATAATAAAACTGAGTGAAAAATCTTGAAAGGAAATATATTAAAGTTGCTGATGCAATAATGAACATTGACAAGCTTACATACAGTCCATGTATTAACATTGTTACGTCCATGATTGTTTGACTAGAGAGCGCACAGTAAATGGTTTTTAATATAATTCAACAATAATTTCGTATGAATAAATGTTATTAATTGCATGAAAAAATCATTCCCTCAAATAATTACCCTTAGTTTTGCAATTTATTTGCTTTAATTATGTAACCACGGAGTTGGTAATATCACATATTTGTTTACTCTATTGCCAAATAACTTATAGATGATAAGGTACGATCAAAGTTTACATTGCACTGATGTAATGTACGCGGCACAAAGATCCGTCTGATCTACAGTTTACTCCCTCGAGAGGGCGCTCATTACATCGGTCAAGATTTTCTCGCTGGAGTAGGCTATGATGCCTCCATTGTTGCATCTCGAAGTACAAAACGCGTATTCCACTTCAACTCTCGAACCATCCATCATCGCCTCGTCGTATCTGATCACGTCACCTCCCATCATTCGAAGAATTGCTTGCGGCGCGCAGGTATCCCAAAAATAAGTCGTCGGCTTGGATAGAATGTACGCGTCGGCCAGTCCGAGTATGACGGTCAGCATTTTATAACCAGCACCGCATGATTCGACGAGCTCATAACCCGCGGACTTTAGTTTTTCCTTGATCGCTGGCGATTCGCTGCTGCTCAAGCAAATAACGTTGGTGCTTGCTTTTGTGTTAGCAACGACGAAGGGGGATAAATTTGTAGTGCAATTGAGAGCCACTCCCCATATGCATCTCTGACTGCAAAATGATTCGTGATACCCATCGGATAGCTAGAATAAACAGCGTGTGGCTTAGCTCCCGAATTTTTATGAACAGCGACTTCGTGTGCTTTCCCTAGACATTTAAATGTAAAGGATTTAAAATTAGCTAGTAATTGTTGTTTAGTTTTGATAACTTTATTGGTGTTGATGGGTCTGCTAAAGAGTATTGATTAATCAATTCCCGTTGGGAGCTAAGTTCACCGGCTGGCTAGACGTTAATGCTAAAATAACTATATTTGATAAAGGCACGGTGTTGCCGAAACAACAATAAATCACCCCGAATTTATACTGCGATGGTGACGCTGCTGACAGTAAACAAACGTGTCCGTTTGGAAATATTTTATAATGTTTGCTTTTTATCCTTGAACATTTAGTGGGCATAAGCTACAATAAAGCATTAACAGTTAATTGATTGTGCCGTTTTATCGTATTTAAATTGTAATGTCGAAAGCCGGTCGTTTGTTATGAAAAGCAAAACAGGTAATTTCAATTGAGTTAAACTAGCAAAATAAAAGCACTCCTTATAAAATTAATAGGTTGCAAATATATTGTTGCTGTTATTTGAAAGTGTGCTAGGTAGGTTTAAAGAATAAAATGTTTATATCAAAATCTCCTCATAATTGTTGTTTAATATTTCTTCTTCATCCAACCAATATATAAGAACTAGACCACTTTCTTTTAGACGAATCCGCTGTTTTTCCTGCAAATGTAGATTTCTCGACGCAACTTCCAAATCAGGATTTTTCCAAATATTTCGAGCCGCTTGTATGTAACTATGAAAATAGTAACACATACCGTTCAAATCATTTTGCCCTCTTTTCACGGCCTTTCATTTGGGGCTACCAATTTTCATCAAATGGAAATTTTAAGAGACTTTTAATTTTTTGGACCAAACCATCACACACCTTACATAATTGGGAAAATGCTCGAAATAAATAAAAGGATCTCGCCCGTTTTCTGGTACAAGGATTTTTCGGATCCAGTGAATGGTTTAGCAAAAAAAAAACCAATTTTGTTTAAAAAATACTTCTGTCTCCGATTGCGTCCAGCATTTCAAACTTGAAAAGGTGGGAGTGGGGGGTAAACTGCCAGAGTGAATAGCATCGTTTTTAAGCCACCGGTCGTTCAGAGTGCCTAGTGGTGTTACCCACGGATCGATGTTGAGACCAGTGCTGTTGTTAGTGTATACCGTGAATTTGCTCCCCAGCATTGATTCTCATGTGAGCGTTTAGCTGATGACACTAAATTATTTGAAAATCGTTCAACACATGCAGACGTGTTGCAGAGACTTGAATACTATTTCCAAGTGGTGTTCAACTTTTCTATTGCCGCTGAATGCTCAAAAGTGCTCTGTGCTGCATGTTGGCAAAAACAATCCCGGTTTGAATTATTATATCAATGGAAACTTTGTGTCATGTGTCGATTCCCAGATGGACCTAGGTGTGACAGTAACTAATGATCTTGCGTGGTCTGTCCATGTGTCAAATATTGCAAAGAAAGCAAACTGCGCTTTATTTTTGTTAAAAAATCTTTTAAAAATCCTAGTCCTCGCATCGCTTGCAGACTTTTTTCCACTTACATTCGACCCATCCTGGAATTTGCTTCCTCACTCTGGAATCCATGACTATTGCGTGACTGTGATGTTCTGGAAAGAGTGCAACGAACCGCTACGCGCTGACCACTTCAACTTCGACATACACCTTACGATGACCGTCTCAAAATACTTTGCCAACATTAAGTCAGCGTTGGCTGCTAGAGTATCTCATTCAAATGTATAGGTTTGCGCATGACCAATTTCCATCTGATGTGCCTTTGTGATCTTAAGCAATGATGAACTCCTACGTGGTCATCCATTTAAAATAAGAAAAGAACAATTCAGGAGTTCACATCGCCTGCATTTTATAAGTAACACGACTTTCGATTATTGGAACAGTTTGTGTGTGTGCCGAACTTGTCTGTATTTAAACGTCGCTTGGACAGTGTATTCTTTCACAGCAATAACTAAATATTTATTATATACTAGCATTCTCATGTTACTAACTATCAATGTGCATAATAGGTTCTCCTCTACACTTTATTCTTTGTAATAATAATAATAATAATAATAACTTATCGTTTATATATTGGGCGTGGAGTTTTACCCACTGCTAAATTTCAAGTCGATAGCTGCAAATTTCAGGCAATTGTATTTATTAACAATCCGCGGAATATCTCGCAACCCCGTATAACATACGAAAACCTTAAATGAGGAGAAATCGGAATAGTTCATTACCAAAACAACCCAGAGGGTGGTTGAATGAGGGTAGCGACGTACTCGTATTTACAAAGTGATTATTCCCACGAGTCACTGAGAAAGTACCTGTTTTTGTTTCAAGTTGTATCGAAAATTTTGGAATATTTTTAGCACTGCTATTGGCCTTATTTCACACCTTGAACAATAGTCCAGTTCGAGGGCAGTGAATATGCGTTTTTAATGAGTTGAACAGATTGTTGGTCATACTATATAAGGTAGTGAAAGAAATTAACAATTACAATGTTGTGGTTTTTGTATGCTGCAATTTCATGGCATGAGACGGAAAAAAAAAGTTTTTGGTAAGCGTATTTCACGCGTCTTCGGTTTTAATTGTTTCTCCCATTGATCCAATGGTTTTCAAGAAAAAAAAAACAAAAAAAAAGTTTCTTCGAAAATTAAAAAAAAATCCTTTGCATTGTCTGATCCCACCCAATTTCTGGACTTAAAAGGGGGAAGTTTCAATATCGTAGTTCTAACGTATGCCAAGTTACAGCGGTCGTAAGTTCCTAACAGAGTAACAGAGGAAAAAAATGTTTCTTTTTCAAAGTTGTCAATTGTAAAACAGTACCTATATTGCACCCAGCTATGACAAACAATGAATCAGCAAGCGAAATAAAACAAAATCTAAAATAGAGAAATCACCTGGAGGTATCCTTATGAAACGGTCGATTGATCACCCCGATAATAGACTTTCCAGTCTCTTGATGGGTTCAAGGTTTGTTAGAGAGGTAGCACCTTTGCTTCGGGATGACTGGGCACTGGTCCTCATGACAACCAGGGCTGGGTGACGCGTCCGTGCCTAAAAGCACACATAGCCTCTCCTCAGCCAGGACCGTACTGCGTGGTGCAGAGCCACATCCTACTCGAGGTGATCCTGTTAACGCAGAACAGTACGGATCTAGACTGGGAGGTCAATAAATATCCCTGGTGGAGGGCAGCAGCGACCACCAGTACCAGGATGGGGCGCAAAGAAAATGATTCTGGACCGGCTCATTGCTGGATCACTACAAGTATGACTGCAGCAGTTTTAATAGTTGTGGTACTGCGATACAGAAAAGAAACGGAACTCTTACTGTATTATACTTTCCAAAAAATCTCAATGGCTGAAGAAAACACAAAAACGGCCCTCAGTCCGGGGCACCCCTTAAGTGGGGAGAGGGTGCGAAGAATACCCCCGTCTTCCACTAGTGAGAAATATGCAGATAGAGACAGCGAAAAATTCAAAATCTACGGTAAAATCGTCCGCATTGCCACATGGAATACACGCAGCTTATTTATGGCAGGAAAACTTACAAACGTTGAATGCGAGATGAACAGATTGAACATAGATATCATGGGAATGAGTGAAGTCAGATGGCCTAACTCTGGAAAACAAAAAACTAAAAGAGGGACCATGTACTATTCAGGAGGCACTGATCCGGACCATAGATATGGAACGGCAATACTTGTCTCAGAGAGAATAGCAAAGTCAGTGACAGAGTTCATTCCCCTAAGTGATAGGGTCATGATGCTAAAACTACAAACAACCCACAGAAATTTAAACATAATCCAGATCTACGCTCCAACACAGGACAAATCAGACCAAGAAATGGAAGAATTCTACTCCCAAGTTGATGAAGCCATGCGACTGACAAGGAAGGGTGAAATAAGTATGGTTATTGGTGACTTCAATGCCAAGGTAGGCCGTGGTTCTGATGGAGATAGTGTAGGGAATTACGGTCTTGGAACGCGCAATGAAAGAGGCGACAGACTGATACAGTTCTGTGTAGAAAACAATCTAATCATAACTAACACCTTTTTTAAGCTTCACCCCAGAAGACTATATACCTGGAGATCACCTGCAGACAGAGAGGGGACGATTATCGGAAACCAGATTGATTTTATTCTCATAGGACAGGAATTCAAAAAATACATAAAAGCAGTGAAAACATACCCTGGCGCAGACATTAATAGTGACCACAATCCTGTGGTGATAGACTTCAAACTCAAACGATTTATGAATACCAAAAGGGAAAAGATCACAAAACAAATAGACTTTGCACAACTGAATAACACCAAAAAGAAACAAGAAATAAGTTTGAAAATAGAAAGTGAAATAGAAGCAGCAGTCAGTTTGGCACCAGAAAGGGAAATAGAGACGATATGGAACATATTTAAAAACAAAATAACCAACATAGAGGAACAGGACATCGGCTACATAAAGAACGACAGGAAGAAAGAGTGGATGACACAGGAAATTATGGACCTAATGAATGAGAGAAGGAAACTTAAAACAAAGCCGACAGAATACAAACAACTAAATAGAACTATTAGAAAGAAATGCAGAGAGGCAAAGGAACAATGGTTGATAACAAAATGCCAAGAAATAGAGGAGCTACAATCAAAACATGACAGCTTTAATCTGCATAAAAGAATAAAAGAGATGACAGGCAAACACAGGCGACACCATGCATCAATACTTAGGGACAAACACAATGAAATAATTACGGGATTAGATGCTAAACTGAAAAGATGGCATGAGTACATCGAACAGCTATACAACGACGAAAGAACACACACCCCACCCTCATATAACAGCGAACTAAACGAAAAAGGTCCAGTAATATCCAAATATGAGGTCATGCACGCCATCAGATCACAAAAAAATAGAAAAGCTACTGGGCCAGACAAAATTCATGCAGAAACACTTAAACTAATAGCAGATAATGAAGGCAAAAGCTTGGATTTGATAACATCACTGTTTAACAAGATCTATAGTTCGGGCAAGATACCAGCCGATTGGCTAAAGTCAACTTTTATAACGCTGCCCAAAAAAGTCAATGCCTCTAATTGTGACGATTATAGAATGATTAGCCTCATGTCCCATGTGCTCAAAATATTTTTTAGAATTGTCCACACAAGAATATACAGGAAATGCGAAATGCAAATAGGCGAAACTCAGTTTGGATTCCGAAACGGACTAGGTACACGCGAAGCACTCTTCTCTCTGAAAGTGTTAACACAAAGATGCAGGGACATGAATGTAAGCGTATATGCATGTTTTATCGACTACCGCAAAGCATTCGATTGCGTCAACCATCAAAAGATGATCGAAATACTAACAGCAACCGGTATCGATGAGCAGGACTTACGTATTATTTCAGAACTTTACTGGAGGCAAACAGCAGTGGTCAACATCGAGCAAAACATATCAGATGAGATACTGATCAAGAGGGGAGTTCGCCAGGGTTGTGTGCTGTCCCCACTATTGTTTAACCTCTACTCGGAGGCTATATTCAGAGAGGCAATGGATGGAATTAACGGAGGAATAAAGATCAATGGCATCAGCATAACCAATATCAGGTACGCGGACGACACTGTTGTCATGGCAAGCAGTCCGTCCGAGCTACAAATCATGATAGATCGCATAGTCCATTATAGCCACTTTTTCGGATTGCAATTAAATGTCGCCAAAACCAAAACACTAGCGTTCTCAAAAACGGTTACTCATGTACATCTAAATGTTAATGGGAAGCCAGTTGAACAAGTCGACTCAATCAAATACCTGGGAGCCAATATCAATAGTCAATGTAATCCGAAGAAGGAAATATTGTCGAGAATCGAGCAGGCGAGAAGAACATTTATGAGCATGAGGGTATTCTTCATAAGATCTGACATAAGTCTTGAGCTCAGATTGAGAATGGTGAAATGCTTCATCTTCTCTGTTTTGCTTTATGGATGCGAGAGCTGGACACTCGATGCTCAAACAGAGAAGAGACTAGAAGCGTTCGAGATGTACATATATAGAAGAATACTGCGGATCTCATGGGTACAGAAAATCACCAATAATGAGGTTTTGAATCGCATGCACGGGTCTCGCGAATTATTAAATATAATAAAACAAAGAAAAATGCAGTATCTTGGCCATGTTATGAGGGGCGAAAAATATGAATTTCTGAGGCTGATAATAGAGGGCAAAGTCCAAGGTAAAAGATCGATAGGAAGACGTCAAAACTCGTGGCTCAAGGACCTCAGGAGGTGGTTTAATCGCTCATCAATAGAAATATTCCGGGCTGCAGTTTCCCGAGCCACAATAGCCATTTGGATCGCCGACCTTCGAAAGGAGAGGGCGTAGTAAGAAGAAGAAGTCTCTTGATCGAATACCCCGATTAAAATCGTCACGCAATTTAACCCAGACAAATAAATACCCTTGTCGCAACCCTTTTCCACACCATTTATATACTCAAAGGTCGCATCTGAAAGAGAAAATTGAAAAACATTTAGTTGATTATGAATGATGTCATCTTACTTGCCTATTGGGTCTATCCAAATGCCCACCCTCTCAATGTTTAAGTCAAAGTCTCGTACGGGAAGTGTTGCGTTAACCTCATCCAGACTTATTGTTTTGTGTACTTCCGTCGCTAGAATATCAGCAGTCTCGGTATCGCCGTTCAACACTTTTGATAGCAACGACGAAGTTTCTTCCAGGTTTGGTTTGATCTCTACTTTGATTTTTTCTCCGAGCTGGTTGCGAAACTCGTTGCTTTCTTCCCCGCATATCCGCTGTCCGATTCCTGGAAACTGACATTTGAAACCGTAAAGTTTGATAAAGTCCAACGTGTTTTGAAATTATACCTGTTCCTTAATGTCGTGCTTAACCATCTCCTGGATCAGAACGTCGGCCAAAGTTTTAAAGTCTTCGACAAATCTCGGATTTGCTTCATCGTTATCTTTTTTCTCGACCAAGAGTCTGAAGAGAAGTTCGTCTTCTCGAATACGTCTCGCGATATTCGCGGCTTTCTCGGATACTATCAGGAGTGCTTTCAGAAACTCCATTTTTCGATTATTCACTCCCTACGAGTTTAAATAACGTAACATCCATCTGTTAGTTATTGCTGCGTAGTAGTTGCGTAGCTTACAGTATAATAATATAAACGAACGGAGTTCTTTTGTATAATACATGGGATTCGCGGTTTTATTAGCAGTACAATGTTGTCGCTTGTTCAAGAAAGTTTTCTGAGTATTATTGCGGTTCCTGTCTGCTGTCCAAAATTTCAGATTTCTAGGACTACAGCTTCAATGGAGCTCATGTGTTCGACAAGAAATAATTGATTTCTTGAAATCCCTTAAAGATGGTATTAAAGAAAATGATTAGTGACAAATGCAATTTTGATAATTGATTTTCCCATTTCCCATCGAAACCCTATCTTTTTAGAGTGAATAAACGAGTTGAATTTCAATAGTGGATCTGTATATGCTAGTTACCAGTTCTATCAGAAATTACCTCACGAATTATCACTATCCAAATACCACAAGGACGTCCGTAAAACGTTCTCAGGATATCTGACAGGACATAGCGTATATCCTAGGGATATACTGTTTCAGCTAGGGGACATCCTTAAGATGTCTCAAGGATATACCATGTTACTAATTGGAACGTCCACAGTATATCAGATACTTAGGATATCCTTTCATCCAGTTATATTAGTTGAGACTTCGTTAGTATATCCGACTATAAGGATATTGGATCTTATATAGATATACTAGAGGACTTTAATTATTAGGTTAGTCCAATTACCACAAAAAAATAACTGAAATGAAAGCACTGAAAGCAGTACAAAATACACACGCAAATGCTCAAAATAGACGCCAAGTCACCGTATACCTTATACCTCCAACAAAAACAAGGCTTAAAAGGTGGCACACCACGAGACGGAGGAGAAGCCGATTAGACTCCAACGAGTCCGGCACGGCACGACCGCGAGTAGTCATTGATTGCAGCCGAACAGTGTTGTCAAATGGGATTTGTAATTAATAAAATAGCGTTTCTTGTCTCGTTCGTGTCCAAAAATAATAACAAGTTGATTTTAACTGTTTGATTCCGGTTTTTTTTAGGACTCGCCAACACTGACCTCGATGTAGATGTGCACAAAAACGTTGCCAATAAAATATCTTCCAAAAAAAAACACAAATCTAAAAAAACTAAGTATTTTCCTTCTTAGTTGTTCAAAATTTAACTTTTTAAGTTTCATTTTGTATTACTGTTTTTCACTTTTTTCCCTTATTTCTATTCTAATGGTCCCATTATGGCCCAAGGGGATATCCTCAGGCTATCTGTTTAGAGGATATCTGTGATATATTATCTTGTACAGTAAATCCACAAGCTATCATTCCTTGGGATGTATTGTACAGTATATCCTTAGTATATATGCTAACACCCCACATGTCTCGGGATATGCGACTTAAATGGGACATTGACCGGACATTGTATGCTATCTGGGTATGTACCACTAATTATCGCGGTCATTACTATTTAAATATCCCGTATCTAAAATCAAGATATCAATACAATAACAATCAATAATATCAACAATAAATAAATTCAAACGCATTAAAAATAGATGCAATCGAAAGAAAACCCAAAAAAAAATGCAATTAATTCTGGAACATATGATATGACAAAATGCAATGACAAATGAAACACCTAATCTAAAAAGAACATAAAGCAATCTAATCAAATCAACAACACATTCCAAAAGCAATATATTTTTAGTTTTTTATGAGGATCCTTTCAGAATTTTATAGTTTTTGTTTATATTTTATAACTTCAACCCTATTAAGATTTAGAAAAAAAATATCAATTCAATCAGAGATATTTTTTTATTCATTTTCCTATGGATTATTCTAGGATAATTTCCAATTTCCAATATAATTAAATTTCTAAGAATCTAAATTTCGAATATTTCTCGGGGTACTTTATAACAAAATTTCACCTAATTACCTCCACAATTTTCCTAAATGACTCAACTCGTGATTACCATATTTCAACTTATTATCAGTAGTTACTTTTTATTTTCCCTAAAATATCCACAAATCGATTCACACATTGTCATCAAAAGTGCAACCACACAACTATCATCTACTGAAACTTACTACATTGGTTGCAAGTGTTTAACGCATATGTGTTATGCTAAAAATTATTTTTAACTCCGTCCCAAAAAAACTATAATATAAACTTGCCTACGTCGCGCTTAATTGATTGAAAATTATTATGGTAAACTCTGCTTCTCATACCCTGTGAAAACTCGAATACGCATCTATCGACCGTTTTCTCTGTTCAATTTTCTTTTACGTCACTGGAAGGGGATAAATGAGATAGGAAATTTTCTTTTAGTTTCGCCCTTGTTTCATAGATAGCAGCATCAGCAGAAAAGCTAAGAAAAGCGGCATACGATTTCCTTTCCTACGCATTCCTTTTCCACAGATGGTTTTATAGAAGTGAATTTGATAATATATGCTGTGGGAGGGCGTTAGCGGTTAATACATAGCGACAAGATTAATGTACTATCCTAGTTTTATTCTGCTTTGAAAGGAAACTAAAGCTTAAAATCTTAAAATGATGCTAGTTCTATAATATAGGTTTTGCGAGTTTTTGTTATTAATTTAAAAGGTACTTATAGGAAAAATTGAAATAAATCTCATCCGTAGCAAAACGTTTATTTCACTATTCCGTCACAATATTTTCAGCAACGGTTTAGGTCGGCAACAATTTTCGGTACAAAGCTTTGAGTTCGTACGAAAAATAAATGAAATACAAGAATTTTCCAGGGGCAAATCCAGGTTTTCTCACTTAAGTTCTAAGCAGAGACATACCAATATGAAAAATTCTTGTTTATATAATGTAACAACAACGACAACATTTATTTTATGTTACATTTATATACATTTCAATATAGTACTATTTGAAGGCTTCAAAAATTAGAAGTGCATAGTACTCGGGGGTTCCGATATTTTTGGTACTATTCACATTCGACTCATAAATATACACTTAGATTTGAGTATACTATTATCAGCTCTATATTTTAACAATGGCACATTGAAGACGTCAGTTATAGAAGCTTGTCAATTGTTAACATGCTTGGCCATCAAAAAGGACGTCAAAATAAGAAGAAATGTTGCTGTAAACGTATGACCGTGAGCCTTTTTATGATTCAGTATTAATAAATGATAATAATAATAATAATAATAATAATCATAGAAAAAAATATTTTCACAGCCTGTATCCTAAAAATGACTGACTTGCTGACATGCTTGTTTTAATGCTTTTCGATTTACTAGACACATTGTGGAAGAGTAGTTCTACAGGAAGTGGCTCATATTCTCAGATACTTTTTTGATCTTGTCAGAATTTGATTTTTCTAAAGCTGTTGACAAGGCTCACCCCACTTTAGTAAATAAAGAGCAATTTGTTATGTTTGTTGCAAAGTTACCTAACCAATAGAACTCAGTTTGTGGTTGTGAACGGTAAAAACTCCATTACGCGATTGTAACATCAGGGCTCGCCTATACTTACAATATTTATATATTTCATATTGGCAATTTTTTTAAATATTAAATTCCAGCTTCATTTGCAGGGAACTTAGAAGTAAGAAATGAAATCCATTCGGTCTTGAAGCTCTAGACTGATCTCAATTATTTTACTATTTACTGTAAAAATCATCAAAAATTTCAAGTAATATTATTTATAAGAAAAAAAAAACGAAATTTAAATTAAATTAAAATTAGTCAATACAGAACTTATAAAAAGTTACTCGAGTCACTCTGAAATATTGTAAAAAGAGGCCTAAGAAATTTACGTTTTGTATCGCGTATTACTGAAGACTTTATCAACCACAAATCTGTCATTCTTATTTAAATAGCATCATCGGAATTAGAATTTAGAAATAACTAAATAATAAAGTTTTATAAATTGAGGTCATTTGAAACACACAGAAATTAGCAGAAAATGCCCAGATGTAATTTTTCTTTATAAACTTGTTAATAATCTTGTTGAATCACTTTCTTGCACAAATCGCTTTTCTTTTATATAGTTACAAAGTAGACGGAACTTTTTTTGACACACTTTGCTATTAACTTTATACATATCTTCCTATGTTTCTTTTTGTGTTTTCCACAACGGAATTTTACAGGTTGTTCGGAAATTGAGTTCGGAAACTTGAAGGAAAAATTCAACATGGTAATATAATGGTAGTAAGTCATGTAATAAATGTCGAAATCGAAATGTTTTCCGAATTATAGTTTGTCAAAATTCATTTTTTTAAATTTTATTTTTAACGCAGTGGCTTTTATTCTCAACGGAACAAGCTGGTAATCTGTCATTAAAGGGACTTTAGCTGGAACATTTTTTTTTTTATTTTCCATGTATTTTCTTCAAAATCGTCAAACATTTTTGCTCTTAGTTTAAGTCGATAAGCGTTAAAGACATAAATCGACTTTTTTTGCTCGGTTCGAATTTTACCTGTAAATGTGATTTGATGTAACAAGACTTAATGAAATTTGAAAAAGTCATTGTCACAATGCTTTAAAAATTAGTTTCTATGAAAAGAGTTTATTATGAAACTGCTATTGTGATACTGAATATCGCGATATGCATTTTTGCTACGGAAGAGCAAATGGAAATGCAGATCAAGCACGACGGCTTTATATCGAGGCTCGTCGCAATAGAAACGTTCCATCCGTTAAGAACCGCTGCAAGAGAAGAAAGAGTACTTGAAAATGTGTCAACGAGTACGAGAAAACTTGCTGATCAGGAAAGAAGTGCTTGCTCTACAGTTTGGGAAGTTTTGCATGAAAATTATCTTCAAAAATTCAAAAGTACTTACAATACTTAAATGTAATTTTGTTCACTGAAGGCTACATTCAGTCCTGATGGCATTGTTAATTTCGAAATATGCATCAGTGGAACATTGAGAAAACATCATCACCGGTTTTCTTTTAATGTATGGGCAGGGATTATAGGAGATAAACTTATAGGACCTCCTTTCTCTAACGGATCGCTTAATGGGCAAATGTATTTGCAATTTCTCCAAGAGGATCCACGCTCTTTGCTTGAAGAAGTACCCTTGCAGTGGGGATAAAACATTTTACATTGACTGTACGAAGGTATTAAAATAGGCATTTGAACATCGATGGATAGGTCGAGGCGGACCTCCAGCTTAGCCTCCTCGCTCACCAGACCCTAATCGGATGGCTTCTTTTTTTTGGGGCCCGACGAATCTTTCATAGAAGTTCCTGAACTCAATTTTCGAACCTCCTGTAATGCTTAATACCCGTCATTGGACAATGTCGCTTGCGTGCCCGATCGCCTTTGGGTTTGTAAATAAAAAAAATAGATATAATGAAAAACGCATATATGTTATCTAAATTGATAGTAGATATATGCATATTTACATATTTTCAACTTTGCAGTAAAAATAAGTAGGTAGTTTTTTTGTGCCATTGCATGTTAGTAACTGATCGCGTATCATACCGAACAACGTTTCGTATCACATATATTTTTAATTTTTAAAGGTTATTTTTAATATTTGAGTATCAACTAAAAAAATATAAACTAATCAGCGACGTGGCTGTCAAAACAGTCCTGCAGAATCGCGATCCGGCCTTGTCACTTTGAGGCGGAAACGAAAACAACACTGAAACAGAAATTTTAATACATTGAAACATCGCTTGGAAAGGAAAAAACTTACGTTTAGTGTATTCGTCGTTTTCTGTGAGTTTGAAAGGCGACTCGGTGGTCGTGAGGACTTTTCTGCGTTCCCACAAGAAAGCCGTCTCTTCTCTGCTGTTGTGATAGAGATTGTATATGCTGGCAGCGCATCGAACTCTCAAATACGGATTCGCGAAATATTTTCTATCTACTCGAATACGCAAATGCGAATATACTCTGAAATCACCTAAGTAGCATAAATGTTCTTGACGTTTATTTTAAATGACATACGTTGGACAAAGTTCAGATCTTGTGGTATGCTTAGAAGTGCCGTGGCGAATCGGCATACCGTTGATATACCAAGTTATGTTCGCCCCGGAACATGACTTTTCGACAGTACAGTTCGCCGAGAGAATGTCATTCAAATGGTAGTACTTTTGCACACCGGAGATGTAAAAATCTCCTAGAGGAAGATCTACAACCTGCAAGCATAGTTATTAATCTCCCAGATAGCGACGCTCATGTTTGAAGTTAAGTTAGTTGATCTGCGATTCGGATAGCATATCATACCACATACTATAAAACAAAACTTTGTGATATAATATATGGGCTATCTATTGTTGAGAAAGGTCAACGATATATATAAAAAGTAGAAAAATCCTGTGTTCTCTTTGCTTAAGAAAATTAAGAAATATTAACTTAACTTATAAGCCGTGTGACGCACAATGGCTTACGATCGAGAAAAACAGATAATTTCACTTCTTAATGGCATTTTAAAAAATAGCTCCCAGTATTTAACAAATAAAGTAACATACGCGACTGACTTCATAAATGAACTTAAAATAATAAATTAAATAATAATAAAAGAAGATTTCGATCATAAGTTTAATAATAGCTCCTTGGGTTATATAACCAGCCAGTTTTAATAAAATTAGTTAAGTTTTTAGCCGGTAAATTATTTAGATGAATCTAAAAGGTTCCGCGAGGCTGCACAATGATCTTTTTTTAAGTTGCCTCCAGTCATCCTTTTTGCATATCATGTTGTTCATTAGTATATTTCTTGTTAATTGTTGTACTATGATTGTTTATACGATAGGGCTAGTCAAAGGTGCAATAAAAGAATTACATATTTATTTCTCTTAATTGTGTCTTCAATCTTCTTTGACAAAAATTTTCCTTCTCGCACTGTCAGGATCAATTTTTTTTAGCAAAGACTGCACAACTGCTCTGGCTGGACTTTACTTCGTTTTAACGAGTCGTAGGCAACACATGTTTCGTAACCCTGTATTTTAATTTTTGATACTGTTATATTTTTTACAAAACATCTTGATTCCTCCTACGTCGGTGTTTGCTGAGTCGAACTTGCCGACGTTTCGCCAATCATCCAGTTGGCTTCTTCAGATTATTATTACATGATTAAGGTTTATTCCATATCAAACTACATCAAAAAGTCCGTCACCCCTCATTAATCTTTAAAAAATCAAAATCGCCTAAATCTAATATTGCAAAGCCTGAACGCATTCCCCTAAAATCTCTAAGATAAAGAGAATGACGGTGGTCATGGACACAAATGAATATCAGGAAAAGATTTAAGATATTCTTAGAGATGGATCATATCGACAACTTAAAAAGGATCCTACGTCATCTATGGAACGCAACCTTAAATCTGTTATTAAGGATTTTTCTCTGTCCGACTCCTTTAAAAAGTTTGTCACCCGTCATGACTCTAAAATTCCTGGTCTCTACGAACTCCCAAAGATTCACAACCTGGATAACCCCTTCGACCTATTGTCAGCACCATTGGTTCTCCAGCATATCTTATGAAAACCCTCTACAGGGTCAATAGTTTCGTACTTAATTCCTTTCATTTCATTGAACAATTAAAAAGCATTACATTAGATACACAAGATATTCTGGTTAGTTTTGACTAAAATCCTATTTCTGAAACTCTCAACAGCATTTCAGATATATTAAAACTTGAGGATCTGGAACCAAACCTTCTCACCTTAATTGAAAATTGCTCGTCAGGAACATATTTTTCCTATAAATTTTTTGAATAATCGTCGGGAACAGCTATGGGTTCTCCACTACCACGAGTCATCGCGAATACATTTATGAAAGCTTTTGAGAACTAAGCTCTCGACGTCTTCCATCTAAAACCCAAATTATGGAAACGCTACGTCGATGATACTTTTGTTATTTGGCCTCATGGCCAAGATTCCCTAGAAGATTTTCTTAAAAATTTAAACTCAAATCACCCTAACATACGTTTTACCATTAAATTAGAAACTAATAATTCCTAGATATTCTTATCAACAGTAAATCCGACCTAACATTGAGTCTTGTGTTTATAGAAAATGTACGAGCACAGACCGATACCTTAATGTATTATAACATCACCATCCGGCCCAAAATTCATCGGTTATCAAGTCTCTTGTTTACAGATCTATTTCACCTCGAGTCACTTTCTCTCTAATAATTTCCACATTAAAGATATTAACCGTTCCATCATAAAATACACTTCACCACAACCTTCCAATAGCAATGAAACCGAAAGTAATCCCACACTTGCCACTGTTGTGCTTCCTTACATTCAAAATATCATGGTCCACATATCAAAAGTTCTAAAGAAATGTAACGTCAAAACCAGATTTACCACTTGTCCAAAAATCTCTCAACATCTTCGATCCGTCAAAGACAAAATTCCATTTGAGATACCAAGGAACATGAAAGAGCCTTAAGACTAAGACAAATAAACTCATCAGCAATTGCCGAACATAATCACGAAACCGAACATAAAATTTTACTCTATAAAACTAAAATTCTTGCATGGAGTCAATTCTTCTACCAACGAAAAATCACCAATATGGGAATCTGACATGCGAGACGATGTTTATGCCCCTCATTTAGCTACTCAAACAATATATAAGCAGATACAGTTTAGCTCTGAAGAAGCTTTGAAATAAAATAACACAAACATTTTATTCTAGCCATGGATTTCCAGAAGTTTACATATTCTTTTTCTACCTACGTTTACAAAAATTTACAATTTTTTTTAAAACGATAGTAAAACGTGTGGCATTATTAATAGCAATAAATAATTTGCGAGTTGTTACCTCAAGGTATGCGGTTTTCATAGCCGTGAAAAATGACACTTCCTCGGTAACTTCGCAACTAAACGGTCCACTCATTTTCCTGGTAATGTCTTCGAGAACCACCACGGTATCGTTGGATTCGCTTTCTTTAACGCGGATGCCTTCTTCGAGGCCGTACTGCTTTATCGGCTTCGGATCGGAAGGAGTGTAACGATAGAACTCCTTGCTTTTGCTATACCATTTCAGTTGGTATAGCCTCTCCCCCTCCAGATCAAACGTGCACTGAAGTTTTAGGTCTTTGCCACTTGCCGCGATTTTTGGTACTTTGATGTGGAGGTTGCGTAGTCCTAAGTAGCCTGCAAGAAACTTGGTCATTTTTGGTGGTACTAATTTTAATAAAATAATTTTAGTTTAAATAACTGGGACGAAACCCACCAAACTCTCCACCAATTAACCTAAAGTCTGATTTAGGTCAGCAGGGCATAAAATAGAACTGTCAAAAACGAATCCTCGAATACAAAGAAAGTTTTCTTATGCAGAGAATTACGAAAATAAACCGAAAAATGCAATAGTAATTAAGTTATACTGACTTCATGAGATTGTGCGAAGGTACTTCGGAATTTAACAAAGGTTTGGTACTAGCTTTCTTCTACCTGTCTTATTTCATTTCTAATTATTTAGTATTGAGTTAAATTAGTTATGATTAGTTATAGCATAAGGTATTCATTAAATAATTTAACAAACAAGTACGACGGAGCCTTATTGGAGTTTAGTAAAAAAACAAAAGTGGCTAACTGAACTTAAGCTTAAGCCAACCCCAATTAGAGAGACACTGTGAAATATGGTCATACTTTCTGAGATTGTCAGATGTCCGCAACTTATAGAAGGATTTTTGTAACACCGAGGCAACATGCTTAGAAAATCGCAAGTCACCGTTAAACCGTAATCCTAATTTTTTACATCCGTCGGAAGAAGGAGAGATTATCTCATCATTAAGCGTAATCTTAAAAGATGCGTTTTATACAATATCTTCCCTTTTATTTCCAAATAATAACATCTGCGTTTTGTTGGTATTCAATAAAAGGTTGTGAGCCGCAGATACATCCGAAATTATTTTTAAATTTAAATTTATTTTAGTAGCGGCATTTAAAGCTTCACTAGCAACAAAAGACAAATACACCGACAAGACATCAATACGCCGATGATACTCAGTTATATTTGTCTGTTTATAAAACTGTATAAACTGAGAACAGAACATGTCCCCTAATATTCCCCTGGGGAACACCCCTCTCCAAAGCAATGCGATCCGAATGAGTATTTCCTATAACTACCCTTTGGTATCTCTGACAAAGAAAATTAAAAAAAAAAAGAAAAAATGATCCAATTTGTCGAACGCTTTCCTATAGTCCAAGAGTGTGAGACAAGAGTTGAATAGTGCTGTGAAGAGGTCGAAAGTCAGATTGAGTATCTGGGAGGATTTTGTTATCGCATAGGAAGTGACGATGTTGTTTAGCTGCAATTTTGTCAATAATCTGTGAGATGGTTGGCAACAAACTGATTGGTTTAAAATCGTTAATGAGACTTGGATACTCTTTCTAACTTCAGGTTGCTTCCAAGAGTCCGGAAAAACCCCGGTCAGCAGACACTTGTTAACAAGGAAAGTGATATGATCGACTAGATACGAAGTAGTCAAAAGAATCATTTTAATATCAATATTGTCTGAGCGTTAGTTTTAATACTAAGCAGAGTTGTATTAACTTCCTCAGGGTAAACTTTAGCAAAATGGAATGAATTAGGACCAAATTGGTTATTAATATAATTTGCCGACACAAACCCCGGATCAATACCACCAACAGCTCCAAAAGAAGTAAAAGCATCACTAAAACTATTAGGTCGGCCCAAATTGGTTTCAGTCATTAAAGTAGGATTACTTTGCACTCGAAGTATCCTCAAAGTACGCCAAAATTTTTTAGGATCACCATTAAATGTACTTACCAAATATGCCCTTTTTTCGGCTCTCACACAGGAGTTAACAAAATTTCGTACTCGTTTTGAGCAATATCTGTATCGTAAACGTGACCTATATTTAAGTGTAAGGTTTTCAGTAAGCCAATGGGGTGGGTGTCTCTTAATTCTAACTATTTTTAATGGAGCATGAATCTCAAATAATCTCAAATTCGTAAGAAAGTCAACAGTTAATTGCTCTAAGACTCTCTCTAACTTTAAAATCACTGCGATAATAAAAAGCTACTCCTCCACCACGTGTTTCACGGTCACGCCTTACAATGCTATATTCATTAATGTTTATACCATCATTAAGGACAAGAGTTGAAAGCCAAGTTTACGAAAGACCTACAAAGTCAAGTCCAGAATCCAAAATAAATTGAGAAAAATGATCAAAGTTAGAACAAAGTTACCTTACATTTAAATGATCAAAGGCTCAAGAATCGCTAGACATGCGTGTCCTAAACAATTAAATAAGTAAAAAAAGTAAGGAATTTGCACGCAAAAAAGCAGAAACAAGTTAGGAGACGCTTAAACAAAAGAGTAAACAAACATGAGGGTTGGATCAAGCAAATATCGTTCAGCATAAATCAATGAAGGTTCTGATAAATCCCATAAAAAGGAAATTCTACAAATAATCATTATTATTATTTGTTAACAAATAAACAAAATAATCCGTAAAAACAAGACGTGATCCCAATTATCCCATACACTGAAAAGCAAACAAATCAGCAAGTCTCGTGTTAGCAATGATATCTCTCACACGTTATTTAATGTTCTAATAATAACAACATTATTATTTTAATTCTTTATATTGAGAATTTAGTTTCTTTATTCTCTCAAGGATTTCTAATCTATGGCGAATTTGTCGTCTCCAGGTTTTCCAAACCACTACTAGTGTTAAAACTTCGCAGGCACTTGTGACGTAAGTATAAGTTCTACGTCATTTCGGTCACGTAACGCATTAGATCCGTAAATGAGGCCAATCTCGATTTGTACACTTCCTCGTACAAGACTCGGCGGAATTCAATTCCGACCCGTTTTATTGACATTCCGGCAATTTTATATCTATCAAGACCGACTCAACAAGTTTGCTCGCGAAAATTTAAACGCCCTAAGTCAATAAACTAGCCCCCATCCCTTATAAGTTTCGAATCGGCTCGAGAACTCGGTCGCGTGTATCAGCAGTGCCTACGAATTGTCATTTTTGCCGTCGGGGCTGATGTAAGTCTTGACATTAACAGAATAAAAACAGATATTCTCCCAGGCGTTCGCAACAAAAATTGTCCATCTCCCTTCTCGGCCATTGGCATTACTTAATAACACTCAATGAAGCAGGCATATACAGTACGTATTTCGCGCAGCCCGTTTATTTATTGTGGTTAACCGTTTGTTAAAATTATATATTATTCTTGATTTTATTACTGGAGGACAACTTTTAAAAAGACTGTATTTCTTAAAAGAAGTACATTCCGGATTATTTAATTAGGATTAGGCAATTGTTACAATTTACAACAATAATTTTATTCGGAAATACGACATACTTCATTTTTAATTTAGCTTTTGTTTATATTCTGAAATATATAACAAAATTTTGCTGGGTTATAATTAGGGCGCAAAAAACTCAAGAAATGAAATAATATTAGTTTGGCTAACTAAAATGCACTAACCAAAAGACAAAAATACATCTTTTTGATTTGATAAAAATGCAACTCCTGTTGATTCTTTCAAAGGAAAATATATTCTTACTCTTAAATACAAACCATTTAAGAAAATATTGGCAAGGATGACTAAAAGGCAATTTCTAACTGCACATACATGCTTTGACTTTTGCTCATTCATCAATTTCAAAATTTATCTTTAAGTACGAGGTGCAAACAAAGGTTTAAAAAAACACCGTACTTTATAAACCTCTTAAATTGACTAAAGCTTACGCCTAGACGAGAGTAGATTCAAATTATTGCCAGATGAACTTAAACCCGAGAGAAAAATCTGAGAAGAAAGAGTGTACACCAATATTTCAAAGAAACTTAAACACGAGAATGTAATGTTATTTTCAAAACTTCTGCGTTGGTTGTCGATTAATCGAACTTTCCGATATTTCGCCAATCATTTTGTCACCTTCTTCAGAGCTTAATTGAAACTTACTCGCTGATTTCTGAATTGGTGAAAGGTAAAGAAATGAGTCGCGGAAAAGATTAGTTGTTAAGAGATTTTGATGCAAGACCTATAATTACATGCAAGAAATTTAGTTTTTGCCTGTAATCAATATTTCTACCAAAGAAAAGTCCAAGAATCAATAGAAATCTTTAAGCAATGTTAACCACGACTCATTTCCCCCCTATAGCTCCACCCCCCTCAAACAGCATATAAGCAGGTACAGAGTAGATTTGTAAAAAAAGGAATTCCTTGGAAGTCCTCCCGGAATTCTGTTATAGTGCTATTAAAAGAACAGGATACTCACATGAGAAAAGTTATAGGGGTAAAAGAGAAAACATTTTCACAGTTATTTATGGGTTTATGACAGCTATTTCGGCAACACCAGGCCTTTAAAAACTTTCTGTGAAAATTAAATTAAATTAAGCAGTCTGTGGATAAAAGAGTAAAGGGCAGCCATTTTGTGTCTGCGAGGGTGATTTGAGTTATGTGTTACTATGCCTGTGTGTGAGGGTTTACGGTAAATGAAGAAATCTAATTTGTTCTGTAATTTAGTTATAGTTAAGTCCAGAAAATTTAAAGAATGATCTAGTTCCGTCTCTATGATAAATACGGTTATGTATGGAGTTAATATGATTCAAAAAGGACTACAGTTGTCTTTCCATTCCAGTAAAACAAGCAAAAACATCATCTACCGCCGAAGAACTCTTTTATTCAGAGGATAAGATTTTCTGCATTGTCCATGAAAATTTCTGCAAGTAGTGGACTAAGTGTGTTTCCAATAATTAATCCTTTTTAAGCGATATAAAATTGAGCATTAAATTTAAAATCAATTTTTCATTGAACCGGAGAGGCAACAGGCTCCTTTTTAAATCATATTAACTCCATAAATAACCGTATAAAATTTAGCTGGAACTAGATAATTCTTTAAACTTTCTGAACTTCACTATAACTAAATTATAGAACAAATTAGATTTCTCTATTCAACATAATCCCTCATAGTAATACATAATAACTCAAATCAAAATGGCTGCCTTTCATTGTTTTATCCAGACTACTTAATATTCCACTTTCCAGAGAAAATTTTCAAAAAGAATTAAATAATATAAAAAAAAATAACTTTCACACTCTTCTTTCATAGATAAGATTATAACTAATATACAGTTTCAAATAACTCTGAGCTCTATCTTTCCCATATTAAACAGCGAACTCAAAATTTATAAGACAATGAAATACATAGGAGAACCTAGCACGAATATCTCCAAACGTTTATCTAAATTTGCTCTTAAGATTGCTTTTAAAACTGAAAATATCATAAGAAAAATTTAAAAAAACAATAAATCTAAATCACGAAAAACTCAAAATTCCGAAATCTACAAGTTGAATTGTGGATGATCTCTCAATATTTTTATCGACAAACAAACAGAAATACACAAGTTTGAGGGTAATTTTCATATTTTATATGATGAATCAAAAAGCAAGAAAAAACTTGTTGGAAGCTCTGAAGATTAACAGAATTAGATATTCGAATCCGTTATTTAACGACCAATTGGATTTAAATGCACCACCCTTCGTAAATTTAAAACTCCACTCCGGTAATTGAGAGTCTATTACTACTTGGCTGAACATTTTTTGTTATCATATAATTGGGTTAAATAGATTTTCATGAAGCAAAAGCTGCCTCAGTTTAATTTATTTTTAATAATTCTATTTGAGTATTTTTTCCTTTTCATTATCCATCTGTTTAAAGGACTCCATAGAAGCAGAAATAAGTGTTTATGATTACCCAAAACGTTAATTCGCCGCAATTTGTGAATACAATGCGGTTTCTAGTTGTTTCTCTGGCTGTTTCAGCCGTCGAAATCAAACTAAACTGATCTTAGCGTCCTGGCGTAGCAGCAAATACTCATACAGCAGCGTTTTCGCCACGACTTTTGAACGAGTTTAATAAATGCCACTTTAGTCACGAGTTTGAGTTAGCACAAGCGGAGCGAGTGTTTAATAAACGAGTGACTATAGAAAGTGTAAAAGTAATTACAAAACCTTAAAAGTAATGTTGCTTTATTTTTTTCATATACTTTGCTTTTGAAGCAACGCTGTTTGTTACACATTTTATGAGTATTTAGAAAATATTAATTTAATTAATTTATCATGATTTTATATCATTAGAGCAGCAAAATGGCCTCCTAAATATGTGAGATTGCACGCCATCTTACTTTAATTAAAAACATTTTACTCGAACTATATCTTGATGATCCCACGTATGTAGTGACGAAACGAATTTAACACTTCTCGAAGAAAACAACCGGAATTCGTCAAAACCGCGTAGTTATTCATTAAATGGCGGACTGATTTGTTTCGTTTTCCTTGAGGAATATTAAATTGAATCCCGTACCTACCTCCCACGAGAAAATTACGTAAAATCGCGTTCGCAACTTGATAAATTACTCGCAAGTCAAACCAAGAGATAGATTGTCGATTACCTGATTAAAAGCGTATTTCTGATGGAACGAATCGATATGACCAGTAGGCGCGAAAAACGATGGAATTCGATTGTTTCACCATAATGAGTGGTTCAAAAAGTGCACTTTACTATGAATGAAATTAAGTGCACTGTATCTCTCACCAACATTTAGTTTTGACTTAATCACAGAATACATGGAAAACATAACCGTGAAATTTCCTAAAAATCCTATAATTGCGGAAGATTTTAATATAGATTTACTGCATAGCGATCCAAACACAGTAAGCAGATACAATCACATGCTTAGGTTGAACACCTTTATCATTATGAACCAAATTAACTATGAAAATGCTACAATCACAAAAAATTTATAAACTTGTTTGAAATAAAAGCCGCAAACAAAGATTAGTGGATATTATTTTAATGTGTAAACACGATGCAGTACATCGGAATGATAAGATGTTATGGAAATAATCTATTGGTTACTAAATAATTAATAAAAGAAGAAAATCCTCTAGTTGAGATGATTTCGTAGCATCTATAGAGTTTAGCAATATTAAAAATAAAATAACAAACAAGATAACGGTTTGACTTAACTTTAGCAAACTTCTGGTGAAATTAGTTTCTGTATGGAGTCTTCAAGCAGCTGGGACTCAACCAAATAGGAAACTAATAACTTAAGCATATTTTTGACTAGATGATTTGCTAGGTCCAATCGGGCTAAGTTTAATCAATAATATCCTAGCTACTGACATCTTTACCCATTATTATTGAGCTAAGGCCAATTTATAAGTCTGGTTTAGAAAAATGTGAGAAAAGTGTGTAGAAAATAAAGATTGTGTTGAAGGTTGGGTTATTTCAATCCATTTCGTTAGGTATATAAACACATAACAAATAAACATAAAATATAACATAAAATATATAAAACATAAAAAATTAAAGTGTCTGTGTACGGTGTCCCCAAATACCAATGTTATGTTATTGATAGCATGTTATGTCGCTGACACTATTATTTACCAGCTGTATATTTCTTTTTGCCTTCGCCGGATATTTAGATTTAGCATAGATTTAGAATGTCTTCGAGAGTTATGTAATACTGGACATAATGTCGTGTCAGTAATGTTAAAAAGCATATTATATAGGATTGCTCAAACTGTGGTGATGGTGTATAAGGAGTACATGAAGAATGGAAAAAGAAGAGCATTTAAAAATTGGCTTGCTGCCGTAGGCGTTGATGATTTCTATTTTTAAAATATTTCTAACAATACAGTGTTGCCAGATATGCTCGAATTAGATACCAACTTCATTTTCTTATTTCCTAAAATTTTATATTATTATATATATATAATTTCGCAAAAAAACGTTCATTGGGAAAAAAATTAAATTGCATTCTGAATTTGAAATGGATCGCCCTGTATTTTATGGTGCCAATGAAAATTTTTTTTGATCCACACCTATTTTGTCCCCTTTTGGAATTTAAAAACGATATCTAGAGGATCTGTGACCAATTTTATATTTGTTCGTTATTTTTACTGTCGATGAAAAAAGAGATGGCGTTGTCGAGTGAGTAGCGTGTACAGTTGCTTCGGGCATTTTTTAATTTTTTCATTAATTTTTGATCAAGATAATATTCAGGATCTTTGCGAACACTATTTTAACAAAATTACTGGACAAACTCTTGTGTGTGTTAAGTCGAAATGAATATGAGAGGTGCAAAACTTCCAAAAACTGATCTCAGTTTGGATCTTAATTCTCTTATTAACAAGATGGAGGGGACTTTGCAATGCGGCTTGGAAGAGTTAAAAAATCGACTTCGTAGTGTACTTGGAAGTGCAAACACTAATCAGGCAGGTACTAGTGCTTCGCAGGATTTAAATAACATTTCAAATGAGATGACTGTCTTTGAAAACGGTGTAAAATAGAAGTTCAAAGGCAAGATTTGTTTGTCAACTTGTTTTTTATGGCGTACGCGGAAAACAAAATGAAAATCCGCATAAAGAAATCTGTGATATTGTAAACAATAATTTTTAAAAAATTCTGACACGGAAATTAACCCAAATGATGTAGCCTTCTGTGAAGAATGATCGACAAAAACTCATCCATCGATGGAAACGCGACAGTATTTACAGCAAGAAAAATTAGTGGTCAGTAAATTAAATTTATTCAAAAAAGTGCGTGCTAAAATTGGTCCGACATCTTGCTGGATATGGAAGGGTAATATCTTCGTCACCGATTCTAATGGAGTAAAAAAACTTGTTACGTCAGAGAACGATTTAAAGTAATGCTTAGTACTTTGTAAGAACAAAAACTTAAATTTATCTATTTGTTAGCATGGCCTTTTGCCGAGCACTGTGGAATCTATTTGCTTGCATTAGAGTTTTTTTTTTATGTTTATATTTTAACAGATGTCTTTTTTGTATACTTTAACGGGTTCTCCGATACAAGTTTAATTCTTAATACGTAATTATTTGATTTTTTTTAATGAGTAACACACAGAATAACAATGGCAGATCGACATTAAAAATTGCTCATTTAAATGTTCGATCATTAGTTGCGCACTTTAATGATATTAAAGAGACTTTAATTACAAACAGTATTGATGTATTCGTTTAACGGAGACTTGGTTACATGATCAAATTCCTACTGAAAACATAAACATTAAGGATTTTGATTTTATACGATGTGACAGGCGTGGCGAAGGTGTCGGTGTTTACGTAAGATGCTTTTTAAGTTATAAGCTTTTAGGGTATACTGGAGAGAATGAGCACATGTGGTTGATTTTAGAATGTGAAAAGGTTCTGGTTGCACTTTGGGTGGTTTATAAACCCCCAACATACGACTATAACAAATTTTTAGATAATTTTGAATACATGGTTGCACAGGTTATCCCTCAAATCGATCACGTATTTAGTGTGGGTGATTTTAATATCAATTTATTTAATAATTTTATGGAGAGTGTAGGACTAACGCAAATTATAAGCGAACCAACCAGAACTACTAAGCTCACTGCAACCTTACTGGATTATATTCTTACTTCAGATTCGGATATAGTTAGTGACTCCGGTGTTTTGCCAGTTCCACATATAAGTGACCACGACCTCGTTTTTTGTTCAATTAATTTAAAGTATAAAAAATCTGGTTCTATTTTGAAAACATCAAGAGATTTTAAAAATATAAATTATAATAAATTTAAATCAGACTTCATGTGCATTCCCTCTAATAACATTTATTATATAAATAATGCAGAGGCAAGGTAGAATTTATTAGTAGCAATATAAACGTTTTGTTAGATATTCACGCCCCACTTAAAACCTATAAGATATCAAAAAAATACGCACCATGGCGTACGGACACTATTATTAACATGGTAGTTACTTGAAACAAGGCATTATCTAAATTTAAAAAGAGTAAAAGCCCGAGTGACTGGCAGATCTATAGAACTCTGAGAAATACTGTAACTGTGGCGATAAAAAAAAGAAACGAAAGTTTTTTCTATAATAATGCCAATCAAAAGAATGTATGGGCAGGCATGAGGACTATGGGACTATTAAAAGGGGAAAATAGTGATTTACCTGCAAATATGTGTAATGTTGAGGATTTAAACAGTCACTTTATAAAGTCTGTTCCCGATTTACCCCCTGATAAGGATTTAATTTCATATTATACAAATAGAGAAAATAGTTCAATCCCACGTACTTTTTCTTTTACCCCTGTAACTGAAACTGATGTATTGCGGATAATTAAGGCTATTAAGACTAAGGCAGTAGGTTGCGATGGTATTAATATTTCTACAATCAATTTATGTATTCCCTATATTTTGCCTCTTATCACGCATGTTATAAAGTATTGCTTAAAATATTCAATTTTCCTGAATCAGTGGAAAAAGGCACTCGTCATACCGTTACCAAAAATTGCAAATCCAACAACCTTAGATAATATTCGCCCTATCAGTATTTTACCAACCTTTTCAAAAATCTTGGAAAAGGTTATATGTGAGCAGATGCAGTTTCACTTAGATAATAACAAGATTATTCCCGTTACTCAATCAGGATATAAAGCTGGACATAGTTGTACTACAGCTCTACTACATATAACCGATGATACTACAGATGAAAGCAAGCTGACACTACTAATCCTTTTTGACTAGAAAGCGTTTGACACCCTTAATCATCAAATTATTATTTCAATGTTAAATTTTATTGGTTTTTCAGAAAACGCAATTAATCTTTTAGCTTCATACCTACAACACCGATCTCAAGCGGTAACATATAATGGTGTAACTTTTTCATTCTTAAATGCTAATAAAGGTATACCTCAGGGATCTATTTTAGAACCGCCTTTCTTTATTGTATATGGCTCTCGTTTTACAAAATTTCTGTTGTCAAGTTGTCATCATTATTATGCAGACGATACACAAATTTACCGTTCTTTTTTTTCCGGTGAAGCTAAGCAAGCCGTTGCAGCTCTAAACTATGACTTGAACATAGTTTATGAGATGTCCACTAAGCATTGTTTACAATTAAATGCTAGCAAATCCGCAGTAATCATTTTTGGCCTAAAGGGTGACAGGGAGAAATTTTTATTGGGTTGCCATGCTTTGGAGATTAATAATAAAAAAATTAAGTTTTGTGATTCGGTGAGAAACTTAGGAATGATAATGGACAAGGATTTGAGATTTTCAGAGCATATTTCTAAATGTTTTCAAAAGGCATATTTAATGTTTAAATCAGAAAATCGTGAATTTTTAAGCAGAAAACAGAACAATGCTGTGTGAGTCTCTGGTTTTGTCTCAACTAAGGTACGGGGATGCAGTGTATGGTCCTTGTTTAAACTATTTTGGTGAACGCCGAATTCAAAAGCTTCAAAACTCATGTATCAGGTTGATTTTTGGGATCTGAAAGTTCGACAGATATGAAAAATAGAATATTTCTTCGTTCTGCCGTTCTATATTCAAAAATACTAAGTAGAAAGTCTCTTCCATAGCTTTTCAATAAAATAAGCTATCGCTGTGACTTACATAATCTTAATATACGATTTAAGGGAACGCTTACTCCGCCAATGCATGTAACTGAAATTTTTAAACGCTCCTTTCCATATAATATTGTTTCGTGTAAATAATTTGCCTAGTAAAATCAAAAATTTAAGCAACCTAAAACGCTTCAAAACTAACCTTTTTGAAAGACTACTGGATGGGCACATTAAGGAAATTTCTAGGTAACTGTGTGCACTACATGTAATGAAATATTGCTTTAATTATTTTTACTTTGTGTTTGATTTTCGCGGGAACACCAATCATTTTTTTATCGGGTTAGATATACTAATCTTTAGTAGACTGAATCTTGCCTTTTTGCCAAAATGTAATCTAGTTATTGTTATATTGTATATAATTCAAATAAAGGCCTATATTATTATTATTATTATATTTTATAATTTTTTTAAATTTTTCAAATATGTTAATTGCTAATATTATATTTTATATTTAATTTTTCATTGTTATAAATTTAAAATATCTATGAATGGCGTAATACTATTTCTCTACTCCCTTCTCAAATCTGTAATTAAACACGGATCTAGCGTGCACAAAGCGTCACTTTAGCACTGATGAGAGCAATCGGATGTTTTCGGAAATTTTACCGCACGGCGTGTTGTTTTACAAAAATGTACCCAAAGACTAATGGTCGTAGAGAAAGTATGGTATGCAATTAGTTTATTAAATAATCTCTCTGCTGCACTCCCCTTGTGCCAAATAAACTCGTGGCTCTAATTCCGTTTACAGCACTTGTTGGCAAAATATACTATGAACGGGAACTTGCTAGTTTCTTTTTGTGGTATTAATTAAAATGCTTAAAATAAAAATACACAAACATGTGTGCTGTGAATATTTTAAATTGTCTTTTCTAAAACTAAAAATTTCCATGAAAATTTGTAACCGTTTGAGCGTCAACGTTTTTCCTTTCTGCGAATGCCCTAGGAAAAGGGACCGTTTTTGAGGGAAATTACTCGTTTGTTTGACTTGACTGTGGCGAGGGAGTCTGTTGAGTCACGTATCATGCGTTATTGCCGGATGGTTGTCAGGACGTGACGTTCCCTCCGAGGGTCGAATAGTCGTGTCCTAAATCCTTTACTATTAAATAAAATCGCGAAAACCATCCGTTTATCTAGTTCGAACGATTTAAAAAACGTTTGGTTCTTTTATCGCGAGATCCGACCTTAAAACAAGTCTATGGGCGAGATTAGGTTTTTCGATTGGGTGTAATATGTCAGATATGCGGGCGTGAAACCCATGAACATAGATTGACATCACTTACACAAGGTTGTTAATGAATTTCGATTGTTGTTGTCAATTAATTTCCTTTGTCGGTTCAAAAATTTCTCAGAGGCCCTTATCGTATCATTACTAATAAATTGGCTTAATTTTCACCATCAAAAGCAGATCAAAAATAACTTACCAATAAAACTTATCCAGCTAGTAAGAAGTTGTTTAAACGACGACTTTATCTGAATCGTTAAAACTTTTCCAAAGCTTTGTTTAAAATTAATTTTTTCCCACGAACGTTTCCCAGGAAAAGCTTATTAAAAATTAAAAATTGCCGATGTCTGGTGGACGTTATTTTACAGCCCGGATAAAGTTAAAAAAAATGGAACTGTTACAAACTTTATAGCTGAGAGACTTTATAGTCGTACGAAAACTTTAGATTAAACAGGAAATTAAAATTTTATCTGCTTTCCGTTCAAAACAAAGGTGCCCTCGATGTTGATATAAATTAATTTCAGGCCGACCAACTTTGTTCTTTTCAAATAAGTTTCGATGACAAAGTGCGATGCTTAATGAAATTTTACGTAATTAAGACGAAGTTAAGGAGCTCTTGATCAGTTTCTGTAAACAAAATATGCGTATATTACGTCTTCGCTTTGCAATCAATCGCTACATAAGAGCTTCCTCAACTTAATAGAAATTAGTATTGCTTGGAAAGTTTAGCAAATTTTAGCTGTTTCGTCACAGATGAAATTCTCACCAGCAAGGACGGACCTCAAGGTGTGTAATTGGGAAACTCTAAAAAGTCTGGAAACTTTAACACCCTACATCCTTACTCGATATTATTGTAAGAAATTGAGGAATAGTATAATTCTTGTCGGCACTCCTGAATAATAATATACAGAGTGTTCATTAATGGTTCATCAATTAAAACAAATATTAAAATTCTTAATTTAAATGCTACAATGGCATTTTTCCAGGTGAATATTTTGTTTGAATAGTCTAGTAATTTCTGCATAAAACAACTTTTACCATTTTTCTTGTCAGATTTTATTACAAAACATATGAAATTATTTTGCAGATTCTGATGTTTTGTTACAACCGTATTATATTCTACAGGCACTACGTCCTACGTATTTTAGGCATATATATATATATATATATATATATATATATATATATATATATATATATATATATATATATATATATATATATATATATATATATATATGATGACACTATATTCCGGGATATCATCCGTTCGCTCGTTGAACTCCGACTGGAATCCTGCATCCGACTGGAATCCTGCAAATCTTGCATCCGACTGGAATCCTGCAGACGTTTCGCCAAAATCTCACTTGGCATCTTCAATGCTCGCGCTCCGAAAACACTTCGAACACGAGTGAATCAATACGTGAGAATATATATATATATATATATATATATATATATATATATATATATATATATATATATATATATATATATATATATATATATATATATATATATATATATATATATATATATATATATATATATATATATATATATATATATATATATATATATATATATATATATATATATATTTATATATATATATATATATATATATATATATATATATATATATATATATATATATATATATATATTCTCACGTATTGATTCACGGATGGAAAAATGTGATGACACTATATTCCGGGATATCATCCGTTCGCTCGTTGAACTCCGACTGGAATCCTGCATCCGACTGGAATCCTGCAAATCTTGCATCCGACTGGAATCCTGCAGACGTTTCGCCAAAATCTCACTTGGCATCTTCAATGCTCGCGCTCCGAAAACACTTCGAACACTGTTTTCGGAGCGCGAGCATTGAAGATGCCAAGTGAGATTTTGGCGAAACGTCTGCAGGATTCCAGTCGGATGCAAGATTTGCAGGATTCCAGTCGGATGCAGGATTCCAGTCGGAGTTCAACGAGCGAACGGATGATATCCCGGAATATAGTGTCATCACATTTTTCCATCCGTGAATCAATACGTGAGAATATCATACACCTTTACGGGAAGGAGACCTTAAAAAAACCCAGTGTTCGAAGTGTTTTCGGAGCGCGAGCATTGAAGATGCCAAGTGAGATTTTGGCGAAACGTCTGCAGGATTCCAGTCGGATGCAAGATTTGCAGGATTCCAGTCGGATGCAGGATTCCAGTCGGAGTTCAACGAGCGAACGGATGATATCCCGGAATATAGTGTCATCATATATATATATATATATATATATATATATATATATATATATATATATATATATATATATATATATATATATATATATATATATATATATATATATATATATATATATATATATATATATATATATATTCTCACGTATTGATTCACGGATGGAAAAATGTGATGACACTATATTCCGGGATATCATCCGTGTTCGAAGTGTTTTCGGAGCGCGAGCATTGAAGATGCCAAGTGAAATTTTGGCGAAACGTCTGCAGGATTCCAGTCGGATGCAAGATTTGCAGGATTCCAGTCGGATGCAGGATTCCAGTCGGAGTTCAACGAGCGAACGGATGATATCCCGGAATATAGTGTCATCATATATATATATATATATATATATATATATATATATATATATATATATATATATATATATATATGATGACACTATATTCCGGGATATCATCCGTTCGCTCGTTGAACTCCGACTGGAATCCTGCATCCGACTGGAATCCTGCAAATCTTGCATCCGACTGGAATCCTGCAGACGTTTCGCCAAAATCTCACTTGGCATCTTCAATGCTCGCGCTCCGAAAACAGTGTTCGAAGTAAATAATATATATATATATATATATATATATATATATATATATATATATATATATATATATATATATATATATATATATATATATATATATATATATATATATATATATATATACACAAAACGGTAGTCGTGACCGGCTAGTTGAACAACAAATTTTAGTTAATTGGGGTATCGGTCCTGATGAGGGCTCAAATAAAAGGCTTTTGTGCTACACCAAGCTTTCGAAAATGTTTATTTTCTTCTTCAGGGGCTACAATATGAAAGCGGCTCTTAGTTATTTAAAACTAAAGTCTTCTAGTTAAAGTACTTACTGCTACAGTGCCATTATAGGCCAACACCAAACTCATCCGGATAACAGAAAGAATCAAATACGACCGTTAATTATTATAACCGAGGGCAGCCATCTAGACGAAATTGTTGTTACATTTTATTTAAACGAATTTTACTTCAAACGCAAAACGCAAATGATGGAAAGGTTTTATTAATATGACTACCGCCAGCCGTCCAGTTTTTTTCCCTTCTTTTTTTTTTTCCTTTTGTTACCTCCTTTTTGTTTACAAGGCACCTAATGTATAGAGGCTTGGGACTATTTTTCTAAATTATAATTACATTGTGACGACACTATTATCAGCAAACGCAATTCGATTGACGGTTGGTTGTAAAGTTAAGACATTAGAGTAGATCACACTGAGGCCATCAATGTCAGATCTTTTATTGACCGATTTCGGTTCCAAGAAGATCTCCACCATTTCCAAAATTGCTCTTTTGTTGTAGTTGCTTTCTTTATGGAGAATTTTTGTTTCAACAAAGTTAACATCGTGATCCATTTGGTTAGAGTGTGTTGCTAATGAACAGGTGTTCTTATTGAGTCTGCAATCACTCTTGTGTGACGTAATTCTATCCTTAAGTACTCGCGATGTCTGTCCTATGTATACCTGATCACACTGATTACAGGGGATGCTATAAATTACTTCTGAATTCTTTTGTACCTCATCCTTATCTTTTAGTTTGCTAAAGACACTCCCCAATGTTTTTGTTTGTTTATATGCTATCTTAATATTTGTTTGTGCTCTCAGAATTTTTGTGAGTGTGGTCGTTAATTCTTTAATGTATGGCAATGAAAAATAAAAACATCTCAGATCGTCCATTTCTGGGCTATCTGAGTGGACGACCGTGTTCCGCGGGTTTGGAGCTCTTAGTGGGGTCGTGCTATATAACAATTTTTTAGTTAACCTACTTGGGTATGAGTTGTTAATCAGCATGTCGTAAAGCTTATTAAGATTTTTTTGTCTTAGTGATGGGTGAGAAATCCTCTCTATTCGTGTCTTTAATGCTATGACCAAATTTATTTTTGTTTTCGTTGTATGGTAAGAGTGGAAATTCATATATCTCCCCGAACTGTATGTACCAATCTAATATAATTTTGTTATCGTTGTTCCGGATCACTTTAGTGTCCAGAAATGGTACGCTTTTATCAATTTCCTCCTCTACTGTAAATTGTATGTGTGCATCATAGCTGTTAAACACTGTGAGAGTTTCCCTCACGCAACTTTCAGGTATGGAAGTAATTATATCATCCACATATTTTTTCAGAAATGGTAACTGAAACGACAGCTTATCTACGCACACCTCAAGTAGGTCATCCATAACGTATTGAGCTAATATTGGAGAAATGATGGCACCCATCGGTGTACCTAATTTTTGTTTGTAAAATTCATTGTTAAATCTAAAATACGTTGTATCAAATACAAACTGAAGTATCTTTAGGAAACTAATTTGTGACAAATCAGTGTGGTTTCTAATTCTGTTCCAATGTTTTTTTATACTTTTTTCTACCAAATTATATGGAATATTACTAAATAAAGAGACGACATCCAAGCTCACAAGAACATACTTATTAGGTAATTGTTTGTCCTTGATAAATGAAGAAAACTCAAATGAATCACCTGTGAAATAATCATTATTCTTATTATATGCTTTGGTTAAAACCTGAGTCAACAATGAAGCCAGTTTACTGTTCGAAGCATTAATTGATGAAATTATCGGTCTTAAGGACAATTGGGGTTTATGTATTTTGGGTAAGCCATAAAATTTAGGACAAGTTTGATTATATATATTTAAAGTTTTGGCTACCTCATTTGTTAATTGTTTTTGATCTTTTAATGATTTGACAAGTTTGTTAGCTTTTTGTTGGTAAGTAGATGTAGGATCACATCTGAGACGCTCGTAATAGGTCCGATCCATCAGAATTTCGTTTGATTTTTGAATGTATGTATCTTTAGACATAATAACTGTCACATTCCCTTTATCGGCCCTAGAAACGACCAACTCAGCGTGATCCTTAAAAAATTTTTTTGTCTTTTTTAACAAAATGTCTATATAGCTACGCTTTGCCGGTTGTTTTAAAAAATTAGTCAATACATTAGTAAACTTAGCTCTTACAGTATTTTTTGCGTTCTCTGGTACAACTTTAATTATAGTTTCTACATCAGCAATTAAACGTTTGACTGAGATTTCATTGCATCTTGGTGGCACGGAAAATTTCGAACCTAAAGAGAGAAACCTCAAGACATCATCCGGGACCTCAACCTCTGAAATATTCTTAACCCAATTATCTTGTGTTTTGATTGTTAAGTGATGCTGTTGCGACTTCAAGTTTTGAAATTTGTTTATGTTCTTTTTTTTGATGGTTTTGAATTTTTTATCACATGACCCTTGTTGTCTTTTACCAAATTCGTCAACAACATCCCCCGGAATCAATGTCAAAACTTTCTCTCTTACTTGTTTCAGTGATTTTTCTATACGATTGATAGTTGAAATAGTGAGTGATATTTCTAAATTAATTAATTTGTTATTCAACCTGGTATTGAAATCCCGAATGCGGTCCCCCATATGTCCATCGGTCAAATCCAAAAGCATGCCCAAATTTCTGGTCCCGTCTGTAATGTGTCTCGGTATGATCCCTGTCTGTCTGCATTTGAGTAAGAATATCTTCCTGTCTCCAAACGATGATAGTTTGCTGCCGAGCCTGGCCCATTGTTTGAGTAGTGAAACTGCTTCGTTTCCATATCGAGCTTTTATTGATTGGAAAAACCCCATTCCTGTAAAATACACAAAACGGTAGTCGTGACCGGCTAGTTGAACAACAAATTTTAGTTAATTGGGGTATCGGTCCTGATGAGGGCTCAAATAAAAGGCTTTTGTGCTACACCAAGCTTTCGAAAATGTTTATTTTCTTCTTCAGGGGCTACAATATGAAAGCGGCTCTTAGTTATTTAAAACTAAAGTCTTCTAGTTAAAGTACTTACTGCTACAGTGCCATTATAGGCCAACACCAAACTCATCCGGATAACAGAAAGAATCAAATACGACCGTTAATTATTATAACCGAGGGCAGCCATCTAGACGAAATTGTTGTTACATTTTATTTAAACGAATTTTACTTCAAACGCAAAACGCAAATGATGGAAAGGTTTTATTAATATGACTACCGCCAGCCGTCCAGTTTTTTTCCCTTCTTTTTTTTTTTTTCCTTTTGTTACCTCCTTTTTGTTTACAAGGCACCTAATGTATAGAGGCTTGGGACTATTTTTCTAAATTATAATTACATTGTGACGACACTATTATCAGCAAACGCAATTCGATTGACGGTTGGTTGTAAAGTTAAGACATTAGAGTAGATCACACTGAGGCCATCAATGTCAGATCTTTTATTGACCGATTTCGGTTCCAAGAAGATCTCCACCATTTCCAAAATTGCTCTTTTGTTGTAGTTGCTTTCTTTATGGAGAATTTTTGTTTCAACAAAGTTAACATCGTGATCCATTTGGTTAGAGTGTGTTGCTAATGAACAGGTGTTCTTATTGAGTCTGCAATCACTCTTGTGTGACGTAATTCTATCCTTAAGTACTCGCGATGTCTGTCCTATGTATACCTGATCACACTGATTACAGGGGATGCTATAAATTACTTCTGAATTCTTTTGTACCTCATCCTTATCTTTTAGTTTGCTAAAGACACTCCCCAATGTTTTTGTTTGTTTATATGCTATCTTAATATTTGTTTGTGCTCTCAGAATTTTTGTGAGTGTGGTCGTTAATTCTTTAATGTATGGCAATGAAAAATAAAAACATCTCAGATCGTCCATTTCTGGGCTATCTGAGTGGACGACCGTGTTCCGCGGGTTTGGAGCTCTTAGTGGGGTCGTGCTATATAACAATTTTTTAGTTAACCTACTTGGGTATGAGTTGTTAATCAGCATGTCGTAAAGCTTATTAAGATTTTTTTGTCTTAGTGATGGGTGAGAAATCCTCTCTATTCGTGTCTTTAATGCTATGACCAAATTTATTTTTGTTTTCGTTGTATGGTAAGAGTGGAAATTCATATATCTCCCCGAACTGGTCGGTTTTATGTACCAATCTAATATAATTTTGTTATCGTTGTTCCGGATCACTTTAGTGTCCAGAAATGGTACGCTTTTATCAATTTCCTCCTCTACTGTAAATTGTATGTGTGCATCATAGCTGTTAAACACTGTGAGAGTTTCCCTCACGCAACTTTCAGGTATGGAAGTAATTATATCATCCACATATTTTTTCAGAAATGGTAACTGAAACGACAGCTTATCTACGCACACCTCAAGTAGGTCATCCATAACGTATTGAGCTAATATTGGAGAAATGATGGCACCCATCGGTGTACCTAATTTTTGTTTGTAAAATTCATTGTTAAATCTAAAATACGTTGTATCAAATACAAACTGAAGTATCTTTAGGAAACTAATTTGTGACAAATCAGTGTGGTTTCTAATTCTGTTCCAATGTTTTTTTATACTTTTTTCTACCAAATTATATGGAATATTACTAAATAAAGAGACGACATCCAAGCTCACAAGAACATACTTATTAGGTAATTGTTTGTCCTTGATAAATGAAGAAAACTCAAATGAATCACCTGTGAAATAATCATTATTCTTATTATATGCTTTGGTTAAAACCTGAGTCAACAATGAAGCCAGTTTACTGTTCGGAGCATTAATTGATGAAATTATCGGTCTTAAGGACAATTGGGGTTTATGTATTTTGGGTAAGCCATAAAATTTAGGACAAGTTTGATTATATATATTTAAAGTTTTGGCTACCTCATTTGTTAATTGTTTTTGATCTTTTAATGATTTGACAAGTTTGTTAGCTTTTTGTTGGTAAGTAGATGTAGGATCACATCTGAGACGCTCGTAATAGGTCCGATCCATCAGAATTTCGTTTGATTTTTGAATGTATGTATCTTTAGACATAATAACTGTCACATTCCCTTTATCGGCCCTAGAAACGACCAACTCAGCGTGATCCTTAAAAAATTTTTTTGTCTTTTTTAACAAATGTCTATATATCACTAAGACAAAAAAATCTTAATAAGCTTTACGACATGCTGATTAACAACTCATACCCAAGTAGGTTAACTAAAAAATTGTTATATAGCACGACCCCACTAAGAGCTCCAAACCCGCGGAACACGGTCGTCCACTCAGATAGCCCAGAAATGGACGATCTGAGATGTTTTTATTTTTCATTGCCATACATTAAAGAATTAACGACCACACTCACAAAAATTCTGAGAGCACAAACAAATATTAAGATAGCATATAAACAAACAAAAACATTGGGGAGTGTCTTTAGCAAACTAAAACATAAGGATGAGGTACAAAAGAATTCAGAAGTAATTTATAGCATCCCCTGTAATCAGTGTGATCAGGTATACATAGGACAGACATCGCGAGTACTTAAGGATAGAATTACGTCACACAAGAGTGATTGCAGACTCAATAAGAACACCTGTTCATTAGCAACACACTCTAACCAAATGGATCACGATGTTAACTTTGTTGAAACAAAAATTCTCCATAAAGAAAGCAACTACAACAAAAGAGCAATTTTGGAAATGGTGGAGATCTTCTTGGAACCGAAATCGGTCAATAAAAGATCTGACATTGATGGCCTCAGTGTGATCTACTCTAATGTCTTAACTTTACAACCAACCGTCAATCGAATTGCGTTTGCTGATAATAGTGTCGTCACAATGTAATTATAATTTAGAAAAATAGTCCCAAGCCTCTATACATTAGGTGCCTTGTAAACAAAAAGGAGGTAACAAAAGGAAAAAAAAAAAGAAGGGAAAAAAACTGGACGGCTGGCGGTAGTCATATTAATAAAACCTTTCCATCATTTGCGTTTTGCGTTTGAAGTAAAATTCGTTTAAATAAAATGTAACAACAATTTCGTCTAGATGGCTGCCCTCGGTTATAATAATTAACGGTCGTATTTGATTCTTTCTGTTATCCGGATGAGTTTGGTGTTGGCCTATAATGGCACTGTAGCAGTAAGTACTTTAACTAGAAGACTTTAGTTTTAAATAACTAAGAGCCGCTTTCATATTGTAGCCCCTGAAGAAGAAAATAAACATTTTCGAAAGCTTGGTGTAGCACAAAAGCCTTTTATTTGAGCCCTCATCAGGACCGATACCCCAATTAACTAAAATTTGTTGTTCAACTAGCCGGTCACGACTACCGTTTTGTGTATTTTACAGGAATGGGGTTTTTCCAATCAATAAAAGCTCGATATGGAAACGAAGCAGTTTCACTACTCAAACAATGGGCCAGGCTCGGCAGCAAACTATCATCGTTTGGAGACAGGAAGATATTCTTACTCAAATGCAGACAGACAGGGATCATACCGAGACACATTACAGACGGGACCAGAAATTTGGGCATGCTTTTGGATTTGACCGATGGACATATGGGGGACCGCATTCGGGATTTCAATACCAGGTTGAATAACAAATTAATTAATTTAGAAATATCACTCACTATTTCAACTATCAATCGTATAGAAAAATCACTGAAACAAGTAAGAGAGAAAGTTTTGACATTGATTCCGGGGGATGTTGTTGACGAATTTGGTAAAAGACAACAAGGGTCATGTGATAAAAAATTCAAAACCATCAAAAAAAAGAACATAAACAAATTTCAAAACTTGAAGTCGCAACAGCATCACTTAACAATCAAAACACAAGATAATTGGGTTAAGAATATTTCAGAGGTTGAGGTCCCGGATGATGTCTTGAGGTTTCTCTCTTTAGGTTCGAAATTTTCCGTGCCACCAAGATGCAATGAAATCTCAGTCAAACGTTTAATTGCTGATGTAGAAACTATAATTAAAGTTGTACCAGAGAACGCAAAAAATACTGTAAGAGCTAAGTTTACTAATGTATTGACTAATTTTTTAAAACAACCGGCAAAGCGTAGCTATATAGACATTTTGTTAAAAAAGACAAAAAAATTTTTTAAGGATCACGCTGAGTTGGTCGTTTCTAGGGCCGATAAAGGGAATGTGACAGTTATTATGTCTAAAGATACATACATTCAAAAATCAAACGAAATTCTGATGGATCGGACCTATTACGAGCGTCTCAGATGTGATCCTACATCTACTTACCAACAAAAAGCTAACAAACTTGTCAAATCATTAAAAGATCAAAAACAATTAACAAATGAGGTAGCCAAAACTTTAAATATATATAATCAAACTTGTCCTAAATTTTATGGCTTACCCAAAATACATAAACCCCAATTGTCCTTAAGACCGATAATTTCATCAATTAATGCTCCGAACAGTAAACTGGCTTCATTGTTGACTCAGGTTTTAACCAAAGCATATAATAAGAATAATGATTATTTCACAGGTGATTCATTTGAGTTTTCTTCATTTATCAAGGACAAACAATTACCTAATAAGTATGTTCTTGTGAGCTTGGATGTCGTCTCTTTATTTAGTAATATTCCATATAATTTGGTAGAAAAAAGTATAAAAAAACATTGGAACAGAATTAGAAACCACACTGATTTGTCACAAATTAGTTTCCTAAAGATACTTCAGTTTGTATTTGATACAACGTATTTTAGATTTAACAATGAATTTTACAAACAAAAATTAGGTACACCGATGGGTGCCATCATTTCTCCAATATTAGCTCAATACGTTATGGATGACCTACTTGAGGTGTGCGTAGATAAGCTGTCGTTTCAGTTACCATTTCTGAAAAAATATGTGGATGATATAATTACTTCCATACCTGAAAGTTGCGTGAGGGAAACTCTCACAGTGTTTAACAGCTATGATGCACACATACAATTTACAGTAGAGGAGGAAATTGATAAAAGCGTACCATTTCTGGACACTAAAGTGATCCGGAACAACGATAACAAAATTATATTAGATTGGTACATAAAACCGACCAGTTCGGGGAGATATATGAATTTCCACTCTTACCATACAACGAAAACAAAAATAAATTTGGTCATAGCATTAAAGACACGAATAGAGAGGATTTCTCACCCATCACTAAGACAAAAAAATCTTAATAAGCTTTACGACATGCTGATTAACAACTCATACCCAAGTAGGTTAACTAAAAAATTGTTATATAGCACGACCCCACTAAGAGCTCCAAACCCGCGGAACACGGTCGTCCACTCAGATAGCCCAGAAATGGACGATCTGAGATGTTTTTATTTTTCATTGCCATACATTAAAGAATTAACGACCACACTCACAAAAATTCTGAGAGCACAAACAAATATTAAGATAGCATATAAACAAACAAAAACATTGGGGAGTGTCTTTAGCAAACTAAAAGATAAGGATGAGGTACAAAAGAATTCAGAAGTAATTTATAGCATCCCCTGTAATCAGTGTGATCAGGTATACATAGGACAGACATCGCGAGTACTTAAGGATAGAATTACGTCACACAAGAGTGATTGCAGACTCAATAAGAACACCTGTTCATTAGCAACACACTCTAACCAAATGGATCACGATGTTAACTTTGTTGAAACAAAAATTCTCCATAAAGAAAGCAACTACAACAAAAGAGCAATTTTGGAAATGGTGGAGATCTTCTTGGAACCGAAATCGGTCAATAAAAGATCTGACATTGATGGCCTCAGTGTGATCTACTCTAATGTCTTAACTTTACAACCAACCGTCAATCGAATTGCGTTTGCTGATAATAGTGTCGTCACAATGTAATTATAATTTAGAAAAATAGTCCCAAGCCTCTATACATTAGGTGCCTTGTAAACAAAAAGGAGGTAACAAAAGGAAAAAAAAAAAGAAGGGAAAAAAACTGGACGGCTGGCGGTAGTCATATTAATAAAACCTTTCCATCATTTGCGTTTTGCGTTTGAAGTAAAATTCGTTTAAATAAAATGTAACAACAATTTCGTCTAGATGGCTGCCCTCGGTTATAATAATTAACGGTCGTATTTGATTCTTTCTGTTATCCGGATGAGTTTGGTGTTGGCCTATAATGGCACTGTAGCAGTAAGTACTTTAACTAGAAGACTTTAGTTTTAAATAACTAAGAGCCGCTTTCATATTGTAGCCCCTGAAGAAGAAAATAAACATTTTCGAAAGCTTGGTGTAGCACAAAAGCCTTTTATTTGAGCCCTCATCAGGACCGATACCCCAATTAACTAAAATTTGTTGTTCAACTAGCCGGTCACGACTACCGTTTTGTGTATTTTACAGGAATGGGGTTTTTCCAATCAATAAAAGCTCGATATGGAAACGAAGCAGTTTCACTACTCAAACAATGGGCCAGGCTCGGCAGCAAACTATCATCGTTTGGAGACAGGAAGATATTCTTACTCAAATGCAGACAGACAGGGATCATACCGAGACACATTACAGACGGGACCAGAAATTTGGGCATGCTTTTGGATTTGACCGATGGACATATGGGGGACCGCATTCGGGATTTCAATACCAGGTTGAATAACAAATTAATTAATTTAGAAATATCACTCACTATTTCAACTATCAATCGTATAGAAAAATCACTGAAACAAGTAAGAGAGAAAGTTTTGACATTGATTCCGGGGGATGTTGTTGACGAATTTGGTAAAAGACAACAAGGGTCATGTGATAAAAAATTCAAAACCATCAAAAAAAAGAACATAAACAAATTTCAAAACTTGAAGTCGCAACAGCATCACTTAACAATCAAAACACAAGATAATTGGGTTAAGAATATTTCAGAGGTTGAGGTCCCGGATGATGTCTTGAGGTTTCTCTCTTTAGGTTCGAAATTTTCCGTGCCACCAAGATGCAATGAAATCTCAGTCAAACGTTTAATTGCTGATGTAGAAACTATAATTAAAGTTGTACCAGAGAACGCAAAAAATACTGTAAGAGCTAAGTTTACTAATGTATTGACTAATTTTTTAAAACAACCGGCAAAGCGTAGCTATATAGACATTTTGTTAAAAAAGACAAAAAAATTTTTTAAGGATCACGCTGAGTTGGTCGTTTCTAGGGCCGATAAAGGGAATGTGACAGTTATTATGTCTAAAGATACATACATTCAAAAATCAAACGAAATTCTGATGGATCGGACCTATTACGAGCGTCTCAGATGTGATCCTACATCTACTTACCAACAAAAAGCTAACAAACTTGTCAAATCATTAAAAGATCAAAAACAATTAACAAATGAGGTAGCCAAAACTTTAAATATATATAATCAAACTTGTCCTAAATTTTATGGCTTACCCAAAATACATAAACCCCAATTGTCCTTAAGACCGATAATTTCATCAATTAATGCTCCGAACAGTAAACTGGCTTCATTGTTGACTCAGGTTTTAACCAAAGCATATAATAAGAATAATGATTATTTCACAGGTGATTCATTTGAGTTTTCTTCATTTATCAAGGACAAACAATTACCTAATAAGTATGTTCTTGTGAGCTTGGATGTCGTCTCTTTATTTAGTAATATTCCATATAATTTGGTAGAAAAAAGTATAAAAAAACATTGGAACAGAATTAGAAACCACACTGATTTGTCACAAATTAGTTTCCTAAAGATACTTCAGTTTGTATTTGATACAACGTATTTTAGATTTAACAATGAATTTTACAAACAAAAATTAGGTACACCGATGGGTGCCATCATTTCTCCAATATTAGCTCAATACGTTATGGATGACCTACTTGAGGTGTGCGTAGATAAGCTGTCGTTTCAGTTACCATTTCTGAAAAAATATGTGGATGATATAATTACTTCCATACCTGAAAGTTGCGTGAGGGAAACTCTCACAGTGTTTAACAGCTATGATGCACACATACAATTTACAGTAGAGGAGGAAATTGATAAAAGCGTACCATTTCTGGACACTAAAGTGATCCGGAACAACGATAACAAAATTATATTAGATTGGTACATAAAACCGACCAGTTCGGGGAGATATATGAATTTCCACTCTTACCATACAACGAAAACAAAAATAAATTTGGTCATAGCATTAAAGACACGAATAGAGAGGATTTCTCACCCATCACTAAGACAAAAAAATCTTAATAAGCTTTACGACATGCTGATTAACAACTCATACCCAAGTAGGTTAACTAAAAAATTGTTATATAGCACGACCCCACTAAGAGCTCCAAACCCGCGGAACACGGTCGTCCACTCAGATAGCCCAGAAATGGACGATCTGAGATGTTTTTATTTTTCATTGCCATACATTAAAGAATTAACGACCACACTCACAAAAATTCTGAGAGCACAAACAAATATTAAGATAGCATATAAACAAACAAAAACATTGGGGAGTGTCTTTAGCAAACTAAAAGATAAGGATGAGGTACAAAAGAATTCAGAAGTAATTTATAGCATCCCCTGTAATCAGTGTGATCAGGTATACATAGGACAGACATCGCGAGTACTTAAGGATAGAATTACGTCACACAAGAGTGATTGCAGACTCAATAAGAACACCTGTTCATTAGCAACACACTCTAACCAAATGGATCACGATGTTAACTTTGTTGAAACAAAAATTCTCCATAAAGAAAGCAACTACAACAAAAGAGCAATTTTGGAAATGGTGGAGATCTTCTTGGAACCGAAATCGGTCAATAAAAGATCTGACATTGATGGCCTCAGTGTGATCTACTCTAATGTCTTAACTTTACAACCAACCGTCAATCGAATTGCGTTTGCTGATAATAGTGTCGTCACAATGTAATTATAATTTAGAAAAATAGTCCCAAGCCTCTATACATTAGGTGCCTTGTAAACAAAAAGGAGGTAACAAAAGGAAAAAAAAAAAAAAAAAAAAAAAAAAAAAAAAAAAAAAAAAGAAGGGAAAAAAACTGGACGGCTGGCGGTAGTCATATTAATAAAACCTTTCCATCATTTGCGTTTTGCGTTTGAAGTAAAATTCGTTTAAATAAAATGTAACAACAATTTCGTCTAGATGGCTGCCCTCGGTTATAATAATTAACGGTCGTATTTGATTCTTTCTGTTATCCGGATGAGTTTGGTGTTGGCCTATAATGGCACTGTAGCAGTAAGTACTTTAACTAGAAGACTTTAGTTTTAAATAACTAAGAGCCGCTTTCATATTGTAGCCCCTGAAGAAGAAAATAAACATTTTCGAAAGCTTGGTGTAGCACAAAAGCCTTTTATTTGAGCCCTCATCAGGACCGATACCCCAATTAACTAAAATTTGTTATATATATATATATATATATATATATATATATATATATATATATATATATATATATATATATATATATATATATATATATACATTCCTGTTCCTTGGGAATCCTATCTTTTGTGCACAGAAAAAGCAAAAAGCAACAGGGTTGAAAATATAAGACCCTTTTTATTGGTTATTTAAGTCCTGTGTCCTGGAGTGGAAGCGGACCCCTTCCGTGCACCGTTGAGCCTTATTTATTGTTCTTTATATTTCACGCCGACGGCGTTGCGGCCAAAAAGAAGAAAAATTTGAAAAATGTCCCGAAGAAACTCCTATTATCCTGTCTATTTTAGCAGTATGGTGCGTTCTAACACCATGATCTACTGCGTTGAGATTCATTTGTGCTCCGATTTGACGCAATTTCAACCGGGTAGTTGGGAACTCTCGAAATTTGCGTTAAACGAAGTTTTAATTGTTCAAGTTGAAGCGTATTTTATTTTAACCTCTCGCGGGAATAATTTGCTCTCTACCAAGGCTAGTCAATTTTCACCCTAACTTTCGGGTTATTTATTTTAATTATCGTATTATTACCATTTGGGGAACGGCGATGTAAATTTTCAAATGGCTATATGTAGGAACTCCAGGCTAGCGTGAACAAAACTAGTAAAAAAAAAATGAATTTTCCATATTTGATCTTTTTGTAATTAAAAAAAAAAAATTATCGCCGAAATCCTGTAACGGTAGACCAACGGAGTACATAAACTCATCTGGTCGTCGTATTTAGATGAGTATCCCACAGGGTTCAGTTCTGTGCTCTGTACTCCTTATAGCAAATTTTAAATGATACATTTTTTATGATGGTGCTGACATTGCACTTACGGAAGCGTGCAATAAGATACTTGATAGATTTATGTATGGTTTGAAAAAATCGATCTATATTTCAATGAAAATAGACTTCATAGCTATCAAAAACTGTCTGGTAATATTGACTGCTTAGACGACTGCACTATATCGTGATGCAATTAAATTGCTGGGATTGAGTTTGGACGCTAATCAGCGATTATCTTGTGCTATTTAGATAGTGTAAGCTATCTTTTTATTAAACTTTGAGATATTTATTCAAAAGTTATTGAGTTCGGATGGTTGGATGGTTGTGTAAATACCGAAAAATATTGCTTTCTCAAAAGCGTTTTTTGAGAAGTACTGCAAATATTTTGAAGTTTTTGTCTTGTAGGGATTTGTTTACCTATTATAGAATTAGAATCAGTAGTTTTTTAATTTTGAAATAGCACTCTATGTATTCCTGTCCTTGGAATTAAAAGATAAAACTCTGAAGCTATGTTCGTTTAAAACGAGGTTGAAAACATTTTTATTGTCCTAAACCATCATGGCTGTCCTTTAATTGAACATTTCTATACAATTTTTTAATAGTCCTAGACATTGAATAAGTAATAATAATAATTTTAAAATTAAGAGAAATTTACGAAATAAACCCAAGTCTTGCGTAAGTTAATTAAAAAACAAATTTAAAAAGTATTACAGTAGCCTGTGGAAGTTTCTTTGAAAAATTAAAAAGCACTTTCTCAGTATGTGGATTGCTTTTTCAAAAATACCTTTATTTATTAAATATCTTTCAGAACAAATTTAATATTTCATATTTTATTTTTAAATCAGAATTAGTGTTTCTTATTCGTTTATTACGTTACTATATTAAGATGGATATTTTTATGATTTATTTGAAATTTTGAAAGGCCAATTTTTGAAAACTTATTTGCTGTATATATCGATAAAATTGAGTATTGCACGTTTTTAGATTCGTTCTTGCTAATTGGAAAACTTGATATCGCAGCAAATGTGAAAAGTTTGGTGAAAAACCATCCGTCAATGTTTGAAACTTTTAACTAGGCTATCCGATTAGTTATATCGGATGTTAAATATTTTACTGCGTATTGTAGCAGTTGCCAGATATTGTAAATTTAATTTCGTTTCCGATGCAGTTCGCGTAAAGAGTCGACAAATTAATGGCGGACTCGGAAGGAATTTCGATTCGCGTGTAGAATTAGAGAAGAAACTTCTTAAGCTCCACGTAAGCTCGCTTAGAGGGCACCCATTGTTTCTCATCCCAAATGATTAATGGCCGTATAATCTTTGATCCTTTGGAAACCCCTTCCAGCTAATTGATTAAAGACAGTCGCAGGACTATACCAAATTATCGGGACGATCTATTTTATTCCATTGTTAATCACGTGACAGGTGAACTTTGCTATCGTCTTGACCAAAAAATGGGTTCTAGGATCTTGCAAAGATTGTGGATTGGACGTAGAAAATGGCGACTTGTGATCATGATATATATACGATTTAATTAATTACGTGGATTTATTGAAAACTATACCGAGTACCGAACATTTATAAATTTTGCATGCCAACTTTGCATATAGTCATTTTCCATTTATTTTAGTGTATCAATTTATATATATTTTATAATTTATATTATTTGAAGTTCTTAATCTAGGTGAAGGACAGTCTTTAATGATTGCCTCAAATTACAACCCTGATAAGTTTGGATAAATGTATTTAGATATATTTTGGGAAGTACCTCTACAAAAACAGTTCACTTACCTAAGTAAACTTTAATACAGATGCCAAAATTATAGCAGATACCAAAAAACACAATTCAATACGAATTTTTGTGACATTTTGTCAACCTTGCAAATTGTGTTTTTCTTTCCAGCACTTTATTTTAATTTTTTATTTTATAATTCTTGTGACTTACTTACATGTCCAGCGTCCATTGTTAGTGGTTCCTTTAAAATGAAATATTTGTGCGGAACAATATATATTAGTTTGCAACAAATTAGTAATAAATTGTTAGGATCTTAGGGGTTTTTCTGGTCCTAATTATCTAATAAACCTGTTTGGGAGCAATCGGATGTTTTCTGAGATTTTACTGTACACTCGTTTATTAAATACTCGCTGCACTGTGCTCCGCTCGTGCCAAATAAACTCGTGACTCAAACAAATGCCGTTTACCACGTTTGTTGCATAATATACTATAATTTGAAGGTCATAGACAATGACAAATGTTGATGAAATGAGATATCTTGCTCTTTCTTTGCCTGTATGAGTTATATCCACAATGATTCAACTGGTTAAATATTTTAAGTCGTCTTTTTTACTGCCGTCTGTAAAATACCTAATTACCCACCGATCTAGAGTGCGGGAAGCGTCACTTTACCACGTCAGTTTCGTTTCCCATCAATCCGAGCCATCTCGGACATTTCCGGGATTTTACTGCACGGGTTTAGTAGCAATCGGATATTTTCGGAGACATTTTCCACGCCTTGAATTTTGACATTTGTCAGTTCTGACCTAAGAACTTACGGTCGTAGAGAAAGTATAGTATGCAACACGTTCGGTAAACTTTTTAAGTCACTCGGTTATTAAACACTCGCTCCGCTCGTGTCAAATAAACTCGTGAGTCAAATGCCGTTTATCGCACTTGTTGCATAATATACTAATTTTTACTCCATTCTGCGAAATACATAGTTATACACTGATCTAGCGCGCGGAAAGCGCCACTTTACCACGGATCTGAGCCACTCCGGACATTTCCGGGATATTACCGCATGGGTTTGGGAGTAATCGGATTTTTCCGGAAATTTTACTGCACGTCTTGAATTTTGACGTTTGTCAATTCTGACGGTCACGTCAGTGAAGTCACTCGTTTATTAAAATGCCGTTTACCATACTTGTTGCATAATATACTATTATTATTACAAATTATAATTGGTATAATGACTGTAGCTCGTGTGAATGTTTTGTTTTCAGCTCAGTTACCAGTAAATGAAGATTACGTTTTGCAAATTATAACTGTCAAACATTCTTAATTTTTAAAGAGAGCTTCCTAGAACTCTTAGAATTTTGGTGAATCATTGGTGCATCTTTGAGTGTTCTCGTCCTCCTTGCTGATAAGTGGTCAGCCAAACTCGCTTTTTTTCGTTTCCAGGCCTATTGTTTTTTTTTGTGTGCCTTGATCATCAATTCTAATTCTATGTCTTACCTACATAAGAAAACCGCACTCGAACTCAAGGTGATATATATAAATATTGAATATTTACCTTACCTCTTTACATTTTCGGTTAGCCCTTTGATTAAGGAGATGTTGAATGTGGGTTGACAATCTTTTTCTGCAATTTCCACTAGACTTGTTCAGTCCTTCCAGAACTCTGTCTACCAGCTTAGGTGGATATTTGAACATTGCCTACCACGATGATATGTTTTGTCATGTTGTGGTGGCGAGAAACTGAGGTATTGCTCAGTGTTTGTGGGTTTTTGGTTTATTGAAGTTGTAGACCTAAACAACTATGATGGTTTACTTTTTCCACAACTTGCACATGCTTGTGTTAACAACGTATCTTAGCCATAGCTTCGGTCCATCCTTTTAACTGAAGACTGGATCTTTTTCTTGGAAGTAAGAGTTATTTAGGCAGCATTTCTGTGCGTCCATTAATGTGTTTGGAAATTATAATTGAGAATATGTTACCTTGAAAAATAAATCATAAATTGTCTTTATTCCGTTTCCGATATAATTTGATTTTGGAATAAACCTAAATCTTTCTATTGTTTTCAAATACCTTTAAAAGGTAGTTTTGTTCACTGTAACGTTATTTAAATGCGACAGACGACCTAACAATGGAAAGAATAGAAATAACCTTACCGGCCCTCCCGGTTGGTCGGCTTCCTTTATGGGAATAGAAAATCAGTCGATTTGTAGTTCGACTCGTAGCCTCGGGCAGATCCTCATTGATGCAGGGACTACCTACGCGATGATTAAAATAAGGTATTCGAGCATTCCCTTCTAAATGGAATAAGTTCTCTTTATGAAGCTCCGTTTCGCCCAAGCGTTTCCTTTGACGAGCGAATTCAAAAGGTTTTAAGGGAAAAGTCAACTACTGTATTATAACGGATGTTTCCGACTAATTAACAAATTGAATTTGTTCGCGCGTAAGCTTTATCTATGGCATAAGCCGTCCGTTTTTCTTTTCGTTCGTTCGCTTCATGGGGATATTCATCAGTGTATGCGATAATTCCGCTGGTATGCATTTTTTTATCGAGTAAACTTGGAACTCTGTGGTTTAGTCGAGTTTTTTTGTTGAGTATTCTTTTGGAATTAAAAAAACTATTGCTGTTAGGAATTTTAAGTCAAGGTATCGAAATAGCTATTTCAGTATTCCAAATTTTATACTTCTATATATTGTATATATATACAGATACAACAATTTAAATAATTACTGGTTCATGGACAATACTTGGTTTTTTAAAATTTAGTTGTAGAATGTACCTACCTGGGCTTCTCAGTTAAAACATGGTTCTCTAACGCTAATTTAAAAAGCATGAAATGCAGGCCGACTTTGTAGTTCATTTTGTCAACATTATTATTGAGGATTCTATTTGGTTGTAAGTCTCTTATATTCCGAATGGCTGTCAAATAAATGAATAATTGAAGAAGTAAATAAATAAATATACTAATATGTGTGGAAATAAATAATAATAAAATAGAATAATCTTTATTTAGTTTGTCAATAGGCATAGAATAAAATATAATATAATATAATAAATAAGCCTCCATAAATTCGATGGACTATTAGAAGTATACGGAGAAGGGAAAAAGACGGCATTTAACAATTGGATTTCGGTCATAGAAGACTATGATGTCAATTTAAAAAATATTTGGGACACTTCAGCATTGCCACATCTACTGGAAGCAGACACCGATTTCAGTTTTATTCTAATACACTGTCCTATATATTATTACATTTTGAGGAATTTTAAAGATAAAAATTATTTATTTAGAAAATTTTGTGAAATGCATGGATCATGGTAGTAATTAATATAAGTTAGGTACAAAGGTGATATTTTATTTACGGTTTGTCAATTATTATGTAATATTGAAGTTGTCGAATAAACGCTGTTTACAAAATATATACACGTAAATTAAATGTGAATATTATTTTATCGCAACAACAAAAATATCAATTCATTCTCGATCTAAAAGTATTATAACATACCATACATCCCCCTTAATTAGCGTCATAGCGATATAGTTTGACAGTTCAGGTAGATAGTTTTTATCCAATAATTTGCTTGCTTAAATCTTAGATTTTTTACCTAAAGCAGTTAACAATTGGTTAATTATTTTCATGATAGATGTTCTCCCTCAAATTTTCTAGACAATAATTCTTATATTCGAAATAGCTCAAGAAAAGTATACAGTGTATGAGATGATGGACATAAGGATGTCGAAAACTGTAAGAGATACAGCGTCGCTTAAATGGAAGAAAAGTAGCGTACGTATATACCAAAAAAGTAATCAAGCTTTATTTTATTTTAAATCGATTTAAATATTTTATTTTAAATACGATATTTTAAATATCCAGAAAGACGTCAACCGGGTAGAGCTATATTTCAGAGTCTGAAAGACAACTTTGGGAGTTTCGCTAAGATAAACAGTAACGAACCTCCAGATCAAAATAAAGTTTGGTCTTTCAAAGCATGGATGAGACACCTTGTACAACTACTTTACGATACTGTTGAAGAATGGCATTGTGGCAGTGGTTTATTCAGAAAAATAACGAGTTAGTAAACTATTTATTACAAATCCTTTGGTCGAATGAGTGCCAATTCACTAATTGTGAACTCTTTAATCGTAAGAACACTGTATTTTGGGCAAATATAATTCCACAGATAACTGCTAGCTCGTGAAGTTAGTCATCAAGTGAGATACGGATTTAAAGTTTGGTTTGATATTTTGGGTACACACGAAATGGGACCATATCTTTTTGTTGGCAAATTAAATTCTAAGATATTTAAACCTTGTATAAACAAACGTAACATCCCATTAGGGACTCTGCAACAAATGTCTTTCCAACAAGACGCTTCAGCGCCATACTATGCACAGGTTATTATTATTATTTCCAACAAGTGGATAGGCAATCCGGGACCAGTCAGATGGATTGCGAGATCCCCAGCAGAACACCGCCTGATTTCGTTGTATGGAGTCACCTCAAAAATCAAGTATACATTAAGTTATATGGAAACGTTGGAGGATTAAGAGGAGATGATACAAAAGCTGTTGGCAGTGTTGAGAAGATTTATGTTATGCGTTTTTGTGCGTCAAAGAAGTAAATAACCGACTGAGTGGTATGTCCGCTTTTAGTGAAAATAGAGCCGTGCTTTTTGGCAAACGTTTGGTATTTTTTTGGGAAAACAAATATAACGTTAACAAAACTTTTATGACTTGCTTAGTTTTTAAAATACAGGGTGATTTTGGAAATTCGAAGTTTTGGGGCACCCTTATTATTTTGGGTATCTTGTGAAATGTCGGAAATGTAAAAAGCGCATCTGATATAGATTTTTACGTAGAATTCAGTGGCGTGGTCTAAATGGTTTCGTCTCTTTGAAAAGAAAAGTTTGTTTTCTTTTTACTGCAACACCCTATATCTTATATGATTCATTCGGCTCGGTATGAGGTTTTCAAAAATTTGTAACGGTATTATTTGTGTGTTTGTGTGATTTATGTGTTATTTATATTAATGACCTTACAAAAATGGTATCTTATTGTATTTCCCTTATTATTTTAAATAATTGTTTAATATATCGTTTTTAATAATATATAGGTCATAAATCTATGTGAAATGTTGCAAATAAAATGTTTATACTAAACTAAATTGGCTTCATGCAAATTATAAAAGTTATTGTGTAAGTATTATCCGGAATAAATAAAGTACCTATTTTAGATATTTATTAAATTCCTTCTACTAGGCCTAGTGTAAATAAGTTCATGAAAATTTTTAAAAAATCACTTTTGGGAAGTGATTGGTGCAAATAATCGCAAATTCATTTTCAAAAAGATGAAACTATTTAGAAAAAAACTGACTACTCCACTGAATTCTACCTAGAAATCTATATCGGATACCATTTTCACTTTTCATAGGATACGAGCGGTGCCCCAAAACTTCAATCATGAAAATTTTGTTAACGTCATCTTTCGTTTCACAAAAAAATACCACAAGTTTGCGAAAACGCAAGGCTCTAACTTCGTTGTCAACGGACATGCCTCTCAGTCTGGACTAAAATGGGACACAGTGTAAATCATTTTATTCTGGACACCTTGTATATTTTTATACAGAATTTTCGAATTTTTCATACAACCTAAAAAATTTAATAATATATGGGAAATTCCATGAAATGAAGTTGTGAATAATAATAAAATAGAGATAGAGTGTCTTCTGGCCGAAACCCATTTTTTAAAGGTCTGTCTTTATCCATCCAGTTTGGAGAATCTTGGATAAATAAACATAAACAAAAATTGTCATCGACGGTATACAAAACATTATTTTTTAGAATTAAATGTCGAATCGGTTTCGGTAATACGAAAGGATCCTCCTATAGGACAAATGTAAAAGGTTGAAAACGTTATTTTTAGATTTCCATTAAATTCGCGCAAATTTCGGCAAATCTGTTACCTTTCGTTGTAAAAATACCGCGCGGGACTTTTAAAACCGGAAAAATATGTGGTTCGCCATTTAAAATTTAAATTAAGCTAAAACACAAAAATTAGTGAAAGAGAGAATTTGTAATTAGTTCCGTCGGTAATTTGAATTCCGGACCATTAGCGCTTTTGTTTTTGGTACATTGCCGCTGGGCGCGCCTGTATTTGGAAAATATTTGTCATTTTTTGCCGACTCGACTTTTATTGCAAACGAGATGTTTAGCGAAATTAAATTGGCAACTTGAAACAAAAAAAAGTAAACCAGAGGAAGGTGTCTTTAAATACGAGAATATATGCTGACCAGGCGCTTATTTAACATATCTGACAAGACAAGACAAATTTCCATTGACTTTTAATAAAGTATAGGATAAATTAGACAACTAAGGCATAAGCTTGGCGGCGTTACAATTTAGATATTCATCTATTGCATAAAAAGCATTTTTTGTTAAATTATTTTTGAGTACACTTTTAAAGGCACTACTTTTTTGTATTTTTTTAAACTCAGTGGAAAATTTATTATTGAGTTTACCTCTTTTGGCCAATTGCTACCTTAGCCAGCCTGTGCCTAGGCGACTTCAAGTTTAAATTGACCCTAACATCATATTGACCGTTTCTGGTCTCACAGTAATCTGATATATTATTTTTTATATGCATAATCGAAGTTAAAATAGATAGAGACGGGAACGTTAGTAAATTTAGTTTTATTTTGCAACAGTATGATATAGCTTAAATAAAATAATTCCCAATATTCCCTTTTGTGCACCTGACACAGTTACCCCAAGACACGATGGCATACAACAAGCAGGATTGTACGTAGCCATAATAGCAAAGTAACAAAAGCTGAACATCAAACTTGTATCTCATTTGTCAAAGTACATATGCCTAGGTTGGCAGTTTTTGAAGTACTGCATCAACCTGATTAGTCCACGTAACGTATTTATTTATTATTATTTAATTTAACAGGAATACTCCTAATTAAAAGCTAAAAAGCATCATTTCTATTTTCGATTCATTCAAAAGCAAGTCCATTTTCAGTGCAAAAAGTTATCATTTTATTCACCGCACAGGTTGATATTTTGGATAAAATATCTAGCATTTGAGGTTGTGACGACCGCATCGTCTGCGTATGCAGCAACGTAATGACTATGCAGAATGTTATCTAAGAAAATTTTGAATAAAAGCGGTGCCATGCTTTTCTCAGGCGCTCCACTGATAACTGGAGCATAAGATGAACTAACCGAGATATCATTATTTTGTAAATGAGTTTTTGTGTTTTCTTCCAGTGAGATAAGATTTTATCCAACAATAACTAATTCCGCGCATCCCGTACTTATAGAATTAATCGAGCATTAATTCTATGATACCTATCCCACCAAACGAGATATAACAAATTTATGACATTATAGGTTCCCTCATCGAATGATCCTCCCGAAAACCAAATTAGTAATCACTTAAAAAATATTCATTATTCAAAAATAATTGCTAATCTTTTATAAAAGCATTTTCCGAAGATTTTTGAGAAAACCGACAGTCGACCCCCGTTAATTCAGGCATCAAATGCCTGTTTTCCCACTTATGAATTGGGACTTTTTTGATGGAAAGAAATCTATTCTCTATAAAATATGAATTTTCCAGATACGTCATGGGTGCTACCAGGCTGTAAGCAATGAACTTGAGAAGAGAGCACTACTAACTACTGCAACTAACAGACAAAATAACCTCGATTATTTCATGCTCTTCATAAAAGGTTTAAAAAAGTGAACTTGTTATTATTTAATTGTTTTATATATTTTTTTTATTAGTGATTTATTTTTATTTCTTATTTAGTTTACAGATTCTATAAAAAATTATTAAAATTCTCAACAGCCTTCAGATAGTTAACGAATGTCTGCAAGTTATATTTCTCTCTCTACTCTCTACTATACTTTGATCAAACGTATAAGAATTATCAATTTAAGGCGTCAACTTCGTTACCCTCGGCCATTTCCGGTACTTTAGTCACGGGTTTGGGAGCTATCGGATGGTACTTGACGTTTTTCTAATCTGAAGGTGACGTCACACGTCACTGAGTGAATGTATTTCTGTTGTTTTACAAAAATGTACCTAAGGATAAGCGATACCATGCATCACATTGATAAACTTCTTCAATCACTGCTTCACTTACGCCCCAGTTTTACCAAAACAATAGCGTTTATCAAACGTTTTACATAAAATGATAATGCTGTTGAATATTCCAAATATCTTTAATTTATTAATCCAATAAACTTATGGTGTTGGCACACGGTTTGAAAGTTGCTGTAAAGATTAACGGAAAATTCAATGAATCACTCCTAGTCCTTATAAAAGAAATAAGGTTGACGTATGTATTCATGTGTGTTTAGAATGTGATGTATAATCATTAAAGACTGGTAATCATGCCATTTGTTCTCTTTTTGTATCGAATTGGTTTTTGAACGCGTTTAAACTGAGAGCAGACATTGTGTTTCTCTCTTAATAAATTCAGTGAATATGCCACTCGATTTCTCCGAAAATTTTTTCTGTGCAAATTTTTTTTCTAGTAGTTAAGAATTTTCGTTTTGGCACCATCTTTTGAGGTTGCCAATTTAAACTATTGCTTTTCGAGGTACGTCATATTTTGCATTTCGAATGGAATGTAATTGCAAGTGATCTTCTTATTAGCGTTGTTGGGGTTGATCTAAGTAGCTAAGTTAAGGTACATGTTGCAGGTACTTCACCAGATCTGAACTTTTCTTTAGCATTCCCGTTAAGCTTGGCACAAAGCTTTATGTCGTCAGCAAAATTTTTGAAATACGATTCAGATTGAAAATATCGAAGAGGTGGGCAATGAATAATAACGTACGAAATACAGATTATTGGACGATTACAGTGATTACTAGGTGCATATTTCACTAAGATGATCAGTTAATTAGTCAACAAGCTGTGAGGGACTTTATCGAAGGACTTCTCATAAGCCTGTTAATTAAAGCTAAAAATTTGCTAAGCGCTAATGATCGGTGCTTAACAAGAAAAACTGCATAAATAATGTAAAAAATCCATATTTATTTTAAAGATTCAGGTATGGTATTAAAGGACGGCAATCTGTCAGTCACAAATTAAGGTAATTGGACTGGCTCATTATGAAATTTAGGCTAAGATGACATTGCATAATAATCTTATATGAGATTATCTTCTCCGAAGCTCCTCCATCTAGTTACATAAAAAAAAAGAAATTCCCACAGATGTCCACAATTTGAATATACGGTGTAGAAGAACTATAACACCACCTTTTTAGTGTACAGTAATTTTTGAATTAAGCGTTTGTTATAATTTGTGTGCTTTTTATTCAAAATATGCTGAAAAGAAAAATAATAATATTAGGAAACAGCCGTTGAAAATATCGATGGGATTAGAGCAAGTTTGTTGTGCTTCCCCCACCCTCTTCAAAATATATGTCCAAACAGCAATAAGATCCTGAGAAAATGTTCCGGATCACCAATGTGGGAATATTGCATGTACACCTTGATGTTTGCAGACGATTAGGTGCTTATAGCGAATGATCAATAAATAAGACATTGAGTAAGTGACGACGAAACTAATGGAAGAATATTCGAAGTAGGGACTCAAAATAAACACATCTAGAATTGAGCGTCTAGTAGTCGTAGGACCTCTTTCAAACATACAATTCGAAAATAGTATATTAAAGGTTGTAGAGAATATAAGTACCTAGAAAGCTATATTAGGTAAATTAGTCAAAAAACATCACAAGGAAAACAAAAATCAACATTTATATAGCAATTATTGAACCCATCACCACATATGGATCGAAGAATTGACAAATAACATCTAGAACGAAAGAACAACTCAATGCTGTATAAATGGAATTTTTGAGACGACCATCCAGAATATCCCGATTGGAACATATCTGAAACGAAACAGAGATATGGCCGGCTTAAAAAAGGATATTTTAAAGAGAAAAGAGCACAGACAACTAATATATTATGGCTACCTGAACAAAACCATATATAATAAACCAATTATAATATACTTAATTTCCTTTGTTCTTAGTACTTTATTATATTATAATATCTATAATCAATAATTATGGGTCTATATATTTAATTTAATATGATATTGAGCGTACCATGTACCTGGTTAAGTTGAAGACCAAGTATGTTTTTCTCGGAAGGATAGGGATGAACTTGACCATATCAATGAGCCATGAAACTGCAGATGAAATATTTGTTGTTTATTTTTTTTGTTGAATAAGACAATTATTATTATAAATTATTGCAGCGGGAAGTGGGAACATTCTATTAATTTGGTTGTGGTTGATCGTCTGGTTTGTTAGTTAGCTTCATACTAGAGAGAGAGAGAGAGAGAGAGAGAGAGAGAGAGAGAGAGAGAGAGAGAGAGGAGGGAGAGAGAGAGAGAGAGAGAGAGAGAGAGAGAGAGAGAGAGAGAGAGAGAGAGAGAGAGAGAGAGAGAGAGAGAGAGAGAGAGAGAGAGAGAGAGAGAGAGAGAGAGAGAGAGAGAGAGAGAGAGAGAGAGAGAGAGAGAGAGAAAGAGAGTGAATTATTATTATTCCTAAAGTTTGGTTTAGTGTAAACTTTAATCAAATAAACTATAAAAATAATTAACGCTGCTATTAATTTTATTGCAACACTTCTTGGACATCTTAACCCCATAAATAATAATCCAAACCGTTGGAAAAGTTTTACGGTTACCTTTATCTCCACTAAAATGGAGGCCTTTAAATGATGAAATATGGAGAGTATTACTTAAACTTGCCCCACAGTTCGTTATTCCGCAAGTAGAAAGCAAGGCATTTATGACGCCATATTTCAACCTATGAAAAGGATTATATTAACAGGTAAACGGATTTTAACCCCGAGTACTTAATTACGCTCGCGCGGGGCATGTAATTATTTAGATTGGAATTTAATGTGAATAACGAATTTCATAATTACATTTATTTAGTTTAGTTGTTGGAGATTTTTGTGACGTTTTGGTTAAATAACAACAATAAAGTGCACACTACAACCTGGCGCCCTACGATATTGATTTTGATTACCGAGCTATTAAAACTTTAAAAAGTCGGACATGATAGACACTTTAATTAATTTGCCGAGCACGGTTAATAGTCAGACGTGTAAAGAACTGAGTGACTTAATGTCTGCTAAATGCCCTAATTGCGAAGAAGAGCTGTATGACCTCACTGTTTTGCAGTAGGACAGTGAGGCGAAGACGTATCGCAAAACTCGTCACTGGAGGTAATATATTTAAATAAACTTATTACTGAAAATGATGCTGTTATATCTAATGAGTCAATTACAATTGATTCGCTAAAAAGACACAATAATTTGTTGGAAATATTAGGAAATAATCATAAATCTATTATTTGTGCTCCAATGTCGCCATCTACCAGAAAAATAGATAAATCTAAAAACATAGATTCGTCTTCGATAATTAAAAAGCTAGCAAAGATTCCTGCTACAGCAAGCCCACAAAAGACGATTTCTGTGGTCTCGCAAAACGAAGCCGAAACAACAAAAAAATGCAACGAATTTATTCAATTGGGTTCAGTGGACAACACCGACACTGAACCACAGATAGCAAATGGCAAATTACTTGAGGTCGCAAGAGCCAGCCTCGCAGCGAAAAAGCAAACTAAGTTGTTGGCACAGGAGAAAATAATACAGCTGGTGCACCCGCTGCAGCTTGAACAGCAGATGTGAAATTTTTCCATGGGTTTAATAACCCAGATTCTCCGAGATTACCTGCAAACAAATTGACTCCAGAAGACCTGAAGAATACTCTTCATTTAAAATTGGTATTTCACAAACAAATACGGACAGTTTTGTGAATCCAAAATACTGGGCGGCAGGCACGAAAATAAATAAGTTTTTTCATCTACTGAAAAGACCAACGGCAAGGAATTAGTCTTCTGTAATATTCAAGCGTTGAATGGCGTACTTGACAGCTATACGTTATTCTTAGAGGCTCATAAGTTTGACATTATCTATTATCTGAACATTGCTTCACTTCACGTAATGTAGATGTTTAACTAGTTTCTGTAGGTCTGATCACCAAAGAGGAGGAGTGGGTATATTATAAAAAAATAATATTAACTTAAATTATAAAATTTTGGATGTCAAACAATTTTGCTGTGAAACTGACTGTGAATTTTGCACCATCTATATACCAACTATCAAACTATCCATATTGACGGTTTATCCCTCTCCGAATTTATTCACAGTTTAGAAAGTGTAGTCAACAATATTTATCGAACAAGTATATAGATGGTTGTTTTTGGTGATTTTAATATTTATTTTATTATATCTAGCTCTAAATTGGATGATTTTCTATTGCTAATTCACCAGTTTGGATTGGAGCCTACTATTCGGGAACCCACCAGTGTGGCCCATGGCTGCGCTAACTGCTTAGATAATATTACTACCAACATAGACAAATATCTGTTTTACACTAAGGTAATCGATCCTTCTTTGTGAGATCATAGGACCCAGCCTATTCATATTGAGTCTAATAATCATAATTTGAAATTCTCAAATAATAAAATATAGTGTCGAAATTGCTCTAGAAAAAATTACGAGCAATTTAATAGGTATCTTCAATCATCAATTACATTAAATTATAATACCATTGACATTTGCCTTGGTGATGAACATCGGGCAACAGGCGTTGCTGTGTTTTCCTCTGATTAGAAAGACATTCAAACCTAAATCTCCAGTTAACTGGTTCAATGACAGTCTGAGAGTCATGCGAGATAAATTATCAAAAATTCGTGGTATAAAAATTAAAAAATACGAAAGGGAGTATCAGAATGAAATAAACAATACAAGAAAACTGGCTTACACAAAATATTTACATTTATCCAAAAACAAGAGCCAAGATTCCTGGCAAGAGGTGTGGCACAGGTAAATGTAATTTAATGAAAGGTTTATCCTCTGACGTACTCAAACTATTTTTTACTACTAAGGCGTATAAAATATTAGAAACTTTGGACGAAACTTCTGCTAGGCCATCTGAGTTGATGCATAATTTGATTTTCGCTGGTTTCTTCACTTAAAGTCGAACAGGTCATAATTATCCCAATAGTTTCCAAACAAACAAACAAGTTTGGATTTAGAAAGGGGCGCTCCACCACCCAAGCACTATGACAGATAGTCGCTGGCATAGTTGAAGGTTTTGAGGGAGGGTGAGCATAGCACTTTAACGCTGTGTGACCTCTCCAAGGCATTTGACTGTGTCAGTCATTCAATTTTAATGGAAAAACTGGAATTTTATGGTTTGTAAACCATTGCGCTAGAGGCATTATCCTATTATCTCCCTAACATAAAGCAAGCAGTTTTTTTGCAATAATAAAATGTCAAGTTTTCGAAATGTAATGCGCGGAGTTCCACAGGGTTCCATTATGTGTCCATTATTGTTTTTAATTTATATCAATGATCTCTTTGGCCATATGGAGCCTGTGGCTGCGGTTAATTTTGCAGATGACTCTACATTTAAAACATCAAATACAAATGTAGATATTCTCAAAGGAGAAACACAATTGGTGAAAGAACATGCCAATATGTGGTTTAGCGCGAATCGCCTAAAATTAAATGAGGATAAAATTCATTCGTTAGTCTTTTCAACAAATATAAATATTTCGGATGGAAGATCTCCGAAGTTGTTGGGTGTGGTCCTGGATGATAGACTCTCTTGGAACAACCATTTTGCTTATTTAGTAAAGCGCCTCTCAAGTGTCAACTTTTGTTACGACGATTGAAAAATTTAATCGGATTGGATTATCTAGTCTCGAGCTACTATGCTACTATGCTGAAAAATGTGTTTAAGTTTATATAACTTAATTCCAAATTAAGTCACAAACTTGCTATTTAAAAATTTTAAAACCAAAATATTTTTTTTTGGAGCATTGTTTTTACCCTGTAGAGGAATACAAACAGAAGATAAAATATATTACCCGATTCTTGATGGTGGCCACTGTTGGGTTGTGTTCGATATCTTTCTTTTTTTCTTTTTCCATTTTTATTCCTGTTTGCTTTTATGTGTTATGTATTACGTTGTTATATCTATTATTATTGTAAACTGTATCTAATCGTATGTGTATATGCATGTAAGTGTGTATATATGTATATAATTGTATATTTTTTTATCTTTTGCACTTAGACGTGCTGTATTGTAATTCAGTCAAATAAAAATCTATCTATCTATCTATCACTAACAACAGTACGGACCTGCAATGTTACAGCAAGCAGCTTCACAGACCATAGTGGCAAACGTTCACTTGTATATTGTTGCCAGATTTACATTTGTTTGTCAGAAGCGTTTATGGCATTAAAAGAAGCTCATGTACGGATAAGTACATCTACAAAATAAATAAAAAACATGTGAATGGAAAGAAATGTCAGCTTTAAAAATCAATTGAATCTCCCAAAGGGTGGAATGTCTATGGAGATAATTTCGAACTAATTTCAGTAAGCCCTGTTTTTACACTTACTTAAAACTTGATTAGTAGCTTATTAAACAACCCATACCGATGAATCAAAGTGAATATATATACCATATATTTAATTAATGAATTAAAGTATTATGTCTATTATTAAAGTATACGTAAGGTAAGTTACAAGTCAGATTAAACTTTTTACATGCGGATCCACACTTTCCATAGATAATAAAAGTGTTCTTATGTTAAGTTTTTGTTAATACAACATTTGTAAGTGCAGTGATTATTTTCGTTTTCGAATCACTTTACGTCAAAATAATTGCATTTTGAATTCAACTGAAGGCTCAATTATCCATGGCAATATTTGAAAATAAACAAAGGTATTTCCTTAGAAAAAAAGTTTTTGGAAAATTTTGTGCAATGTATGATTTTGTATAGCATAGAGTATTTAATATTACTCTGCAACGGGCTATTACCCAGAATACTGATAATTTGCAGGTAGATCTTAATACTCAACTACCTAGCTATAAGCAAGTAAGTTGGGATTCGTCTCGAAAGGTTTCAGAAAATGGCAGAGGAGAGATAAAAAGAAAAATATACAGGTTGTCAAGTCTGAAATATCAAACGGCAACACTGCTAAACAGAAAATAAAAATCTATATGACCAAATTTTTAGTAAATTGGTCCCGTTTTTTCAAAAACATCTAATGCGTGAGACACCCTGTAAATCGAAAATAGCAATCGGACAAACTATTTTATAATGAACTACTTATTGGTTAATACCAAATTTATTGAACATAGTCGGATCCTGTTGGGAAAGCGGTTAACGCATTTCAAAAATCTAAATTTAAATTGAATGTATTACGGTTGGGAAATCGAAATTTTCGAAAGGTTCGGCACGTATGGCAAAGCTAACCCGGTTTATAAATATGTAAATCGAGTTCTGTCAGATTTTTAGCAACGACGCCGATTTATTGCCGCCATTTTACAACTAAAACACGACCCATTCGTATAAAAAAATGGCCCGCGATACCAATCTATTTTAAAAAATATTGTTTTTTTCTATCGTTGCAGGAAATATTTATTAGAATGTTTCGTGTCGCAAGACATTAAAAAATAGCGTATCCACTTTACAATGCCTGAAAATATCTAATAAAATTTGACTGCAGTTTAAAAAAACCACACGATATTTTCTTGTATACAGGTTTATAGATAAGGGAATCTATAGAAAAATTAGTGTTTTGGTAGCATTTTTTCAGATTTAGAACGTCTACAATTGATACCTAACACTGTTAATACTACACCATCTAAATGCGTACTTGACTTATTAATGAGTATCTGGTTCTTGCTAGTCCGACACCGATACCAGATTGAACGCGAATACAGTATGCAGATACAGGACACAAATGTTGTAACCCCTGCTCATTACGGGGTAGAATCTAATATGATTTTGGACGAGTTTAAAGGTCCCAATTTATCGCTTGTACCTCCTCTATTTTACGCCTCAGGGCGACTTACGATATCTCCTATCCTCGCAAAAAGTTTATTAAATCAGCTAATATCTTTTACAAAATGTATACAGGATTCGTCAGTTAAACCACCTTGGAATTTCCATTACCATTTTTTATATTTGTTGTGTTCCTATTCAATTTTAATTTCTTGAATTTTATGTTTTATATCGCTTTCTGTTGATCACTTTTGGTGAGATTGTACTTCCCATATATTTGTATTCTTAACACTTCTGAAATCGTCTGATTTCCAGGTCCGGGTTTTCGTCCACCTATTCCCATGTACTCTGTTTTTGTCCTGCTCATCTTCATAAACCATTTTTCCTATTCGTTATGCAATTTTCTTACCATATAGTCAGCGTTTTCTTCGCAGCTTGCAACAAGTCACCTACGAAATGCAGGGTTGCCAAATAGTAGTCATCACTGTACATTTTTGACGCCAGGTGTAGAATGCTTTCTGAATATATGTTTTGAATGATGTAGTCCCCTAAAAAGTATTTGAGAATGTAATTCCTATCTTCGACGTGCAGTGTCGATTTTTGTGTCAAAGAGAAGCTTCAAGGGTACTTACTGTCTCTTAAGCCTTCTCGAGATCAATAAAAATTAGATACGTTAACAGATTTTGAGTTGTTCGTGTTTCTAGTATTTCTTGGAAGCTGGCAAGTTCCTCATTATCAGGATATTCCGCATCTATCCTCCTTTTTAAGATATGACCAAAGAGCGAGTTAAGTTATGCTTCGATAATTGTCACATGATTATATATCGCATTTGTTATATATGTGATAAGTTTCAATCGGATGGGATATTGTGACATCGAAGGAGGCACTTATTAAAAATTTGTACTATTGCTTCCAATAGTTCGTACTATTGCTTCCAATGTTTCACTAGTTCGATGGGAATGTCTTCCGACCCTGAATCTGTCCCGTTCTTCGTTTCTTTAAGTTCTTTCTTTACTTCTTATCTATTTATTACTCTAGTTCATCATAAGTATCTTTGTACGTTTTCACACGTTCACACCCACATTTTATTCTCTCTTTTGGCATCTTATTTTTTCCATTCTCTGCTTAGTTGAACATAAATTTCTTCACGGTCTTGCGAGTTTTTCGTGTTTAGTCATGTATGGTAAGCTCTTTTCTTCTGCTCTACTTCTCCCGACCACGAGTCCTGCTGTTTTTCCTTTGAATATATGTATATATAAATATACTTTTAACAATTTCGCTGCCTTTTTTCCGTTCGCCTCTGACTAAGTACTAAATTTTATGGTGTAATATGCTTAGGTCCTTTCAAATACAAAATATCAGTTCGTAGTATTTACAAATCGCATTTAACTTTAGCCAAATCCAGTTTTATCGTGCGGTTCCAAAGGTCACTAATTACATGAATCAAATTATAAAAAAGAACCGCTTTCGCGTACCACATCCCCACTTTTTAAACAAGATTTTGAACCATTTCCACTGAAAAATATTCACGTTCCGTGTATACATACTAAATTTTAATATGTAATTTTCAATATATATTTTTAAAAATTGGACAATTTCTAATATTCAAAACATTATATAGTTTCTTTTAGGAAGTGTTACATTGGTTTTTGATCTATATAAATTATATATTATATTCAGAACTTCCATTTTCACATCTTCCCACAAATCTTCAGTAATTTGCTTTTATCGTTTACACTTTTTAGTTTTCTTAGTATTATAATGTGTTCTTTTTTCATGCGAAATTTCCTGCAGAGCTCTTAAATTGATTTTCACTGCTTTCGTTACGATTGCATACGATATTCTTTGGCTATTTTCTACTTTCTCTTACATTTTAAAAATAGTTTATCAAATTTTAAAAAAATGTTTTTGCATGGGGATGCAAAAAACCAGAAAACTGTTTTTTATTATAATTATGTATTAATATGTTGTCACTTAAAATTGACAGCAATAAATCTAAACTTTTGGAAACCGCTTAAAATTATAAGTTTACCTTTTCTTTTAACGTTTGTCGCATTTATCTTACGAATTTTATTTGAGTACTATTAAACAAGATAAGAAAAATAACTGTAAAACTTTATGGTTGATAAATCGTTAGTTATTCATTAAACAAAATAAAAAGCAATCGGACGCGAAGTTTTGATATAGATAGTGAATCTGTAGTGGATATCGAGAGAATTGTGGATGCCTTTGCCGGATACCTTAGTTGGGTTTATACGGCCTTCGGCAGCATTCCAAACGCTGATTTTTCAAACAATGTGGGTATAAACCCTTTTGTAATTAAAGCTATAGCTAGCAATGACATTATAGCTGCTATGAAACAAATGAAAACAAGGAAGATTGTGGGATCAGATGAAATGTCTGCATATGTAAATTTTTAACGAAACACTACCCTGTTATGTGCAAAACTGCAAAAGCGGTGCCGATATTCAAGAGTGAACGGAAGTCAGATATAATATCCATCGTTTGCGCATTTTCAAAGGTTTTAGAGATAGTTCTATATAATAAAATTTTTCAACACGTCAAAAGTCAGTCCATATTAGTACGGTTTTGTGCCAATGCGTTCAACAACAGAAGCATGGTGATTTACACGCAATAAATTGCAAATACCTTGGGTTAAAACGAACAGACCGATTCTGTTTATAATGACTTGCAAAACTAGCTCGTTTTAATTTTGATACGGATAATATAAACAATATGTGTTTTTTGTCTTATCTTATGTCTGATCAGGAGTTCCGCAGGGTGGTAATGTGGCTCCCTTACTCTTCCTACTTTTTAAGAATGATCTTCATAATGTTATTTTAGGTAGTAAGTGTGTATTCTTTGCGGATGATTTTAAATTTTACGGTAGAGTACACTCTCGTAAGATATTACCAGCATACTTAAATGGAGTATAGAAAACCAACTTCATTTTAATGTAAAAAAATGTAATATATACCTACAATACAAATAACAGTTTGTTAAAGAGCGAAAAATTGGTTAGTTGGAGTTGCACCTCGATTCAAAATTTACATTCCCAGATTATTTGGAAGAAACTATTAGAAAAAAGCCTTTAAAATGCCGGGTTTTCTGATCAGAAATAGCAAGGAGCTGAGAAATCCCAACTTAATAAAAATTTTATATAATTCTATGTGACATCTCATTTGGAGTACTGCTTGATATGACATAATCTAAAATAAATTTGTAAGATACATTCAATTTAAAATGAGTGCGATCGATCCAACTCTTTTGTCGGATACAGATTTGATTCGAATGCGTAATATGACATCTCTCTGTCAAAGGCATTATTGTATGATTGTATATAAAATAATAAACGATCAAATTGATCAGTCTTACTGCTTATTAACAATTTTTTTTTGTCCCTAGGACATTATCTAGGGACAACGGAAATTGTTTCTATTTACCTAGGGCCAAAACAAATATAGTGTCTGTAGGTATATTGATTTTTCTAATAACAATATTCATAAGTTTTGTAGAATTGTGGAAGCGGTATTGTTCTCTTAAGTCTTTTTGTCGTAGGTTTTCATCTAGAGAAATAGTAGTCTTTAATATTAATCTTGAGCGGTGATAATATTTAAGATTTATTTTGTTTGTATTTGTTGTTTATATTTCGCTTGCTTTTGGTAGATATTGCTTGGAATGAGATTTTGCAGTTAACGATAGTATTACTATGGTTTATTATGCTTAGGGTAACGTCATTAATATTTTTAAGATTTATGATCTGTAACTGGTGCATTGTACTGTGGATCAATAAAGAGTTAAATACATAAGTGAATAAATAAGATCTACGTGATAAGACCAGGACCAAGACAAAAATCCAATATATAAATAACTAATTTAAAAAGCAATGGGGATATGCAATCAGAATTTTACAGAAACATCTTCTTGGATTGAAATATGTGCTTGGTAAAAGATAATAGTTTTGGATTCATAAAGATACACATAGCAACTTACTGAAAAATTGCTACCTGATATGGATAGTAAGATAATTGGGTTTTACAGTACTTTGATACGAGCCATGAGAATATTAGCTTTCTCAAGTCTTTCAATTTTTAACTGATTATCAAATATTAAAACTAATCTTCTGATACATACGAGTCAGTTCAAAATTTCAACCTACGTAAACAATTAAGACCTAATTTTAATAACAAAATATCCCAGTTTTCATGCCTATAAAATTTTATAATCATTTGCCTACTTAAATGAAATGTGCCAATAATTTTAAATATATGGTGAGAGACAGTTTGACGCTTTTTATAGCTCAATTGATTTTTGTTACTGTGATAATGTTTATCATAAAAAATGTTGTTTCGTCTTGTGTAGCTATATAATATTTAATTTAATTTGTTTTAATTTTGACCATGTTCGACACTTAATCGACACAAGTATAAATGCAAATAAATTGTTTCGAATTTGAATTTTGGAAGTACCTTGTTCTTAATATATTTAAAATATCTTCTGAGCTCCAACCAACCATTTATTTTTTATCAATTTTTGCTCTCTATGGTTTTTCTGATATTGCAGTGGAATTAACACGGTTTATGTCATTTTCTAATATACTAATTGTTTCTTTAATCTTTTGGGATCACCATCCTCAAAATATAAAGGGTATGCTAAAGTGTTATTACATTCTATTTTAGCAAGTTTTACTCTAAGTATAGCTAAAACAATCGGACAAGTTTAAGATCTTTACTAGTTATGATAACTACTATTAGATAGGTAAATTTGTAATAACGACTATAGAGAACATTCTGTTTTTAAGAATAAGAAATTCAACCAAGTTACGTTGAAAATCTTAATCTTTAAAATATATAGAACAAACACCACAATCCTCGCTATTGAATTTACCACCCCTGTTACATCTCTAAAACCAGATTTTTTTTTATTTTTAGGGAAAGGCAGCATGTTATAGAATGATCTTAAGATGTTACAGAAAACCTCAAGATGTGACTAAATATGGGTTTTCTGTACTCAACACTCAGGCTATTTAACAATATTATTACGTTTATGAAAATCATAGTGCAAGCGCAAAGTAGATATTAACTACAAAACAAATAAGGTGAATTTAGTAGGATTAGTTCTTTTTGTACATTTTTTTTGCCTCACAGGAAAATAAATGTCATCATTATTAAATTATCATATTGAGATGGTTGTGGAGAATGTTATTAGGTCGTTGGGTTTAAAGAGGTTAAAGAGATGGAATTCTTATTAACATCATCAATTTACGGATAGCTAACAATCCATCAAATTTGTAAATAAACGAACAAGTTTTCTTTCAAATAATTGTTAAGGTTTTCCAATCTCTCCTAAGCCACCACCATGTTATATTATATATTTTCGAGAACGTCTGAGCGCCAACGTCATACATCCCACAATGCCAAAATTTATACGCAAAGTTATTACCATGTGTCTATCTAGACCTCCGCAGTTAATTTATGCTACGCTAAAGAAAAGCCACGCGCAAGATGGTTATTCTAGTATAATTAATACCCTGCTTGTACATTCTGATGATGTAAATTCATCTAAAATAATGCAGGGCTCCGCTTAAATTTCGTAATTATTTCCCCGAGCACGAATTTCGATGCTTAAGAAAACAACAGCCCAGCGGCAAAACAAATCCCCCCCGCCTACGCTCTCGGAATTTTTATTAGCTCGGCAACATTTTTGAGTGCACTCGTTAAGAATCCATTTTTATCCCGACTAACATCAATTACACTCCCGGCGGATAATTCCTTGCTTTAAGTAACGCGATTTACTTTAGCAGCGCGCATGAAAAATCTCGCAACTCCTGAAGTTGCCGAAAGATAAACCCAAGAGGGAAACTTATAGGAAACTCCTAGTTGTCTTTATATCGATGCTGACTTTCAAAACTGGCGCCCCGGGTGGAGCCTCTCTCGTATAATAAATTACACTGCGTCGGCAAAGGGGGACTATAGAGTGACGTGGAGGATGGGAAATATGAATCTATCTATCTCGGGACTTTTGGAATGCAAATTTTATTCTTACGTTCATCAATAGGGATATAAAAGGAATGCTAATCGCCGATGAGACTAGCTGCTGCGATTATTATATTTGGAATTTAGATCGGTCACTAGGAAAAGATTAAAAGACTGTAGTTAAGAAACTTTTTTTTTTCGTTTTTGCAAAAATCCAATATATTTGTTTTTCAATACAATACAAAAACATCATATCCAACTCGACTCTTAAAAGTATGACATATTTTCAGGATTTTACTAGAGACAGTAACAATTCAAAATACATTTTAAAGTAAAAGACACTATCTTGAAAAACGGAGAGACACAAAAACGAAGTTAGCTGTTTATCACAAATTATAGCACTGCATGTGTGGATAATTAGCACAATGTTAGCCATATTTAAACAATATATACTTCTTCTTTACAATTTAGAAAAACATTGTGTAAATTTAATAGGGACGCTCGCCCATTGCCGCCATCCGTAGAGGATTAGACTTTGTTGGTAACTAACTAAAACTGAACTTTTAAAAATGTTTAATATTTGCATTTAGTTTTGACCATTCTACCGTGAAAATTGCACATGGCTTATTATGTGAATATTTTCAATGAATGAGTGGCCCCTTGGTTTTTGTCATTCACGCCGGTATTTTGTTATTCGTCCAAAGTGTAAACAAACATTAAAAATGTTTTGAAAATATCATAGAATAGTGTTGGTTAGTTACCAACAATGTTTGATCCTCGACAGAGTACACGTACCCAAAGTTAGGTTAAATGTAAAGAAGAAAAACAAGAGTATACATTGGACCAATAACAAAAAAAAAACGACTTCTCGGCGCTGCCACTGCTAGTGATGCTGCAGGGCTAGTGATGATTAATTTTAAAGTATATCAAACATTGATCCGAACAAAACATCAATCAAAGTCAATGAAATTTGCAATGCTCTTTTACATGAATAAATCAGCTACAAAAACGAAGTGTACTAAAAGCCAAAATGTCAATTAAGGACGTTGCTTGATATATAAACAGTGCATTAAATTTTCTGTACGTTGTTGACATCAGCAACTTTTCAAATTTCAAAAACATTTTTATGTGCCCATGTTTTATGTGCATGGTTTTATTGATACACTGACCTGAAATTCAAAAACTTATCGAAATAAGAGCCGATCGATTATTCTACGGGCGAGTTTCGAAAAGTACCCCTTCCCCCGAAATCTGTCAATCGCGCATGCGCAGCAATCGCGTGCTATTGATAAATACGTTGCCATATTTTTAAAAAAGAAACGGTTAAGAATAATATAATATTACATATTTTGCTAATAAAAAATGTATGAACATAAGGTACAATTTCTGATGCCGGAGCAATTTATTGGAAAAATATAAGCTCGCATGCCAGTTAGCGTTACCTTTTGACAGACAAACGACCAGCAACACCTCCCAAACCATCAATTTAACGCGAACCATGCCGGCACAAACTTCCTGCGAGATTCCCAAGTTCCGAGACAGGATAAACGGACGGGAAACACGCGCCTGGGCGATGTTTCAGCGGTTTTCAGGGGGTTTCAGGCGCGACGACGCGGGCTGAAAGGGCAACTGCCTCGTTTCGGAATCCTCCGGATGCGGACATTGGATTTTGGCGAGACGCGACTGCGCCAAATCTTAAAAACTTTAGCATCTGAATTGAAATGGGATTAAGGTGCCATCAGCAAGAGATGTACGAGTTCGTTTTGTTTTTAACTCTGTGGATTTTCGGATTGCACGTGGAAGTTCTAAGCCGCAGGGCACTTTAAACGCGACAAGCGACAAGATGCATAGTTGTCACTTTTAAACCATTGACGGTACAGGATTGGTTAAATGGGACACAAGTGTTTTCGCTGCTTAATGCACTGGGGCAATCAAAATTAAATTATCGGAGGTTCGCTAAGAAATATTTTGCAGTGTATAAAATGAGTTCCTCCGAAATTCACTTGATTTGCGTACATAGAGGACGTCTCCATTGTGAAATACTACTACCTACATTAAAAGTTTAAATGGAGCATAATGCATTTTTGTACCAGCTGTAAAATTAGGTTCCTTTGCTTAAAACATTTAAAAATATTCGAAAATGGATTGTGCTCTAATTCAAAATTTCAATGTTGATAGTAGTAGTTCAAAATGGCACCCATGTAGGCAAAACAGGTGAATTTCGTAGAAATTCATTATGAAACCTATAACTTTTATATAGTATTTTATATATATATATATATATATATATATATATATATATATATATATATATATATATATATATATATATATATATATATATATATATATATATATATATATATATATATATATATATATATATATATATATATATATATATATATATATATATATATATATATATATATATATATATATATATATATATATATATATATATATATATATATATATATATATATATATATATATATATATATATATATATATTTATATATATATTATTATGCTAGAAAGGAGATAATATCAATTAATTCGTTTTTTTTTAAATATTGGTTTAGTTGATTTATTTTTCCCAGCTGTACACTAACCATCCATTCCAAAACTAACCCACCCGAAAGGTTTCAAAGTTTCCCATTCCAATCCATGAGAGATTTCTAGGGAATTTGGGTATCCCTGCACGGTGCTATAAAAGTGCGATGTCAAATTTTCGCAATTCCCTCGGTGGCTTTTAGGTAAAAAGTAAATATAACCTTTGAAAATGTATAGGTGTCAAAATAATGTCAAGATCGCGTGTGGAATTTTGCTCAATTTTTTTTCGATTGCTTAACAATCTTTGCCATAGTGGTATATATATTTGTATTATTAATATTCTTGTAAGAGACTACATTCCCTTTGTATCTGCTCGTGTTATTTAATATTATTTTTTTTAATCCGGAAAAATAATAAACGAATAAGATATGCATACACCTTTGTCTCAGACTGACGTATGTAGACTCAAATTGTATAATTTCTAGTAAACCTTATTATACCGAATTTCGAGAAACGGGATTTTCCTAAAATCTTGACCGAATGAGGCAAGGTTATTATTAATTTGTAAAGTTTAAAAACCACACCCTTAATATTTAATTGAATAATACAATAAACAGCTTTTATTAAGATCTAATCAAATCCATTCAAAATAGTTTATTTGTTATAAAGAATTCAAAAGTATACAAATAATAAAATTATATTAAACAGGTTTGACAAGACCGTTTAACTATAAACCGATGACATGAAATCTCGGAAGACCCATGCAAAAAAGCATATACTTAATAATTAATACCGTTTTTTTTAATGTGAGATAAAATCCTGGCCGGCGAGGGCAGGCGCAAAGGATAAGAAGGCTGACTGGGTCGTGAAACCCTACTTTTAGAGATCGATGGAAAAAGAACATACTAGGAAAAACGAAAAAAAACTAGATTACATCTACTCATTTCATTTCATTAGTAACTTTTAAAATGAAATAATTGATAAGGTTTTATTGCTACTGAAGTAAAGGATTTCTGAAAACATGTTCTATGTCTGGGGATTATAACGTTTTGAACATGATCAGTATCATACCGTACGTAAATTCGAATAAAAGAACAGATTTGAAAACCGATAGTTAAAAAGACATATATCTGATTAAATAAATCCAAAGCTAATGTCCATACGTCAAACAAAAGTATTTTTAATTTTTTGGCACCCAGCTCTAAAACGTCGCTCTAGACACTTTTTTCTATATTTTTTTCGTCTACTACTGATACATACTGTATACATTTTTCTTTTTTTCGTTTTTTTCAAAAATATTTCCATTTTCTCGCAAAATACAATCTTCAATCTTTTTCGGATACACGCATTACAAATCACCCAAAATCGATATGTCCTCGAACTCGACATGTAAAGAAAAGAACAAAGCATTTAAGACGCTTAACAAACTTTATTTTTACTGCGCCTGGGGTTTTCTACTACGCGTCCAAGCTGAAACACTCGTCTGGGTGGTGCAATAATTCTGCTGTCAACCCGCCAGACTGACGCCAGCCATGCCGGATGGGCCCTGAAAATACTGAAAAGTGGCGTGTTTACAGGGGGACGCTCAGCGGAGCTCGGTACAATAAAATACAAAGTTGCCTTTACGATTATACACTTGCTGACAAACGAAAACTGTTATGGTTATGCGTATTTATTTTTCCCGATGACAGTATTCATTGAGTATTAGTATTAGTCCTTTGAGCCATATTGAACAAGTGAAGGAGAAAATTTCCTATGTTTTAGTTAGTTACTCAGCTAGAGGGCGGCTTAAATGGTTTGGCAAGAATCATAGATTAATTAAAAAAGTGTGTGTGTTTGCCTTGTTTAATTATAGTATATATAATAAAAAATATATATAATATATTTCATTTATTAAAAATTTAAATACAAAAGTAATAAATAAGACTACAGGGTCATTAATAAATATGTCGGAAACAAAATTTATATTTTTTTAAAAATGGGACACCCTGTATATCATTGCATTAGTAGATAATCCCTTCTATACTCAATCACCCAATATATGGTTGTTGTGGTCTATACTGAGTGATTTCGGATTTATGGCCATTTATTCCTTGAAAATGCCCTGTGCTTAAAACCCTCTATTTTTGACGCCTTCTCCGATAGCTGTAATTTTATTACGCCAATTTTATAAAGTAGTACAGCATTCATCCTATACTTGTCTTGAAGTTAATTCGAATCCTTTATACAGAGTGAGTTAAAATTCCGTCTTCTTTTTTTTTTGTTTTACATTTTTGGTTGTAGTTTATAAGTGTTTTTTCTGAGACTGTTGGCAATATTAATATTGCATTTTTAATATTATACCCAGCGTAAAATAATTTATATTAATTAATTAATTAATAATAATCATAATTTTATTTTGTTTAAATCTTGAATTTAATAAATTTTTTCCGCATTACATTTTGATTTAACATGTAACGAACGCTGTTATCTGAAACAATGATACTTAATTAATCTCTGTTGATTTTTCACGTTCAGGTAATATTTATTTTGTTTTCAACCTTTTGTGATATTTTCGCACAATTTCAGAATTTTGTTCCTAAAAATTTGTATACCTCAAAAAATACTAAAAATACTGACATGGAGAATGCTTAATAAAATTGAAAGATCATTAATACTTGTGATTAGTGGAAGTATAATACACATTTGGTTTTTTCATGAAAATTAATATTTTGCGTTTTGACTCACCCTGTATAAACTATAAACTAACTTCAAGACAAGTATAGAATAAAGCACTGTACTACTTTATAAAATTATTGGCCTAATAAAATTACAGATGCCGGAAACGGCGTCAAAAATAGAGGGTATTAAACACATAGTATTTTTGATAAAAAATTTTCACAACCCTACATTGCGTGATTAATTATGCATAGATACTTCCTATCTATTAATGTCTTAATATACCGGGCGTTCTATTAAAAATAAATGACTTCGATTTTTAGTATATTCTTGAATCACCCTATATATTTTAAAATAATTTAAAATTGTGTTTTTCTGGTTTTATCTACAACATTAGCTTTAACATTCTCCTCTAAAACAAATTAAAAACGAGATATTATTTTGGCAGTCTATTTGGACACAAATAGAGTGCCGTATTATAATATTGTTCATATTCTAACTAAATTGATTACAAAAAAATACCGACAAATTTGAAAATAAAACACATACTTGACTCTATTAGTTAAAGTGTTCAGAGCTTTTTTGCATACTTCATTTGATGCAAAAGAATTCATAACAGCCCAACAGCATTTTGTGTATTTTTCTTACCTTTCTTAGTTTCTCATTGTATGTTTTTCAGTTTTTGATAATTGTTTTACGTTTGAGAGGCGATAAAGTTAAATATGTTTCCATTAGCGGACAAAATTAAAATTTGATCAATACATTGTGTTTTAAAAAAAATATATATATATATATATATATATATATATATATATATATATATATATATATATATATATATATATATATATATATATATATATATATATATATATATATATATATAATCTAGTCCCTTTCTACCGGTAGGGTGTAAGGGTGACATTTCTGCATGTAATTTAGCTATCGATAAAAAGTTTCCAGTCTTTTCTGTTTAGTGCCAAGTTTTTAGCTTCTATCCATGTTCATCCCCTATTTTCCAAAATCTTTCCTAATGTGCTGTCCCACGTTTCTCTGGGTCTTCCTCTTTTCCGTTTTCCTTGCATTTTACTCTGCCAAACTCTTTTAACCCTTACAGTGCTGCCCAATCTCTGTAAATAGCCCCACCAGCCAAGTTGTTTCTTTTCAATGAATTCTTCTATGGATTCCACCTTTAACTCTTCTCTTATAAGTGCATTTCTAATTTTGTCCCTTCTGGTTATTCCTTTCACTCTCCTCAAGTATTTCATCTCTGCTGCTCCAATTTTTGCTCTTGTCCCTATCTGACAATATCCAAGATTCGGAGCCATATGTAAGGATTGGTCTGTAAATTGTTTTGTAAACTTTCATTTTAGTTTCCTTAGAAATTTCCTTTTTATTTATGAATCCCTTACCCAATGCATAGTATACCTTATTTGCCTTTTCTATTCTATTATTTAATTCTGTGTCCTGTCCTTCTGTTTCTTCCAACATAATTCCCAAGTACTGGAATCTACTGTTCTATTAGTGTTCCACGAATTCTCACCTCTAATTTCCCTTTTTCGTTTGAACTTTGGTTTTATTTATGTTCATTTTCATTCTGTTTTTTGTTAGTATCTGATCCCAATTATTTAGATTTTCCTCCAGATCCTTCGAGGTTCCTGCTATGATCGTTATATCATCGGCGAAGACACATTCCGATATGTTGATAAGCTCTAATTGTCAGTATCCAACGTACAGGTTTTTTGATCGCTGTTCTGCTATTCTACTTAGATCGTCCATAAAAGTTATGAATAATAAAGGGCTCAAACTACCCCCCCTGTCTCATTCCTTCTTGTGTTATAAATGCCTTTGATCTCATGTTCTTACTTATTACGCAATTTCTTGTTTCGTTGTATAAACATTTAATAACTCTTAATAGTTTATTGTCAATGTTTCTGGCTTGTAGGCTTTTCCAGATCTTTATTGGCGGTACTTTATCAAACGCTTTTTCCATATCTAAGAATGCCACGTATACTGCTTTAGATCTTGCCAAATTTTTCGAAATTCTTTGTTTTAAAGCGAACACGTGATCTTGGGTACTTCTGCCTTTCCGGAACCCACATTGCGTTTCTGTTAGGGTTGGTTCTACTTTTGCTCGTAGTCTCTTTTCAACTACTTTCTCGAACAGATTCAATGGTGTACATAGCAGTGATATTCCTCTATAATTGTTGCAGTTCTTGTTATCTCCTTTTTTGTGCAGTGGTAGTATTAAACCCATTTTCCAATCTTCCGGTATTTTTTTTTTCTACCCATACCATATTGAAAATTTTTAACAATAATGTGGTCGCTTTTTCTCCCATGTTTTTTACCATCTCAGCTGTAATCTTATCCTCACCTGGTGACTTGCCGTTTTTTGCTGTTTTATTGTCTGTCTCTTCTTGGTCTACCATTTGTTTACCTTCGTATCCTGTCTTTTTGCTATTTGTTTTATTTTCGGAATTGAGCAGTTTTGAAAAATATTCTCTCCAGCGCTCCATTATATCTGCTTCCGTTGTTAGTATTTCACCTGTTTCGTTTTTAATTGCCGCACTCTCTACTTTTTTATTGGCTTGAAGACCTTTCAGTACTCTGTAGAAAAGCTTTTGATTGGTTTTGCTGTCTGACTCTAATTTATCTCCAAATTCCTTCCATTTTCGTTTTTTAGACTGTATTACCATATTTTTTACTTTCGTTCTTTGTTCTTTGTAAAGTTCATAACTTCGCTGCGTTTTCCCCCTAAATATGCTTTCCATTTTTCCTTCTTTATTTTTACTTGGGTTTTTATTGCTTCTGTCCACCATACTGTCTGTTTTTTATTACTATTTTGTTTGTTTATCCCACAAGCGTCTCTGCCTGAATTATCGTACTTTTGTAAAAGTTGCCATATTTCCTCCAAGTCCCTATTTACTAGAGTCTCTTTGAGATTTTCTAATTTATGGTTTATCATTTCCCTATATTTTTGTGCTATTATTTCGTGCTTCAGTCTGTAAGACTTAATTACTATATTTGGCGTTTTTGCTTTACTTTCTTGATAACGGTTTGCATCTCTCTGAGTTCCCATTTTTGCAACAAATAGGTGGTGGTCGCTGCTTATTTCGAACCCTCGCTTTACTGCAACATCATTTATTTTACCTGTTTTCTCTTCCCGCTAGTATGTAATTTATAACTGACCACTCGTTTCTGCTAGGCTGTTCTCTTGTGAACTTATGGATATCTTTATGCTTATAAAAGCCGTTTGCTATAATTAAATTATGCAATGTGCAAAAATCCAAGAGTCTTTTTCCGTTGTTGTTCCTTGTGTCTTCTCCGTGTTTTCCAATTTGCGTTTTATATATGTGGTCCCTTTTTCCAACTCTTCCATTAAAATCTCCTGCCAAAAATCAAACCAAAACATCCTTTAGCAGTTTTCATCGCTATATTTAAATCCTCCGAGAATTTATCTTTAGTCTCTGCTCTCTCGTTTTAGTCTGGCCCATAGCAAGCAATTATTGTTTTTAATTGCGTGTTGTTCTTTAGTTCTACACTCAAAATTCTTTCTCATATGTGTGGTTTGTACATCATTGTGTAAAATGCATCCTATCCCAGCCTGCGCCCGTTCTTTTTCGTTTACTCCACTCCACAGTAGTAAGTGTCCAAGTTTTCCTTCTCGAATTTATTTACCAGCTCTACCTCTTTTCCTTTTATCCCTCTAACGTTTCATGTTCCCATTCTAGTTATTTTCCTTTTGTTGGTTTTTTGCTTGTTTTTACAAATCATTTCCTTGTTAATTGCCGGGTCATGTCTAGTAAGTGTAGCAAATTTTTTGTATTTGCTAGTTTTTTGATTTTTCGAAATTTTCAGTTCTTTTGTTCCATTCTTCACCATCCACAGTCAATTTATTATATCCCATTTTAACGATTTTTTCCTTCTGTTTTTCTTCCCTTGCTCTCACCCTTAAAATTTTTTGTACGTCCATTTCTGTCTTAGATCATTGTTAATAAATATTGCTCATAATGACTTCCTTTTCGTGTGCGTTTGCTAGTTCTATTAGACATATTTTTTCTCCTAACCTATGTGCCTTTTTGATGTTAACCTCTTGTTTTAGATTCTGTTTCAGAAAGTTTCCCATAGTTTGTCTAAGTAAATTTGGATCTCTGGTATCAATTGGTAATCCATTCACAACAATGTTATTCTCTTTTTTTGCCTTTTCCAGTGTTTCAAGCGTATTTTTAATTTCCAAGAGTTCTTCTTTTTGCTTCATATATTCATTTAGAATTCTTTTTTGTTCCAAAAAATTAAAATACTGTTTTAAAATACTGTTCTCTTCTCTCAGTTTGTTCACTTCCTCTCCGTATTCTTGTTGGTCTCTTCTTATCTGCTTTACTTCCTGTTTTATATCTCTTATCTGCTGCATTTCTCCTTTAATTCCTCTCAATTCTCGATGAAGCAAATCCCATTTGTCTTCGTTGGTTTCGGGCGTCTTGCTCGGGGTTCTATTGGTTTTTTTACTCCTCTCAAAGATATTAGGTTCATCTCTTTTTCTTTTCCCCTCATCCTTTGTATTACCGTCTCTGTCCATATTTACTCAGTAATTATTATCTTTCTATGTTTTACGCAATTATCTGCAAGCCCACTATGTTCTTCCTATCGTACATACTATCGGAAAGTTTTTTGGAATTGCCTTATCAGTATTCACCGCGCAAAAAGTCGTCGGCCGGTCTACCAGTCGAACCTTGACCTTTATCGGTGAATCCGGATTTTACAGATTTAACCTTATTGCTTGCTCAATTATATACTTAAAAGCTAATCTTACATGGATTGTCTTCACTATGCTTTGTCGTACACCATTTGCTTGCACTGTAATCACTTAGTCAATTTATTTGCTCGTAATTCTCCCGAAATTTGGAGTTAATCACGGAGCAATAATCAAACCAACTTTATCGTTCCTCACCAGGATCGGCCTTCTCTGTTTTAGAAAATAAAACTTTTAAATCATAGCCCAAAGTCACTTAGAATCATCCTGAATTTTATTCCGTTTTTAAAGAAAAATACTAAACTTATTTTTTTATCTTAATAAAGTAGGTAAGTGACTTTCAGTTTATTTTTGGGTGACCTGCAAGAAAATCCGATTTAACAATAACCCTAGTATGTATCACAAAACAATGATGGCATTCGAATATTTAAAATTTTTGATATCAGCATTCTCTAAAAAACTGACTAATGCACCAAACAATTCTATGTATATAATAAAATACTGTGAATTTTTTAAATAAACATCGATACACAAATATTTTTCAAATAATAATATCAAGCCGTTTCACTTATATAAAGTATATCAGAATAGAATTTTTGCGAACAGCCTCAACCAAATAGGGAAATATAAACATTTCAATAGTCACTTTTATATATAATTAATAAAGTTTGCAACAAATCAAATGACACTCTAAAAAAAATCAAAAGGCAAAAAGAAAATTCTGAAGGCGTTTACATCATCAATCATTAGCATTGAAAATAAAATGAGCCGATGATGAGGATGATGAATTCTTCTCCAAATTAACATTAACCATTTGTATTTGTATTTAAAAGCAGTTTAGAGAACTGATTATAATTTAATCCAGGTTGTGTGACTATACCATTGCAAAATATTGAATTATGTTGCTTCATGGTTCATAATAAATTGGATTTTAGTCTGATGTTTCTATAAATACGGTTATTAATATCTTGCATAGTAATAGTATTAGTGGTAGTAATAGTTATTTCGCATAAATTGATTGTTTTTTACCTATTACAAGATCCGTTGGAAAATACTTAAAAAAGCATATTCACAAAGATTCTAGTTCAAGTTAACAACATCGGTTAGGGCCAACTCAATAATTTTTGCTACATAACCATTTAATAAACGGTATTCTTGAATCCATAGTTTAAACTATACAAATTGTCAACTTAAAAAGGCATTGCTAATCTTATTGTTCACTTAGAAGTCACATTTATGACGCGCTCAGTGACAAACGATATTGATAGCTCTGTCTTATTTGAGTAAGAAAGCCTTTAGCCTTGTGGCAAGGTATGTGCAAAATCAGTATGTACAGTTTTCAGTTATGTATGTCGTAGCCATAATAAATAATCGGCCGTTTTGTGAATTGGCTAGCCATTTTTTTAAAACTTGGCCACAACAGCGCTCGGTATTGCAATAAACACTCAGTATAGACCACAACAACCCTACATTGCGTGATTGAGTATGAATAGATACTCCCTATCTACTAATGCCATAATATACCGTGTGTTCTATTAAAAATAAATAATTTCGATTTCTCGTATATTCATGAATCACTCTATATATTTCAAAATAATTTAAAATTGTTTTTTTTTTGGTTTTATCTACAACATGAGCTTGTATATGTGTGTGTGTGTGTGTATGTGCGTGTGTGTGTGTGTGGGCGCGCGTATGCGACCGGCGTAAATTACAACTGCAGAAGCCACAACTACGCTCTCTATGGTAATAAATAACTTCAACATAAGCATCTATTTTTTTGAACGTATATTTCTGTGTTCCTTATGTACATATTGGTTTTTGTATTTTGTCCTTTTTAAATATGGTTATACCGAATGACATTCCTCATTTCAATCGATTGGAGGTTTGCATAACTTCTGGACATCCCCACATTCTCTGCACAGATCCAAAATTTGTCATTGTATCTGCCAGCGTTGACGTATGAATCATAAAGCAGCGATAAACGAATGTAGTATGAAAGTATGGCTCTTGTTTAGTCGGTCAGTTTCAATATAGCTTAAAACATCCGCCTCTTTGTAAAATAATGAAAAATGTACCACGATTTTGAAATGTGGCAACCTTCTATAAAATGGCTACGATATATACATCACAAAAGCAACCTATAGAGAAAGGAGAAGAATGGAAAATTGGTACATAAGAGATCATTTTAATCCATTTTAAATACCTTAAGTTATTTCAACTTAGCCAAGACGTCAGCAGACAAAATTCCGATTCATTTACAGGTTAGTCAAAAAAAAATTTTGGACATTGTAACTTCTGAATTTTTGTCTCACAATTTTTTGACCCTACCACATCACCTAAACATCGATATCAGTCAACTTGCAGTAAGTAGAATTATCGTGAAAGTTAGCAGCTATTTGTTTTGTGGTTTCCTTGGTTCAGCCATTTCAATATTGAAGCTAAATTAGAGCAATCTAAAAACTATTACAGCATAGAAGAATTCTTCCTCTTGTCCTGGTTAAAATAGTTTTAATTGGATAGAATGCGATATCTGTTAGGTGTTATTTCTTAACCAGTACTGGTAATATGAAGGTAACGGAATACGATTTTGCGTATTCATATTGCTAACGTTTTAGGTTTTAACATTATTGTTATTAAACCACTTGAAACCGAAAGATATATTATAAAGAAAATCAAGCAACCTCCGCTTTCCGTCACTTGACCTTTTATCTTTCGAGTTTTGTTGAAAACATATTAAAGTCCCCCATGTAAAGCATAAAACCAGATTACTTTTACTTTGTGGAACCCTCTGAGCGTACAATCTAATTATTTCTTTATTAAAAAATGGTACCCTTTTTATGGAAGCAAATAAATACGTTCGTTTTGTTATATCTGCGCCGTCTCGACGAAAATATAAAATTTCTATCATTTCTTCGGGGTTCGTTAGGGTAAATACAGTTGGTATCGAATTCTCAGGAAATTCGTTTACATCTACAAAGTAATCGTCTTCGAAACGTAAAAACATGGATATATGTCCGATTCTCTCCATTGTTCGTGTGTTAAAATTAACGTTTTGCCGTACTTTCGGCAATTTAATCTTATTTGCGATCACTCTTTCCGAGTAATTGGGTTACCAATGAGCGGATTCCAGCCTTTGACTTTTGACTTTTGACGTTCTGCAGTTTGGTTGCGCTGCCGCGAATGCATTTTGCTCCACGTCAGATAAAACTCAATTAAAATACGTGAGGTTATTTTTGCGCCAATTTTGATAAAAGGCCAAACAAGAGCGCAAGTCGTATGTCGGAAAATATTCGTTCTAGGAATTTACGGAAAAAAAGAATTATACCCAAGTGAACAAACAATGCTTAAAAATTGTAATATTATGAAATTTTAGAATTGAATTTTGAAAAAAAAAACTTCTGTAGTAGCGTTTTTAAAAATATTTCCGCAACAAACTTTCTGGTCTTTAATATTTTAGGTAATAGGAATAAGATATCGAGATTCGGTTTTGCTCAGCCTATTTATCATTGCTTTATACATTATAATTTATAATTTATGATTTCTGTCATTATATTATAAAATCCGCTCTGGTAGCATTAATAAGAATTAGACACATATCGCACGTATGATTTAACATTAATGCTACTCGAACGGGACGAACTTTTTTGAGATGTTTAGTAGTTAGCACTGTTTATTTGAATATATACATCAAAAATTGTTTAACGGAAAAAACATCAGCTTTAAAAGATTTGTGTGTGTGTGTGTAAAACCTCTTTCAAAGTTCAAGATCGGTGTTACCTCCAACAGTAGAAGTGGAAATAATTTCTGCTGTCTTATTTTAATTAGTCAGTTTCTTATTAATAACGACTGTTCATTTCCGTCATACATTCTGTACATTCTTATCCGGCCATCCTGTACAGAGCGATTCATGGTCAATAGTTTAGAATTACACTATCCTTTATTTTGGTTTGTGGTTTATTGATTAAAAGCGCTTGGCACAAATATAATGTATATATTTTAATTTGCTTTGAGCTTTAAAAGAATAAAACCCAAACAAATTAGTTCTGAAAACCCAATATTACAATGCTTCTAAATATAAAGAAAGTCTTTGGCATAGATTAACTTAATGGTTGCCCAGGCTTGACAAAAATGCTTTCAATAATCTTTCTAAGGGTTTGCCTACATCCATAAAGTGTCTTCATTTTGAAAGCCAAAAACCTCTCGGAACAAGCTTTTCCTTTTACCAGATGTTTTAAAGAGCGGTTTTAAAACGCAATTGTGCATAGGAATGTCTTGTTGGAGTTTAGTCTTTAAGCAAAACAGATGAAATAGCGTGGAAAGCAACGTTTGATAAGCTTCAGTCGAAGGAGCCTTTCTCGAGTTATGGGCGATAAAACTCCGAGGAATGTTTCGGCGTACAAAGAAACAAGATGGATGAATTTTCATTTACAGTAATTTACGTGCCACGACTTGTTGTATTTAGAGATGGATGAAAAAGGTGCCAATTTTTAGACCATTCGAATGTTGAAACTTAAGGCTAAACTAAAGTTTAAAATTAGTCTGCATTTACCGTAACAACAGGGTAATATCAATTCGTAGGTTACTGGCAATGAACCTCCCGATCAGTGGCAAAAAAGAATGTAGTTTAATCCGATTTCAGTGGATGTGACTTTGATCTAATACAAACCACAAAAAAAATATGCGTCTAAGGGAATTGTTTGATTTGTTTTTACTTTCCGTCGTCGTTACCTTTTTAAATATATATTGTCGCCTTTATTAAAATTCAACATTTTTGATATTTTATTAAAACCGGAGGAAGGTTAGGGTAGAAAAAAAGTAATTAATTCATAATTATTCATTTTAATTGTCTTTAAAGTTCGCTCTATGGGCAAGTATTTATAGACAATATTGTTTGTTTGTCGTATATGGATATGCATAAAATTTAAAGTTGAATATAGGTTTTAAAATATATTGCTATTCTTCTGAAGTTCTTTTCATTCATTGGAGACAGATTTGGATAGAACGTACTGCATGTCCTGCTGTATTTTTATTGCACTGGTCGCAAATATAAATTAAATTTAATAAATCGTCGTTTGAATATGAATTCGTCATAAATGAATAAAGAAAATGAATTGAACTGTCGAACTACATTGATGGGTTATTACCAAAAATTACATTATTTTTGTTTTCTGCTTTTAACACCGAAACGGTTCAAAATAGGTTTAGTAAGTTGAAATGTTATAAATTGAAAAATGAATCTTTTCCCGTAATTAAACACAGGAGTTTCATTTAAAATTTACGCTTAATTTATATTTACAGCATATCACTGGCAATCTGTAATAGTATATTATGCAACAAGTGCGGTATACGGCATTTGACTCACGAGTTTATTTGACACGAACGGAGCGCAGCGGAGCGAGTGTTTAATAAATGAGTGAGTTAAAAAGTTTACCGAATGTGTTGCATACTATACTTTTTCTGCGACCGTCAGTTTTTGGGTACATTATCGCAAAACTCGAATACATTCACTGACATGCCTGTCAGAATTGTCAAACGTCAAAATTGAAAGCGAAAACATCCGATTGCCCCCAAATCCGTGCGGTAAAATCCCGGAAATGTCCAAAGTGACTCGGATTCGTGGGAAACGAAACTGACGTGGTAAAGCGATGCTTCCCGCATGCTAGATCGGTGCGTAATTAGGTATTTTACGGACGGGAGTAGAAAAACAAAATTTTAGATTTGTTTATTTAAATGCATATTTTTTCCTTTCTCCACTCACATCAATTAGGGAACTCCGTATAAAGATGGTGTTTTAGTTTTGGTCGTTAATTTTATCTGTTGTTTTAAATCGATTTCTGGCGCTGGTTATATTTTTTGGTGTTAGCATCATATACGCTTAGCGAAATTGCGAAAAATATTTTTTGCCCAATGCGTTTCAGCAGAACAAATCTCGTTAGTCAAAGTACCGTCCCTTTCCGCTCTCCATTTGAAATTGCCAATTAAAAAGCTCATTACCAGTTTCGTGTGCCAAATGATTGGATGCACATCTGTCCCGCATTATGACTGCTTATTGGGCTGCGAATATAGGAAATTTTAAATTACAGCATAACCGAGTATTGTGTGTAATTTTCGAATTGGGTAATTAAAAATGCCGACAGTAGGTTCAGATTTACGCGGAAAACAAAAGAAAAATCTCTTTCCAATTTTTGATTCTTTTCTTTCTCAGTTTGTGGTATTAGAGGATAGGATAAGAAAACACAAAACATCTTCAACTTCACTTAACAGTTGCAAAACTACCAATAATAATAATAATAAATTTAGTACAAACTACTAATTATTACAAATCGAAAAGTTATTTCATAAATAAACATAGAAAAGTCATAAAAGCATAATCGTCCCTGTGAACTTTCTGAATCTTAAAACCTAGTAGTAAGTGATAATAACAAAATAAGACCTCATAACTGCAACAAATTCTCTAACAGACTTCTAAATTTAAAGTTGATATTTCTATTTCTTGTTGGATAATTTTTTATTCTCTTTTAGCTTAATTTTTCGTCTATAAACATTTTTTGATACTTCCCAACAATAAACCTGGCGAATATTTTCGTTTCTTGGACGAGTATATCTGCGGGGCAGTTTCTTCTATTACCATATATTATTTTAAAAATCTATGTTTGCCTATTACTTAGCGCCATCATAAAATTTCGTTCTATAGAAGGGACTGTACTAAGGAGAGATAAAGCGATTATTTATTTGACACCCTGATTTTATTATTGGGACATCGTTTTCAGCTATAGTTTTCATTTCTTCTGTGTAGAACATTCTAGTGTCATCAATACCAATAGTGTTTATTTCTAACAAGTGATTTAGTATTTATATGCCACCGCCCAAACCCGATTTCAGGTTAAACTATGTTGTTCTATTCCAAATAAGCTTGTAAGAATCTGTTCTATTCTATTCTGTTACAAAGCAAGGAGCAAGAACTAAACAAAGCTTATCAAACATGTAATATATAATTTTTTATGTTTGGTTTAGGACTAACTATGTTTTGGTCAGCTTTGGTTAGTACTTGCTGCTTTTCTAGTTACTTCAAAAACTGAATTCGCCTATGACAAACTAGTTTGGCTCAAAATTGGATTTGGCCATTAAAAAGTAAAGGACCAATTACAGTGGTTCCCTTTGGAATTCCGAAAACTATTTCTTTTGTTTCACTAATGGCATCATCAATCCCAACATGTTGATTTATGTTTGCCAAATAATTTTCAAGAAGTTCTGGAACTTTTCCCCTCAAACCATACTTGTCCAGATTTGATAACAGAAATTGGTGTGAAAATGTATCAGCCCTTAACAAAATAGATTTTGGTAATTAATATAACAAATGAGTATGAAGCCAACTGTTACAATAAATGTACCTCAAGGGTCAAATTTGGTGCCTCTTGTATTGATATCTATTGATCTTAATCATTTAATTTTAATAAATTTTCTAAAATAGATTCAAATGGAGATTACCATTTATTCCAAAATCAACTAAACATTTTAGCACAATGGTGCAGAAGCAACAAACTTTCAATAAATCAATAAGTCTAGCCAAAAATCGACGACGGTAATAAATCCTTTTGTTAGAAAGAGTTGAATACGCGGATTTAGGGGTTGTTTGTTGAGTTTTATAACTCGAAACAGGGCCGTTACATCAACTGAAACCATAAAATTACTTTATTTTGTTCTGGTTCGGCCCAAGTTGGGATACGCTTCTGTTATCTGGGGTTTTATATGCCATCCACAAAAATTCGCTTGAATTGTTCCCAAATGCGTTTCTCAAAGTTACGCTCTTATACGAGTAGTTCACACATATCCTCAGAGAAGAATCCCAAATGAGGTCCTGTTACAGAGATGATGGGCAAATTTTTCTGTATAAATATGTTATTTACCTAATTGACCGTCCTTTGTTGCTATTAAAATTAAATTTTAAAATCCCGTATTCGGGAAACAAATTGTATGGAAACTTTTTACTCTATAGTGTTCTGAATAAAATATGTGCATAACGAGGTGTCACGGAGTGTTGACATTTTTAAAGGCTTATTTACTTTTCATATTAAAAATAATAACACCGGATAAAAAGTTGCCTTATAGGTGAGCTTAGAATCAAGATTATAGCATTTCTCTAGAAATAAACAAATATTGGCTTTTGTACTTTACTATAGCTGATTTAGAACAAACGCGTAATATGCCAACGGACGGAAGAGCTAAATAGATGCAGCGAACTTAAACAGAAACTGCTGAAGGAGGTTCAGCTCCGTAGGCAAATAAATTCTTCAAGTCGAAGAAAGTTTCGTTCTCGCATTTTCCAGCTTATACTTCCTTGGTTCCTATCCGAGTTTTAATTCGCAATTTGTTTTCCTTACAAAGTGTAAACTTTGCTGTAGCGAGGGGTAGGGCTCGCAAATATTTAGTTCACCCGGAGAATGTTTCCCGGTGACTCCAGACCACTTTATCTCAAGATATCCATATTATTTGCTACCACGTCACGTCGGTAACTGAATTGTCAACTGCATGTCTCGTGGTTAAATAACTATCGCAATTAAATGCGGTCGGGTAGTTTTGAACAACGTTAAACAGTTTTTTGAGTATATAGAGCGTTGCTTTCAAATCTGGCTGCATCCGTGCTTTGTAAATTGGAGTAGACTTTTTATATAATTTATACTAGCTAAGATATAATGGAAGGGAAAAGTGGTGAGTCACAAAATATATTTTTCAAAACGGTTCAGTCACAAATTCTCTTATAGCTAATGGGATCTCAGTATACGTGTAAAATATAGTAAGTCGTTTAAATGCCGATTTTGGAAGGTACATATTTATTTAGAAATTTAAGAACTTTTCACTAGTTCCAGACATATCCAAAAAAAAATATTTTTTATTTTTATTCGTGCCACCCACATTATTATTTTTTTCAAATACTGCTTTTTTATATTTCGAAATATCCAATTTCGATGTTAAGTTTTTTCTTTTTAATCTGTGTGTAAAAATTCCTGGATCTGGTAAGTAACTAGACTCACAGAAAACGTAATAGGTGAATAAGCTCGCTCACTCAATTTTTCCTCTCTAGATTTCTTCCTTTGGTGTACGTCCAAAAACCTTATTTACAAAAAATCGTATAAATTCCAGAAACATACAAAATATTGAAGTCAAACCACTTTGTGAAACTGACCAGAATGAGTTCAAAGAGAGGAAAGAAGGTTTGCAAAATTTTCAAAAGTGTATTAATAATTCAAAGGAATTCAAAAAATCTTGAAATAATATACCAATAACGCAACAAGTTTAACAAGTGCCATTTTGAAGATGTTTATCAAGGTGTTGTATACTATACTTTTTCTGAGACCATTAGATTTTGGGTATATTTTTGAAAAAGGTACGAAAATGCCGGAAACTTTCCAAGTGGTTCCCGACCACGGAAACAAAGCTGACATGTTAACCATTTCTAAACGATTTAGTTTTCTTTTAAACAATATTTTGCTTGTGTGGTTTCCCTTGATTATTATTACCTCGAAACTACTTAGTAGTACATCAGCACTAAATATAAATGACTTCTAATAGCCAATTGATAATAAAGGGTTAAAGTGACACTTTGCACAGTGCATAAGGGGATTTTTTTTATACGTCAATACTCCACTCACTTATGTCTTTTTTAAGTTTCCAAAATAAATAGTATATAATCAATTATTTCTTTTTTAATATAATAACTGTTAACTATTAAGATTTAATTGATATAAAAATGCTTCAAATTAATTTAATCAAAGTCATGATTGATCATTTTTAGTAAACATATCAATTACATACCATTTAATTATGTTCTAATATTTTTTAGGTATAAGGTGTGTCTTCAAATAAACTAATACTAAAATGTTTATATTACAATTAACCAATCTATTCAATATGCTTATTTTTTTAAATATTGTACCGGGTGTCTGTTAAATAAATATAAAATAAATTTTACGAAATTCAAAACGCAATATCCAATGGACTGACGTTGCTGTAAAGTTTTATCCATGTTGTTATTGAACCATATACCAGAATGGTGGGCGTAATTCTATATCCATTCACAGGGTGGTCTTCTTTCTGATTTCTACGCTAATGGTGCGCTTATTAGCTGCAAAATAATAATTACCCTTTCGTACCTAACACTCGTTGCCGTTCTGGTGTTTCGACCCCCTCGTTTTAATGGCGGCGTCGTTAGTGACAGCGTTGCGGTTCTCTTATCAACATCGTTGCCTACAAATTTAGTTAAACTTTCCTCGTCCCTTGAATGTTTTACATCGTATTTTGTGTCTGTTAATAAAGTTGTCCTTGATAAATGGTTGCGGGCTGATTTTGCAAATTTCCAAACCAGATTTATCTTAATCAACAACGTCTTTATTTACCCCGATAATTACCGTGGCTTACTGTGCGTGGCTATAAAATGTTCGACACAGGGGCGTACGTATATTAAACTTTCCTTAGCGATTTTCTCCGTAAGCATAAGCGGAAAACTTTTTAAACCCTATAGATTAAACAAATATTTTTTTACAAATTGCCGAAAATTCCTTACAATTTGCCAATAATGTGAGGGATGTTAGGTTATGTCGTTCCAGAGTCATTTTGTCGAACTACACGCATAAGCTTAATACGTAAGAAATAATTTGAAAACAACTATTGCAATGGATTTTAGAATTACGATTTTTGATTTCATATATAGGGCATCCTATTCTTATATGAAGAATAAAGTATTGAACGGATTGTTTTCCACTAAAAAAATTTTTCAGTTGCTTATAGAAATCAATGTCAAACCAATTTTTACACTGCAGTTTTATTTATAAGATTATTATCTGTTGTTGATTATAAACGTCTCCCTCTTCTTTCTTCTTTCATTCCAGCTCATTTGTACAGATCCTGCATGCAGTGCCTAAGATGTAACCTAATGAAAACTTAAGTAAAACAAAAGACTTAACTGGATTTTTTTAAAATCTCAGATATCTTTATACAAAATTTTGTTCAATTTGGTATTCACTTGAAGAAACCAGGAAGTTGCCACCAATGGGCGCAGTCATCTCTATTTGTCACATAGCTATTATGATTTCATATCAAAACGTTTGAAACAGTTTCTATGTTGACTGAATCAGAGAGATACTACATTTGTCACCCTCAACAATCGTACGACTTCCACATGCCACTTGATGGCAGATACTATCGAATCTCATAACAATCACAGAAAGCGACTACGGATTTAGACTGCACTGGACTTTTCTTTAGATCCTTTGAATTTCTGGGTCATAGTTGTTGAATATTCTCTTCGATATCCAATTCATGATGCGGCGCTTGCTTCTCTTCTTGGTATGTTGTTTAAATTTTTATAGAATTGCATAGGAGAAACGCCTTCCTCTGCAGAAAAACTATATCCATATTTAACTGCAATACCTAATCGTAGGGATTGCTGAGAGCAATTCGAAGCAATCATGATAGAGTGTCATACAAAAATCAATTATTACTTGCGTCAGATTTTACTTTACGTTTCACTTTGAATGTGTTGAATATTTTTGATATTTTGGTATTAATCGATACTAACGTAGTTTGTTTCTACTTCAGCGCATTTCATTATGAAGTGCATGAACAAATGCACGTCATAACAAATTCACCATCTTACTTTCAACATTCTTGCAGCGTCTGTACCAAACATGTATTATTATTGTATAAATTATACATAATTAAAGTATTTAATCAAAGTAACAAACAAATCAATACCTGATTTTTGTTCCTGTGGAAATGACCCTTTTGTTAAACTGAGCGTGCCGCAGTTTTATTGTTTTTATCAAAATTATGAAGTAGACTAACTCTTTAACTGTTAGGCACATCAAGAAAATACAATAAATTATTTTTATTTCTGGTCAAATAAATCGACACAAATATGAATATTCAGTCTTACGAATAATCAATATTAAGCCAAGTTTATTTTGTATATTTTAACTTGTCAAAGAACAGCGTTCCTAAGCTTTAAGGTAAAACATAGCTAAAAGTTTAAAAAGTGTCAAACTAATACTCACTCAATGTGTGCAAAACAACCCCCAACCTGTTTTTATTTTCTTTAATTCCATAGATTTTAACCTTGTAAAAAATATTTAAGTGTAGTTTTCTTTAATGCTCTTGCTAATGGTTTGAAGTATTTAATATTTTCGTTTTCTAGGTTTGAGTTTCACGGTGGTTTGATGATAGTCAGTTCTAATGATTACGTCACAGGTCAATTAATGAAGATACTCTTGAAATCTTGCAAAATTGTGCTGAAGAATTTATATAGTGGTCGTAAAAAAATATACATCACGTTGACAAACTTTGTTAGTCACTCGTTTATTAAGCATTCTTGTTCCAAATTCAATTCGTTACTAAAAGGATATTAATCAAATTTTTTTCCAAATTCATATAAACGGATTCCCAAACTTCCAAACCGCACTACATCAAGTTTTTCAAAAAACTTTGTGATTTTGTGAAGAACAGAGACGACGCTCATGCCTTGATACATTTTCGTCTCGGGTTACACAAGTCGGCCGCACAAGGGATCAAAATTAACTAAACGGTGACAAAATTTCGCTCCCCGGAGGAATCGAATATAAACGACATAACGTTCGGTTAACGCGTGCGGTAACCAAGCAACAGTTTTCCAATTGGATCAAATTTAATGCGCTAAAAAACAAAATAATTGCGTTCCCGTGCGACCGGCATAACACGAAATGACATTAAATTCGTGCTATTTTCAAAGATAACTTTGGATTAACAAGCGTGCCCTTAGAATTAGAGGTACCCGCCGAGGAGGAAAAGTTAGAATTTATTCCCGTTTCTCATCTCCGCGAATAAATAACGGCAAATTGAGAGTACACCGATGCCTAATTGAATTGAAATGGGACGCAAACGGAGCAACGACGTGCAATTTAAATGATGTTCTCTTGTATACAAGGCGAGAGCTAACTTATGTAGACGATTCATTATTGTGTGACAACTTAACGAAGCTTGGGCGCTCATAATGAACTACAATCGAATCAGTCTGCGTTGATGGAGTGAATACTGGGCTAACAATTTTATCATTTAAAAAGAAACATATCAACAAACATATATCTCTTTCTTCATCTCAACACAACGTTTGATTAAATATTAAAACTTTATCAGCTAAAATTGAAGAACAGGTGCTAAAAAAACTAATAGTTTCTGGAGCCCCACGAAAATATGAAATTGAATGACATATTATTTTATACAATTCTTTACTGATGGCAATCATGTACATTGGAAAAAGTGGAAATAAACAGACTTAAGGCGCTACGAGCGGTAAAATGATCTTGAAACTGCCTAAGACAGCAGCCAATAGGTTTCAAGGGGTCATTATTACTTCTTTTTCTACGAGATGAAACTTTGACTGACTGATGAGTTTAATTAATTTCCATATTAGATAGTATAGTGTCCCCATTACGATAAAAACTGCGGCGCCAACCTGTACTTTACGCCATTTTCTTTATAAACAGTGATTTCCACATACTCAACGTGTTTTCCTAGAACAATTAACTTCGTCTAGGCATATTTTGAGAAAATACTGCCTTAATGCTGTATTTAAACTTATTGATGATCTCTCAGCGGCTATGTTGGTTATTGAATACCGCAGACGGTTCTTGAGTGGACCGTCATAATTTTCTTTCCATGGTTGCTTTGTAAATTCCTGCAGAGCTATGTTAATTTCATTAAAGTGCAAAATTCATTCAGTAGACAAACTGTTGATCTGAATAACTAATCATTTTTAGGGTTCTATACAGGAATTGACATATCTAGTGAAATTTTTAGAAAAGTCCTCTGTAACATAAACGTGACCTGAAAGGCAAAAGTTATAAAGCTTCGTTGACATATTTTCCAAATACTTCTTTATTGATGTTAAGCTAAAAGTTTTAGTCTTGTTGGATGTTAGGGATCTCAAGAGTAGCGAGATATGACGCATGAAGTCGAAAAGAAAACAAAAGGAGTAAAAAAATCAATAAGAACTAAAAGTTCAGATTTTCACGTTTTTATATTTTTTGACATGACAATTGTTTCGACAAGTATCTTTATCAAAGGAGTAAATAGATTGCGAAAAAATGGGGTCGATCCACTGTCTAGACCATCAGCTAATATGACTCAGTAAAGATTTTTGAATAATAATTTTCCTATTCGTTTTGCATAAGTGATTAGGTTGCACAGATTATTTAACCAAATGTATTCGTAAACTACATTTTGGTACATTTATTGTCTGAACAAACGTCAGGCATAACATCAATCCCAGAAAATTCTGGGTGCTGTTTAGAACAACAAAATAAAGTGCTAAATGATATATTTGGGAGAAACATGAAGGGTGCCTAAAGTTTGCAATCTTGTAAAACAGAAAGACCATATATAGTTTAGTCATCCTGATCGCCACAGGTAAGGAGATATGTTATCAGTGACAAGCATGTGCATCCAAAATTAAACCAAGACTCCTGCATTTATCGGTTACTGGAACAACCAAGTTATTAATAATAATTGGAAAAGAGGCTTTAGCATCTTTAATCTCGTAGATTTGTATATATGCGCACTAATGATAGTTAAAACACTTCCTGCAAAATCCGTTGGTACACAACGCGTATAACTAGTATACTGCTCTGGGCACCCCCTGTGTAAGTCTTTTAAAGATGGCGATCTATTTTTAACAACCACTTGCTGCGCCCGGTCGCGGAAAAATAATCTCAGCTGCTGAGTAAATGTTTACTATACATACAACAAGAAGGCGATACCATTTAAATCGCGAAAAACTGAAAGTCATAAATCTCTTTCCCGGAAATTAATTTCATCAATTTTAGTTTCGTAACGACTAATGTTTGAAAGAGCAGTTCTGACAAGCCCATTCCAATGGCCGCGTTTAAGACATACGTCCTCTGTCAAGAGCTTCTGAAGCGTTAATTAGTTTCTCTCGGCTCATTTGCTGCACAGTTAACGACAGTTTATCTAGAAAATTAGTGTTTGGATTCGACCACTGGAGTAATGACGTGATCCTATCCGACCTCTGTCCAAAAATATAAAGCCACCTCCTGAAGTTGTAATATGATCACTCCAGAATTTTAGGAGTAGTAAAAGTGTATTACGGAACAATAAACTATAAAGGCATGGCGCAAAATTCAAATAACTTCTACTGTACTTCAAATTTGATAGAGATGTACGGAATCATGAAGGTGGAAAATAGGTTCTGCTTATTCATAAGCATGTAAGAGTTAAATTATCAAAAATGTTGTTGCTTGCTTATAATTCTGGAGCTGCTTTTGATGCGGTGTCTAATACCAGTAGCGAACTGGCGTAGGAAAACTTAATTTATCAAAAGGGATTTTGTTAGTTTTGGATAGTTACTAGGGTTTACTCATCAACCTTAGGTAGCCAAATTTGAGACGACTGGTTTGGTAATCAATCAATCAACCCCTACCTTCAGGGATAAGCCTTACAACATCGCCGATGGAGGATGAAAGCGAAGCAATCGATTTCTAGCTGTGCACAAGAATTTTTCCAGACTTCAAATTAGCTCCGGATCTTAGGCTTATCCCCTTCAAGTACCAACTTACCAAGAGGCTCAAATCGTTTGAAAACATATCAATCAATCAAGTCGACCTTAATTTTTGCTGAAAAATCCTCTTTAATGACGACGTGCTCTTTTCGTTGAATGGCTGTGTTGAAACGGAAAATTGCCGGCTAGTACTACAGAATATTGATAGCCAATTTCTTATGGTCCAAATTGAACCATGTGGTCCTAGACATGTTGTTCCAACAAGATAAGCTTTCCACACAACGGACGCCATAATTTACAGTTTGGATGAAAGATTTGAGATTACGGTTGTCTCTTACAGTGGTGATGTGAATTTGTCACCAAGTTCATGTGATTTGACTACGCTAGACTTTTTTTGTCGCAGATCTCTGCAAACATATGGCAATCGACCGAAGGCCTAAACGTGAACATAACCCAGACTATCTCTGACTATCTCTGAAACTCAAATGGCACATATTAAACATTTGAATCTTATTGAAAAACCCTTTGTTGTTGTTTGGATTTTGTGTTACAGTAGTTTGCAGAAAATAATTACATTTTTTTCAGGTCTAAGTTTTGGTGGCTTGGGGGGCCATTTTGTACCTATCTTTTACATTCCATCTCTTAACATTTTATCGCCTTTAATTCTGAATAATTGTATTTATACTATTAGAGGTCTGAGAGTTTCCACTAAATGTAAAAAATAACAGTTCCCGGCTGACATATAAATCGAATTACGGTGAATTTCTCCAGATGTCCGATGTAATCTGGTTAATCATCGACTCGGGAATCCGAATTCCCTCGGTTCGGTTTGCCCATTCCTGTTCAGTTGGGAAGCAATCCAGATGACCGCACTTATTAGATAAGCAACGTTTTATGGCAATTCGCTGTCCGACAATCCGGTCGCTTCTTTTCTCATTACGTTTGATTTTTGTAATTGTAGTTGATATTTGATGACGCATAAAAAACTTTGGACCATTAGATCATTTTAATTGGAATAATTGAGTAGTTGAAGAATTTAAGAAAATTGGATAATTCGTCCGCTGCAATATCAATTTTATAAAGGCAAATAACCCCTACAATATATTCTTCTAAAACAAAGAATGTTTTATAGATATAACGCTGAATTTATCGGTCTAGGGTCTGACACAAACGACTCTATTTGCATGGCGTGTGTTTTATGAGGAACTTCTGATTCGCTATGGGCGTGGAACTTTTAATACAAAAAATGAAGTATACTAACTTGGCTGCGAGTAATTCTATGTGGAATAAGAACATAAGAATTATTTTTGTGCAACTCTTGGGTGGGTGGTACGTTACATATTACATTTATTCTTTATAATTTTTTAGTTTATCATTATTATTTTACGATTACAATTATTTTCAGTGGCGGTATGAGAGCTTCTTAATTGAAAATACCGATTTTATTCGAAATTTGTGTTAAGCTGTTGTTTTCTGCGTGAAGATATGCGACCATTTTGCTACATATCACCAAACTTATGCATGATATCTCCTAACAGGAGACAACACTAGAATAATTTTAGTTAATTATTCAAAGAAACTTTCACAGGTTATTGTAACACTATTTACAGATCTTGTAGATACCTCCTTGCTGACGTCTTGCCAATCATCCTGTTTGCTTCTTCAGACCTTGCTTTACTGAAACTGACGCGCATTCGACTCTGTACTTGCTTATATATTGTTTGAGGAGAGGGTGAAGCTAAAGGAAGGCCATAAATGTTGTCCCGGATGACTGATTCCCATATTGGTGAAAGGTAAAGACCTGAGTCGCGGTTAAGATTGTTTGGTTGCTTATAGATTTCTATAGATTCTCGGATTTCTCGTTGTAGAAATGCTGATAAATTTCATGTTTTTTGAGCCTAGTTGATATTTTTCGTCCGGTAATGTCGAAATTATTAGAGAGAAGAGCAGGGGCAAGGTGTTTTAATTCTGGGTTCAGTGACACGGGCTAAGATAGTTTCACGGCAACAAGAGAGTTGATAAACGATGACTTTTGGGCCGGATTATCACATCACCATCCTTTCACCAATTAGGGAATCAATCATCCGAGACAAAGTCCATGCCCCTCCTCGTGCTGCGCCCCTTCTCAAGCAAAATATAGGCAAGTACAGAGTAGAATGCGAGCCAGTTTCAGTAAAGCTCTGAAGAAGCAAACGACAACAAGTTCCGTTAGTTAGTTTTTTTTTGTTACATTTTTTTAAATTTTATGATTTTTACACTTTTTAAAATTTAGTTGAGTTTGGTTAGTTTTAGTTAGTTGCCGACGGCTTAAAAAAATATATTCCACAAGTTTCACTGTAGGACTGTATTACTTTGCAGAATGGAGTGCATACAGCTGTTGAACTCGTATTCTGAGACTCAGTCCGAAAGATGATGTTTTAATTTAATTTTCAGTATCGAATTTCGTATGTAATTCTCGATTTTCTCATAGAGACTAAAAATCTAGGAGTGCATTTCGATCAAAAGCTCACATTCGTGAATCACATAAGGAACATTGTTGTACCCCCCCCCCCCTATGATTGGAAAACCCTACTAAACGACAATTTCCAATTATAACTGCAGAATTATATGTTTGATGTCTGATAGACGATGTCGATTGCGAGTTATCTTAGTTGCTTTTGTTGAGCAATATTGCGACAATTATTATTATTATATACATAGTACGCAATAAACTGTTATCAACATCTTTCGGTTCGTAAAAAGTGTAATCTCACGTGCAACACAGGTTCACGTTCGAATTTAGACAGTATTTTTTTGCTTCACGTAGTGACACTCTGCGACTGGGAAGCGACAGCGTGCACGGTCGGTTGATAGTAGTCAATTTTTATTGAGATCAATATCGTTTTATAAAGTAAAAACCTAGCCCACTGTGCGGTTGGAGGCTCTTTAGGTATAGTTAAAATTATGGCTGATCAAAGCATTGCTAAACCTTGTAAAAGGTGCAAGGGTGTGGCAGGTACTGGTCTATTGTGTATCAAGTGCGGCACGATATCGCATAAATCGTACGTGAAAATCATGAAAAACACGAAAATTTTGGGAGGCGACAAGATTGATTGCTGTTCCTATGGAGGCGAATCCTTGGAGTCCGGTCCAATTCCTGATGATTCTGGAGCAAACGCTCCATTTGATGCCGCAAAAGAAATCATGTATTTGAAAGAACTTTTGAAGCAAAAAGATCTTGTTATCGAGAAACAAGCCATAGCAATTACCGCTCTAAAAGAACAGGTGAGCCTACTAAAAAGCAGCAGACTCCCTTGAGGGGCAAACTCTGGATTCTGCAAATAGGGCTAAATCATCACAGACAGGTCCAATTAAGCAAAACGCCCCCAAGTCGGAACACCTGAATAAAATTACAAATAAAGAACTGTCTAGTGCAGTCAGTGAGGCTGTCCTAAACGATAGGGTCAAGCCGCTTAAAGGATCTCTTAGCGATAACTCTAAATGTGCACTTCGAGTTGCTGAACGTAAAATCAGTTTTCACATTACTAAACTGCATCCGAATATCAAAGCTGAGGAGGTCCGACAATATCTAGCACCGATAGTTAGTGGAGTAGAAGTGTTCCAGGTCCCATCAATGTATCCTGAGAGTTACTCCTCGTTTAGGGTATCAGCCATGGATCACGAAGCGCGAAAAATTCTGGGTACTTCCATCTGGCCTACGGGTGTGTTGATAAATCATTTTTTCCCCAGGCGTCTGACAAGAGAAAAGAAAGATCCAATTCCAGTATCAACAGAGACGTCTAGCGAGGAAGAATCCCGACCTAAAACCAACGACGGAGATAGGAACAGCATTAATGTCTTGAGCTACAATGTGCAGGGTCTCCTAAGTAAACTCGATGTGGTTACTGAATATCTAAATTTTATTGGTTTTGACATTGTGTGTTTCTGTGAACATTTTGTAAATGGTGAGGAGTTGCTTAATATTATTAAGGTTCACAATTATAAATTAGATGGATATTATTGTCGTCTCAGTACCTCCAGAGGAGGAATTGCTATATATGTTAAAAATAATATTGCCTGTAGCAGTCTTAATCTGAGTAAATATTGTCTGGATTTTTACGCAGAGTTTTGTGGTGTAGAGATACCAGTGCTTAATCTTATTTTAATCAATGTCTATCGCTCTGGCTTTAGAGGCATTTTTTCTATATTTGTAGAAAAACTTGAACTCTTGCTCGCTGAAATTTATTCAACTAAGAAACGCATTATTATTGCTGGCGATTTTAATGTTAAGTTTAATTTGAGTGTTGACGTTGATCGAAATGACTTACTGAACATGTTATCCTCTTTTGGAATGCATGGAACCATTTCAGAAAACACTAGAATTACTTACCATTCAGCAAATTGCATTGACAACATTATGGTAAATTTTTGTGACACCTTTTACAGCGCTGGTAATGTTGAGCCTGGTTTTTCCGATCATGAAGGTGTTTTCATTAATGTGAAAACTGATTTTAGGTTGAAAGAAAATAGATTTTCAATTAAAACCGTGTCAGCGGGGGGTCTCAAGCAGTTTTCTCAGACTCCTGAGGTAACAGTTTGGGATAATTACTATTCCATGACAGCAAGCCCATCTGATACGGTAAAATATCTGTAGAAATTTTCTAACAAGCAATGTCAATTATCACCAGATTATTAAAACAAGTTAAGTCTACAAGTTCGAGACTAATTCACTGGTACAACAGCGATCTAAGTTGCCTGCATGATAAGCTCTTACATGTAAAGGCCATGGCGTCTGGCAATCCGGATCATTGGCAGGAGTATAGAAATTTAAATAAACGATATAAAAAAGAAGTTCAGTCGACAAAAGCTGCAGCTTATGGTCAGTTTGTAAACAACTCTGACAATCTTAACCGGAGATGCTGGAAACTTATTAACAGTGAGAAAAACCTCAATTGCGGTTATACCAATTGTAGTATTACTCCCAATGATTTCAACTTATATTTTTCTCAGGTGGCATCGAGCATTACTGTAAAAAATAAAGTAAAAAAAATAAATGATACAATGCTTTATATGAGTAGGCAATCAAGTCCCACGAGGTCGTTTTTTCTGGATCCGGTTTCGAGTGAATTAGTCTATAACACAATTCTACATTTGAGTAATTCTAATTCTTTAGACGTCTACAACCTAAATTCAAAAATTCTTAAACATACCGCAACTTTTTTAGTTGACCCTATAGCTCATCTAATTAACCAGATGTTTGAAACTGGAATATTTCCAGAACAGTTAAAAATAAGCAGGATTGTGCCACTACACAAGAAGGGAGATACCAACATCCCCTCAAATTATAGACCTATTGCAATCATCCCTATAATGGGTAAGATCGTCGAAATAACCTTAAAAGATCGTTTGCTGAAATAATTTGAAAAACACAAACTCTTGTGCAAAGAACAGTTCGGGTTTCGGGGCGGAAGGTCCACCACGCATGCTTTGCTAAGTCTTGTGGGGAGCCTTGTCGAAGGCTTTGACGCTGGTGAAATAGCGGAGGCCACCTTTTGAGATCTCACGAAGGCTTTTGATTGTGTGGATCATGGAGTGCTGATGCAGAAGCTCGAGTGGTATGGCATCAGGGGCATGCCTCACAGATTATTGCGCTCTTACCTTAGCGATAGACTTCAGTGTGTCGAAGTGAATGGAAGATTCAGTAGTTCTAGCCTGCCGATATCGTTTGGAGTGCCGCAGGGCTCGGTGCTCGGGCCCCTGCTGTTCATAGTTTACATCAACGATTTGCCTTCCCACAGAACATGTAAAACTACGCTCTACGCGAATGATACAATTCTTTTATCCCGAGCTAGGAACCCATATGAACTTAGTATTGATAGTGTGGCCAACAAGACTAGAGCGCGTGGATGGTTCGGGTCGAACTCCTTACAGTTAAACGAAAATAAAACAAACAATCTTATTTTCTCTTGTAGCAAGGTGCACAATTTAAACAATGCTCCGGTTAAAGTACTTGGAGTCTGGATCGATCGTACTCTTTCTTGGAAAGATCACGTTGAACACCTTTGCCACAAACTGTCAAGTCAATTGTTTCTAATTGTTTCTCGCATACATGAGCTAAAAAACGATATGCCTAAGCACTGTGATCGCCACAATCACTACACCAGGGGACCTGAATTAATTGTCCAGGGCCATTCTAGGCTGCGCACATCCGAGTTAAATAAATTGTACATTAATTACTACAATGTTCTACCAACCGTTGTCAAGGATCTACCATTCACTAAATTTTTTAAGGTAATAAGACAATTTCTATTGGAGAACGCATTCTATGCTGCAGATGAGTACATCCGTGTTGCTTCACTAGTGTCTCCATAATACTAACTGGGAATGTATTTATTTATTTATTTACTTTTTTTTACCTAATTTTTGTTTCAATGTTTGGTGTTTGTCTATCTGATAATTATGTTTCTCTCTATGAATGTTATTAGAATGTGTTTGGTATTCTGTTAATTCATTTTGATTCACAGGTGTGACTTGCCATTTGTTGTTCTTGTAATGTATTTAATGGCCAATAAAGTCTAAAGTCTATTATTATTATTATTATTATTAACATTTATATAATATTATAACCTTCAAAATTTTATTTAATATTATGCGTAATACGAAGTAGATAAATAAAGGAATTATTTAGTTAACTTTTATTAATTTTTTTGTGCCGTGCGTTTTCCTATAAGCATGTAACATTAAATTTTAAAGTCAATCGTGAGATATTCGTCTCCCACGGGAAACTGTAAACAGGAATAAAAATGTTTTTTTCACTTTCACTGAAGCACGAAAATCGTCTGAGGCGTCAGTGTTATAACGAACGATAATATCCCTGGAGATTGTTTCGTTTGCAACGTTTGAAATGGGGGATCTGTCAGTGACGTTTTCGTTATGGACTTATATACGAGGCGATTTCGGTAAGAAATGCATCATACACAAATAAAACCAAATAAACTTTATGGGCTAATAGTTCGTTTTAAGTTAAGGGAGAAGGTAGAGAAGGACGATTTCCATGGAGTTAAAGAAAGCATCGATTAATTTAGGGACTAACAAAGCACTCCGGTAAAAAAAATCTTAAATTTTATTTTGCTAATCCTAAGTCTCCATAATAATAGCAAATTGCTTCTTTAGAAAATTATTTTGTTTAAATTTAGAGAACGCGAAATATTGAATTTTATATATGAATTTTACTTTTTAGAATAAGTATATTGGTTTTTCGAGAGTGATTATTTTTTATATTAAATTTATTTAAAAAAGCAACATTGTTTTTATGAAAATTGGTTACATTTTTCAAAATAAGCAAAATATAATATGTCTAGCAAACAGTGCTTACAAGCCACACTTTTTGAAATGTCTGATAATAATAGAATAGAATAGAATAGAATAGAACTTTATTAACCATTCAGATAAGTCACAAGAACAACAAATGGTACTTGAAGAGTATGGTAATTACAACGGTTATCGCAGTGGAAAAATATATAAATTAAACAATAATTAAGTAAAAACAAATTGCACTAAATTATACAAAATAGTTTTAGATAATAGATAAGATGTAAATAATACCTAAAGTAGAAAGCATATAGATAACGAAGTCACAAATTACTAAATACTAGTTTGCTTAAGCAGCTCAAAATATTCAGCGGTGCCATAAAAGGGATTCTCTATAAAGAAAATTTTCATTTTCTGCTTAAATTGTCTGGTTGGAAGATTTTTAAGGCTGCTCAGGAGAACATTGTATAATTTAACATTAATTTTACTAGTTTGCGAGGATGTCAGTCTGGAATACGGTAGGGCGATCGAGTTACCTCGCTTGGTGTTATACTCATGTCTACTAGTTAGTGTGCGATAAGAATCAGCATTATCATGAATGTATAAAACAGATCTGTAGATGTAGGTAGAGGCCAGCGTGATAATCTCCAAATCTGCGAAGATGGGTCTGCAGAGTTTACGCGGACCAGCGCCGCTAAGTAGCCGCATGGCCTTCTTTTGCAAACAAAAGGCTTTTTCCGAGTATTTTACCCCACCCCACAACACAACACAATAAGACAACACACTGTGCAGGAGACCGAAGTAGGCCGTTCTTAGGGCCAACCTTGTTAGGCAGTGGCTGAGATGTGTTAACAGGAACAAACGCCGGCACAGTGTGACGCAGACTTCGTCGGTCTGGGCGGTCTATGACAGAGTTCTGTCAATAACAAATCCCAGTAGAGTCTTGATAAAGAAAGTCTACTTTGCTACAGGAGAACGTGAGTTCTTGAGTTTTTATTGGTTAAGGACTAGGTTATTTGCAAAGAACCACTGCTGAAGGACCCTCACAGTATCATCAACATTTTCAGTAAGCATTTTATGATTTCTTTGAAAGAAAGCCAGTGTCATCTGCGAACAGGGTCACGTTTGCATTGAGTATGGACAGCGGCAGAACCTTTATGTAAATAATGAACAGATGCGGCCCCAGTACCAAGCCCTGAGGAACCCCGAAGACTACTGGGAGAAAGCAATCACTTGACACGCCGCTACTCTCAACGTACTGAAACCTGCTGTCTAGATATAACTCTATTAATTGTAGACGGATACCCCTGACACCGTAAAACTCTAATTTATTCAATAGTACGACGTCGTCAACACAGTCAAAGGCTTTTGTAAGATCATACAACAGGGCCTTCGAAATCTCACCCCCGGACCACCCAGCTCACAAAGTCTATCAGCGCATGGGTTGTGGATTTCTTTTCACGAAACCCGAACTGATAGTCGCTCAGAAGTTTGTGATTTTCAAAAAATCGTGAAAGGCGGGTTTTTAAGGCTTACTAGATCACTTTACCAAAGATAGGGATGATTGCAATGGGCCTAAAGTTGTTCGGAATGTGCTTGCCTCATTTTTTATAAACGGGAATTATTTTAGATAGTTTCAGCTGAGATGGAAATTCGCCACTGGAGAATACTGCATTAGTTAAAGCCGTCAGAGGGCCCATAATGTGCTCTACGGTGAGTTTCAGAATTTTTGAATTTATGCAGAAGCAGTCAGTGGAATTTGAATTGCTCAGACTGATGACAGTGTCATGTATTTCGCTTTCTGAAACCGGACTCAAAAAGAAAGATTTACTGGTAGAGAATTCCTTAAGGTATGCATAGGGATCATTGGATTTTCTAATAGTGGAGATTAGATCCTCTACCACATTGGAATTCATTGGGCGTGATCGAGTTGAGCTTGACTGATGACTTGATGATCGATTGGTTTCATGACTGATTAAGGCCCAACAGCTTTTGCTCATGTTGGTAGATTTGGATATATATCTGGAATAGGCATTTGATTTAGTTTCTGTACTTTGTTTTTTGTAGTTAGAATTCGCCTGTCTATACTTTGTCCATGTGCCGGGTGTGGAGTATATTCGACATTTAGCTTTTAGGAACAGCATATGATCCCTCTTATTTCTGAGGTTACGGTAGAACCAGGATATCGGGGGCGAAAGGAATTGTTTCGCTCGACAACTTTAAAATGCTCTTCAATATTCGCGGTGTAGACAAGGAGCAGATTGTTTGTTAATATTGATGGGTCTTCGTTCATGTCCAACAAAGGTAAATCGAGTGGGATTTTCAACCGCGGGACAAGAGTCCACCGCAGTACCCGCAGTAAACAAAGTTGGAGATATATTGACAAGGAAATTGTTTGACGTGGTTTCAGTTATTCGGGTGTGGTCACTGATTGTAGGAGAGATACTAAAGGTAGCTAGTAGGTGGACAAATTGAATTTGATATTAAAATCACCTGTGATGATGAGTTTTCTTTTTAGAGAGTAGAAATTCCTTAGAAGCTCAAGTCTAGACATAAACAAATAATCTGTATACGTTTATGATTATGGTGTTTTTGTGGATTAACTCTATTCCGCAAAATTTCGCGTGAATATCTAACGAGTATTTGTCTAAGTCTAGAGATTTGCAGTTAACTTTTTTTGTACTGTAAATTGATACGCCCCCTTTGACCGCAGTCTGGCGGCATCGAAAACTTGTCATTAAAAAATTATTCACGCTCAATCATTTTAAAACCTCTGCATCACAGACAAAGTTTTCAGAAAGACATAAAATATCAATATTTTTATCGAACAAGTAACAATTAAGTAAGTCAATCTTGCTAGAAAGGCCATGAACATTAAGGCTAAGAATAGTTAGACTAGTTGTATTGATTGGACTACCTTTATCACTTGGACTGTGGTCCTGAAGCCCGCCTACCGAAAATACAATTCACGAGCACTCCGGTCGGCCAAATGGAAGGGTTGAGAATCTTCTTCGATTCAGCATCCAGCATCGTTCACTTAAATGATGCATAACTCTCGGGGAACATCGACCTGATCTGCTCCACTTTGACCTCCGTAAACATAGGCCTCAAGTATTCCTCAATGTCAGCGGGTTGTGTGTTTGGATGCATCTTCGAGATGTGAAAGCTTGCACGACGAAGGGTAGCTAAGGTTGCCCACTATCGGTTGGACCCGGGGGATGAATTGGAACGAGTTTTTAGTTGCGGCGGCCCGACATCACTGGCAGAACTGGTCCCAGGTACCGGGCACTTCCGGAGGTTAGATTGATGATTTCGCTGCATTTTTTCCTGGCTGCAGCTTCATGCAGAGCTCCAGCAACAGTAGGTCCGATTAGACTTTTTTGTGAGAGTGTAATGCCTCTCTCGTTGGATGTATTACTAGGTTTTATGGTAGGTTTGATTGGCTTATTAACCGTACCGGAAGGAGGCGCGCCGATATGAGCTGCGGACTTATTCTTCAACATTGCCATCTGATCATGAAGAGAATCAATAACCATTGCTTGGTAGCGTATAGTTTCGTCTTTTTGCTTAAGTAAGTAAGTGGTTGATGGTTGGGCAGTCTGCCAAGGTCTGATCCCCTGTGTTCATTATCTCCGCTGGGGACGGTTCAGTGGATGACCCAGCATGCTGTCATACGTACAACAGTCTATTTTGTCATCTTGAAGTATTTTGACAAATTTAGACTTGTCACCGTTGCAGCGTTTGCAGACTTTTTGCACCATTGCTGTCGCTATACGAGGATACAGCTGCTATACAATGATAAAAATCGGTATCCAAGAAAAATAGTTTATTTAAATCCGACCGTAGGCGGAAACAACTTTTCAAGTGCTCTCCGAACAACAAAAAATGGTTGGAGTTGCTAAGCTGATAAAACGACTGTCTTGTCTACGTTACACACGAAGTGTTCGTGGTAGCTAATACGTGCCGTAGTTCATACCACACTTATGTAACTTGCAAGTCACTTTACAGTTTTTAAATTGCAGTTTAACTAAGGTTTCGGGACAAACATGTGAGGAAAGCACTAGGTAGCTAGTAGGTCGCGTACACCAGCGGTAATAATTAATATTAATAATGGTAATAAAAATAATAACAACAATAATAATAATGAACAGCCATTATTGGTTTAGTAAAAATACAATAAGCAGAATATTATTTAATGGTCGGGAGGGACATCCAGTATCGTTGCTCTTATGCAACACCAATAAACTCGAACATAAAGATCACAGCCAGTCATTATTAATAATAATTATTAATTTAGTTAAGAGCAGTGATTTAAACCGTTCGTCTAAAAGTCAGGCAGCGTGATTGATTTCGCAAGACTCCCAGAGAATCAGGTGTTCTGAAGGCATTAAAAAGTAATTTTTCCTTTCTAACGTAAGACCAGTAGACTGCATCAGAATACGAAACATTAGACAGTATTAAAGGCGGTTAGTTTTATCCTAGGTTTGACCACAATAAATGTGTTTATCACATCTTTATGAGAGTTGTGAATCCGTAGTTTATAGGACGCTTTTTGGTTAAAAGCGGCTACGTGACTTTCAGAGCGTAGGTTACTATCAGTTTACGTTTGATTATATGAAAATACCCATTAACATACTTTTTCAACCTGATTAATACGATTTAAAAGAAAATCAGAAACATACAAGCAGTTGAAGGTATTACAATCATTTATTAATATTTATTGATTTTATTTAATAAGAAAAATAGATCAATAAAGATCATTACATGGTATGTACATTAATATATAATAATAATACTGACCTCTCTTTTTCTAATTATTTTTTTAATATTGATAAATAAACTTTTACATACCAACCTTTAATGATGATATAGAAATTTATTATATAATATATAGTGGCATATATAGAGATGCGAAATTATGCAGAATTATATTTTTGTGGTATATAGAAAAAAAAATGTTTGTTTATTTTTTATTTTTAAACAAAAATCTCAATTATGATAGAATTGGTAGGTAAATTTTGTGATTGGGGGGCCGAAGAGGGATATAAATAAGTGAGTCCTTAAGAAAAAAATTACGCAATGAAGGAAAACTTATTTTCCAGAAAAATTTATCTACTTTACTGGAAATTTCTAAAAATTTGAATTTTCGCCATGCTGAACGTATGGTCAGTGGGTTTTGCTTTATCTTTGCTGAATATTACTTGTCGATAAGTGGAATAAATATCACTTTCCTTAGATTTTCTTTACTTAATTTTGGTAGACTGAAGGAAGGAATATTAGCGAAGCTATATCAGGACGTAGGTAAATTTAAGCGGCTTCCATAAAAACTTATTTTTGGCATCATTCCAAAGCTGAATATTTCGTTTGGAATACGATAAGTGGGACATTTACCTTGCTGCACGAGTAACGGTAGAATATTTTAGCAATATTTGGAACTAAATCTTCTGCAATCCCAAACTTTAATGTTCAAGTTTGGCTTTTAAAAACTTTCGCTGGAGGTCTTATCCATTACGAGCCGAGTCAAGACTCGCGACACAACAAAAAGCAATGCTCAAATATAGACGAAATCGATCTGTCGAAATGGAACCGGACCAATTCAAACTGCAAATAATTAAACGAGCAACCGACAAAATTACACGCTTTTTTGGGAGCAATAAATCCCGGACAGCACCTCTTCCGACGCCAGATGCGATGAATTAAATGTAATGCACCAAAATAAAAAACGAAAAGCACCAAATGCGGTTTCGCAATTTCGGTCAAGTCGCTAAATATGTTATTTTGTTTGTTTGCGGTGGCCGGGCGGGGGTAAAAATTGCATAACATTTGCAAAACTCCATTGAATAAAACGGCGAAAGTAAAAATATGTCGATTTTTTACTTCCGGTCGAAGTTTTTAAAACAATGGCGTTTTCGGTCGATTTTGCAAATGAATTATTTATCGAGTACGTTGGAGTTTAAAAGCCACTAAATCGGTAATAAACAAAAAAGCCGCTTCGGTTAGTTTTGTCCGGCACGTTTTACGGTGCTGAAATCAAAACGCATTTGCATATAACTGTCAAGTTTGATAGCGACTGAAATTCGAATTTTCGTTACACTATGAATTAAATAAATTTTATTGACGTCGTTAAAGCTATTTATTAGAACTTTTGTGGTGAAATAATAGCAACATGTGTTTTCTTTACTTTCGTTAATCTGATAGATTTTTGAGTGATTTGCAAACAATTTAAATAATGACGGATCTACCACGGATGCACCAACAACATTGTTCAAAAACGCCTTTACCAAAAACGAAAAGAAATTTTTAAGATGTAAACTCACACATACACATTATCCAATATCATCCACAATTATAATTAAATGTTTAAGATTACATCATACTCATAAATTCAATACTTTCTCCACTTCCAACTCTTAAATACCCACCTTTGAAGAATAGAAAGTGTATTGAAAAATATATATTAAAAACGCAAAGTCATTTTTATTCTCCGAGGAGAGATCGATTCTATTTTTTTTGCCTTCTGTGCTTATTCATGGTATTTTTACTACCAAATTTATATCTAGCCAAAAATAATGAGATTGAGATTGGAAGAGATGTGCTTATACAAACTGGTTCATTCTTGGTTTCTAACATAGAATTTGGAATAACAAAATTTGCAAATTGGGTGTAGAAACTAATATTTAATAATAATAAATACTATTTTTCCAAATTAGAAATTATACATGCCAGACTAAATACAAGAATACCTAGAAGGGATAATGGGTCGTTACGCAACTTTCTTCCAAGAGAAGGTACTGTTGAAGCCTATAAAAATAATATTACTGGCTCAAGTGCTCAGAAAGGAAGAATAGAGAAAGATGTTTTGTTACGAATATTAGTGAACGAGCATCAAAATAAAGGCCCACATATAATCCTGTCATAAATTTAACCTTCATTTGCTTTTTAAATAAGGTAATGGATATAGTAAAATCCTTAAATTTATATTTATTAATTGTAAAATCGGTCTGGTGGGAAAGCCTCTTTTTGTTTTTAGGTACAGTTGACAGATACCGACGGATATTTCGTTCGATTTTGTTAGTTTTTCATAAAGATATGGTGAATGATGTAATTTAATTTTCATATAGAAAATAAAAAAAATAAAAAGCCAACCCAATCCTTCAAGCATATGGGAAATTATCCTACACGTTAGCAGTACACAACAATTTCAAACTTTTTGTATTATTTTAATAACAATGGAATCCTAAAATGACCCATAAATTTTATCAGAAAAATTAAAATAGGATTTAATCAAACTTTGATATAAAATAGACTTAGTCTTTTGGGACAATTAATGATGATGCAAGTAATAATAACTATAACATTGATATTTTTATAAGAGAATTTAAATGAGACCATACTATTATCATGTTTTCAGGCTTCTGTGTTAAATGTAATAGTGGATCTATTTACTGAACAACTATTTCTCTGTTGTAATTATATAAAATATTATAATTTAAAACCTTTGTTGATTGGTGGCAATCCTTTCTCACAGTTCCTGATTCTAGAACTAACTAAAAACTCGTGGTTTCCAGAGAACTTTTAAGGCAATCGAAATGTTCAATTTCCTTGGAAAATTATTGTTTCGAGAATAGCTGCACAGTGTCGCCTTTATTAAATATTGTCATGACCTAATTCGATGATTTCCGGTACTTTAGTCAGAGCTGACAGCTGTTCGGATGTATTCGGTAGATATTTGGAACACTGATGGTACATTCCACGCGTGTCAGTTCTAATGGTTATGTCTGGGTTCTGCGGTCATCACCGTACAATGTATATAATATAAGATAATTTGTAGAATGACGGCAACCTCTTGTTATATATATTAATTAGATCCATAAATAAGTTTTTTTACATCAAAATCTTCTAATCCACTTTCTTCTTAATAGTTTCCGTCGCAATCTTTTGCTTTTATGATTGATTGATTCTAAAGGTCTATTTTCAATCACCTGTTTGTGGTATGTTTTTTATGGGAAAAACTTTTTTTTTAGCAGATCCATCTTAGAAGAGTTAGAATAGAGATAAATTGATGTTGATTAATATGTTAGTTATTAGACAATGAAACTGGACTCCATTGCTCAAGTTCATTCCATTTTAGGACGTCGCCGCCATCTGGAATGACGGCATTTGAAATCTTTGCCGATACATCCCACGCTGCCAAAAAACAGTTAAATTAAAATTCAGCAGTAAATTAAGATGAAGGGATTCGCCCCCTTCGCTACTCCTTGGAGGCTCGCACTGAGAAAAGCGAAATAATGAGATACATTTTAATTGGAACTCAAAACGGCGTCAACTGGACATAACGAGTTGGGTTTATGCGGCGTTAGCTGATTCTATAGGTACAATTAATCCACCAGACTTGCATTTCAAATAACATTTGAATCAATATATGAAGTTTACTATGTTCAAATGACTCTTTGTGTAACTGTATAATAAATACTAAATTGACGACAAACCCGTTGGTTTGGTGGACTTTTAGCGAAGTAGACTTCAATTGTTGAATGAACGGTTATTGCTCATAGATAGATAGATAGATCATTTATTCACAAAACCCATTGCAATGGATGTTTCGTCACAAAAAATAACATTAAAATGATTTAAAATAGATGAAGTAGAAAAATGTGTATGTCTTACAATAAAGTTATACATATAGGAAAATCACATAATATGTGTATATAACAAACAATACAAATACCTTAATATAACATTACATTTATTTAGATCATGCGCTTCGAATTCACATAGGCTATAAAAAGCATTGGCTGTCAGAAGCATCTTGACATGTTTCTTAAATTGCTTGGTAGAAAGGTTCTTTAAACTCGACGGGAGCATATTATAATAGTGTGGCCTTGCATAGCCTAAAGATCTTCTAAAAAATATGTGTTTCAGTTTAGGCTTTAAGAGATTTTCTCTGTTACGAGTGTAGTGACAATGGTTATCAATGTGTTTCTTACGTAAATGTTAATCTTTGTGTGTAATTAGCAGTATTTTAAATAGCCGTCATTATTTTGTGTTCCTGATATATTTCTTTGCAAGACTCTTCTCGGAGAAAGTTTAAAAATTAGCCTAAGTATTCTTTTATGCTGTACAAACACCCTTTCAGCATCACTAGCTTGTCCCCAGTTCACAATGTTGTAAGAAATTGAGGAGTATGCCGAAGCATAATAAAAGTAATCTCTCAAGAAATGAGTCTCCAATTGTTAATATGGCTAAGAATGTTTTATTTAGTTTGCTACACACACTATTTATGTCTTGATCTCACCTCAATGATGCATCAGTGTAATAGCCAAGAAATCGTGTGCTCTGACTTTTCTGAGGATGTTCCACAGAAACTAAAAGATAAGTCATGTAGCGGTTTAATATGCCAGCCAGTAAATATAAGGTTGTTCGGAAAGTCATTTCGTTTTTTCCCGTCAGAGGACTTAATTACGTTTTTTCGAAACCAACTTCACACTTAAGCCGCATAATCATTATATGTCTTGAGAGCTTATATTGCAAGGCTTGTGTGTGAAAAAGTTCTATTAATTCTACGCAGTAGTTTTTGGTTGGTTCCCTTTTAAATATGGAGAGCAATAAGCAGCATTTTCGTCATATTTTACTTTTTTACTTCAGAAAAGGTAAAAATGCTGTCCAAACGAGAAAAAAATTGACGGATGTGTATGGAGAAGGCGTGTTAACAGTACGCCAGTGCCAGAACTGGTTTGCAAAATTTCGATCCTGCAATTTTGATGTCGAAGATGCACCACGGTCTGGAAGGCCGGTCGAAGCTGACAAAGATGCGATAAAGGCGTTAGTTGATGTAAATCGGCGACACGAGAGATCGGTGAGAGATTAAATTTGTCGAATTCGACTGTTTATGGCCATTTGAAAGGCATGGGCTTAACCTCGAAGCTCGATGTGTGGGTGCACCATGTCCTTACGGAGCGAAATTTGTGTCGTCGCGTTGACGTGTGTGATTCGCTCCTCAAACGTCAAGAAAATGATCCATTTTTAAAGCGGATTATTACTGGGGACGGAAAATGGGTTGTATACAACAATGTTAAACGCAAGAGGTCATGGAGCAGAAAAGATGAACCGACTCAAAGCGTGTCAAAAGCCAACATTCACCAAAAAAAGGTGATGCTCTCCGTTTGGTTAGATGTCAAAGGAATCGTTTTTTTTTGAGCTTTTGCCGGACAATACAACGATTAATTCAGAAGTCTATTGTCATCAACTGGACAAATTGAATGATTCACTTAAAAAGAAGAGGCCCGAATTAATCAACAGGAAGGGTGTAGTGTTCCACCAGGATAATGCAAGACCTCACACAAGTTTGGTCACTCGCCAAAAACTTTTACAGCTTGAATTGGACGTACTGCAACATCCACCATATTCTCCAGATCTGGCGCCTTCCGACTACTATTTGTTCCGGTCCCTGCAAAATTTTTTGGATGGCAAAACCTTTACCTCAAATGAAGATGTCAAAAACCACCTGAACCAGTTTTTTGCCAGCAAGGACCAAAACTTTTATGAGAGGGGAATTATGTTACTGCCAGAAAAATGGCAAAAGGTGTTGGACCAGAATGGCCAATATATAATTTAATAAAATATTTATTCATTATACGAAAACTGTCTTTCATGTTCCCCAAAAAAAAAAACGAAATGACTTTCCGAACAACCCAATACAATCACAATTGTTTTCTCTAAATTTATAATTAGATGACTTTGCTTGCAAAATTTATTAATTTTGTGAGGTGATCACTGAGTCTTTAGTGTAAAAACCCCCAACTCAAGTTTTATTCAAAAAAGGGCACACTGTCCTCCACTTATTCACACAGAAATAAAATCTGGTCGTCTGAACGCAGCAAACCAATACATAATTGTGACATTTAAAAAACCGTTAAAGGGTCATTTAAAAATATTGTTTAGTATATTAGTGAAGGAAAAAAATGTCAATTAATAAGAAACATATTTTGATTAATATGGTCAGACTGGCGGACAGGATGCCTCTTCTACGTAATAATATTGAATATTTATCTTAGAGTAATTATTTCCTTGTCAGGAAACCAAAAAACAGATTTGCAAATATGATACGAAATTCCCATTAGGCAACTAACTGAATTCTATGCTGTACTGAATCGTTTCAATAGATTTTCTTTAACTAATTTGCCTTTTTATAGTTTAGCGATAAACTCCATTCCATTTTAGCTAAAACGTTGCTTAGAATATTGCAAGTCATTTTATCTTTCACTTACACAGATCAAAATATCGTTCCATTTCATAACGATTAATCGAGTGTAATAATTAATAACTAATTCGACGTTTCCTTGGAGAGAATGAAAATTTTAGGACCTGGCCCGTTATCGATTCGCCCTATCCTGTTACGGTTCTATTAAATTTCCACCGGTAAAGGAAACATTTTTTTTGTTTAACCAACTCAATCCTAAGCTGTTCGTCCATTAGGATCGACTATCGGATTTCCAACTTTACTTTCAAGTATCCCAGCTCAGTTTTAGATTGACTTATTTTTCTGGGAGGTATTGGATGACGTTTCTATCAGTTGCGAGTTGTGATTGTAAAGTCGGAGAAATGATTTTTCACATTTTTCCTTTGACAGCAAACAATTACCGCTATGAGGATTATTTTTTGGTATGTTTCAACTTAGATTGATTTCGTTTTGAGGGCATTGGACGCCAGTTGCGTCTAGTCACATTTTAAAAATGCTTTTTTCTAATACATTAAAAATTTATCACTACAGGGGTTGGACTACAAAAATTCCAACTAGTTTCAGTAATATGAATATTATATGTGCGTTACTTTTGATGGGTTTAATTAATATACCAGCCCGAGAATATTCTCGACACAGTGTGGATATTCCTTTTTGTATGAAATTCTATCAGAAAGTAGGATTTGGATGCAACATTATCCTGTCACAGGTTAACGCGTAATTCGACAATTTTTGCACACAGGCAACGTAGACAAAAAAAGGCTGACATGTCCGATCCTCTTCACACCGGAGCCCCGAACCGGAGAGCGAACAAAATAATTCTTTTCCCAACAAGAGCAAATTTAAGTCTACACGTTGATCGTTGAAGTTCACGGAAAGGTCTGAAAATTACCACCACGATTTGCGGCTTTAAAACTGCAAACCAATTTGTAAAGCCGGCGTTGTTCTCGGCGGTTTTGTAAATCCGAGAAAAGCTGCGAAAACGTCGATTTGTTTCATGTTTGGGACGCTTTTTTCTGTCTCACGTACTGTGGATTCTGCGGCATAGTGCTGAGACCACCTCCGTCAAGTTAATTCGCTACGAATGTAGCGGGGTTTCAAAAATATGTTAGTTTGAGATTTATAATTCGTTTCACATCTTTGAAATAGTCCCCAACAATAATTATATTAAAAATGATCTACTAATCTGAAAAAAATGCAAGGTTTAAATTAAATCAGGATATATTATTTAAAAATGCGGTGAAAGGTTTAAGTTCATTACTGCAAAATACATTGTGAATCTCTTGTTTTGTAGCCCCTATATTATTGTGACAGTGTATATGGAAAAGTCGTGTCTGAGGTTGATCTTCAGCATTCGTCGAAGAGGACATATATACATGTTTAATCCTTTTAGATAACAGCAATGTTTTCGATAGGATGGATCAAAATGTACTTTTTAAGAAACTGCCCTGCTAAACTCAGCAAATCAGCTGTATACTGTGTCCAAAATTGCTTATAATCATAGGGACTTATTATACATAATCAGCATATATTCATTCCATTAAAAGTGGCACGCCGTTATATTTGATGGACAAAATTATTTATCGGTCCCACGTATGGGGTGACCAATATAAACCAACCCTATACCTTATCTCAGAATATACAGGGCGCACGAAAAAATCTTAAATACAAAAGTCATCTGGTTTAAATCGAAGTTTTATTTTGTTATATTTTTGCATATACAGGGCACTCAGTGTTGCTTGGGTAGGTTCAACTTCATTTATTTTAAATGGAACATCCCGTATATTATTACATTTTTGTATTCTACTCAAGTTTCTAGGAAAATTTCATATATAATGCTCCATACCTATGTGTAATGGTTTTTTACATATTTCGTCGACAAGAACCTACTTTAATAGAACTTTTACTAAATTTTGAGAACTAATAATACAGGGTGTTCAAAAAGTAAGATTCAATACTAAATTAAGAAAACTCGACTTATTTTGCGTCCAAACTTTTTTTATGGAGATATTTTTATTTTTAATTTTCAAACAATTTGTCTTGTGTTAAGTAATTTTCATGAGCGAATCTCCTCGAATAGTGAATGCATCATAAACAACTATGATAAAAAAATATTGTGAATATTGAAAATGTTGTCTGCAGTAACTTCTAGGACCCAGTCAAAAGGTATTTGTGGACTAAATTCTTTTAGATATCTTAAAACATTTCAAAAATAATTAAAAAAAAATTGAAAAAGACATTTTTTTGATATATGTGTATTTTAACACTAATGATTTTTTCAATATACTGTTAAACCTACGAAGTAGCGGAATGTTTTTTGAAACACTTAATCTATGCTGAATTCGAACATAAAGTCGCAACATAACATTATAAGTGTAGACCATATAAAAGGTTCTACTAAATATTTTTAGGTTTATTTCGGTCGGAAAAGTTCTCCATCTATATACACACTCTCTATATACACCTTATGCGTGGAAAAAATATATTACTGCAACTAAAATTTGGAATGGTTCATCATAAAAGGAAAAGCTTACCAGCTTCAAATCCTAACATAGAATATTTATCCAAATGATAATTTTTGGTGTAAAAAATTACACTAAATTAAAATTAGATGTTTGTACTTCTACGAAACTCGGGCTTTCCCAATACATTTTCAATACGACATACAGACCACAAAAAAAAATAACAGAACCACTAATAACGCTTTGCTGTAGAAGTAGAATTAGCTGGTCAACGGTTCATGTAAACAATAAAAATTCAAGTAAAACTCACATGTTTGTTGATTTTTAGCAGCGCTACTTCCCGAATTGTAAAAATGTATCGGGATTTGGTGAACCGCTGGCGGCAGCAGAATCACTCGGATATACTTAAATGTTGAATAGAGTTAAAAAAAACTTTAGTTAGTTTGTGCATTGATTGCAAAACCTTATTAACTCAAACGGAAGACTAGCAAAATGTCATCGTATTAAAAATTTAATTGGTCATGAGTATAGCGAGTTACTGTCTCTCCCCGTTGACGTCAACGGGTTTACTTGGGTTGCGTTCGATGGTAAATTTCCCGAGTTTGGGATGTAAGCTCGCTACTTTAACAATAATTCAATTTGCCTTCAAGATGTATTAACCGGCGGTAATTCCACACTAAGCCTTATTTCAGGCTCCGGTGGGTAGACGCGTTGCTGTATATGTTAATTGGAAATTTGTCTTAATAGACAAGATCGGATAGAACACACCCATCGGAAACTGACATCCTCGCCGGGTTGATTAAACCGGTACTATGTGCATGTGGAAATGGTTTTATAGAGATACATTTTGAACGCAATCAGCCGTAATAGCGGAGTAAACTCAGGACAATAATTTAGCCTATATAAAAATATATCATTACGATTATGATGGATAAATGCAATGTTCAAAACTCCGATAGTAGTAAATATTCGTTACTTCTTCGTCCGTCTACCTCCAGATACCAGAATTTAGCCTCAAAATATTTAAAAGTGAAAGGAAAATATGAAATAGGCTTTTAGAACCACTTGCACAAACATGCAAAATACACAGTCGCAATATGCTATTAAACGTATAATATTAAAGAAGTAAATCAAAAATGAAAATATAAAAGTGCGACAAAAAAACAAACTGTGGCTTGAAAATCGTTGATGATTTTGTAAGACTATCCATAATTTAATCCCACGGCTAACCAACCCCTGTGTAAGTGACGTGCGATGTACTTTATATTTTCTAAAATATATGTTTTCCTTGCACCTTGCAGTTAGTAGTGAGTAAATAATAACATTAATAGCAATTGTTCGTTTTACACCCAGCCTTTGCATGCATGATAGAGAACATACATGAATTACGCTGCCCAACGCTGAATAGGAATGCACTCTATTAATCATAGGGTTAATGCGGCTTTGGTGCGGTATAATTACTGGATCTTTGTTTAAAGGAATTAGTGCCCGCACCATTGCCAATTGCATTTCAGTTAATATCAAGACATTTACCGCTTAGCCACGATAATATTCGTATCGAACCCATTCGAGGACTACTTTTTAAGCGCCTTAAGAAAATGTGTGTTGCGCCCTTGGCGTCTGGTATCGCGTGCCTTTCTGCAATTATTGTCTCTTACGGTGGCGATAGCTGATTAGCTAAACAAGACCTCTAAATAACGCCGGGGCATTTTTCCAGCGTTTTAATTTCGTTTGAGCCGTTTTAAAATGGCGTCATGGGGAAGGCGGAAATAATTTGTTCGCGTCGGGGCGAAGAGCTTTCGCGCTTATTTCAAATGACACGAACGGAGAGAAAAATCTTTTTAATTTGCTTCCTTGTTTTATTGTGCTGTGTATTTTCTGTTTGAATGCGACAAGATTGAGACTTTTCGCATTGTTAAAGATTACATTTTATTTGTACAGTCTAGGTATGTGTACGTTCCACTAAACTTTGTAACTATTTCTAATTTAATGGAGATTAGGACCACTTTGTATTATGATTTGTTAAATATTTTTCGGCTACTCTGGCTGTAGGATAAACATCATCCTTATATTTTGCGGTTTCTACAAGTAAAAAATCGTACCAGAAATTGTATTTTTAAAAATTGGTTAATTCGTTTATCTTGATTAAATTTTGTGGATTTATGCAATGGCTAGAGCGCTGTGACTTGAGCTTAGTTTTAGTTAAAATTAAGAAAGTTTGGAGAAAGGAGATATATCGATAATGTGTGTCAAAACTTGTACTTCTAAGTAGTTTAAGTTTTCGATGATAATAATTTATAAATCAGACGTTCTCCTAAGAACGATAGACGGTAGTGGCAATTTGTAAAACAAAGGAAAAATGCTAAAATTTATTTTCGAGTGTCTGAAATGGTCACTAGGGTTGTGATTGCTATCATGTTACTTAAAACATGGTTTTTAATAAAAAAAAAATGTATTACTCATGCACATAGAGACAAATTCAAATATTTTTCGTTTAATGTATTTGCTCCATCTCTGAAAGGAAATTGCTGACGACCGCCTAAAAATTCTGGGAACTCTGCGGGATTCCAGTCGGAGTTCAGCAGATGAACGGATAGTATCCCGGATTGTTTTGTCGTCGCATTTTTCCATCCGTGAATCAATACGTGAAAAAAAAATACACACATATATATATATATATATATATATATATATATATATATATATATATATATATATATATATATATATATATATATATATATATATATTATAGAAAATTATATAAAATACCTTCGAAGGCACAACATTATCCATTAACTGACATTTCATGAAAAATTTGCTTTAGTCACCTAAGGCAAAGATAATAAAATATTGATGACTAAATAATTTCATTAATTAATGCGTTATTCAATCCCGCTGGTGGCCATTTCCGAATCTCGAAGATAATTTCAATTATTTTCCATTATTCGATATATTGAATAATATATATTTTTTTCACTTTTAGGACCATCCTAGTACACTGATTGGAACACCCGTTGTATTGCATAATTTGGCGTGACTAAAAAATTGACAAAGGTTCCTCGGTGTTTCTCAAAAGTTACTAGGCAATACTTGAAATTTTTCTGGCGCATTTATTTTTTACACGACGGTCCGCCGATACTACGTGATTTTCCGTGTGATTTTCTCAATTTTCCGATAAAACTTCGGAACATTTCTTTTTGTTTGCCTCGTTGACCGCTCTCGTCGATCTCGTGGCATTATTAATATTTTATTTTACAGGACCTTCCCTTATTTGAAGTTGCTAGTAAGTACATAAAATTTTACGACGGAAATTTTCCGAGTCGATTGAATTTTCTGCTTTATCCGCGGACGATGACTCTGAAAATCCTGTTTTTATCTTCGGATATTTGCTTGGGTTTGTTTGCCTTGAGTTTTATTTTGATGGATCGAGGAAAAAATTAGTTTCGATGAAAGAAACAGACGTCGGTAAAATAAATGGTAATGTTTGACACCATATAAAAGAATTCGTAAAACTATAACCGGTATGAATGTAATTATTACAATGTCCACCATATCGCATTGGTTAATACATCCTGATGATTTTCTATTTTTAAATATCTAATGTTCTGTGCCGAAAAATTTTGCACTTACAAATACAGAGTTCCGCTAATATCTGTTCATTTAAAGCTTGTTATTTTCCAAAAAACTATGGTGACTTACTAATTGTTGGAAATTCATTTGCGCTTATAATTGGGTCAAAGTGAGTCACGGAAGCGAAATATTAGATTGCTATTTAGGATGCGTGCGTGGGGTGTGTGTGTGTGTGTGTGAAGCAACCCGCGTGGATAATTGATGAAAATAAGAGTTCGAACCATATAGCTGCTGAATATATGCCTTGTTGGCAATAAAGGTACAGGGTGGCCTGTTTGAGTGGGGCCTACCTTATCTCGAAACTTACGGGCGTTACAAAAAAAATTCAAATACAAAAGTTGTTTCTATTAAAATGGCCTTTATTTTTTTTATTTTCCTAATCGCCAATTTTTTATATACAGGGTGGTAAAACAAAAAAAATATCTTCAGAATTCGGGTTATGTTTAAACAGTCATTGTTGGGTTGCTTATTAACTTCTTAAACTTTTTTTTAAGTGATACACCCTTTATATAGCCACTTTAATAGCCATTTCGGTTATATAACATATACGATCTCTGACTTACCATTTTGGCTTAATTGGCAGGTAAAATTAAAAACTGGGTATAAGTTTTAAATTATTAAGATATGAATCAGGGAATTAGCTCTTTATTGTTAAGAAGTCATATTAAAAACAGATTATTAAGGTTTACACAATATTGCCAAATTTCTCTAGTTACTTATTTCTACGTGTTGAATGAATTAATTAATTTAGTTTTTCATTATGTCCGCCGTCTTGAAGAATACTAGGAGTATATGCTATTGCTAAATGGTATATGGTAATTCGTTTCATTAAGAATTGCCTTGGGAACTCGTTGCTGCACTTGCAAAACTGTTGACGGTTTATCTTCCAAGGTGCCCCACAAAAGTCCATGGGGGTCAAATCTGGACTCCTCGCTGGCCAGGAGATGATTCCGTTTTGTCCAATAAACTGTGAGAAATTTTCGTTTAAAAAACGAATGATTGCAGCACTACGATGGCAAGGAACCTTTTCGTGCCTTAATAAGTTTAAATATCGTACGGATCTTAAATTTTTGTGGGTAAAATATGGACCCTAAAACTCTAGATATCCAGATAGCGCACAATAATTTCACGGATCTTCTCCTCTGCCTGTTTACTTCAAAAACACATTTTTTTCTTTTCTGAACTCTAATAATGTGTATTTTTTCTATTAAATAACACCACAGACATTGTAAATATTGATTATATTTTATTATTATATTAAATTATATTTTGAATTATGTTATCTATAAAATGCATCATTATATTGCAAAATTCGAGTCTTAAGTAAAAATCTGCTTCTTGGTGCTGGTGCGAATTTAAATGGCTTGTTATTAACGATGTAATATTCTAATAGGTCAACTTTTTCCTTTTTCGTATACATTATAAAAAATAGACTCAAAAAAAATGCAACTTAATAAAATAAATAGAAAACAGTGGAAATCTGAAAAAGTACGCGTAAAATATATTAATACAGTGATACCTGCCAAGAAATCAGTAATACATTACAAGTTTCTTAAATTATGAATGTAAAAGAATTTATATATATATATATATATATATATATATATATATATATATATATATATATATATATATATATATATATATATATATATATATATATATATATATATATATATATATAATTGATCTGTCTTTAAAATATAAAACAGTGACGATTAGGAAAATAAAAAAAATGGTCATTTTAATAGTAACAACTTTTGTATTTAATTTTTTTTTGTAACCCCCGTAGGCTTCGAGATAAGGTGTTGGCCCCTCTTAAACAGACCACCATGTATATCCTGATGTTTTTCTATATAACTAACTAACTAACGATATGTGTAGGAAAATTTTGCTCTTCCACATGCAGAGGTTCCTAAGAATATCTGTTTATTTAAAGAGTATTGTTTTCAAAAAAATTATGGTGATTTACTAATCGTTGACGTCGACATATTGAAGATTCAAAAGTTTTATAGAGATTTATCGATGGTTTCACAATTAGCGATTTAATATAGCGCTTGTTGCGCTTGCGCACGATTGCTTCTGTTTAGTTCCACTGGAAAAACGAAGAGCCATCAGAAAAGTTAATTCGACAGGACGAGATTGATCGATCGTTATTTATTGTTTTTGCTTTTGGTAGTAGTGTTCATTCTTTTGGTTAGTTAACAAATGATTGAATACATTTTGAGGTGAGTTTATTGTTCTAATTAACCTTGTTAGCTTTAAAGGTCTAAATAGTAACTAGATCTCCTAATTTATAGATCGGATTTGACGGGAGTAATGAGGATTTAGTTTCTCGTTATATGATTATTTGACAATTTAAACGACTAAAGCAACTTTTTGTAAATTAGGTAAGTTATTACAATGATTTGCTAATATACGAACGACTGGAATTTCTGAAATACACAAAATGTGCATTTACATTTTAGAAAAAAAAGGTTAATATAAAAGTCGTAAGGTTTAATTTGTAAATTTAATATTACGTATGTATTTATATACGTACATTTATATACAAAGCTCTGTAAACAAATTAAAATTCGATAAGAATATTGTTTTCACTGGACGAAAAATTAAAAATATTATTTTTGTATATAAAAAATGATAAGAAAATTGGATTACTTCCAAAATGATAATTAAGCGAATGTATACATATATAATTTTTTTTGAAGGAAGAGAAAACTTAGCCGGACGTTTTATATCCTGATGAAGAATTTACTAGACAGCTTTAATAAATATTTTTTTAGAAAATCCATTAAATTCCATAATTGAAGGTGTTGTCAGTTTGTAGAAGGGTATTGGAAAAATTTTAAAAAGCTAAAAAAAACAAGAGTTCAGACTTACAAATTTACTCGTTCAGCATTTTACTGAGGAAAATAAGATTTAGCGATTGGCGCTTTGTAGACATATTGCAAATGTTGGACAATGATACATTGTTTTTTCATTTAATTTTATGGACTGACACATCGATTCAATAGAACGAACTGGTCGGTAGAAAGTCAAAAAAAATATTCTTAAGAACGTTCTGGATGTCCATCCTTCGTTTGGTGTGATTTAAAAAATAACGAAATTATCGGCTGCTAATTTTTGGCTTTAATGTAGTAAATAATTATTTGTTACATATTTTTGAAATCAACGCGGAGATTTCTTTCTTTCTATAATATATATAATATTTCTTTCAATTTAAGAAAATAAAGTTTTGATTTACTCTATTTGGTTGGCACACCTTGTATATAAATAAGTATGTAATAATAAATCAACACATTAAAACCATAACTCATGTTTCAACTTGTTATTTTAAAACGTAAAATAAAAAAGTAGAGGGGATAACATTTAAAATGGATCATCCATTACAAAAATTACATATTTCGCATTTTCGTTTTAATATACAGAATAAAATCAACTCCAATGTTTCCCAAAATTTATAAAAATTAAATTCCTAACCTGACGAAATTTATATATTAAATATTCGTACATAATACACAATGAGAGTGGCCACGTCTAATATTTGCAGAACACAAAAGCTCTAAATTTGACAAAAACACGATGTTCTCTTAGAAACGAGGGGGTGCGTAAGAATAATGCCGTAGGAGAAAAATTTTAATATACGTCGACCCTAACGACAACGGATTTGGAATTTTATTGTTAAGGAGAGAATTATTTATAACCGACATCACTTAAAATGTTGTAAAGGCGGTTTAATATGCATGATTGCATGTGGACAAATAAAATGATTCAATGATTCGATGCATGTTTGCAGAGATAAGACAAGTTTGTTTTGGTTGGTATTTTTATGTTTATTTATTCCTACAGGGTGCTTTTTTCAATTTAAAAAATATTTTTTCACAGAACGTTTTTACTATTCTGATGTCAATATTGGAGTTGTTCATTACATCTATTCTGCATTTTGCTAAATTGTAAATAGGAAAAAAAATTTTAATAACTCGACTCAATGAACATATTTTATCCAAGTAATTTAGTGTTAATATTTAAAATTGTTTTTGAATAACTCTGAATACGTATTTAACTACCGTTTCTCCTTCATCGCTCTCAGAAGTTGTCAAAATTGTGTGAGCCCCCCGCATTTACCAATGCTAATTTTTCTGTTGAGACGTCAGTCCCGCAAACTTTTCTCTTTTTGAAAGTTCGTTCGCTTCTTAGAAGATAAATGTAAACAATCGCGTTCATTATCCTGTAATTTTAATAAACCACCCAAAATCGTGTTTGTACGAAATTCAGATATCGACAGGACAACGTTTGCGTACGAGAATATATTAAAAAATATACGCGGCTTATAACTCGTATATATGAACTTTAAAATCCAATCAAAATTCATTTGCGCTTATAATTGGATCAAAGTGAATCGCGGAAGCGGAATATTGGATTCCTATTTAGGATGCGTGAGTGGGTGTGTGTGAGGCATTACGATTTGCTTCCAACCCGCGTAGATAAATGATGAAAATAAGTGTTGGAACCATATAGCTGCTGGATATATAGGGGCCTTGTCTACGCTGACAATAAGGTACTAATGAAACCAATACAAAAAAAAGATGTTCAATGTACTCATACGCGAGTTACTTAACTTATGACAGTTGGTCAGTTCGGCAGTTTTCAATTTGTACGTTTCAATTTGGCAATATTTTGCCAATGGGGACCGTTTTAGCGTCTTATTTAAAAATGGGACTTTATATGCAGTGCTAAGAAATGCCAATGAAGTGTGCTGAATAATGCGGAGGAAGATAGGTAATGTTTTGCGTGGACGAAGAGTGTATCCTTTCAAGGGTTTGTTAATGTTCGGTGGAAGAACCCCATTAAAGAACTTTCTATTCGGTCGGTATTAACTGTGTATTGTTTAACAATGCAAAAAAAAATAGAAATATACCGTTAATAGCAAATTTATTCTACAATTATTGCTATGGAAGCGTAAATTGATTGTTTGCTTGCGATATGTGATTTTTGACGCTTGTAGACTTAGCAATGACATTATCAAACATAGGTGTTTGCAGTAAAATTAAACCAAGTATGTAAATATAAATGCAACTATTAGGATTAGTAAAACATAAACTGCACATGTTTTTAGGTCTTAACATATATAGCAAATATTAAATATATCTACCGTTTCGAAATTATTTGATAATCGTAGATCAAACCATTGAGGAAAAAATCTTGACGGTTTTTGCAATTTATCTGCATTTACTATTTTTCTATATATTCAAACGATGTACAATTTGAAAGAGAAGTGAGATGCATGCTCTCTTCTATACTTTTTATTTCGAAAATAATGGTTCTGTGCGGAATACGTATCGCGCACTACGTCCATTTTATCGTCGACAAAATCGTCCATCAGAGCAGTTAATTCGATTAACCATGGAACGTTTTCGAACCACGTTTACTCTTATTGATAACTCGCATCCCCAGAGACGCCGCACGGTGCGTACAGAAGAAGCTATTGCTGTTGTAGAGCGTAGCATTGAAGAAGACCCGAATGAGTCCATCCGCCATCGAGCACAGGAATTGGATCTGCGTCCATCCACTTTATGGAAGATTTTGCGGAAGCATCTTGGTTTACGTGCTTGCAAATTCCAACTTGTGCAAGAATTGAAGCCAAACGATCATCAAGTAGGGCGTAGATTCGTCGAATGGGCCCAAAACGAGATTGCCGTTGTTCCCGATTTTCATAGGCGAATTTTGTTTAGCGATGAAGCGCACTTCTGTTTGAATGGCTACGTCAACAAACAAAACTGCCGCATTTGGAGCGAAGCTAATCCTCAAGTGTATGTCGAATCATTGGTCCTTACTTCTTCAAAAACGATGATGGCCAGAACGTTACAGTCAATGGTGATCGGTATAGAGCTATGATTACTAACTCTTTCATTCCTGAATTGAATAACCATGATGTCCAGGAGATGTGGTTTCAACAAGACGGCGCAACATGTCACACAGCTCGTACCACAATCGATTTATTGAAAGACAGGTTTGGTGACCGCCTAATTTCACGTTTTGGACCTGTGAATTGGCCTTAAAGATCTTGTGATTTAACACCGCCAGACTACTTTCTGTGGGGCTATGTAAAGTCATTGGTCTATGCGGATAAGCCACAAACGCTTGACTATTTGGAAGACAACATTCGCCGTGTTATTGCCGATATACGGCCAGAAATATTGGAAAAAGTCATCGAAAATTGGACGTCCAGATTGAACTACATCCGTGCCAGCCGTGGCGGTCTTATGCCAGAAATCTTTCGGATAAATAAAATTTATATCAATCGAATAATCCATCGTTGTTTTATTGCAACTTAAAGTTCTATACATCGAAAAAAATACCCCTTACATATAAAGAATGACGGACAAAATTGTCCATAACAGTGAAACAACTGTTCTCACACCGAGTCTTACACTTAATATTAAGAAGGCAAAATTCCTAATTATCAGTAAATCAAATGTCCAGTGGGTGCTGTGTGTTCGCAGAAGTATAGAGAGTCAGAGAGTGCAAATACCTGGGTCCATATTGAATGAGACTGGAAGGCATTCGAGTAAATTAATACTTAGAATAAGTGAAAAATTCTCTATAATTATTCTGCTCAAGAGATATAAACGTCAGTGTGTCAGAGTGACGGACAATGCACAAAAATGACCTAAAAAGAGTCCTGCCAAATGGAAAAAGAAGCTGACGGTAAAAATAGGGAAGCTTGCTTGTAGAAGATTGAAAAACACTGTACCGTGCGCTCAATTTCTCTTGATAACATTTTAATTGGCAGTAACTTTTTTGTTTTTACATATGTCAAATTAAACCAAAAAACAAAAAGTAGGGTTAGTAGCCAAGTTTTTTTTTAGGTGATGTAGAAATCAAAACACAATCAATTTTCTGACATCAATATCTTATTCCGATTACAATGATGTAACGCACTTTATATTTTAGTCCACTCGTTTTCGACAAATAAATCGGCAAAAATAGGAAATTTTTATATAATTTCAAAAAGTGCCTTGACTGACATATACAAATATGTTTATGTTTGACACTAAACAATGTTGAAAGTTGATTTATTATCCAAGTCATTATTGTTAAAATGCAGCTTTTTTGGGAATTTTTAAATAAACATGGACTGATGTTCGTTCATTACAAAAAATGGTTGTAATAGACAAAATACGCGATATTGGTCTTTAAATAATCCTAGAAAAATACTCGAAATAAAAACCCAGGGGTACCAATCAATTAATGTATGGTGTGGTGTCATAGATAGGCATATTTTGGGTCCGATATTAATAGATTAAAAGTTAATTGGATATGATTATTTGCAACTCTTAGAGCACCAAATAGAACAATATATAGAAGATTTACGCCTAAATATATCAGATTAAATGCCAGCAAGGCGATGCCCCTCCCCACAACGTCGTGCAAGTTAAAAATTTTCTTAACATGGAATATTCCGGGGTTAGATAAGGAACGGCGGAACTATGGATTGGCCAGCCAACAGCCCCGATTTTATTGGATTTTTTCTTTTGGGCACACATAAAAAACCACGTGCGCAGAACTCCTTGTTATAATATCGTGGAAGTTCGTCAAAGGATTTCAAAGGTAATCAATTAGTTAAGAGACAATCTGGAAACGTTACTAAATACAAGACATCACGCAATTAGAGTGAATGAGAAATGTGTTCAGAAAAATGGTGGTCACATATAGCAGTATTTAGAATTGTTATAGAATTTTTTACTTTAGTGTGTCTTGCCATTTTTAGTGTTTTTGTTCTACTTTAATTTGTAAATAATTATTGTTGTTGCAGTCACGGCACTCTGTGAAATCATTGTAAAAATTTCCCTTTTTTGTGTTACATCATTTTAATCGGAATAAAATATTCTATTAAACAAATATATAATATGCAGGGCGTTGCATTTAAAAAAAATGTATTGTAGACTTATATGTCGGAACATTGATAGTGTTTTGTTTTATACATCACTTGGAATAAAACTTGTCTACTTCATTTTGTTTTTTTGTTTACCTTAATATCTCTAAAAATAAAAAAGTTACAGCCAATTAAAATATTATCAAGATAAATTGAACGCACGGTATATTAATAGAATTATTAGGTAGCAGCATCAAAAGCAAGATTCATCATGATGTTAGCCTACCGAATGGCCAACCTTCTATGAGAGGAGGGCATATAAAGAAGACATCTTTAGAAATAAATTAACGATATATTCAAGCTTTTTGCCTGTGTTTGTTTTTGTTGACTAGTCTTTTTGGATATTGGTTTCGGTGTATCATACAAGCGGTAGAATAATAGTATTCTTAAATTGAGCAATTTTCAGAAGCTTTGTGGCTCTGTTATTTGTTCAATTCAGTTTTTCGATAAATTGTTTTTTGCCTGCACCCGCTGTAAGTCATTTTAAATTTTTAAAATTTTAGTCAATTTTGACAGAAATTTCTAAATATGAAAACGATTAAACAAGCTAATGCATCGTGCCACACTCAATAATGTATAGGAGTTTCATTTAAATTAAGCAAGTCGACACTCACTTTCGGTATAACCAGAAGGGCTATCATCTTGATACTATTTCACTGATCAACTGTAGCATAATTAAACATTTTCAGTAATAGATAGCAGTGTGACATCCTTCATAAAATAAACTAAATAGTCAGTGGCCAGGCTATCATTTTGATAGTATTTCACTGATCAACTGTAGCATAATCAAACATTTTCAGTATTAGATAGCAATGTGACATCCTGCATAAAATAAACTAAATAGTCATTGGGCAGGCTATCATCTTGGTAGTATTTCACTGATCAACTGTAGCATAATTAAACATTTTCAGTAATAGATAGCAGTGTGACATCCTACATAAAATAAACTAAATAGTCACTGGGCAGGCTATCATCTTGGTAGTATTTCACTGATCTACTGCAGCATAATCAAACCTTTCCAATAATAGATAGCAGTGTGACATCCTGTATAAAATAAACTAACCAGTCATTGGCCAGTCTGAGTGTCAGTTTAGCGGTAATTAAATACGGCGGTCATTCTCCAAAAAATCTCCCCCGACACAAATCGAAATCCAAAATTGAATGCGTGCTTGACGAGTAACTAAATCACGTGTCAACTCTATTGATAGAGCGCACAATAACGCGCGTTTCCCAAAGTTATATTGAAATCCGTGTGATTGATGGTGAACTTTGGAATATTCAGAATTTGATATAAAACATGCCCACTAAACCTATACACATACATAAGATTCGTCATTCGGGCAAAGCCGGAAAGCAATTTATCATTTTTATTGCCCACGGTACCGAACGCGGAAAATTAAAAAGTCCGGGAAAAAATTACACTTGGAATTGCGTACAGGAAAAAAGTTAAATTAACGAAGGACGTGTAGGGATTTTGGCTATTTTTGTTTTTGTAATCCTCAGTTTAAAATGTCGAATTTTTGTCTTATACTTAACAAGATCCGTCGAATACGGGATGTTTCGAAAGTTCGACAATGATTACTGAAATTCAGTGGGAACATCCTGTGGAGTGCAAGTTATTACATGAAATTCATAAAGTTTTCAAAATTACAGCAGTTTCCAAAAAAAATATTAAAAAATCGATAATATGCTACAGGTATTAAAAATCTACAGGGATTATATAGGCCATTTCTGATCCCTTTTAAATAAACAAAAACAATATGTTAGATTTAATATTAAAAAGATTTCGGGTTCGTACATAAACGGATTAGATTTAGATTTAGATCAGATTTTCATCAGAATGTGTTTTTTTAACGGCCTCCGTATTATTTAAAAGGTCCATCTAGTCAAATTCCTTAATAAAATAAAGGTGTCATAGAACAACAATAAAAAAAACCTTTTGACTTTCCAAAGCGTGTAATATCAAGATGACATAATTTTCGATCCTATAGTTTTGAATACTAACTAATTTTTGGTTAATTGTGTTTTTAAAACATATATGAAAATGGTGACCTCCTTTCTAAAAATTCATAATATAAAACATAACGCCAATAGCTATGTATCTATAGCATTGCGCAAGTCAATTAAGTTTTTTTTAATTTTGATTTTGTTCGTCGTGCTTAGTTAAGCAGACATGATAATCCTACCAATTTCTGGTCATTTATTCAGAGTAAGAAGGCAGATTCGCGAATCCCAGCCACGGTGTCCTACTCTTATCAGCCATGCCACGGGCCTAATATGGTTGTTGTAGTTTTTGCAAAGTACTTCGGTAGTTTTTACGCCATATCCCAGCTAGATCCATGTTCGTCTTCAACCGTGCCATTTAATTCCGATCTAGTCAACACACCTAACACCTAATCTTATCCAGGGTGTCTTAACAGCAAGCAAAGCACTTAATAGCAAAATTACTGCCGGTCCTGTTGGCATACCAAGTTTTATAGTGAGAGACTGTTCCCACGCACTGTGTGCTCCTTTATGTCACATTTTTCACCTGGTACTTGAAGCGGGTGTTTATCCGGAATCTTAGAAAATTGCCAAAGTTTATCCTGTTCTCAAAAAAAGATGATCCTTCCGCAATAACATAGTCTTATATCTGTGACTTCCAGAACAGGCAAAGTGAAGTTGATGTTATATACACTGACTTCCACAAAGCGTTTGATCAGAACGATTATCCCTTACTAATTGAAAAAGTGAAGCCATATCTGGCGACCCGTCAACAGTTAGTTGAAATAGAGGGGTTCAGATCCAACTTCTGGTGTGCCCCAAAGTTCTAACTTTGGACCACTTATGTTCAATATTTATAAACTATATTATATGTTTGATCATCTGCGGCAAGCTTGCCTACGCGAATGACCTAAAACTATATAACTATATTAAGACCAATACGGACTGCATGACTCTCCAGGCCATCAGTGGTGTACTAAAAATAAATTGCATCTTAACATCAAGTGTGTAATGTGATCTTTTGCCATACCAGATTTGCCACTGTAAAGGATCTGGGAGTTTTATTTGAACAGACGTTTTCTTCTGTATCTCACGCTACTAAATTGGTTTCCCCTGTTACGTTAGGTCCAAGCTTGACTATGGCTCAGTGGTATGGTCACCAATATATAACTGCCACGCTCAGTCCATTGAGGGTGTGCAGAGGAGGTTACTGAAGTATCTAATGTTCAGGGAGCAGGGTTCCTATCCTGAGAGGGGAGTTGATCATGATTTTCTACTGAGAAGATTCGCTGTACTTCCTCTGTGATTTATATTATGATGGTCTCCAGGCGATACTTCGCCAACTTAGATTGTTAGATTATCCTTTTCTTTCTTCTTCTTTCCTTTTTTTTAGTTATAAGTTTAGTAGATTTAAGATTAGTTTTTATGTCCCCTGTAGCTGTTATCCGCTAATACTTCGATTGAGAACAGGCAGATAAAATTTTTACTATTGACACTAGTCATTACCATCTATTCATAACAGTCACAGTCAACTTATATTCATTCCATGTCTATTTTATTGTTTTGTGCAAAACAATGTATATTTAAATCCTGCCTAATTGAAGGATGTTTTAAATGTATAACTAATTTTTGCAGTTATTTTCAAATAACGTGACTTCCAGTGGTGTGCAATATGTTTTTTGGTTCCTCTATTTACATCATTCTTTTTAAAATCCAAATTTGAAATGTAAATTTTGGGCATATTCTTAATTTCAAACACAGCGTGTCCAATTCAGTGGGCGATATTTTTGATATAAATTTTATTGAAAAACAGTTCCTCTTACAACACCACCGGCTTTGAAATTGTTCCAGCCCTGTAAGTTTATTGAAAAGTATAAATTTGATGCAAGAGTATTTCTGATTCAATTGAAAATGATTACTGGCTAAAGTTTAGTAGAGTTAAAGAACAACAATAATTCCCTAAGGGTAGACAAGGATTGATTGAACTACTAACTAACTAACCAAAACAAATTAAGTAATCTTTTTTACCATTTCCAAGTGAACATTCTGCTGGTAACATCGTTGTATCGATCAATAAACGCAAGTCAAAACAATTTTGAAATCCATTCGAGCTAAAAAAGAAAACAACCGCAATTTACAACGTGGCATGTAAAGATATTGCAATAAAATTGATTTATTTTTCGCAATTGCCGAAAATTTACTGCCGTTCTCAGATCAAAACGAAATACATCGCCCTAAAAATGGAACGGCGATGCACAAAACAATCTCTGCTACTAATAAATCTCTGTGCCTCGTTGCGGGATAAGTAATTGTTTTTCCGCAGGCTACTGGGATCGAATTTTGCCCCGCTTCAAATATCGCTCCTGTACGAAATGTACGAATAATGTACGGCACGTCGAGCTCGAAATTAAAGATTTAAGATAGCATAATATTCAAATTTTAGCGACTAGTTGTTTTAGCTGCTGTTAGCCCAGTTATCGCGTCATTCGGACACATGCATCACAGACCAACGAAAACTCTGCAACTAAAACATGCAGGTTGACGACTTGTGTATAGGGTGTGCTGATTTATCGAAATTTATTAGAAAGCTTAAATTAAATGCTAGCTTCGAGTTCAAAACTTAAGTTCTTGAAGAAGGGTAGAGCAAAATATCAAATGTGCGACATATTTGTAATGGAAATTTTATTTTATTTTTAATATAGGGGTGTCCCATATATAAATTTTTTTATTCCTTCGATTACAATTAAACTATTAGTTTTAAAATTATTATATTCATACCACAAAAAATCTAGGAAGAGACGAAACTGTAATAAAAGGATGAAAAGACTGCCATTAGAAGAAGAATACACACTTTTTACTTTTACCATTGACGAAAATGAATTTTCGTCACTAAAAAAACTCGAAACAGAAAATTACTTTTAATAAAGGAGGTCGAAATTATCTGCTGGCGTCGATGATATTTGAGAGCAGTTAGAGCGGAGATTGGAGTAAGTGCGTCGAACATGTGATAAAAATAGAAGAAAGAACGTGGGAAGCTGAACATGCTAACATGCTAAAAAGCACTGTATTATTTCTCTGGACTTCAATGACTATAGTTCATCTGACTACTTGAAAAATTCTTATTATAGTTTATCTCTTTTCATTCCAATTTACAAACTTTTTCTATTTCTCCTGCTCCGGTTGTTTATAAAAAAACTTGCTGAAGTTTCGCCAATCATCCTGCGGGCCTTTTCAGAGCTTAACTGAAACCGCCTCGAAGCTCGAAGCTTCAGCAGGATGATTTGGTTAAACGTCGGCAAGTTTGGTTTGTAAACAGCCGATGCAGGAGGAATTCAGAAGATTTGTGGAAGTTTCTTTGAAAAAAAATTTTTTTTTTCATTTAGTACTTCTATATATTTTTGTTCTCTCATCTCTATCAATATAATCATGTATAGCTGTTATTCTATATATCATCTACTACATCCAGTAACGCCTTTATCACTTCAACCTTGTTTAATGATGCCTGTCATTGGAAATTTACATTTAATGACTCTAACGTATTATCAAACGTAACTCGCGATTTTATAACTTTATTTCCTAAAAACGCGCCTTATAGTGGAAGATATAATAGAAGCAATTAATATTTTGTTACACTGCCATTTTTATCTTAGAGATATTACCATACCATATGAAGTCATTTAGTTACACTACAAATCGTACAGTGGATAAAAAAGTGGGCCTATATAGCGATTTAATTTAAAAAAAAAATTATATTAACATTGGAACAACTCTGATGAAGAAAAGCTGTAAATGTTGAAATTTATTATATTATGACAAAACTATATGGTGCTACGTAGTTACTGCACTATATTATATCCAAATTAAAGACAGTGTGCTTCATTTTAATTTTAAAAATGGGTCTATGGCCACGGAAAACAGTGCACATTTAATAATAAAAGCATTTTGCATTTAAATTTTTTGCGTAAATCGAATATCTTTTCAGATAAGGAGATGTAGGCTCTGCTGTGAAATACCTTGTACATATATAGAGTGCATTAAGCTGTCCCATGCAAGAATGTCGATCCACCCGAATAACAATAACGACCATAATATATAATAAAATGAACACTTTGGGTTTATTTTCTGGCATGAGCTATGGGTTCGATGCCGATCAGGGTCTTCTTTTGGAAAAGCCGTACCATATGGGTATTAAAGGCCCGGCTTCTTTTGGATTCAATCGCATTTATACTGCAGAACTCCAGTGAGTTGTGGTCAGGGGTACCGGATCGGCGGACCTAGGATTTGAGTGGGGCCTTCCACTAGGTTCCTGTGTATCCACAACTATATTTAATTGTTAATTCCATATACTTACGCCGATAATAGGAACGTATTAATAAACGCACAAAACATGATGATGAAAAAATGCCAAGAAAATAGAAGAAAAGAGAGAAAAGGATGTGGTGCAGGTTTTCCAGAAAAACACAGTTGTGACTCCAGTTTGCTACTTCGTATTTAGGTGCGTCCAATCACTCTTGGATAGTAAGTTGACATAAAATCAACAAATTGAGTATAGTCCTTGTTGTTTCGAAATATAAGAGGCGCGTCTGTGAAAATCTATAGAACTAATGGTCTTCTACACTGAGGATGAACGTACGGTAGTTAATCGAGTTTTTTATTCACTTTTAGTAAATGCGTCAAATTTTTAATACAGCTCAGGTGCTCATAATGACGGTTCACTAAACAGTAATCCGTCGGTTACAATAATCCCCTTTATGTTGGACCAAAACTATATATTCTTGCAGTGCAATGAGAATGATAATCTTAAAGTTTAAAAATAATGTCAAAAGTGTTCTTATTCAAAATTTGTATCTTAGCGATTTAAATATAAACATAAATCTTCACTCAATTACGTTAAGTTTTAGTATATTCTGTGTAGCAAATGCATACATATATGTATGTATTTTATAGCTGCAATAAATATACAGGGTGACCGGCTTATCTCGAAATCTACGGGGGTTACAAAAAAAAATTAACTAAAAAAAGTTGTTTCTATTAAAGTTACCTTCATTTTTCCTTATTTCCCTAATCGTCACTTTTTTATATATAGGGTGGCAAAACAAAGTTACATTTTTTTAAATAGAACATTCTATATTTTATTGCATTTTTTAATAGTCCTCTCAAAGACAAATTCAACGATATTCAATGAGTATGGATTTGTGATGCACCGTTACGAAGTTATTAGCGATCATCTTCAGAATTAGGGTTATGTTTAAATCATTGTTGCGTTGTTTATTAACTTTTTAAACTTTTTTCCATCTATTATTTTTACGAGAATAATGCTTCTTTAGGCAACAATCAAAAAACAATTTTCTGACTTACCGTTAAATAATAATAATAATACGTAAATTCTTTTACATTCACAATTTAAGAATCTTGTAAATAAAACACAAAATTGATGATATTATTAATTTTTTACTATTTGACATAATCATCTTAGTAGCTTTGAAAAGAATAGTAGTCCTCTGTTGTGGTAATATTGCTGAGTTTTTGACAGGTATCAGTATATTATATTATTATAATATTTTAAGATATAGAGCCAAACTTCCCCATAGGCGATTGCTAGGAAAAAAAAGGCCAAAAGGTACCAGCAGTTTCGAACAAATGGCAGTGTTTTAGTGAATATAGGAGCCGAACGGTTTTGGATGAAAATATGCAGCTAGATATTTTTCTGCATTTTGAAAATATGCTATACAGACCTTCACCCACCTTACCGCGTTAGATGTAAGACGAACCATTCAAACATAAAAAATGAACCGTTCTTGCAATTTAATGCAATTTTTTGTTTTATTCGCAAAAAACCTACAAACGTTTGTTTACGAGAGAAAAATAAACCGTGAATGTTTTCAGCCCCCGAGTTAAATCCGCCCCGCTGCGGGAACATTCACTCTTAAAATTTCAAATGTATAGAAACGCAAAATCTATAACAAATATTTCTACAAATTTTATCGTCAGCGAACGCTTTTTGTAAAAAAAAATACCCTATTACTCGTTAACAGAAAGAATGCGCATGAATTGGAGCCATTTTATTACAAAAGAATTGCATATGTTGTATAAATTTATGTTTTATTACGCGGACGTCAGTTAATGTGAAATTGATAAATTGATAAATTGATTTAGTGTTAAAAACATTTCCGTAGAAAATTGTTGAATTTCATAAAATGGCATAGGCAGTCGTCAATGCAATTATTTAGTCGGAAAATAATTATACGTTCGAAACGAGCGGTTCTAAATTTAACGTTAAAGAATGCCTTACCGAAATTGTTTTTGTCGGTGAATAAATTTCGTATAATTTTATTTTCGCGAATAACTCTAATTCAAGCGACGCGTAGATTGTCATACAGTTAAAAGCGAGGGTATTATTCTCTTGAAAATTTTAATATTCAGCACAACATGTTGTGTACCTACGTCAAAAAGGTGGATATTAAATTTCTATTTCACTCCAGAGGGGAGAATATCAATTAAGGCACACGTGTGAATCCCACATTACCTGTTTCAGATAGTTTCCTGCTACCGTGTCGTGTTTATAATCGATAAGGAAACGCCATTAGCATAAGCCCAACATATTTATTGTAAATCCCGAAAATTCCTGCTTTTTGGCAACCAAATGCTTAGTAGAAGAAATAATTTTGTTCTTTTCTTTTTCTTGACGGTTTATTGATATCTCTGATTACATTGTGTGTTTTAATTCTCCTTTGGGCGATTTTTCTTTTTAATGGAGAAAGTGTTCCAGGATAATAAAAGACAAAATATGTGGGTGTTTTTTTTCGACGTATAGAACTTGCAATAAAACAACGATGGAATATTCGATTGACATGAATTTTATTTATAATAATAATCTTGTGGCATTACATTTTAAAATATGATTTCTGGCATATGACTGCCACGGCTGGCGCGGTTGTAGTCCAATCTAGACGTCCAATTTTCGATGACTTTTTCCAACATTTGTGGCCGTATATCGGCAATAACACGGCGAATGTTGTCTTCCAAATGGTCAAGCGTTTGTGGATTATCCGCATAGACCAATGACTTTACATAGCCCCACAGAAAGCAGTCTAGCGGTGTTAAATCACAAGATCTTGGAGACCAATTCACAAGTCCAGAACGTGAAATTAGGCGGTTACCAAACGTGTCTTTTAATAAATAGATTGTGGCACGAGCTGTGTGACATGTTGCGCCGTCTTGTTGAAATGAAAGGAATGAAAGAGTTAGTAATTATAGCTCTATCACCATTGACTGTAACGTTCTGGCCATCATTGTTTTTGAAGAAGTACGGACCAATTCCACCAGCCCATAAAGCGCACCAAACAGTCAGTTTTTCTGGATGTAACGGTGTTTCGACATACACTTGAGGATTAGCTTCGCTGCAAATGCGGCAGTTTTGTTTGTTGACGTAGTCATTCAACCAGAAGTGCGCTACACCGCTAAACAAAATTCGCTTATGAAAATCGGGAACAACCGCAATCTCGTTTTGGGCCCATTCGACGAATCTACGCCTTACTTGATGATCGTTTGGCTTCAATTCTTGCACGAGTTGGATTTTGTAATCACGTAAACCAAGATCTTTCCGCAAAATCTTCCATAAAGTGGATGGACACAGACCCAATTCCTGTGCTCCATGGCGGATGGACTCATTCGGGTCTTCCTTAATGCTACGCTCTACAGCAGCAATAGCTTCTTCTGTATGCACCTTACGGCGCCTCTGGGGATGCGAGTTATCAATAAGAGTAAACGTGGTGCGGAAACGTTGCATGGTTAATCGAATTAACTGCTCTGATGGACGATTTTGTCGACGATAAAATGGACGTAGTACGCGATACGTATTCCGCACAGAACCATTATATTCGAAATAAAATTGCACTATTTGCAAGCGTTGTTTAGGCGTGAGTCCATTCATGATGAATTGCCAAACCAAGCTGAGAATAAATCACTTGACAGCTGGTAAATCGGTCGCCATCTTAAACAGTAATGCCAACTTAAAGTTCTATACATCGAAAAAAAAAACACCCTATACTTAGTTAAAACTGCTTTCTAAATCAAAGCCTCCTAAAGTAAACTCGGTTGGATATTAAAAAAATTGGATAATTAATGAAATGGTACGTGAATTGCATACCTTTTGTTAACGGTTCGATTTTATTTATTTATTTTGTTGCATAGATCTCTCAAAACGCATTAAAACCTTATATTGCTTGTTGTATCAAAACGAAGTCGTGGCCAGTTGGGATTACTTTTTAATGTCAAATAATAAAAGGACAATTAGGGATTTCTTGAAGAATAAATTATCAACGAATTCTTAATCAAGACTGCATGGACTAAAAAATAGACAAGACCTTATTCTACTTTCGCTTTCACCAAATTCGGGAGTAAGCATGAATTTGGGTTTAAAGACTTTTTTTTTCCACAGATAAATTTAGCATGGTTACTGTCTGGACAGATTTAAAATATAAATTAGCGAGTGAATGTCACAGTCAAATGTTCGCTTTTTCAAGCGAACTTGCGTCAAAGAAAATAATATGCCGACGTTAATCCATTTTTATATCTTTGTTATTTACAGTATTAAATCAGAATTAAAAATCCTTTTTATTTAAAAAAATATAGCTTTGGAATAACAATACCTAATTTTAAGCACAAGCAACAAGCACAAAGTTTTAGTTCGTTTTTAACAGATATTTTTAAAGAAATCTCATAATCAATTATATCTCAACACCCTGTATTAAAACATGATGGAAATGTGTATGGTTGGGTTCAAACAACTCTTGAATAATTGCCAACTTATTCTTTAAAAAATCCCTAATAGTGCTTCTTGCTTCCTGGCTTTTTATTAAATAGTATTAAATATTCAAAACAAGGTTTCAGTGCATTTTTGGGAGATCTATCCAACAAACATATCAAAGTCGAATATATTTTTTACATTACGTGTGGCTCATATGCCACAAAATTCATTTGTCTCCATATCAACTTACAAACTTTGGACGATGACCACATTTCCGGGACGGAGTAGTAAAACGGAACAATGATTTTAACTTTAAACATCCGTTAAGAACGTTTCAGATCTGCGGAGTTATGACGCCACCACATATGACGAATATTGTGAAACTAAGTAAGTCACTGCGAACTAACACTCTTGTGGTTCAAAAATTTACCAATTTAAGTATTTTCTAATTTTGCTTAAATTTATATAAATTATTCAACTTTTTACATTTTTTAACGAATTTAGCTCTGTCACGATTGGAAAAACATTTACATTTTCAATAGAACAAATTAAAAAAGGGTTACTACAGAAGTGAAATATTTCTGGTCACGTAATCATGGTGATTAGACAGACAATATTGGTAGTGGTGATGTTAATCAAGACAATTTTTATAATGATTTATGGTTGACTGATTCACGCGGATACAGAAATGGTGTATAAAAGAATTTTGAATTGCTTCTTTACGTATTTGACTTCCATCTATATCGCCTTTATTCACCAATTTACGGATTTTTTAAACGGAAATAAAAAAAGCCATTTTTTATACACTTAGAAAAACATCTATTAATTTTATAGCATTCCTATTACTAAATTATATTTTTACAAAATTTTACAAAAAAATCTGTTTAATGATGTGATTAATAAAGAGTTAGTTTTTTTTTACCAAAATGCCCAGATTTTTATTTTTGAAGCTCACTAGTTAAAAAATACACTAAAATAACGTTCCATCTATTTTATTGAAAAATTCTTCAATATAATATTATATTATAGCGATGGGCTTTCCGACACCATGTAAAAGTGACGTCACAGTATCGATCGATAGGCTTACGGCATTTCAAACGTGTACAACTTTTCAATAAAACACACGTAATTCAATATCGAGACAACTGGGAATTTTATTAAATTATTTATTGATCTTTCAAAAACGTTAATTTTTTTATGGCTTTTTTTTCGAGTTTTAAATAGTTCGGCTAATGTGGTTAACAGGAGTGGATCTTTGAGTATTCTAAAAATTTTAATTATTTTATTACGGATATCGATTCTTTACCGAAAATTAGGGTGATTATTTAGTTATATAGTCTTTCCCTAACATTTTTTCTTGAAAAGATTGAATGTGGATTAACTGCAGAATAAATTTGATAAAGGAAAATTGAAAAAAAAATGAAAAAAACAAATTCCTCTATATTTTACATGAGAAATCCTTAAAAGGAAATAACAAAAGCCCTTTTTAATACTCCTACATAACTTAATGTTGGTTTTATTACTAATAATAATAATTAATATTTCTCATCTCAAAATCATAAAAAAATCTGAAAAATAACGAAAGAGGTCTTTTTTCATTTTCTCTTTTCCGTACGAATAATATAGTTTCTTTGTTACGAGCCTCAATGGCACTGAAATGTTCATAATTAATTAAAATAAATTATTTACGATGCCGCGTACTTTTTAATGTTTCATGGTTAAGGAAATGGTATAATTAAGTGAAAAAGGAATCGGGTCATCCAAATTTGATTTTCCGCAAAACCCTCTGCGAACGCCGAAATATGCTTTTCATTTACACCCTCGTTTTAATTTTAAAATATAATTGAAAACTTCACTTCCGAACTTTTTGATGAATTTAATTCTATTTAATTAGAGTCAGCAGTGGGCAAGCTGGGGGCCAGATTCGTCGGGCGTTTTTGTTTGAATTTTCGGCAGAATTTACGAGCCCCGTTTTTATTAAAACCTGGTTTTGCATGGAAAACCATTTCGTTACCCCGATAAGTGTTTATCTGTATACGTTGTAGTTTTCCTTGTAAATCTTGTTTATCGCAACCCCATTTTCCGGATTGGTGTGCGTTCGAATCGTTTTATGAAGTTGATATTAATGATTACACCAGAAACGAAATTCACGAATTTCCATCTATTCATTCTCTCAGATAATGGGTTAAATATACGTAACACAAGAAAATTCAACAGAACTATAAACAAATCAAATACTGATCTCAAATCTTATAAACTACATAGAAACTCATCCATATTCATTAATTACCAGAAATCGCAACATATTTAAATAGATGATCCTGAATTTTATTTGCGATCTGTAACTGATTTTTATTAATTTTTGCTCTTTGTAGATGTCTCTAACAGGCCATTATTAATCTACCCAAAAATGATATTTGAGGTCCATATTTGATAGTTTTATAGGGAAACATGTCACCCTTGTTTTAAAGAACACATTATAAGCAAAATAAATTTTAAATTTGATATTACAGGAAGTAAAAACAACATGACTTCACAAAATAAGAAATAACTTCAAAGGACTTTTCTGTTGCAGTCTCAACAATTTGAATCATGTCTGATCTCGTCCTGATTTTGCAATAATCTAGTAGTATATTATGGAACAAGTGCGGTAAACGGCATTTTACTCACGAGTTTATTTGACAGAGCGGAGCGAGTTTTTAAAAAACGAGTGAGTTAAAAAGTTTACAGAACGTGTTGCATACTATGCTTTTTTTACGACCGTTAGTTTTTAGGTATATTTTCGCAAAACAACACAAATACATTCACTGACATTACGTGACAGAATTGACAAACGTCAAAATTCAAAGCGTGGGTAAATATCTCTGAAAACATCCGTGCGGTAAAATTCCGGAAATGGCCGAAGTGGCTCGGATTCGTGGGAAACGAAACTGACTTGGTAAAGTGTCAGTGAATATATTCGTGTTGTCTTGCGAAAATGTACCCAAAAACTAACGGTCGTAGAAAAAGTATAGTATGCAACACGTTCGGTAAACTTTTTAACTCACTCGTTTATTAAAAACTCGCTCCGCTCGTGTCAAATAAACTTGTGAGTCAAATGCCGTTTACCGCACTTGTTGCATAATATACTATTTCCATTCTATTCTGTTTTTCCATTCTATTCTGCGGCCAAAATGTTGGAGATGTGTTGTCTGACGAATTGGAACTGACAATTGATAATAGACTAAAATCTACTAATTATGTAACGATTTGAATAAGACGAGATGTTCGGTCCTTAAATCATTTTATTCACACCTTCTAACCAGAACTAATTAAATTACAAATGATTCGCTAATTATATCACTTTTATTAGTGCGATAAAGTGCAGGGGACTTTTCTTGGTTTTGTGCTAAACGATTTTGAAAACAGGGTGTCTCACAAACTTAAAGAGCTTTGTTGGCATGATATGCTTTATTTAGCACGAGCGGAGCGAGTATTTCATAAACGAGTCACTTACAAAGTTTACCAAACGTGTTGCATACTCTTTCTGTGACCTTTAGTTTTTTTATCACATTTTTTGCACAACAACACGAATACATTCACTGACATTGATAAACGTCAAAATTCAGAGCGTGGAAAATATCTCTGTCTTCGAAAACATCCGATTGCTCGCAAATCCGTGCAGTAAAATCCCGGAAATGGCCGAAAGAAATTCAGTGAATTCAGTATATGTACCACATTATCAATTTTTTTATGAAAAACTTGTATTGGCTTAATTTCATGTCTGTTATTATTATCAAATTATGTATTTGAAACAACGGCTATTTCTAAAAATAATAATTATGATTTCAAATAATTAATTTCAGAACCTTCAAGAATTACGGAGGCTGGATACTCTTTAATTGATTTGGTATATTCTAATTTCCATGCTTTGGATTAGAGCACTAACCCTTTACTATCGCATCAACAAGAGTTAAATTAAATTGTGATAGAAGAACAAAATATATTTCATTTAAAATTATTCGCAATCAGCTTGGAGATATGCTCAACTTGGTGCCAAATCAAAAAGAAATAAAATGGATTCTATGATCATCAGATAATTAAGAAACTAGCAGAGTGAATGCTAGAAAAAGGCGAGCAGATTTTTTTTATTAAGTTCACGTGGCAGTTTAATTTTCATCATCATCTAGTATGTTAAGCTCTAATACTAATACTATACTAAGAAACCTGATTCCCACATGGGCAAGGGGAATTTTTGCGTTGCGTAGATGGGCGACGCCGCACGTGTGTGACTTTCGAGTGTTGCATGGTGCCATAACAAAAAACGTACCTGCTAAATGATTTAGACATGGTGCTTGGAGTTTTCCCTAACGGAACGTTAATTAATCGTCTGTAATTTCGCGGCAAAATTCCAATTAGAAGTTTCGCAATTAAAATTCTGTTGGATAAAATTGCGGGTTATGCCAAAGAAAACACTCCAGCGGCATAATAATACCCCCGAGGGGTTGGGGGTTGATACGAATTTCGCTCCGTTTTTAATATATATCCCACTATAGTGTTATTAAATTATTATTCCCATTCAAAACAACACGTCCCTGTTCTGAACCTAAATATTTGTCAGAAGTTGCCATCATTTTAAAGTATAAGTAAAAGAAAAATATTAATGATACAAAGTTAATTTCTTCTTTAATATTCTTTAACATATATCAACGCTCTGTTCAACACTTCTGCATCTTTTTAATTGCCCAATTAAATTGTGAAAGCTACCTTCTTTTTAAATGTATATTGGTACAACTGAAGACAAGAGTCTTTATGTACACACGGACAAGGCGTGCTTGAGATAAGCATCTACAATAGAGCAATACAAAATTTTTAAGGCGTTTATTTTGTTAAAATCTTGGGTATTGCTCCTGACGGGACCTGCAGCATCTAGAAAGCTCTGTTAACAGCATTATTTATAAGGAGTGTTTTTTTTTTATGTATAGAACTTTAAGTTTCAATAAAACAACGATGGATTATTCGATTGACATGAATTTTATTTATGCGAAAGATAATCTTGTGGCATTACATTTTAAATATGTTTTCTGGCATATGACCGCCACGGCTGGCGCGGTTGTAGTCCATTCTGGACGTCCAATTTTCGATGACTTTTTCCAACATTTGTGGCCGTATATCGGCAATAACACGGCGAATGTTGTCTTCCAAATGGTCAAGCGTTTGTGGCTTATCCGCATAGACCAATGACTTTACATAGCCCCACAGAAAGTAGTCTAGCGGTGTTAAATCACAAGATCTTGGAGGCCAATTCACAGGTCTAAAACGTGAAATTAGGCGGTCACCAAACGTGTCTTTCAATAAATCGATTGTGGTACGAGCTGTGTGACATGTTGCGCCGTCTTGTTGAAACCACATCTCCTGGACATCATGGTTATTCAATTCAGGAATGAAAGAGTTAGTAATCATAGCTCTATACCGATCACCATTGACTGTAATGTTCTGGCCATCATCGTTTTTGAAGAAGTACCGAGAAATGATTCCACCAGCCCATAAAGCGCACCAAACAGTCAGTTTTTCTGGATGTAACGGTGTTTCGACATACACTTGAGGATTAGCTGCTCTCCAAATCCAGCAGTTTTGTTTGTTGACGTAGTCATTCAACCAGAAGTGCGCTTCATCGCTAAACAAAATTCGCTTATGAAAATCGGGAACAACGGTAATCTCGTTTTGGTCCCATCAGACGAATCTACGCCTTACTTGATGATCGTTTGACGTCAATTCTTGCACGAGTTGGATTTTGTAAGCACGTAAACCAAGATCCTTCCGCAAAATCTTCCATAAAGTGGCCGTGACACAGATCAAATTCCTGTGCTTTATGGCGGATGGACTCATTCGGGTCTTCCTCAATGCTACGCTCTACAGCAGCTTCTTCTGTATGCACCGTACGGCGTCTCTGGGGATGCGAGTTATCAATAAGAGTAAACGTGGTGCGAAAACGTTCCATGGTTAGTCGAATTAACTGCTCTGATGGACGATTTTGTCGACAATAAAATTGACGTAGTGTGCGATACGTATCCCGCACAGAATCATTATTTTCGAAATAAAATTGCACTATTTGCAAGCGTTGTTCAGGCGTGAGTCTATTCATGATGAATTGCCAAACCAAACTGAGAATAAATCACTTGATTCTATATATTCTATATATCGAAAAAAAACACCCATTACAATTACGATCGTGAATCCAGTGGAATTTCTATATTTTTGATCCTTGAGCCATCGTCTGGAATACATTAATCAGTTTTATAGCCATATTTTAGAGGACCTTTTGATCTAGAAAAGGAAGGACTAACATCCATTCCCTCTTTGCAGTATAAATTTGAATTAAACTGCCATATTTCTCGATTCTTTCGTTTACCCCTGCATTTTTTGTTTTTCTTTTTCGTAATGAAACCTTTGTCAATGAAATACGGTATTCATTTGTAATATTCATTTATTCTGCTACAGTTAATTTAAGCCTCCGATCTCTTTACACACTTCAACAGTAGTCGACCATGAAATACATGTCTTAATGAAATAACTGGGTATCGGACTAGATTGCAGGATCCTTTTCATCAGCCGCGTAGGGTTTTGTCTCCTCTACTGTCCCTGATATTTCCCCAGACGACAGTTTTCTAGAAAATGAGATAGACGCGCGAACAAAGTGTATTAGCTCAGGCTGGATACGGGTATGCCGGTAAGGTTTATTTGATGTTCGAGACTCAGCGATATTGTTACGGGACATACTAGTTCGGACCAGGAGTTGTAAAATTTATTTCCACTCACCGAGAGCGGATGCGAAGAAATTGCGCCTAAAAAAAAGTATTATGTTGATTATTAGTCATTATTTATTTTTTACAGTAAAAACTATGAAATGAGATTCTCAAGTAGTCTAAATAATTTATCCTATAGGTACTATACGAATCAAACGAGTAGATACAATAGAGGGGAGAAAGATGGAGGTTGTAAACTAATTATAGACTTATCATATATAGGCTAGCTGCCTGAAACTGAGTAGTTAAAATTACAAATTTTGTATTTGTTTATAAGAGGCTTAGCAGGATAAGAAAAACTTTTTTTTTATTCCCTTCTATACAATACCTAATTATACACCGATCTAGCTTACGGAAAGTGTCATTATACAACGTCAGTTTCGTTTTCAAAAGATCCGAGTCAGTTCGGACATTTCCGGGACATTACCGTACAGTTTTGGGAACAATCGGGTGTTTTCGGAGATTTTACCACACGGCTCGAATTTTGACGTTTGTCAATTCTGACGGTCAAGTAAGTGAATATATTCCTGTTGTTTTGCAAAAATGTACTCAAAAACTAATACATGTAATATATCACATAATTTAAATACTACGTGCTATAAGCTACAATTAAAATGTAGCTGGTTAGTCGGTAAGTAAAGTGAAATTTATAATTTAAGTTTCCCACAGAAATTTTACACAGCGTTCCCATGAACTTTAGTGGTTTTTACAGTTTTTATGTCAATATCTTGCTAAGAGCAATTGTACGATTTTCAAATATGCATCAGTACAAACAAAACAAAATTGAAGGTTAGGACCTGCTTTTTCTTGCTTATGCGATCTTAAAAATTTAATTCTCTTAAAATCCTTGTATGATTTTTCTTCCAATTACAGCCTTTTCCTTTAAATAAACTAGTTATTGATCAATTGTAAAAGTAAATAAACAACACAACGTTTTAAACTTGTGTTTATTCCGTTGTTGATATGACATCCAATAATACATGTCTCTCTGTCTAATCTAAACAGTTAAAAAGAGGCAATAGAAGAACCGATCGAAACGATATACAAATAGGCTTAATGGCAACTAGTAAATATTTTGTATGAATAGTACTAAATATGGTAATCTGATAATCTTTTATTATTTTTAATTTGTTAAATTGTGATTTTTTCGTGACCGTCGTAGAAAAAGGAAAGTATGCAACACGTTTGGTAAACTCTTTACCACACACTATAATATACTATAATATATATATATATATATATATATATATATATATATATATATATATATATATATATATATATATATATATATATATATATATATATATATATATATATATATATATATATATATATATATATAACAAATTTTAGTTAATTGGAGTATCGGTCCTGATGAGGGCTCAAATAAAAGGTTTTTGTGCTACACCAAGCTTTCGAAAATGTTTATTTTCTTCTTCAGGGGCTACAATATGAAAGCGGCTCTTAGTTATTTAATACTAAAGTCTTCTAGTTAAAGTACTTACTGCTACAGTGCCATTATAGGCCAACACCAAACTCATCCGGATAACAGAAAGAATCAAATACGACCGTTAATTATTATAACCGAGGGCAGCCATCTAGACGAAATTGTTATTACATTTTATTTAAACGAATTTTACTTCAAACGCAAAACGCAAATGATGGAAAGGTTTTATTCGTATGACTACCGCCAGCCGTCCAGTTTTTTTCCTTTCTTTTTTTTCCCTTTTGTTACCTCCTTTTTGCTTACAAGGCACCTAATGTATAGAGGCTTGGGACTATTTTTCTAAATTATAATTACATTGTGACGACACTATTATCAGCAAACGCAATTCGATTGACGGTCGGTTGTAAAGTTAAGACATTAGAGTAGATCACACTGAGGCCATCAATGTCAGATCTTTTATTGACCGATTTCGGTTCCAAGAAGATCTCCACCATTTCCAAAGTTGCTCTTTTGTTGTAGTTGCTTTCTTTATGGAGAATTTTTGTTTCAACAAAGTTAACATCGTGATTCATTTGGTTAGAGTGTGTTGCTAATGAACAGGTGTTCTTATTGAGTCTGCAATCACTCTTGTGTGAAGAGCTAAGAACACCTGTTCATTAGCAACACACTCTAACCAAAAAATTTTTCTCCATAAAGAAAGCAACTACAACAAAAGAGCAACTTTGGAAATGGTGGAGATCTTCTTGGAACCGAAATCGGTCAATAAAAGATCTGACATTGATGGCCTCAGTGTGATCTACTCTAATGTCTTAACTTTACAACCGACCGTCAATCGAATTGCGTTTGCTGATAATAGTGTCGTCACAATGTAATTATAATTTAGAAAAATAGTCCCAAGCCTCTATACATTAGGTGCCTTGTAAGCAAAAAGGAGGTAACAAAAGGGAAAAAAAAGAAAGGAAAAAAACTGGACGGCTGGCGGTAGTCATACGAATAAAACCTTTCCATCATTTGCGTTTTGCGTTTGAAGTAAAATTCGTTTAAATAAAATGTAATAACAATTTCGTCTAGATGGCTGCCCTCGGTTATAATAATTAACGGTCGTATTTGATTCTTTCTGTTATCCGGATGAGTTTGGTGTTGGCCTATAATGGCACTGTAGCAGTAAGTACTTTAACTAGAAGACTTTAGTATTAAATAACTAAGAGCCGCTTTCATATTGTAGCCCCTGAAGAAGAAAATAAACATTTTCGAAAGCTTGGTGTAGCACAAAAGCCTTTTATTTGAGCCCTCATCAGGACCGATACCCCAATTAACTAAAATTTGTTGTTCAACTAGCCGGTCACGACTACCGTTTTGTGTATTTTACAGGAATGGGGTTTTTCCAATCAATAAAAGCTCGATATGGAAACGAAGCAGTTTCACTGCTCAAACAATGGGCCAGGCTCGGCAGCAAACTATCATCATTTGGAAACAGGAAGATATTCTTACTCAAATGCAGACAGACAGGGATCATACCAAGACACATTACAGACGGGACCAGAAACTTGGGCATGCTTTTGGATTTGACCGATGGACATATGGGGGACCGCATTCGGGATTTCAATACCAGGTTGAATAACAAATTAATTAATTTAGAAATATCACTCACTATTTCAACTATCAATCGTATAGAAAAATCACTGAAACAAGTAAGAGAGAAAGTTTTGACATTGATTCCGGGTGATGTTGTTGACGAATTTGGTAAAAGACAACAAGGGTCATGTGATAAAAAATTCAAAACCATCAAAAAAAAGAACATAAACAAATTTCAAAACTTGAAGTCGCAACAGCATCACTTAACAATCAAAATACAAGATAATTGGGTTAAGAATATTTCAGAGGTTGAGGTCCCGGATGATGTCTTGAGGTTTCTCTCTTTAGGTTCGAAATTTTCCGTGCCACCAAGATGCAATGAAATCTCAGTCAAACGTTTAATTGCTGATGTAGAAACTATAATTAAAGTTGTACCAGAGAACGCAAAAAATACTGTAAGAGCTAAGTTTACTAATGTATTGACTAATTTTTTAAAACAACCGGCAAAGCGTAGCTATATAGACATTTTGTTAAAAAGGACAAAAAAATTTTTTAAGGATCACGCTGAGTTGGTCGTTTCTAGGGCCGATAAAGGGAATGTGACAGTTATTATGTCTAAAGATACATACATTCAAAAATCAAACGAAATTCTGATGGATCGGACCTATTACGAGCGTCTCAGATGCGATCCTACATCTACTTACCAACAAAAAGCTAACAAACTTGTCAAATCATTAAAAGATCAAAAACAATTAACAAATGAGGTAGCCAAAACTTTAAATATATATAATCAAACTTGTCCTAAATTTTACGGCTTACCCAAAATACATAAACCCCAATTCTCCTTAAGACCGATAATTTCATCAATTAATGCTCCGAACAGTAAACTGGCTTCATTGTTGACTCAGGTTTTAACCAAAGCATATAATAAGAATAATGATTATTACACAGGTGATTCATTTGAGTTTTCTTCATTTATCAATGACAAACAATTACCTAATAAGTATGTTCTTGTGAGCTTGGATGTCGTCTCTTTATTTAGTAATATTCCATATAATTTGGTAGAAAAAAGTATAAAAAAACATTGGAACAGAATTAGAAACCACACTGATTTGTCACAAATTAGTTTCCTAAAGATACTTCAGTTTCTCTTTGATACAACGTATTTTAGATTTAACAATGAATTTTACAAACAAAAATTAGGTACACCGATGGGTGCCATCATTTCTCCAATATTAGCTCAATACGTTATGGATGACCTACTTGAGGTGTGCGTAGATAAGCTGTCGTTTCAGTTACCATTTCTGAAAAAATATGTGGATGATATAATTACTTCCATACCTGAAAGTTGCGTGAGGGAAACTCTCACAGTGTTTAACAGCTATGATGCACACATACAATTTACAGTAGAGGAGGAAATTGATAAAAGCGTACCATTTCTGGACACTAAAGTGATCCGGAACAACGATAACAAAATTATATTAGATTGGTACATAAAACCGACCAGTTCGGGGAGATATATGAATTTCCACTCTTACCATACAACGAAAACAAAAATAAATTTGGTCATAGCATTAAAGACACGAATCGAGAGGATTTCTCACCCATCACTAAGACAAAAAAATCTTAATAAGCTTTACGACATGCTGATTAACAACTCATACCCAAGTAGGTTGACTAAAAAATTGTTATATAGCACGACCCCACTAAGAGCTCCAAACCCGCGGAACACTGTCGTCCACTCAGATAGCCCAGAAATGGACGATCAGAGATGTTTTTATTTTTCATTGCCATACATTAAAGAATTAACGACCACACTCACAAAAATTCTGAGAGCACAAACAAATATTAAGATAGCATATAAACAAACAAAAACATTGGGGAGTGTCTTTAGCAAACTAAAAGATAAGGATGAGGTACAAAAGAATTCAGAAGTAATTTATAGCATCCCCTGTAATCAGTGTGATCAGGTATACATAGGACAGACATCGCGAGTACTTAAAGATAGAATAACGTCACACAAGAGTGATTGCAGACTCAATAAGAACACCTGTTCATTAGCAACACACTCTAACCAAATGAATCACGATGTTAACTTTGTTGAAACAAAAATTCTCCATAAAGAAAGCAACTACAACAAAAGAGCAACTTTGGAAATGGTGGAGATCTTCTTGGAACCGAAATCGGTCAATAAAAGATCTGACATTGATGGCCTCAGTGTGATCTACTCTAATGTCTTAACTTTACAACCGACCGTCAATCGAATTGCGTTTGCTGATAATAGTGTCGTCACAATGTAATTATAATTTAGAAAAATAGTCCCAAGCCTCTATACATTAGGTGCCTTGTAAGCAAAAAGGAGGTAACAAAAGGGAAAAAAAAGAAAGGAAAAAAACTGGACGGCTGGCGGTAGTCATACGAATAAAACCTTTCCATCATTTGCGTTTTGCCTTTGAAGTAAAATTCGTTTAAATAAAATGTAATAACAATTTCGTCTAGATGGCTGCCCTCGGTTATAATAATTAACGGTCGTATTTGATTCTTTCTGTTATCCGGATGAGTTTGGTGTTGGCCTATAATGGCACTGTAGCAGTAAGTACTTTAACTAGAAGACTTTAGTATTAAATAACTAAGAGCCGCTTTCATATTGTAGCCCCTGAAGAAGAAAATAAACATTTTCGAAAGCTTGGTGTAGCACAAAAGCCTTTTATTTGAGCCCTCATCAGGACCGATACCCCAATTAACTAAAATTTGTTGTTCAACTAGCCGGTCACGACTACCGTTTTGTGTATATATATATATATATATATATATATATATATATATATATATATATATATATATATATATATATATATATATATATATATATATATGTATATATATATATATACATATATATATAGTGTTCGAAGTGTTTTCGGAGCGCGAGCATTGAAGATGCCAAGTGAGATTTTGGCGAAACATCTGCAGGATTCCAGTCGGATGCAAGATTTGCAGGATTCCAGTCGGATGCAGGATTCCAGTCGGAGTTCAACGAGCGAACGGATGATATCCCGGAATATAGTGTCATCATATATATATACATATATATATATATATATATATATATATATATATATATATATATATATATATATATATATATATATATATATATATATATATATATATATATATATATATATATACTATTTTCTACTCCCTTCTGTCAAATACCTAATTATACACGGATCTATCGTGCGGAAATAGTCATTTCACAACGTCAGTTTCGTTTCCTACAGATCCGAGTCACTTCGGACATTTCCGGAATATTTCCTCACGGGTTCGGTAACAATCGGATGTTTTGGGTTATTTTATGGCACTGCTTGAATTTTGACGTTTGTCTATTCTGACAGTCATGTCAGTGAATGTATTTGTGTTGTTTTGCAAAAAATGTAATAAAAGAACTAAAGGTCGTTGAAAGAGTATAGTATGCAACACGTTTGGTAAACTTTGTAAGTCACTCGTTTACTAAATACTCGCTCCGCTCGTGCTAAATAAAACATATCATGCCAACAAAGCTCTTTAAGTTTGTGAGACACCCTGTTTTCGAAATTGTATTTCATAAAACCGAGAAAAGTCCATTGCACATTATCGCACTAATAAAAGTGAGATAATTAGCGAATCACTTGTAATTTAGTTAGTTTTGGTTAGAAGGTGTGAATAAAATGATTTAAGTATCGAACATCTCTTCTTATTCAAATCGTTACATAATTAGAAGATTTTAGTCTATTATCAATTGTCAGTTCAATTCGTCAAACAACACATCTCCAACATTTTGGCCGCAGAATAGAATGGAAAAACAGAATAGAATGGAAAAAGTTTTTAACGCATTGAGGGCTCATAAATTTCAATAAATCATCACATACTCATTTGCGTTAACTATGTCCTCAGATGATAACCACATCGAACTGATGCTAGCATGACTGGCAAGCTCTTCAGAATTCCTTCCATCTCCGACGTCGGACGTAATCTCAGTCAAGAAATACCCCCTGAAATCCGTTAGGGATAAATGATTTTACTAGTGAACACGCTGATATAAAACAAAAAATTATTGATTCATTTTTTAATAATCACCAACGCTGGAGTGCAACATTTACAAAAAAATTTAGTTCACTTTTTGTATATGCAATCACAAATTCTACTCTTCATAACATTTTATAAAAATATAATGCTTTTATTGTATACAGGATGATTCAAAAACCAAAAGTCAACACTTTTTACGATATCTTTAATATTTTTTACCAGATTACCATATCTAATATTGCTTTAACTAGATCAAAATTGTGAGGTTCAGTGCCCTCGCGGTGGGCATTTTAACGAGTGTGTTATTTACTCTCAACAATTCACTAAAAGAACAGTTTTTTAACTTTGTAGTTGTGTTCGACGGAAAAATAAAAATCATAAAAATTGACAAAACGAATTTTTATGAACATTTGTTTTATATATTTAAGACCCTGCTGTATTTTTTCTTTCTTTTTTGAATCACCATATATAAGAATCGTTCAAAACCAGCAAAATCAATTTAATTTTAACATTGTATTTGCGTTTCTGCAAATATGGTGCGCAGTTTCAACAATCAGATATCCATCTAAGAAACGCAGTATTCGGAAAACAATACCAAAAAATATATATTTGTATAAAAACAATGTTATGAGGATTGGAACTTATAAATGCAAGCAACTAGAATATCTTTTACAAATCTTCTAAACTAACAATTAATTTATCATTCCATTCATGCACCAAACTGAAATTTTCTGGGTAGTTTCCTTTACACGTAGATCCCGTTGTTTCGAGCAAAAAAAAAGATCCGTTCATTCAAGCAGTTCCTCTTTAATTCGACGGTTGAAAAGGCCATTGTTATAGTTTTTCGGGGGGAGTCCTAAAAACGAGACGGCATGGGGGAGGATATCGACCGTCCCCGAGTTCCGAAATAGTAGTAATAATTTCGTCAAGAGGCGCCAGACAGTCGGAGGCTGGGGTAAACCCCGTTGTTTACGGCAATCTAGAAAAGTGCATTTCCCGTGTGAGTAAACGATGTCGACTCAGTGGCGAACCATTCATATTTTAATAGACGAATAACGTCTAATGAAATATACCCCTAGGCGTTCTTAGGCTCGTGTACCGTTTTGAGACCGAAATTTCAGGTAAAAAAGAATCCATTTTATATAATTATTTGCTATGTGGCATCTAACTTTAGTGTGTGTCCATGGTAACACGTGATTGGAGGCACTAGAATCTGCACAACTAAATGATTGTTATACCGACCATATTAACCTTCAAAACTAAAATTATTTTGTTGTGAAAAACTGTGCTGGTTTTTTTTCAATTCATAACTTATAAATTTAAATTTCGCTATACCCTCGAAAAACTCAGTAAATGTTATTTTTTTCAAGGAATGATTTAGATTAAACCAAGGATTGACTCTTTTAATTTGTAATTGATATTTTCTAACCCCAAGAATCATATTTCCAAACTTGAGGCCTATGTGGCAATGGACAAAATAGTATAGAGTAATGCGGATGGTGTAGCGTGTGGTAGACGTAGTGGTTTAAAATATTATAGCTTAGTTCATCGAAAACCATCTAATAGAAATAAAGCGCTCAGAAAGTATGTCGATGGGTGCATAGGCATATAGACTTCATATGAGTAACAATCGTAAAAGTTTCTCTTCACTTATTATTACGTTTTTAACGTAATTTGTTATGAAATTAATATTATTTTCTTAACATGTTAAAAATGATAATAGTGATAAAATAATAATTAATATAAACATTCATTTTGGGAATAAAGGGCTCTATTATTATCATTAATTTTCAAAAGCTAATATATTACCTTATTTTTAATTGAAGCATGTTTTGTTCTGTTTGCACTCCTTTCAGTATTTTTAACAATCCGTATATTTCTAATTTCGATGTTGAAGAAATATACTACCTACTTTATTGATTAAAGCTTGAAAATTTAAATTAAGCATTAAACCTATGCAACTGATATTTGTTTTCTCCCATATATTTGATGCGTTTTATTTCGTTCTTTCCTATAAATACGCCACTGAGCCAAATTACCAAAACCTCATTATACATGTTTTTGGGTGGGCCGTTTATTTCGGGACACTACCCTTATCTCAGAAACTATATTAAATCTTTAATTTATATTAATTTTGTATGTACACCATGTTTCATTTTTCGTGTGCGAATATCAACTTTCCTATTGTAAATGGAACACCTGGTATATTACTTCATTTTTGATTTCTGTACAAAATTCTAGAAATATTTTGTGTATAATGTCCTATACCTAAGTCCGTTTTTGACATTTTTAATTTTTTATGCGAAAAATGATATTTGCAAGACTTAAAAAAGGAAAAATTTTAGGCATATACAACCTTATATAAAATGACCTTAATTTTTAATGTTAAATATGACAGGAATATCAAAATAGGTAGTTTCCATTTAATTTTTTTTGCAGTTTTTTTAATTTCATTTTTAATATTATTTTTTGCGTACCCTGTATTAATATGTATCGAAATTGCTTATGAAATCCGATTTTCGAGTCGTTTGTCTACAACAAAACTTACTCAAGTAAAAAAAAAAATTAAAAATGTCAAAAATGGTTAGACTTAGATACAGGATATTATGCACAAAATATGTCTACAATTTTATATAGAATTCAAAAATGACGTAATATACCAGGTGTTCCATTTATAATAAGAAAGTTGATACTCGCCCACGCAATATTAAAATAAATTGAAGGTTTGTAACACACCAATTAATTTTGTATTTAACTATTGCCTCCGTCCAATATAGTTTCTGAGATTAGATAGTTTCCCAAAGATTAACGGCCCACTCTATATATACATGTACCATGACCGTGTTTCTAGAAGGTTCGACCATTTATAACACGATCGCCAATTTTATTTTAGTATGGATATCCGAACGTACCTACTTATAACTAATGGTTTAATTAAAGTCACATGGCTCGCTTCTATTAAATACCATATGCTCTTGTTGTTCTTGGTAGAACATTGGGAACTATTCAGTCCTTTTGGTATGATCCTGAATCCTTTTTCTTGTTCCAGTTCGTACTAGAACTGGACTAGAACTGTCCACAAAGTTTGCGCAATAAAAAATGACAATTACTCTTCCAGAATCTGCGACTTCCCGTTCGGGATTTTCGGGATTATTAGAGCATTTTAAAAATGAGAAAGGGCTTATTTAAATTCGATTTTTTTAGGATTAGGTTTGTGTTTGGACTTTAGGGAAATATCTTTTTTTTGTTTAATAATAAATTATATTTAAAAAAAATTTGGTTACTATATATATGAAAATATGCATAATTTCTGAACCTCCCGAATAAATTGCCCAGCTATTTCTATGCAGTCGAGGATAGTTTGAGGAAAACGTTCCTGAACAAAACTCCTGTAAGTTGAAAGAAGTGCTGGGGGATTTGACCTGCAATCGATTGTTTCTTTTGTTCCTCCACATTCGGCAGTCTCAAGTTTTTAGAAATCTTTGCCCTGTTGAGTAGTTAATAACAATACGGACGGTTTTTTATAAGAATTTACTTGAGTTCCGCTACTGCTACCTACTTTTAACTGGAAGTCAACCTATATACAAATCATCCATCGGATATCGCCCCACATACAACGCTTTAGTGGGACGCCTCTGCTTTATTGTCGTAAGTGCCTTTAAAAGATTTTAATGTGTCGAATTTACCATTCTCCTTACTAGGCACAGGCATTTTATTATCATGTTTTATGTTTAGTTTTATTGCCAGTGCAGAGGGGCATTTTACGTTGGCAGAATGAATTTAATGCAATAAATAATAACGAATAGAGGCAAACGCTATTAATTGGCACGAGTTGCGAATTATTTTCCACCGGGAAAATGAATATTTCTTCTAATATTCTTCGTAGTATCCAATTATATAAACATGTCGGTGACTCTCTTAAGGCTCGTAAAATTCCGAGATGAAGAACTTTTGAAAATGCAAACTCCTATTTGGGGTCGGATTAGTCCCCGACGAATCGTTAAAAAGTTTCAAAATGTAGGCAAAAATGAATCTTTCAATGTTGAAATATGGAAATTATAAAACTACAGAGTTCGCCGGGAAAATGCAATCCTTTTTTAACCTTAATTATTTTTTGCAATTTTTTCATTGTTGTGTATAGAAACGACCACTCAATCCAATGAAGAGGATTTTAGTATTGGTCTCAAATGTATTTATACATTGAATATATTTGTTTCTTTATATGGTATAATAAAAAATTATGGAAAAAAAAAGTTTGTTTAGAATAAACAAATTTTCTCAAAATCAAAGTTTTTATCGTGATTATTAAGGTGTTGTAACTTTTTAAAGTTATATAGTTAATAAATCTTATTATTAATAATATGTTACTCATTTTGACTTGATTTTCAATGTATGATATCTTTGATTTCCCTAGTGATATGAAAATAGTCATTTCACATAAGTGCCCTATTTACTCGATCAATTGAGTTTCGATGCACATACTCACAGCCACACACTAATATTACAAATCGAGTTAACATCCACAAAAATCAATGGAATTTAGCTACGCGATATTAAAAAGAATTGATATATTTTCATAAACCGATTTATATGGTGCATGTAAAAATATACAATTGATGTGATAAATAAATTTGACCTAATGACAGCAATAAAAAGGGGTGCTACCTGTATTCATCAATTTACAGGGCTAAAATGACTACTTGAAAACTAAAATTAGCCTGTTTATAATTCTTGACTGAATGGAGCATTTAACGCTAGTGCTGCTTAAAATAAATGATTGTAGTTACTCTGGACTTCTGTGAAAAGAATAGAAGCGAGGGTAAAGAAATAAGAAGTAAAGAAAGATTTTGAATAAGACAAGGATGAGGACGAGGAGATAGACAGAAAAGGTGTTCCACCATGAATGGCTTTCTCGGGAAGTATTAGCACTATGGCTTGGCAAAAAAAGAATGCCAAAGGGGTCATTAGCGGTCTTATAATGTTTAGTAAATTTATTTTTTTTTATTTTTCAATCATTTTGCCCTATCTGCAAAAATAACGCCCTGTAAAACCGCATCTTGATATATATTTTTTCAAAACGAAGATATTCTAATAAAATATGCTAAAATAACGATTAAATTACTTTGATGTGGTAATACACCAAATACCACAACCTCAAAATGTGTGTTAATAATTAGGTAATAACTAAGATGTAAAGACAAAAAATAGTTTGAAGTAATACTTTAAACGTCAAACTATTAGGTCAGATTAGTTTATCAGTAAAATTAAGTTAGCGACGACTATCAGATGCATAATAAATATTATTGTTTAAACGGTAGAATATAGAATAAGGAACGAGACATAGCTTGTTTGATTTAAATAAAAAAAATATTATAGTACCTAGGTAAAATTTTGAACAAATTTTTTCCTCATTAAGACATGCTGCTAATATTTATTGAGATACAGCCGATGTAAAGGACAAGTATATGGAAATACAATTAAATTTTATTTTAAAGGAATTTTGTGGAATGTGTGGGTCGACATTTCTTTTAGTAAGTAAATAAGCATGTTGTCGGTATTTATTGAAATGTAGTAATAATGTGAAGGGACTTTTTTAAATCAAGACATGGATAAACGCTATTTCTAAATGTTTATTTTAATCTATCCAAATCCTAAAATCCTATACATTACATGGCGATCTTAAAATTTCTTTAAAATAATATCTAATTGTATTTCCATATTCCGTGCTCTTTACATTGAGAGTCATTCTTAGTGTATAAATAGCACGTGCTAAGTGTTCTACAAAGTCTGAACTTGCCTTTCAAAATTTTTGTCTAAAATGGGCATCAGATATCAGAAAATGGTCAAAAGCAATTACATGGCGGCTTGACAATATAATAACGATAAGAACATATCTTTCAATTCAATTTGCCTTGATTGACAATCATTACACTCAAAGGATGCTCTGCTCCGATTCTCCTCTGTCTCAATGCTTTGTGCATTAGCTGTAAATGATCAAAAACTAGTGCAGTCCGACCCTGCACAACATCCTTTTACATTGCGCAGTGGTAGCATGTTATTTTCCAGCTCTTCTCTAAACAGTGGGAAGGGGACGGGTATCTGGCAATAGCCAGATACTGAACAACTCTGTGGAAGATTGTTATGCAAAAAAACACTTCTAAGGATCTTGAATTATTAAAGAAAGATTTGAGGCTTAGTGGAAGAAAAAGGTCTATGATATTTGGAAGGTGGAATATACAAGGAGTAGCAACGAAACAAAAGGAAAAGGGACAATGAGCATATAAAGAATGTATGGCGGAAATGTATACAAGACTACCAGCAAAAAAATGAAAGAATACTAAAGATCAAGATGAATATATTTAGACAAACCAACAACAATAGTTGACAATTATACAATGAATCACAATCAAGCGACGTATTCGAGAAAGATTGAAGAAGATATCCTCTGAATAGCAGACTTTAACGGGTCATGTAGGAAATATGTTTTATTGCATTTAATAAGCGAAAAAAAGTTATCTGTGGAGGTAACGTAGATATTATTACTTAGGGAGCAGGTTTGGAATTGGAATTCAGTGGTAGAAAAATATCTTAACAGAAGTTCATCTTTCATTTTTTACCATAAAATGGCTAAATTGAATTTTATTAAACGAATTTGTGGTTTGTATAAAATGGTATATATCTTCTAAGGCATATATAATTTTCACATACCATGTTATACTGAATATTATCTTGAACTGAAGTTGATTTCACAATTGAAAATAACATTAATGAGTGCTTTATTAATGAAATCTTATTAATAATATTAATTATTCACTTTTGCATCGATTAATTTTTCGATTGATTAATTAAATTGGGTTGTATATTCGAACCTGAACAAAAAGGTATCCAATTTTCAAGAGTAGGACATCTTGTTATTAAAACAATTCGACTAACTGCTCTATATGAAGACAGTTTTGCCAGCGATTTTCTTAAAAAACTTTATCTTTATATTTTACAAAATCACACTCCCTTGAACCAAAGAAAAGCTTAAAAAAACTCTTCCCTACCACATCGATACCGCTGCACACTGGATTTATTATTTTAGCTAATAAGCTATTAATTTAGCACGGAAAATTGTCGGAGTTGTTTGTTCCGGTACATTTTGACTATTTCGTATACAGTTTAAACTTTGCCGACTAATTGCGGGTACATTTTAAACGGAGAACTATTTTAATAACGTACAATTTATATAGACAAAAGTTCGTTCTTGCCGGTAATATAAAGCAGTTCGATTGTTTAATCTGAATTAGCGAACCCAGTGCGGTGCTGTAACTATGTTGTGCACCGGTTTTAGTTTAACTTTTGGATAAGTCGGTGGATAAATTCGTGGAATTGAGTTCTCTAAAATGAGTTTCGCTTGAGCAGTCCGTTCGCATTGGAAAAATAAATAACTTTGTAGGGTAAATTAAAGAAGGGTGGCATTTTTTTTAATGCTTATTTATAATCATTTTGCATCGTAATTACGTAACGGCTGGTTTCTGAGGTTAATTTATTTGAACAGTTCAAAATGTTTAATTACTTAGATGTATCTATAATACAGATTATGAAAATAGAGTAGAGTAGCAACCATTATTTACAAAAACTTATAACTTATTACATACAAAGATCCAAATAAGTTTTCAAAGAAACTTGCGCAGGCTACTGTAATACTTTTTACAAAAACTTCTGGATTCTTCCTGCGTCGGTCTTCGCTGAGTCGATCTTTTTGACATTTCCATCCCTTTGGCTTCTTCAGAGCTTAACTGAAACTGGGTCTTATTTCACCCTGTACCTGCTTATATATTGTTTGAGGGGGCCGGAGCTAAATGAGGGACATAACCAGTTATCCGAGACGGTGACAATATATAAGCAGGTACAGAGTAAATTACGAGTCAGTTTCAGTCAAGCTCTGAAGAAGCCAACAGGATGATTGGCGAAACGTTAGCAAGTTCGACTCAGCAAAATCCGACGCAGGACGAATCCATAAGTTTTGTTAAAAATAAAGATCCAAATAGTCTTATCGAATATTTCGTGTACTGTTAATAAATTAGTTAAGAAGTAAATTTTGTTTTCTATAAATTAAGTTCATACTGCTACGTTAAGCCTCACAGCTTACCAACGAATTATAAGACACATTAGTTAATATTATTAGGTCAGTATTAGCAGGGGATCGTTAGATTTGCTGAAGAATCCTTTCGGTTCTACAAGTCTTCTCACACGTGAGACAGACATCTAATAATAAATAATATTGACAATATTTTATAATAGCAATAAATAAATAATGGTAGGCGTGATATATTGCAAATAGCTATATACAGGGCGCATGCATAGAATGAAGGGAATAGAGAACATTTTATCTCATCTTATTTTCTTTCCAGCAGTGTCTAGTTTATTTGAAAAGTTGACTATAATACCCATTGTTAATTTAAGTAGTCATACATAAAGAAAAATATACACACTTGAGATTAGATTTGTTTTCGATAACACCATCCTTGTTTGATACATGGCTTATTAGATATTTGTTCACCTTAACCCAATGATTTATTTAATACTATCAACTGAATGTTAATTCAGTATTAGCGCCCTATTTATTAACAGTCATAATTCTATTTAACAAAAAATAATATATCTTATTTTATCTCTATTTTTAGTATTTTATTTTAAGTATACCTCATCCTTGCTCAATTGGATTGAATCAATTCTAATTTGAAATATAAATGGAAAATTTATCGATAACACTTGTTTTTCTTTGCTCAAAACTAAATTAAAAAAAAAAAACATTTGCAAAAATGAAGGCACCGAAACTATTTTGTTTCATTTCCCATAGTATATTTAAACAAAATATTAACAAACAGTTTTTAGTTTAATAATTCCAAAATGCTCTTTCAATGTCTTAAATTAGAAAGGATAAATGTAAATATTATTAAATGGACTGAAATAACAGGAGTATATATTTTTAATTTGTCTATAATAATATAAAACTTAGGCTTATGATACTAGACATAATGGTTTCAATATGGGATTTAAAATGTCTATGTTGGATGTAGACGGCAATTTCCTAATACTTGTCGGTAAAACTGAAAGAGCTTTGGTATGACATATTTCGACCTACTGCTCACCAGAGGACTACATGACTTTCATCGCAATAGAAAATAATCTGGTCTACATATTGTAGATTACCTAATGTAAAAAACTGAGCCTGGTTGCAGCCTTCGAGATTAAGCCAGTTAAGCGAACGAAGCTTCTATAGATGTGATTGAACTTCTTTAAGTTCTAAATCGAACGCAAGAGTTCAAGCGATTCGGTATCATCATCTCGCAAAGTCTTAATCTTATATCATTACAGAAAAAAATTGTTGGTAATTGTCTGGTTACAAATATCTTAATTGTTATTATGCCATTTTTGCACAATAAGTAATGGGTGTTTTTTGTCGATGCATAGAAATTTAAGTTGGCATTACTGTTCAAGATGGCGACCGATTCAACAGCTGTCAAGTGATTTATTCTCAGTTTGGTTTTGGCAATTCATCATGAATAGACTCACGCCTGAACAACGCTTCCAACAACGCCCAAAACGAGATTGCCGTTGTTCTCGATTTTCATAAGCGAATTTTGTTTAGCGATGAAGCGCACTTCTGGTTGAATGGCTACGTCAACAAACAAAACTGCCGCATTTGGAGCGAAGCTAATCCTCAAGTGTATGTCGAAACACCGTTACATCCAGAAAAACTGACTGACAGAATGTTACAGTCAATGGTGATCGATCTAGAGCTATGATTACTAACTCTTTCATTCCTGAATTGAATAACCATGATGTTCAGGAGATGTGGTTTCAACAAGACGGCGCAACATGTCACACAGCTCTTTCCACAATCGATTTATTGAAAGACACGTTTGGTGACCGCCTAAGTTCACGTTTTGGACCTGTGAATTGGCCTCCAAGATCTTGTAATTTAACACCGCTAGACTACTTTCTGTGGGGCTATGCGGATAAGCCACAAACACTTGACCATTTGGAAGATAACATTCGCCGTGTTATTGCCGATATACGGCCACAAATGTTGGAAAAAGTCATCGAAAATTAGACGTCCAGATTGCACTACATTCGCGCCAACCGTGGCGGTCATATGCCAGAAATCTTCGGATAATATATCTTTCGAATAAATAAAATTCATTTCAATCCAACAATCCATCCTTGTTTTATTGCAACTTAAAGTTCTATACATCGAAAAAAAATACCAAGATTTTAGAAATTGCTAGTAGGATGGCTATACAGATCGTTTAGATTTGTTGGTGTTTTAGTTTTAGGTAAGGGAATTTCAATACCGGTCTTCTAGCTTTGATGAAAGTCGTTTTGTTCAATAAATGGACTTAATACTCTGAACAGCCCTATTGAATCGAACATAGAATATGAGATTTACTTTGCTTAAATAACCTTGGTTTAATCTATTAACGATTTTTTTTTACATTTTTTACCGGCCAGTCTAACTGTTAAAAAATATGTAATATGATAGATGCAGCTCCGTACTCCGCCATGATGATAGGAAACCAAATAACTAGACACACTAAATCTTGATAGAATGAAATCTTAGTTGTTTTGTAATAATTGTACAAACTGTGGTTGCAAACAACAATTAATAACAATTGCTAAGCGAGTTCTAGAGACCTCTAGAGAAATTTGTACTTGTTATACGTTACACAAATTCGAAAACTGCTTTTTCTACTCCCGTCTGTAAAATACCTAATTACACACCGATCTAGCGTGCGGGAAGCGCCACTTTACTACGTCAGTTTCGTTTTCCACGGATCCGAACCACTTCGGACATTTCTAGGATTTTACCGCACGGGTTTGGGAGCAATCGGGTGTTTTCGGAGATTTTACCGCACGGTTTGAATTTTGATGTTTGTTCGTTCTGACGGTCATGTCAGTGAATGTATTCGTGTTTTTTTTGCAAACAAATGTACCCAAGAATTAATACACAGAAAAATGTTATGTAGTATATCAGCTAATTTAAATAATACGTGCTATAAGCTACAATTAAAATCTAGTGGACTAGTAGGTAAGTAAAGTGATATTTATAATTTAAGTTTCAAGCAGAAACTTTACATACCGTTCGAATGAACTTTAGTGACTTTTAGAGTTTTTATATTAATTATACCATTTTCAAATATCCATGTCACATAAGTACAAACAAAACAAAATTGAAGGTTAGGACCTGCTTTTCTTGCTAATACGATCTTAAAAATTTAATCCTATTAAAAGCTCTATCCTTGGGTGATTTTTCTTTCAATTACAGTGTTTTTCTTTGAATAAACTACTTAATGATCAATTTTAAAAGTTAAATAAACAACATAACGTTTTAAAATTGTGTTTATTCCGTTGTTTATATGACATATCCGATGAATACATTTCTCTCTGTCTAACGTACACAGTTAAAGAGAGACAACAGTAGCAGAACCGATTTGAACGCTAAACGAATCGGCTTAATGGAAACTAGTAAATATTTTGTTTGAATGCTGCGAAATTTGATAATCCGATAATCGTTATTATTCTTAATTTGTTAAATTGTGACGGTCGTCGAAAAAGTACACGTTTGGTAAGCTCTTTATTTCACTCGTTTATTAAGCACTCGCTCTGCTCGTGCCAAATGAACTTGTGACTCAGATGCCGTTTACCGCACTTGTTGCATAATATACTATTGTAAATTAGAACTGTATTATACTAGCAATGTTAGGTATTACTAACAAAATATTTATTACCCTGTATATAGCCTTGTTTCTGTGTAGTAACCCAATTATTTAGTGATAAAAATTGGTGCTCCCAATATTTTTTTGTCGATTGTCCTGTGGAATGTTACAGTTCAGTTTATCAGCTTCAGGTTTTGCCACACTACAACCCCCGTTCAGTACTAAATCTGCAAAAATTTACTGTGCGCCTAAAGTTTAAAACGGCCCCAGATTTAAACTCATAATGATTGTAGGTGCCCGTTCGGCGCTCGTGGCCGATTTATGGCCGTTGTCCGAAGTAAGCAGACAAACGAATGAATTAGTGAGCACTGTATACCAATAAAACTGGAGGCGAGCACATAAATAGAGCAAGAAATTTAACTGCAACGGCGGTCCCGAATTTCCCAAAGCCGTCGTTAATTATCGATGTGCTCCGGATAGAGTCGGCAATCGCGGGAGTCAACCGAGTCTAAAGGCCGAAAACCACTCTATTATGCCCTAAGACCTTGGCCAAAAGTTTCTCGCGGGAAATGGGGTTCGGAGATTCGGGCAAAGTTTCACGATTCAGGGCCATCGAGAGCAAACATATGATGTATTTGCTTGTAATTCGGGGTTTATAAACAAAATTTTTTTGGGGGTAACCGAATATGTTTTTGATTCAAATGCCAGGTAGAAAAGATTGTAAAAATGTCCCACCAATAAGGGCAGAAATAATCTGGTGCACAGACGGCTCAAAAATTCAGAAAAAAATGTAAGCCGGAACATATGAACCGAAAGTAAAATTTCTATTCCAATGAGAAAGGGTTCCAGTCAGAGAATCTCTGCAAGAGAAGCAAGGACGAAAAAAATTCACAATAAAACAATATACGCCGACAGTCAATGCAATGTGGCAAAATAAAAATAAAGTGACGCTGTCATGGGTACTAGGGAACGAGATCCACAAAAGCAATGAAAGCTCGGACGAAATGGCGGGCGAAGGCTCGAAAATCGGAACCCCTTTGTTGGGTGGCAAAACCCATTGCAAAGTCAGCCATGTAAAAATGAATGGAAAGAGAATTCCGAAAATGTTGGCCTGGAGACAAACCAGACCAGGAATTTCTCAGAGATCAAGCTACAAAAGAAATGTCTTAACAATAAAGATACGTCTTCTGTCGGAAAACACTAAATGCAGATTCTGCAGTCACCCACGTACTACGCCAATGTGCAGACCTATCGAAATCTACTGGGTTTAAACAACCAGAGGCAAAGAGCTACGTAGACCAAGGTTCATCTATCTGATTAGGCTCCACAAATCAATAGCGGTATCGAATTTGTGAAATCTAATTAGATAGATGAACGTAGAGTAAGTTCTATACCTATGGCGAGAATCATAAATCTTTTGAGTCTCAGTGACAGACAGGCTTATTGCGCTAATTATCAATGACCTAGGGATTTATTTAGATTCTAAATTGACATTCGAAGGCCATATTGGCAAAATATTTGCGAAAGCTATGACGATGATGTGTCGTATGCCGAAGGATCTAGGGTCAATTACTGCTGTTATTATACTTTACCAATCCTGAGTGCGATCAGTTCTAAAGGTCTCCTTCATGCACGTTGTAGAATTCTTCTTACATCAAATAAGAATTTCAGTGGTTCTATAATTCAGTTTATGATAAAAGAGGTTCAACAGAGCTTCGTTGCGGAGATATTTTTGTTGTGTCGCATTATATATTAAATAATCCTTTGTTACTTTGTTGCAATTCTTATAAGAGTATAATTAGTGAGCACACAGAGCTTGATATGTCCTACCAATGTTTTGGGCATTTTAAGTTGGGGTGTAACGTCGTAGAATTTAGTTTCATGTTATGCTACAGCCTGTTTGCGATCTTATATTAATTAGATATATTGTACCACCATATAATGTATATATATGTAAATAAATAAAACAAAGAGTACACAAAATTTATGTACTGGGAAATCACTCCATTGTGTTCAGACAAGAATAATTTATTTTATTTTACTGCGTATACTATTTATGGTTTATAAAGAAAAATGGATACAGAATTTTATATAAATAGTGTGGTGGCAGGTTTATTCCTGATTTATCTGATGATGTAAAACATTTGCCCTAGTAGAGTTTTATGAGTCTCTACAGTCTTCACAAAATACTATAATTAAGTATGTGTCATCTTTTATCGCAGGTAAAAGACAACAGCGAGAACTTGGAAGGCTTAGAAGTAATAATAATGTTATGTTAGTCGGGAGGATTATTAAAATTATTGTCTTATTAAATTTCATATAGCAATAAAGGATGAAAATCTTCTGATAAAATTATCTTGACGAAGGAAGTTAAAAAAAAACAACTGAAATGAAGGAAACAGTAATCTGTCTGAACTAAATTGTTCTAAATTATTAAGAAAAATGTATTTGTGCAATTACGCCAATTTTCCAACCCTCCCATCGTACTTTTCTTTCTCTTGGTCGTTCTCTTATTTCTGTATCCCTTTAGAAGTGTTCCCTAGAATTTTGTGCCCAATAATGGAGGGTATATAGCTAATTTATGTGAGGGTTTTACGACTAAGCGTTTCATTTAAATTTTATTACACATCAGAAATCCAGGGACATTTGTGAAACGATGAATAATTCTTGATTTTCCATGGGTTGAATCTCCACGCCTGGAAAGTAAACTGACTGTGTGCTAGACGATCCATCCATTGTCATCCTCCATATTTTTCAAACTGTAATGAGGGTTAAGTGACACATAAGCGAAAAGCGATTTTGATGTCCCATTGTTGGCCTCTTCGTCTATGAAATTTGCTAAAGGTTTATTTAGCACATCAATGTTGGAAATGTTGCCTAACTTGTATGTAAGTTGTAACTATAGACGCCACGTTTGGGAGCTTATATTTACCTAAAACTTAAAACCAATATTTATTAAAATCGATCATGCAATAAATAAAATCAGTTCTTACTTATAAGCTATGGTTTTTTATTAACATTTACGAGAAAGCTATGTTTTAAATATATATATATATATATATATATATATATATATATATATATATATATATATATATATATATATATATATATATATATATATATATATATATATATATATATATATATATATATATATATATATATATATATATATATATATATATATATATATATATATATATATATATATATATATATATATATATATATATATATATATATATATATATATATATATATATATATATATATATATATATATATATATATATATATATATATATATATATATATATATATATATATATATATATATATATATATATATATATATATATATATATATATATATATATATATATATATATATATATATATATATATATATATATATATATATATATATATATATATATATATATATATATATATATATATATATATATATATGTATATATACATACTACGGTGGTTAAGTCTTCCTTCAATAGACCTTTTACATTGAATAGCTCCTCCGGTTGCGTTAAGTCCTCCATATACGGAAGACCTAACGCATCCTACGTTAAAACAACCGAAACATCGATCTGGTTCGTTTACCAAAATTTGAGAGGGATGAGTTTTAGCTGTTTTTCGGCTATTTTGTATATATTAGTTCAGCGGTTTGACACCTCGACGATCGTCGCTAGCGGCGCTCGTATATTTTCATGCGTATATGTTATAACTACACTTCGGTGAAAAATTGTCGTTTTACAGTATGTTACTCCTCCATAAAAGTGACAACACTGTTTGACGTGGTATACTTAAATATGGATCTTTTGTATTTGTTATTTACATTTTTTCAAATTTTTATTGGTAGGTATATTGTTATTTAAAGTTTAGAGACGAACTAAAATGAACTAACATCTAAAATAAACGAATCTTTATTTAGAATTTGTTTGTCTTTGTAACACAATAAAAAATAAAATACAGATATCCTTTTGGATTTTTTGGTGGCTAGGGTATGGTATATAATAAAAGTACCTATAATATGCCATATAATCCAAATACAACACATATACAATATACCGAGAGAATATAATAAAAGTACCTATAATATGCCATATAATCCAAATACAACACATATACAATATACCGAGAGAATAGTTAAACTGAGGCTATATATTGAAAAAATTGCAGAACTTAACATAAGTACTGTTGAAATGAAAAATTCCTCTAAATTAATGGGTTTATAGATTACTTTTTTGTATATTGATTCTGAATGAAAACCTTTATTTTTAACCAGTTTTTATTGTGCAGAATTTTAGGATTTCTAGAAATAAGATTTAGACATTCACCTTTTTTAGGAGGACATTTCATTTTAATGTTACCTTTAAAAAAATTCATAACTAAATTTTTCTGCTCTGTTGTCCATGGAACTAGCTTTCGAATTTTTGGTTTTTGAATACTGTCCGAATCCAGCTTACTTTTTTCAGAATTTTCAAGTAGATCCTGTGCATTTGACGTGTCTAGATGTGTCTCGTCATTTTGTTTTTCAGTAGCCTCCCAATTTTCGTTTCCATGCTCATTTTCTTTTGATTTTGGTTTATCAGACATATCCATTAAATTTTCTTCCAAATTTATCTCATCTAGCGATTTGCCTTTAAAATGACCAGCTTCACCATTTTCCATAAGTATAAGTAATTTGGAAATTCTAGAAGTTTGATAAATATCGTCGGGTAGGCGATACGACTGTCGATATATACCCAAAGTGTGACCCATAAATGAGGCCAATTGCTCCATGTCGTTTTCAGACATGTTAAATAATTGAGTTAAAGTTGCCAAATGTTTTCGAAGTCGGGTACACGTTAGAGCATCCGGGTTTTTAGCTCCACAGAGTGAAGCGTGTTTTCTTAATGCTTTATAACCCACAATTGGCTCAGATGACTTAGGATTTGCGAATAAGTAAATATTGGACATTTTCAGAATCTTACTTCTACACCTTAAAACTATGTTTAAGTGCTCTTGTACATCTTTGCTAATTAATATTGGCACTCCCCTTCCCCTTTTACCTCTTATGACAATACGCTTAAAACTGCTCATTAGAATTTTTTCAGTTTCTGAAATAACTTCGCCAAATTCTTCATATGCCTGAGAATTCTCATGATGAATTATTGATTTGTAAGTGTTTACTAAAAGTCTCTGCAACTCTCCCGGACGTCGTCTATTCAGTAAAATTATTCTGCAGTAGATGGTTTCTATTAAAGTAGTATATGATTTTTCATCACTGGAGTTTTCTTGCAATTTGTAGAGTGCATCATCAGCTTTTTTTTATCAAGTAATCTTTTAGTAGTTTAAGATCAGTGGCAAGGGGTACTAGAGTGACTTTATTCCATTTATTTATATTAAGATCACTAGAAGCTTGGTTGGAAACATCAAATTTCCAGTTACCATTTATTAACTGTATTAGAGTTTTAAGGTCAGCCTCTTGTGTTGCAGAATATGTAGATGCAAGGTAATCAGATTTTTTAAAGCTGTATACTAGTGCGATATCGCAACACTGTTTCAATGTAGTGCCCATATTTAATGCAAATGTTGGAGCTTGATATGTTTTGGAATCCTTGTCAAATCGAGATGCAGCTTTAGTTGCCGAGACTAAAATATCGTAGTTATCCGGTTTAAGGGCCTCAAAGAGGCCCTTAATAGTGGGTTTTATTTTTTTAATCTCCAATAATAATCTGGCTAATTCTCTCATTTTTCTTGAAGCCACTAGAATGAAATGGTTCTCTCTGTGAATTTTTAAATATCTAGATGCAAATGCACATATTAAGGGATCCTTCTTAGCAACTAGCGATATCTTATCGGCCCTCATTCTTGGGAAAACATTAATTTTTAGTTGAGAGTCCACTTTTAAATTCCGAATTAGAAAGTTTTGAGCTTCAGCCTGAGAATTTCTCATAGAGTATTCTTTATTTGGATTTTCGCTGCAATTTTTGCGGTGTCTCCATAAATTTTTAGACGAATAATATCCTAGGCAATGTACGCATGGTAAATAATTTGTATCTTCATTACCTTTTCTAACTGGTTTACTGATATCGCTACTACTCTGCAGGTAATTTCCTTTCTTTCTTAAAGCAAAGAGTAATTTTTTTCTGTCTTTGCTTTGCTTATCCAGTGATAATATTTTTTGTACATCAATTTCAGATTTATGGTTTCTTTCGATATGTCTAGGAAAATTTAAGACCTCGCAATAGTAACAAAACGTACTTTTTTTAGATTTTTTTTTAGAAGTTGTTACAGTAGTTGGAGTCGTATTGCTAATATCCTTATCTAAATTCAAGTCTTCGCAGATTAAGGGACTGTCGGGTGGCGTGCAGCAGATTAAAGGGGAACTAACGTTAGAAAATATTTCCTGAAAAAACATTCATTTGATTTTTCTTACAACTTATTATTACTAATGCTGCCTAAAAATTTGGTAAAAATTAGTTTAGGACCGAAAGAGGATTGAGCTGGTATTTTCATGAAATACATAAGATTTTCTAAAATGAAGATACTTGGGTTATAGGTTACCATGAATTGCGTGGGATGGTTTTATTTTATACTGCAAATATTTTTTTACTTTATTGAAGATTTTATTTTTCCAATTAATTTGTTCAGACGTTCCTTTTTATACTTTTTATACTTTTATATTTAATGAGATAACATTTTTTGTGAAATAATAAACGCCTTCTTAACATTTTAAAATCTGAAATAGATGTAGGAACGACAAGTTTTACAACCAGATCAGCATAGTAAAAAAAAGGAATTCGGAATTTGTTTAAGAAGAGAGACAAGTTATTATCCAAGTATGATTGAATAATTATGAATATTATTTATTCGACAATTTATAGTACCACCATAAATCATTCGATTCTTGTGGCTTCAAAAACAAATTGACAAATTAGTCAGATTTTAGTTGGAGACAAGAAGAGCAAAAGTACATACAAATTCCCACCTCTGCGTTCATTACCGACCACTATCTCGAAACTATGTTGCGCTATCAAATTTTATGTTTCTAATCAAGCCTTAGTATAAATAAACCTTAATATTCCACGTCAATATTCTTCAATATTTAAATATTAAATAAAACTGATTGTTTGTAAAAGATGTAGGAAAACTTTCTTTAGTGCAGAATAATCTAACGTAACAGATTACTCCGGGGAAGCAGGGTATGCAGGCTAGTTTGGTGAATATTTATAATCACTCTGAGAATATTCACGCAGATGAAGGATTTGGTGAAATTATTTTAGTGAAATTATAGAAAATTTATTCGATATCCCAGCAAAAAGGAAAATTTCATCTACGAGAATTGATGTGGTCTATTAGAAAACAACAATAAAAGTCAAAAAATTCATACGTCAAATTAAAAATTTTCCCAGTATTTTCTTATCGCTCTCTGTCTAATGTGTATTTTAAAGGGAAACCTTTAGCCTATTTCTAGTAAACGCTCTCCAACGTGGCTTATTTATTGTAGAGAAATGAATCAAGGCGCCTATTACATTAAAAAATGTTTCCATTTTAACAAAAGCGGAGAAACATAAGTCTGAACAGATTAATTATATAAGGTTGAACATATCATAAATCTTCCTCCGAAGATGGTAACTTAGTTTTTAAGTAAAATTTGTAGAGACGCGCATATAACTTCAAGAAATAAAATATGTTTTTTTTTTATTTTAGTAATTTATATCATTTCATGCCTTTTGTTTTTCAAGTAGCATAAGTTACTAACCGACTCATTATCACTAGGAAGATATACTGGATCTGCTTTGGAATTATTTGAAGGCAAAGAATTAGAAGAGGATTCGTTTTCCTAAAAACATATTCCCTTTTGAATACATATAATAAATTTACGAATAGGACAACTTACGTCATTGATGTTTGCCTTAAATGAAAATGAAGCTCCAAAATCCTGCATTGGTTGCTGGTTTGATAATCTAATTTCTTCACACTATAGCAAAAGTAATCGCTTAGACGCAAATATAAATAAAAACATACTGTGTGTCGGAAGAGAAAGCAAAGCAATATCCATCCTTAAAATTTTATCTGAAAATTGGAAGCTATAGTGGAAGAACGTATTCAACGTTCACTTGCGTTTCACTATGAGATGTGGTTTTAAACAATCGGTGAGAATGTTTAAGAACATTTAAATAGTTGCTAAAACTTCTTAATTGTTTCTAAATATAACAATATTTTCAAAAACTTTTAAATACGAATTTATAAAAATATCTGCAATTTCCTATCTCTTCAAAACGTACACTTACACTTTCAAAATCATTTGTGTTTAGATCTTTTGAAACGGCATTCGGTGTAAGAGGTGATGGTTCGTCCAGGGGTTTGTTACAAAACCACCTATTTTTTTTCTTTATTGAGTTTGCACCACAAACTGCATACTATAGAAAGTTATATTTAGATATGGATATTTAACAATAATGTAATACTTGCGTATTCTTCAGGAAATAACCTTCGCGCCATGCTGAAATAAGTATCCCATTAATATTTTTTACTTAATAAAAATCATTCAACAAAAAATAGCAAATTTGCAATGCCTAAATGGAGATCACAATCTCAAATTTTAATTACTTACCTAACAATTTTCCTACTACGAAACATGCACAGAACCGTAAAAACACGTGAAAATTAAAGGACGCACACAGCTTCAAACAGAAGTAACCGCCTTCGATGCTCTAATAAACGGTTCCAAATTCTGAGACATTTGGCAACGCGGGTGGTGAACTTATCCACCGTAATCTGTAATATTTAAATATACTCGGAAGACCAATAAGACGCATCCGCTGGAAAATATGTGAAAATTGAAAAAATAAATAGTCAATTATTTTGCAGAACACGTTTGTATAGTTCCCAATTATCCAGTATACGCGCAAAAAATTTAAATATACACTCTCCTTCTCGGAGAAGACCTATTGCTGCGCCACATGTGGACGAGCTATATCATTACGGATGTATATATATATATATATATATATATATATATATATATATATATATATATATATATATATATATATATATATGATGACACTATATTCCGGGATATCATCCGTTCGCTCGTTGAACTCCGACTGGAATCCTGCATCCGACTGGAATCCTGCAAATCTTGCATCCGACTGGAATCCTGCAGGATTCCAGTCGGATGCAAGATTTGCAGGATTCCAGTCGGATGCAGGATTCCAGTCGGAGTTCAAAACGAGCGAACGGATGATATCCCGGAATATAGTGTCATCACATTTTTCCATCCGTGAATCAATCCGTGAGAATATATATATATATATATATATATATATATATATATATATATATATATATATATATATATATATATATATATATATATATATATATATATATATATATATATATATATATATATATATATATATATATATATATATATATATATATATATATATATATATATATATATATATATATATATATATATATATATATATATATATATATATATATATATATATATATATATATATATACATATATATATATATATATATATATATATATATATATATATATATATATATATATATATATATATATATATATATATATATATATATATATATATATATATATATATATATATATATATATATATATGATGACACTATATTCCGGGATATCATCCGTTCGCTCGTTGAACTCCGACTGGAATCCTGCAGACGTTTCGCCAAAATCTCACTTGGCATCTTCAATGCTCGCGCTCCGAAAACACTTCGAACACTCGGAGCGCGAGCATTGAAGATGCCAAGTGAGATTTTGGCGAAACGTCTGCAGGATTCCAGTCGGAAGCAGGATTCCAGTCGGAGTTCAACGAGCGAACCGATGATATCCCGGAATATAGTGTCATCACATTTTTCCATCCGTGAATCAATACGTGAGAATATATATATATATATATATATATATATATATATATATATATATATATATATATATATATATATATATATATATATATATATATATATATATATATATATATATATATATATATATATATATATATATATGCATTTTCGTGTAAAATTGTAATTTTAATGGCTAAAGTATACCTGTGGTTCGTATAGGTTATGTGATAAGTTGATCTGCCTGTTTGTCAGGATTGCTATTAGCGATTTTAACGATTTACTAACGACCAAGGGTGAAGAACACTATCTCCCAGATAAATCTGAAAAAATTTAACTTCTACTAGAAAATTTATATGGAAAAGCTTTTATCTATCCGTGTCGGCAGTTAGTTCCTTATTTAAATGAATACTCTGCCTCAGTCTAGATCTCGGGCAGATTTTATTTTCCTTCCGGTGAAAGTTTCCATCGATAAACTTAAACTTTCAGAAGTGGAGGTATAAAGTGGAAATTTATGGAAATCCCGTTTTATTTGGCACGTTTAGACCTACGTCGCGTATGTTGCTTAAAATGCCGAACTATTTTGCGCAAAATTATTCCGCCAATTTTTTTCAAGATACCGTAACTTCTAAATGGTGTGAGCGATTAGAAAATTGGGAAACTTGTTACACGGTTAAATTTACAATATTTTAATCAACTAACGAATTTTAAATAATACATCCTGTTTTATTTTAATTATGGTATTTTTTTATTCTGAAGATTGATTCTAAAATTTCCGCGATAGGATGTTTTGTGGAAAAAATGCTTTTTGAAAATCTGCCTTAAAATATAAGTTTCCAACTACTTTTTTCTAGGAAATTTATACCAAAATTTAGAAAAATCCTTATAAAGGTCGGTAAATATATTAAAAAAAAAAATAAATTCTTAAAAGTTCGAATCATAAAAACATGTCAAAACATCTTCAATCTGGTTATTGATTTTGAAACCAATATATTTTACCGCCATTTTTGACCCGCTTAGTTGGAATGAACACATGATTCCTTGGTCACCTCATGCACAGGACTCAAGAGGTGACAGAACGCGACAGGAGCAGATTTAGACAGGACATTATTATTTTTCTGGAAAAATCTGCAGAAGAGTTACTAAACCGATCACACTATATAACCACATTATAAATACTAGTGACTATTTTTTTTATTCCAAAGTATATTTGCTTCATTTTGATAATTCCCAATGCTTGATAATATATCTTGGTTGCATTCTGCTTTATAGGTATTTATTTAATTACTTAACTTAATATTCGATGGAACTCCATTACTCATAAACATCATTCCATATCACCATCATGTAAGTCATGAAGATAATAAAAAGAAGAGCATTTTTTTTAAGTTCGAACACTTCCGGACAAGATGTGAACACAGCTATTCAAAGTACATAATATGTCCCTTTGACTGATTATACTTTCAAGCAAAGAAAGTTAAGCCTAAAACACGAAATTCTAATGCACCTTAAAAACTTAAGTTTGGGCTAGTGTTTTAGTTATTATGTTTATTATTATCATTTCTAACGAATGTCGCAGAATGTTGAAGCCATAAAATAAAAAATAGTTGTATGTTTGAACGAACGGTACTATATTTACAATTTGTTAAATTTAAAAAATTATCCCATCTCGAGCACTGTTAATCAATAATCAGATAAATGGGTTTTGCCACACTGTCAATTAATCAAAACTAAACACATCCGATAAGAGATTGGATGACGTATAGATAGTTTACTTTTCCTCCTGCATCGGTTTTTGTTGACTCGAACTAGCTAACGTTTCGCCAATCATCCTGTTGGCTTCTTCAGAGCTTGTCTGAAACTGGCTCGCATTTTACTCTGTACCTATATTGTTTGACGGGCATAAACACCGGCTGTTTTATAAAAATTGTATAAAAAGTAAACTATCTATACATCATCCAATCTCATGTCGAACGTGGTTAGTTTTGATTAGTTGACAGTGCGGCAAAACCCATTTATCTGATTATTGATTGACAGTGCTCATAGTATTAGATATTTACATGGACCTAGCCTGAGATGGGATAAGTTTTTTAATTTAACAAATTGTAAATATACTTCCGTTTGTTTAAACATAAATGTGAGGTTGGATATTGTTTTGCCAGTTTCTTATTGTATGGCTTAAACAATTTGCAACATTCGTTAGAAATAATAACAATAATAAAAATAATACCTGAAACACTCGCCCAAAGTTGAGTTTTTAAGGTGCATTGAAATTTCGTGTTTTAGGGTTAACTTTCCTTGCTTGAAAGTATAATTATTTTAAGCAACATATTATGTACTTTGTACAGCTGTGTTCATGTGTTTATGCCCCTCATTTAGCTCCGCCTCTCTTAAACAACATAAAAGCAGGTACAGAGTAAAAGGCGAGCCAGTTTCAGTCAAGCTCTGAAGAAGCCAACGTTAGCTAATTCGACTCAACAAAAACCGAAGCAGGAGGAATCCAGAAGTTTTATAAAAGGTTTTACAATAACCTGTGGAAGTATCTTTGGAAAATTATAGATAGTTTATTTTCAGATTTTTTAAATTTCTCATTTCTAAGAAAATTTTGCGGTTTGACAAAACCAAGTTTCAAAGATCTGAGTGTTTTGTGTCACCAGCAGTTCAAGATCGACTATAAACAAGGCCAAGGAACTTGTTGACTTCAATCTTGGAATTCCACTTCCATTTCAAATTGCATAAGGAGAGGCAGCCTGCTCCTGTTGACAAATTGAATTTATAATGCTGTTCGCGTACTGAAAAATTCTCTTTTACGGCGTTTGCGGCCCCGCTCGCAACTACTTTGCCGATCATTTTAGATAAAACGTAATTTATTGCGTTTGGAGACGGTGGTCGAGGTTGATCCACTTTCGGGGCGTTTTGTGTGTACCTTACCTGATTAAAGTAATGGCATCGCTTATGACGTCGATGCCGCTGAATCCGATAGAGTTATGCGATAAAATCGTCGACAATAACGCCGCGTCCCACCGAAATCTTAGAAAAATAAAAATACCTGTTATAGTATTCATTTATTTTTTCAACTAACGAAAATTATGACGCACAACGCAAAATATTGTGTCTTCAGATGCGATTTCCTTTCATGCCACCAAGGAACAAACAATAAGTTAGAAAAAAAGTAAATATAAAAAAATATATTGTTATACATAATTATTTTACCTACTTTATTGCTAGTTAATGAAGTCAAATTCATATGACGAGAGGACTAAAGTGTACACATAAGCAAATGTTAATTTTTCTGGATATTTGAAGAAGAAGAAGAAGAATTGTTGGAGCAATTACCTAATTCAGCAAAATATACTAAGTAGCTATAAAACCGAAGTTTAAAACGATATTATGACGTAATAAAGAACTTCTCTTATTTTGTTAACTTTCTGAATTGTATAATAATATTAATTAGAAGTATAAAGGCGCAGAGTATAAAGCAACTACCTAAAATTTCCGATTTATTATATAAAAAGCAAATAAGAAATAGCAAGAAATATCTGAAGTAAAATATAGAGTGTGTCGAATTAAGACGTCCAATTTGTTACCGTACTCAGCGTTTGGAAATATCGATAACTGTTATTACTAAAAATTCTTCATAATTGAATGCTGTGTCAAATATCCAATGTTGTCCATCAGACATTTTCATAAAGTTGTGTCTATGTGTTAATTCAATTGAATCAGCAGAACGTTTTTTTTTTTGTTTTTGATTTTGTAAATAGATTTTCGCTTGAGCACGGGTCATCCCAAACATATTTCCACACACACCCTCATTCGTACTTTTTCATTCACTTGAATCTATACGTACACGTGGCAAAATATTCTTATGAACCATAATATGTCTAGACAGAGATGGTTGATGTATTCAGGCTTTAGTAAATTGAAATAAAACACAAATAATTCTTCGACAATATTGGTATATTATTTGCAAAGTTATTGTGATATGTATGCATTAACCTAATCAAAGTTGCATAATTGATTTATATCGGAAGGTAACTCTTCGTAGCGGATAGATAATATTGGAAATCTGACAATAGTTGTCAATTACGAATAACCTTTGTTAATATGAATTGTCAATATTTCACAAAATAATGGTAATTTGTTCTTTCTTGAAATTTAATTCATATCTGGCCAACCAAAAAAACCAATACTTTTTATAAAGAATAACTGACTTCCGTAAAATTAGACACACTGTATAAGAAACAGAACGAAAGTTACGGGTAAAAGTAATTCAAAAATTGTAATAAATGCCATAAATAAGTAAAGTGTAAAAGCAGGGAAAAAAAGGAAAATGAAAAAAAATAATTATAAAGAGATTAAGAACTACAAATTAAATAAAACTAAGTAATAGTTTTCTACTAACCAAAACTTACTAATGAACATTAACAACAATGACCAAATTAAAAACGGGACCGGAAGGTTTGAATAACAACTCGACAACCAAGGATGTTCGCTACTCTTAGTGGAAGTTTCATTAATATTTCCCAGAGGAAGCTTGTGGCTAGTTTTTGTAAAATTTTATTCACGGCAAACATTATGCAAGACTGACTCGTTCTTTGAAATTTAAACTTGCAATTTAAAAAAATGAATATTTTTCTACTCCATCGTCTCGATTATGCACCAATCAAACGCGGGGAAAGCGACACTTTAATACCTCAATCTCCATATCTACTGTAGAGAGTCAATTCGTGCGTTTCTGGCACATTAGTTACGAGTTTGGGAGAAGTTGGAGATTTTAGGTAGATTTTAGCCTTAGCATTTAGACATTCGTCTGCGCTAAAATGGCGTTCGTCAAACTTGTTAAATAATATATTGTTATTGGCCCTGAATTCTAAAGCCGGGCTTATTAATTTTTTTTTAAGGATTTATGCCATCCCTCTAATTTTGCTATAAAAAATTCACAATTTTAACCCTACCTTGTGTATATATTATGAAACGCCTATTCCACGCTAAACAGACCAAAGATTTACATCAAATCAAAAGACTGCAATCAGCTTGAGAGATCCAAAAACGGAACCCAATAATTGGCATTACATTACAATCAATACAAAAAAGACAATCCGATACGGAATGCTTTGTTATCATTCAAATCAAATTTTAACCTGTTCACGTTTTTAATTTCTTTCATTCAAGTTGTAATTGTCTTAATTGATATGATGTATTGCAAATTACTGTTTTTTTTTTTGGTACCGTGAATATTTTAGTAGTATATTGAAATATAAATAAAATATTGTTTTTTCTATGTTGACCTGTAACAGTACTTTGTGGATTTTTTACAAATAAACTTTTTATCAATCTATTACTAGTTAAATTTGAATAAAGCTGGTGCTAGAACACTAAAATAGCTCAACTACACCAACAAAGCAGACTGGACTAGACAGACGCATCGAACTGAAAATTAAATAAAGAAAACATCTGTCGAGCAGGCGCTAGTTCGGAGCCGAATTAAAGAATTACCCAAGTTCCGAGTTTATAATTGAATTCATTCATCATTTTCTTCCGAAAGTTGCGCCTCTGTATGTATACCGCTGCATTGGAAATTTGAGTAATGCGATATTCGCTTTGAGCTTTCGCTGCAGGAGCCCGGCAATACGCCAAACTTTAGAAACAATCCCGCTTTTGCGGGTCAGAATTTTTGATTACTTAATCCTTTTCTATTATACATAGATTCAAAGTGAAATTGGACGGAGCATGGTTCGTTAGGCGCCACAATGGTTTTACAAAACAACGGAGCTTCATATTTTTCTATGTTTCGAATTTTCCAAAAATCAGTGATGACGAACCTGTGGCACGCATGACACTGCTCATATTCGAGCTTATTTTTTGTTGGTAGCCATCGTCAAAGATAAAAAAAAATTGTTAGTCAGTTATTAAAAATAACATCATTACTTAGGTTTATAGTATAATATAAAAATATAATTATTAAAAACATTTTAGTACTTTTATCAAATCATATAGTTATTAATTTTTGTTTCCTAATTATATATAACACTTGGTTTTCTATGTTGTGCTAATTAAATATGTAAAACAAGTATTTAAATGTATATTGCATTAAACATATAATTAACTTAAAAAAAGTATAAACATTCCTACTTTCTTTTTGTTTTAAATTTAGAGATGTGACATGCCACTAAAATTATATTTCGATTTTTCAATAATTTGACACACCGAGCTCGAAAGGTTCGCCATCACTGCAATAGATCATCAGGTCGCAGCGGAGTTATCAGTCATACACAATAAATCCTCAAAAATAAATCCTTTGGGTTTGGAATCTTGGAAAAGCTAATAGGTCCACTATCATTATTTAACTGTTCTTATTGTTAGTATATTTTTAACTTTTATATATTTTTGACCTCACTGGTTTAGGCATTGCATTGTGTCTCTATATGTTAATTAACTAATTCCTACTACGGTAAAAGTTACTTTTTCTTTAATAAGTCGCTTTTTTAGTGTTACAGTGTTAACATCGCAAAAAGGGTATTGAGGAGTTATTTTAAACTGCAACACAATACTGCACCTATAAAAAACGAGAAAACTGTCGCAGGTTTTAAGAAACGTTGCAACATTGAAAATAAAAAGTTAAATTGAAAAACAGTTGTTCCAATATACTTTCAAAGTATGAAGCTTACATTCAATCATTAATCGGATTATCATTATCGATGTGAAGCTATTTGTAATATATCTCTTTCCTATCCCATTCCTTAATCAATAAGTAATGAAAATTTAAATTCTATCCATAGGCGTACTAATCGTAATATATAATTATGGGCTTAAAGATTTATTATGCTCAGGTGCTCGCTAATGAAGCGTTGTAGCTAGTTGAACTTGCAAATTTTAAATATGGGCTTGTGTGTTTGTCATTGATGGTCATTTGATTTGAATAATTTGTGAACTACCATTCATGTTTTTTTAGTTTGAATTTTTTTTGGTATTGTTCAATGTGTTCTTATTTCAATGATTAATTTAAGTCTTATAAAATTAGATTTTTCTGAAGAGGATATGTGCATCTCTGTCATTATGAAAAGATAATTATTAACTGTTATAGATTTATCAAAATTTACATTACATTTCAATTTATTTGCTGTAGCAAAAAGAATAAAAAACCCAAAAAAGTTATCTCAGCAAGGTTAATCCATAAAACCTGTAATTTTATGCAATCGTTATACTTCCCTTTATGTTTTGCAGTAGCTTTTTCTAATACCCTGCGTACAGCAGCTGTCCTAATTTAATTTTGGATTTAAATACCCTTTGACGCCCTAAATAATACATTACCATTTCATGTGCACAATTCGGGATAATGAGGTACAGCGAAAATACTTCACAAAAATCAATTGTTTTTTTTTGTGATCCCTTATTCATATTTCTGTTTAGGATTAAGGAATTCAGATGAGGTTTTCAATGGGTTGGTGCGCCCTTGTCTCACTGTCTAGTGACGTAATAAGTCCTTGCCTTAATTTTTAGAAAATTATCATTTTATGCGATAAGATAGGAAAATGTCACCTGGAGGCAAGTTAGGCAATCGTAATCGCGTCACTCATGGCACTGACTGAGCCTAGAAAAAGTCTTTGTGACGACTCCAAGTTTATTAATAAGTCTTTTTGGAGTTATAGATATTTACATCCGAAAATGTTTGAACACTCATCATTAAACAAAAGAGATTTGGATTCGTTTCATCTTAAAAATTGGATAGCATTTTTATTTATTTTTTATTTATTAAATTTTTTATTATCTTAATAAAATTAAAATTAATTTTTAAAAAAATTATAATTTAAACTTTTATTCATAAATAGTTCATAATATTATTTATAGCAATTCTCTTCGTCGATTTCAAATTTCTGGTTGCCCTCTATTGTTTGGATTCGTTTCAGCTTAAAAATAGAGCAGTTAATAGAATAGTAATAATTAATAATTAGCGATTAATGGATTCAACTCTTTATTATATTAAAAAAAATAGTCCGTAGTCCGTCGGGTGGCTGAAAACGATTTTTTTTACTCTGCGATACCAAGACATAGACGTTAATATTTTTCTTATATGGCCTCAGCAAGTAATCACGGGGAATTTAATTATCTCAAACCTCGGCAACGCTCTGGGCAGATTCTCCTGCATGTCATATATATATTGTCCGTACTCGGCAATACCTCGTCACCACAAAACATTATTAAACCCGGGATTTTCGATAAAATGGACGCCCGAAACTATATTAATTCGTACGCAACGTCCGGAACCAGAGTTATCGATTTTTGACACCCGAGTGAAGAGTTTTTGGCAGGTTTCAATTTTATGTCTCACAAAATACACTTCAAATTCCGTTCTAGCGACAACATTAGTCCACATTGGTATTATTCATTTACATATTCGCAGTATTGATTGATCTACCTGTCGCATTAATTGGGCAATATATCATATTTTTGGGAAATTTACCACATCAGTTTTGGTTAACTGCAGCCAATAGGTTGGAATTCTCACGCCACCAGTTGATATCCTCGAACGATACTTAACGTGTTATCTGATTGTAAATTATTTTCGTGGCACGTTTTATCGTTGTAGTTGCCGCAAATATTACGTTTCAAGTAAAAAATTGGTTTATTTCAACAAAGTTTTACTAAATTCAAGGTCAACAAAATTCCCGACGTAGGCTTAAAAAGTTAAAACCACCAAAGAAAAATATCAAAAACATTACTAAATATTAAAAGATTCGTATAAAAGTAAATAAAATTAAGACTGGGTTCTGTTGTTTAAATAAAAAATTCTATAAAGAATTTTAACAGTATTTTTATGTATGTATTTTTTCGGAAATTATGAAATTACTTTTCACGACTATAATTTGTTCCATTTTTTTCCAACATGCGGATTTCCATATTTTGGATTAAAACAATTTAAATTCTTATTTCTCCTTGATTTGCATATTTAGAAAGCTGATATTTGGGCTGCAGTTTAACAGTTTCCTGTATATCCTTTGTTAATCAATGCCTTCTGCAATTGTACTGATATCTTAAAAAGCATGAATTTTCAGCGTCACGAAATGTATATTTTTTGTAAGTTAACATGATATTATTAATAATTAAAATTTATTTAAATAAAAAATTGTTGGAAGATTTTTAACAACATTATCTTTAAATTTATTTTTTCAGAAATCATTGAAATTACACTGATATAATTTGTTGCATGGTTATTTTTCCACGATGCGGATTTCCTTATTTTGAAATAAAACAATTATTTAAATTCTTATTGCTCCTTGATTTGCATATTTAGAAAGCTGACAGTTGGGCTGCAGTTTATTAGTTTCCTGTATATCTTTTGTTAATCAAAGCCTTCTGCAATTCTACTGATATCTTAGAAAGCACGAATTTTCAGCGTCACTATATTTTTTGTAAGTTAACACCATTTTTCAAAGAAACTTCCACAGGCTACTGTAATACTTTTTACAACACTTCTGGATTTCTCCTGCGTCGGTTTTTGCTGAGTAGACATTGCTGACGTTTCGCCAATCATCCTTTTGGCTTCTTCAGAGCTTGACTGAAACTGGCTCGTATTTTACTCTCTACCTGCCTATATATTGTTTGAGGGGGACGCTAATGAGGGGTATAAACACTTGGTGACAGGTAGAGACCTGAGTCGCAGTTAAGATTGTTAGGTTGTTTATAGATTTCTATAGACTCTGGGGTTTTTCGTTGGTAGAAGAACTGATTACATCCAAGAATTTTAGTTTTATCGAATAAAATTTTACGCCCGGTTTCATAAGTGTGTTCGGTAACAGCTGATGAGTTTATTTGTCTTAGTCGTAAGGCTCTTTCGTGGTCTTTCAGCCTAGTTGATATTTTTCGTCCGGTCTCTCTAATGTATTCTTTGCCGCATATGCATGGAATGCTGTAAACTCCTAGCGTCTCGAATGGAATTTTGTCTGTGACGGACCGCAGATGTTGAGAGATTTTTGGTCAAGTGACTTTTGATATGTGGCCAGTGATGGTTTGATTGTAAGGAAGGACCACAGTGGCAAGTGTAGGATTGCTTTCGGCCTCATTGCTATTGGAAGGTTGTGGTGAAGTGTATTTTTTGATGGGGCGCCTAATATCTTTAATGTGGAAATTATTAGAGAGAAGAGCAGAGGTAAGGTGTTTTAATTCTGTTTTCAGTGACTCGGGCTGAGATATTTTTACGGCTCTGTAAACAAGAAAGTTGATAACCGATGATTTTTGGACCGGATGCTGATGTGACCATGCATTATGGTATCGGTCCGTGTAAGTAGGTTTTCTGTAAACACAATGACCCAATGTTAGATCTGATTTTCTATTGATAAGAATATCTAAGAATGGCAAGTTAATATTAGCTTCCAACTCAATGGTGAAACTTATGGTAGGCTGTGTCGAGTTTAAATGTCTAAGAAAATCTACTAGGGTTTCTTGACCATGAGGCCAAATAACAAAAGTATCATCGACGTAGCGTTTACATAATTTTGGTTTTAGATGAAAGGTGTCGAGAGCTTTCTTCTCAAAGGCTTCCATAAATATATTCGCGATGACTGGTGATAGTGGAGAACCCTTAGCTGTTCCCGATGTTTGTTCAAAAATTTGACCGTTATAAGAAAAATATGTTCCCGATAAGCATTTTTCAATTAAGGTGAGAAGGTTTGGTTCCAGATTCTCGGAGAGTTTCAAGAATAGGAACTTTGGTAAAGAGGGATTCTACGTCTAAACTAACTAGAATATCTTGTTTATCTAATGTAATTCCTTTTAATTGTTCAATGAACTGAAAGGAATTAAGTACGAAACTGTAAGGGTTTTTATAAGGAAGCTAGATATTTTACTAGAGAATATGTTGGAGAATCAATGGTGCTGACAATAGGTCGAAGGGGTAATCCTGGTTTGTGAATCTTTGGAAGTCCGTAGAGACGAGGAATTTTAGAGTCGTGAGGGGTAACAGATTTTTTCACGGAGTCTGATAGAGAAGAAGCCTTAATAACAGATTTAAGGTTGCGATCCATAGATGGCGTAGGATCTTTTTAAGTTGACGATATGATCCGTCTGTAAGAATATCTCGAATCTTTTCCAGATATTCATTTGTGTCCATGACTACCGTAGCATTTCCTTTATCTGCTTTTAGGATAATTAAAATTTATTTAACTAAAAATTGTAGAAAGAATTTTAACAGCATTAGCTTTAAATGTATTTTTTCAAAAATTATTGAAATTACTTTACAATGCTATAATTGGTTTCATGATTATTTTTCCACTATGCGGATTTCCATATTTTGGATTAAAATTTTAAATTCTTATTATTATCAGTTTCCTGTGTGTCCTTTGTTAATCAAAGCCTTCTGCAATTCTACTGATATCTTAGAAAGCATGAATTTTCAGCGTCACGAAAAGTATATATTTTACACCATGCCTATTAATAATTAAAATTTATTTAAAATGTGGAAAGAATTTTAAAAGCATGCTTTCTACATATATTTTTTCAGAAATTATAGAAATTACTCTACATTGCTATAATTTGTTTCATGTTTTTTTTTTTCCACGACGCGAATTTCCTTATTTTTGAATAGAACAATTATTTAAATTCTTATTGCTCCTTGATTTGCATGTTTAGAAAACTGACATTTGGGCTACAGTTTATCAGTTTCCTGTGTATCCTTTCTTAATCAAATCCTTCTGGAATTCTACGGGATATCTTAGAAAGCATGAATTTTCAGCCTCACGAAAAGCATATTTTTTGTAAGTTAACACAGTACAGCAACATTATCAAATCATATCAAAGTCTCCTTCATGTGATATATTTGGCACATTCTTTTTTCTACTCGTTGCTCTAAATACCCAATCATACACCGATTGAGTGCTTGGAAAGTGTAATTTTAGGACGTCAATTCGTTACCCACTGTTGGGGGCGGATGTTTTCGGAAATTTTATCTAGGGCTTTAATTTTGACGTTTGTCAATTGTGATACTCAAGTTAGTAAATGTCTCCGTGTTGTCTTGCAAAAATTCACCGAAAAATTAACATTCCGAAAAACAGTATAGTACGCAAATCGTGACCTTTATAAATCACTCGTGTATTAAGCACTCGTTCCAGATAAACTCGTAGCTCAAAAACCGTTTACCACAGGTCTTGCAAATACAAGCAATTTTCTATTATTATTTTGACATATCTATTCCACATCTATTAAAAAAAATAAAAATTTATTATTAGTAATAAGAAAAATTGGAAGTTATTACACATATCGTTGGCCTCAATAATACTTAAAAATATATATTTAAATTTCCTTACTGAATTTGTTGCGTTTTTATATATAAAAAAGACAATTAAAATACAAAGCCAAAAGCAATTTTAATTTAACTGATTTCGGCTTCCTGAATTCCGGAAAATGGAAATAGCCCATTTTCTGAAGAAAAAAAAAGGTATTTTTATGTTCGTAAAGATATATAAAAGACAAAAGTACAATCCTTACTTAAGTAACCGATTTCGGATAAACGAAAGTTGAGCCAGATGTTAAAAGAATTTATTTGATTTAAGCGTATTTTTAATGACCTGACGGAGTGGTAAAAAAATATTTTTTTTACAAGACGAACAATTTTGTTAGCTTGGCTTAAAAAATCCATTTTTAGCGCGGCATTTTATCTTTGGTTTTGGTATTGATTTTTGATGATTTCGTCCCCATTATACTGATTAGATTTTTATCACCATCGGAGGATATAATAGGCGCTACATTTTTTTAAATCTAATATTTCCGCTGCTTTAGCTCGTTACGAAAATGGGTTACTGAAATGTGTACGAGTTTGTCGCCAGTGGCGTAGTAGCAAAAATGTGTAGGACTCATATCTGACCAAAGTGAGTACTATTATTATTTAAAAATCAATAAACAGGAAATAACTGTCACATTTTTGTTGTTGTGTATAGTAAATATATTTCTAAAATTAAATGGGAAGCATTTAAAACTTACTGAACCTATCCGAAAAGAGAAAAACATTGTCCGCATGTCACGTAAAACAATCGAAGGCCTAAAAACGTAACGCCTTCTAAGGAACCAGGAATTCGATTGATTGCGTTTATTATGAGCAACAAAACATTAAATCACACTTCCTTTTCAATTATTAATGCCAAAGCGCTTAACAAATCGTTATATAAAGGACCACCCCTTATGAATTAACAATGCGAATAACGCGATGTGGGACAAATTTACTGTTTGACGAAATAAATGCAGACAGATCTACCACGTCCGAAAACGATAATTACGAAAATTGTTATCGATGTACTGATTTTTACAAAATATTTTGTAATTCAATAGAAAATTATATTTCTACGTATTCAAAGCACATAATTTCCGAACTAAATATTCAAGATTACATGATTAATGCATTTTTTACATAAATAAGGCTAACCATAAAAATTGCTATTTGATCGATAATTTATTTATATTATCCGACACCACGCAATTCTATTCTTATATAAAAAACCGTTATTTAACATTGACTGCTCATTAAAAGTGAAAGAACGGTAATGACAGTGATTGAAGCCGATATTGAAAATACGTTACCATATATACAGCGTGGGTTCCAGAAAACTGACATTATGATGGTGAAAATTAAAGAAAGCGGTATTTTTCCTTCAAGCGTTTCTCTACAACATTGTTCATTCGATGTGATATAATTGTTTTGAAAATAAATCTTAAACGTCCGAAAAATGCGCGTCGGTGTAATATGTTGCGAAGTGACCCTTTAACGATAAAATGCCTTGTCCATGCGGCATTTTCCGCAACATTTAATATCTTCTGTACGCGTTCGCAAATGCACAGCAGCAGATCTGGAATCTGGTTTCGAAAACGTTGTTATTTGCTTTTGCCAATCTGCCAAACATTTTATAAATTCCAGATATACATATTCCCCCTAAAGAATTTCAATATTGTGTGGGGTTAAAAAATATATCCGTTAATTAAAAGTATTTAATAACATTATATCGCATTGGATCGTTGTAATTCAAATTTTTGGTATCTGTCTAAATGAACAGAAGGTTGCGATTACGTCGTCAATTCACTTTTTTTTATGCTTAACCCATTTTGTCCCAGTGGTGCGTGAATGCACCACCTATTCTATGATTTTTTTGTCACATCCTGGAAATATTTTTGCACATCAATTTAGAAATTTTATTATTATTACTACTAAAGATCATAAAACCGTAGAAATTGCTAATTTATGTGTAAAGGAAAGATCTTTAAGTTAACAAAAGTGGTATATAAATTTGAATCAAATTTTCAAATAAATCCAAAATAGAAAAAAATATTCTGGATTTGCATTGCCATTTTTGTTAAGTCTATGGTATGTAGAAAACATACATTGAAAATACTATATTGATTATGCTTCATTTTTTCAAAATATGCACCACTGGTTTTATCTGTGAAACAAAACTTTGTTATTGCAAGTCTAGACAAGTCATGTAGAATAAAAATCCAACAATTAGCGTGTTCCTTAGTATCAGTTTGTGCCTTGTGCAGTGAACGTTACAGTTCGTAAAATATGGCATTTCCGAGGTATTTGACTCAAAAGGAACTAGAGGCGTCTATGCAGGAGATCTTGATGGATGAGTACAATATCAATGAAAGTCGTAAGTATTATTTGGATTTTCGTATTCTCACGTATTATGTATTGTAGCATTCCATTTCTTGCAAATTTATGCTAAAAATAACGTGAAAAAATATTTACAGAACATATTGACGCGGTCTATATTCCACCCGACGTAGCTGACGAAGAAGATATGAACGATAACATAAATCTACAAGAGTTTGGAGAACCAACTGATATAGTTGGAACTTTCGAATTACATACACCGAATGACACAGCTGTCCTTCAACAGTCCTGTAATTCATCAACTACTGAACCTCAACGGGACTCATCAGATGATGAAACCTTGGAATTCAAAAGAAGACGTATGCTTTCTGCAAACGACAGGCTTGCTTCTACTGTCAAATGGAAGATAGGTCAGATTGAGTGCACTCACACACCTATATCCGATCATGTGAGGAAATAAAAAATCGGCTTTCTGGAAAAACTCGACTTGAAATATTTTTTATGTTTTTTGATACGAAGTGATTGATTTGATTTTAAATGTTACATTTCTTTGCGACTTTTAAAAACTGATAAAACAATGACTCAAAGAAATCTTGCACCTGTCATAGATGAAGTGCGTCATGATAATCAAGGTCACCTCATAATGCTAATAAAGTCCGAAGGAGATGTAGAATCTGCCACAGCCAAACAATTTATGTTTGTAGTAAGTGTAATGTGCATTTACATACTTCATGCTTTGTAAAATATCACCAAAAATGAAACCGAGTGCTACCAGCAGTGCGCTCAATATTATGCGTTTTTGTATCAAACCAGGTTCTTTTTGGAAAACAATCTACTTTTAGTGGTTTTCTGTCGAATTTAAACTTTCTTTCGTATATTTATGTATAAATTATATGTTACATCTTATGTGCCCCAAAACAATATCTGATGTTTTTCCCAGTGGTTCGTTTACGCATTAGTACTTTTTTGTATGTTTCGAGTTTTTTTTTTGACACTTGTAATGTATTCTTAAGTGCAACAAAATAAATAATTTCAGAGCAAAAAAGTATTTTTTTAAATGCTTGTTATAATATGGGTTAAGACATTTTGGCCTTAAAAGATACTTTGCTCTATACTCATTAGTTGTTCGCGGAAACTAACCAAAACAAGTCCGTGTCATGAACAGCCTGATTAAAAACTTTATGATCCCTTAGTATATTATTTTATTTACTAATCAAAACTAACTTGGTTAGACAAAGTAGAATCCAGAAAGGAATCATCTCCAAGGCAAAGTGTGAGTGAAGGAGTTAGTCTAATTGACACAATTATATAAAAGTACTTGTAAATTTATAAAATTTATAAAATCAATAAAATGCTTCTTAAATTTTCCGGAAGACGTGAATTTTGATGAGATTATAAGTCCAGCCATATGATTCACCTATTTCGTCCATTTTTGAAAACAAAATTCTTTTGCTGATGAATATTAAAATCTTCTTGCGGCTTAAGGAAGCGACTGCTGTCTAAATTCCACCCTGGAGTTGTCAAAGTTTCCTGAAGAATAGATTGGTTAAAGGTTTAATGAGGTAAATCATAACTAACAAAATTGAAAACGTTGTCCCTCTCGCTCTTCTTAATGAAATGAAAAAAAGATAACTCAATATCAAAAATCTATTTCATTCAGATGACAGAGAAAGTCGTATTGAAAATTGCGGCTACCGTAAGCACTTATATAGCTACCGGGCTAAATGAAATGAAATAAATCAACTTGAAAAAATAAACCAACGAAATAAAATAAATTTTAAAAAATGAAAAGTAAAGCACATTTTACAAACTAAGAAGAAAAGTTCAAGCATTTGTGTTATTTATTTCTGGTTACTTTTAACACCCTATAAATCTGAAACGGTCTGTATCCATCTGTGAATTAAATTGATACACATTCTCAACACAGGCTCAACGATGATAATAGAAGCCTGTAATGCGACGTTTCCTATCTTGAGACGTTTTCCATTATTTTTTGACATAATCGAAAACTGTCATATGGCGACATTTTTAATCTCTTTCAATTTTTCCATGTATCAAATAAATGACTAAAGTTTGTATTGGCTTATGCTAACAAAACTAGTTTTAAAGTGATGAATATCTTACAATGTTGCCAAGTTGCGCGATTTGCAAATTCACTCATTTTGTTTAATGGCACCCCCTGAATGTTTTCCTTTCGATTTTTGAATTTAATTGAAATGTAATAGTACGGACCATCATCATCATCAGATCAGATATATTGATATATTAAAATTCTGTTACTTATCAATTGAGCTTTATGTGGCAGGTTATAAACATAGTAATTGACAATGCCTAAAACGCGTAAAAACTAGTATTGTGTTTTGGAATTTTGGCAATAATATTAAGATAGTTATCCAATGTATGATGGTTGATCATTTAGCAACGGATATTTTAGTAATTATATGTCGTTGAAATTGTCTTTCAATGGCCAAGAATTATAAAGATATTTATTATAAAGATATCTATTGTAGAGGGTTCCGTTTAAACAATCGAATAAATTTACAAAACGAAAAACGTGGCAACACTGTAATGACAGTTCTCCTTTATGTCAAAAAATGAGAAGGACACTTTGGAACTGTGTGTGACCAGAAAAAAACATGTGCTTATCTCTCTTATAACTTATCAAAATATATATGTTAATTCAAGAAACATTTGCAATAAACTTGATAATGGGTTATTTTACTTTTGCCACGCTGCGCATAAAATAGAATTATTGGTTCTATTTGCTTATTTATATTTGGATAGAAAATATGAAAAAGTTGGTTGTTATAAGCCAGCTGAACTGCTACATTGTTATTTATTTTCTATTTATGGTACTTATAAACGAGCAGCGGGAACCAACCACTAAAAAGATTTCGCTGTTCTATTTTTTTTTGCATTATTAGTTCATTAATTTTAATTGAGAGCATTGCATTGTTATTAGTTATTACTTTTCTCTATAATTTTTATTGAGATTAAGGATTATGCTATTTCTATTCTATCCACGGTGTGTCCCTGTCCTTTATCTCCAGCGCGCTGCATTCAGATCTTTCGATCAATTATTCCAGCACGTCTTGATTCCTTTCCATAGAAGAGCCCTGTACTCTCAAGGAAGACTCTTAGGAGGAGCTGACGCTTCATTTTTGCATATGAAGCTTAGCAAAAATTGAATAAATGGTAGAGTTTCGTTCTTTTTCCCCGAAGTTTAGAGTTTAGGTTATAGGAAAAATAATACCAAATGTTTCTAGTCTCTCTACAAGAGCAGGACAGAGTTTTGAACAACTTTTGAAAGCCTTGGAGATAACGAAATGAAAGGTTCAACCTATGTTTTTGTTTTATCTTCTTGTTACCGTTGTTGATTATATTTAATTGTCATTTAAAATATTACCTTCATGCGTTATTTTGCAAAAATTCATTCGTATTTCTGCTCCACATAACGCCTGAAAAATAGCGTAATACGGCCGCTATTTTTATTTATCTAATAGTTACAGGTTGATGGGTTGAAGGTGGGTTGGCTTTATTTTCGGTATCGCTTCTTGAACGCGCCAAAAATAACCGAGTTCTGAGTCGAGAAATTTTTAAAGCGAATTGAGTGCTCGTAGTCACGGCGGCACACTCCGATGCTGTTTCGCCTCGTGCCCTGCCTTTATCAAATTAATTAATTAATTGCGGCTGACTTTAACAATAGAATCGCCGTGTTGCAGTGTAAATCGAGCCGGTAACCGGTGGCGGCAATTTAGCCGACGTAAACAAAATAGCGTTTGTATGCGGGTTGGCGAAAATTCTTGCGAAATTTTATTAATAATAAGCGTTCGTGAATCCAAAAATAATCGACGGCTTCGTCCGACGTTTGTGAAAAAATTAGAATTTCGTAGTTGGATTTCGGTAAGTTCGTTAAGGGCGAGGGTAATGGGGTCGGTTAATTTAATATTTAATAAGTGGTTGTCAAATTAAATATTTTACAGTGGATTAAAATTTTCATTGCATGTGGAATAAAATATTATGAAGTGTATTATATTATGTTGAAATTTTAAGCTTCGAGGATTAAATTAAAATTTTGTATTACCTTTTGATATTTCGCAAGTTGTTTATTTAAAAATTGTTAAAATAAGTTAATTTTGGTCAACAATTAACAATCTTGAGGATTTTTAGGAGACAACTGCAAGGGCTCCATGTTCGCGATGCAGGACGTTGATAATATAAAAAAAATCTATTTTATCCTAACTTTAATTTTTTTTTAAACAAATTTATTCACTTTTAAGCATCAAAGGCAAATAAACGCATTAATTTCGAAATTCCCATTCGAGTTTGAGTAAATTATATCTTTTGCTTTTTTTCCATCACTTGATCTTGATATTGTTATTTTTGTATCCAAAGTAAATTTTTTACATTTTTTTTTTAATTAAAGTCAGTTTCTGCAGAAAGTAGTTATTATTTGTTCTTAGTAAAAGTTTAATTAAAAAACTTTCTTTTCAAACTGTAAGTGTATTAAAAACGATGCCCTTGCGGATCATTGTTCATATGAAATTTTGTTTGTTTCTTTCCTGGATTCGCCATGTTAAGTTCCATGTGACACTTATTAAAAACACCCTGTGGACACGTAATGCAAATTTGCCCCTTAACACGTCTTTTCTACTTTCATATGCAACTTTCCGAAGTTGTTTGTCATGTTGACCTATTAAATGATCCAGGCTTTCACAGCGAAAATTTATATTTTCTCCGCTTTGTTGCATTCAATTTTTTCTAACACAATCTTTGGAATTCTTCATGTTAGGGATTAAATTTAATTTAAGATGAAATATTTTGGCCATTGCACCTCGTCTAATTTTATTTTGTCATCATTCCAATCGTAATTTAGTAATTGTTTACAACTTAATTCCATAATTGACAAATCAATACATTATTCATCGTCAAATAGGCAAGCCATTTCAGTTTCTGCCGTAAGTTGCATGCCTAATAGATTGTTGTAACTGTCGTAACTGGCATTTGTCACTATTATTATGTTCACATCCACTGTGCTGTTATAGACATCGTCATCCTTTTCGAGATAAGCTAATAATTCATGTGGAGCAAGTCCCCTAAAATAAAAAAGGCTTTTATAAATTATCGCTATACTTCTATTGTCCTCTTAAATGAAGATCGTCGTTTAAATATTGCAGGCATTATTATTGAAGCAGCTAACTAAAAATGTAGGGAGCTCAGTATTCCAAAAATAAAGCGTAAAAAGCGATTATCACCCAACTACTTTTTTATTATTTGGTTGAAACTGAGTTAGAAGTTATTCTGTTAATATTAATCCATTCGCTGTACTTTTAGTGATGATATTTTCTGAATTTCCTAAAATTATAATTTATGCGTTTCGGGTTCCGAGAAATCTTGCTCGTCAAAAAATCAGCTCAAGGTCTTAGTTCAAGGAGCTTTCAATTATTGTAATTGAACGTTTAAGGCGGTAAAATATCTCTAAATCTCTCAATTGACGTTACAGGCATAACCATTTTATCAGCCGCGACAGCAATAATTTGTCCATTAGAACTATGTAAATAAATGACGTTAACGTAAGGACGAGGAATAAAAACAGTGCATAGTGGAGGATGTAAGAAGTAAATGATATTTTCTATTTCAGCTTGAAAAATGCAGACCAAAGACGTTTACGTCAGGGTGACGTGCCTTCTGATAGGCGTGACGTTGTCGATATACGAATCCAATATGACATTTCCGAACAAATTTCAAGAGTTTTGCGCGTCTGCAATATGCGTATTTTGTTACGTTAAAACACTTCGGCTGTTTACGGGTGAGTGAGCATCTTAATTATCTTAATTTGATTTGACAACCTCGTGTGAGCTAATTAGATCTCACCAGAATAATAATTAGGTTAATCGACTTCGAAAAATTAGAGAGAGAAATTAGAAATTTATTTTTATAAATCACCCAGGCATAATTAAACGTTTGTGTTATTTTTTAGCACAGGAAATACAATATCCAGATTACTTAAAGATAACTCCTAGCAATTAAATATCCAATGAATTTCAAGTATCAATAGATAGAGTACCCGTATCTCAGTGTATATAGAGTGTTTCCTAACCTCTCTATAACATTTTTTGGAATGTAACTTGATTTTTGAAGGGCAGGGGGTTGAAAAAATTAAATTTAAAACGATATTCTAGCGATAATTCGTACACGTAATAAGGAGTTTTAGTATTTTACTTTGTGTCTATTTTAAACTTTCCAGTTCAGTTTCGTAAAGATTCAGCATTGCTTTTCTTTTCAAAATTAGGTCCGCACATTATCCTCTTTCTTTTTGTCCAATAGGTTTGGTTAAACTTTCCAGTTCAGTTTCGTAAAGATAAACCATACTGGCCCGTTCAGCATTGCTTTTCTTCTCAAAATTAGGTCCGCACATTATCCTCTTTCTTTTTGTCCAAGAGGTTTGGTAATACCCTGTATAGCTTTTACGCCAGTAAACGGAACTCAAGGCTCTAGCTAAATGATTATTATGACGTTATCCATTATTGTATTCGAATTTACTATAGAATAATCAATTTACTTCACCTGTACTTTACTAAAATTTCATTTTACATTCCTTCTTACTTTTTTTCAGGACTGCTGACAAAAACCGAAGACTGGACCAAACAAATATTCGATGTCATTTGCATGGTAGTGCAGTTTATATCGCTGGTCATTTTAAATATCTGTTTCGGTGTAGTGATCCTCTTTCTTATATTGAATCATTTCTTACAACAATTTAACGTCTGCCCGCCGAAATACGTGGCAATGGCGGCTTTTTAATTTCGAATATTTTTGCACGATGCCACTGACAAGGCCGCTACTTGTTAAAGTACAAAAAGCACACAAGACTGATTAATAATTTACTTCGTACATAACTTGCATTAAATTATTCTAGATATATTATTGGCGTTTCATTTTCAACGGCACCGTATATTTTTACGGCGGACAGAAAACGATATTTGCGTAATTCTCGGAAACAACTTCAGCTACACAAATTGTTCCATGTTTTACATTCGTTGCTACATACGTACAAGGCAAGCGGCTAAGGTCAACGATTATTGCTCCTAAAATTTTTTCCACACGGCAATTCAAATTTTCATGGCGACCGACATTATGCAATATTCGTTTTGGCCAAACGGTGAGTTTAACATTCATCCAATTCTTAGGTGTATCAAAGTCAGGTAAAGACGAAGCAGCGTAAAAGCTCCACCAATTCTTAATGTAAACATTAGAGTTAGGAGTTCTACTGCTCTTTAGTGGCAGAAAGCGACGCATGCAGAATGAACAATAAAATAATAAATAACTTTTATTAATTATAAAAACTATTAAACCCAAACAGCACTACAACATAATATCTCATATTAGCAAAATCATGTTAAAAAATTGAAAAATGGAAACACTTCAGCTTCTCTTCAGTCTTACGAATTCTTTTACTTTTCTAATTAAATATCGATTATGATGGACCAGAAATAATAGCTATTGGGAAAGATATACGGGTTGTAATTGTATTACATGTGAATGAGCTTTGAAATTTAGCTGCACTAGTGTCTCGTGCAGATATTGAGGCTGCGAACGCCTAACCACTTTACAATGAAAGAAGAGAAACGCACAAAATATCTGAGCCACCTGGAGCTCTGCAAAACCTGCATTATTTGGACTTGTAACTGTACGTCAGGTAGACATTATGCAACTTTTGCAAAGTGTATCAACAACCGACCCACAGGGAATTCCGAAGATCTGTAAATAATCTTTTTGTTCTTTGGAAGTTTCTTGTCTCATTCTCATACTCTAAGAATCGATTGGAATCGACTTAAAGCAATCGCACAGGATATTGAGTTGGAAAAAACGGTCTGGAAATATTTTCAACCTGCACGTCGCTGTAATAAAATCTGGGGTCGGTAAATAATTTTTTTCCCATAAGCATTCTCGAGGTCTGTAGACCCTTAACGAAATGCTTGCTTTATATATCCCTGTCACCGCCGCAAGCTGTTTAAAGTACCCGCACGGTAGGGAGTTTCGTAATCATTTTCATATTATCCGGTTTGGCAGATACATTTTTCTTCTACAAGGATTTTTTGAACTGGCACGCTTTTTGGGTAACTTAAGAAGATTGTTGCTCTTTTAATTGAAATTTTTGAATTTTATTTGAAATGCAACGGCATTGTAACTTCATTTTAGTAAGAATCGAGATGTGTTTACCTTTATAGTCTCATGGCCTATAAAGCTTGTCGTTTTTCTTTCTACTGAAGTTAAGTTTGTTCTGGAGCTACTCAACAATCTTTTTTGACCAAGTATATTTTATTAAATTTAAATTTAACACGAGAAACAGTACCCTTTTTAGAGCAAGACGAGTCTGACAAAAGTTGAAGATTCCCATAATAAATAGTATACTCTTGTGGGTGTTTACATAGTTCTCAAAATTATACTTGCAAAACTTGTTCTTCAATCAATTTATATGTGCTCGAAATAGGTTCAGTTTTCGTTGTTTTTGTAAGGCTTAAACGGAAAGCCTTCGAATGATGGAATCAATTGACTGTGAATGAACTAACTAAAATTAATCATCAGATATTTGCAATCACTGGGAATACAAAACTCTATAAGGACACGCGAAGCTGTGTATAGGTAGATGTAAGTAATAGACTATTTAGGCTAAAATTTCGACATCTAACACTAAATTTTAAAATATCGTGTTTTAAGTAGAAAGTTTACATCTAAAGTTAAATACCTGTGTGTTGGCGGTCGATATCTTGGAAACAGCTTTCGATAGGAAAAAAAAATTTGAAAGTTGCATAGGGTCAAGGTGGTAACAATGGTTAGGACGTGCACAATGGATCACACGCTATTCCTGCGAAAGGGACAGAGATATCTGCTTTCTCTCTCACTCGTTACTTCTATTCGGCAACGGAACTCGTTCGAACTATTTGGTGTGCGTCGTTGGCCAGGCTGATTTGTGCTGATCATTGTTTTTGGTTCTTGGTTGCAAAAATAAGAATTAGAAGGTAAGACTTGAACCTTTCTATCATGTATTTTCATATCTATAACTTAGTGCTGGTATACGTGCCTTAAAATGTACTTAATTAGGCTTATTTTCCTGCAGAAACTTTTGATTAGTATGTTTAATTTACGGCTGGGTACAATTTTTAAATATTAATGGCGTCCTAGTACACAATGGCTCAGTCCTCGTAAGTACACAATGAGAATGAGAGTTGGTCGTCAATTAATTTTTGAGTTTTAGATGTTTTTTTTTTCACGCAGTGTTTGTTTCCAGAATGCCACGTGGGGTGATAGCCTCCGCAAAGTGTCTGGAACAACTGGAATTCCGTTTACAACATTAAGACGGTATTATTTTAATTCAAAAGCACAGGGCACATAAATAAATAAATAAATTTCGGGTTCCCAATGTGCCTGACATATCTTTCGTGAAAGAAGATGACGTCAAATTGATATTACCAAAGCCAATTTGTAGTGGCAGTACCTCAAGACAGCAGTCTTTCTATAGTTTCCCATTAGATTTATCTGCTCTCAACGTTAATTTAGTCATTTTTTAATTCTGTTTGTTTGTTTATTACTATGATCTCTAATATCAGAAGTTATGTTTATGTCGATTGTTATTGCGCCTAGATGTAAGAAATCAACAATATTTTCAATTTTAATTTAAGTTTCGTTGTGTTCTTTTTTTCTAGTCCTTAGGTCAGATAGTTTAGTTACTGGTTATGACCTACAGAATCAAGAAGCTGTCATTTATGTTTTGTTCAAGTTTAGTCGTTATCAAAGTGATATGTGTTTAGTTATTACTAAAAGAGTGAGTTATCATTTACCTATTCGTACTTGACTTATTAGTACCTAGTCTCAAACTAACCAATTACTTATATACCTGAATTTGTTCTATTTTTATAAATATAAATAAAAAGTTATATCCATTTTAGTATGTCCATTCTTTAATACTTATAAAAATAATTATCCATTGTGTACTCCAGTGATCCATTGTTTACTTAGAGGTGAGCCATTGTACCCTAACCTTAGTACACAATGGATCATTTGCAAACTTAAAAAAAAATGGTCGTCATGATGCAACCAACCTATTATGTCCAAAAGTAATCATGTGTAATTAAAGTAGTGGAGCCATAGTTTGTTGAAAATAAAATGAAAAGTTATAACTTTCATAACTTTTTTGCTACAGCGTGTCAAACAAAAGTTGATCCATTGTTGCCACCTTGACCCTATATTAGTAAAGTGCATAACTTAAATTATTTGCATGCCCCAAGTAGAGTTGCTATTCATTTATAACATGTTTTGTAACGCATATCGAGTAGTTAAAAATGAATTATATTGTTACTTGGAAAAATGTTGTGCGAAATTTACTTTTTGTTGGAGAATTGAAATTGCCGGTTTCAGAAACTCCTGGTGATGAGAGAGAATGCGACAAATTGAAATTAATGAAATAATCCATAACAAGCACCAAATAAAACACAAAATTTAAGGGTAATATTTTGAGTTAAAGCAGGAACTCTCCAATTTGCAATTTATAAGGTTGGAAATTTACCCTAAAATTTTTAGTTATAATAAATTTTATTTTATTTCTTATAACAAATTTTAAGGTGAAATTGCGAGTTGAAACGTGAAATTTTGGAATTTTGATATAAAACATGAAGTTTTGAATTAAAATTTCGAGTTAAATCACGAAATTTTAAGTTTGCGTATTTAATTTGATGTGCTTTTTTTGTTTTTCTAATTACGCAAAATCCGCACGTTGTTAGATCAGTCCCGACAAGAACCAGAAGAAATCTTGTAAATTACCTGCCCGAACTTGCAGACTCCTTTGTAGCAGTGAAACCGAATAAAACTCAGGAAAATAAATTGATATCGATTTAAGAACATATGGCATTTCTTTTAGCGCCAATAAATAAAACAACAGGGTCTTAATAAATCCATTTATTAAAGATTTTTTACAACTTATTTCCAAAATCGACACCCTATGAATTTAATATGTACACTTCGTAATATATATACTCTCTTCCCAAACAAATTATATCACATCGATCGGAGGAAAATAGAAATTAACGCATAACCACTCCTAACACTCGTCTCCCTATCACCGAATTTGATGTATAACAACAAACAACGTTGTGTACGTTGTGGCAAAATTCGCCTGGAGCAGCGGACCGCCAAAGCTGCGACTCGCCGGCGCGTAAAACTCCACTGAAAAAGAAAGAAAAAAAAATACCACACAGGTCTGGTGTTTGTTTAAAATGCACGTGGATAACTGACGCTTGTTTTCGCTACAGATCGTCTGACAGCAAAACAAACACAAAATAGGAAACGTGGAATATTTAAAGTGTCCGTACAACGATTACAACAAAAATTATTCCATAAAATGTCCATCTAAAACCTTAATTTTTTAACAGTGTTTATTTTTCTTCGATTTTCTATTTAAGGTTATTGAAACTTGTCGGCAAAATTTCCTTAAGTTACAGGATATACTAAATGGCGTTGTAGTGGGAAATTTCGTCCAAAAATTATGAAAAAATTTAAAATAAACTATGATAAAAAATGCGTATTAATAAATTGAAATTTGGTGTATATGTGGAAACTTCAAAAACGCAATAAGAGACTTTAGAACTGATCTATTTGGATGGAATATTATAAAATATCTCTATGCACAGCATTGCAGGCCACAGTTGTTGATTTATTTCAAGTTTACGGTACTAATTCAGTTTGATTACAAAAAAGTTTGCAACAATTACATTACAAAATTTTTTCGTCCATCTGAAACATCAACTTGTTACTGTGTTAATTTTTTTTCGATTTTTTATTTTTATATATTGTATTCTACTTGTTAAGATATATCGTCGTCTGTACTTGTTACTCGGGCCAAACTCAGGCAGGCCTGGAATAAATCAGAAGAAACGAGAAAAGAAGCTACCTACAACGATTAAAAAATTTCAAGTACTTCAAATGGATCAAACGGGTTTAACCTACGCGAAAACTAAATTGAATAACAGGTTTGGTTAGTTTTTTTTTTTAATTTTCCCTCTAACAGACGAGCCCGTCAAAGACGAATCCCTGCTTGTCTGTCTGTCATAAATATTCATTCATTCATACATTTTCTCAAATCGCTCGTCAGGTTTTACAAAGAATGCCTAATTCTATACTTTACCGATAACTCGTGGTCCAGATTTTAATTTAAAATGACTAAAAATGTGATTGAATTGAATTGAATTCAAAATATGGTAATTTTTTTTTACAATTTTTCTGATTTATCCCCAATAGTTTTAAATAATAAATTGAGAACTCCATTAAATATCAGATACACCAACATCTATCTGAAGGTGACTTTCGAAGGAAAATGGACTTTTTTAACTGGTACAATGAAAAACAGGTCATCTTTCCTTTAAATCAGGAACAATTTACATTTAATAAGAAGTTTCGAGTAAATGTTCGGTTGGAGTTCTGGGCGATCACTTTATTGCATGATTTTTTTTTCGAGAGCCGTTAAACTCTCAAAGGTATCTGGAATGAATTACTTTTAACAATATGGCGCTCCCGCTCATAATTCCAGTATATTTTTTAGATATCTAGATCTAGGCGAAAACTGAATCAGAAAACAGATCATCTGACCTGACACCATTAGACTTTTCTAAAATTAAATTAAATTAAAATAACGAGGGCACAAGAGCAATCATTCCAATAAAACAGAAAATTTTTTTTGCTCGAATTCGAATAAAGTCTTTTGTGTTTAAATGGAATCAAATATATATTCTAAATTGATGACAGAATAATTAAAATAGGACTTTTATGGTTTTTTTCTTGAATTTTTTTGAAGAAAACTACTACTAAATTCTATTTTCAGTGTACTCTCGGTAAAAGCGAAAGCAAATTTTTTGTTCCCCTCTTATCAAATGATTTTCTATAAAAAAACCCTATATGGGAATATAACATATTGAAATTTTGGAGCACTGTTATCCGCAAAATACGATTATGTAAAAATATACAGGGTGAATTATTTAAAATAAGAAGGCTAAACTTACTTTCGGTAAAACCAGAAGTGTTATTCACTTGTTTTATAGGTCAAAATGATACTTATTTTTATACCATCTCCAAATTTCGAATTTATTCTTTTTTTTTAAGAGTTATCGCTTGGTTAGTAATTTCATTGACATCAGGTATAGGAAGAAGCTTCAAAAACGTAATCAGAACTAGCCATATTGGGGGTTATCGATTGTGAAAAAAGCATGTGTATGGTATCTTTCATCGTTGTTAACTTATGTGAAGCATTTGATCTGCTGCCCTTTTTAGATTCCACTAAAGGTTTTGGGCAGACTTAACGGGACTCTTTTTAGTATCAATACTTTTTAGTATTTTTCCAAAGCGTAGGATCTTTCCTCGAGATGGTGGAATAACCATGAAACAAAATTGTTTTTAGTAGAAGGAAAACAGATATTTTGCTCGAAAAAAAAATAACAATCCAATTTTGCAGCAGTAGTCGAAACAGCGAAATCTTTTATCGCGGATTATCTTAGCTAATTGCATTAAAACTTTTTAATTTAAACTTCAAAGTCTTCTTTCCGTTTTCAATTCCACAGTCCCTTGTCTCATTTGTAGCTTGCCCTCAATCCGATTTTTATGTGCCACTCCCACTTAGCTAGTTAGGATTTGTCGCTTCTAGAGACTGGCGCGTATTTGCAACATTACGGAGCAATGAAAAAGTTGGAGAAATTTAGCGGAAGCTAAACTCCTTTGCTACTATTAAAAGTAGGACCCCGATCATTAATAATTTTGTTTTTAATCCTCCCATGGCCGAGAGTAGAGCTTTTAATTCGTTCACGCGAGCTCATTTCTAAAATACGTCGCTTTATATGAATGAGAGCTGAGATGCTAGATTAGAATAGTATGTGTTTTTAATAAATATTAAAAGCGTCTCAAAGACCACTATAAAATATTTTTGATGTTTATAGGCAAAGGAAACATTTACAGTTGAAGCTTGGAATTTGTTCGTTAACAAATAGTATTCAAAAGAAATATTTTTAGTAGATCATACTCTAAATTAAAAAAAAAAAATTAATATAAAATTCATTTTGATAAAAGCAATTGCATACTCCTGCAATCTAACCAAAATCTCATTTCCATATTTATTCGAATATTATCCCTTGTTCCATTTCATGCTCGATATTCTTGGAATTCGCTCCCTAATTATATCCCGAAATATTTGCATTTATTCGAACTAGGGATTTGAGATTTTGTAATTCGCTTTGGTGATTAGGTTTCTACGGCATATTCTCTAATTCGTAGAACCTCTGTTGCGAGTGGCGAGGGTAAGTAAAAAAAATGTTTCTGGCGCCCAAAGATAACTAGTACACTTGTTCGAAGCATCATTTAAGAACAGATGTTTCCTTTTTCATTGAAACTATGGGATAGGGCTAAATGGTGGGAGATACAAAAAACTGAGCTGTGCTTCCCGTTCTCTTTTATAGTGTTTTGCCCAATCACGTCTGCGCTAACTAAATTGTGCTAGAAGATGTAGAAAATGTACCGGTTTCTACTATTCCATACCACAAGATATTTTTAATTTTCTAAATATTATCAAAGCGAAAGTTTTTTTAAGTGGGACACCATGCATCTGCATCTTTGAACAGTGTTTTAAAATATTGATTAATTTAAACAGAAACTACAAAAAATAAACAAAAAGTTACAACGACAATAACAACCCAATAATGATATCATACATTGTAATAAAACCACTAGCAAATGTGGTCAAATTACCTTCTATTTTGCTCTACAATTAGCTTAAAATTAGACAATTTGGTACCGCTCTAATGCACTTAATAAAATTGATTTTTTTAAGTTTTACATTAATGTTTCAACTTTTATATATTTAATTCATACCAAATACATGAAAAATAAAGGTCGAAAGACGTTCAGTCCAGGGAACGTGTAGGTCATCTGTTTGGTAGATTAATTTGGGCCAAAATTCAATGGCTACTAATGGTAGGTTATCCACCTTTGTTATTAGATATTCTTCCACAATTTGTATGTAATGTTTAAAATTTTAAAAAAATCTTTAGTTAGTTAGTTAGTCTTTTGATGTACCGGCCTTATATCCTGGCGACTCTCTGATGAGGATTTATGTTTGGCGGATATCGATTGTTGTCTCGTTTAAAATTGCTTCCTAGATATAAATATTTCGTCAGCCGATATTACATTTTAAAAGAATGCATGAAATCATTAGTGAGTTAATATTATAAGCTTTTATGTTTTTGTAGTGTTGTTCTTGTTGTTTCAGTTTCTGAGTTATAGGTTAGGTTTTTAATATGTCTTTTAAAAAATAAAGGACTAATATAGGCAACTAAAAAAATGTTTTCAAGTATTTAAGCTACTTAGAGCGGATTAAAATATTTAAATAAATGTTAGTTTCGCTAATATCTAGAAAATTAATAGATCCATATTTTTTTTAATGCTCCACTGGATTCTACTTAAAAAGCTATAGTCATAGTAATAGTCATAATGTCTTTTTTTATCTATAAAAGGAAATAAAAAACGGAATGTTTTTAAGAGTACCCTGTATCTTCTAATTCAATTTAGTTATCGCAGATCTGATTCCTCCATTAAACAAAGCAAAAATAAAACGTGACAAATCTCAGTTTTCTATGGAATTCATCATCTAGCCTATTATTTTCTACAATATGAGAATAGTTTACAATAGTTTCTTGTTATTTCTAAAACTTCTCAATTATATGGTTTCAGTGTACCCAGGGTGTTTAGTGTCTCTGGCCAAGTGCAAACTTCATAGGAGAGGCGCTTTTCTTCATTTCTTCACACAAACGGAAACTACCATAGCTAGAGTATTTTAAGTACCTTTCAAATTCTATATTTGATTAATTAAAGATTAAAGTTCATGATTTAAACCTAAGACACAATTTTCACGATATTCAATATTAAACATAATAAAAAAACAATGATAAACATAACATTTCAAAATGCGTAATATAAATATAAAACACATATTTTTCATAAAATTTCACAAGTTTTTACTTAAATGTAGATAAGAAGAATGATAATGCCGTTCAATTAAAAAAAATCGAGGAATGTGTTTTTATAATAGTAATACCGTAATATTTTATTGTTCAATCTATTTTCGCTTTTAAGGGACATAACAACTTACCCTTTTTTTTAAACAACGAATCTCCACTTAGGTTTTTATTACTTGTTTTGTGACATCGCGTATATAATACGTATTTAACAAATGTGAGAAGCTTACAAGTCACAAAATGTGGCAACATTGTAGCATGTTCATAAAATGAAAATTTGTTTTCTTAGTATAAATTAACAAGACTAAAGTTTCATCCCTTATTTGGTTTACATCAAAATTGAAAAGTACTCCAGCTGTGAGTTTTCATTTGTGTCAAAAAAGTTTGCGGTTCGCTTAAAAAATTAAACCATATTCTTGAAAGTTTAAGTCAATACAAGAATTTTTTATGTTAAATTCTTCTTTATAGATTTTACCTTTTCTCAGATCGGATAGTTGACCACGATGTACGTGAAGCGTCTATATTTTTTAGAAAGGTATTGACGCAATTAAAATCAAATTAGAAAACACTTTTGATATACATATTAAGTAAATTGTGCTTGAATCATTTTCGGAACAAACAAAATCACAAAAGCATTTTGAATGCAAACTTTCTGTTCCGCACTTGTTAATTTGAAAACCGTAGCAGCGAAAAACAATAGCCAACATACTTGCGTTAGTATATATTTTAACTAACCCCATCGTTTCATATAAACTGGCCCTATTTTAACGAATGTTTACTCACCTGTAGCCTGAGGGGGACGCTCCGCTGGCATTTCCCACTGTTCAAACGGCGGCTCTATCGTTGTGGGAGTCTCTAGCCAAACATAGGGTGACCTGAGGATTAAAAGTTAATAGAGGCTCTATGTTTAATTTACAAAGGGGCAGACTTATTTTCAAAGCAGCTCACGAAACTCCTATTATACAATTTTTTTTGAGAACCATTCTGAGTGGTCCATTCGGAACAGGTGATTTAGGAAATTGAATATGTTAAAAAAAAATTAAATCCAGTTAATTAAATTATTTCTACAAAGAGCGAAAAACCCCTTCGGTATTAGAAAACCTTCAAGCATAAGAGGGAAGCTGTTTCAATATTTGTAGAATTTAAATTTAATATATGAGTTCAATTTTTTATTTATTCATTTTTTTTAAAAAAAAAAACGAGTATCGATAGACATGATTTATCTAATTATAAAGTTATCTTTGTATTTTATAAAGAATAATAAAATGCTAATTTGGTAGAAGCAATGGTGGTTGCAGTTCAAGATTGTTCCGTCCTGAACAATTTAATTTCAAACCTTTTAAATGTTACATAAACTGTTTTTTTGGTAAATTGTAATTAGATATGCTTGAAAGGAAAGGAAATCAATAATCAAACCTCCTGAGTGTTCTCGAAAAGACCGGAGCAGTACATAAGCGTGAGCATTATGAGTAAATAAGAGTGTTATTTTTAATCTCCCATTTAAATATCATGGAACTTGCACAACTGAAATATAAAAAATTAAATAATAAATTGAAATTGGAATATATGATCACAAACAACACATGATGTTTACTCGTCCATTTAATTTAATATTTAGTTGTAAGGGGATTTTCAATTAGGGCAGGTAGATGTAAGTATTATCAAAATTATTTTCTTTTTTTAAAGGCCCATTTATGCCACTAAGGGTGAAATATGAAATCATTCGAATTCCCCCATCGGCTTCTTACATTGGCTCAGATCCGAATGTATGAATTTTCAGTGCCTCTTCCGCATAGATCCGTCTGAATTTAATCGATGTACTGTCTTACGTTCATCTTTAGGGTAGCGGCCGATTGTGGTTTATTTGCATAGGTCTAAGACTTCAAGAAATCCCGCAAGGAAACGCTTATCGGGGTTAAATCGCATTACCTTTGTGATCAGTTCAAATCACCACTGCGAGAGACAACCTTATCTTCGGATCGTTCATTCGAACTGTCAATTATGTCATTGGCTGTGTGGCGTAACGCCGCTTTGCTGGAACAGATTGTTATTATAACGGTCAAATTTTTGAACACACGTCGGGAATAGCTATGGTTATCCACTATCGCCAGACTTAGCGAATATATTTATGGAAGCCTTAGAGAAGAAAGTTTTCGACACCTTCCATGTAACACCAAAATTATTTAAACGCTACGTCGATGATGCATTTGCTATTTGGCCTCATGTTCAAGAATCCCTAGTAGATTTTCTTTGACATTTAAACTATATACACCCTAACATACGGTTTACCATTGAATTAGAAACTAATAACTGTTCGTGCGATAGTTCAATGAATGCAATAGTTCAGAAACTAAGGATTTATTCCGTAACGATTTTAAATAAATACAATGCCGACTATCGTCGCTTGTCTGAAGACCGAGGGCTCGCGCATCGATACGTGGTGACTGCTAAGGATAGACTAAATCCTAGAAGTTTCTACGGCAGGAATGTTAATATACTACGTTGCTATGTCTAACAGAATAATAACAACCTCTCATTCTTAGATAATCCTACTAATAGAAAATAAGACCTAACACTTGGTCATTGTGTTTACAGAAAACCTACGCACACAGACCGATACCTTAATGCATTGTTACATCACCATCCGCCCCAAAAAGCATCGGTTATCAACTCTCTTGTTTACAGAGCCGTATAACTATCTCCGCCCGAGTCACCGAACCCAAAATTAAAACACGTTACCTTTCCTCTTCTCCCTAATAACTTCCACATTAAAGATTTTAAGCCTTCCATCACAAAATACACTTCACCACAACCTTCCCATAACAATGAAGTCGAAAGCAATCCCACACTTGCCACTGTTGTTCTTCCGTACATTCAAAACATCACTGAGCACATACCAAATCTTCTAAAGAAATATACCGTCAAAACCAGATTTACAACTTGTCCAAAAATCTCTTAACATCTTCGATCCATCAGAGACAAAATTCCATTGGAAATCTATATGCAACCTGAGAATCTTAACCGCGACCCAGTTCTTTACCTGTCACCAATATGGGAATCAGTCACCCTACACGATGTTTATGCCCCTTATTTAGCTCCGCCCCCTCAAACAATATATAAGCAGGTAAAGAATAAAATGCGAGCCAGTTTCGGCCAAGCTCTGAAGAATCCAACAGGATGATTGGCGAAACGTTAGCAAGTTCGAGTCAAGAAAAACCGACGCAGGAGGAATCCAGAAGTTTTATAAAAAGTATTACATTAGCCTGCCTAAATTTCTTTAAAAAACAATTAACATTTATCAGCACAGTCAAATACTCACTTTTCTTTTGATGCATTATAACCCCTCATAATAACACTTTCTTTTTGCATAATACTGGACACCTTATTTAAATACACAGTGAGATTTTCAACGCTTGCTTCAGGAGGTGCGCAACGCAACTTAAGATAGATGCGGATAATGTTCGCATATGCGTCGTAGCTCCAATTAAACTGTTCCACAGAGTCAATTTTTTAAGCCACAGCTATAAGTTGGATCTCTTAAAGGTATAGTCCTAGCAAAATTCGCCAAATGGTTCTTCTGCATAGCGAGGAATAGACAACCTCGGGTTCCTTAAACATACGGGTGTTGGCTGATTGATTACAGAATCGTTCATCTAAAAGTTGGTCACCAATCGTTGAAGAGTTGACTGTGATGTGCCAAAATTTTATTATATGAGCGGGCTGTTCAGCAGTATAGCTTGCGATGATGCCTTAGCATAGGTAATAATAAACAGAAGATTTTAAAGACGGGACCAAAACAAAAACTACCCCCTCCAATTGAAAGACGCTTTACTTGGCCGAAAATTTTTATTTTACCTGTGTCGTTTCCTCTGCAACTCGATACTTTTTTCGGAACTCCGGTGGTATAGATGGTACATGGTAGCCGAACAACGAAGTTTAAGTTTGCCGTTGTTGAAGAGATCCGTGGTGACTCTCAATCTCACCGTCGACTTGGCCCTGCAAAGAAAACATATTTTTTCATTTTCTAAAAATCACATGAAAGTAATAAAACATGCGACCTATCCTACTTTCCGACGGAGGGAATTTGCTCGACGTCCCGACGAACGATATTTCGATAGAGACACTCCACTCAAGCAAAAATGGGGGACCGTGAAAGCGGAAAAGTGAATAGGGTAAATCCCCATTCGTAACCCCCCACCCCCAACTGTAATACTAACAAGATTCGATTCTTTTTTTTCCGGACTTCCGATCTGGCACACAGGTTTACCAGAGGATACTTATTGATTGGTGGTCCATTAACTGCAAATCCCACTTTGATATCATTATTTAGTAAAACAAGCCCCAACGACTATTTTGTAATGTGAAAAAGTGGCTATCCATTTTTGGAATCAGTATTTGCTTCGGCCCGTTAAAGAGTGGTATATGCAACAAGTTATATAAATGAAAAATCTACATCCGCGAAAAATAAAATGAATGAAAAGTTCTTTTGAAATATTTTTCATACCAAGCACTCCACATTCCTGAAACAAGTTTAATAGACGCTACTTTGGTCACGAGCGAAACGAGTCTAAATATATCTACGTGTTGCATATTATAGTTTTTCTAAGATTAGTATTTGCATGACCCATATACTTTTCTCAAAGCTAGGTTACCAAGAAATTTTAAATCCCAAAGTTCTATGTATTTAAGGGAATTTTTTGATCATTCACTTATGTGATAAAAGCAAACGTAACTTTCATCAGCACCGGTCTATTTCATTTTTGCATGGTTTAGGAAGTATCTAGATTCAAAAATCAGCATATTAAGAAAGACTGGTTAGTGCTATTTGCAGAAGGAATATATTAGGTCCAATGAATTGTTCTTTATTATACGCTACGCTTATACTTTTTTTACAGCATGAGTTTTGAAATCTTTTTTTAATGGTACACCCTGCTATTATACCTTTGGGGAAAGAACAGAAAACAAACTACATCATACAGTTATTTTAATTTGATAAAATTTCTTTAATTTCTACAAATTCGTTCTTTAAATCTTTCTAGATGTAAAATAAAAAAAAAAGTCAAATAATTGTACTATATATAGATATGCAAGATGCATTGTGCGTATTCTACTAAAGAGAATACAAGGTGTACCATATTTACAAATTTTGAAACTCATAAGATATAAGACACCCGGTATAAAGCCAGATCCGAAAATCACCAAAAGTCATTAAACCTAAGTTTTGTGTGAGAGTATTCCATTTGTAAATTAACTAATTAGCCTAATTTCGAGGCGTTTCTTCATATGCTGATTTTTCAATAACAAATCACTTAATATTTCATACACCGTACGGAAATCAAATGGATCAGTCTGATTAAAATTACCTTTGGGGCATCCTATATATCTTAAAAGTGAATAAGAATTCCCTTAAATACAAAGAACTTAGTAGTATTTTAAATTTCTTGGTAACTACTACAGGTTTTGAGTAATAGAATAATTTCACTGACTGATCATAAGAAGTGACAAACTATACTATAACTTAAATCTACCGGAAACATCCGATCACTCCCAAATCCGTGACTAAAATACCACACGTGACTCGTAAGGTAACGTAAGCTGACGTCTTACAGTGACACTTTCCACACGCTACAAAAGTAGAAACACTAATTTAAGCGCCACAAATCAATATAAATCAACGCACCAATATCATTGGAACATAACTGATTCTCTTTAATAGGTTTTTTTTGCCTTTCTTGAAAATTCATCTTCATGTTACTTCAATGGTTATTAACAGGTTATAACCCAATTTTTGTGACGTTATTTTGAATCCAAATTGCATATTTCTGTTGCTTTGTTTTGGTTAGTATTATTTTTTTTATTGTGTTCGTGGCAATGCAAAATGTAATTGATATAGTCTTGAGATGCATAAAGGTATTTGACGTGAATAGAAGTATTTTTAATGATCAACCATCCAATGAAGTTCCGGGAAGAGCTCATTTTATTAAAGAAAACAATGAACCCGTTTTCATTTTCTTTAAGGCATAATTTAATTATGAGCGATCTCCTTAGGGATCCGTAGTAAAAGTTTGCCCTGTTATGGAGCCTAACATGTTCCCGAAACATGCTCTTTTGGGAAACGTCTGCGACAAAGATTTCAACCCTAACGTGGGAGAGACCCAGAAGCAATGTACCCTCAAATTCCCCAGACTGCGGAAATTTCTTCGAAAAATTTCGCATATTCATAGGATTTCAAAAGCGATTTAAGCCTAGAATCACTAGGTTGCTAATATTTTGAATTTAAAAATTGAAAAAGAACAACAACACTTCTTTGATTGTTAACAATCAATTGTTGTCCATGCATGGACATCAATTTATTTCTAAATATATAACCCAAGATATTTTCTCTTTTTCTGCGGCCGTCGCATGTTTGTATAACAGAACGAATATATTCACTGATTGATATGATAAAATAAATTAGACAGAACCATAAGAATTTACAAACTAACTAAAACTAACCGAATCATCCGATCGAAATTTATCGGTTTTCAACAACTTCCTTCTTTAACGATGGTTTGTTTTGGTCGAAATTTTTAAAAGAATATATTAGTTAGAAGTTTTCTATGGTGACGAACTATGAACATTTCATATATTGACATTAGCATTAGTGCATGTGTGAAATTATTCTGCTGTAAAAAGATTGCGTGTTTATAAAAAATTGACTCCAGGAGATTTTGGCCCAATATTATATCATTATGAACATGGGCATTATCAAAACTAACCATTTCGGGTAAAAAATTTTAGTAATAAAGTATAGCTTCCATATTAAAATAAATCGTTCTTACAATCGCTCGACAAACTTATTAAATTCTGTGAACCAGTGACATCATAAATTGCGTAAGACTCCACGGACAATGGATAAACCGTGGCAATAAAGACGTAAGTTACACCTGGCTAAAATTAAGGAAGTAGCGGCAAACAAAGACGTGGTAACTCCATTATTCATTTTAGAGAGAATGGCTCTTCTCTCGGAAAAACAATTGAATGTAATTAATCGCCGCGGAACGCTTCAGTTACTTAAAAAACGTCTGTCTTAAAGAGCTGAGAGAGAATTTTTTCGATTAAGTGTTGCTGCTTACATTGAGGTAAAGGGCTCAGGTCCAATCCCTGAGACACCCAGGATGGAACTTTCAACCATCACAGTTAAAAATATTAAATTTTCGTTACATGTAAATTTTGCAAAATATGAAAACGCAAGTTATGAGAGAATTTTAATTATAATCCCCCGTATTTTATTGTGCCAATAAAAAAAAACGGTTCGTTCGTGATCCAAAAGAATTACAACAGCGGTAGGGGAACGGGGGTAAATTACCCCAAATGGGGTAAAAATGAAATTTTTGGGGGTAAAAATGAAACTTTTGTGAGAAAAAAGTATATATTTTTAATTTCATATTTTTAACCCTGTGTTTTTTTCAACTTATACAATTTAGCGAGATATGCAGGCCACGCCACCTCACTCCCCACCACTAGAGTGTTCTCGAGTTATTTCTTTGAGCAGTAAAGCACAACTCCGGCTACCTGCTCAGTTCGTGCCATGCCGCCAAGAAACAAATACATTGACGAATCAGACAGCGCCTTTTAACTAGTTAGTTGCTGACAAGACCACCATTTTATTATTAATCATCGATATATCGATCAAGGTAAGCCACAATTTCAAAATTTAATTCCAGTATTCAGATGACAGCAAATAGAAAAAGAACATACCGAGACGAATTCTTTAATTAAGGTTTTACACAAATAGAAGACAATGGTACAATGAAACCATAGTGTGTTGCTGACTTCAGAATCTTTCAAAAAAAGTCAATTGAAAAAACATTTAGATAATTTGCATTCACAACTGTCTTCCAAATCGCGAGAATACTTTGCAAATTTAGAAATATCTGTTAAAGGACAAAGATTGGATAGCAAGTTTTTTGGTACATTTGACCAGCGTTCAGCATCAAGGATTTGAAGTAGCCTGGTTGATTGGTCGAAATAAGAGACCATATACTATTGGTGAAGATTTGGTTAAACCACTTGCTGTAAAAATGGCAGAGATTGTGTGTGGTCAAGAAGAAACGAAGAAACTGAATTCAGTGCCCTTGTCTGCGAGAATTGTGAAAGAACGAATTCCTGTATTAGCAGAAAATGTGAAGGAACAGGTTATTTTTGCATTCAAACAGACTAAATATTTTGCTATTCAGCTTGATGAGACAATTGATTTTAGAAGCAATTCACAGCTAATGGTATATGTTTGCTACAACACTTCAATGTTAAAAAATAAAAAAAATACTTCAAGTTTAAAATGGGAAAACTGTATTTCTGTACCTTCAGATGGAGCTCCAGCTATGCTGGGTCATATCAATGGTTTTTCGGATTTCGTAAAAAAAAACAAATATTAAAGTTTCCCACTGTATGATCCATCGCCAGGCCCTTATGGTCAAAAATTTAGAACCTACACTGGAAGCCGGCATGCATCAATGTCATCAAGATCGTAAATTTTTTCAAGGGACATGCACTAAACAAGCGGCTATTTCGTGAATTATGTCAGGACGGTGAAGCTGAATATACGGACCTACTTTATTATACAGAAGTAAGGTGATTCTCGCGCGAAAATATACTAAATCGAGTATGGACACTCAAAACTGAAGTCGAAATTTTTATAGTTGATCAAAAAAATATTCTCTCAGAGAAGTTTATAAACTCTTTCTGCGTTGCATATCTCACAGAATTAGCGGACATTTTTGAGAGTATAAACTTAAACAAAGAATTGCAAGGAAAGAATGTAATATCTTTTCAGCCAGAGAAATAGTGTCAGCGTTTGGATTAAAGCTGCAATATTGGAGACAGAAAGTAGAATAGAACAAAATAGCTTCTTTTTCAAGGTTAGCTTTTTTTTCGAATATTGCGAAAATATTACTTTTGCTAACATCAAGGATACAATTGTAAGACATCTTATCAAACTCAGAAAACGGTTTTCAAATTACTTTTCAGAACTTGATACACGTACTGTCAGTTGGATTGTAGATCTTTTTAAATGTGAAATTGCTATGATACCAGAAGAATAACCTTCAGGTTTGGCAGAAGCAATTCGTGCACTTCGATTTAATACTGAAGCACATATTCAATTTGAGAGTAGACCAAGTCTGTTGTCTTTTTAGATATCAAAAGCTTCAAAGGCTTTCAAAATTGAAAAATTGAAGAGGCGGTTAAAAAAATGTTCACAGACTTGTGTGAACAAGGCTTTTCCACTCTAATGCACATAAAAACTAAGAACAGAAATCGATGAAACGCCGAACACTATATTCAAATCGCTCTTACATCAAAAAGTCCCAATTTTGACGCAATTGTATCGAACACGAAACTGCATCATTTCTGCAAAACGTGAAGGAAGAATGTTTTCAATTATTCTTTTTTTTTCAAATTTATTTCCATTCTAATTTTTGTTTGTGCCACCAATATTATTATTGTTATGATTATTATTTTCATAATTTGTTACAGTAGCGCAAATTGTCAATATAAGTAAATGATAATTTCTTGTTATTTTGTAATTCATATGATATTTTATTAGAAGAAAAAAATAGTTTAAATTTTATATATGGCCCGCACAAAAAATATTTTTTAATTTAAATGGTTTTCTTCGCAAAAAAAAAGTTGGGGCAATGATTAAAAAAGTTTCCCGACCGCTGTGTTACAACATGCTATACATATTTTGAACCATTTCAGAGATGAAAGCAGAAAACTAGAATAATACAATTTAAGCAAGCAAGCATGTGTTTATATTCCGTAAATGGTGATTTATTGGACTCCCATTCAATAAGAACAATTTCTTATTTATACTTGCGAGTAATGGAAAACCAAAGTTAAACTAATTATTCGCGCTTTGTTAATAAGAAATATTTACCAATTGCTAACTTTTAAAAATTGATAACGCAAAACTAATATCAACACGTTTCCGAAAAGGCAGGTATAATAAAACGAGCATTAACAAAATGGAAACCACAGAACCATGAAAATTTAATATGTGCATTGTTTACAATGTTAACTTGAATATATTCCTAAATTGTTGACAAAACATGTTCATTCAATTGCTTCTGTTCCAATAACATTTATATTTGTTCTAACAGGTTGTTGCCAATGTTCCTTAGTTCGCACCGGTATTTTACATGCTGTAAGCTTAATAATAACAAAAGTTGCTTGCTTGATAAATTGTTTGATTTAACTATCTAAATATTATCGCCATTGCGTACTACTCAGTTATATTTTCTTAAATTGTTTTTAACTACGAAATAGTTTACAATAGTTATGGATCAAGTATGAATCGCAATTGAAATTCAAACTGCAACACTTTGTATGCAATAACTTAAATCTCGTCATTTTTTGATATATCAGCTTATTTTCGAGAAGTAACAAGAATTTTGCCTTCTAATAGGACATGGACTGGGCACCTCTCCATGAGAGTTTCCAAAACAGTCATGTCAGTGAATATAAGTAAATTAAGATTAATTAATTAATCAGTGAATATAAGTAAATTAAGATTAATCAATTAACAAAGATCAATTAATTAAGATGATCCCTGAAGCTGCTTCCCAAACTGCCTGGTAGAAAATTGCAGACTAGGCTTTCAAAAGAGCTTTAGGACTACCGCCAAGTATGCTAATGTATACTTAAGAACTTGAGCACGATCTCGTGATTTCCAAAAAAACACTTCACTCTTCAAAGGAAAATTAAATATAAGTAAATTATAACAGAATGGAGTTTGTTAATGCAAAATCAAATCAATAAGATCTGCTAATAAAATTTTATATTAATATTGTTAGATTTTTATTGACGACAAATTGGCGTTACCGTAAAAAAAACGTTTTTGCCAAGGATGTTAAGAACTGCTAACTCGAAATCGATATAAGATTTGATACTAATAAAACTCATTTACTAGCGTTTTTATTGGATCATTATTTAAGAAATACATTTTTCTTTTGTTCGGTGTATTAAAAGTTTCTCCAAACGACGAAGACATTAATTTGATATTAATAAGGCGTTCTACGGACCGAAGTCTGTTGTTCAAAGGAAAAAGTTTGCAGGTTATCTCGCGTTAATCGAAGGAGTTTCTTTTAAACTTGCCCTTACTTGAGATCGTTAAATTAAAAAGTTGATTTCGATGGGTCCCGAAAACCTGGATCCAGCACATAATATCGAAACAGCGCTCGCGCACTTGTTAGTTAATTATTCGCGTAGCCAGTGCAACACACTATTCGACTCGAAAACCCAGTTGGTTGTCTAATCACAGATTAACCGAGTGACATGGAACTCAATCAATCATATTTACACCAGAGCTACTAGGTTTCTACCGGAATCGAAATTTCGAATTTAAATGTCACCAAACTGACGGTTCGAGCCGTCGAGAATTATTGTCTGCCGAGGCCATAGAAACTCCACTCAGGGCGGGAGAAATCACATTCGTCCATTTAACGATCAGTTATTAGGGGTTATTACAGTGGCGAGTGACCAACGGCATTGTATAGAAATGAAAATAGTTTCCGAACGGCACATATTTCAAAGTGTCAGAGTCATGCATTTTTCGTCCATAAAATAAAGTAAAAAAAAAATTTGAAGTTGAATGTTATTCGTGCCTTTGACCGGCTTTTTTGGGGTGCATAATCATTCATTTTTTATTACAGTTAGTTCCCCAGGCAGCCAGGTTCCGTTAGAGGGGTTGAATTTTATTTAAGGCCTTGCCCAAGGATTACGCAGCTATCTCCGGCTTTGGCAGTATAAAAAGGGAGAAGACTTAAAAAAACAATTCCAAACTCCAAATTTAAGATAAATCACAGCTGAAACTTTTTATCACTATAGGATGTCTAAAAATAATTTTTGTTGACAACATGAAAATTAATTAAAGAGGAAATATTGTTGTTTTTTAATTGAGCTTTAGCGATCATCATTTTCCTATAACTAGTATTAATTTGTATTACTTTATTAGATAAGTTGCAAGTTCAGTAAAACAGCAAACTTTTGAAGGTTTGCATGGTTTAACTGACTATATATATTTACTGGATTATATAAGGTGTTAAATAAGTAACCCAACTTTGATTAATTTCAAGTGTTCGTATAAATTTGCTGGAGTCAATTTGTGGGATAGCAGGTGCAAAACTTATATTTCAACTTTTTTTTTGTAAAGAATTTTATTGTGACATTTATTGAATAAACATTTGTTAAAAATGGTATCATATTATAAAACAACTCTGATTAATTCCATTTTCAGAACATGACAGAAGAGATTTATCGGCACATCGCGAATATATTTAGTGTGTGACGTCAGCACTGATAAAGATGAAAATACCAGTATTTAAAATCTTCCAAAAACATCTGATCGTTCATAAACCAGTGACTAAAGTTTTTGTTTAACGAAGCTGATGTATTTTGTATAGATTATTTCAAATGCAGCTATAGCGTATATTTGCAGCGTGACTAGTTATAACAATTACAGCAGTGCATACGAAAAAGCTTTTGCGTGGCATCTTCGAAAAGGTGAATACTAACATCAAGTTTTAAACACCAATTTGAGAAAAAAACTCAAAGAAGACGTTATGCTTATTTCAATTATTGATATTCAAACAAATATAAAACAAATTTTAAAAACCATATACAGCGTGTTCCACTTAAGAACTGTACACGCTCGTAAAATCATTATTTACGGTTCGATATTGATGATTTTTTTTGTTGGATAGGTCTCTAAAAATCCACCGAAATTTGATTTTGCTTATTGCTTCAACTCAAAGACATACCCATTTAACAAAAAAGAAAGAAGAGAAGAAGAGAGAAAAGAATTCCCATTCAGGAGTACTTGAAACCCAAGTATTCCAATTTCTATAATGTTTCAGTACAGGGTATTTGAAATATCGCTTACGCCCCGCTTAAGGCTGTACAACGTTGCAAAATCTTTGATTACGGTTTGATTTTGATTTGAAGTTATGTCTAATTGGGACTAATTTTTTTAATCAAATATTGAGAATGGCTATTAGGGACGTCTTTAAGAATAAAGTGCTAATGAATTCCTATTCAGGACTACATGAAACCTAACTATACTAATTTCCATGAAGTTTGGATACAGAGTGTTAGCATTACTCGTGGAGAATATTTTTTTATGATTATTCTTTTTTTGATGGATGGATTTCACAGAAAGACACGAACGATTTTCTCAAAATTAAATAGGATTAGATACGAACTAAACAGACTTTACAAAGCTGTATTTTTTTAATTAAAAAGGATTTTTAATTCTCATCTAATGCTGAAAATAACAGAAATATCAAAATTACGTCGGCATACTGCTTCCTTTGTAAAACCAAGTTTGCCAGGGAGAAGCGCATATTCAGCCAGATTCACTAGCTAATTTATTTATTAATTTTTTTCGAAAACGAAGATTTATTATTGCTGTTGTTTTAAGATGCTACTGAAAAATAAATGTTCCTGGAAAAGCCTTTATCATCATTTTTCAAATTTGTATAATTAAATTTGTAAGATTTTAATACATACGTAATCATTTATATTTTTATATATTTATATTTACAAGGTTTACATTATTTATTTCTTTAAAACATTAAAAGCTTTGATCATTTCTTCTAGTTACTTTTATGTAGTCCTGAATACCCATCTGTTGTCATTTTCAATTTGAAAAAATTTCTAAAAATACTTCTCGATTCTCTGCTTAAAAAAACTGGGTCAGTTAACCCTTTCATTTACATTTTAGTAAGATTTATCCAGCAAAAAAAAATTATCATAATTGAACCATAAACAAACATTCCACAGGAGTAATGCTTAAGCGAAGTTCATGGAAATTAGTATAGTTAGGTTTTAGGTAGTCCTAAATAAGATTTCGTTGACACTTTGTTCTTAAAGAAATCCCCAATATCCCTTCTCGATATTTGACATCAAAAACTAGTCCCAGTTTGCCATGACTTTAGGTTGATGTAAAAAGAAACACAAGGTTTTAGTGCGTTTTTGAGAGATCTATCCAACAAAAAGAAAGTTATCGCAATCAAAGATTTTGCAATGATGTACAGCCTTAAGCGGGGCGTAAACGATGTTTCAAATACCCTGTATATTGAAACATTATAGAAATTGGTATAGTTGGAATCTAACTACTCCTGATTAAGAATCCGTTGCCAATTTTTCAATCGATCATACTACTTCTCTCTTCTCTCTCTTTTGTTAAATAGTTCCAGTTGGACATGCCTTTAAGTTGAAGTAATAAGCAAAACAAGGTTTAAGTGCATTTTTCAACAAAAAAAAAATATCCAAGTAGATCCATTAATAAAGATTTCATAAGGGTGTGCAGTACTTAAGTTGAACCACACTATATAAAAAACCTTTAAGAGAGTTTATTTATGGCTGATAATTGTGTTTTGGTGGACCTTTGTTGAGCTGACAGCATAAAATTCAGATTTATTACCTAGATTATTTTGTACTAATTTTCAGGGCAAAAAATCGTTTTAAAAATAATTATTATAAGCTAAACACAAAATCATAGGTACCAAATAACCCATAGTTGCTGATGCTAGCATAAGACGTGTTTTAGATGGAGAAGTTGCCCACCAACGAGTCAAACTAAGCCAGAACCCCGAAGGGACGTTGTAAAGTTAGAAACTTTTTAATCTAGCAGGGTGCCAAGGGTTTATTTTTCCTCAAACTTCCGGCAAAAAATTCACCGCCCATTTTTTCCGTGCTCGAATGCCGTAACTCGCGTCAGTGGGGTCGTTTGCTGTGGTTTGGCCGCAAACGCGGGGCAATTTATAACTGACGCGGCACCACTCAAGGACCAATAGATCATCCCTGTAATAATTTAAATTGCTTGATGTTTACGATCGATTTTATTTCATTTTTTCGGCGACAAGATTCTCATGCATGCTTCGTGAAAGCTTTTTATTTAGATATTGTGTTAGAGCTGGTCAAATGACCACTTCTTAATTGACTAGTCAAATTCGATTAAAATATTTTAAATAACATCTGGCAATTGTACAGTGTTATTTATCATTATTTAACAATAATATGTATTTTATAATAAATTATTATGCGTTTGTGATGTCCAATTTACTCATAGCCCTCTTCAAGGAATACCCGAATACGATACTTAACGATTCAGGGAATCCTAATAAAAATATCGACTCCATTTGGTTCTCAGAACGACGCGACGGCGACCTAACATAAATAATAATAAATAAATATAAATTTTATTCTATTTTTAAAATTATTGCCGTCAATTGACACAAATAAAAAATTCAACGGTCAATTCCACAACCCTATTAGATCTAACAATAATACGCAAAAATTATAAAATAAAAAAAACGCTTAAAAACGGTTTAATCAAAATTAAATATGATTTTGCTTCATTGATGCTTCTTAATAAATCAGTAAGACGCTACATGATTCTATAATATCTTCTTGAAATTAACATGTGCATGATAATTTTTATTACTTATTTCTATTAAAACAAAAGTATTGTCTGCATTTGAATTGGGAAAAAAACTCATTCAAATGATAATTATACAAATAATAAAATAAGTATCACAAAATATTATTTTCAATATTTAAAATAACAATTTAAATATACTATAGATTTAAAACGCAGGGACCATAATTACAAAAAAAATTCTGTTAACGCTATTCTTGGAGAAGAAGGACCTATTTTTTAGTTTTAAGCACCTGCAATATTAATATTTACAATTAACCAACACTACCCATTTCCTTGATAAAAAATTTCTTAAAAAATATGTTGGAATTGTATTAATAATATCATTGTGTGTTTACTGTTTAGTGAAAGATTCTTTAATTGAACATGTCAATGACGTTAAGCTAATAAAAAACTTTTTTTGAAAATATTACGCATAGTTATTTGGCAACCTAGCAAAATATTTTATAGTATATTATGCAACAAGTGCAGTAAACGGCATTTGACTCACGAGTTTATTTGACACGAGCGGACCGAGTGTTTAATAAACGAGTGAGTTAAAAAGTTTACCGAACGTTTAGATAAATAGACAAATTTTTATTTTCATGGACTTTTAACAAAATATATATTTCCAGTCGAGACAACAAAAGGACAATTCGGACAAGCATATAAAAAGAATGAGTATGTTAAAATTAAATAGAGGAGTTGCAATTTAATTTTGTAAATTAATTTTAAGTATACTTTTAAAGGCACTATGTATTTGTATTAAAATATTTAGAGATCGGAATGTGCAAGAGTATGGACATGGCTTTAATAGATTAAATCTCAGTTTTCTCTTTTGTGCTCTGAACACCTTACCACCCCTATAACAGTTACCCCTAAGCGAGTAACAATTAGTTGTAAACGCAATTCCTTTTAAAACAAATACGCAATACATCAAATATAGGAAAAAAGAAAATTGTTGGTAACTTAAAGTGACTAAACTAATAATTTATAAACAAATATCAAAATGTTTACTAAACGTACCTAAGATGTTATATTTTGATTATTTAAATTATACAAAAAAGTTGTTTTATTGCAAGGTGATACGAAAAAAGTGAAAAAGAAATTATGAGAATGGCAACAGAACAAACTTAACGTAATAGTCTAAAATTCGGCTTGCAATTGATTTTAAAACTGTGGGTTGCATTGGAGGTAGCAGGTCGTTCCTTGTCGGCTAAATACGGCTGTGTTCAGTAGAAATCGTTTGCAACCAGCTGGATCGTGTGTATGGTGTATGTTTAAAATATTTAAATTTTATATCAGCCCCGCTGTTTTCGTTGGTCTATTGCAGGCCGGATTTTTGGTGTCATTCCATAGTTACAATTGGAACCAGAATATGATTATCTGTAAAACTAAGTTATAGTTTATGTGTCGGTCAGTGACTGAAATTATATGAAAAAGAACAGTGTCCTAAGGGAAAGCTGCAGTTTGTTACCTAAACAAATTATTATTTATTTATTATTTATTTGCCTTATACAACCAAAAATGTGGGTTTTCCAAATTTACTAGATAATTAGTCTGCTTGGTTACCGCTGGTTAGCTAAGAAATCACGAAAATCATAAAAAAAAACCTTTTTAAAAAGAATTTATGTTAATGATTTGTTTTTTAAATAAATATAATAGTGGTCCAATTGACTCAAGGTTCACCTATATTCAAAAGATTAGCTACATATTGGAAAAACAGGGTCAGTTATTTTAAAACTTTATTTCGCTTCGTAATTACAACAAAGAACAACTAAAAATTTAAAAAAAAATGGGAGTCCACTCTTCAGTAAGCAAATGGAAAATATGTTCTTGCTGGCACGTAAATGAATAATTTTAATCGCCTTACTCGGAAATACCTTTAACCTTCTAAGCGCACAATCGATTCACATTAAAAAGGGTTGCGGTCTGCTGCTAAGCTTTAGAAATAAAAGCGCCCCGGATTTTTATCTTAATCTTTATTATGAAAAATTCACTCGGATGCTTTTTTTTTTCGTTATAGCGGCTGGTTAACGGATTGACCTTTTCCATCCGATAACCATTCTTTTAGCTGGAATAATATCTTCGTTACGTCACTTTCCATTTGAACGCTTTGTTTCTTAATCAAGTTAACTTTTTAAAAGCATTCTTAAGAATTTCTCTAATGGATTAATTGTCATTTGTGACTGCAATTGTCACTTGTACTGTATGTAATATATTTTAATTGAATCAAGGAATAATTGTAAAAGTGACCATTGAAAAATCGTAACAATTGCGTAACCGGGATAACCATAAGTCGCTTCAAATCAAAAACCTTTTAATATTTTATTAAATAAAAATAACAAAGCTTTGATAATTCTGAATTCGACATTTTTATAACTAAAGAGTGCTACGTTGCTAAGTTCTAGTCATTTTTTAAAGTAATTTTAAGTTATTCATAGTTTTTGCATTTTCTTGTAAAAGGCGGGTAAGAATCCGTAAATCTAATGTCAACATTTCAATTTTTGAAACATTTGAATGCTAGACGATCAAGATTATTTAAACCTATGTTAGTTCTGCTCTGGGTAAGATAAATCTGTGTGTGCGCTTGTGGTGTGATTTTGAATTTCGGTCACATTTTTTGGGATTCTGTAAAAGAAATGAAGTCATTGGCACAGGATTTCCTGGATCCCAACCTACCGCTAGCAGACGCACACTGGGACAAGGCAGCCTGATACGGGGAATTAAAAATCAATTTTTTTAATGTTTATATTTTATTTTAATAAAATATGAACATTATAAAAATTCAAAATACAGAAAAGTAATAATAAATTATAATTATCAACACAAAGACAAAGACAAATTAAAAATTGAAGTCAGCTAAGCTTGAAACTTCTTGCGGGAATACTTATAATTTTTTTGTTGATAGTTTTCTAAAACCCGTCATGTAAGGATCAGAACTTATTAGCATAAGATTAAAAATATTCTTGTCCATGGATAAGCAATTTATGCAGTGTGGGAGGCATATAGAAACATGGAAATTTTTCAACAGACAATCTCGCAGTTTCAAGAGCAAATAATCTAATTTTTTCTACAATGATATCAAAATCACTTGATATTCAAATGAAAATAATATGCATTCGGTATATTAAATTTTTTTCAAACCCCAGTTATCTCAGACGATACATCTGCATTCTCAAAAACCTTCCTGCCCATATTTCCGTCGTTGGAATTTCCAAATCCAAGTTTTCGATGATCAACAATTAGCACGATGCGATTTTTAAATTCCCTTTGTATTCTTTTTTGTTTTCAGCCGCAATAATTTTATGTTCATTTCGTGCCTGCCGTTTTTTTACTGGAAGCTTGCAACCAGTATGCAGGAGGGATTCAAATGTTCTAATCCAGCAATGCAAGATCGAAAGTCCAAACTGAAAATTTGAAAAATTACATGGTCTAGTTAGCAAATGAAACAACGTTGAGTGCATAAGTTATCGGCTCTTGCGTTGCATACTTTCAAGTTAACCATAGTAAAATGAAGAGTATGAGATACTGTCAAAAACTTGGTTTTTAATTTCAATAATAGAACTTCTTAATTCTTTAATTTGTGTGTTAATTATATGTTTTCCCTTACCGAAAGTTAGGTTGATTCCTTTGCAAAAATTATTTTAATTGGCCTGCAATACCTAGGAGAGGATGGGCGCGGATTTTGCCATATAACAACCTTTTTCTCAAAATTTTTACAATACAGTTGAAGTGGAACTATTGAAGATATAAAAACGCTAGAATTGTCTTCTTCCATTCCAACGAACCGTTGCTTATAGGATGAAGGCCCGGAAACTAAAGTTAATTCATGTAGAACTTCTTCCCAAAAATAACCTCCTCTTGCAGTTTTGCAGAAATAGGCTTTATAACTATATCTTCTTTGTTCGGGTAACACAATTTTTTGGAAGCTTGAATGATTTTGTAAGATGGGAATCTTTCTGAATCTATTTTTCTTATTACGTTGTACTGATGTCGAGTCACTTTAGCATCTACCATTGTCGATGGTGCTTCTTCTCCAGAAATTTGTTTATTAGCATGGTGTTTTATAAATTGAGTGTGTGCTTTTTGGTATTCTGATGCACAGTTAGGTGACTGTACCATATTTTTACCAACTTAGAAGCAGCGTGGAATCCAGAAACCTCTAAGCCCATTTTGGTGGCATACCCTAAAAAACCGACCAACTATTTCTAAGTTGCTCTGTTTTTTGGCGGTTACTTCGTTCACAGCTTTGCTCAAATGATAACTCAGGTCTCCCACGCTCTCTTTTCGACATGCTTTAATCCGTTTTTCTTTTAATCCAGAAGTAAAATGAGTAATTTTTTTGAATGAGAGAACGTACTTCAGAATCAGGACAATTTAAAAAAAATTTCAAGTGATTTTTCAAAAATGCACATTGTTCTTCAAAATTTTTAAATCCGAAAGACTTCATTTTATTCCACAATTCAATTTTTGTAATACAAAAAACATTTGCATTTGAACTAAAAAATATAAAATAATAATAATTAAAATTCAGCATTTTACAAATTTAAGTAATAATTTTCGTTGAAGTTTCGTTTCTGAGAAAAAAATAAGGCGCATATTTAAAAATCTTTTGGCGATAAGGTGTAATAGTAAAGTTTCTGTCTACATGTTTAATAAAATATGTACATTTTTAGTGAATTTTAAAAAATAAATTTAGGTTATATTAAATAATTCTATGCCTTTAAATTTAATACACTTGCTATCTAATGGCGGTTTAAAATGCACCTTTGCGGCAGCATATTGCTGCAATAACAGAATTAATCACAAAGAGTCGGTGAAATTTGTAGGTTAGTATGTGTTTTTCCAAAATATATAATAGTTAGACGTTCTTGGTCAACTTGACTTTTTTATTTAATTCCAAACTTGAGGTTCCTTTGACCTAATGTGAGACGTGACGCTTAAAAACCGCCTAGCTGCGAAAAAAGTATGTTCGCTGAAGAACCCAAACTGTCTCTTTTACTTTTGGCCCTAAATTATAAGTACCGCGACTATCAGTTTCGGAGCAGACAATACACGAATCGAAGAACGCTACAATAGCGATCTGGCTTTTAGACCTCGACGAATTTCAGTCAGTTGGATAAGTGCTTATGGGCTTGGTGTTTGCTGAAGATTGGAGAAAAGTTTTAATAACGACCATTAAATACCTGTTCTGGATGACGTAATGATCTCTTATGTTGGATAAATGTATTCTTGCAACTCATTCGTCTCATATGTTTACTTTTCGTCTATCGGCGTCGATAAGAAAAGTTTGATTTACGACTTGTATCCATATTCAGTGAATACATGCTTACCCTACAATTAGACTTAACTATTTAAGAGATGGACTAATATTATTTACTATTTTGCTATTTAGTTCAAACATTATAAACTTCAACAATATTTACTTTTAATTTGTTGCAAGGCAGCCACTTGAGATATCTGTCACCATCTTTATTAATTAAGTTTTTCAAATTTCTTCGCATTTTCTTTTTTATTTTTTTTTTGTAGTTTGAGTAAATGTCCGTTTGCAATACATTAGTTGCATTTTTAACCCATTTCTGTTTTCTCGCACCTCTATATTCATTCCACGACGCAACATAACAAATTTCCACCCGCGACAAAATCAATATTCCAATTCGCGGAATCTCGACTTCAAATATTGCATGGAAACACAAGAAAACACATTTGGAATACGGAATTAGAAGAAAAAAACATCAAATTTCACTTACGAGACCAATTTTTCATCCTTATAGGCGGCGGGTTTGTGATGTCGCACGTATTTTTCTTCGACAGGAACGCCATTGACGTACCAGGTGAGGTTTGCGGCGGGATCCGACCCTTCCGACGTACAGTTCGCTTTTAGGGCGTCCTCTAGTTTATATCTCGTCTTTAAACCCGTTATGTATGGGTCTTTCTTCGGTAATTCAACCACCTAATCAAAAAAGTATGACATCACTACATTTTATTTTTCGAAGATACAGTGTATCAAGTGTCAATATTCTTAAGGAATTTTTGAAATTGAAAAAGAAGGGCAAATCTACAAATCCACCCTAAAAACTAATATTCCCGATCAGAATTCAACGTTTTGTCAGTCGAAATTCTTCTTCTGTAATAAGTATATACAGGGACGCTTACGGTTAAACTAATGAATATACAGGGTGTTACTTAATTAGTATCTATATTTTAATAGGTTATTTAACAATAATTTATAATGTAAAAAGTTACTAAAAATGTGTGGTCAAAATGTTTCGTTTTCGAGATACGGGTTGTCAAGTTTTTTATTTTTACCTTTTTTTTGTGCATAATTTTCTAACTAATGTCTGCCTTTATCCTCCAAACCTCTAAATCGTTTTTAATTTTGAGGTGTAGTATAAAGAGTTAGTCTATATAATTTTTGATTAAAAATTCCATGCCTTTGAGGTAAAAGCAGTTAAAAGTAAACATCGTGCTTAATACATTTTAGCACTATTTGAGTAAAGATGTTTTCAGGTAGATTCTAAATTATTTTTGTGAACCCATTACAGCATTGTAATTATTGTCTCTAATTTCCATATATTTCAATTAATTAATAGTTAATTTAGATGGGTTGTAATTGCTACGCTTCACAAGGACTTGTAAATTAAAGGGTCCGGGCAGCAACATTTTGTATAAGTTATAACTAGCAAAAGCAGACATTTCTCTCAAAAATTATTAGTATAATTATATTGTTACCATGAAATCAACTAACAGAATGAATATTATAATATACGGAGTGGACCAATCAAAATAGATGGAAAGTTTAGGCTACAATGGGTTGATATCAAAATAGGTTACATCTTAAAAATACATTGATATTGAAAATTAAATTAAGATTTCTTCTCATATTTGGTGTATGCGCGTAAACAAAAAAACGATAATCACTTAAAAGTTACTAAAATCGCTAACAAATCCAGTTTAATTCTAATGCTAAGAGTCGAGAAAAATTGCCGGTAGACTGAAGTGCAAAAGCATGGTCCAAATTACTCAGAATTAAAAAAAAATAAAACGGGGAATTAGCGGATTTTTACTGTGAAGTTTAACAATCGTTCAAACCCAATTTGCGGTAAATAACGAAATTTTCGCCAACCTTGCGTCTTGCATCAGCGGAGCGCCTTGGTGTCGACCCGATTGAATCGGAATCGTTCTTTTTAATCTATAAGTAATACCCGAGGCGATTCCGGTCACATCTATCTTGCTGTCTGTCAATTTCGGCGACACTCGAGTCTTAATCTCCCCCGACAAATAAATACGTAACGCCGGTCGAGAGTTCCTTCTTGTTTTTAATATCCGGTGCGATACATTTTAATTTCAGTCTTATCCTAAAGCGATGTCTTAAAATTCCATCACTTTTTAAGTTTTTCATATAAAAATCCTTGGAATTGAGTTGATGGAGGTCAATACATTTTATACAAAATACTCGAAACGGGTACGGTGTCTTAACATAGCACTTATTTAGAAAGTTTAATTACTTAATCAAAGTAAAAAAAATGTCATGTGCTTCAAATTTTAAATTTGATAATTTAAAAAATAATAAAAAATAGCGGTAATAGGCGAATTTTATTGTATTATTAAAACTCTCATTATAAGATGAAGAATTTGCTTTTGAATCGAATTTGTCAAAAGAAATTCCAAGAATTGTTATCAATTTTTTAAATTAAATAAGATCTACCGACTTGGCTCCTTTAGTGACTGCTCCTTCAGGTTAATGATTAACTTTGAATAGTTTAATAGTTTGATAGTCCAGTTATCCTTTTCTGTTCCTTTTTTTATTTTTATAAAATTTCTTTTTGTTGTCGACTGCAGGCAAAGCAAACAATTAATTACCGCAATTAAAGTAAATGTTTCCAAAAATCGCAGAACATTTCTCAAATGAGATGTGTTTCCATAAGTAAACAACTTATACGGCCCACGCTGTACAATGCTCTGATAAGTGCTTTATACATTATATATATTTATAGAAAAGAGTTTTGTTGTTCTGGTCAAGAATACCTGGGAACAATAATTATTGCTGATAGAACTGACAAGTTCCTTTGGGAAGAAATTTTACGGTACCCTATAGAATATAATAAAATTGAATTTTATTTGACTACGTGTGAATAATATAAATTTATAATTGTGGCAGGTCTAGTAGTAAAACAATACATATACACGATATTAAAGACCACAATTAAATTAACAAATATAAGAGACTGGAAACTGGAAAAGTGTGGAAACATTGGTTCAGAAAATTAAAGGTTTTCTGGAAGTTTTGAAGATTCGGCCTCTTAACTTAGTCCACGAGACAATTAAAAATCTTAAAATCTCAACAATTTTTTTACAATTAGATAATCAAATTTTAGAATTACAATAATTCCTCAAGTTAGCGTGTAGACATATAGAGAGCTTGCGGATGTTAATAATAGAGTTTTAATAAACTTTGGAAATCATGTAAGGTGCACCTCCACAAGGCACATGCGCATGCGCTAGTCAAAACTCCCTTTCGACCAATAAGATATTGCAGGGCTCAACATGGCCGCTGACAGTTCGGAAATTTCAAAGTGTTCGGTGTTGATGTGACAGTATTGTGTCAAAAAATTCCCAGAACACATTCAATTTTTACCGAAAAATTGCAGGTGTAGTGTGTAAAATTTAGCTGAAGATTTCTGAATCCCAAGTTGAGTTAAGTTTTTTTTTATTGACTACGTTTTACTCATTGAGGAAATGTCAGCCTTTGATCGGGAAATACATCTCCTGTTTGTGGATTAAAGGAAAGTATACGATAACATACCATTATCAAAACTATGGCAGACACTAGATCGAACAAATCTAAACGTCAACCTAATAAAATCTCTGAGAGAACTTTAATAAAATGTCCAACGGATTCGTACCGAATACGGGACTTAAACAAGGATGTCACCCACTTGTTTAAAATATATCTCGAACAGGCACTAAAAATATAGAACAAAAAATGTGAATATATGGGCATCCCACTGAACAACGCAAACCTGTATACACAACACAAGACTACGACAATATAGAATTCATAACTCGAAAGCTAATTGAATAGTACAAGTAATGGGGCCTAGAATTGAACATCTCAAAGACGAATTACATGTACATCGCCTGAATACAACAAGACCTTGCCCTTGAAGACGAACGGGTTATCAAATCTTGCCAAAGCTACAAATACCTGTGCATGAATATATCAGACAGTGGAACCCTAGACTGCGCAATTGAAGACCGGAATGTTCAAGGCAGAAAAGCTACTGCTCCGCTAACTAGCATTCAGTGGGACCAAAAAATCACAATACGAAACATGCATTTAATATATAATTCCATTATAAAAAGCATAGTCACATATAGTTGTGAAGTTTGGAAACTCAAAGAAAAGACCATGAGAACACTGGAGGCAACAGAGATAGATTTTTCAAGGAGAGTGGCAGATCGAGACTCGAAAGAACCCCAAACGAAACAATTTGTGCAATCATGAGCCACACAATAACGGACGAAATAAGAACAAAACAGCTAAGGTGGTTTGGACATGTCGAAAGGATGGAGGAGCGTCGACTCCCTAAACAAATAGTTACTTCGATGCCAGCGTGAAGAAGGAAGAGAGAAAGACAAAGCAGGAGTTTGAGATGATGACGGTGGACTTTAAAGTATTAGACTAAACCAAATATCAAACTATGAAGGGATCTGTGTTGGTTTTTACTTAACCAATAGAGTAGAAATAGTGAAGTAGTAGGTAATCTTGAACTTTTTTTCTAAAAAATATATCCTCTGAGGACATATGTTGACACTCAGAAGATGATGCAAGTCAAAATTATAACTATTCTCGACACATTGAATCTATGACACGGTTTTAATAAATTATAGCCAGATCTGCAATGATGATTATGATACATGCACATTTTTATGGATATGAAGCAGCTGTTGATACAAACAAACACTTGGCAATGACATAATGCATAGTCTTATAAATCATGGGTGACAATGATCACGATAGCCAATTCTAGCAATAGTTCTTATTGCTTGTTTTTGCAATTTAAAAATAACACACACATGGAAATGTTGTGGTGGGCAATTTCTCTAAAATATTTAAACGCAGATCTGGATCTAAAAAAACAGGTAGAAATCTGTTCCATTGGTCATGGTTGTTAGGAACCTAGTTAGAACCTATAAATTTGTTTTTCTACTCCCGTCTGTAAATACCTAATTGCGGATTCGAGCCACTTCGGACATTTCCGGTATTTTACTGCACAGATTTGAGAGCAATCGGATGTTTTCTGAGATATTTCCCACGCTTTGAATTTTGACGTTTGTTTATTCTGACGGTCATGTCGGTCAATATATTTGTGTTGTTTCGCGAAATTGTACCCAAAAACTTACGGTCGTAGAAAAAGTATAGTATGCAACTCGCTCGGTAAACTTTTTAACTCATTCGTTTATTAAAAATTCACTCCGCTGCGCTCCGCTCGTGTCAAATAAACTCGTAATTCAAATGCCGTTTACCGCACTTGATGCATAATATAATATTTTATTTGTCTTTTCTGTTTGTCAACGATATTTGTATTACTAGAGAAAATTGGCAAAAATAATGGAGGGCATCAACTCCCGTACTTGCATGATTTTGTCCATGCTATGAAGGATATTGAGATTGGAAGATCTGTGCGTATTCAAGTGGATCCGTTTTATCTTCCTTGTTCAACAACTTGTGGGTGTAGAAATTAATTTTTGAGGTTTTTCTGTTTTCTTCTATTCATTTTATTAGAGCTGACAGTAAATAACCTGGTATAGTGGTACTAGTTACTGGAGAACTATTCTCCATTTTGAATTCTGTTATTGTTCCCCATGAAGGTTTTTTATTTTTGTAGCCGAGATATTTAAAACTTTACTAAAAATGTGGAAAACTACTGTTAAAAAATTTCAATTTAATTCAAATCGAAATTCCGCAAATAACACAAACTATAACAATATAACATTAGCAGTGGAAGAAATAAATAAGCAAAAACAAGACTACTGAGTTTGAAAGGTTAAAAGCAAACACGTCTTTTTTGGTTAGTTGAGTATCAAAAGTATAATATATTGTGAAGGATTGAGATGAAATTACCGACGTTCATTGGTAAAAATGGTGCTGACAAATGTGGCGACATAGAATCTTTTCCTCGTGTGTATCATAGCCCTTCATTATCTAATTGCTTCCAACTATACCCCTTATAAACTGAAGACGTACTAAAAATCACCAACAAATTTATGTCACACGTAAGTTTTGGTAACACGTTACTAAACGAGGAAAAGCCTTTAGGTACAACTTAACGAATACTTGAATGGTACGATGCCCTAATTCTAATTGGTATATTGTACTATTAGTATTATATTATATTATTATTATATTAAATAGTAAATTATACCTTTAGCTCTGCAGTTTGCACCGCTGTGTGAAAATTCCGGTCGGCAGTGATCTCGCACGTGAACAAACCGCCAATGTCTTTGCTTACTTTTTCCAACACCACTTGAGTGTCACGCGAGTCCCTTTCTCGAATGTTTAGTCCGCGTATTCGGAACTGTTTTATCGGCGGAAATTCACTGGGTGAGTATCTAAAAAACTCGGCGATCCCGCGGTACCACTTTACCGAATAGAGTTTTTCACCCTCGAGATCAAAAAGACACTGAAGCACCGCGTCATGACCACGTACCACCGCCGTCGGTACCTTGATACGGACGTTCCGCAGTCCCATGCAATCTGAAACAAATATAACGCAGTCAGATGGAGATTTTATAAAGATAAAGATAGCTTTATTTCTATAAGACTTGAGTTGCAATATTAATAATATAAAATTATGTTAGTATAATTACTTAACATAAATAATAATTAATAGTATTAGATAAGTAATAAATATATTGACAATAACAAACAACGAATACTTATTAAAAGGTATCTCAAGAAAGAAAATCTTTAATATTGTAATAGCCTTTTGTTTTTAAGAGTGCATTTGAATTTTGTTTGGCTAGCTATAGTTCGATAGGCAATTTATTATAGATTTTTATTGTCCAAGCAATTTGATGTAAGAGATAGTCGGTGTTTAGATATTGTATTTCTTGAGTGCAGAGGATCGAAAAAATCATTTCTCGAAAACCGAAAAAATTCTTTTTCGAGAAGACGCACAAGATTTGGCTCCTAAAAATTTTATTCTTGACAATTTTTCACTAATGTACAGGGTGGGCCGCATTTTCAAAAAAACTGAAATATGGGTACCCCTAATAGTGAAAATTGGCAATAAATAAAATACAGTGTTTCAGGTATTAGTTTCTGTAACATGACGATATAGCCCGTATAGACAGCTAAAACTTTTGTGTTTAAGGTTTTCACCTATTGTAAAGGGTGTTCCCGATATTCCGTACTATATAAGAAATTTATCAAGTTTCCTAAATTTGCAGATATCGACTTCAAATTTAGCAGAGAAATAAAAGTTCATGTCCATATTTAAATAGTGGAAATTGGGTGCAATCAAATTTCACCAAGTTTTTTTTTTTAATTTGAATTTTTTTTGGTTATTTTGCCTTCCAGATAAAGCTTTTTTCCAAAAACATTCACCGGTTTGCCAAAATCCTTTAACCTGCGGACGCGGAAGTGGTATCACATTTATTTCAGGCATATTATAGATAAAAATCTAAGACCCAAAACATTGTTCTTTTAAAGAGTAAATTATTAACGGCTATCAAAAATCCTAAAAAAATATGGCCAATCGGTTCAAACAGGCCGCATCAAGAACTACATTTTTTTTATTTACGGTTTTCATCTATCACACATGCCGCTGTAGATATTTAAAATATATATGTAGGGTGTAAGCACAATATAATTACACCGATTTTGCGAAAGTTCCAAAGTGGTCCGCAGGAGCACGATAGAAAAACAATGCATTCCCTTAGCACAAGAAACCGCGAGCGGCTTCTTTTTGAAACAGAAGGCTGCTTCACGCTACGCGCTACGAACTTGCCCCACCCAGAAACCATTTTTCGAAAGCAAACTTGTTTTTTTTACATAAATAAATAATTTAAAAAGTAAAGCCGACAATTAAAATTTTTGGGAATTTTTGGAATATATTTTTTCGAACAAATTTAACAATGTGATATATCAGCTCAGTTATCTTGACAAACTACTTTGAAATTTTTAGTCTTATAATCATTTATTTGAACCTTTGAACTTCAACTATGAACAATACGATATAATGGTGGGCCTTATAGAGTGCCTTCGAGCTCTTTATTTTAACATGTAATGATATTGTCTTTTAATAATCTCTACAGTTTTTTAAAGCCTAACTTTTACAACAGACATCCAGAACAAAAGTCGGGCAAATAGTTTATAGACTGAAAGTTAATTTAATAGATTTTTATAAATAATTTATTATAATTTACAATAAAGAAAATACGGAATAAAAAAATGCAGGAAAGGAAGTAGGTATAACTTAGTCGAGGAGTTCGAACGATATTAAAGACACATGAATATATCCGTTGTGTCAAAATATTCTGAAGATGCGGAACAACGTATCTATCTTGACAATAATTTAAAAAAAAAATTGGGTTCCATAAGTTCTAATCAACAAACCAAGCAAAACAACATTCAATATTGCGGAAAAAGTTAAATAAGAAACTGTCTTCTCTTCATACAATATCGATTTTCGATATCAATTAAAACGATTTTTTAATACATTTTCAAATGATACGAACCAAATTATTAATTTCGAATGTTTTTGAGAATATTAGGGAGATGAAAAATAAGCTCCAGTTTCACATTTCCTAAATTTGAAAAAATTATTAGTGGCGATAATTGCTTTATTTAATTTTATTATAAACTAATAAATATATAAAAAATAAAACACTATACCCGAATTCAATTGGGATTACAATATTTTTCAGGTCATATTAAAATCAGCCTTTATACTTTACACGAACATGTTGAACGACAGAGCAATTTGCTCCAGATGCGAATACTTTATAGTTTACCAAATGTACATACATGGCTCTGCCAATTACGCAACTGAGCTCTAATTAGCTAAATTGGTTGGTCGGTTTATGTACGTGCGTAAACGAGACGTTAAGTGCCAACGCGAAGATTGTTTCAACCTAAAATTGAATATTAATTGGAACTAAAAGCAAATCAAGATTTACCAAATGCCATCTCGATGGGAAAACAATGGCTTTTTAAGGTAAAGCGTTGACAAGCTTCTTTAGTAAATATTAGAGATATAATAATAATTTTTATTATTCTTGCTGTAATAGCATTAATCAAGTAAATAATTACAACTCTAAAATAAATGCAATGTGAGGATACGGATAAAGCCCTAATTTAAACAAATATATGCATACAAACTCAACATAATGCGTACGTATAGAAAGAGCAAAAACTAATTGTCTTCGACAAATCAACGGGAATAGGAACATTTATCCAGAGTTGACAAGGGTTTGACAAGTAGAATAGAATATTCCATTCCTAAAATATAGTTCGTGTTTTATAATTCTGGTCTTAAATGTCAAATATGATAGCAAAAAATGGGTCGATATTTAATGCTACATTCTAAGAAAATTATTTGATGAAACTCTCTTTATGATGTGAGGTACGACTCTTCCGACGTAAATTTAAATTAATTTTATTAGGCCTGAAACAAAAATATGCTATACAGGTAAGACAGTGCTTTATATTTTATAATTTTATGGAAAAAAACTGCGACATGAAGCTTAAACCTTTAAAATATATTAACATTTTCCAGGAGAGGCATCTGCACACTCAAGCAATGATTAAATTGCGAAAACCCACAACTATCACCATAACCTTTTTTTGATACCCTTTGACAACTAGTGTCGTTGGCCAACCAGATTCTTGCGGGTGTCAACGAACGGAAATATTTAACATCATTAGAGAAACCTTTCTTGATTTTTTAAAATTATTTTAGCAGTCATAAAGTAATGCCATTTTTTGAAGGAACAGTAAAACTGGTAATAAGTCAGGTAATTTTATTTATATTTTGCAATATAATAAAAATTGTAAGCATCGATGAAGGCATTTACTGGTTTATGTAAACTTAGACTGCATAGCTCAAAACAATTTTTTCCAAAGATTGCCACTTAAAGCGATTTAAATATACAGTTTTGGTCAGTTAGAATGTTATCAACTTCCCACAATCTTTCTTCTATTTCAGTCATATGTTCATAATCCACTATTTTTATCCCTTCTGCCTTGCTACGAACCTTTTTACTTGCCCCAATACCAATTCTATGAGGTTTAATTCACAGTGATATGGCGGAAGGTGAAGTACAGTTATATTTCGTTTTAAAGCGATTTCGCCGACAACAAATTTATTAAAAATTTACAAACTCCAGTAGCTCCTTTTCAGCATATCTCATAATGTAAATATTTTTTCGGCTTTTCTTGACACCTCCCAGTCCATCCGTGCTACTAAATCACAGCCGACAAATCGATTTTTGCTAATAATGTGAGTGATCTTTTACCTTTTCCCGGGAGTGCTTTAATTCTAGTACCACGTTTTACCAAGGCCTAGCTGCCGCCGTCTCCAATTTCAAACTTTTCCTCTCGTGACATGAATTTTCTTCCAACTTTCTTAAAGTCATGGCTTCTTCTATGTCATCCCTCCAGCTTCTCCGTGGCCGTCTTCTCTTCCTTCTTTCTGGTGGTACCCACTCTAATACTTTCGTGGGTCATCCATCATCTGTCATTCTTCTTAACATTTCCAAACCAAGTGAATTGTGTTCGTTCTATTTCTTCTGTTGATTCTGCTATTGGTCCGTGCATATTCATCTTGACCATCTACAGCTTCCCCTTCGAAAATCCATCTCCGTTGCCATTAACTCCTTGTTGTTTAAGTTAGATCCGTCCCAAACTCCTGATCCATATAAAGTAATACTTTGAATCACGCTTTCATAGATACGCTTTTTTGTCTTCTTTGTTAAATAGATAGACTACTTAAATAGTTTAGTCCAAGTTCATCTTTTTTTTATTCTTTCGTTATTTCCGGTTTACTGTTCCAATGTTTGTTAAGAATCACTATAGATATTTGCTCTTCTCCACTCATCTAATTGTTTCATTTTCTAGATTTATGTTGCCAATTTCTTCTTAAGGTATTCACACTTCATGGCTAAACCTGCTGATTCGTACTTCTCTTTAAGTTTGCTAATCATATACGAGAGTAGTATAGTAGTGCCGGTTATAAGCAACTTTTGGCGGGAAAATTTGAATTTTTGTGAATGTTCGGGTGTTTTGTGGAGTGATAATAAATACCGGTGTGTAATCTCTTTAGTTTAAATCGAAGTTGACCTGTTAAACACAATAACACGTAACTTATTGACCATTTATATCAAATAATAGGGTGCTTAGGTCACGCTTACACCTTCATATTCGAAAATGTCAACGTCGATTTGCATTTCATCTCATCTCCTCCTTTCAATTTGTCGGTATTGCTTCGACAAATCGATTGGAAGCCATCTGAAGACTTTCTTCTAAATTGATGGAGAACAAGACTACTGAACATCATCAGTTTATTCACACATAAAATTAAATAAATTGTTTTTAATATCTTCCTCGTCTTCTGCCAAGACGACTCGGTCGTCCGCATAAGCATAAGTGAATAAGTTACCGTGCGCTACACTCAGTCCCATATTCCTAGAGATTTTTGTCCACCTTACTAAAGATCTGTCCGAGAATATTTTGAAGAGGCAAGGAGACATGCAGCAGCCCCGTTTCAATCCTTTAATTGTTTCGAAAGAAATGGTTAGTCTGCTTCCAAGTTTGAGTTTTGTTCATAGTAACTTTTAGTATGTTTTATCAGGTTTGTGTTAATATTCAGATGTTTTTCGTAGTTGAGGAAGTGGGACGTTATCGTATGCTTTTTCCAAATCAATGAATGCTTAGTGTTTTCTTATTTCATTTTGATGGTGAATATGTTATCTACTGTTGACCGCCCCGCTCGAAAGCCTGCTTGTTCCTCTGCCTGTTTGTTCCTAACACTCTTCTCGAGTATATATATATATATATATATATATATATATATATATATATATATATATATATATATATATATATATATATATATATATATGTTATATCCGGAAATCCTATTGTCCATATGGGTTAAATGCCACCGACCTGCAAGAGTGCAACGATTGCGAAAACGTCGTGTCAACGATATGTCGCAACATCCGCAGCCGTCGACCCCGTCAACGTCAGCATAAATTTATTATAAATACCAATTTCTATTGTAACACGTCGTCTGATAACATTCTCTCATCACGAGGTTATTATGTCCATTTTTAGTTTGATTTTAACGGTCTAATAACATTCTCTCGTCACGAGGTTATTACGTCCAATTTCATTTTGATTTTTATTTTAATTTAAAATTAATAAATATATTTTTTTAAAAAGTTATTTTTGAAAAGTGAAATATAAAAATTGGCGCAGTCAGTAGGATTCGTTCACGTTGCTAGAACACGAGTATTCTAACTAGTGACGGCGGATTCCAATCCCTTAGACGGAAAGAAGAACCATCGCAGCCCAGTCGTGCCGGAACAAGGAACCTTCCATCACCGTTTCGAGAGGCAAGAATTCGGAGTAGGATCTGTTCACGTTGCTAGAACACGAGTATTCTAACTAGTGGCGGCAGATTCCGACCCCTAAATCTAGGGAACAACGAAGACAGCCCATCGTACCGGAACAAGGATAAACCCATCAACCGTCTCGAAAGGCAGCAATGAAAATAGTACTGTAAGTGTTAAGAATCGTTACGAATAATTTATTTTTAATTTGCAACATTGTTGAATTTATTACGTTCGATTACCCAAGGTTGAAAATTACCTATTTATTGAATTTCCCAACGTAGAATCGTTCCGCGATAATTATTTTGATTAAATTTTAGTCTCCAAGTTTAACTTGGCAATATTTAAAACAAAAAATAATTGTGTTTGAACTTCTTATAAATTTATTTGCTTTTTCTTAAACCCTAAAATAATGGCAACTCAATCAGACGAACCTAGTACAATGCTGGAAGTTGAACCATATAAACTTTCGGAAATTTTCTGTATCGTACCTGAATTTGAGGGCGACCAAATCTTTTTAGGAAATTTTATATACGCGTGTGATTGTGCTTATAATATGGCAACGACGCAACAAAAAATTCTTTTAGTTATTCACATTAAAAATAAGCTCCGCGGTAAAGCAGCTCAATTAATTAATTCTAGGAATCCTGATTCATATCTAGAAATAAAGAAACTATTAACTCTACACTTTGGTGATTCTAGAGATTTACCTTCCCTAATTCATGACCTTCAACGTCTTAAACAATTGCCCAATGAATCAGCATTAACATTTTTCAATCGTCTTCAAGTCCTAAATGCGAAAATGCATTCATGTGTTCAAAAATCCACCACATTAGGATCCAAAGAGCAAAAGGATGCTCAGATATCTTTAATTGAGACTATGACCCTTAATACACTTCTTACAGGCTTAGAACCTAGATTAGGTCAACTCATTCGTGCTAGTAATCCCACTTCACTTTTAGAAGCCCAAGCAAGGATTCGTCGAGAACTCCAACTCTCATATTTTGAAAATCAAAAATCTGTCAAATTAAATTCTCCTAAATCGCATTCTGCGAATATTCGAACCCCTCTTCAGCAACCCAAATGCACTTTGTGTAATAAAATTGGCCATACTTCAAATCAATGTAGAAGTACGCATCAGCATGTCAAACCAAATTTTTCGCAATATCCACAGCGACCTTGTAATTGGTTCCAACAAAACAACATTAGCAACAATTCGAATCAAATACCGATAAAATCTTCAAAGTCTTATCCTAAGCCACATTTTATGAATCCAAACCCGCAGCGAACTCACCATGTAAACTCAAACCCGATCTACATCGACGGTTATTCCGGAAATTCCCAGGAATTTTCACATGAAAATTACACTCTTCAAGAAGATAATGAATTTCAAAATCATTATTCTAACCATCCAGAAAACTGCGAACCAGAGCAGGATTTTCAAGAAAGCCCTTACGATATCCCACCAGACGAAATGTCTCCAGACCCGATTTTCGAAATCAATTCCCAAATTCAAACCCTGAATTTAGACAACATGAATCCCAATCTAAACTTTCCAGAACAGAACTTCTGTTAAACCCTCTTCTTACGGTAAATTCTAAAAATTTATACTATATTTTTGACGCTACGCAAAAATTCAAAATATTAATAGATACAGGCGCAGGTATTTCTATCTTTAAATATAAAACCGCTGAAAATTACATAACACGAGTTAAGGAAAATATTACCATCCAAGGTATAACAAATCAAACACTTTTTATTAAAGAATCCACACTTATTCCATTCACCGATAACCACAAACAAGAAGTAAAGTCACAAATCAACAAAATGCTCGAACAAGGAATCATTCGACCTTCCACTTCTCCATGGTCTTCCCCTGTTTGGGTTGTCCCAAAAAAATTAGACGCTTCTATGAAACAAAAATGGCGCGTAGTCATCGACTATCGCAAACTAAATGAAGTCTCTGTCGACGATAAATACCCTCTTCCCAATATTTCCGATCTCTTAGACCAGTTAGGCAGATGTCAATATTTCACTACTTTGGACCTAGCCTCTGGGTTTCACCAAATTGAAATTGATCCCAAGGACGTTGCTAAAACTGCATTTTCAGTTGAAAATGGTCATTTTGAATTTCTCCGTTTACCCTTCGGACTAAAAAATTCTCCATCCACTTTCCAACGTGTCATGGACAACATTCTCTTAGGTCTTCAAAACGAACGATGTCTCGTTTACATGGACGATATTATCGTTTATTCCGCTACCATACACGAACATATACAAAGGTTAACTGATGTCTTCAAACGCCTTCGTGGTGCAAACCTCAAACTCCAACCTGACAAGTGTGAATTTCTTCGAAAGGAAGTAGCTTATTTAGGGCATCTCGTGACCCCAGATGGAGTCAAACCCAACCCTGAGAAAATAGACGCTATTCAAAAAATTTCAGAACCAAAATCACCAAAAGACATTAAATCCTTCCTTGGTTTAGCCGGTTACTACCGACGTTTTATTCCCAATTTCGCTAAGATCTCAAAACCTTTAACTAGACTTCTCCAAAAAGACACACCCTTCGTATTCAATTCAGAATGCAAAAATTCATTTAATGAGCTTAAAAACGCTCTAATACGTGACCCAATACTCATTTATCCAAATTTCGAGGAAACTTTTGTCCTAACCACCGATGCCAGTGCATTTGCCATTGGTGCAGTTCTTTCACAAGGTCCCATTGGAAAAGACCTTCCCATAGCATATGCCTCTAGAACTTTATGTAGTGCAGAGACGAAATATTCAACTATAGAACGGGAACTTCTCGCCATAGTATGGGCAGTTAAACACTTCCGCCCTTATCTGTTCGGAAGAAAATTTACTCTCGTTACTGATCATCGTCCTTTAACTTGGCTATTTTCGATAAATGATCCTGGTAGTCGTTTAGCTCGATGGCGTCTTAAGCTTGAAGAATACGACTACACCATTGTGTATAAGCCCGGTAAAATAAATAAAAACGCAGACGCTTTATCCCGTATTAAAATTAACCATATTCAAGATTGCGTCGATCTCCAAAAGAAAATTTTTATCCTTGCACCTAATAACGATGACATTCACAACCGACCATCCACAAGTAAAGAAGAAATCGTTCACGATGACAATTCTAATAATTCAGATATCGAAGACGACACAGCGGAAGTTACAGAAGAATACAACAACTTCGCATACCTTCACAAAACCACATCCCTTATAGACTATTCCAAAATAGAAACCTCTAATTCGCAACTTCTCGACAAAAACCACAAAGATATTGTCACTTTCTTTTGGCAATCAAAACTTGATGATTTGCACAACAAAATAATGGACGATATTTTTGAAGAAGATATAAATTTTACGTTTAATAAAATTAACATTTTTTCTAGCAAAACCGTCAAAGGCAGGAAATATTATATAATCCCTCTTCCGTATGACAATGAAACTGTAGTTCAACATTTATTCTATATTTTATTCACAGCTAAAAATGACTTTGATCTTTCAAAACTGTATTGTATTGAAAATAATTTACAACTTCCAATATTAGAAGTATTCTCCTTTATATTTTCCGAAAAGGATATAAAACTAAGAATCTGCCAAGATATAGTTCGAACTCCCGATCAAGACGAAATCCCTATCATTTTAGACCAATACCATTCAGGAAAAAATAATTTACATCGCGGAATCAACGAAACAGTTAAGCGCATAAAGCAAAAATACAATTGGCCAACCTTGACCAAAGATGTCGAAAACTATATTAGAAAGTGCGAAATATGTCAAAAAGTCAAGATCTATCGTAAAAACCTCAACACACCATTAGTTATCACAGAAACTCCTAAAACTCCTTTTGAGCGCATTAACATCGATATTTTCGAATTCCCAGTTCGTAATTACGCCCTTACCATAAGAGACGAACTCACAAAATTCACCCAGGCATATCCAATAAAAGACAAAAAAGCTTCTACAATCGTTACTACCCTTCTTCTCTACTTCCAACATTTTGGAACTCCTCTTAGAATACATTGTGACCATGGCCGGGAATTTGATAACTCCCTCGTCAAAGATCTTTGTCTTTTGTACGATATAAAGTTAACTTTCTCCAGCGTTAGCCACCCACAATCTAATGGATCACTAGAAAGATTCCATGCCACGCTCACAGAAATGATCCGAGCTCATAAAGCCGAAAATCCAAAAGAACACCCCTTTCATGCTCTTCCATACGCAATAATCTGCTACAACAACACAAAGAATAAAACGCATGGTTTTTCCCCTTATGAACTAATATTTGGGCACACTTCTAGTAGACCTCCAGAAATTCTGTATAATGAAGAACAACTCATCACCAAATACATCCGAGACTTAAATAATCGCATGCAGCATTATTACAGAGTCGCGCGTACCCGCACTGATCAACAAAAACAAAAATCCAAAGTAAGATTTGATCAAGCAATCTCTAGAAATATGACTAAATATAATGTAGGAGATAAAGTTTATGTTAAGGAAACTCAAATTAGCGATAAAGCTCAGAATAAATTTAACGGTCCGTATGAAATTCTTGAAGTATTTGAAACTTCAGCCACTGTCAAAAATTTAACTACCGAACAAGTTTCAAAATTCAATTTTGACAAGTTTAAACCTTATTACGATTAGATTAAATTTCTTTCAGGATCTTGGGACTGATCTCTACAGTCGCACCCCAATTCCTCATTACTCCAGTAAATAATACAGTAGGCATCTTCTACCATGAAGAAAGTAGTTTAAGAATATCCAACAACAAATGGACGCTGCTAGTATATAAGGAACTAGAACCTCTGCGAGAAGCCATACGACATAATAATAAAATACTTTCCTCTCTCACAGAAATGTTAGACGATTCTTCTCCTCGTATGACAGCCTTCAAAACAAGTATCCAAACTCATTTTAGTCTTCTAACCAGAATTGCTGACTCAGTCGAAGAAAAATTTTCAGAAATTACTATCGACACTGAAAATTTTAATTTTAGAACTAAACGCGGTTTAATTAACGGTGTAGGAACTATTTTTAAATCAATTACCGGAAACCTAGACTCTACAGACGGCGAATACTTTAATGAATGCATAGATAAAGTAACTAAAGACGAACACGAAATCGAAAAGCTGTTAAAAAATCAAATATCGGTTACATCATCTGTTATAAAATCTTTTAATTCTACAATTCAAAGTCTCCGAATCGACGAAGAAACTTTCAATCAGGATCTAACTCAAATTCAAAAATCTCTCTATGATATTTCGGACACCGTAGCATTTTACGAAAGTCAAATTAAAACACTTAATCTTTGCGAAAGCCTTATGGAAAGTTATGTATACCTAGAGTCTTACCTCAGCGATATATTAAACGCAATCACGTTCGCACGAATCAAAGTTTTACATAGTTCTATTATTTACCCACGAGATTTAGTCATTTCTCTTCAGGAAATTTCAAAATCCTTGACAAAAAATAATTTACCACTACCACCCTATACTTCGAGCATTGCAAGGTACGTAGATATTATGGAGCTAGAAGCATTTCAAACTGAAAATAAAGTTGTTTTTGTACTAAGAATACCCTTAATTGAGCCTGAAATATACACATTGTATCGTGTTTTACCTATTCCAATTTTGGACAATCGAACACGATTATTTCATATAATTCCATCAACAATAAAATATATTGCGCGTGATGACGATTCTTTACTCTATGTACTACCTGAAGATCTAAAAAGCTGCAAACAAATTCGCGGTAAAGAAAGAATCTGTTTTAACTTAATGCAATATCCCATCGATAGAGAAGCCCTTTGCGAAGCGCAGTTGCTTAGACATTCCGATCGTGTTCCTGTTACATGTCAATCTTCAATCGTCTTGGCCTCCGATTACAATGTTATAGAAATCGACTTTAATTATTGGTTAATTACCGTATCCGAACCACTACCAATCTCCATTAAATGTGGAAAAAGAGACCTCGTAGCCGAAATGTTAAAAACTAATTCTTTACTTAAACTACAACCAGATTGCAGTGCATTTATTGGAAGCTCCAGAGTACGAGCTAAATACTTTGTCGAAGAATATAAGAACGTGACCTACAAGAGCCACGCCGTGGAGATTCCATATGATTGCTGTTCTCACATTCCAGAGAAGTTTCAACCCCCAGAGTTGAAACCCCTGAAGCTAAGTAAGATCGACACCGACGACCTTAACGTGGCCCAACACAAGCTGCACGAATATTCGGAAAAATTAGAAAACCTACTTCATCAACCAACCCTTCAGAAACATTCTCACTGGCTGACAATTATTTCGATTATTTTAATGATTGTTTTAGTACTTTGCTATTTCGTTTGCAAGTGCCGGAGAAAGAAACCGACAACACTCAGCATCGCCGATGGTAACGATCCCCAACAACCTCCGAAGCCAAGTCGAAGACCCCTGCTCCCGATGCAACTCAAATCACTAACTCCGAAAAGACGGACTAGCATCCACCCAGAAGTAACTACCCGAGAAGCTACGCTTTAATTAGTCTACGAAAAGCTGCAGCTAGGCTCCACCTTTTCACTTAATGGGGGAGCTGTTATATCCGGAAATCCTATTGTCCATATGGGTTAAATGCCACCGACCTGCAAGAGTGCAACGATTGCGAAAACGTCGTGTCAACGATATGTCGCAACATCCGCAGCCGTCGACCCCGTCAACGTCAGCATAAATTTATTATAAATACCAATTTCTATTGTAACACGTCGTCTGATAACATTCTCTCATCACGAGGTTATTATGTCCATTTTTAGTTTGATTTTAACGGTCTAATAACATTCTCTCGTCACGAGGTTATTACGTCCAATTTCATTTTGATTTTTATTTTAATTTAAAATTAATAAATATATTTTTTTAAAAAGTTATTTTTGAAAAGTGAAATATAAAATATATATATATATATATATATATATATATATATATATATATATATATATATATATATATATATATATATATATATATATATATATATATATATATATATATATTTGAGGTTGATTCTTAGGGTTTGGTCCACAGTGAACAAAACTCACAAATAATTTTAAAACACTGTAATTGTCATTGACGTTTTGACCGGCAACCCAGGTCTTTCTCAAAAACTGCAAAACAAAGGACAAAAAAAGCGAGATCATACAAAGAATTAGTTCGCTATCAAAAAATAAAACCTCTAACACAGAATATCTTAACAGAGCTATAAATCTATCTGATCCAGAGTACAGAAAAGAAGCTATATACAAGGCTAAGTACACACTAAAACTACACAATTACCCAAGTGCCTTAATTAACTCTATTTTTAAAAGAAGGATACATAAATTCTACAACAAGATTTCTGTTAAGGAAAACACACAACCATCAAAACGAGAATATTGTTGATTGCCATACATACCAAATTTATCGGAAAAAATCTCGAATGTGTTTAAGGGAAGCTCTGTAACAATCTGCCACAAGGATCAAAATTTGTTAAATAGGAATTTCAGTAAACTAAAAACACCAATACCCAAAGATAAAAAAAGTCAGTATATCAAATACCGTGCAACGACTGTGACCAAGTGTACATTGGACAGACTAGCCAACTGTTGAAGAACCGCATCAATGGCCACCATCAGCAGCCATATAACAGAGAAAACACATACTTTTAACTTCGATGACACAAAAATACTTGCTACCGAACCAAACACACAAAAACGGGAAATAATTGAGATGATACATATTCAAAGGAATAAAAACTCCATAAACGCGAAAACCGACATAAAACACCCGAGTGAAATCTATTTCGAATTGTTAAAGTAGACCATTTTAGTGCTCAGATGCTCCACCGCGTATCAGTAGGTCTTAAACTTAACACAAACGTACACTCTAAAAAAATAAATAAATAAAAACTAAAAGGGGAAAAAAAATCAGATACAATGAATGTTTATTTTCCAATTCTATGTTTGATTCGTACGCCAAAGCAAGAACGTTATTGTTTTTGGCAATGATGTATGTTGTGGTACTTTTTCACAAACAGCGCTAATAATAGACATTTAAAAAAAATAATAAATTTGTGAGTATGACTAATATATGTAATTTGTTTTTGTAATATTTGTAATTTTTAAATTCGTATATGTCTTCTGTTTAAGATATTCTCTTTTAGACGTTTTATTTTTTGATAGCGAACTAATTCTTTGTATGATCTCGCTTTTTTTGTCCTTTGTTTTGCAGTTTTTGAGAAAGACCTGGGTTGCCGGTCGAAACGTCAATGACAATTACAGTGTTTTAAAATTATTTGTGAGTTTTGTTCACTGTGGAGAAAACCCTAAGAATCAACCTATAAGAAATATACAAGGATCCAAGAAAAGCATATTTTTCAACTATATATATATATATATATATATATATATATATATATATATATATATATATATATATATATATATATATATATATATATATATATATATATATATATATATATATATATATATATATATATATATATATATATATATATATATACATATATATATATATATATATATATATATATATATATATATATATATATATATATATATATATATATATATATATATATATATATATATATATATATATATATATATATATATACGTGATGCAGAGTGGTGTCCTCCCATGTAAAATCCTCGGTTAAAGTGGCATCCGGGACAAAGTGAACTCCGATATACGGATGCCAACTTGAATTTTTAAAATAATGTCGGCATTACACTTATTTGAGCACCATCTATTCAAAAACACTTAAAACTCGCTGACGTCAATTTTCACGTTAGCTGGATAAAATTATACGAGGTGGTTCAACGAGATTCCGCTTGTGTCTCTAGCATCGATTTCTGTGCCTGTATATTGGTTATATATTTAGCGGTGGCACTGACTTCCCCAATTTATGTGTATATAGTGATATTGGCAACGGTTACTTTGACTTCCATAATTTACCGTGTATATTGGAAATATGTCGTCGGATTATATTGGCTTCCCCATGCGATATAGTTTTATTTTTAGTGGCCACATTGCTATCCCTTAAACCTAACCTTTCTGAATATTTTCATTACCTATAAAAATTTGTGTCGGCGTAACTTAACAATGAATCGTAGAAGTAAACGTATCTTGGATCTAGCTCGAGACAAGAGCCTAGCAGGTAGGAATTTTGACAATTATTGTATTAGCTTTATATTTTCTCAGGTATGTATAATAAGCAACACAATATCGTCTATTTTATTGTAGTATAGTATAGCGGGTACCATGAAATTGAATTTTTAAACGAGTTTTAGCTTCCAAAGGATTTGTTCGGAAAATTGATGAAATTTCTTTAAAATTCGATTGCCTAAATAAATTATAGAAGATCAGCTTTTTTATTTACACTTTTTTTTTGACAATATGTCAAAATTATTATACAATTTGTTTTACACTTAGTTACAAAGTTTCGCCGTATCAAGCATTACGAGCATTAATTCGCAGGTTAAGATTCTTTCAAGATATTTAAAATAACTGAGATTCAACAACGAAATTACGGAAACACATCACAAACAATACAAAAGTCAAATCATTCATGTTAATTTATTTTCAACATATTAAGCGATTCCGTTACTTTTTTTAATGTTAACCAGTTATTTGTGTCCATTTATGTTTGAAAATTGCATTTCTAAATTTCAGAGGCAAGATCTCACCGAAAAATATGATGGAAAGTTTATATAATCAAAGGGCCGAAAATGCATGTTTTGTGAGATAAACGTAAACTTTTCAAAAACCGGTTGCAATTGCAATTTGCAGTATAACCGTGTCATCAAGTATTTTCCTAGTTTACTGAAGTTAGATGACACATCACATTCAATTTTTGGTTTAAGAAATAAAAGCTGAAAACAGTGCTTGTTTTTCTTATTTAAGTTAAGTAAGTTTTCAAATTTTGAGAAAATTGAAACTGAACTACGAATATAAACAATATTGAATTTTTTTCGACAAGATTTTAAACGGACAAAAACTTTCGTCTTTGAAGAAAAGGACATTTTTTATCAAAATTTTTGATTGAACAAAAAATATTATTTTGCATGTAGAGTGTCCAAAACGTTAAAAAATTTTTACAAGAGTAAAGCAAACTTATTTTAAAGTTTTTAGCAAAGTGCTACTCAGATTATAAGTTCTAAATGAGATATTTTTAACCAAACAAGCAAAAAAATATTATCATCCAAACTTAATGAAAACAATTAGATCCAATTTTGAAACATTATTTTGCTAAAAACTTTTAAATAAGATTACTTTACTCTTGTAAAAAAAATGAATTGTAAGAAAATGAATTAAATGAATGACATTTTCTCGAAAAAGTGCATTTTTGGTATCTGGCTTAAATCACAGACAATTTTTTTAAAGTTTTTGTTATAATGTATGGAACTATCCGCGAAAAATGAAAACTACGTAACCTCTTTACATTGTTAAATTATTGTTTTGTAGATATGACTCCTTCAAGCTCGGATAATAGCCAAATAATTTCCGATTCGGAATATAAATTACCAGAAGAATCCGAAGCAGAAAGTACGTGGGAATGTGGATACAGAGAAAGTGATTTTTTTTTGGATAGCCCTATTGAACTGCGTCAAGAATTGCCCGACAGTACATATACTACGATGCAAACAATACAACCAGGTTTACCTCCCGAAGAAAATAATAGCGTTGACCACAATTACTGTGTCAGTCTCAGACATAATGACAATCTGGATTCCGAAGTTAAAACACCTGGAAAAACTCGACGAGTTAGGAGAAAACATCAATGCCTATATTGTAATCAAGATGTCGGAAATTTCTTAAGGCACATGGAGCGTAATCACTGGGACGAATTCCAAGTACAGGAAATTTTGTCGCTAGAGAAGAAATCTAAGAAACGGATTAAGTTGATTGACAAACTTCGTAGGGAAGGTGACTTTTCTACATCAAATATTGTACCTGTAATGGCAAACAAAAAAAAGCTAGTTGAAGACTATATTGTTTGCAAATTTTGTCAAGGCTATTATGCCAAGAATAGCCTTCGTCGCCACGCAAAAAAATGTTTCTTTAATCCCGATCCGAGTCAACGCTTTCAAGCACAGATTGAAGGTCAAACAGTAATGGTTGGGAATTTTGGACCGAATGATCCTTTAAAAATTAGCGGTCTTATAAACATATTACGAGCAGATGAAACTTCGTTGGTTGCTAAGAAAGATCAACTTATTTGTGAAGTTGGTAGGCGCTATATAAAAAGTCACAAAGAAAAAAACGGAACATGAGACGATTAGCTCGTTTACTTATCAGCGTCAGAACACTCAAAAATAATAAAACACTTGGTTTAGCTGAGATTCTCTTACCTAAAATGTTTAAAATACTGGTTTTAGCTACAAGAAACATAGCAGAGTATGACGTTGAAAATCGAAGTTTTAAGTCCCCTTCTTTGGCACTTCAGATGGGAACACTGATTAAACATGCAGTAAATACAGCGTGTTCTATAGAAATTCAAAAGGAAAATCCTCGTAAAAATTATATAGAAAATTTCAAGGAATTAATAAAACTTATTGATAATGACTGGGCAATTGAGGTTTCGAGCGAAGCAGGACAGAATTTGGCTTACAAAAAATTTAACAAACCAACATTAATACCTGTGGCGGAAGATATCAAGGTTAATTTAAATTTATCACTTTTTGAAACTTGTGTAAATATTGGGAAAAAAGTAGCTTCTTGCATAATCGTCGAAAAAATTTGTTTTATAATACAAGATTTATCACAAACCAAAACATAATTTTACCTCATAGATGCGCGTTTTAGCACTCAAGTTGATATCTCCAATAAAAGATTTAGTTTTAATTTTCTCCTGAAGATGGACAAAATTGTGTTTCGGTTATATTAAGTTTATTTGTTTTACAGTTTTTATATTTATGTAAAAATAAAATTAAAAAAAAAAGTAGAGGTATCGCTGTGAAAACAATATCTCACCAAATACATACTATGAAATAATCTTTAATGACTTAAATGAAAGTTTAGATTATCAATAAAAAAAAGTGATTTTGTAATAGAGATAGTTAGATATATAATCAAAATTTCATCATTGTTTTATGTAGTTTTATTTGTTTCAGAAACTGGACCAATATCTTAAAAATCTTATTTCACAAGCCAAACTTGTCTTGGCAGAAAATGATCACAATGAAAAAGCTTATCGAGATTTACTGGAAGGGATATTTTGCAGTGTCATGATTTTTAACAAAAGGCGGGTAGGGGAACTCCAAAGGATGACCCTGTTAGCCTTTTTAGAAAACCACGATTCAGTCCCATCGTCCGAATTTGAAAAAGTGCTGACAAATTCCGAGAAAATTTTATTTAAATCACTCAAACGCATAGTCATTAGAGGAAAAAGGGGTAGAGGGGTTCCTGTAATTTTTGAAAAAATCGCGATGGATTCTACACTCTCTTTAGTAAATCTGAGAAAAAATTTTGATCTTGAAAATAATCAGTATCTTTTTGGTTTACCGGGAACATTAAATCCAATTGGAGGACATACGGTCATGAGAAAACATTCATTACTGGCGCTTGGTGGAAACAAGGCAGCAGGATCATTGTTGACTTCCACTAGGTTAAGAAAGCAGTTGGCAACTATTACTCAGATTTTTAAAATGGACAAAAATGAATTGGAGCAGCTTGCTTCATTTATGGGTCATAATGAAAAAACCCATTCAGAATTTTATCGTTTGCCAGACGACGTTTACCAAACCGCTAAAGTGAGCAAGTTATTATTACTTTCACAAAACAGTGCGTTATTTGAAAAGAACAAAGGGAAACCTCTGAGTGAAATAGAATTAAATGATGAGATCATAGACGAAAGTGATGACAATTATTTAGAAGATATTTACGAAAATGTGTTAGAAAATCAAAACCCGAATCAATTGAAAAATCAGGATCAGGTTCCTGCCTTTGGTGTAGCAGACATTCCTAGAGAAAAAAAACGGAAACGTAAGCTGGTACCATGGACAAACGACCAAAAAAAAATTACGGAGTGTTTTTTCAAAAAACACATTAAAAATAAAATTCCTCCAAAAAAGCAGGAGGTAATGAGATTAATCGAGAGTCATCCTGGGATTTTTACAAACAAAACATGGCCAGTAATAAAAGTTTACATATGCAATAAATTTAATAAAAAATAACGGGTCTGAAGATGTGTTATTTACAAATTTAGAAATGTTTTTTAGTTTGTCAATGATAACGAATGTTACATGAAAACTATTTTTGTTTCCAAATTTTTGCTACGAAAAAGGTTTATTTTTTATTTTATTAATGCAATCTATTTTATTTTAATTCATTTGATCATTGCGTATAAAATATGGTAAATAAAGACTATATATTTAATTTTGCATTTCTCTTATCCCTTCTTTGCAATCCCTTGGACAGAACGAAATTCACATCCGAAATCCAGAATCGAGTGAAGCTCGAGTAATACAATTTCTATCCAAAGTGAGAACAAAAAATGTATATTAATTAAGCCCAATCTGCAACCCCTTGGATACAGCAAGATTCTCAATTGAAATCTTAAATAAGGAGCAGAGGAATACCTTATTTTAAAGCTTTTGAAAAACGCTTCAAGTTCTTGGTTTGCTAGAGAACAGAAACACTTTTTTTGAATGTTGAAATAAATAAAAAAAATTAATGAAATGAAAATTAAATCTTTCAAAAGTTTGCATTCATTTACATCAAACCGAGAAGAATATTATAAAATCTAGATTTTCTAGTATTCCTCAAAAACATTTTTCAAAAGCTTTAAATGAGCATCACTCGAATCCCTTTGCTACTTGAAATTTTAATGGTCAATGTTCAATGTCTAGTTAATATACTTTTATGCTTTCACTTCTCCTGATAGAAATCGTTTCCAGTGATTTTCGATTTTTTTTTCGTCCCTAAACAAAGCTGTTTTAGGTTTTTAAATTGTCATCTCTATATGCAATTATAACTCAAAAGCAAAATAAAATACTTTAAAATGGACATAAACTGTTCCGAAAAATATATAAACATTAGTAAACTAAAAATGAACCTTTTCTAAATTTGTAAATAAAATATCTTCTTCGGATGAGCATATTTTTTTAAAATTTATTGCATACGTAAATTTTTATTACTGACAATGTTTGGTTTATAAAAATCCCAGGACAGTTCACGATTTATACAATTTTTATTTTTAATATGTTTTTTGAAAAACCGTTCTGTAATTTGTTTTTGATCGTCGTTCATGGTAACAACTTAAATTTTATTTTTTTGTTTTTTTCTCTAAGGATTTCTTCCGCAGCAGTTGTAACCTACTCTTCAGTTCGTTGTGATTTTGATTATTTGTGTTGTGAAAGTATAAATATGTTATGCACTTAAGCCGTTTGGGAAACGTCGTCGAGCAAACGATAAAATTCTGATTGTTTTTTTTTTTCATTTAAACCCATAAATAAAGCAACATGCTCATTGTTGTCCATTTTGAATATCTGAGTGTAAGGTTTATCTGGAAACCTTAATTGCCCTAGAAATTTTCCATATAATCCTTGTGAGGATTTTCTTTCTTAATTTCGATGTAATCAGCTGTATTTACCGCATTTTAATCAGTTTTTCAAAGGAGACTGAATCTTGTTAGTTAGTTAATCGGTTTCTTCGATTTTTACTTTTTTTTAAATTCCCGACGCTTTGATCAGCAATGATGTTTTCTCTTAACACGTCGAGATTTTTCAGATTATTTTTGTCTGAGAAAAACACAGTAATTATGGTCAAATTTTTTTTTTTCATTTTTTTTTCGAGAGCTATAACAAGAATATCACTTGAACCCGTGCCCAAGGGGAAGACTAAAACTCTAAACTAAATAACAACGATGACCTTGCGCCCAAATAGCTGACAAAAAATGCGTTCTATAAATAGCAAAGGTGGATGCCACTTCCTCCGTTAGATAAAACCCAAAAAATATACATACATTTGAGTAAATGTATATTGCCAGGATACCACCTTGTATGAATTATGTACGGATGCCATCAGAGACGCCAGATAAATAAATAAATAAATAAATATATATATATATATATATATATATATATATATATATATATATATATATATATATATATATATATATATATATATATATATATATATATATATATATATATATATATATATATATATATATATATATATATATATATATATATATATATATATATATATATATATATATATATATATATATATATATATTCTCCAAATAGTGGAAATAACAACAATTGGTCTATAGTTTTCTGAATCTGAATATTGGTACTTTTATTACAGATCTTCTAATCGTCATTATCTAATTAATTCTAAAGCTATCCCCCCTGGTCCTATTTGAATGGGAGCTTCGTTTATTTTAAATCTATTTCTTGTTTTGGTCAGTAATTCTTTTGAAGTGCTGTCCACTGTGTATGTGTAGAACGGCGCCCAGGAGGGCCCTAGAGGCTCTGGTGGGGTTGCCTTCTCTGGCGGATCGGGTGCAGATGGAGGCGGCCAGGACAGCTGAGAGGCTGGCGAGCTGCGGGCTCTGGAGGGAGGCAACCTTCAATCGGGGTCCGTACGACATTTTAGAGGGCTGTCGCGGGGTCATGGGCATGCCGAATGACGCCATGATCCCTTCTTTGACAAATTGACCTTTCTCTTTCCATCAAGGGAAGATTGGAGAGAGGGCAGAGTCGGCTCCTGGGATGGATTTGTCTGGTACACGGACGGGTCCAGAATGGGAGATCTGTCCGGAGCTGGAGCGTACTGCGAGACAACGGGATCGAGCTTGTCGGTCCCTCTGGGTCAGTACTGCAATGTGTTTCAGGCGGAAATTTTCGCTTTATTGATGGCGGCCAGAGAGGTGCTTCGGCTCAACCACGGAAGCAGGAGAGTCTTCTTCTGCTCGGATAGTAGGCCTGCACTCATGGCGCTGAAGTCAGTACGTACGCGCTCCTTGTTGATAAAGGAGTGCAAAGGGGTACTGAGGAGGGTGACTGAGGAGAGAAAGCTCACGTTGGTGTGGGTCCCGGGTCACACCGGTATCCGGGGCAATGAGGCAGCGGACGCCTTAGCCAGAGAGGGCTCCTCGCATAGGCATATAGGGCCAGAGGCCCGCTTGGGGATCGCCCCGTGGGTGAGGCGGGGAGCTCTCGAAGCCTGGGCGAGAGACCGAGCCGCGGGGGGCTGGAGAGTTGCTCCGGGAATAAGGCAGGCGAGGCTTATGATGGATGGGCCTGCCCTTTCTCGGACCAGGGAGCTGCTTAGACTGACCAGAAGGGAGTGTAGAGCACTAACAGGGGCCTACACCGGACATTGCAGGCTTAGGAGGCATCTTTGCTTGCTTTGACATGGGCAAGATTGGGAGTCTTCGGAACGGCCCTGATCGATCCGGACTCAGTGCACGGTATTGGGCTAAAGGAGTTGCTGACCTTCTATAGGAGGAGCGGCATTCTGGACGCCCTCTAGAGCGGCCTGGGGGCACAACAGGTTCATCTTGTAGCCTAAGTGCTTGGACGCCCGCGAGGGCGCCCCCCTTTAATACCAATACCAATACCAATACCACTGTGTATCTGGTATATTATTCAAGTGTATTTTTCGTTTTGTTCGTAAATTTATTAATCTTCCATGCGTCTGAATTTCTTGTGCCGCACAAGTGATTGTCCACGTACTGGCATTTTATCCCAAGCGTTGTTTTTCGTTTTCGATACTTACTATTGTTGACTAATAGTTAGTAAGAGTTCGTCTTCCTCTATTAAAACTGACGTTTCAGAAAGTTTTCCTAAGTTTCTTCTTATGTGGAATGAAATCATCCTTCTTCATTTCAGATATTATTTTGTTCAAAGTATGTATTTTCTTTTTCAAGCAAAACGAATGTATTATTCTTTCTGTATTTCTCTTCGGTGGCCTGATGAGGCCGCGTTTAGTTTTGCAAATTCGAATGGTGAATTTGAGTTAGAAAAACACAATTTGGCCAATTACTGCCGTGACCTCTTCATAAGTACAACACGGCTAAAACCAATAAGTTTTACAGTTCAGTAATGATCTTTAACTCTCTGACATTAAGAAATAGAGCATAGTTATAACATTTTTCCCATAGGGGTTACACAGATCCTCTGATGCTCTGCACATATTCTCACCAATTTTGGCACTAATGGTTCGAGTAATGGCAATTAATTCCCTTCGAGAAGTTAAAACTAGTTCTTCAAATTTTCACCTTTGTCATATTCAGGAAACAGTTTTTTTTTAAATTAAATAGTACGATTATTTAAAACGTAAATCTGTCCGAGGGATCGGAAAATATTTGATTGTGTCCATTTATCATGTCATTATTGTGCTGCCTAATGCACTTTAATGATTATTGTTACGGCGCCATAATAACAAATCCGTTAACGAACCGAAAATCTGCTCACGCCCCTCTATTTCTGACCGTAACGTACCAGCCCATATTGGTTTTGTACATCACATGGTTTTAATGTATAAACAGTTGCATACGGTTGAGTTAATTATTCATTTCGCGTCAGTGCGTCGTGTTTATTTTAATTATGGGAATTAAGGGTATAATTATTTTGCAAATAATAGTTAGTCGGTGTTTAGGGATCGCGTAAAACCCGCCCCAAAACAAAATGAATATTTGGCTACCGGGACAACGCCGTTATGGCGGGCGAACGTGTGTAAAATGTTTTTGTCGGTTATAAACACACAGGTGCAGTTGGATATTCTGTCGTCTTGCCTGCACCGACTGCCATTTTGACTCGAGTTATTCTGACTCATTAAAAAAAAAGTAATGTATTGACAAACACAACGGGCGAAAATTTTTCTACGTAAATTAAAAAATAAAATCGAATCAAATGGAATTTACAAATTTAAAATGCTTCCAAGTACAGGCTGTTATTTAATTGAGGGTGAATGTTTAACGGGGTAATTGCTGAGTCAATTTTGAAAAATGCAGGTGTTAACTTTTGCACAAAATTACTGATAAAACTGTACCTAACAGGCCACAAAAAAGTTTTCTGTCACAACTAGCACTTAATTGTAACTGTAACCTCGATAACGCTTCTGTCGACAACGTGATCATCCTTAGTTGTCGGCGACTCGCTGGCCAGGAGGACTCCTCGACTAAGCTGTATAAGGCGTCAATTTCGCGAAGTCAGTCATTAAAGAGTTGATAAAGGAAAACTCCCGGAAACAATTTCTAAAACAATAGGATGTAAAAGAAAACTGTTGGCTAGCTAGGAAGCTATTGAGCTGTCCAAACGAAACAGCAACCGAACAATACCTGACTATTTCCAGGAAAAAGATTTCTTATGGGACATTGCTTACTTAACAAACACTAATTCAGATTAGGTTTAAGTAGCAACACCACGTGCAAGGTATGCTAAAAGGAAGACGAGACAGTAGGCTACTAAATTAAGACAAAACAATTAGAGATATATTTGTAAAATATATTTCCAGTGTTTCCAATATTTGTCAAAACTTTTGAACGATACGCAATTATTAATCCCTCAATTTCATTTAATGGAAATGCAAAATCATTTAAACATTTCGCGTTTCAGTTTTAAGTTATATTGCCAACAAAAAAACCGCGCGGCGACCTGGGCGTACTAAATATCAAAAGCAAAAAAGATATTAAATTAACTCCTTTGAAGCCGTCTACTATATACACAAATCGAGTTCGCGTTGATTTCAACAACCAACACACTTCGGCTTTGGGCTGCTGTTGTTGCGGAAAATTCGGCTTTGATATATTCGACGACGTGAAAAATGTGAATTTAGCAAAAGCCCCTCGGATTTTGCGTTATCTCTTGTATTTTCGAAACCCCTCTTTAAAAATTGCATGTAAAATTAATATCCGTGAGCTTTAGGACTAAAATTTATAGATATAGAAATGCTTCCAAATTCACAAATATCTGTGCAAACTATAGGAAACCATAGGAAACTAAAATTTACACTTACATCTAAAGCTAAACAAACACTGTAGAGCCACATATAAGCAAGAGGAATACGCCTATATTTCTCTTGCCCCGCGTTTGAACTCTTTCGTTTCGCCAAACATAACTATTGGCTTCTTGAGATCGATGTCTCAACCTAAGAGGCGAATGCTCCCAACGCACATAAATTACCGGAGGGGAACGTGGTCAAGGAAACGGGAAGTGAGGAGCTCTAATAGTTTGATGTATGACTGAAGCCCAAGTGGGTGAGAGATAAAAACGTATTTCGCCGTTTATATTGTTTGGGTGGTTGGGTAATATTCAGAATGCAGAGTTCAGAAAGTACTCCTGCTATGGCGATTTAATGATCCGCATCACTAGAATTCGTTCGGAGCATGACCTCATAGCTAGCTAATTGATTAACGTATGCTGCACTGCCATCTGTATATGGGTGGCAGAACTAAACCGAATTATTTGGCAAGAAATCTATAATTTTGATATTTAAAGACCTTCCCTGAAGACAGGGGATTGTGAACTAATAAAAAGACGCTACTAGTAACTACGGTTAACTTTCACACAGGACAAATAAAAAACTATATATATTGTATAATTATTAGAGTTTATTTTAGTTTATTCTTTTGAAAGAAGAATGGATTCGATACAAGCACTATGGTCTGACTGATCTCTTGTTTTCTTTCAGCCTGGTTTTACCACAGACAGTATGCTGAAGAGTCCTGCGGTGTCCAGTCGTAGATGTTGGAAAATTTTTGCTCAATTAGGAAATATGATTCTGGTATGATTTTTGAGAATTTTAATATTTGGTAGAAGACATTTGGTACTTAAGTATCGTATTTGTTGCTTATACCCACGATAAACTACCCGTTTAACGTAGATATACTTCGATTCGGTTACGGTTATTCTCGGTACAGCAAAAATGTAAGGATACTACAACGACCCTTTTCACATGACATAACCTCTATTTTTTCGACTCATTCGTCTTCTTGACTAAACGGCCAAACCGCGCTGTTGCCAGCTTATGAAATAATCCTAACATCAAACAAAATACAATGCAATGTTTTCGACAGTATTAACAAATGGTGGCTCGGTTTAAGAGTCAATCGAGGTTTTGATGATAGTGGAAGTTATTTGTGAGAAGAACAGAGGTAAGATATTTCAATTCTTAGCTCAAAGATTCACGTTGCAAATGATTTTTAGGCCGGTGGTTAGGTACCTATCAGTATGAGTGCGCTTTCTGTACTCAAAATGGCCTAAGGTATAAGCCTGCTTTTCGATTAATAAGAATATCTAAATAGAAGGAAAATTGTTGTTGTTTTCTCCAAACAATTAGCAAACAAATGAATAGAATCACAGATACCAGGAACAGTGGACCAAGCATAGTTAAACTTAAAGCATCAATAAGGTTGGTGCTGATGAAATAAAAATTTGTGAAATGGATTTAACATTTTCCTGCAAGTCGATTGTTTTCACCTTCGTTCCACTGGCTATTTGCCGCCTTTATAGTTCATGATGTGCTAATTAACGTGCTTTAGTCATTAAGTAAATAATTATTACAATTTTTTACACACTTAATTTAATATAAACATTATAGTCAACTTTGTAAAAAATAATTTGTATGAAACGGTTGTCTACAAAACAACAATTTTTCGAAAATACTTTACTGTGTTCGGAAGATTTATACCAATAAACAATTTTGTCAGTCAGAATTCTAAAACAAACATGGGCAATTTTTATTATACCAATCCACATTTTTCAAGCTTCTATAAGAGTAAATTGATATCAATAATATCAAATACTGTACTCAAAATGACAAGCCGCTTGATTATCTTTAGCATTAGAAAGACGATGATAGCATCCTGGGTTCATACGAGAGCTGAATTTATTAGAATTTGTAGATGGCCTTATACGCAAACACACTTCAATCGATATCTCATTAATTGTGAATTAATACAGTGCAGCTTTGATCTATATAACATAAACCACTAAAATTTGTAGGCCAACGCGGATTTCTCGGCTTTGCAAACGTTTGCCGAACGCAATTTCGAAAAGAACCAACTTTTAAATCTGACTGGTGAACTTGGCACAGAGAATAAAAACTTTTGCATATTCCCAGTTCAGGTTGCGGAGTTTCATATTTTACGTCTTCCTGTACTACATTTCCAACTCGGGAAAATGTATCTTCTCGCAAAGAAATATTAAATTGACCAGAATACGGACAAAGAAATATCCACGACGATATTATGTTAAGGCCGCTGTAAATCTTGCCCGGCTTTTGTTTTCGCTCACTTGCTTTCTCAAAGTGACGTCCCTTTTTTTTCCCTTTAATAAGTTGGATGGAATTTGCGTGACAAATTTAAGGGCCATCATGCTGTCCTGCAAATATGTCGTATTACAACACTTGTTATAGGGGTAATTTATTACTTACATACTCAGTGTGATCTATTTCAAAAAGTTTAATTCTGGAACACATTTTCCTAATTTAAATTCTATTTGGCTTTATACTATACCATTAAAGTAAACCGGACAAAGTCTCATAACTGATATAATTAGTGTTTCAAAAAAACTATCCGCGAATTTCCAAATAGAGTATTTAGAAAAGAACGTTTGGTCAATAAGCAAGCCGAAAATGCGAAATGTTTAAATTAAATACATTAATGAAATTTATAGCAAAAACACTTTTGATTCAGTCTAGTAGTTTGTTATAACAAATGCGTTAACTAATTAGTTCTCCAAGAGACGAAATCGAACACTTCATTAAAATCTGTTCAGAATTGGTAAGATAGATTTTTTTGAACAGTGTTTTGAAAATATAGTTCTTTTTTCTATATTTTATTCTGTAAATAACGTAACGAATAATTTGATGTTGTAAATGAGAACTGCCGCTGTTGCTGCTGCAAACGCCATTTGAATCTGTTCGCCATTAGGGTAACTATTTATACACTGAAAACCGCACCAGCTCGCTCAAAATTGTCGTGTAAAAACAGCCCTCTCCCTCTCTAAGGCCGTCAAAATTGAAAAAGAGTTTAATTTGGAAGGCGGGCAAGCAAATGTAACCGCAACGGCAAATAGGACCGACGATATTTAGCTCGTGGTTGACCATATATACGAACATTACACAAATTCCAACGAGACGGGGTTTATAATTAATAGTTTGAGGGCGGTGATAATCGGTCAGATGTATTTAATTAAACTTATAGTATTTAGCTTAGGGGGCGGATAGACTAAAACCTTTCTTCCGGACCCGGTCGGTCGGTTTAATAAACTGACTAGAATTAGGCGTGGTTAAATATAGAACTTAGACTATAACCGCTGCTAAAGTTTGGAGGTTATAGTATAGTGCGGTATAATCAATAATAAGTCTATAAACAAGAACTAGACTAAATTGTATAATTGGCCATGTTCTTATATTTAATGAATACGACTGAAAAAAACCATTGAGTTGTTTGAGTTCGTTTGGTGATTAGAACACGGTTAACAATAATTCCTGCTATATCGAGTGAAAAATGTGCATCAATAAAATTCGTTCATAGCACTACTATACAGGAGTGGAAAATAGTATAGTATATTATCACCTAATTTGTTGTTTAATTGGTTTGGTAGGTTGTACAGCTATCTGTAGATGGAATGCGAAGGTAAATCCGTATTCTTTGGTCAAAATCTGCGATTTTTTTGACAACTTTGACTAGGAATGTGTAATTTTGATATTTGAAGATCTTTTTCGGGGACGAGAAATGATGAGAAAATGAATAATCAAGATAAATAATAAATAAGAATCTAATAACTACTTCGCACTTTTTCTTTTTTATTCTGTATAATAATAATAATAATAATAATAATAATAATAATGAATGGGCCTCGTGAAAGCACCAGGAGGATATTATGCTCAGTAGTGACTTCAATACTACTATATGGCGCCTCAATATGGGAGCAAGCAGTTGAGAAGAAAGTCTACAAAAGGATTCTGAGTAGTGTTCAAAGGAGGGTAGCCATAAGAGTCTCCGAAACATACAGAACAACTTCCAATAAGGCACTTATGGTTATAGATGGACCAGACGCTAAAACGGAAGCACAAAACACGGTGATGTTATGCTGGCAAGAGGAATGGGAATGGAGTAAAAAGCTAATTCCAAATATAAGACCCTGGTTTGAGAGACGACACGGTGAAGTAGATTTCTTTCTTACACAAATACTCACCGGGCACGGGTGCTTTGAAGCCTACTTCAAACGTTTCAATCTGGCCGAAACCGAGGAGTGCCTTTATTGCATAAACGTGGATACGGTTGAACACACTCTATTTTTCTGCCCAAGATGGAACATGCAGCGGAATATAGCAGAGCAAATACTCGGTCACATAAGCCCAGACAACCTAGTAGAAAAAATGTTAGAGTCACCGACAAATTGGGACCACGTCTGCAAAATGGCAAAGATAAGACCGAGTGGGTATGACCTGATCCTGAATTGCACACATGAAACCCTCAGTCTATTATTATTATTATTATTATTATTATTATTATTATTATTATTATTATTATTATTATTATTATTATTATTATGGGTATATAAGTGAGACCAAGAATAGAACAGTCGCGAAGGTCACTCAGCAGGAAACAATTTCAATACCTGCTAAAGTGTTTATTTATTTTTGCGTAAGTCACAAAACACATATTTTTAGATTTTTGTAATTATTCGTTCAACAGTTTTAAGTGAAAAATGACCTTTCAATTAGAAAATGTACCCCTTATTTACTTCCATTACGTCATATTTTTTATTGTATAATTAACCATATCACACCTACTTAAAACGAGACATCATCTATTATTCATTTCATAGTACTGCAATATTTTATAATTCTACAGAAAATAAGTTCCGGATCTTTCTACATATATTGAACGAGTTATTACCACAAAATTTAACCTAATTACCATAATTCCGCTAATGACCATTCATTACCACTCTACTTCCTGTCATTACAGTAATTACAACTTATTTGCCATAAAATTTCCACTAATCACCACGAGTGCGTACACTAAATTGCCACAATAAAATGTCCCTCGTATTAAAACGAAAAACGAAAAAACCAATCGGGTTTCATCCTTATCGTATGCAACGAGTACCTTCATGATTAAATACTTATTTTGTTTTAGAGGGTAGGTTAATGGGCACTGTCATTTAAATGTGAATGGTATGAAGGAAATCGCTTCGAAAAACTGATTACTTTCAGCGTCCGTTCGTTACGTTTTATTGAATTATGTATACCGGGAGGACCGACGCTTCGCGCTGTTGCTGACGTCGGAAAGAGACGGCAAAGTATAGCCCTGAACCTTAAAACGGATGAGTTGTCTATACATCTAAAACGAGTAATTTGAATTTAAAGACCGCAATTTTAGAAGTCTTTATTGTTTTAATTTACATTCGTTATTGGACGGGAACGGATAAAATTTAACTTTAATGATACAATGAAGTCTACTTCTTGCGAAATATAAAAGACGCGGTAACTGGAAAGGGATTAAATTCCAGGAATTTTTAATCGCCTCAGAAAACGTTAAATCTACTTTAGAATTTTCTTCAGTTTTTTGCTAAACTTGAACATAATGGTGGGGTTAATGGAGTGGGATGCGAAACTACTAAGCATTAAAACTACCGATTAATTTGTCAGTATAACGCTTAGTTACTGTTTTAAGAAATTAAGATAAGATTTTGAGGAGATTTACGCAGAAGGATTGAGGATAACCGATCACTGACAACTATGCCTTTAAGACTGAGGGTTGAGTCTAATGTTTCAAATATTCCCAAGAACAGAATAGCTTAGGCGCGCCTTATTTTTTTTTTGTATATTGATTAAATTTGACATAACATGACGCGTGTAAAATTGACGTGAGCAAATTACTTCAATCTGAAAAATGTTGGTTTTGTTCTATTTTCCTCAATGCTCTGTGTCTGAGTGCATTCCAAGAGATGTTGACGAAATGGGTTTCTGCTTTCCAGTAAAGTTGCACGTAGTTTAGACAGTAGATATTAAAACATAAATATTGAAAGCAAAATAATATGTAATAATGCAAGCTTTCTCCTCATTAATTCTTTGTTGTTAACTTGTAGGGAAGTACGTGAATATAATCCTGATTTTTTAAATTTTGACAACCTATTTAACTTCAAAACAATAACTGCTGGACCAGGTCTTCAACAAAATAAAACCAGGATTCTTTACTACCCACACCTACAATTCTGCAGAGGCGATGAGTAATTACCAGAATTACCTAAACACTGATTATTAACCAGATCATTTAGAGATAATGATCCTACTTGAAACTTAACTTCGTTCTTACTTTCTACGATCTTATAGGCGATTGCAATTAGGAATCAATTTCATGTTGAGCCCAATCTGACTCTAATAACAAAGTGAGCATCGGCTTATTTTGCGTTGCGTCAAATTCCTCTATATTTCCACAAGATTTAGCTCCTTGACTGTACTTTGAATAAGTCGAAATGCCACTCTATTTTCAACAGACGTCTAGTCTTCTCAACGTCCATATCTATCATGCCTCGCTGGCCATATGTTGAGATTACTACTATGCCAACTAAGGAAATTACGTGAATATGTTTCTGACATTTTTAATGTTAACAACTTAAACAACTTCAAAACAATGACTGCTGGACCACATCTCCACCAAAATAACACCAAGATACTTTACAGGTCCTCGGACCCTATGGAGTCCAGCGATGTTTGGAAGATTCAGTCAATTCTGCTGGGGCGATGACTAGCAGAAATACCTAAACACTGAGGATTAGCCTGATCATTTAGAGGTAATGATCCTACTTGGACCTCATTTCGTTCTAACTTTCTTCGATCTTATAGGCGATTGCAAATAAAATTAAAAAAGTTATGTTAAAATCCAGTTGCGTCAAATTCCCCTGAATCTCTTCAAGATTTAGTTTTGCCTGTTGTAGCTCCTTGACTGTACCTTGAATAAGTCGAAATGCGATTGGATTTATTTCCAACAATCTAGTCTTCTCAATATCCATATGGCTCGGTTGCCAAATGTGAAGATTACTACTATCCCAACTACTTGCAGGAAATTACGTGAAACAACAGCACCATACTTTACAATTTCTATTGCTTAAAGGCAGTTTTTTAATGAAAATGCTCAGTCGTGTCGAAGACGTGCCAAGAGGATTTCTTAAGAAGCCGTTATTAATTAAGTTCGAAGTCAGTATTACGGCTACGTAATTAGTACGTCACAAAGAGTAATATGGTATGCCGTGTTATATGTCGTGCTCGGCGTCGTAATGTGACATTCCACTTTTAGTGGAGAACTAAAGTTCCGGATGCCGGCACACCATAGGACGATAAACGTTCCAGATTTCGCGATCGCAGTTTATGACCGACGCATATATTAAGGGTTATGAAGCGATGTGATATGCTCGCGATCAAAAATACGAGCCGTGTATATTTTTCTAATGGAGAAAACGGGCAATCTGGGTTATAATGGCTCTCTGAAATGGCAGTATCAGACGTTCGAGGCCCCACATGAATGGCAACAATGTAACCAAACGTATTTTTAGGACGAGGAATAACAGAGTGACCAAAATTTGTATTTATTTCTACAAACATACAATATAAACAAAACATAAACAAAATGGTAAACAACAAAATAAAATAAAATAAAACAAAATTACAACAAAATGAAAGAGATAGATGAAGACCTTATCCCGTTTTCAAAAATATTAATATTAGTATAGTTAGTTGACACGACAGTAAGAGTAGCAAGGCACCATCGCAATGTTATACAATACTATTGCGAAGAAAAGCGGAATAGCTTTACTGATAGTCTTTAAGTTCTTTCTTAAATAATATTGCACTCTGGAAGCGGTCAAGTTGGCCCGAAAAGCGATTCGGTAGTGCAGCTGACCTAGTAAGGAAAGAACTCTGCCCATAGTTAGTACGATCGAACTCCACCTGGAAGGAGTGGTCTATTCTGGTCTGACGGTCCATGGGAATTTGAATGCAGTAGATTATGCATGCGACGAATCTGAAGAGTTGTAAGTTGGAGAGAATTTTCCAATTCCGAGTAATCAACTTCCTCATATCCTTGGTGCTTCTTAAATGCAGGAACCTATGCTGCACTCTTTCTATAGCCTGTATGTGGACGGAAAAATGAGTGACGAAAACATGAGGCAATATCATTCATATAGACAATGAAGAGTAAGGGTCCTAGGTGCGATCCTTGTGGAACACCAGAAGGCACTTGAATTTCGGTGGATTGAAAGCTCTGGACGCGCACAATCTGCACTCTTTCAGTAAGGTACGATGTTAACCATTAAAAAAGTTTTCCCTGGATTCCAATGTTTCGCAATTTTTTTATTAAGATTTGATAATTTACTCGATCAAAAGCCTTTGAAAAGTCTGTGTAAATAGCATGGAAGTGAGACCCCCCTCCAATGATTCCAGCACAAAATCTGTGAATGTAAGCAAGTTTAGCTCAGTGGATTGTTGGTCGACGAAGCAAACTTTCAGGCCAGCAGATAAATAGATTTCTGAACGAAAATTGGCACGGGGGTCTTGTGATGTGAGATATTTGAATTCGTTCTTAATTGTAGGAGTTCCTATTTCTTATCCAATTAATTGAAGGTTCAACACAAATATATAACTTAATTAAATAATATGCGTTTTTAAAATTAAATTGCAAGCTAACCTAAGGAAAGACCTATTATTTTATCATTGAAGTATATATCACTTTTTGGAGATATTAGTGCTTATTTCGAACTGAACAAGTGATTAAAGATAAATCATTAAGGAATGCTTTACGGTGGTTTTTTATTATTTTTATTTATGTATTTTTATTTATGTATAACAGATGCGACTAGCAGTAGAACTTGAAATTTTTAGTAATATTTTAATTGACTTTAATGGGCCCTAGTAAAATCAACAGCTGACAAGTAAAATTAATGTTCTATAAAAAAATTGTAATTTTATATTTGATTTTTTTGAAAACTGAGCATTATTTGAAGCCAAAATTTTTGATATTTCGTTCGTTTTCACGAAAAAGCCGCTTTGCGGTATATTCATTAGCTACCTAAAGATAATAATAATAAATCCATCAAAGGTTGCAGTGATCCGTCTAAATCTTAAAAAACATTAAAAGCTGAAAATCCATTTTTTTCATGTACCGAATTAAAAATGTTAAAAACTCTCAATCCTGATAATTATAAACGAAATTTTAAGTTATATAGATATGTAAATAAAGTTTGATGTTGACTACGGAGTTCTTAGCAAATTGCTATCATTTGAAATCATTTTATTGAGACATAACTTCAACTTTAATTACATATCATCAATTTTATCATCACTATACGTTATTTAAGACTTTTACTTTTATTTATAAGATCTAGGAAGATTAAAGAAGATATTCGAAGCATGAGATATGTATTTATAGAATTAATTTAGAGAGTGCTGTTAGGAATTAGTAAGAATTTAGTATTCCTATTGTAAATGTTTCGAACAAATTCAAGAAAGTTGTATTTTCCTTCTTGAAATGTTTTAAAATTTGATTTTCTTGTAAACAAAGTTTTGCATATAAAAGAATTTATTGGCAATTAGATTTTGGACGATCATGTGCCTTCTGCTTCGCTAAAAATAAAATGAGTAAATAATAAAACAACATCGTACCAGTCCGTACGTCAAAGTTTCTAACCATAACGTTACGTAAAATCCAATTTGTGTTATAAAGGTTCTGGATGAGGATATTTTCCAGCTACCCACTGCCTCGGCCATTGTAAATTTAAACAAAAGACCCAACGGGAAAACTGGATTGTGTTCAAATATTAAGGGTTTGTCTTATTACGTAAAAGTTGGGAGCGCTTTTGTACATATACGACGTACGTGTTTCGTATTCCAAATAAAACAGGAATCGTTAGAAAAGTGTTTGCGCCTTCGCACTTCAAAAGGCGTCGTTCTCGATAGAATTCTATACGCAAATATTACGTCTCTCTCCGCGTTCGCTATATGGGATGTTATTTTAGAAGTGGCCCATGTTTTACAAGGTGATTTAAATAATGTCCAGGCCCCTCTTTGCCTACTGTTTATTACTTCAAAACCGCAACCCCTTATAGAGCAAACTCTTATCCGTAACCATTTCAGATTTTAATATATTTATCTAATTACACTAACAAGCGGATATAAGTATGTTATCAATCTTTTTCGCCGACCAATTCTTGAAAGATGTACATAAAAAAATTAGTACAAAATAACAATTTATTACTTTATATTTTATTACGTTTCGACATAGTATCATTATTAATTAATATTCAAAATATTAAATATAATAAAAATAAGTTCAATTATCAACTCCGCCACTAAACGTTCTCGATAAATATTTTCTTCTCTTAGTACTAGTTTTCCACAGTTAAACCAGCTTTGTACTGATATTTTAGCTTCCTCTTGCCGAATTACGTTTATGGTACTATCACTAAATTTTGGTGCAGTGTTTTTTCTTCTTATATGTGCTTTCAACTCAGACCAAATCTCAATCGGGTAAAATATACGGGGGTAATCGCAAGATTTCATGTCCGAATCGATTTTGTAGTCTTTATTAAAATGTTTTATTTTTAATAATTCCAGAAGTTCTTTTTTTCGTGTAGCTCTCTTCAAAATATAAATCGTTCGTATGGAAATTCTTAAATTTCTTCTTTATTTGAAGAAGTATTTGGAATTTTTCCAATTTATGGCGAATGATACGAGGCATACGGCATACGGGAATAGTTTTGGCAACAATATTTCCGTGTCATGTTTTTATGGTAATTCACGCTTGAATCTTTGACGTTTTTGACAGACGAAAATAAGACATCTTCCACACGACCATTGTTGCCTTGTGTGCCTTCCGATTAACAACATTCTTCTTAATGTCTTTTTGTGTATTCTACATAGTTCTTCGATTGGCGACAACAGTCTTTTTTAAGACTATACATTATATTCGCTGTATATAAAGGTAAGTCATAAAAATACAGATAAATATTTATTAGAATCGTACAATTAAACATTTATTGAGGGTCTGTTTATTAACACTTTCAAATGTGGAGACCTTGGAATGAAGCCGATATTCCCCTGTTAGAAGAAGACATGGAAAACAACGCGTAATTTGAAGACGAAGTGGATATGGTAGTCGAACCTAATGACAATTTAGAAGACGAACTACCTCAGAAAATAAAAAAACGTCTTCATTTGTCTTCTGATGCTAAACAAATATTTTTGAATATTTAGAATTTTATAAGAAATTCAGAAGGAAAGGAAGGAAGGAAGGTTCTGGAGTCAACTGTAAGAAAAATTGTAAACATTCAAAACTATTTGTTTAGCATCCGAAGACAAATGGATCCGTTTTTTTATTTGCTGAAGTAATTCATCTTCTAAATTGTAATTACAAATTCTGCTTTGTTTTCCATGTCTTCTTCTAACAGCTTCATTCCATAGTCTCCACATTTTAAAGTGTTATCCACCGCGAATGGAATCTATAATCATAAAAAAGACTGTTGTTGTTGACAAATCGAAGAACTATGTAGAAGACACAAAAATACAAGAAGAAGAATGTTGCTAGTAGAATGGAACACAAGACAAAAATGATTATTTTTAAATTTACCTGTAAGATAAATAGAGTAAAGGTACTTATCCTTACCTTGTGAACTATCCCGTGAAAACAGCCACGCAGGGTCAAAGCTCGAGAATCAGGTACATAAATACGTATTTACTGGAAGAATAGTTGTCAAATACTCTTAAGAACGATACATATCACCTGACGTTAAAATAAACGCTTCTACTTATTCGAAAATACCCCGTAATATCCATGCTTTATCAAATTTAAAACGGTCCATTTACGTTTCGAATGAAAATTTCAAGTTACTACAAATATTCGTTACGGTCCATCTCGGGCTAGGTCTTGCCTTATTGCAGAATAAACATCTGTTGAGATAGGTTTTATCGCGGTAAAATACTTAAAACGTCAAAGCTATATTTTTGGTCGTATTATACCTGCATATTTTACTTCACGGTCAAAGGTTTACTTGAATTATTACTTTGCAAAAAAGGTCCTCTTAAGTAGTTAAGAGTAACCCTACTCGAAATATTGTGATTCGTAGTGGTCGTTGCTGCAAATCAGAAGTAAAGTACGTCATAATTATTGAATTTTTTTACCAAAAATACATAAGAGATATCGACGTTAAATAAAACTTTAACACCTTGGAAAAAAAACATTTAATACCACACGTATTGTAAAATTGTATGTTTAAAATACTTGACAAATCAACAACTGATTGCACTAATCCACTGTATAACAGATCAGTTGCGAAGATGTCCCAGGTATGCGGCAAATTAAAGCCCACCCTGCGTCCTTAGTGCCATATTTAGCTGTATATCGCTAAATGACGGCGACACCGTTAAAGAGAATTAGCAATTAAGATTATACTGCTAATTGTTAGATCAAGGAGGGGGGCTTAGGTAAACGAGAAGGCTGCGTAATTAAAGCTGTAAAGAATTCAGCGCTCGCATTTTACGTTTTATTTCTCAGAGTATCTTTTGTTGCATGGTAATGTAGATAGGATTAGGGTTGAATAATTGGCTCGCGGAAATTCGCGTTGCTTTCTTTTCCGGTGAAAATATATAGCTTCAGGATTTGTGCCGTACATAAGACTATGTTCAAGTTACCATTCTTGACATTTTCGAGGGGTGCCTACTTCACATTTCTTTAAAAATGGAATTATGTATGTAGTGCTCTATCATGCGTCTTCCAAGGATGAAACCAAAGAACTAGAAACCTAAGAGTAGTGCCTGTAGAGTAAATTGCGTTGGCGATGAAGATGCCACATGCTTGGCCGTATTAATGTAAAACAAGAAAAATAACCAAAAAATGTAGCAAAGAGACATCTTTGGACATCTTGGACGACAGTCCAAGGTCGTAGTTACGTCACACAATAAATTAGTATTGCAACATTTATTCTGTATTCTTAAATGCAATTGAACTCTGGATCCTGAAAATGAGCACGGGTGAAAGTGCATAATTCAAAAAACCCATATTCCCAGGTCTATTAAAAGGATGGAGAAGAGAATTATAAAAAGTATCGGGGAGTGAAAGTTCACACCCGTTAGAACAGCAGAAAGAGGAGAACAATTAGCTGTAGTTATCGCCAATCTTCGCTGAGAAGAGGCACATGATGAAAAAGAATAAAAAGGTAGGTAACTGTATATTTTCTAGAGATAACTTATCGGAAAGGTAAGATAGTGATCATTACATAAGTTTAGTTTTGGTTTTCACTTAGTGCAACTCTCAAATAATACGGGGTCAGGTCAAATAAAAAGAATATTTAAAGTAGTCCTTAAATCAAATTTTATTTCCTTGAAATAAGTAAGGAAACATAAGTAGACTGAATATTGCGTGAAGTAATTACTACTCTGAATTTCTTTGACAAATTTTGTTGTTATTTGATTCGTTTCATAGTTCGATTTTGTTAAACTTTTTTCCAAAGTTCACAATTTTTTTTCAACTCTTTTTATATAGAATAAGTGTCTTAATTTACTTCCTTTATTGCCAAACTAAAGATATCAATACCAATTGCACCAAATTCGAAGCAGGAAATAAAATCTGATATCAGTATAACATCTGCAACTCGTTCAATTAATCAATACAATTTTCTGAGATTTTCAACTTCAATAAAACTGTATACTCTGAAAAACCAAATGTAATGATAATAATAACAATAATAATAATACAACAAAGGAAAAAAAACATTCTAACAAATTATAGTTGCGACATAAAGATTCTTCAAACCAAGTTTATATTTAATAACGGTGAGTGAAAGTTAGAACTAGCTTCTTGTAAAACTTGAAAATATAAAATTCCTTTCCTAAACCGACAACTTTTCTTTCAATATTTCTATTTTTTGTTCCATTAATTTTTATTCGGCATAATTTACGAAAGCAATAATCCAATCTAAATTATTCAGTTCGGTAAATTGGCGTCCAAGTATACCGATATAGTTAACGAAAAACTTTCATTTAGATAAATTACGGTCTCTGGTTTCCGGACGGAATTCCATCAAAATTACCAACCCCCTACGTTTTAGATTTATATTTTCTCCTGCAAATTGCGTTGGAGCATGTAATGCATGAAAATATTATGTTAAGATTACTGCAAATCTTATGGGGCTTTGCTTCCCCTATTTCTCGTGAATACCACACCACATGGCCGCGTTTTTGTTCCGTGATTTCCTGGAGACAATTTATATGACAAATTGTCTCGGCAACGTGTCGTCCCTTGTAATTATATCGCAATCCACAGAAACGTCTGTATCGTGACAAATTAAATTGTCGAATTTAAAAAGGCTAAATCGATTTATGTCGCGTGAAGAAATAAACTGCTAAATATGACGTCCGCATTTTTAAAACGCCGCCTGCGTCCGTAAATCATGACTATTATCTCGTTAATTGTTGTTCCGCTGCGCAATATGGAATATTATAAATTAAGCAAAAATAAAATTAACCCAGCATTATTATAGATCGAAATTATTATTATTAATTACGGGGCGATATATTCCAGGTTTTTGTTTTTAAAAATGCGGGAATTTTCAGTATATTGACAAAAAAAAGGCTTTTAACTTTCTAAACCTAAATTCGCCCCAGACTATTAGACCAATTCTGTTCGTATACAGGACTTTGCCTAAATTAATTTTTTTACTTTTTTAACGACTTATATAAGCGATCAAAACTAAGTTTGTCAGATACCAATTTTTCTGACACCCAAAAATTATAGTCAATCTTAAAATAAAGGTTCAACATCGTATGTACGGACCTGTCTGTAAATGTGTGTATACAAGGTGTTTCAAAAAACATGCGCCAACGTTGGACTGCAGAAAAAATTCCGGAAATGCTTAGGGGGGGAGGTGTCCTAATGAATACAATTGACAAAGAGGTCAATGAATTTTTTACACTTCTGGTTATTTATTTTAGACAAGCTACTAAAAGTACAACTTTTTTTACTCTTTAGATAGTATTGTAAATAAAAATAACGCAAATGGACCAAAGGTAATTTTACGAATAATTCGGAAGGGAAATCTTTTTTTTTTTGGTAATCCATTCTTATTGCCTCAAATTGGTAATAAAAAGCTGCGCCTTTCGCAAGTGAAGAAGATCTTTTTCAGTACGAAGCTTCTTAACACCCAGATTTTCACCTGTAGAGCTTTAATTCTCACGGAAAACTGATCACACTGACTGCAAGTGCCCGATGTAGGATATCCAAATCTAAATTTAAATTTGCTCTTAATAATCTCCCTATAAGATGTTTTTTGATTTCGGCGAAGAACATCTTGTACATCTTTTTAATATTAAGTTAAATGCGATCTATTTTTATAATTTAAACTGTAACCAAGCAATGTGCGATCTAATACATTCTAATTGCTGTTCATCTTTTTCTAATTTTTTCCTTATCTTTTGGAGGAACATCAGAATTTTTCAAACTTCTCTGTAGGTACTCAGCTATACTTTTGGAAATCCCATCCACTGCCTTCAAAAAACTTGCATACACTCTGTACGCCACGTACTTATAAACTTATAAGTATATAAAAATATAAATATACTTATAAACTTATGAACTAGAAGAAAAAGAAAACGAAAAATTTTGTCTCCGAAACCCCAAACAAAACTTAATTAATGAGTAAAATTATCTTATTACTTATTTATTACTTAATTATCTTATTATTACTTTTTTATAAAATAACATCCGTAATTTAATTAATTATGCTCATTCCTTAACGAAAGTTTTTAAATTAGGATGTTTCATTGACAATAACACAACCAATTTGCTGTATAAACATAAATAATTTTATGACAACGGACAGATTTTCTTTGTTTGGATGTAAATCCGTAACTCGCACTAATATTGAAATTGGTGAAGGCTTGAGCCATTTATGGCGCTCTTGCAAGGTATTGATATATTCAATATACCAACGTCTGCGAAACTCAACTAGGAGTCTTTGAATATATTTGTATCGATTTAGGCTGTTTAAAGAAATATTACACAAATGCTCTAACACTAGAAAATGGCCAGGAGTCCAAGGTTGAAGATCATTCGGATCTGAACTGATGCTGCATTTTGGGTGCGAGTGCTGTCTCAATTTGAGTAAGGATGGTAGCAAATTCCTCAAACGTCATATTTTGATAACCAATGGTGCGATAAAGATGGCCTTTGAATGATTTAACGCCCGCCTCCGAGAAGCCGTTAAAATGAGGTGCGGAAGGAGTATTAAAAAACCAGCTTATGGAAAGGGTTTCTGCACAAGCCCTGGGCTACTTTGAGGTCCCTGCTCCCTTAAAATTGCTACTTCTTTGAGAATGTTCCCGCTTTTAATCCTCACCGGATACTTCTAGTGGTATATCAGGGAGCATAGATAAAAATTTTGATGATTTTTTGAATTCAGCGAGTTAAAATACTCTTGGATACTTTGTTTGTCACTCGATTTTACTTTTCGTACATTTAAGACTCTTACATTCGCAAAATTCGTAATTTTTGAGCGGCTTGGTATATTCTAACTATCTTTTAATTTTTAGGATCGTCAGACATTTTAAAATGCAAATAGAAACGATATAAAAGGTACGTTACTTGTCGTTTCGCGTCCACTATTGTAAAATATGAAAATTACCACAGCAAAATAGTTGAAGACAGAAAAAATAACTCTTTCGACTGGATTCTCGGTTTGTTACGTTTTAGGTTGGATATTCCTGGATACTCCGCAATTCCTCACTATACAGAGCATTCGAAAATAATACCGTAAAATGTAACGCGACTCATTTTGATCTGACTCGTAATATTGTAAATGTATAGTTTCTGCCAACTGATCGCCAACCCATTTCGAACCAAAACTGGATATTTCATGTTTTCTCCTGACATCTTTCATTTCTCTCTGTCATCTAAAGGATCAGCAATTAATTCAGAAATTTCGATAATAACGTTTACCGTGTGCCAAATAAAACGACCCACTATACGATCTGGAATCGCCTAGGAGATACGAAAAAAAGTGTCGTACAAGTTTCTATTACTCTCCTGAAGATTAAAAATATTATAATTTTGTTGATACTACACTACACTAAAAGTGTCCCCTGTATATATCGACATTTTTGGAATGCTTGGCTAAAATAAAGGTCGCTTTCTTAAAAAATTCCTAGTCGAATTTTGCATAGTTTAGACAAAAATTGAGGTTATGTGTTTTTTTTTCATATTTTGATTGCCCCATATAAAATTGTGTTGTGACGCTACTGATCCAGGTACTGCAACAGAAATGTCACCACAGACTAAGCAGATGATACACTACTCGATCAGTTTGACAGATGCGCGTCAGCTTATACAGGGTGTCGCAAATAGGTGACGAAATTAATTAACAAAATCTCAAGGTTTTCAAATAGAACACCCTATAGTTTTATTCAGACGTCATTTCTAGGACAAAAAACAAGGTAAGTTTGTAATTTATCTTATATTTAAATTTTACTTACTTTTTGAGATATTAGGTCACCTGTTGCAATATTTTTTAAATAGCAAAGACAAGATGCTATTTCTTTTAAAGATACTACTCCAGATATACGAATAAAACCTGTTGCTAACAATACAGGATGTCCATTAATACGTGGAAATTTTGAGAAAAATCGGCTTTATACTACAGACTTTAACAGATTGAACAAAACTTCAGAATTCGTATGTAAAGAAACACTTAACAATTATCTAGCTTGATTGAAAATATCTAATAAAAAAAAATAATTAAGGTTTATAAGTTAACCAAAAAACTATAACTTATTTAAAATACAAATAAAACATACGATAACAAAAAACTTGATAAATAGAAATACGAAAAACAAACAAAAACAAACAGAAATGTCAAAGTTTGTTTATATCTTAATGCGTCAAAAAAATTTTTAAAAATATATTCATATTTCTTTTGGTGTCAGATGAAAGGAGCATTTTAAGAGGAACATTTTTAACTAAACTTTATGGACCGAATTAACGAACTTTTTGGTTAACTTTTTTTTATAAATTGGTTATCTTAGTTTGTTGGCCTTTCATTACTTATTTTTATTATTTGGTATTTTCAATCAAGCTTTATTAATTAACCATTAAATGTTTCTTTAAATATGAATTCTAAAGTTTTGTTAAATCTGTATTGTTAGCAATAGGTTTTATTCGTATTTCTTGAGTATTATATCTTTAAAAGGATCATAATTTTCTTATTTAAAATATACCTAATATTGCCAACAAACTTTAAATTCAACAAGAAGTTATACGGGCGTTATCTTAAATCTCGAATATCTCAAAAAGTATCTAAAAATATCTAAATATAACATAAAACTTACCTTATTCTTTATCTTAGAATTGATATCTGAATAAAAATATAGTTCCATTTGAAAATCTTGAGATTTTGTTAATTGAATTCTCCAAAACGGCAATACCTATTTGGAACACCCTACGTAAGTAGTGCATCATCTGCTTAGTCTGGGGTTAAATTTTCGTTGCAACACCTGTATCAGTAGCGTCACAACACAGTTTTACATGGGGCAATGAAAATATTAAAAAAAAAACATAACCTCAATTTGAAATAGGAATTTTTTAAGAAAGTTAACCAAGGATTCCAAAAATGTCAATATATACAGGCTGTTCCATTTTAAATAAGAGAGTTGATGTTGGAGGGGACACGTTTGGGATACATTAACCAAATTATATTTTGAATCTTCAAAAGAGTCTAAGAAACTTTTGTGTGAAACTTTTTTTCGTATCTCCTATGGGTTTCCAGATCGAATAGTGGGTCGTTTTATTTGGCACACGGCGTACAACTTCTCCAAAGGGGCGCGCGTCAGTCGACGAAATAGTTTTGCTATTGAGACCTCAGCCCCCAGTCGAGCAAAAAGGGAAAACTTGCTAATAACGCACTTCAGCAGCGTCCTTTTGCCGAACTATTTCCGAAACCCCCCGCGCCATTTACAAAGGGTATAAATGACTCCCACATCCTGCAAATTATCTCTTGGAACGCAACTTGGCTTTCGGCAAAGTCGTAGTTCTGCAATGTACATAATAGGCCCCGCGACGCTCGGTTTGCATGTCTCCTGCTTTATAGAAACTACGCAAACTGCATGGTAATTCGGACATATTGCGCACGGAGCGTAATATCCGTAGCGTGCGCGTTTAAAAGCGGTCCGCCGTCGCATTATTTTCGCTTTTTTATTAGTATTATTGTTGGGTTTGCTTAGACGCGCGGAAGCACAAAACCAAACGCTCGGCGCTGTTTATTAGGAATCTTTGTCCCTTTACCGTCTAGGTTTATAATAGGTACCTTCCGACAATTTCAAAGGGCACGTCCGTCATAGCATATTTCGGGGTGATGGTGTAAAACTTGTTGGATGGATTTCACAGTTGGGAGAAATGTTTCACACGCCAGTCAGTTATCAATCTTTGTTTTTATTATACGCTTGTGTTTGATGGTTTCCGTGTATTTTCTACTAAGTTCATTTGATTTTTTTTTCAGTTGAAATGGGGTGGATTACTCTGGTTTTTCAATCTTGGAAGATCTAACTATAATTCTAAGCCGTCCATGGATTTACTGTACCAATAAGTTGGAATTAGAATTAATCTCAAATCTTCGCAAAAAATGAACAAGTACAAAACTAAATGCACGGAAAAAACGTGGATAGTAGGTAGAGAGAGTACTCAAATGCGACACTCGTATGTAAATACTGACATACGGATCGATACCGATTGTTAAATCGTGGAAGCCTACGGAACCGGTCGAAAACCGTAACATATAATTTTAAATTAAGCGCAACAGGCATCGTGCAAATATTTCTCTTCCAACTGAAAAAAATCTAGGAAATTTGAACCCTATCTTAAATATGTTGTGAAAGTAAGCGAAAATTCCAAAAATACGCAAAATCAAATGCTACACGGAAACAAGATATCTCAACGTACTTATATTTTAAGAATATTTATCGAATATAATGTTTTTGTGAACAAATTAAAAAGAAACGCTTGGTTTAGTTAGAATTGCCTTAAAAACTCATACTTGGAATTGTGCGTCTCTTAAAATCGCGAAAACAAAAAACAAACTGAGGTGTACTCAGAACTTAATATTCGAGTCTTTGAAACACAATCAACGCGAATCTTAGACTACAGAAAACGAATAACAAACGTAGCTTCGTGAAGAAATACAACATCAAAGCTAGGTTCTCTACATGTTCTAAAATGTCCCAACATCTACGATTGCTTAAGGATGGAATTCCTCTCCAGATAGCAGGTGTTTGCCGTACACTGTGTCGCAAAGAATACAACCGAGAGTCGGGTAAAAAAGTATCAACCAGACCAAAAAGAACCCAGAGAACTCATACTTCGACAACTAACATTTTCAGGAATTTCTGAATATCATCAGGAAACAGGACGCCAAAAGTTATTCGATAAGACCGAAATATTTGCATCCAGCACTTTCTTATATCCAAGAAAAATTGAGTCCATCGAAATCATCAAACAGACTAACAATGTAAACCGCAATACAAGATCCTCGTCTATATTTGGAATTCGGTCATCCGCAAACGAATTACACCCACTCCTCACTTCTCTTGAGTCAATACCCGGCTCAGGAGAAATACACGAGAAATGTACCTACAAGTTCCACAGCCTGCAGAAATTTATTCAAAAAAAAAAGTAGCTATCATAGGTACTATTGTGGATATGTTATTGGAATACCTTTTCTAATTTGTAAACTTTGTTCTATTAAATAAGTTGCTCATATGTAATTGTATTTTTCTACTCCCGTCTGACAAATACCTAATTACACACCGATCTAGAGTGCGGGAAGAATCACTTTACCACGTCAGTTTCGTTTCCCACGGATCCGAGCCACTTCGGACATTTCCGGGATTTTACCGCACGGGGATGGAAGCAATCGGATGTTTTCGGAGATATTTCTCACGCCTTGAATTTGGATGTTTGTCAGTACTGACTTCATGTCAGAGAATGTATTCGTGTTGTTTTGCGAAAATGTACCCAAAAACTAAAGGCCGTAGAAAAAGTACAGGGTGTGACAAAATGGGATGTTAATAAAAACCAAACTACATAAAGCAAATATTTTTTTAAAATTATTTTTGAAATGTACATTTTATGCCATTTAGGACCGTTATTTTTTAATAATGATGTCTTTTAAATGACGGCCAATATTGTCGATGCACTCTTGTAGGTTCTCGCGGAAGCGCATCATTACCCGATGGATCATTTCTTGGGGAATTGATGCAATTTCTGGTCTTATGGCTGCCTTTAATTCTTCCAAAGTCCGCGGACGATGTTTGAAAACTCTCGCTTTCAGGTAACCCTAAAGAAAAAAGTCGCAAGGCGACAAATAAGACAAACGTGGCGGCCAGTCAAGATCACCCCATAAAGACATCACTTTGTTTAGGAACATTTCTTGAAGAAGATTTAGTGAAAGACGCGTTGTGTGCGATGTAGAACCATCCTGCTGGAACCAAAGATGTTCTCTTTGATCATTGTTCAACTCGTTCACTTTTGGACGCAGGAAATTGTTAAGCATATCAAAATATCGATCTCCGTTGACTGTTACCGTTATTCCATCTTCTTCGAAAAAGTAAGGACCCCACACGCCGAACTCCGAGATTGCACACCAGACGGTGACTTTTGGACTGTGAAGAGGTCCCTCATGAACTTCCTGTGTACTATTTGTTGACCAATAACGGAAATTTTGCTTATTTACGGTACCCGAGAGGTGAAAGTGAGCTTCATCGCTAGACATGAATACAGCGCCTCTGGGAATGTCTCGAAGAATATCCCGGCATAAATTTGTACGGGTTTCAAAATCTCTTGCGCTTAATTCCTGCACTACCATCATTTTGTACGGTTGCATTTGGAGTGAGTTGTGTAAAATTCTTCGATCATTTCTATCGGGAATTCCCAAAGCAGCTGCATGCTTACGAGCTGAACGCCTTGGAGACTGTTGTACGGAAACTCTTACTGCATTCACATTTTCCGATGTTCTTACTGTCCTTGGTCGGCCAGTACATTTTCGGTTAAGCGCAGAACCTGTTTCCCCGAAGTGTAAAACCCACCGACGAATTGTTCTTCCATCCGGAACCGCACCATGCCGACCAACATCAAACTGATTACGAAAGGCGCGCTGCGTCGCTATTACAGATTCCCCATTTCTAATAAAACAGATTCCCCATTTCCCATTTCCAATAACAATGAAAGCACGATGTACTCCGCTCCAAGCCATGTCGATAACTGAAAATTGCATACCTGCCTAACCGAACAACCACTATTTGAAATCCTGCCTACCTTTTTGGCGCACGCAACATATTCGGTAAACTTTTTAAGTCACTCGTTTATTAAACACTCGCTCCGCTGCGCTCCGCTCGTGTCAAATGCCGTTTACCGCACTTGTTGCACAATATACTACTTTCTACTCCCGCCTGCAAAATGCCTAATTACACTCCGATTTAGCGTGCGGGAAGTGTCACTTTACCACGTCAGTTTCGTTTCCCACGGGTCCGAGCCACTTCTCACATTTCCGGAATTTTACCGCACGCCTTGAACTGTGACGTTTGTCAATTCTGACGGTATTGTCAGTGAATGTTTTCGTGTTGTTTTGAGAAAATGTACGCAGAAGCTAACGGTAGTAGAAAAAGTATAGTACCGCACTTGTTGAATAATATACTATTTTATTAATTGCGTTTGATATAACAAGAAATATAAAATGAAGATTGGAAGATTTGAAAAAAAAAATCAATGTTTTCTTGGATAGGTGCGAAATTGCATAAATATTTTCGATATTTTCCCCGGATTGCTCTTTTCCAACAAAAGACGAGAATTTGAAACTATATGTTTCAGTCGTTAACCTAGGCGTAAATTTTTTATCACGAGCGATGTTTATCCTATATTACCGAAGTTTAAATTATTAAAACCATCTGCGCCCGCAGTTGCTAATTTGGGAATGATTTATGAAAACTCCGGGAAAAGTTCCAATTTTCGGATCGTGATAAACCACAATTATACGAGTTTGGTGGTTAAAGAATACATGTTTTTAGAACCTTAAGAAATTATGCAAAATATTGCACTAGTGCCGTTTAGTTTGAGCCAATCAATATGGTGGCGTGCTTGTAATGTATAGGTAAAGTTTTATTTCAATTTCCACCAACAGTTAATATTTTACTCCTCGAAATTATGGGTAAAATATTTGGTTATAGATAACATTTCCACCTTGTACAAGTGTACTAGATAAAGAAACAAAAATATCTTTTCCAGAGGCTTTCAAGTTTCAAATTTTCACAGATCTGAGTTTTGATTAGTTTTGCTTAGTTTTTTTAGTTACTAGATAAAAAAGCAAAAAACACATACATTTAATAGAATCTATTTAAATACAAATGCATTATTTGTTATCGTCTATATTTGAGATTCTTCTGTTCTAATTTTTTATAAAAAACTAGAATTATATGTTTTTTCTAATACATAGTGACCCTTAATGAGCTTATAAAAATAAAGAAAAGCACTTTTACATAAAGGTTTTAAACCTAATGTCGCAAATCTATTTCGAAAATACCAGAACATAATCCATCAAAAGCTAGTGTTTATTTAATCGTGTCTGAACTACAACTTGTGACTAGAAATTATTAGATATTGTTCATATACCACTCCAGTGTCTGGCGCATTTCACGGCATTTTCATTGCACGCCCAAAGGTCCCGGATGGTACATGGGGCTTGTAGGGATTGACACACTAGAAGGTGCTCCATTGTCTGGGATTCTCCACATTCACACGTTTCCTATTCCACGTATCCACATTTCAGGAGGTTGTTCTTGGATCTCCCCATTTGGCACCGGAGTCGGTTGAGGGTTTTCCAGGTACCCCAGTCTAAGTCAGAGCCTGCAGCAAGTTTTTCTTTTATATTCCAGGTTGGGATGTCGTTGACTGCTAGGCGCTGTTCCCATTTTGTCTCCATGGTAGCAGTTTTAGAGGCTGTGAGGGGCTGTGTAGATTGCATAAAGCCTCGTCTTGATTTCAGTCTGGCCGCTGCCGGAATATGTTGGTACATAGGATGTCTGGTGTCTTCACATTGTCTGCTTCGTTCGGCCATGGCTAGGGTTTCCCTACGTATTTGCGGTGGTGCAATTCGGGCTAGCATGTAAAGCTAATCAAGGCTAGTGGGTTTTAGGCATCCGGTTATTAATCTACACGTGTCATGCAGGACAGGGTCCAGTCTATGTGCATGTCATGATCCCTCCCATACGGGGGATGCATACTCGGCCTCGGAGTAGCACAGTGCGAGGGACGAGGAGCGCAGGACGTTATTGTCTGCCCCCCATCGAGCATTAGTCAGTTTCAGGAGAATCCCGTTTCTGGTGTTGACTTTGGCCTTGGTTTTATCGATATGCTTTCTGAACGTTAGGGAGCGGTCTAATGTAACACCTAGATAGACTGGGTTTGGGCAGTGTTGCAGTCTGACTGAGTTCCATTCCATTTGTAGTTCCCTTCTCGCCTGTCGGTTATTGAGGCGGAATAGGCATGTCTGCGTTTTCGCTGGATTTGGGCGGAGCTGATTTGATCTGTAATAATCATTCAGTCTTGATAGGGATTCTGTTATCTGCTCCTCTATCTCTGCGAAGTTTTTTGACTGGCAGGTGATAGCTACGTCGTCGGCGCATATAAAGCTTCTTGTTGATGGGTCGATTGGTTGGTCGTTAGTATGAACATTGAAAAGCATCCACGCTACCTTGAGGAAGGCCATTCTTCTGGTTCCTCCAACGGCTTCTCTTCCTTGGAACTCTACATAATATCTTCTGTTAGATAGCATTGTTTTTATCACTTTCGTCAGGTGGTGGTCTCCTGTCATTCTGAAATTTTTTTCCAGTAATATTTTATGGTTCATGGTGGCATATGCCGCCGTTAGATCTATAAAGACGGCCCCCGTTGTTTCCTTTCTCTCAAAACCGTCCTCAATGTGTTGGGTGAGGCTAAGTACCTGACCAGTACAGGATTTCCCAGGTCTGAATCCTGTTTGCTGGGGAATTAGTTGGTTCTCGATTTGGGGCTCATATTTGTTAAGTATAAGGCGTTCGTAGAGTTTGAAAGGGGAGCACAACAGTGACACCGGACGGTAGCTTTTAGCATCTTCCCTTGGTTTCCCCGGTTTAAGGACGGCTACCATTTTAGCTTTTAGCCACAATTTTGGGATTGTATTGTTGGTCCAGCAGGAGTTATACATTTGAAGAATCCAGTTCTGGGCTGATTAAACATTAAACATTACAGCTAGTCTCAACTGAGTGTCTTGTTTCATTAGAATTTGCCTTATTTTAAAGTTATTGTGCATTTTTAGTATGCGTAATAAGGGTAGAGTTATTCAGCAATTCCTCTAATAGTCGAAATCACTCAGATATATCACCCTTCCTTCTGAGAACAAAAGAAAATCAATGAATCATGAGATTTCTTTAAAACGTAATGAATACTTCCGGTCCAAATGGGAGCTAATTTCGTCCTACGAAGTTGTTACCGAATCCAAGTTTCCTTATTGATGAATTATTTGTCGAATAAGAGCGCAGCATTTAGATCGGAGCCACAAAGGCGCTGGGGGCTTAAACTCTGACTCCATCTGAATTAGAAACTAAATAATGCGGAACTCTGTGGCTGCAGTTACGCCATCCATATTGGCATCAATAAATTCCTTGAAATGATTTCGTTCCGTTTTTAATAAGAAAAAGAGTTCCAACTTCGTTTGTTTTTTTTTTTCATTGAAAGTTTAAATAATAGGTTTATTTTGCGAGAACTTTTATGATGTAATTTATTAATAAATTTCTGATAATAAATTTTAATTTCATTTTATTGTAATGGTAATGTTTGTCAATTGGAGTTGCAATGTAACGGAATTAATAGTTATGTATCAAAAATTATTATCTCGGGTCTTTATGAAATTCGTGACCAACCTTCATCAATGAATGATTCTTAGAGTGAAGAAAGATTAATGCTTATACATTCTGCTATCGTTTATTCGCTGACCTCTTCAGAGGTCCTTCCCTGCCCCTCCCCTTGTTCGAAGTGTTGGGAGCAAGATGCCTGGGACAATTTTCAACCTCTATTATCGATTATTTCAGAAAATTCAGAGCAGTTCCGCTTAATTTCGGTATAGGCCTTAGGAGTAAACTTTAATCAATAAATTTATTTGTTAATTAGTGGTGCCGTAAAGGAGATTACCACGAGGATATGAATTCTGATGTTTCTATTGGCGAAAGGAGGAACTGTTTTGGCGAATATTGTCCGCCTGATGTAGTAGTATTCAGAAGAAATTATAGACCGATTTACCGCAAAAAATATTGAATTTGAAAACAATTTGATAAAGAATGAACCATTAACTACATCAGAAAAATATAGCTAAAATCTTATGAAACTTTTGTGAATGCAAGTGAAATGAATTGTAACAAGATTGCTTTCGAAAAATCGTCGCCGGGCGGGGCAAGTTCGTAGCGCGTAGCGCGAAGCTGCTTTGTATTTTAAACAGAAGCTGATTCGCAAAATCGATGTTGTGCACGCACCTTGTATAAAGTATCTTTCACATCTCGTCGAACTTCAAAGGTGGGGAATATTTGGATCTGAAAATTAATATCTCGTGCACCCTGTATGATAGACGTAAACTGAAAGTCTCTCTCGACACAGCTTACGATACTGCTGAAACCAAATTATCATATCTTTAATAGTTTTTCATTTGTCGCCAATAATTTATCCAAAAAAACGGAAATTTTTAGGATCTTTTAGATTTGGCAATGTTCGAAACAGGTGTTATAGCCCTGGATGTCCCACGTTTGCTGATATATGAATTTTTCCAATGGAGTCAATAGTTTTCGAAGAAAGACTTGTTTAATGAAACCATGCAGTACGCCGTAATAATAAATGACGTCATCGCGTCTCTATTGAGTGCTAGATATAGCGATAGTCTCATGGACTTTTTCAAATATCTCGAGAAGCGCGTGTGATAGATGAAAACCGTAAATACAAAAATTCTAGGCATTTATTACTGTGAAAACCAAATAGCCATATTTTTCACGAATTTTGATTTACGGCTAATAATTTAATAGCGAAAAGAACGATTTTAAGAGTCCTTTAGATTGTTATCTATAAACCCTGTATATAATGGAAAAAATGCCTGAAATAAACTTTTCATTTCGTGGTTCACAAATTTTGCCGATTGGGTTAATAGTTTTCGAGAAAATAATTTTTTTCTGAAAGTCAAGATACACCAAAAAATTTTTTTTTAAATTTTGCGAGATTTAAATAAGTCCTTTTTCAACAGATGAAATACGGGTGTAAACTTCTACCCTTCTGCCAAATCTGAAGTCGATAGCTGTAAATTTAAGGCTCCTGTTTTGAATATAGCACTTAATACCTTGAACACCCTGTACAACAGGTGAAAACCTTAAATACAAACCGTTTATGCGGGCTATATCGCCATGTAAAATGAACTAACATCCGAAGTACAGTTCAGTTATAGTCAATTTTCAATAATAGAAGGACCCATATTTCAGTGTTTTTGAATTTGCGGCCCTGACATTTTTGAAAAATTTTAAGGGGTAAAATTTTATGGAGCTTCCCCAATTTGAATAAGTTCCGTGAGAGGACCAAGTCGATAGCTTCAAATTTCGGACACTTATCGTGTATCATGTTTCATAGGAACGTCAAAAAAAAAAATGGATGCCGAAGATTGAATACAGCCATTTTAGATATCTTATGTACTCCGTGGGCGGTTAAAAAGGAGGAAGTTATCGTCGAAAAACCCTGGAACAGAGAACGGAGAAACGGAGAACGGAGAACAGAAAAAAAATTTTTTTTTTGTACGCCGATTCGATCTGTACCAATGGCGATCCTGTGGACCTACCGTTACCGATATCCGGAAAAAAAATTACTAGCGCGTATAATTTCGAAAACTTCGATTTCGTCGATTTTTCGAAAGTAACAAGACACAACATTAGAAATACCAAGAGATTGTTTAACTTCCATTGTCATCATTTATTGTGTACAAACGCGTCTGACAGATGTATTACTCTTTATCAAGTGCAGACTCAACATAACACACAAAAGAAAATACCTTAACTTATTCAGGAAGCTACAATGCGAAAAGCAGTCCATCATGTCAATTAAAAAGAGGAAAAAATGTGGGATTTTCATTATTTTATCCATCGTGCTATCTATACTGTAATTATAACGTTTGTTTCTCAGATGACGAAGAATATTATGATTTTTTATAATTTCATTTTTGTATCATATATAATAAGAAAATAAATGTATCTAACACCAAGCACAAGATGCCTAATTTTTATACTGTTAAAATTTTTTTCTTTTTTGCCAGTATGTTACCGAGACTCCATTTTTGACTCATTCCCTAGTGATACCACTCACTCGAAATAGAAGTATTATGGCAAGGAATTAAGGCAATGGAATGGAAGTTACTCAAGTATTCGTTGGGTTACTCTGCAGTTCCCTTCTATATCTAATCAGGTTTTATTACTCTACATTTTTGTGAAATACAGAAAAGATCTTTAAAGAGAGAGATTAAAAAATGGGAAGTTTAAAATTTGTCATAGAGAAAGATTGTTCCACAGTGTTGTGTTGTGATATAATAAAAGTTATGTTAAATATAGCTGACATTTCACCATTATTCATTAAACCACGACTACTCATAAGAATCTGTTTAATTAATAAAACACAATTTTTGTTTTCCAAAACTGGCAAATATCGGCTGGGGGAAAAAGTCTGCAGATACACTATTGAAAACCCGATTTAACTGCACGCTCAAAATAGCTGGATTCCACGATAGTGATAAATTGTTATCTCGTTTCATGTAGATACACGCTTTGTGGGTAAATAATCGCTGAATCTTGACTAAACAGTCGATGTGTACATATTTAAAAATATAATTTTGCAATACACAACTAAGTCAATATTGAATAACCATTTATATTAATGCAAAATTAAACACAATAACAGGGTGAATTAATTTATTTATGTGTAATTTCATCCGAACCGTTGGCAAAACGCAAAACACACACCATAAAAACATAATGCTAAGTAAGCATTGAGGGATCCAAACTATAAAAGTGGCTTGACATAGTCTAGTGGTTTCAAGCTATAATCAATATCATTGTTCATAGCATTGCTTCACTTCATTCGTAATTAATTGTTTAGTTAATTACTTTTATAATTCTTCGTTTTTTAAATCCCGATACTTTTCCAACCAAAAGTACGTATGCGATCGTTTGTGGAATTGTTATTTGACAGTGGATGGAACTCTTTAATATCGTTTGGAATGTTCTATTTCCGCTTCCGCTTCCTTTACAAGCTTGAAATTCGGCCCTCTCAATTGGACGTTCAATAAAACTGATACGAATCAAATACATCAATCTCTAGGCTTTATTTTATTGAATTGAGACTAAAGTTTCATTAAGCATTTTTTTTGCGATTTATATATGCATGTGGCTACTCTTTTTGGTCGTAAAACGAGTTACCAGATCAATAGAAAAGCTTTTCCCGCCCATATTAAATTTAACACAACCCTCGATCGTTTTATTGAGAATCGGAATCAATAGGTGAAAGCCAGTGACGCGACGGCTCTATGCGTTTGTTTGAACATTCAATTAAGTGCTTATCCGGATTAACACTAAATTTACACAATTGCCGAGTCGCTTTGTTCAATTTCGTAGCCGCCCGAACCTTTTGATAACAGTTAAACCCTATAACGTGATAATTGCAACATGAATATCTCAAAGCTAACTAATTGACTTATTGCAATCAAATCTAATGGATCTATTTAGTTATATCGATCTAAATAATTATGTTTTAAATATCAATAAACAGAGAGGATTCGCGGAGGTTAAAGTGGTGAAGAAAGCGCGGAACCTCTTCATTTGCATAGAACTTGACGCTATACAGTGTTTGAGTTTAGACGAGGGTGGCGACCTTGATCGGATGTGAAAAGCACAGAAAATGCAAAAGTGATATCATAGTATCGACAGTAAAAAATTGCAGGGGTACTGGCACCTAAAACCATACAAATACAGTTGTTTGAAAGTCAAGAATATCCTTGTTCAGTTCAATTTAAAATAACAATGCAAATAACAAAACATTGAGACAATAATATTGAAAACTGTCTAAAATTTTAAAAAAGTTCTCTAGGAACCACTTACGATAAACAATTCAAGATATCATTCCAGGGTTATATTCCTAAATGTCTCTATCTTGTCGTAAAATTAGTATAATTATCATTTTAAACTGCTTAAATGGTATATTTTTGAGATTAGACTGAAAAACAACTTTCCAGGTATTGTCCCAGGTATTTGGGTAGATACTTGATAAACATCCTTGTTTTCATGTATAAATAAAACAGTACAATGTACTACGTTGGCGAAGAACGTCCACTCTACCACAGTAAGTAAGTTTTTGGGTTTTGAATTATGTAAGAAGTAGAGTATTTGCAAAAAACTAATGTTAAATCGATATTTTCAGGAGGATTCGATGGCGCAAAGAAAGTGACACTTGCACTAGGGACAACACTAGCGGCAAATCATTTATATAAATAATCAAAAGCAGGTAGACCACCACCACCAAATACCGAAACATGTTATCGACATATAATTCTATTAATTTTAAAGTATTGATTGATAGTAAAAAAAATCTCTTTAAAAGTATCTTGGATTCCTCTGTTTCATAGTCAATTAAATCTCGCACCCTGCTTTTGTTATGTGCTATATCAAACGCATCATTAAATTACTATCTTTTTAGGTCCCTAAAGAAAGATATGGTTTCTCAATGTTTTTTAATTTGTCTGTTTTCACTCTTTCGCAGATATGTAAAAGAATTAAAATTCACCAGTCTTTGTGGGGGCATAATACCCTTCAATAATCTGAAATAATTCACAAAGCCATAAGCCATCAAATGGCTTATCCTGTTCCTAGTGATGTGAAACTTCTCTAATGGTAGAAATGTAGATTGAAGGCGGAAAATATATATTTTTTCGGTGAAAAGCCTTAAATCAAATAAAGCATCAATTTCCATCTCCGCAAAAGTTTACGCCATTACACCCCCCAGCACACAAAATATCGAGGCTCCGCACGAACGAGCAATTGCCATCAAAACGTTGGCACAGCAAATAAATGACGAATGACTTTACATAAGATCATGAACATGCCTGACGTAAGCTACGTTCCTCATTAATTACCTATTCAGGGTTCTTACTACGGTATACGCAATGAATAAAAAATTACGTTTATTTTACTTAAAAGGTTTTAATAAAACTTCAGCAGGTTTGATAAAAACAATTTTGAGACCTACTTTCACGCCAGACTACTTTAACTACCTCGCAGAGTCGATATTCACACTGGAAATTACATAAAAACCAAACAGAATTAAACATTTACTGCCGCACCTGCGTCGTGCATATTTGAGCGCCTTTTACGGGTGCTTCATCTCTGCTGAATAAAAAATGTGTATATACGTACGGAATTTTCCATTGCAGCGAGGGGGAAATAATGCAATGTCCCGTACAGTAAAATGTAATGAATAATATATGTTCTCAAGTAGGTTAATGGCAAACGTCAAAGGGAAAGGAAATTCGTAACACTGCGGATCAAAAAAAGACCACGCAGTCAGAGACATTTATTCGATGACCCACTTGCGCCATATTTTTTGACGCACTTCGACTTAATGGTCCTAAACTATACGGCAATCGTGGTTTTATATAATTAGGGGGAATAAAACTTAAAAGTTCAGGGAAAGGACTTTAAATTTTCACTTTCTTCGTTCTCTCACCGCAGGAAGACAGGAAAAATCAATATGCTTAAATTATTGAAATAGGCATTTGACTCACGAGTTTATTTGATACGAGCGGAGCAAGTGTTTAATAAACGAGTGAGTTAAAAAGTTTACCGAACGTGTTGCATACTATACTTTTTCTACGACCGTTAGTTTTTGGGTACATTTTCGCAAAACACGAATACATTCACTGACATGATTGTCAGAATTGACAAACGTTAAAATTCAAAGCGTGAGAAATATCTCCCGTGCGATAAAATTCGTGGGAAACGAAACTGAAGTGGTAAAGCGACGCTTCCCGCACGCTAGATCGGTGCATAATTAGGTATTTTACAGACGGGAGTAGAATTTTTTTTTTTTTTGTTTACAGATGATATAAAAATATCGCTGAAAAATATTTCTTTACGATTTGATTCAATAAATTTACCACTACTATGGACATCCTTCGAAGTAAACAAAAAAAATTCGCTGTCATTATCAAAAATCAAAAAAATAAATGTTTTTAACCTTTTTTCGTCAATAAGTTAGTTAACAAAACGTTTGAAAACCTGTTGGTACTCTAGTGATTAATTCTGGAGCTTTTTATGAAACAAATCTTTGAAATAATGCCGTGCTATGTCAAAGTGAAAGTAGCGACTTTTTCCTTGTATCAGTACTATTTAGCTCGGTAGGAGATACAAATTTTTTAGGGATATAAGACGCCTGATTCGTTTTTAGTTTTTAGTGAGTAAGATTGAGGAGTTGAAGGTATCTTAAAGATTTAAGTCACAGATAGTTTTGTTCGCATATAACGAGACTCATTCTGGTATACTTTCTAATATAAAAAAAGCTTTTCCAGTAAGCAGTAAGCTGTTATACTAAACCGCTTTCTTTTTTATGCTTTGTTATGAGTTTCATCCATTATGCCGAACTACTTGCCATAGTGAAAAATGGAAAATATCAATATTAATCAATTTATTAGAATGGGGGTGTCACCACCCTTGATTTGAATTGTTGCCAGGTTGACCACGTATCAAGATTTATATAAAATCTAATTATTGGTAGATAGGTCTGTTGTCTAACTAGTTCCTTCAATGTTCGCTATTTGGCGATAACTTTTAAAGAAATATTCCCAACTGGTCATGTTGTTTCCGATTGCATACAAATTAAAATAAGATTCTTTTTAAGAGAAAGAGAGGTGCAGATGAAATGTAAATTGTAATATATTTTTTATTTTTATTGTTGTTCAGCCGATTAATCTTTACAGATATATTTATAACATTGGAAACCAACGTTTCTACATTTCTTGACTCTTTCTCTTCTAGATAAGTAGCATCTGCAACATCTACAAGCCCCGAAAAGCCGTCTTCTTTTGATCTTTGATGTCTTGCATCTTCAAAATATGTGTTGCTTTACTGACATTTTCTTTTGGTTATAGGTTTGGTTTCTCACAGTCTAGAAGCATATCTCCAATGTACAGTGTGCAGCAAAATATTAGAAAAAGGCCAACGGTTAGTCCCAATTGTTATTGTATATTGTTTACTAGTTTTATCGGTACAATGTACTTCTCTTTTAGTTTATAAATTTGAAGTATTCGAAGTATAACCTCTGATTTAGAGCTACACTATTCGCCTCATACTGCATTTTCAAAATATTCCCCAGAATACAAAATTACCGATTTATTTTTTCATAGCATGCAAAATAGAATGTTTGGTTGTTAACTCTTCCAACAAATCTCGACATTTTTAAACTATGCAACAGGCAAACACAGTACAAATTTTGACGTGCTAGAATTATGTCAGATCTTTTACATATAGATATTGCCAATTGAATCCCAGGGCTTAATTTCTTTATTTCACTTAATAAATGTATTTAAAAAACTATTGTTATAAGTAACTTAAAGAGCGAAAAACAATATTATTGCTTGCCAAAAAATATTTTGAAAAAACTAAATTTGAGTTTCATTTCAACAGTAAGATGGTTAATCAATGTATCAAATTCGTTTCTTCAGCTTTTCTCTCTGTAGTTTTTCCTCTCGATATATTTGCCAAGCTTATAGGTAAAATTGTTAATGGAAAATAGTTACCTAATACCGGTATCCAAAATTACAAATATCTGTTTGACTGCGCGAGGCAGATCCCACATAGAAGTTAGCGAACAGCCGGGAGCAATATTCCCAAACTAAACTTTGCTTCGGCGGCAAACGAAAGACCTATTTTGGGATCGCTTATTTCGGAGCCATTGTCTAAGGGTTTTTTCATAACGGAGAATCAAACTTTTGCGCTTTCGAAAGCGGCATCAAACAGACAATACAATCCGTTCGTTTTTTTGTTGTTGTTGTTTGCTCTTAAAATTGTTTGTTGGAGGTTGCAGAAGCTCCGGAACATGAAACGTTGAGTTCCAAATCGAGTTCGAGGACGAATTCTGACGTTTTTTCTGGTCTTTATTTGGATACCGGTGCATGTAGGCAGACAAAGGGCTTTTTGTTTCTAACTTTCGAGATACTTGATATTTGATTATCAAATATTTATAGGATTAGTAAAAAATGACAACAAAGAAAACGCTGAGTTTCGGTTTCGCTATGAATAATACCATTAAAACGGTAGCTAGTAAAGTGGTACCCCATTATGCCAAATATTTGATTTTTTAACTAGTTGGACCATGCATGTTATTAATATTTAAGACTAGTATGCTAAGAGAAAATCATGAGGCACCGACCATTGATTTATGCCAGTGAACATATGTTGCTTATTGTACAGCAGAATAATTGATATATGCTGTTAGACCTAAGTAATACTACTGTTTACGAAACTTCTGGATTCCTCCTGCGTCGGTTATTGTTGAGTCGAACTTGCTGACGTTTCGCTAATCATCCTGTTGCCTTCTTCAGAGCTATTCTGAAACTGGCTCTTATTCTACTCTGTACTTGCTTATACAGGGTGCGGCAGCATAACTTCCTTTTTTCAAAACTCAATAAAAACTATTGTGTGCATCGGAAAATCTTTATTTATTTTTTATAATGTAGGTACATGTCTAAAGTTTTTATTTACATTGTTTTGAAGATCAAATCTGTTAGGTGACGTCCCTCATTCTCCATACATTGCGTAAACCGATATCTGGCGTTTGTCATGACTCTTGTTAGCATAGCTGGTGTTATGTTGGCAATTTCTTCTTTGATGTTGGTCTTCAAATCTTGTAGGGTTCTTGGACGGTTCACATAAACCAGGGATTTCAAAAAACCCCATAGAAAAAAATCACAAGGGGACAGATCGGGAGAGCGTGCCGGCCATTCCAAATCGCCTCTAATTGAGATAAGGCGCTCTGGAAAGTGTTCCCTCAAAACAGCCATCGATGCTCTTGAAGTGTGTGCTGTTGCACCGTCTTGTTGGAACCAAGTGTCCCCCAAATCCAACTCTTCTAGCCGTGGGAAAAAAAAATTCTGTAGCATGTTTACATACCGGTCCGAATTCACTGTCACTGTAACCTCATTTTCCTCAAAAAACCAGGGACCAATAATTCCAGCTGAGGAAATTGCACACCACACTGTGACTTTGGGTGAATGCAAAGGCCTTTGATGCAATTGTCGAGGGTTGGTGTCAGCCCAGTAGCGCATGTTTTGTTTGTTAACCGACCCACATAAATGAAAATGGGCTTCATCGCTAAAAAAAACAATAGCACCCTCGGGAACGACATCAAGAAGAAGCTCACACGCGTTCATCCGAGAATTGAAGTCACGTTCTGTAAGTTCCTGCACTATCGCCATCTTATAGGGATGAAAATGAAGATCATCACGAAGAATTCTTCTCACAGAACGATCGGATAGTCCAAGGGCAGATGCGTGTTTACGCGCAGAACGCCGTGGTGATCGCAACATTGAAGCTCTCACTGCTTCAATGTTCTCAGGTGATCTAACGGGCCAAGGGACTCCAGTTCTTCGTTTTGTCGCACTTGCAGTTTGTCTGAATGTAATGACCCATGTAACAATTGATTTGCGGTCTGGGACGGGAGCCAACGAGGCTAAATTAAAGCGATTCCGAAATGCACGCTGTGTTGCAACAACCGAACAACCGCTTGAAAAGTAGGCCTCAACGGCAAAGGCACGCTCCTCACTATTCCAACGCATGATGGCGACTGAACCGTGTCGGGACAAAACTCTACAGTACCCCCTCTTGAACGAGACCACTAGCGCCCGACTATGACATCAACTAACTGAATGGCGCGCATTTAAAAAAAGGAAGTTATGCTGCCGCACCCTGTATATTGTTTGAGGGGGGCGGAGCTAAATGAGGGGCATCAGCATCGTCTCGGAAGACCGATTCCCATATAGGTGACAGGTAACGACCTGAGTCGCGGATAAAATTGTTAGGTTACTCATAGATTTCTGTAGATTCTCAGATTTTTCGTTAGTAGAAGTATTGATTACATAGAGTGATTGTGTTCGGCAACTGCTGATGAGTTTGTCTTAGTCTTAAGGCTCTTTATCTATTTTGTGATGAAACGCTTAATATCTTTAATGAAGAGAAAAAAATATCAAATGTCGTGTCTATCCTAAACAAACTGCCACCGCAAACAGCTAATGAAATTCGATCTGAAACCGCAAAAGTCCGTAAAAAATTAAAACCTCCAAAAATTCTAAAAGCAGATAAAGGAAATTCTACGTTATCTATGGAACGCAACCTTAAATCTGTTATTAAGGCTTCTTCTCTATTAGACTCCGTGTCTTCGGACTCCCTAAGATTCACAAACCAGGATTACCCCTTCGACCAATTGTCAACACCATTGGTTCCTCGACATATTCTCTAGCAATATATCTAGCTTCCTTATTAAAACCCCTTACAAAGAAAAGTGATAGTTTCGTACTTAATTCCTTTCACTTCATTGAACAATTAAAAAGCATTACATTAGATACACAAGATATTCTAGTTAGTTTCGACGTAGAATTCCTCTTTCCCAAAGTTCCTATTCTTGAAACTCTCAACATCATTTCAGATATATTAAAATCCGAGAATCTGAAACAAAACCTTCTCACCTTAATTGAAAAATGCTTGTCTGGAACATATATATATATATATATATATATATATATATATATATATATATATATATATATATATATATATATATATATATATATATATATATATATATATATATATATATATATATATATATATATATGATGACACTATATTCCGGGATATCATCCGTTCGCTCGTTGAACTCCGACTGGAATCCTGCATCCGACTGGAATCCTGCAAATCTTGCATCCGACTGGAATCCTGCAGACGTTTCGCCAAAATCTCACTTGGCATCTTCAATGCTCGCGCTCCGAAAACACTTCGAGTGTTCGAAGTGTTTTCGGAGCGCGAGCATTGAAGATGCCAAGTGAGATTTTGGCGAAACGTCTGCAGGATTCCAGTCGGATGCAAGATTTGCAGGATTCCAGTCGGAGTTCAACGAGCGAACGGATGATATCCCGGAATATAGTGTCATCACATTTTTCCATCCGTGAATCAATACGTGAGAATATATATATATATATATATATATATATATATATATATATATATATATATATATATATATATATATATATATATATATATATATATATATATATATATATATATATATATATATTATATTTATATTTATATTTATATTTTATATTATAATGTTGCAAGAAAACCTGCTTTTTTGAAGCTGAATATATGGTGGTAAACCTAAGTTTCATCTACAGTAACGAGTTTTATATTTTTTGAGTATCTCGCTCAATAATGGTATGAAATTGTTTCAAACTAAACCGGTTTCTATTGGGATAGGATAATTCAAACTGACGACAGGGTGGACTCTAATAGGCCAGATATCCTATAAATAGACGTCATATTTGAAAACTCAAGATCCAAATGCATGGAAACCGTATTTATGAATTTAAAAATTTCTGCAAACTAAATGGAGTTGGAAGAAATTGCAAGCAACGAACTCTCAAAAAATTTAAAAGTGCTGGAGTTACCTGGAAAGACATCGGACAAAGGGCAGTTTTACTGCAAACTTGCGATATAGTTCGGGTACCTTTAACCTAGAGGAAACTGTTTTCTCCCTAGAATATAAAAACCGCACGCCAAAATAATGGTAGGGTAGAACACGCTACTAATAATAATAATAAAGAAGTGTATTATAAAATTTAAGGGACACAATAAAATTTATAAACATGAGGATCTAGATTCAGTGTACCGGTCTGTGATATTTTGTACGTTTCTATTATTGGAGAGTTACGTCAGTTTGTACGAACCATTCATTTGTAAATCAATAAATAAATTCATATAGAGGTGCGCAAACATATAATGGGCCCCAAATCGTTTTTTTTTATTATTTCTGAAATAGATACCTTGAATCTGATGAAAAATCGTAAAATATTTTTAGTACGTAGTTATTTCCGAAACAACCACTGTTCCCTGATATAGTTCGGTCTTGCGCATAAAAATAAGTTAATAATAATTTATTCGGTTAGCTAAATCCTCAAATTACTCCAAAATCACTAACTTTTTGCACTTTAGGCAATTTTCTCAAAATAATTTTTGCCCAAAAAAAAAAAATCCATGGTTTCAAGTCGCTTGAGAATTGTGAAAAACGCTTAAATAAAACCTTCCCGGCAATGTAGACGGACTGGTGACAATTTTAAAGAATAAATTAAAATTGCCGCCAAACGGCTTTGTTGCTTTAAATTGATGATAAGAATCCTATTTCCTTGGTTAGGTGCATAAAATTGAATTATAAACCTCGGCCTTTTGCCAGCTAGAGGATGAGGTGCTAATGGGCTCGCTCCCGACGTAATAAAATATCTTGTTCATAAACGCGAAACGGGATACCGGCATAACTTTGCTCCCGAGTTATTTCCACACCGAATATAATTCTGGGAAAATCATTTGGGTGCGCCCTGGCTTATTTTATTATACTGAAAACTGCTCGTCGTAAGTTGCTAATTATGTCATTAGCATTGTCGTTTAAACGCACTAAAGGATTAAAAATTTCGAATTTCTCTGGTTCATTCTTGTTCTATGAACTGCCGCCGTACCTTGAGGAAACTAGTTTTTTGTGATGAAAATTTAGTTTACTGAACATAATATATTTTTGACTACACCGTTAAAACTGGGTATTGTTTATTTATTTATTTTTTTAAATTTGAGTGGCTGTGGAATGATTCGACCTGATGCAAAGCCGCGTGACACTTTTTATAGACTAGTAATTGACATTATCTTCCTATTTAAGCGGAAGCTAATAAAGCGACAGCATTGAAAAAATATCACATTTTCATTACAACCCTATGTCTCATTTTCTGCACACAATAATTATACGTACCATTCACCCTGGATGACGAACTACTACACTCATTCTGTCAGCAGCCATGTTGGTTGTTGAATGCCCCAAGGTCAGCGATTAAAAACAAGATTAAATCTCGCGCATGCGCATGTTGAATAATTTATGATATTCTCAAAATTGGCAAATCTTAACAGCTGAATCTGTATTTGTCGATTAGACAGATTTATTTGGCGCTGTCTGAATCAGTTTTCTTGTTGCAGCTAATTGTAACTATAAAGCAAAAAGCTGAAAATAACAAACAAAATTCTCAATCTAAATAATATTTAATTATTAAACATTTAATGTAGAGATTTCAACAAAAAAAATATAAAAAATAATAAGATAAAAATGCGCAGTCTAGAAAATATAAGCATTTAAAAAGATAGTCTTTTGTTAAAAAAATGTTTTAAAATTAATGAAAATTAGTTGTTGATATGAAAATACTATCATTTTTTGTTTCCATTATTATTATTTTCAAAGCAATGAGTACTTTACTGATGCTTGATATACGAAATTTGAAACGTCATATTTTTTCCGCTTTTGTCTGAATGTAGTGTGAAAATACCTTTAGTATACCATAAGAGGTTTGCGAATATACGTCAGTTTTGAACTCAAAAGGATCAAAAAGGAGCGTTAGGACTGCAAGGCCTCGGGGTTGATGGTTTAGAGTACATTTTCTAGTAAAATTATTCCGAGTGTTCTGGGTAGATCCGAATCGATTTCCTCCTTTTGTAGTTGTTTGGCGCTTAAGGTGAATATTTTCACGCCAGCGAATTATGTGTTAAAACTTCATATCACTCAAATGATAAAAGAACAGACCAGTAACGCGGTATAGCAGTTATTACAAAATTGGGTATTTCGAGTCTATTTTTAAACAAAATCACAAATATGAACTTCGCTGTTTGAAAAAGATCATATCCTGGAAAATTCTTACGCCCCAATTAAGGATATTGATTGCGTTGCCGCACGCCGAGTAAGTCATTTACGGAGAAATTGAAGTAAAAATAAGAGACAGAATCAAAACAATTGCAGTGAGCGTAGGTCGGATTGTAGATCGTGGCTATAGGCTATTTCAGAAAAATTTAATACAATGATCTATCGGACCTAACTAACATTTTACGCAGCTTAAGGTTTTATTATTGTTTAACGAACATTTATAAAAAGGATTATAAGAAACTCTTGATTTTATAGCAGAATTTATAGTTCTATAAGGCAAGCAAGGTTAGACTACTCATATATAACTAAATTTTTAAAAATCCAACCTAGCCAAAAAAAAATTTTCGTCTAGGAAATTTTCAGTTTTTGAATTGTAATAACATTTAAAAAGACATTTTCATAATAATGTCAATGTGAAAAATGATATAGCGAAAGGTTTTATAGTGGTTACGAAAATGTATTCCTTGCCGTTTTAAAACTTATATATGGTTTATAAACTTAGTTGCAAACAAATGAGGAGTAAAAGTTATATAGGGGACTAAAATTTGGTCATCCTTACTTTTGTAAGATTCTTCATTTAAACGGTCTATAAGAGTAATGAAAATATTTAGCGAACAATTGTTAGGTATTCAAGTTTCATAAAATAGGCAATCGAAAAGTAACCTGTTACTATAGTAAAACTGAAAATGTTGTCTGGAGACCTTCGACCTCCTAATTATAACTTCAATAGAGATGAGAGTTCCTCAGATGAAGTAGAATATTTTGATTTCTTATAATTTAATTTCTGTATGCCTAATTTTCGTTCTATTAAAATAAAACTCTTTCCAGTTTATGAGTATCGTACCTGTGGTATATCATTCTCGATGATGGTGAATGGATAGAAATTCGAAAAATCAATAAAGCTGCCCATATCCGGTGATATTACCTGCACACGAAAAAAAGAAAGGATTTTTTATGATTTACTTTGTAAAATCCTTAACAATTTTAATAGACCGGTAACTGGAAGGACATGAGCATGCAAAATTTGGGTAGCGCATTCTGTCAATTTATACAAGCTCAGAAAAGCTTGCAGATTAATATTTGGGATCTTGCTATAACCTGCGACGTATTAATGAAGTTATTCGATTGTGCGCATGGTATCAGGATATTCGAATCATCTTTTTACAAATTATTAGTAAAAAAAACATATGTTTTTTTTTTTTTTTTAAATAACTACACATAATTAATTTTATATATTTTACAAGCTCTGAAGAAGCCAACCGGATGATTGGCGTAACGTTAGCTAGTTCGAGTCAACAAAAACCGACGTAGAAGGAATCCAGAAGTTTTCTAAAAAGTATTACAGTAGCGTATGGAAGTATTTCTTTTAATTTAATACTTAGATATTGCTTTCCCAAATATGCTAAATCTTCTAGTACAAACTCTAGTGATGCTGCATTAAACATTTTTTTGTACCTAATTTACTTAACAACAACTTATAAGAAAAAAACATTTGATAAAGACACGGTGTTGTCGAAACAATTGTCATGTCATAATATATAATTTCGTGAAAATCTGAACTTTTAGCTCTTATTTATTTGGATAAATGTATTTTCATCAAGTAAAAGCCTCCTTAGTTCAACAACATAAGGATTCAGCAACTAAGCGATATCCAAGAAAATGTTTCTTTTTATGAGAACCGTGAAACCATAGGTTAAAACAACTAAGGCGTGCTTGATTATTCAAGAAATTAATATCAGCGCTGAAGATTATTATGTTGAGCATATTGATCTCTAAAAGCATGCTCTTGATATATAACCATTGCTGTCAAGTGGGTAGCGTCTTTTCCGCTCAATGTTTATGGAAATCATCATCAAATAATCACTTATCTCCGCTTGTAAAGAAAACGAATATTTCTCTTTTTCCTCCTTTCATCGATCTGCTGCTTTTTGAATGCTTATAAATGACTAAAGTCTTGGTTCTTCAACTAACGCTCCTGTCGCATCACAAAATAAACACTAGTTTTTCTCGGTGCATTTCTGATAGCGCAGGGGTGGACCAGGTATATTTCTTTCTTTCTCATATATCTCTTGAGTGTTGACCACTTGTGGCAGTGTTGAATAATCGTTTTTTCTGCGCGTTTCGAAAATAAGAAGGAAACTATATTGACTTTATCAATGCGAAGTTGTTCCTACCTTGGATAAATTGAAAAAGAAGGTAGAATAAGATGGACAAAACGTAAGTAGTATTAGAATCGTACATTTGGAAATTTAATTGCCTTCAATAAATTAAAAGGCATAGATTAGATAACAGATTCATAATTTAGTTTGAAGAAACAGGGTTCGATACACATGACACTGTATCCAAAGGATGGGTTGCTTCTACTCAAAACTGTCAGGCGAAAGCACCTTCACATAAAGGAAAGCGCATCGCCATAATACATGCTAAATTAAGGATTCTAGCTCGAATTATCATGAGGATACAAGTGCCGAACTTTTTGAATATGGTTTCAAAACGATCTTTTATAAAATATTCAAAAATAAAAGTGTTATTATCATGGCTAACGCAAGCTGCGACAGCCGTCTGCTGCGCAAAGCACCAGCCTCATCAGGTTCAAAAACTAAAATCCAGGAATATTTGTAAGAAAATGATATTTATTTTGCAATCAGTTACAAAAAAGCTTAACTTTTGGAAGTCCTAAATGCATATGCAATTAAAAAACAGTATGTTCCTCCATATCATTTTATGTTTCACACCATAGAGCATTTGTGGTACCAAGCAAAATCAAAGATCAGGGCAGAAAATGTTACTCCTACTTTTAATCCCAGTGTTATAAATTCAGTACATTTCTATACAAAACAATATAAATCATAGTCACAATGACGACTCTGATAGTGAAACAGAATTATATTTAATAATATAATTATGCATAGATATTCCTAGCTATGATTTTATTTTATATATTTAATGTCAACTTTTTCTTAGTGGAATTTAATAAATAAATTTTATAAATAACTTTTATTTATTTTATTTAATAAATAAATACAGAAAGAAAATTATGTTATTTTCAAGACCTTTGAGAGTCCACCCCTAATGTTCTGTCTAGTACCTACCGGATCAGAATTTTATTGCCGTCGGTAGGTAACTTTCATAATTGAGAGCAAAAGCCAGCAGAATGAATAATGAGACAGACCTACAGCGCCTGGACTATAAAGCATCTGATAAATATTATACAGCATATGTGTTTGGAATTACAACGAATGTGGCGTAAGTTTTTGTTGGGCCACTCTGTAGTCTTATTATAATAAGATTTTATTGCTCTACACCGATCTTAAATCATCTATAGAAGCATATAGCTTTAATTCTCATTAAGTGATTGTCAAAATAACAACTTAAAACCACCGCTATATACCTATGTTCTGTTTTTTATTTGCAAGTTTGTTGATGAGAAACGGATTAGTAAAACTGTCCCTTTCTGAAAATGAGAAAAGTATTTTTCTCACTGTATTGAAACCTCTTCGTCACCAGTACGCGAAATCGCCAAAGTCAACAAAGAGAACTACAGGAAGAAAAGAAACTGTAATAAATGAGGATGAGAAAACTGCCATCAGAAGAATGATAGACCAGTTTTGCTTGAAAAATTAAATACCTACCTTGGAAGCAATAATATCTGAAGTCAGTAAGAAGAAATCGTGAAAAACTTCGAGAAAAATAAATTTTCTTTACGAACAAACAAAAAAATACTTTTAATTGAGAAAGATGATATTTGAGAGCAGTTATACGAAGAAAAAATTGGAATAGCTACTTGGTAAAACATGGCAGGCTAAAAATGTAAAAAGTGCGAGGCAAGTTTTCATGCAAGGATAGCCTATTGGAACAAAAGCAACGTCAGGAAAGGTAGAAGACGAATAATTACTCTCTCATTTTATTGCTCTCTCACATTAGGAAACAAAATACATATTGTGTGATTTGATGATGTAGCAAATCTCGATGTTAAGGTTCAGTCCAGGATGAAGGAATTATACGCAGACTAGCCCTTAATATTTCCAGGTTGGCAAGCCGCTCATATTCTAAACACACATTATTACCGCTTGATTTTTTTGATTTTTGATATATCTAAGAATACGTCAAATGCTTTGGCATTTTTCTCATTTTGAATATGGACACTAAATTTGAATTATTGGTAATTCTGCGACTTCAAAAGTGTTTTATTTCTAGATATTAATTACACAAATATTTAAAATGGTATTGCGTTATTTACTTTGTGCAATGCTTACTTAGTGACGATTATCATGGAAAGTCCGTTTTATTGCTACGAGCCTAACTTATGCATCGGTAGTCATAAAATTGTAAACCTTACATTTTCGACTTCTGATGAAATGGACTCTCGTATCTCAGGCGCACTAATTCTATTTTCCAGCGCAAGGGTTAGGTGGGTTGCATTCTTATGTCATAAGCTTCAAAAAAAGATTGATGCTAGTCGTGTTTTCGTCCGAACTTGTATGTTTTTGGATCCATTTTAACAAACACCACGAACTGTATATAGATACTGTGTTTTACGAGATCACGAGTTAACTGTATTTGTGTACCCTAAAATTTGCGTCTGCGGAAACGGTCGGGTTTCTAAAATGAAGGGCTCGAGATAATGTGGCAAACTCCAAATTGTTTCGTCGACGACATTGCTCTATTTATCGCCGCAGTAGGACCGTTACGTACCTGCAGTAGATATCTATTATTTCGAATAATCGCAACCTCCAGCTTTAATACTGAAATTTATAAGCTGGTCGCGTGTAACCGACTTTGTCTTTTGTTAGATAAAAGCTAAATCTTCATTATTAGCAAGTTAGAATTCGAAGCGAGATGTTTCTGTGGTACTAAAATGTATATAAACTTAAGTGGACCTTCTACAATCTTAGAATTTATTTCAAATATGCAAAAAGTTCAAAACCAGGAAGTTCCCAAAGTGTGCAATTATTACGCACAAACACTCTAAAGATCCAAGAGTCACACACAGTATGGGCGATCACTTTAAAGGCGAAGATTTTGTTTAATCTAATTCGTCAATGGACTAATTTTTCGGCTTTAATTTGATCGCCAATTTAAATATTGTAGTAGTAGTAGTGTTAAGTATTGCAGTTGCTAGATGAATAAAGTCCTACGTCATAAAATCACCACACCACTCATTTCTCTTTTTCACAAAATGAACTTGAAGAGGAAGAAGTAAGAAGAAAACACGTATACTGACGCCTTATCCCTAAAACTGAGACTTATGCGACACTGTAATTAAATTTTTTTTAGAATATGCTTAACCATGTGACTACACGGTACTAAATTTAAACCGGCTAACTACTGTATAGTTACGGTGCTCTAGTTGAGCATTCAAAGTTACGGTGATTTTGCATAGTAAGCTGATTCAATTTTGCATGTGCCACGTTGTTTTTACATTGTAGTTATTTTGGCGCTCTCTGTAGTGAAAAAGTTCATTATAATTGAAACAATTTACGATTGATTAGTAAATAATTAAAAGGTATGTGAATAATTATAAGAACTAACTATAAGCGGCAAACTACCTTGTCGCTTTCTGCGCGGCAAAGTAAACTCCTCAAAAAAGTGTTTTTGCACTCGGTTGTAGAAAAATAAATTGACAGAAATTTTGATTTTAGATTTAACGGCTCTTTAGTAGATACCAATCACGCTCTCATAAAATGAGCTCGGTATATCTTTGAAGTTACTGTGTTTCCAAGTAATTATTCTTCAAACAGCAATACAGGGTGCGGCAAAAAGGTAGGCAGGATTTCAAATAATGGTTGTTAGGCTTGTAAAACCGGCAACACTGTGTACGCACTCGCGTTAGGAAGACAAAAGTATGCAATTTTCAGTTATCGACAAACTGTAATAGCGACGAAGAGCGCCTTTCGTAATCAGTTTGATGTTGGTCGGCATGGCGCGGTTCCGGATAGAAGAACAATTCGTCGGTGGGTTTTACACTTCAGGGAAACAGGTTCTGCGCTTAACCGAAAATCTACTGGCCGACCAAGGACAGTAAGAACACCGGAAAATGTGAATGCAGTAAGGGTTTCTGTACAACAGTCAGCTGCTTTGGGAATTCCCGATAGAAGTGTTCGAAGAGTTTTGCACAACTTACTCCAAATGCATCCGTACAAAATGATGGTAGTGGAGGAATTAAGCGCAAGAGAATTTGAAAGCCGTACAAATTTATGCCGGGATATTCTTCAAAACATTCCCAGAGGCGCTGTATTCATGTCTAGCGATGAAGCTCACGTTCACCTCTCGGGTACCGTAAATAAGCAAAATTTCCGTAATTGGTCAGCAAATAGTCCACAGGAACTTCATGAGCGACCTCTTCACAGTCCAAAAGTCACCGTCTGGGGTCCTTACTTTTTCGAAGAAGATGGAATAACGGTAACAGTCAACGAAGATCGATATTTTGATATGCTTAAAAATTTCCTGCGTCCAAAAGTGAAAAAGTTGAACAACGATCAGTTTCGTTTCCCATGCATCCAAGCCACTTCGGACATTTCCCGGATTTTACCGCACGGATTTAGAAGGAATCGGATGTTTTCGGAGATATTTCCCACGCTTTGAATTTTGACGTTTGTCAATTTTGACGGTCATGTTAGTGAATGTATTCGTGTTGTTTTGCGAACATGTACCCAAAAACTAACGGTTGTAGAAAAAGTATAGTATGCAACAAGTCTAATAAACACTCGCTCCGCTGGTGTCAAATAAACTCGCCGTGTACCGCACTTGTTGCATAATACACTATTATCACGAAATATATTGGTTTCGTGATTTGCACAATTACCGGGGTTTCGCTTATGCCGGTAGTATAGAAGAAAAACTATAGAAACTCGCAACTAAGGACATACTGCAAGACTTCGATAGTACATATCAGTTCTACGGAAAGCAGAAAATATATGGACACAAAATAAAACGCACTCAGATAAAAGAAGACGAAAACAGAAATAACTGACATTGACCATCTGATCGACACTAACGCGTTGTCCTATTCTAAAACATATAACCCAGGTTTTTTGTCAGTCCAGTGTACACAAAACCTAATTTTTCATTTTTTTGCACATTCAAATTCCCTACCAACATGGTTGAAATGGGATTCGTGCATACCCTAGCTAGGAATACGTTATTAAAATTAAGCGGTCGTTCTTTGAAACACGCTGTATAAACGATGTTATTTTGTTAAATTAATTAAAACTTCGTTGAACCCGCTCGCCGACTACGATTTAACTCGCTCCAACTATTTTTGCATGTCAGAATTAGTTTTAAGCCTGATACAAAAATATTCCATACCTTTTTGTATTTCGTTTTTCTTTGTTGCGCTTTGTATTCCCTTTGGATTCACTATGGGGCGGTCGGCCACGAAAGGAATTTGTTGCTACTCTTCGCTGGCAGAAGTCTAAACCGCGGGCCACGAAGTTTGTGATTTTAATTATTTATTTATTTTTTTATACACTGAAAAACCCTATAAACTACTAAACACTATTATGAAAATGAAATAAAAGTCACCAAAGCAATATTATTCCAAACGTAAAGTATTTATTATGAAAGATCAGAAATAAACTTTAATAAGATAATTAGCAACGAATAAACTAAGAAAAAGATCTTGTTTACAATAAAGTAAACGAACACACTCTTATTGCGTTCTCGATATTTCAGAAGTATAACTGTCATTGCATATAGAGCGGCCTTGATTCCCACTTTGCCTCTAAAAAAAAATGAGTATTATCCAATTGTGCTCTCCATCTTTTATAGATTTTTTTTTATTATTTTCAAGAAAACTTTGAAAGATTTGAATCAATATTTTGGGGCTTCTTTATACATTTCGTTAACCAGTTTTGTTAATTTTAAAAGCAAAAACTGGTGCTTTCAAATTAGCATCTTTTTACAAAGGATCCAGGACTGAAATCAATCATTACAAAAAAAATCCATATAATACGAACATATTGGCTACTAGAATATGGCACGAGTCCGTGAAGTAGGGAAAGGCAGTATAGAATGTTTAATAAACGATTTAAAAAGTTTGTCAAAGGTGTTTTATACTATATTTTTTCTACTACCGTTAGTTTTTGGATACATTTTTGCAAAGCATCACGAATATATGACTGTCAGAATTGACAAGTGTCAAAATTGAAGCCATGATTGCTCTAAAACCCGTTCGGTAATATCCTCGAAGTGGCTGGGATTCGTGGGAAACCAAATTGATGATGGAAAATAACAGTTTCCGATTGGTGTGTAATTGGGTATTTTACAAAAAGGAGTTGAAAATAGTACATTATGCAACAAGTCCGGTAAACGGAATTTGACTCACGAGTTTATTTGACAAGAGCGGAGCGAGTGTTTAATAAACGAGAAACTTAAAAAGTTGCCTTTACAGAAGTAAAAAAAATATATTGACATAAATCACTAATTTTAGACATTGTTACTCTTACTTTTTACGAACTAAAATAGTTGTTCACACACTCGTAAAAAAAATGTTTTTCTACTCCCGTCTGGAAAATACCTAATTACACACCGATCTAGCATGCGGGAAGCGTCACTTTACCAAGTCAGATTCGTTTCCCAAGGATCCGAGCCACTTCGGACATTCCCGGAATTTTACCGCACGGGTTTGGGAGCAATCGGATGTTTTTGGAGATATTTCCCAAGCTTTGAATTTTGACGTTTGTCAATTATGACGGTCATGTTCGTGAATGTATTCGCGTTGTTTTGATGAAATGGACCCAAACACTAACGGCCATAGAAAAAGTATAGTATGCAACACGTTTGGTGAACTTTTTAAGTCACAAGTTTATTAAACCCCTATTCCGCTTGGGTCAAATAAACTCGTGAGTCAAATGCCGTTTACCGCACTTGTTGCATAATATACTATTTCCACTCCCTAGTCTAAAATAACTAATTTTGAATGGATCAAGCAATTTTAGCAACTACCATTTTTCGTTTGACACTTCTGAAGGTTACGTCATACATCACTCAGTGATATTAAATTATAAAAAGTATAATAGGCAACACGTTGATGAACTTTTTCAATCACTCTAATATTTAAAACTTGCATCGCTGTGCTCAGCTCGTGCCGAGTCAATCACGTGGTGTTTATCAAACATGTTGCATAATATGCTATAATTTGAATTTACCATGATACGTTGTCAAATTTAAAAGAAAATATGTCGCACATTTTTCAGTCTGATTTCCGCCATTTAAATTCGACGCGTTCCCACCTAATACTTTGCATTAGCACAATTAAATTAAGCCGTCATAAATCATCGATAATTAATACTTTAGCAGCGTGGCAGAGTATGCACGAATGAATAAGCGTCACTCATTTTTCAAACACGCTAAATGGTTCCCAGGTGCGTTTCGTCGCTACCCCATAGTTTACCGTATTTTCCGCAAAACCAGGTGAAGTGAATGCCGCAGAATTCCAATTATTTCAATGACGTAATCTAATTTGCCGATAATAATATTAAATTCGGTTTATTTATGAAGACCCAGGTGAACGTGTCTTGTGTTTAGGGCCCGTTTCACTCTGGAATAATCTAGTTTACTTTGTTTTTACAATGTTGCGCTTCTGCTAGTAGCGAATCTCGAAGTGAATTCGTTTTATGCTTAAACGAATGATATTTTTATTTTTAATAAAATAATTTTGTGCACAAAAAGTACTCTAGCATAAACGCGGTTTAACATCTTTAGTCTATAAATTTACTTCGTAAAGCCGTTTCGCCTAAGCACCTGGTTCTAATTTGGGACATTGGGACACTTACAAAGAGATTCGATTAACATTTAACAAACTTCAAAAAATTATTTCCTACTCCCTACTATACAGGGTGCGTCCGGTAATTGAGGATATCCATATATGTGACTGTAATTTTTGGAGAACAATTTTCTTTCTTAAATCATCCATGAAGGACTATGAAGTAGCGCAATAAATGAAGAGACATGCACTTATCGTCGCTATATGTGCAAAACACATCGATTCAGAAATCTCCATTTTTTTGTACATTTAGCCACGTAGAAGCTGTTGCAAAACGCAAATGGATATTATCAAATCCTACAGAGATTCACCGTATTATTCACACGAAGTTTCCGACAGCTGTCATGGTTGCAGCAGTTGTGACCAACCAAGGACATGCCACCTTCTTTCAACAGGGGCTTCGAGCGAATGCTGTCGCTTACATCGAGGTTATAGAAACAGTTGTGAACCGCTGGATTGGTAGTCTACTTGGGGACAGACCATACATATACATGACGACATAAGATTGGATTACCGAAAATTTTTATGACCATATCTCTTGATTATTACGTATTGGCGCAGTCGAAAAAGAGACCAATAATCATCCCCATAACACTATTTTATCGCAGAAGGATGCTATAACAATTATTATAACAAATTTTGCAATAAATGGGAATAAATTTTAATATCAATTTGTTCTCAAATATCGTACGCACCCTGTATAATACCCAATTATCCATGCTTTAAGCGTGCCGAAAGTGTCATGTTAAGACGTCATCTTCGTTGCGCACGGTTGCGAGTCATTCTGTTCTAACGGCCACTTCACACGTCACCCAGTGTGTATAGTTGCTGTTTTGCAAAAAGTACCCGAATACTTATGGTCTTAAAAAAGGAAAGTGTGCAACAAGTTAATGAATTTATTCAGTCCCTTGTAATTAAACACTCGCCCCGCTGAAGTCCTTTGCTAAATTAGACGTAACTAAAGTGACATTTATCAGACTTGTTGCATAATATACTATTGTCCTTCGATCATAGGGGAAACTGCACCCCAATTTATTGTTAATATCGATCATTAACAATCATCCTAATGCAGTTTATGAACAGTCATAATTATACCTGGCTGAACCAATTACGAGATGTTTTGGGAAAACGGAACTCATCAATTTGCTAAAAATTTGGTTACTTGACTCTCCTTGCCGCGCAACAACTTTGATTTTTTGAATAGGACAACTTTTTTATATTATCATTTTTCTCTCCTCGCTCCCTTTTGATGAGTTTCGCAAAATATTTCCCTATCTCTAGCCGCTTCTGAGAAACAGAAAATTGGCAAAAAATATTTTCTTTAATATTCATTATAAAATATTCATCTAGCTAAAAGATAAGGGTTTAAAAATTAAAAGCGGTTTTCTAACAACATTTTATATTTTAACATATTTGTCAGTATAGCCACGAAATGTACATGCATTTATAAGAAATTGACAATAGTCGTTACATGCACAAATAAATACAATTTTAAAAGTAAAGAAAAGAAAATTGAAATGGATGAAGATTATTCCAATTAAAGAAACTAAGCAAGTAGAAAATTTCTATTCGCACCCACTTTCTCAGAGTCACGAGTCTGGTTAAATTTTATATTTTATTTTTATAACATTATAAAGATTTTTATATTTATAAATTCACAACAGGCATTGAACCGCAATTATTGGTATGCTATGAAATGCTGCTAGAAATCTACTTAGGAATATTGCTTCCACAGTTTTCAATTAAATCTATTACCGAATAATAGGGACTTACTGCATTTGTAGCTGTTTTACTTTATTTTTCCTTGTTAACCGATAAAGTTCAACGCTGCCTATGGCGGAATAAGGCTCATCGTACTACAGTTTAAAGCGATGATGGTGTAGCGTCAGTAGTAATACGATAACTTTCGACTTGCTTTTATTTAATTGTATTGTATTAAGACATCGCGCCAAATAATATTTTGTAAGAGGTTGTTATTATGCCACCATCTTAAAACTTGATAAATACATTTTCCATTGTGATAAACACCTTTTTTTAAATACAAAATAAAAACTGAAACTGACCAAATGCCTAACAAAATTGTCTTCTGGTGGTATATTTTGAAACCATTCTTCAAATATCGTTTAATCAGTATCATTTTAAAATTCGATTGAAGAATGATGGTTAGTTTTAGAACTGAAACAGTACTTGCTTTATATCGGTTTGAAGATTGAGTGGAATTTTCAACGTTTGATGAAAGTAAAAGTAATTAATTAAAAAAGTAAATAACGACTGCACCCTAAATTAATTAATTGCTAGTATCCACCTCGACTTCCCGTCCGTTTCATTCCGTTCGTTTTTTTAGATATTCTTTTACGATATTTCAACTGAAATAAAAATAATAAAAAAAATACTCCACACACAAAACATTTTGCTGAAAACATTGAAAAAAGACGATCGTAAAAGAGAGCATGTGAAAACCAGAAAAGCTGAGAGACACGGAGAGAACATATAAATACGGCTGACCTTGGAACAGTTTGTTGCTTTTGCCGTGGAGAATTTTGGTCTCTGGGGTAATTAAGCGAGAAAAACGACTCAACAAATTTGCTAAAAAAAAATTAAACAGGCCGGGGCAAATTAACTTCATTATCCGCAGGATAAATTTAGAAACATGGATCCTACTCGCACAAGAAACCTGTCCTGTATTTATTATTTATAATGTTATCGTTCATTGAAAACAGCATTTACCTTTAATTTTAAATGCATTGGAAAAACGCACCTTTTGGACCATTGAAATTGTTTTTTTTTTCGAAGTCCGTATCGTTGTGTCTCTGAATAAGGTTTTTCAAATTAACATTTTTTGAAATAGGTGCTAAAACAGACAATACATATTTTTATCCAAATCACAACCATACATATCATATTACCAAAGGCTATATGTTAAAAATAAATACACAATTTTGAGATTTTGATATTAATTTGAGTTAATAAGTATCTTTTTTTTTTTAGTTTTTATAGTTTTAGCAGGTCATCGCATTTTTTGTTTTTTTTTTTCAGGGTATTCATTTCTTTAATGACGCATTATGTTAAGACGCACAATTGTTAAAACGAATAATTTATAGCATTAATTTAAGAACTATTGAAAGTTGAGAAAGTCAAATTAACACAGGCATAGTAACAAACGATAGGTTTTTTTCCAAATTTTGATGATTTGATGTTAATTAAATAAATACCTATCTTTCATTTTTATTTTTATATTTTTATCTAATCATCTGAGGTTTGGGCTTTCTTGGTTACTAGATTATTAATAATTTTTATCAATTATATCAATATCAACTTTTAGAAGTGAGGGTATAATTGATTTATTTGCTACATTTGATTATAGTTTAGTACATATTTTGTAACATATAGCTCAATATTACCGGTAATTCTTGATTTTTAATGACGTTGCATTTTAATTAATGCAATAATAAAGATGTTTCTATGTTCTCTATTGTAATATCATATTTTTTTGTTTTTGGAGGATATCTATATTTTGAATATGAATTGAATATTTTGAATTTGTGGTATACACATTGTTTTTAAATAATTTGTCTGATTACTTTAAGAATTATTGAAAGTTCCAATAAACCTAGCATCAGAAAATTAAAAAAAATGGCAAACAAACATGTGAAAAACAAGTTATGTATACCTTCTTATTATTCTTTAACCTTGAAATACATATTGATTTGGAATTGTTCTCGGCTGGAGATTGTTAAATAATACTATTTTTTTTTTTTAAATTTTATTCAACGTTTCGATCACAATATACATTTTCATCAAGAATCTAAAGTACATACCAATATTACATAAATGAAATACTTTATATAAAAATATTTACTTAAATTATTGATATTTTGAATGAATTAATAAAACACAAATATCAAATAATTGACAATAATATTTTGATATTAAGTTTATCTTTATTATTAGTTGCTAATTGTTAGTTTATTTTTAATTTTTAATTAAAACTATGTTATTAAATTATGACACTTAAATTAATAATTTATTTCCATCATTTATTTCTTCCTAAATATTAATCGTTTCTTTTATTGCTATAAATATATTTTCTTAATGCTTTTAATATTTTTTCATTCTACATTACAATTTACCGTTCAAAATGAGAAATACAAAAAAATAAATTTTCTTGACAAAAGAAAATTAAGATATTTTAATAATGATGACAAAAACAATAAGATGATTTGTCATTAAGATATTATAATCCTAATTACCCCAAAATTTTATCAACAGTTAAACAATTTTTAATTGGAGATTATTTCCCTGAAAATAAGATTAATGCATTTTTTAAACAACAATACAATTAATCAGAAATATGTTGCAATGCCAGGTATAAATAACTTATTTGAAAAAATAAAACATATTCTTGCCAAATCTAATATCAATTCTTACAAATTGATAAAATTTATTCTTTCTCCATTGCTTATTTAATACTTTGTATAAGTTGTCCAAAAAATATATTGGAATGACAAGCCAACTTTTAGAAAATCGTATAAATTCATTCAAAATTCTCTTTTTCAGCTATTTAATATTTGTAATGTAGTTTATATTATTGATTGTGATAGAAACGTTGAATAAAATGTTAAAAAAATCAAATTTTGCTATTATTCAAAAACCTCCAACCATCAGTCCTTGTCCAAATATGTCATTTTATTTTTACTGGCTTATGTCACTGAAAATAGTCCAGAATGTCTTTCTCCGGCTTCAAATGTCCAGCATTTTATTTTGGACGAGGCCGATTTCCGTTATTATTTTTGAAATACTCCGCGGAAGAATTAAATAACTCCAGAACAAGGAGGCATTTTTCCACGATATTCAGAAAACTAGGTTATCAACGTTTCCACTGAAAACGTCGCGGATCGCGTGTACCGGTGTAATTTTCTTTAAGCCAAGCGCGGAACAAAACATGTCTTTATAATTTAAAGATAATTTTTCGACGCAACAAAAAAAAAGAAAGAAAATACAGCTGTCAGCGTGTTTAATAATTTAGCCGGTGCCGTTTCAGAAAGAGCAACATGCGAAATGAATAACTAATCGCGAAATTCAAAGGAAGATGTCAAAGTTTCAAACGGGAAGTTTCTCGCGAGTCTTAATTTTCCTGCAAATTCTTTATCAAAGAGAGTCTCAATATTTAGCTCGTACTACTTTCAGATATAATTACTGCTGAGCGGAGAAGTACGAATATGTAGTTAGCAGTCGTCGCATTACATAGCTTCTTTTTGCTGCATGAATCAACTTTAGAAACGATCATTTTAATAATAAATAATTCACTTTCTAATCCGGCTTTGTTAAACTAATTTTCAAGTATAAAAAGAAACGAGATCATTCGGGGTTATTCCAAAAAAGAGAAACGAATGTGTTCAGAACTTTTTCCTTTTTAAATTCAGTGCGCATCATGGGTAGTGGGCGTGGTCACAAGTTACATTGGGATAAGGATATTTTTAATGTTCAGGAACTAATAATTCTTTGGTGAGTCTAGTTTAAACTTTTTTTTTTATGACTGCATATCCTTTGACAACAAAATTCACCACAAAGCCACAAAGCTAAAAAGGAAACTGCAATTTTGTATATAAGTTGGAACATATAAATTTTCATGTAATATTCCTTCGGCTGAATATTATATTCACGTTTAGGGACATTTTCGCACAATAAAAGGAATTTGTTTCCCTTTTCGCGAAACTCGGCCCGAAATATATCTGCCGTTGTATTATATCAAACGTTCTAAGCGTCTATTTGAAAATGCCATCCGAAGTGTTAAAAGAAGACGCATTCCTATACGACGGCTCTAAAATTGGGTAGCTTTTTTTAAAATTTGGTTATTCTGTTTAAACGTCGCCTCTATGATTCGCCCTCGTAAAATTCGTCATGAAACAAATTTTGCTCTCCGAGATTTTCCTCGAATTTTAATGAAAGGACCGTCTTACTGACGATGCGAAATTTCCATTGTAAATTATTCATTAGCTTTTTTAAACACTCAACCCGAAAAATGAAATCAAACGTAAACTGTCGCCATCTGCGGTTGAGTAATACAATATTTTGGACGAAGGACGCACGAAATCTAACCAAAAATTTTAGAAAATTTGTGTTTTGTGTGTTTGAATTGAATATTGGTCCTTGAAATTTTGATTGCATTATCCTAACTCTTCTCAAATGTTCTTAATTCAGTACTCCGATTTGTTGTTTAAATTGGCTGCCCGTTTTCATCAGTTTAGTATTATTATTTGTATGACGTATATTTATAGCAATTCAGCAGATCACCAAGTGGTGATAACAAATATCAGAGTGCTGAATAAATTAGTGACTTAAAAAGTTTGCCAAATGTGTTGCATACTATACTTTTTCTACGACTATTAGTTTTTGGCTACATGTTTGCAAAACAAAACACGAATACATTCACTGACATGACTGTCAACATTGACAAACGGAACTCCCAAACCCGTGTGGTAACAAATTGGGTATTCTTCAGGACGGAGGAGAAAAATATGTAGGTTTGTTTATAATTAGTCCAACAGGATGAGGACGTTGTGGTAAATTAAACAAAACTATATTTTCAGTTATTTACACTGCACCTCGTACAACACCTTCGTCGATAGTTGGGACGTGGACAATAACAATTAAAAAAAAAATAAAGGTTAGCAATTTTTGCAAATCTGCACATAATTCTTCTAATTGATAAAGCTAAAACAACTGTCAAAAATGTCGACCAATTTTCCTAATGCACAACCTACACATAGTTTCAACCCTCTCCAAAGCTTAGTGCCTGTTCGGAGCTCTCCAATATTATTATAGTTATTATAGTTATAGAGTAGTTATACATTTTTGAGAAGCTCACACCAAGCGGAAACCATTCAGAAAAAAATCTGACTACGCCACTGAATCCTACGTAAAATTCTATATCGGATGCGCTTTTTCCTTTACGACGTTTCATAGGATACCCGCGATACAAGGGGTGCCCCAAAACTTGAAATTTCCGCTACCAAAATGACACGCAGTGTACATTTTAAGCTATATTAATAATAATTTTGTTCTCCAAAAATAGTTAAACGTTTAATACATTTTTTGTCTTTGATTAATGGTAAGTTCCATTTTGGAATGGAACAACATATTTTAAAATTGATATATCCGATAAATTTATTGAATTCAATATGCCCCATATTCCATAGTTTAAATAAACGCGAAAGCAAAATCATACGTTTAGATAAAATCATTTCAATTTCGTTGTTATTATAACCAAGATTTTAATATATCTCAGTGAACTACTTTATTTCGTTTATATTTGTCATTATAAGATATAATGAACATAATACATATTTAATTATCTGTCTCTTTTTTCCGATTCATATTTAGTATCTTATTTATTAATGCATTAAAGAGCAATTTTTATAAAGAAATCACAGGGGGCCCTTCTCATAGTAAACATTTAAACGTTTTAAAATATTTGTTGCAGTTTAAAACAGTATTACAATATTGAGACTCTTATTAAGCCAAAACAACAAATTGTACAAGTCCAGCTCCATTACATTCCAAACTAGTTTGTCGTTGATGAAGTCGATCTATTTACTATTTATTTATTAATAACGACGCAAAGAGCATATACACTTACCAAAAAGTAGGTTTTCCTGAGTCAAACGAGCTGATCCTATCCGAAAATTGAATAAGATCTAAGATCTGGTTGGCTCAAATAGAATCTTTAATTTAGTTAACTAGTTCTATATTTAGTTTCTCAATGTGTGATGTGTATCATCAATCGTAAAAGCAAAAAGTTAGAAGATCACCGTCTGAAACTGGTAACATTATTCTGTAGACCGACAATAAAGTTATCCCTAATTTTCTCATCAGCAAAAAACTTCATCTGCTTATAAAATTCTTCGTAAATCTAATTTTTATTAATTTCGAGAATGAATTCATCATATCTGTTAATAAATTGGCCAAACCAATAAGACTCTTCTGTCTCTACATCTTGAAGTTGTTTTCATTTTGTCTTCATCCAAGAACGCTAGTGAAACCACCAAACTCCTCTCAACTATTAAACACTGTGCTAAATGTCGCACCAACTTTCTCAGACGGAAAAATCAATTCTTGCAAAAGGTTTCAACTGCGTCTTTGCTCCACCTATCATCCCCAAAGAGGAAATCATTTCAAATGTCAAGTCTACTATGGGGTAGACAGACTGCTATCTCAACTAGCTAATGACATTCGATTTGAAACCGCAAAAATCCTTTAAAAATCCAAACTTTCTAAATCTAATATTCTAACGCCTAAACCCATTGCTCTAAAATCTCCAAAATCAGATAAGCATAGTCATGAACACAACTGAATATCAATAAAAAAATGCAAGATATGTCTACCTACGTCATCTATAGCATCAGGATGTGTGAAAAAGTCTCATCAGACACCCTAAGATTCTTAGACCTATTGCCAGCACCATTATTTCTTCAACATATTATTTAGCAAAATATTTAGCTTCTATATTAAAACCCTTCACAGAGAAAACTGATTTCAATTGAAAATTGTTTGTCTGGAATATATTTTCATATAACGGTGAAATTTTTATCCATTATCACCAGTCAGCACGAATACTTTTGTTATTTGGTCTCGTGGTCAAGAATCCCTCCTAGATTTTCTTAGCCATTTTAAGTCTATGCACGCACACCCTAACATACTTTTTGCCATTGACTTAGAAAGTAACAATAATCACGCATACAAAAAATTCTTAAGAATTATAATGTCAAAGCCGCCCACTTTGCCACAGTTACATTTTGTTGCAATAGTTTTGTCATTGTACCATCAAGAAAATTATCCATGTAATTCAACAACATTTATTTCTGTTATATCAAAACAATACCAATTGGTTTCATTAAACGCAATTTTTTGACAAAATAATTTCCTTTTTCGCAGAGTATCGGGAACAGACTACTAGTGACAATGGAACGGGAAATATTCAACATCTAAATCGCTTCGATTGATTGCTCGCGATTAGAATCCCTTTTCTCGTATTTCGACTTGAAACGCGAATTAGGATGGTTTATTTCGAAGACATCGGATTTCGCTGCAACGTTCCGCCGTCAATTGGGAGATAAATTACAGCGGCAGCTACGGCTCGTCGCGTGAAAAAGCACTCGCTTCTTTCTGGTTCGGCTTGGTGGTGTTCCGGCTGGCTGGGAACGAGAAGGAATTTTTCGCGCGCCATTCTGGCAATTCGCCGGGAAAATGGATTCGTTAGGGGAGCCTCCAGGGCGAATCTAATTACGAATTTATCCGATTTCAACGTCACAAAAAATAAGCAATCTAGACTGTGATTTTCACGATGCAATTTAAATTCTCTCGAAGCCAAGTTACAATACAAATACAACTTTCGAATTTCAGCAGAGAAGGTGTGCATTGAGTCTCTATTATTCGTTTATTCTAACTCTGGGTCACTGATCGCCAGTTCAATGTTTCGGGCTTTATTTGTTTTTGCTCTTTTAAATGTCTCTCTTTTTGAATCTGTTCTCTCTCACTCCAGACCTGTTTTCATGAAACCTCTCTCTTGAGGTTAAATATTCCTTAGTAAAGGCTTAAGAGAAACAGGATAAGGGTGAGAGAGAGGAGAGTAAGGGAAAAAAGTATAAAACATGCGGGTTGAACTCGGTAGTACAAACGACCTTCAGGCAAATCTAATTACAAATTAATACCATTGCAATGTCACAAAAAGTAAGCGATCTAAGGCACAATTCTGACGATGCAATTTAAGTTCTCTCATGTGGCAAATGTAATCTGTCGAAGCCAAGTTACGGAACAAATAGAACTTTTGGATTTCAGCAGAGAATGTGTGTAAATAAATTCATTCATTCAGGCACAGGATCATTTTTCTCTGCTTTTCTCAGATATAGAGTTTTTTAACCTCTCTCTTTTTAAACCTATTTTCTCTCTCTCTGAACCCTTATTTTTCTTTAAACCTCTCTGTTGAGCTCAAATATTTTCTCCTAGAGCTCTAAACAGAGGGAGAAAGAGATTTAAAGAGGGAGAGGTTTACTTCCATACTTGAAAAGTGGGGTCAAGTCCGAGAAAAAATGGTTAGCCGGCGAACTCAGTGTCACTGAACACTAGTTGTATCTGTCACTGTCTCTCTCTCTTTTTCTTTCTAAAGTCTTTCTCTTTAAACCGCTACTCAACTAGAAAATATTTGAGGTGAAGGGAGAGGTTGACAAAGAGAGACTAGTTTAAAGAGAGAGAAAGATAAAGACAGGAAGAGAAAGAGAATCAAAAAAAGAGGAAAAAGGTCTAAAAGTAGATAGGGCTAAAACAGAATGGTTTAAAAGCCGTTATACCTGAAAAAAGCGGAATCAGATTAGTTATTATTATTATTAGTTATGAATGAACCGTTGCAGTGATTTTTTTCTTCCTGCAACACACACGTGAAATAATCGAACCAGAAATGGTATTGGCAATAATGCCAATAAAAAAATTCCTTTACAATTATCTAATAAAGTTCTGATTGATTAGTGATTTTTGCCTTTTCATTGTTTTGTCAGAGTTTCAATAATAAGTGTTCCTACTCTGCAGAAACCTTACATATCAGCCAATCAAAAGAATATTTTTAAAATAAAAGTAAATTTGAAGGTTACAATTCGTTCCGATCGAAAAATCCCTGCACCCACTTCGGATTCTGTTCAACAGATACCGAACGTGTTCGAAATTTAATACGCTTTCTCCGCGAACATAGAATTCTTAATTTAGAGTAGAAATTTTCTACTAATGTGCATGCGTTAGCATTGAGAATGCGTCCGGGATCTGCGAAAATAGCTATTGAAATGAGCTATAGAAATTGAGCTAACCAATCAATTGGTCCCCTACTCGTAATTAAGTTTCAGCTTCAATACATTTAGTTAAAGGTTAATTATACAAGTACAATCGTCGATCGTCATAGTTTTGAAGGGTTTAGTTAGTTTTAGTTAATTTATAAGCGCCTGTAAAAAGTAAGTCCCCCACAATCCATTTATTTTTTGAAACCTCGGAAAAAACTGAATTTTTCCTACTTCTTTCTGTAAAATACCTAATTTTACACCGATCTAGAGTGTGGAAAGCGTCGCTTTACCATGTGAGTATCTTGTCGCACGGATCCGAGCCTCTTCGGACATTTCCGGGATATTACCGCACCGGTTGAATTTTGACATTTGTCAATTCCGACGGTTCTATCAGTGACAGTGTTCGTATTGTTTTACAAAAATTCTTCAGTGCACTTCTTGTATAATATGCTATTGCGGAATCATAAACAAAATATGTATTATTATTTATATTTTATTTTATTTTTATTTATGACATTAATTAATAAAAGTGTTTTTGCTCACAGGGGCTATTTACTATCTCTCGGTTCAAATTGAAGCATTTCAATTTTCACGGTTCATAAAAAAAATCGCAAAAGAAGTGTGATCTCAAAAAAGAGCCCTTCCACGGTCTCGTGAGATGCAGACATCTCCACACAAAACCGATTCTAGTGGAGAGCGGTAGGAAACTACGCAAGATTTTGCTAGAAATAATAATAATAGTTATGCAAAGATATTACTAATTCTGAGGTATATGTTATACTCAATACGAAGCCTGTCCCATATTCTTCTATATATTTAAACAATTAATAATGATAAATAATTAATTAATGAAGTACAACCTATATTATAATTAAGAATGTGCACCTTAGGGGAGCTTGAGAAAAAATCAACGATAAGGCGCTTGTGAATTGGTCTGTTTTTCTAATAAGCGGGTTTTTGAATATTCCACCAAGAAATTAAATTTTTCATTGAAATTTCTCTAGAAAAACGTAAATGAGGTATGCTTTATTTTCAACGGTTTTGAAGGTACAGCATAAAATAAGGACTAAAAGTAAAGTTGATCTTTTCCTTATAAGAATAAGGCAAACTAACCAAAAAGTCCTGAAGGGGCTTTCCGGAATTACTATTAAGAAAGGTAAGGTCCACAGCAAACAATTTTTTTACATTAACAACAAATCCAGTTTGCCCATTTTAAAGTTTAGTTGGAATATTTTTTGAAATAATTATCAACATTATACATTTTACTCGCGCACTGTGTATATTTCGAATTATGTTTTCTCATGCCCGATTATTTTCGTTCATCCCATAATGGTCTGTAAAACCCGCCTAACCGTGAAAATTAAACTTAACGGTGCAAAATCCTTTGAGCGGGGGAGCTCTTGTCATGTTTAAGCAAGGCGAAACCGCACACTCTAAACAATTTATCTTAAGTTAATGAAAATATGTCCATAATTTACTTCCGGCTTCGTTGTACTTTGTTGCTACACCGTGTTCGAGCGAAACTTTTGGGCAAATTTGATGTAATTGGCGAAATTTATGCGGCCGAAACAAGAGTTTGCACTCTGGCTAATAATAGGCTTTGTGAAAACTCTATAATTTCGTCAGAAATTCGGTCGGGAAGCGTACTAGTTACGGAAAGACCCCCGACAAAAACCTTCTGGTAACGGAGTTAAATGGAAGTTTAAAAAGCGACGCGAAATCATTTGCATGTTCCCCAAACGCTTGACCTCCTCGTTTTCGTCACATGCGATTTTTGAAACGAGGCTTTTCGTGTTCGTCTACAAAGCATTTTCTAGCTCTTGGGTGATTGACTTCACACATCAATCATAAATTGAAAATAGGTGATTCGCCAGAACAAAGTGTGTGGGCAAGAAATGTTTATAAATTACGGGAATATTAAAATTAATTTAGAAAATCTACTCATAAAAAACCATACACATTGGGCAAAGATAAATATTTCTAATGGCGTATTAATATGTAAAATAAAATGAAACTGTGATAATTATATCTTAACAGTAAACGAAAAAGTTAATCGTATAAGTGGAATGAGTGTTTAAATTATTGCAGAAAAGTAAACCTGAGTTGACTTTCTTTTCCTATTTTAAGAAGACAATACCCACCCCAGTTGATTTACCCTTAATAACAATATCATTACGTATGTATGGTATTAATCTAACGGCTTCATTGCGGGTTATATTAAAAAATAGCAAATGCAAAAGTGAGGTTAATTTTATTATTCGCGGGTGGGAATAAACATTTTCTATTCTACACTACTAGACTACTTGATATAACCCATAACAAAACATGCAGGTTTAGGCCTAAATATGCCTGGACACCTTGTAAATACTTCTACATATAATGTATGTTTTTCACAAACAAACATTAAAATTAGTTCAATATTTATTTTTACATACGCTCGTCTTCCTTATATTTTTTGTCATTATTTATGAATAATTATAAATAGTAAACCACCCAAAGCTAACCTAAAGACTACGTTTGAAACGAGATTTGATCAATACGCAAAAATGGAAATATAATTTAGTATATAAAGGATTTCCTAAAATAATGAGTAGAAATTTAAGGCTTGATTTTACTTTAGAAGTTCATATAGTCAATAGTGAAAAATAACGGAATTACAGGCTGGTAAAATAAATTTATCTTATTAACTTACTCTCTAATTTGTCTATTTACTTTAAATGACCATGACCACGAGCATGACCTTAAGAAAGTGCCCTTAACCTTTTTTTTTAAAGAAAAATTGGTTAAACAAAGCATGTGCTAGAAGCTAGTTTTGGTTAGTTTGGTTAGTGAGACAAATTTAACAGTAGATTTTGACAGTATTTTAAGCAACTTGGTTACGGAAAATCAGTTAAAATTATTAATATTTATTGACTTCTAGCCAATTAACTAAAGGAATGGAAATTAAAAGTGACGATTTTCTTGGACATGTTCCATTTTATTCTGCTGTGGTAAATAAGGGTATGTGAAAAAATTTTTTAATAGGTTTTAATTAATTAATTAATTAATTAAGATATTACAATTTGTTAAAAAAAAAAAATTAAACACATTTCTTACAGTCAGCAATTAAGTCCCTTTGGCATTAAGGATTTTACGTAAAATTTGTTCTAAGCATGCAAATGAATATTAATATTAGGTATGCTATAGATATTTAGGTAATCGACAAACTAGAAGCCAAGTTAAAATTCTTATTTATTATTTTTATAAACTTTAATATCATTTCTTCGAGGAGAATCAACCCTATTTGCTCATGATTTCCAGATACTATGTATACTTCGTTTTTAATATTACATGTTTTTGAAAACTTGAAATATCTATTTTATTTCTTATTCGTAACTATTTTATTTTGGACTCTAAATATAAAGATTTTGTAAAATGATTGCAATATTTAATCCAGCAAAAACGTAACTATACCATTTTCCCTGATCAATCATATAAAAATCTTTCCGATTTAGCTCAGATTTTTTCATCGAAAACCTTTGCCCTGCGGGTAAAAATATCGAACGTTGATGAAAACGAAAACTCATTTTGCTATCTCTCTAACTTCGTGTGTCTTGAATGATGAATAGAAGATACGCGCTACCTAAAATGGAATATTAAATCTCCGCACAATGCTTGTTTTGTAAAGAAGTAAAATTAGAAAACATCGATTTTATGCCAGTCCAGCGCTACGTAGCCAGGTAGTGAAATTGGATATTAAAATTCAGCAACCTCTAATTTTCATTTCTGCTCCTCGTTCCTACCAGGGATGAAAATTAGCGTTGAATATAATTTTTAGTTACCTTAACGGCCAATTTTTAAAGTTTTATTTTTCAGAAGGATAAGACGCACCAATTATCCACCATCGTTCCTCTAGCCATTTGTAAAGGAAATATTTAAATATTAGTACGCAATATTATATTAAGTATGTTAAAGCAATATACTTCCACAAAATTGGGAATTCCTAAAGAAAATTATAATTATTCGTAACTTGAAGGTCTATTTTATATATGAATGATATCGTCAAAATTTAGATTAAATGACAAGACAAGAAATGATGGAGTATTTTTTTTTGTAAATATTTTTTTGTCTAATTCTATTTAATAATTTGAATAAAATTTGTTTCCTATCATTGAATTTGAAAATACATTAACCACAGAGAGTATTTGGATTATCGATCGATTATCGATTATCCATCGAATTATCGATATTCTAATTAAAAATAGCATTAGTTATTACCCCCTCATTTTTTGAATTATGGCTTCAAGTTGTCTGAAAAACAAAACAATATTTATTCAAAGAAAGTCTGTTTTACTTCAATTATTATTTATTCAATTTTATATCCGTTTGTTCAACTTTCAAGCCATACCAAAATCAGATTCCAGGTTATCAGGAATGACTGATTTGCTAAAAATTCCGCCTCACTAGTGAACATTTGTTCCATTTGTTGCGAAATTTTTGTCGGTCACTCTATATTATGACTAATCGTCGAAGTCTGTAAATCTTCCCTATCCTAAAACTCAGCCAATCTTGAGCTTTTGAAGTTTTGGAGACTTCCAGACTATTGGATGATTCGTATAACCACCTGAAACGTTTAGATTTTGTCAATGTCAATAAAGGAAGGTGATAATGAACAAAGAATGAATCCCAAATATTTTATACATCCCCATACCAAAACTAAAGCATATTCAGCACTAAGAGCCAATTTCTTTCGATATTATAACGAAACTCCAAAAAAATTAAAAATAAAAACTGAAGTATCTCATATACTTACGATTTTCACTAGAATTCATAATTAATGAAATCACCGATACAAATAAGTTTAAGAAAGTATTGTAAACACTTTTTTTTGTATTTCTCAGTCGTATGAAGAATGCAATAAGCTGTGTTCGCAACCCTGTAGTTGAATCTTCAAAAATTTAAGCAAATGTGACTTTCATTTTTAATTTTAAGCAGTCGATTTGTCGTCGATATCAAAACAAATCGTGGTGCCTCAAAGGCGAACCACCGTATCTATCTATCTACCGAAAATAAATATCAACTCTTAAACCGTGCAAGTCCTGCGAAATGAAATATCGAAACCCGAATATTCATGCGAAAACTGAACGGATATTTGGTCGTAAAATATTTTATATCGCGATCTGTCGGAACCTTATATGGAATTTTTATGTACGCTACCTTTCCGTTTCGATCGATATTCGCAACTGTACATGATTTAAGTGATTCTTTTACGGAAATTGAACCGTTTCGATATACAGGGGGTCAAATATTCCATCCTCATTATTTGGGTCTCATAAATGCAAGAGATTAGTCAAGACGGACAGTTTTCTGTAAGTTTCCGTACCAGGAGATCCGTATTTGAAAATATTGAGATGCTGTGGTTGGCAATAGAAACGTAAAATCGGAAGAAAGGAAAACATAAATCTCAGGATGTTGTTTTTTTCAGGATAACTTCGAAACTAATTGGCATTTTCCTAATTTCAAGACCGAAACTGCTTTACACTTATCTCCGAAACGCGCAACTTTGCGACACTTCGTTATCTCTTACAGTTACTGAGCTCCCCATATTGTGCAGCACGAATTATACCACCACCGCAGAGGCGTTCGGTCGACCTTAGTTTTAAGTATGAAAAGCAAATGGCTGTTGTATTTTAAGAAGTTATGGTCGACCAGAGTCTGGCTACTATTATAATGGGTGTTTTTTTTCGATGATAGAACTTTAAGTTGGCATTACTGTTCAAGATGGCGACCGATTTAACAGCTGTCAAGTGATTTATTCTCAGTTTGGTTTGGCAATTCATCATGAATAGACTCACACCTGAACAACGCTTGTAAATAGTGAAATTTTATTTCGAAAATAATGGTTCTGTGCGGAATACGTATCGCGCACTACGTCCATTTTATCGTCGACAAAATCGTCCATCAGAGCAGTTAATTCGATGAACCATGGAACGTTTTCGCACCACGTTTACTCTTATTGATAACTCGCATCCCCAGAGACGCCGTACGGTGCGTACAGAAGAAGATATTGCTGTTGTAGAGCGTAGCATTGAGGAAGACACGAATGAGTCCATCCGCCATCGAGCACAGGAATTGGATCTGTGTCCATCCACTTTATGGAAGATTTTGCGGAAGGATCTTGGTTTATGTGCTTACAAAATCCAACTTGCGCAAGAATCGAAGCCAAAAGATCATCACGTAAGGCGTAGATTCGTCGAATAGGCCCAAAACGAGATTGCCGTTGTTCCCGATTTTCATAAGCGAATTTTGTTTAGCGATGAAGCGCACTTCTGGTTGAATGGTTACGTCAACAAACAAAACTGCCGCATTTGGAGCGAAGCTAATCCTCAAGTGCATGTCGAAACACCGTTACATCCAGAAAAACTGACTGTTTGGTGCGCTTTATGGGCTGGTGGAATCATTGGTCCGTACTTCTTAATAAACGATGATGGCCAGAACGTTACAGTCAATGGTGATCGGTATAGCGCTATGATTACTAACTCTTTCATTCCTGAATTGAATAACCATGATATCCAGCAGATGTGGTTTCAACAAGACGGCGCAACATGTTACACAACTCGTGCCACAATCGATTTATTGAAAGACACGTTTGGTGACCGCCTAATTTCACGTTTTGGACAACAAGAAATGTTGGAAAAAGTCGAAAATTGGACGTCCAGATTGGACTACATCCGCGCCAGCCGTGGCGGTCATATGCCAGAAATCATATTTAAAATGTAATGCCACAAGATTATCTTTCGGATAAATAAAAGTCATGTCAATCGAATAATCCATCGTTGTTTTATTGCAACTTAAAGTTCTATACATCGAAAAAAAACACCGCTTAGAAAAAACTTTTTGCGTGCTACAAGTACCATTGTATTAGTTATACAGTTAGGTGTGAGGGTTGAAAAACGATTATTGTTCTACCGGAATAACCTGCTAACACACCTGGCGCTAGGCGGCCAAAGAAAACATTTCTATTGTGCTAAAGTTTAATTGGAAATGTTTCGAAACATTCGAGATTGTTTACAGCGTTCCTCAACTTCTGACAAACCAGTTTACTAATTGAATAACATACTGGGCGTGCTGTTCAATATTCATTTAAACTTAGTTTGGAATTTTCTCGGATGACAACGGCGAAATCTAGACATTAACGGCGGACAACGGGAGTTTGTGCAACTAAATCTCCTCCGTTGATTCATCGGATCTTTAGTAGCATCGATTAGTGTGAAATGTTGATAAGACTATATTAGGAGATTGCTATAAAACCTGTGAGTACACAATTACTAATACAAGGTGTCATTAACCATTACGGAAAAAAACTAATTTGTTTTGAAGAAAAATTATTTAGTTTTGAAGAAAAACTATTTAGTTTTTCTTATAATAAGATAAAATGAATAAAACCGGCTTATAAAAATTAATCATGCATGGCAATTTGTCAGCCGTGACATTGAGTCACTTGACCTTTTATCAGTTACAACGATAAAATTAGAACCGCGTTGAAAGGGTAAAACCAGTGTCTTCATTGTGCTCCAAGCTTCTCAAGCAATATTGGAGCTACTTTTCCATTATCTTTGTCAGTAGCGTCAAACTACCACTGAATTAGATTTTAATCTGTTTAATTATTGTTTATAATCTTCACTACCTTGTCGGGTAAGAACAAGCTAGAGGCTTATTTGTTTAACTATATGAAATACAGATTTTTATTTGCATTTCTGTTTTTCGATTATAACCACCGGTTTATCAAGAAGTGGATACAGCAAAGTTTTATTTCCACAGCTACTTTAACTAATTAAATTACTATATTAAACATGTATTACTGAATCGATTTCGATATAATTTTCAATCAAATCGTGCAGGAAAAAATCATATGGACGACGTGATAATCGGGCAGTTCAAGAACCTCGACACGTTCAGGCAGTCACGAAATCTCACCTAAACGTTATCGATTAACCATCCACTTAACATTTATCTAAATGGGTCTCGGGCGAGTTGGGTAATCTTGCCAAATGTCCCTCTAGATTGTTTAGGTAATAAACCTCGTGATTTCTGGTAAACTACAAATCACCTAATCACACGTCAATTGCCCACAACGCACTTACCAGAACAAATGATTACTAGCAAGCATCCCATCAGGAACACTTTCTCGGTACGATTTGTCATTTTCCACATTAGAACGGAAACATATTGCGATATCCAAAGAACGCGCTTAAAACTTTATACACTCGCGAATCGCTAGACGCGAGCGCGTACAATCCACGTGACGCAAAACAGCTTCGAACCCCAACAACGAAATACCCGATACTGAAAACTTTTCAGCGAAACCGTAGCCAAAGTTCTGAAACGAGTCTGCGCCCGTCTCAGTCGGGCGCTGATAGTTTCAGCTGCCACTTGATTAATTATTGTCACCTAATGTGATTGATGGAAAAGTTAAGCGCGATCCTAATTTGTATTTGTTTGGTTCGACGTGTAATATTCGGCGAATAATGAGCACCGAAAGACAAAATATACGGTCGGTTTGACGGGTAAAGGGATAACGATCTTTTATGTCTAGCAGGTGATTGACTGTGCGATGACCATTAAAGCCATATTTTTGTACCGCAGAGGCATATCCGGTCGACCTTAGTTTCGACAAACAAATGACTGTCGTATTTCACCGAGTTGTGTGTCGATCATGGCCTCTACCTTGTTACAGAGAATAGTGTTAGGATGTTGGTAGTATCAGCAACAAATTATTTTATTGAAGCACCTCGCAATGGTATTTTGTTTTGTGTTGAAAGATTATATGATTTTCAGTTTCTAGTAAGTTCTACTTAACAAAATGATGTTAATCCACTGCCCATTTAAGTTATGATGTGCTTAGTTGTATCAACAACTGCTTTATATTAATAACAATCGTGCTTATATTCCTAGAATACCGATAAACATAATTATCATAGCAGATTTGGTAATTATTTTAGGAAAACTTTGGCTTGAGGTAAAAATATCGACTTTTATAACCTTCTGACTTTGAAAATAGGATTCTTAGATGACATATATTTTAAAAAGAAAGTTAAAGACAAAATCAAATCTAAAACTGATTGCTTCAGAGTTAATAGTGAATAGTTTTACTAAGATTTGTTTTTTTTTTGTTAATGAATTGTTTATATTATAAATGCGTAGTAGTTAGTAGTTAATATCATATCATATCAAAAATATAAATAGCTTTCTATTTAATAAAATAAGAGTATAATAGACAATATTTCATCGAAAATCCTTAGGAGCGTGTCCATATGAGAGAAGGCAACCGCGAGAATCTTGCGTCACAGTTATCCATTCTATTCTATCAGTCTATGGTGCTGTAGAATTGGGAATTCGGAGGTTATCCGCATTTTGTACGACCCGATTGCAAATTGCTGTTCGCCGGGATTATTTCCTTTGGCAAAAGGCCATGAAAAATGTCAGGGAAATAAATCGGCGTGGGAAAAGATAAGAGAGATTATAAGGGTACGAAAAGGTTATATTTTCTTATTTTAATTTATATTCTGTTCTCGCCTTGACGCTCGGCGACTGACTTTGTCGGGCATAGATTAATTACTGTGACATTTTATGATTAATGGGGCAGCGAAATCGAGGTTCTTGTTCTCTTCTTTGAAATTTGATTTTCGTTGATTAATTTTTGCCATGGTTGAGACGAAGAATCATTCCTTCGCTATGGCAGATTTCGAGAGAGCTACAAAGGTTACTTATAAGACATCATTAAAAAGGTAATAAATGAGTTTATTCAAAATGCAAAATAAGAAATAAATTAATGAATGAATGAACAACAGCAATATGAGTTTACAATACTTCCATATCAGTAAGCTGTAAACATACTGTAATCTGGAAAAAGAACTCACTTTCGCAATATCCCTGGAACAACGAATTGGATATCGATGAGGCCACTAATTGGAAACGTTACCGGAAGTTGTGATGCGAATTTGAAGATGACGGTCGCGAAGTTAAATGCGAGTTTGAACATTTCCGATCCTCTGGGGAAGTAATCGCCAAGTAGTTAACACCTGTGCCAAATTGCGCGTCCAAATCACACTAAGTTCAATTTAAAAGCCTCCGTTTCAAGAACCATTAGCTTTTTATTCCGCAACTTTCAATATTCTGTGTTTCGTTGGCACATTCGTGTTAATAGTTTTGTCCACCTACGACGATGTTGACAGAGTATTTAATAACGTTTGTGTCTATTAAATCGCCGAGCTTCCCCGTAGTTTCATAGCCGCGGTTATTAAACGCAACTTTGTTGCCAGGTTTCAAGTGACGCGGTGCGACTCGGTAGAAAGTTGAGCCTGATGGCTTTTAGTTGGATGCATATTCCGAGCCTAATAAGTCACATTGGGAGTAGTACAACAATTCATTTAATATTCAGGTAATTTTTCTATTTACTACTCAATTTTTTTTATTTTCACAGTCTAAAGACGCTAAATACTCAGCATAGAACAGCAGCTTGCTTTAATGTCATAAAAACTTATTTGTCATTGAGCGTTTCAGTACTTTAGGCATGACAACTTATATAAACAAACTTATATACTAATGCTGCTGAGAGTAAAACTTTCATTAATTGATCTCAAACTACCCGATATAAATTTCTAGCATACTTTTTCTCGGCTTTTGACCACGATAATCGATATAACCTACCGACCTACCAAAAGATTTTTGTAACTAGATTTAAAATAAATATAATTTTTTAAAGAACATAATTTTTTTGAATTTCATTTTTTGATTAGTTAAATGTAATTTTAAAACAGGTTTTGGTCAGTTTCAGTACTCGTATATCCATGATAGTCCTTAATATTCTTTGCAGACAATACCAAGCAGTTTGGAATCAGAAGGGAGCCTCTGATCCAGCGCGAATTTTGGTGATGCGTTTTCCTTTATTTTAAGATGCTCTTGGGTGACAGATTTCACTTGAATCAACCCATTCTATGATTACTATATCCTGTGTATCGAACCTAGTTTTATCTAGGTAAATTACATATCTGGTTTGGGATCTATAGATTTTAATTGTCTGAAGATAAGTAAATCTCCAAATTTTTAATTTGTGCCAGGCCATTACCACTTATTTTTTATCATTTTTTCAAACAATTGGTTTCATATTCTTATAGGTTCCGGTTATCCCAAAGCATCCCAATAATCTTTTTTTGAAATAATTATATATTAAATATATTTTACTTCTATCATATCTTGTTCACTATTGTCCAGACGATGAGATTTCAGAACAGTGTGCCTAGTCTGCGGTTTACACCTGTAGTGTAAGCTAGAGTGCTCTAAACGATATACCGTTTTTACAACCTTTTATGGTTTTAGCTTCTTAAAAAGGGTATATTGTCTGGAGAACTCCACCAATAATTTTTTTTATGCATTCTCAATTAAATTTCTCCATACCTTTTTTAGTCGCCTCTTGAAACCTACAAATCCAGGCCACTGATATCAGCCGACTAGTGCTGTTTTTTCCCTTACCTACGACTATTATTGATTGTTGGATTTACCCAGTAACAATGGATATAGGTCTTAATTACATTTGACGAGGGTCCTTGAAGAGTTAAGTTGATATACTTAGAAACACGCTTTACAATCACTACAAACATTTGAAACTTCATTTAGATTCTAGCAGAACATGTCTCTTGATACCCAAATTTAACCCGACTACACGAGGTCTTTATGGTTTCAAAAATTGATTTTATTTTTCTACAATATTGTTTTCTTATGTAGGGCAATCAATCAAAATAGGTTAGAGATAGCGTTGCAATAGATTTTATTTTGCATGTATTTTTTAGTATTTAAAATTTCAAATGGTTTTTCTGGACACCGTCCGCTGATGTATCGCCAAAGATGCTGATGGTTGCTTCAGAGCACTCTTCGAAACTTTAGTCTTGAGTTCGAAATTCCATATTTAAAACGCGTTTTAATATACCTGATAGTACAAATACTGAGAGTGTAACTATTTTTTTTTATTTTGCTTTATTTTTTCTATTGCCATCATTATTAAGTGTTTTTACGTTATGAATTTGCACTTTTTTTAAATTAAATTTAATATTTATTGTTGGTATTGGTTTGTTTACTTTTCGGTTGTAAGTGTTCAATAACATGATTTAATATCGATTCCCATTTGGACTATTACTTTTTTCTTGTTGTAATGGACCAATTTTCTATATTATTAATGTTACACGTATTATGAATGGAGAGTATTTCCTCTTTTATTGTCTCCTTATCAGATTTCGGTAATTTTTATTATTATGAACTTCTTTTCGCCGCTGATTTTCTGGATCTTCATCTTGCCTTGATTATATTTTCTTGTTCTAAATGACCAATTTTTTGTGTTGTCAATCATAATAAAATTTCGTTTATTTTCATTATGATTATTCTTGTTCCTGATTCTCTGCCTCTTAATATCGTCGTGATTTTTTACTTTTTTTATTACTCCTATTATCAATAATAAGTGCTTTTCGGTTTATTATGTCAGTAAAATTAAAGCTGAATAAAATTAATTCCGAAGTCTCTTCGCCGAAACTGGAGCACTTTTGGTATTATCGCCGTTGGCACTTTCAATCCGACACTAATCTAAATTAACTATCGGTAGGCGAAGTATTGGCGTCTCAAGCGAGAGGTGTTAATCGTTACAAACCGCGTTTATCGCCAGTTTCCGACGTTTTCGTTCCGCAATGCTGCCGGTCGATTCGAACAACGTTGAAAGCCACCCCAGTCACGGACCGCCAAAGTTACGTAAATTCAGTTTCGATTCGCTATACGCTCGGTGGCCCGACCTCACGTAAATATCCATTGCATTGTTGCATCCGCCATTCGGAGGTTTCCGGTAAGCATTTTGGCCCGTCTCGTATATAAATTTTATAAATGAAATGCAAGTGACGTTGTAACCGCGAATGTAATGAAGGCACCGTATTGGTTCACGGATGACGGACTTCTTTTAAACATCGCAAAAGGTTTAACGCTTTTTTACGTTCATTGTTTAATGCAAAAAAATGTTTAATCCTAGCTTTTCAACAGCGGTTTTAAACCTGTAATGGGGATATCTATTTCTAGTGCTACCCTCGATACTAACTAGCGAGACAAAGGAGTAATGATATACAAGAGAAATTGATTTTGGTTTTTGTAAATTCGCTCTATGAAGAAAAAAATAGTTATTCTACAGACAAACGTCAATGCCCGCCTTAATGAAGAAAAGAATTCAAAAAGAAGAACGTCACATATTTAGTGTGCATACAAAAAGTAAGAAAGCTTAAATTTTAATCGTTAAAAATTCAGCAGGCAGACGCAGCTACGCAATTACAGCATGGCAACGAAAATGACGATTAGATTTAAATAAATTGTAACTATGGTCTAAAGAAGGTTATATATGTTTATGTTTGTTTTACAAAAAGAAGAAATCTCAAAAGAGAAAAGCAACATCAACATAGTTTCTTTGGGTTTCAAGCATGCTCAAATTTTAAAGCTAAAAATTTTAAGTTTTCTTCGTAAGAGTAAAAGTGTCGACCTCTGTTGCATCTGAAGTTTTTGTTGTTAAAAAGTTTTTTTTGTATGCTTTATATTCTGACGATGTACTTACTAGAAACAGGGTTCCACCTGTGGATGAGTATTTTAGAACAAATACACAATTAGTAGTGACTGATAGTTATGGAATAATTTGGTAGTTCTCAAAATGAAGCCCAGGTTGCTCAAACATTTTTTGACGACATATTCGATATGAGCAAAATTTAGAGTCAAGTACAATTCCCAAGACTTTAACTTGGTGAACTCTTTAATACTAATTGGGACCTTTAAAACTTCTCATACAGAGAAAAAAAAACGAATTCACATGATCATCAATTTAATCAATCAAGAACCATTCGATATTGTTATAATAAAATATCGTTCTCATTATCTAAAATAAATGGTACTCAACTTTCCTGCAAAAGTAAAATAAATTATTTAAAAGACTTACTGCTAAGTTGTTGTTCAATTTAGGAACTTTATATGAAAACTATCTTCATGTCGTTATATCGAAAAAAAGTAGCAAATGTTTTTATTGTCTTAGTACTATTTAGCTCCCTAAAAGATTGAGGCGGTGACGGTGACTTATCTTGCCATATTTTAAAATATTGTAGGAAAATCTGAAGCAAGCTGAAAGTTTGTCACTATCACTCGCCAATAAATCCAGGCCATAAATGATAACCTGGATATAATTAATAGCTCAGACATCAATCCTTCATAGATATACACAACGCTCGGGGTGTAAGATTATTCTAGCCCGCCATAAAGATTTTGTTCTGTGGTATGGTACTGGCGTAATGAAAAATCAGAACAAGCGATTATGTGCGAATTTAACACATTCCACATTTCATCAAGACTTGTCACTGGTTCAAATTCTATGATTTAGCGCTACAAGTTGGTAAAACGAAACGAACTAGCACTTAGGTCTCTCTAAATGCCAGAAGAAGAAACACGAAGTCACAATCAAATGAGTTTCAAAATGGACCCTGCGTATCACCAGACTCCTCCCCAGATTATCTTACGTACCTAGTAGACAAGTTTACAACTAACCAGCAAAAATGTCGTACAGAGTTTGAAATAGTTTTCAAGATCTGAGCAGTCAAGTGCATTATACTGATACCTGTATTTTGTTGTAGCTAACAATGTTACTAACAATGGGAAGTAGGCGTAAATTACAGTTAGTTGAATAAGTGTCTCCAGTACCTTTATAATAAAATTAGCGTTCGTACTGACGTGCATACGCTGAACTTTAGATTTCGTGGCTATATATCGCCTCCACCGCATCAACTAACCCTCTTTTAAATACCTTTGTCTTTTAACTTCTATAACGTGTACAATGGAGTTTCGGAAGAATTAAGGTGCTTAAGCTGAAACTTGTTTGTGTTTTTCCCTGTATACTATTTTTATTTCCGACTCTACAAAACTTTTTCATTTATTGCTTGTTAAGGAAGAATCTTAATTTCTGTGTCTAGTGTTTGAACTTGATTTTTTTGTAATTGTCTTCAACTCCTTTTTTGCAACCGTAAGGTTAAATTTTCTCATACTTTCTGTATTGTCTTGTTGCGAAATGAATATTATTATTATTTCATGTTATCTTTGGTTTAGTCCTTATAGGTTGATTAATAAATTGTCCAATAAATTTAGTATATTTTATATAAACCCATTTTAATAGTTTAATTTGTTCCAGTTTCAATAAAAAGAGACAAAATGTCTAAATTGTCTAAACACATCATCTAATAAATTGAACTGAACTGAAAACTGAACCGAACTGACAGCCTAAACAAATTATCTAACATTTGATGGGCCATGGGCTATAGGAAACTAGGTATTCTGCGAACACGTCTCGACCTAAAGGACACCCCCTCCCCCTCCCAATAATTCTAATGTGCTTATTTGAATTTGGAATTTACATTTATTTAATACCAATAAACCGTAAGCGCAGTGTAAAAATAAAAATGGAACACGATTTTAAAAAGATCAAAATCCAGTAACTAGTTTCTTATTTACCTATTTTAGTCAGTATATTATGATATGTATCATCAATCAACTCATTAAATGTGTTTACATTAAAACCGCTATTCAATATCTCATTGACGTGGGTTAATTTGAAGAAAATTTTTCTACATTTTTTAAAGATGTGGGCATGATATTCTTTAGATTTCTAGAAATATCATTATGCCATTTGTAGGCACAGTAGGAAAATGGTCTTTCAAATAAAGCTCTTCCATGTGGGAGTAGAAATTTTCTCAACACGGCAATTTGTCTCTCTCTTTTGCGCCCTTCATATGAGCAACCAAACCAATGGTTGATTGTAAAATAAAATATTTGTCGTCTGTTTTCTAATAATAAAAATTCAAAACAAATATTTATTAATTAATTAAATATTAAAAAGTTGGGGACTTCAAATTATTAAACCTCTCCCTCCGTTTACGAGAACGTCGAATAACAAAAACAATGGATGCTGATAAATCGGGTATTCGAAATACAAAATGGTTGAGAGCCCGTTCACTGTTCAAACCGGAAATGGTATTCCAACAAAATTGCGAAATTATTAACTAGTTTTCTAGACGCTAATGGAACTTTCGCGTCTTTGGACTGTTTAGTTAAAAAAAGTTAAAACTTTTTAAAATAAATATTTTTATAAAGTTTAAGGCAAATTGAAGGTAATTAGTTAAACAGCATAATAGAATTTGTCGACGCTAGAAATATTTCTCCACACTCTTCAATAGCACAGCTTGACCACCGGATTAGATTTGGAAGTAAAGTAGGAATAGAATATAATGATTATTCAAGAAATTTTGACTGCCTCCGTGAAAGAGTCTGGTCAGATGTATAGGCATGATTTCCTCTGGAATACGCATACCCTCTAATCCATCTAAGGCTGACCACATTATCGACTGACGCGTCAACGAGAGCACGGAGCTAGTTTTGACGTAAAACGTGGTCTCTGAAGTACCAGAACTGCCTTTGTGTGCTATCTGTATAGATACATATAGTCCTACCACTAACAAATATGTGACATATCTATCTTAATCAGCATGGCCTAATATCACTTTATTAATTTCTTTTAATTCATTCACCAATTATTATAGTTCATATTGAAATTCATTTGTTAAAAGAAAAATTTTTCTTGTTGGCAGATTATTGCAAACCTTAGGGTTTTCACATTTTTCCAGCACTAGTTATATTCGTGTCTTTTAACTGAATAAAAAACTGCGAAAGACATAAATTTGTGTTTTTTTGATGTTGTGTTTTAATTTGATAATTGTTAAAGATCATTACGTAGAGTCACATAAGTACCACCAATTCGTCAATAAACTTCGGGACAAAATTTAATAAGAGCCAAAAAAGTTAAATAAACCATCAACCTAACCGCATCAAAGGGTCAAAGGGTAAAGCACCCTCCGTTTTTGTTTTTTCATTCTTGAGCTTTTTGCTAAAAATTATACTGTGTTGCCTATTTATTTATTGTCTCCAGAAAACATTTTTCTCTGCTATCATTGCAAGAATATTGTAGATTGAGTTTTAACGCCAACAAGCTTTTAACACAAACAAACAAAAAAAACTGAAAACAAAAACTGAATAGAACGCAAACAGAAACTGTGTTTAGATAAGCTATCTCAAAAAAATTAGTTATTTAAATTATTAAATTAATAATAATTAATTATTAATTTATTAATTAATTATTAAAATTAGAATGACGGCATCTTAGACAATTAAATTTGGCACCCCGTATATTCATAATAAAGAGTTCAGGTAGAAAGGGACATGAGGAAAATTGCATTATTTTAGCGAAAAGAATATATGGCCTGAATCATAATGAAGAAAAGTTAGCACCGTATTCAGCAGTTAAAAACTACATTTAGCCATGGTATTTTGACGTTTGTCAGTTTTGATTGTCGTGCCATACGTCATGCATAATGCAAAAATGTACCCAAAAACCAATAGTCCAAATTATATCTAAGCCAATTATTGAAAATCCTCTTATATAGCAAGCTGCAATAGCAACCACATTTTTTGATAGAGTTTTTAGTTTAGATAGAATTATCAGAAATTTTATTTAATATTATTAATATGCTTCAATGAGGAGATCACACAAATTTAACAAATAACACATATTGACGTCGTCTGAAGAATAAGAATACATATAACGACCTCTTCTAATACGGTTGAAATTGTATCTTTATCGAACCGCATCGCGGGCAAAGTTTACTTACTAATTTATTTTCGTAAGCCGCTCTACACCTTTGCACGTGGTTGGTTTAACTTATATTGGGGCGTCCAAGTTTGTTGGCTTCTTGCTACGATCACACACACATTAACGGTCTGGAAATTGCAACCCAGTTTTAATATACCACACTCGCTTAGCGAAAATTCGCTAATCCGCTTGTTCCTTTTTTTTATTTTGGGATAGAGTTCTTCCATTCACTCCCCGCTCATCCGTTTCTCCTGTAATTAGATTCATGTAAATCGTATTAGAGATCGACCCGGACAATTTGCTGTTTCAACCGGCGGCAGTTGCCGTAATCGAGTTTCTTCTAACGCAAAAATCGACCCCTGTCTCTTTTTTTAAAGAAACTTTCGACGAACAATTTAGTAAAGTTGGATCGAACAATATAAATAGCTCTAATTTATGTAAGACATTTACGGCGGGGGAACAGTTGTCCAAATTTGGAAGAATAATATATTGATATATTTATTTATTACTTTTCGAACGATTCGCATCGATGATCTGACGTCTTATGGTAGTATAGAAATGAAGTACGATTTTATACCAATTGATCTTGTAATGTAATTTTTCGCAGTCACCACGTGGCATAGTACCGGCTTAATAATTTTTCCTACGCGTGGGCATCCACCATTTCGTCAAGAACTTCAAAAAACGTTGGAATGAAAGCCGTTGTTTCCAACATTAGTTTTTTTATTTTACAATAAAAACCATCGACTGGCCTTAATATGGATATGGGTCTGATGGGTCCGGTATGTAGGTAAGACAGAGTTGGGTAATGGTGCCCAGCGGGTAATCGTGGGGACCAAAATATTTTTCAACATCCGACGTGAGATCTCTTCTTAAAATCTAGTATTTTGTGAATGTGTAGGTATATTTTAAAAATAAATAAATAGTAATTTGTGGTATTGCATATATATTTTGCTTTCAAATGCCTGTAAATTATATAGCTCACTGCTGTCCGTCTTACACAAATGAAAACCTGCACAAGACGCTGGATGCAATGAAAATACCTGAATCTGCTAGCAGAAAAAACCTGCTAGAGAACGATCTGCGACCACTTGGCCTGGGCTGCAAGACGGTATCTTCCAAAGAAATAGAGCCTGAGTTACAAACACACGTTTTGCTAATGTCAAAGTCATGTTCGAGCTGACTGATGCAGAACAAAATAACACTGTCTATAACCCCATTTGAGAAAACGGAGTAGCTAGAAAGGCATGGTTCTTTAAAAGATTTCCCGAGCTTACGCCAGCTGGCCTGTGGGTATCAGCTACATTCGAATTTCATCTTCTAACAAAGATGTTGTAAAATTATTGTAATCTAATCCTGAAATTCTTATTTTCGGAAGTTTAAATTTGACCCAAACAGAATATTCAACATGGACGAAACTACCGTTCAATCGAAATGTCCCAAAGATTCATGGTTCCAAGGAAGTAAATGAAGTGATTTCCGCTATATCGAGTGAAAGAGGAAAGACCATAACTGATGTTTTCTGTATGAGTGCTTCAGGGAATTACATCCTTCTTATGCTTAATTATACCCGTAAGAAAATGACAACAATTCAGAAAAACGGATCCTTTGATGATTTCTACAATTGTTGTTTTGTGACTGATTGTCTCATTCCGAAAAGCATTCAAACATCTAGTGCTTTTTTACCTTTCAAATCATATTGCGATTTTAGCTTGGAATATTTGTATGGATAATAATATCTTTGGGGGTCTCTTCTGTTCTACACTCAGCCATTCAGCCCTTAGATTTGACACTTTTTAATCTACTCAAGAACTTTCTCTACAAAAATTTTGAGTTTTACTTATCGTGGTCATCAAAAAATAATGGAATATGGTGATGATTTTACGCATTCCCAGAAAGTAACAAATTGCACTATTTGTTATACTTGCTTTGCTATAGAAGATTCCAACGATGATGATTCTACCTCATCTATACCAATAACTAAAACGTCATTACTTGAACACTGAAACAAAAGCTGCTATTTCAATGCTTGATACTGTACAGTGTGTCCGAAATTGGAAATTTGATATCTCGGTTATAAATAAAACTAGAGGCTTGCGGTTTGCGGGTCATGATGCTATTTGTTGGTGAAACGAAAGATGCCGTCAACAATTTTTTTTTATTCAATTGCGTTTCTGAGCTACGATTTGCGGGACCCAAGCTTTGGAAATGTTGAAACATATAACATGCTGTGTTGTTTTGTGGTGTGTCGTGAAAATACGGATGAAGCATCAATATTATATTTGTACAGGTACAATGTATAATAAGCATGTTTCAGTTTTATGTAACTTTTAACAAATTTATTATGCAGGTGTTCAATACGAAGACAAGCCAATAAGAGAATATTTGCTTGTCAGGTCAGAAAAAGATATGCAATAAACCGTATCGGGAAATTAGTGACATTAATGTTATGGCACCAGTTTGAGAATAGAGTGGGCTTTCCCAAATTTACGGTTCAAGAAATTTAAAAAAAGTACAAGTCTAAACCTTATAAATTTAAGTTAGTTAATAATTTGGATCCCGAATATCAACAACAAAGACTAGAATTTTGTCATTGGTATTTACAAAATATCAATAGAGATAGGGTTTTTTACAGGAAAATTATCTGGTATGATAAATTAAACTGGAAAAATAGTCGAAAAAAACGAACATGTTGTGTATCCTCACAAGCAACAGGGCAGTTTCTACTTTAGTATTTCGTGTAGAAAGCAATATAAAATTCTACATTTACGAAGGTAGCCTCACGCAAATAGACATATGGATTGGCAAACGTGGTCCCATAAGATGACCACCCAGGTCTCCCGACTTATTAGTGCTTGATAACTTCTTATGGCGTCCAAAATAAAATGTACAAAAATGAGAATCATGGAAAATTTGCAATAGGTCACAGAAAGGGAATTAAGAAATGTGCAAACCCGCCTTGTTATATTACTTAATGAGTTACGCAGAAACAGAAAATAACGCCGATACTGCAGTAAATAAAATGGAATTCAATTTGAGCACTTTCTTTAACTGTAAATTTAGATTAACATTTGGACAAGTTTTTTCTAATAAATACAATTTTTAAACTAATACACGTCTGAACTAATTTTTGCGAGAGGACAATAGATAACGCGGATAAAAATACTACTTCAATAAAATTTTTAAGTTAAAATGATAATTTAGTACTAGACAGCAATTAATACTAATGAACTAAAACTAGCTAATTATTAAATATATAAAATTATGGTTTAATAAATTTATTAAATAGACAATTTATTTGCATCTCATGGCAGAAGTCACATTAAAATGTTATACTATTGAATATAGATCTGAATTCGGAAAGCTCTTGGCGGACTCAATACAATGACGTAAAATTATACAGTGTCCCGTTTATGTCATATGTCTTTATGTCAGAATTCAAAAAAAAATCGGAAGAAAACTAGCTACTTCGTTGGATTCTACGTAAAAATCTCGTCTCTATAGACATATTTTAATTTTTTCGATAGCTGAAATATTCACGGAGGAGTGCCGAAAATATCTCAGAATCGCAATGGGTTAAGAAAATTCTCTTGACGCCATCTTTCATTTCAAACTACTACTCTTAAACTAGATATCCTGCAATGACAACGAATTTCGGGCACACTGTATATCCAAGTACATACATTTTATATCATGGCTCCTATATCAGCACAACAATTTATCTAAGGAGTTAACAGGAATGATCGAAAAAAGCACACCACTCAAGGAAGAATTAGAAACAGCCCCGGGAAAAAAAAGGAGTGAGAGAAGAAAACCTAATGAGGAAGGAAAAAAACACTAAAAAAACTGTAAGTGGTGATGAAGACAGAAAAAAACGAAAAGGCAAACAAAAATGGAGGCAAGCTTAAGTTCAAGTTTAAAACGTCTATAACCTGTTTCCTCCAGAAATAACAATTTCTTACATTATGTTTTTCCACGAAAGGAAAAACCGTCATTAAAGTTGTCGGAATTCAATTAAAACACACAAAAGCCTCAAATTAACTCCGCTAATGCTTGGACAGTTCGCTAAATATTGAGAACTGGGAAAAACAATCACTTGGCTCGTTACGCAAAAGTCCTCGGAAACGGGGAAACCAATTTCATACTCTTCTGATAACACGGCCAAGTTGACAAACGGTCCCAAAAAGCAATTTGAAAGGACTTTGTAATAACACAACTTTATTGAGCGTCTACAAAGGCGGCGGCGCGCCATTTCATATTTCAGGACTTAATAATACTTCTGGGAGACAATGAAGAGGTAAACTGCCAGCTGTTTGCCGCGCTGTTGTTTTGGTGTCGAGTATTATAATATTACCGCAACACCAGTTATCGCAGAGTCAATTAATTTAGTTATTGTTAATATGCGCCTTTTGCGTAATTTGAGTTTAACATACGGTTAATAAACGTTAAGGCATTCGTGGTGTGGAAGTTTTATTTTAGTAACGAATAATATGTATTATGTAAAAAGTGACCCGTTTTATCTCGAAACCTACGGGGGTTACAAAAAAATTTAAAGACAAAAGTTGTGTCAATTAAAATGACATTTTTTGTATTATTTATTTTTATAGGGGTACATTTTATTGCATTTTTGGATGAGTCTGTGATTCGGGTTATGTTTAAATCATCATTGCTGGCTTGGTTATTTTTTTTTTCTATCTACTATTTTTACGAATATAATGTTTTTCTTTAGGCAATGATCAAATTTAAAATATTTTCTTCGAATACGCGGTATTGCCACATTTCACAAAATGATACTATTCCAAATTTTCTTAAATGTATATTATTGGATTTTCGAATAGCCACTTTAATAACAATTTCAATTATAGAACATAGTACGGGTCTCTGACTTACCGTCTTTGCTTAATTGGCAATTATTTTCTAATAATACATAAATAAATATATTCATAATTTGAGAATATTTTAAATAAGGTACCTTAAATGAAAAAACAATCATATTCTTAATAATATACACCACATGTATTTAAAAAATATATAGGAACCTGCCTGTTGAATAACACAACACAAAATTGATGATATTATTAATTTTGACCTTTTTGTTGAGTCTATTTTGTAATTAATGTAGGAGGAGGAAAAAGTTGACCTGCGGTGGTATTTAATAGGAAAAGTACGCATTATAGGATTACCAGAAAATAAAAAATGTGTTTTTGAAGTAAACAAGCTGGGGCGAAGATCCTTGAAAGTATGGTGTGCAATCTGGAGAATTTTAGGACCCATATTTTGCCAACAAAATTTAACATCCGTATGATATTTAAATTTGGCCACTTATATATAATTCGTTTTTTAAACGAAGATTTCAAAGAGCGGATTGGACAAAACGGAACCATCTCCTGGCCAACGAGGATTCCAGATTTGACCACGATGGACTTTTGGGGGGGGGGGGGGGGGGGGCACATTGAAAGATTTGGTTTACAAAGATAAACCGTCAACAGTTTTGAATACGAATTTAAATGAAACCAATACACCATATACCATTTAGAAATAGCATATACTACTTGCATTCTTCGAAACGGCGAACATATTGAAAAACTAATTTAATGAATTTTACTTGTAATAAGCATTAGTAGTGTTAAAATTGTGCAAAGCTTAATATTCTGTTTTTAATATGACTTCTTAACAATGCTCTGTGTTCATATCAAACAATTCCCAGTTTCATATCTTAATAATTTAAATCTTATACCCAGTTTTTAATTATATCTGCTAATTAAGCCAAAACAGTAAGTCAGAGACCTCTGTTACAAAACTGAAATTGCTATTAAAGTAACTATTCAAAAATCCAATAATTTGAAGGATGTCTCATTTAAGAAAATTGAGAAAAGTATCATTTTGCAAAACAATGCAATACCGCGTATTTTAAGAAAATATTTTAAATTTGATCATTGCCTAAAGAAAGGCATTATTTTCGTAAAAATAATGGATGTAAAAAAGCAACCCAATAATGATGCAATAAAATGTGGGGTGTTCTATTTTTAAAAATGTAACTTTATTTTACCAGAAAAGTGCCGATTAGGAAAATTAAAAAAAGTCATTATAATGGAAATTACTTTTGTATTTAATTTTTTTTGAAAACCCAGTAGGTTTCCAGATAAGATATAGGCCCCACTTAAACGACCACCCTGTACAACGAATGAATGTTGACTTTTGAGAATGTTCATTTCAAACAAAGCCATTCAATAGAACAAATGGAAAGAATTTGATCCAAAGCTGTATAAGAAAATTATTTACGATTAAAAAAAAAATACTATTATCAATATAATTGTTCATATTTAAGAGCCCTTTGATGTGCAAAAAAAAAATAGTTAGATCGTTGTAAGTAATTAACACTCTTTTCTTTTGTATAAATCTTGACGATTAAACAACAGGTGTAGAAATACATTTTAATTTTCGATTTCTTCATCCTAACGAAAAGCCGTTTTTTTTTTAGTTTTTGTTATGAGCCCTATACAGCATATGCGGGTATCTTTGCAGGAAAATCAGCAGTAAATATTTTGCAGCTAACTTTGATTGATATCGTGATATATATTATCATATATTTAAGGAAAATAATATGAGTCATATTTGTTCCACTCAAAAAAAAATGCAACTTTGCTAGCTTTACAATTTTTGGGACAACCTGTGTAGTATAGAAAATATTTTTGCTTAGGCCATATTCACATAAAGTATCCCACTGTACGAGGTCGATAAATCAAGTAATGAGATTGAAAAACTGGAGTTTGAACTCGCTCAAATCATTTGGTTGTCATCAATTCAAGAAACCGTCTATTATCAGGTTTTTCCTGAGAATTTGTTTACTTTTCGCAAGGTCAAAGGGATATCAGGAAAGAAAATTGCTTTGACTTTTTGGAGTCGATTAAAAATGACCATTATTTTATAGAAACCAAGCACCAGAGCATGGAGATCTACACTTCAACCTCTCCTGCTGATTTATTTTTTCAATATTTACGGGATCAACAAAAAGTTTCCGCCTCAAACGGCTCGTTTCTTTGAAACGAAACCTCAGGGACAACTGGGTGTTCCTTCTCACACAGCAATTTCAATAAACAGGTTTTTGGCCAAAACATGCCTCCTTATTCGCTTGATTCGAGTTACTTTTCTCCTTCCCGATATTGAAAATGTACGTCAATGACAGTCGATAACATTTAAACGGCTGTAGCCGACCAGGTGAAAGTTACTCCTGTATCAGATTTCCAGTACTGCTATAAAGAGTTGAAGAAACACCTGCAGCGCGGTGTGGCAGCAGAAAGAAGTTATTAACTGGACGCGCATGCGCGGTAGAAATATGTCTCATTTTTTAACGTTGGTTCGCCTTTAGTCGACATAGCTTTTCAACATTTCCCTATAAATAGTAGCTCCAAAATGAAAGATTCTTGGAGACAGAATTTAACGAAATAAATAACACTGTGAATGAAATTAAAATTTAATATATCATCGCAGTCCAAGAGATTTATTTCCAAACAACAATAATTATTAACTATAATAAAGTACTTTAAAAAATGCTTATTTTTCTAAGGTATGCTGAGCACAAGGTGCCCTGCTACTACGTTTCCGTCCTTAACCTCATTGAATATGACCTCTCATCTTATAACTGCAGTCAAAAGATAAGCGAGCTAACATTTATTCTAAAGAGCAACGAAACGAGCCATTAAATCGAATAAATCTGTTGTAACTTTCAAACGAAAAACGTTTTCAATTTTTAACCCTAGAGCGGATTAGGTATTATTAACGTTGTCTGCGATACACATTACCAATTCCATCAGTCACGACTAATCTCCAGACGGGCACTGTTATTAGGACGATCAATGAAAGCCCAATGTTGAATGACATTAGCTATTCAAATCGTATTAAAGGATAAAAAGGACTTGATATGATTAACTTCTAAAAAACTTTTGGTCGCTAAATATTTTAATGGCAAGACATTGACACACTTTTAATATACAAAAAATAAATTTCTAAGCTAAATAAGTGAAAAACAAAATACATCATAAAATAAATAATATTTAACTAAACATCATATTTAATGTAACCCTAATTAACATTAAATTGATGGGTTTCGAAACGAATACTTTACTCACATAATGTAAGTATTGCTTTAATACGAATTACACAAGTAAATGGTGATACATCGCGTCAAGGTATATTAGCGATTTGTGTTTCTATGGTTTGGTTAGAGTCCTTTTCATACGGAAAATGTGGCCATAATACAAACTGTTCAAAAAGTTTTATTTCTAGGATATGTGAATACTGCTATAAAATTACTTTTATGCAATAGAGGTTATCTCAAAAGTGTTACCCCATTTAAGCAAAGCCCATTACGATCAAAATACACAACAAAGGTTTATGGTACTTAAACTTCAAGATTTAGTTTCACCACACTTACACTTATCCCGAAAAAACTTAAGAATATTACTATGAGGGCAGTAATTATTTTGAAGGTAAACTACAACTAAATTACAATAATTTGAAGAAAACAAAAACGTGATGAAGAATTGATGATTTAGTGAGGGAAATCTTTTGTCTGGAAAAATTTCCTTGTGTGAATTTTAAAAAAAATTAAAGAGAGGTTTTCGAGTGAAGGAAGCAGTAAATTGTAAGCTTAAAAAGCGTAGTAGAAAAAACATTTCTGAAATAGAGCAGACTTATGTTAAGGAATATTAATAAAGTGGAAATCCTAATTCGTTATTATTTGATGTGATAATCTTGTGAGTAAACACAAGAAAATAACCATTCGTCTATTACGGCCATTCGATAAGTAATTAAAAAGTTAAGATAAAATATAGTCTATCGATACTCCTTGCTGTAGATTTCGGTTCCATATATTTATGTATTGAAAATTGTATTACATTTTGACATATTGAAACATACATTTACTCTGGTCGTAGAATCCAAAAATACCATAATATATAGGGATTTCACTAAACAAAAATACAACTTTGGTAGCTTTACAATTTTTTAGATTACCAGTGTGGTATAGAAGCAATTTTAAAAGGTTACCACAATAAAATCTCTACACATTCGAAATATAAAACGATCTCAAAACCTTGCATATTGGTCGCAATATTCCGTACCGTGTAGCATGCATAATCCTGTATATGTGAATTACAAGGTAATTTGGAAATGTCAGACATATACTGACACACATATAGTACACGACATTTTGCTATACCGTCTAGCACAAGACAATAAAAAATAATAAATCCGGCATTAACCTACAAACATAATCAAGTGGAAATGTGGCATAACCGGATTTCAAAAGAATTCATTTAGCTCAAAAGCGTTTTGTTTTTATTGATTTGGAAATGCACAAAAAATGGAATTGAAATGCTAGAATCACAATAAATAATTGTAGTTCAGTAAACTTAACTCTTTTAGTACGCTTCTAAAATAGAAACACAGCAACGACATTAAAAACTTGAGATTTCATCTAGGTTATAAATTTTTTAGGACAATATTGGCCACGCCTCTTTTACAACTTTTTACGTTTCAGTTAACTCTTGAATCTATGTTTCCCTAGCTCAACACTCAACATAACACAAATTTAAAAACATATTACACAAATACCGTTCAAAATGAAAACTCTTGACTCCAAGTTTATGTATACAATATAACTAACCACTACCATATCATTCATATCTGTGATTGGGATACTTAATTGTACTCGCTTCTGCTTTCGTACTATGAAGCTTCCTCTTCTTACTCGCCTTCCTACTTTTTTCGTGCACTTGTCTTTCCACCCTATCGATGTGGTTTAAATGGTTAACAATATCGCGATTATCCCATTGCGATTGGAAATCGTCCTGATTGGACTTTAGGTTAGTAACACTGGCGAAGCTGTTACCGAAAGGAGAGTTTTCGAAACTATTAAACGTGTCATCGTTGTAACCCGATTGGAAAGTTTGATGCACTGGATCCCCGTAGGAATTGACCGCCCCTGGACTATTGTATGACGATCTGCCAGGCTCGTGTTCCAGCGGATGGTCGCGGATGTTTGGCAACTAAAAATAAAATCACAAAACGAAATATCAGTATTCAACTTGTTATTTACAATCCAGCACACACAGCACAATTCAAGGTCATCATGAGCTCCCAAGTTCTACAAATAACTAGTGAAATCTGTATAGCTTGTTTTATTATTCATAAGTTTTGTAAATAGTGCTTCAGAATAGGTTTGAAAGAGCTCTCAAATATTGTGAAAAGGCTGAAAAGTGGCATTTTCTATAGGGCTTTGTATTCTTTGTTTGTATCAGAATCATTTTTCATCAACTTTTCGCATTTGTACTTTCATTGATGAAGTTAATTCTTTTATTCTAGACATAGGCTGAGCAATCGGAAAAATCAGTGCTCCTATTTTTTTTATAATCCTCATCTAGTTAGTGTTATCTCAGTTTCACATTTGCATTCTCATTGATGTGATGATGTGATTTTAATGATAAAGTATACTCTTTAAAGACAATCCAAAATCTGTTTAGGAAATCGAAAGAATTAAATGGTTGTCATGCTGGAAGTACATGCATAAACGGAATACTTACTCTAAAAACCTAATAGACAAAGACAAAGAAAGGAAGAGCGGTGCATTCTGTATGGACTTACGGAAAGCCAGTGCCACTAAGCAAGACTTGTAGAAAACTCTACTAGTTCACCTTTTGTAACAGCTATAAAAAAAACAGTACTCCAAAACTGCTAGCGAAATAAAAGAAAGAAGGAATGTATCCGAAGTGTTTCATACCACAAAAAAGTTAAGACAACGTTGTTCATTAAAATTAATTTGAACAGCTCCATTAATTAGTAAGTGTAACGACAAATGCTTACAAATATGAGATGGTATCCTATATACTAGTTTATATGCTGATGACCAGGACGACAAGCGACATGAAAATTTAGAATACAATATAGGGAGTGGAAATTAACGATAGGTGCGAATAAAACTGAGTACATGTCTGTTGGAAAAGAGGAAAGAATCGCACTAGCTTAGGGGTAACTTCATCTTCAAATACAAGAAGCCGGGTCAACATAGATAACAAAAATAGCACAAGCCAAAAGAGCGATCTGGGAGCTTAATTCAATGCGATGGAACGAAAACATTACAAAAAAAAAAACGAAAGTACTATCTATTACACAATAATACCAGAGAGACAAACCGGGACTTTACGCCCTTAAAATGGATTATTGGAGAAGCACAACAGCATTGAATGTAAATGGGTCGGAGGGTGTGACCACTTTGAACAAATTGAAGAAAATTACTAGCCAAAGATTTGGAAATAGATTCCGCCAGAAATAGAAAGAAGAAAGTGTGGCAGACTACCGCATTGTTGGAAGAAACAGACTTTTGTTTTTTTGCGTATAACCTGAACACCTGGACATAATAGAAAAAATGCCTGAAATAAAACTTATAGTCCTGGATCTCCTGCGTCTTTGGGTTCAAGAATTGTGTCAATCGAGTTAACAGTTTTCGCGAAATGGTTCTTTTTATACAGCCAAAAATGACGACAAAAAATTTTTCGAAAATTTTGAAAAAATATTTGCCGATTGTACCTAGCTTTAACAATTCGGGTGCAAAGATTGAACTCGTACCACCCTGCCAAATTTGAAGCTGCAAATTTCGGGCACTTAACACCATATATCTCGAACACCCTGGACAATATACTTCTTCTTAAGGTGCCATATCCATTTCACTGGATGTTGGCGACAATTCTGGCAAATTCTTCGCGATCCTTTGCGGCTCTAAAAAGTGTGTGGGCATCAAGACCGGTCCAGTCCCTAATGTTTTTGAGCCATGAATTCTTCTTTCTACCGATGCCTCGCTTTCCTTCTATTTTTCCCTCCATGATGAGCTTAAGGAATTGGTACTTTGTATTTCTGAAGATGTGGCCCAGGTAAGCTGCTTTCCTTCGTTTAACCAGTTGCAACAACTCTCTCTCCATCCCATGCGCCTCAGGACTTCGTCGTTGGTGGTGTGATCTGTCCATGCGATTTTGAGCATTCTCCTAAATACCCACATCTCGAATGCTTCCACTCGATTCATAGTGCCAGCCTTAAGGGTCCAGACCTCGACGCCATAAAGTAACACCGAGTACACGTAGCACTTTATGAAGCGGTAGCGTAGTCTCAAACTAAGACTCTGGTTGGTCAGTATGGGTTTCATTTTTATAAACGTCGCCCTAGCTTGTTCGATTCTACCACGAATTTCCATATCTGGGTCTAGGTCCTCGGTTATCCAGCTACCAAGATACTTAAATTTAGAGACCCGCTGTATCCGTTTTCCTCCAGTCGAGACGTCCAAACGCACATCTGGTGTTCTGCTTATGACCATGACCTTAGTTTTTTCAACGTTAATCTTTAGGCCCGAGCGTTCTCCCGTCGCAGATATTCTATCGACAAGGCGTTGTAGTGCTTCTTGACTTTCAGCAATAATTACGGTATCATCTGCGTAGCGGAGGTTGTTGACTGGGAGACCATTGATCTTTATGCCATCATCCGTCTCAAAAAGTGCTCGGTCAAATACGGAATCGGAGTATAAGTTAAAAAGAAGAGGAGACAAGACGCATCCTTGCCTTACGCCTCTCTCTATCGGGAAACTTTGCGTGGTTTCATTTCCCACCCTTACAGAGGCTGTCTGGTTCCAGTACAGGTTCTTTATAAAAAAAAGATCGCCCTTATCCACTCTTTTCTCCTGCAGTAGACTCATTAGTTCTGTGTGGTTGACACAGTCAAATGCTTTTTGATAATCTATGAAGCACAGAAAGACGTCTTTTCGTTGATCTCGGCATTTTTGGAGTAAGATGTTCAAGCTGAAGAGTGCTTCTCGTGTGCCGAATCCCTGCCTGAATCCGAATTGGGTGGGCCCGATTTCTTTTTCACATTTGCCATAAATTCTTCTATGGATTATTTTAATGAAAAGCTTTAGGACCTGGCTCATCAAGCTGATCATTCGGAACTGGTCGCATCGATTAGGGTTAGGCTTTTTTGGTATAGGCACAAAGACTGATTGTAGCCAGTCTTGTGGTATTTGGCCTGTACTGTATATTGTGTTAAACAGTTGCACTAGGATCTCAATATTCTCGTCATCCAACAGCTTCACCGATTCCATATAGATATCGTCCGGTCCCGCTGCTTTTCCCTGCTTTCCTTGCTTTCCTTGTTTTATAACTTTGGACAATATACGAAAATGTTAAATACAAGAGTTTTAGCACCCTCTATGAGCTAAATTGACGCGTGAAGGAAACTGTCGACTCAATGATAACTTTTCACTAATAGTCAATTTTCCTTCCAAATCAATTTTTAGTTTCTTGCAAATATCGGCACACCCGGTATATTTTTCAAAAATTGTCAAGAATAGGGATTTTTGGCCACCGATATTTCGCATCCCCTAGTTCAAAAATTTTTTCGATCCGCTCGTCTGGAATTGCGGACTAACAATAAGTAACATCCTGTATTACCAACCAACCAAAGCAGCTAATTGCAATGGTTCTTTAAAATTTGGCCCACTTAATCATCTTTCATATATTCCAAGAACTCAATACATATATCAACAGAGTGGCTCACAGCGTATTGTTTAAAATATTCGCATAATTACTAACTACAGATACAGAAAATATTATACAATAATTACTATGACGTTGCGATTACAGATTTTTCACACGCGGAGATAATTAACAACTCTTTTTAGGCACCCGCAAACCGGGCGACGACTCTCATTATTGTTAGATTAAAAGCGATTTGCAATCAGGAAGATCGCAGTGAAAGGTCACTATCAACCAAATCATCCGACTAAACGCGATTCGGATGAAAGTTATTAATGAAAGTCGTACGCGTTTACAAAACTAGTTTTGCAACGTCCACGTGATTTCGAACCGACAATGAGCGTGTTCTTTGAAAATTAACAATCGCGATGAAAGTGTGTTCAAGTTATCTTTTCAGTAGTAAACTTCTACCTAGGCTAGACTAATATGATGAATACTGTAATTAAATACTATTTTTACTTAGTTTTTGAATAGTACATTTCTATGTTCCTTAAAGTAAATTGTACACTGCGTAATCGCTTCTATTTATTATTCACTTCGACAACCTTTCAACATTTTTTCAATAATGGTGTCCAAACATTCTTAATATCTAAAAAGGGTTTGCAAAAACACTTGGGATTTTGGACAATGACTGTACTGCTTCTTTTTATTTTTTCCTTCTACAATGTGGTTCTTTAGTTCACCTAAAGAGAACTGAAGAAATACCAGATAAAGTCAATGGGACTCCAAAACATCTCATTTTTCCAAATAAACATTCCAATGAGTGTACTACTGACACCAAATGGATATGGATAGGAAACAGCTTCTGCAAAATGTTGTGTTGCTTTTTTTACATTTTGAAATGATTTTGGAAGTTGCATAACTTATAACCCAAATGAGCGGGTAAATCAGTTATAGAGTCTAAGTATAAGTATTTTCTTTTATTTGACTGGACCTAATAATGTTTCTTATAGTTCCGATAGAGTATCTGGTTGTGTCCTCAATCCAAACATTTCCAACGCAATATCGACCAATATCAGCAACTCAAAGCGGAATGTTGTCTTTAAAATTGTTTTAAATACATTTTTTTCTTTGTGGTTTTCTTGCATATCAAAAACGGGTAGATTAAATTTTTCCATTTGAAGTAACAGCAATGCGACGTAGTCTGTTTTGATGGCACTGTCAACAAATTAAGTTATTAACTCGGTTATAATGATCCCGAAGTGGATTTAAATTAAGGTCGGTGCCCCCTATTTGGTTATCATAGAAGAATTCCAATACGACATAGTGAAAATCTCATCTCTTCATGTTTAACATAAAACCAGTCTGCGCCTAGTTTATGACCCACAAATATTGAATAACAACAATCATACAAATAACCGCAAAATCAGAATTTAATGCAATATTACTCGCGGTGAAGGTGTGTAATTTCATCTTGCAACCGTTGTTTTTACGCCGCGCCCGTTTCATTGTTCTTTTGCCAAAATATTTTCGCCCGACAGAATGACCATTGTTAAATAGCAATGTATTGCATTTTCGGAGTATACCCAAAAGTCTTACGCAGTTATTTGACACTTAAATTAGAAAATTAGCACAGTAACAAGACTGACAAAAAAGCAACAGCAATTATTATTATATTATTAATTATTACACTTATCATTAGTATTATGCCAAGAATTCCGAGTTGACCTACCTGTGTTTAAAATTAGAATTGTAGTTACTTTCCGGCAGTTGCTGAGTTGCTTCAAGTTAAAGTTAAAAGTGAAAAATATACCGATAAGAAACTTTAAAAAATGAGGATGAAAAGACTGCAATCAGAATAATACACTCGTTTTAATTAAAATGAACAAATATCTACTTTGGACGAAATAACTTTGATGGAAATTATCTGCTGGTGATGACGACATTTGAGAGCAGTCTCTCATGACGTAACTTGGATAAATGAAGGATATACCGTTTGTTAAACATAGCAGGCTACAAATTTAAAAAGCACGGGGAAAACTTTCATGGTCCACTGGAGTAAAATCACCGTCAGAAAAAGGTAAAAGACTAATAATTACTCACATGATAGCACTAAATAGATTTGTCATTGGAGGCTTACTATCATTTCAATCAAAAGTGGCTGGAGACTATTATGAATGTTGATGTTTCTGAAGACTATGTGCAATGCTAGATGTGAATGACATCATTCATTGGCCCACTTTAAATAAGAATTTCAGAAAGATATGCTGAAAGAGGTAACCTCTTTGTACGAAATTTGTTGTCAGAGGGTTACTAGCAAGGCACAACACCGCTTTTACAATGAATATATAGTGGATTGGGAAAAAAATTATAAAGTTTATTCTGTTTATCCATTTTTATAGTATTATTACTTCTATAATAAAAAAAGTTTTATTAACTTGTTCTTTGAATAATATAATATCTCAATTATCTTCCCATCTCTATAATTATATTTATGTAATATTAATAATAATAATGTTAATAATCATAATAATAATAATAATAATGATAATATCAATAATAATAATAATAACGTTTATTATTTAAGGTACAATATAAAATGAAGTAGGATAAATAAAGGTAGTATCAAATTCTTGCCCAAGGCACAATAAGATCTTTTAAGAATATATTATATATGGCTGGAAAACTTTAGTTGTGAGTCAACAAATTAGCCTAAGCTTTTAGCGCTTTCAACAACCTGGGGCAAAATGTTATTACTCCTTACTGAAAAATCTCTTGATATTTCATTAACGCTGCTTTTGCCGTTTTGTGTAATCAAGCTTTGGCATATACGCATCCATACATATTTAACGCGTGTCTCTATCAGCTTTTACGACCATTAAAAATAATTTTTAATCTTATTCTTAAAACCAAAAGTAGAAAAAAAAAACAGAAATTAATAATTATAGACCCATGGCAATCAGTAAAATTTTTGAAACCATTTTGTATAAATACATCCTATCTCATATATCAGAAGTAATACATCTAAACCATCACGGCTTTGTGCCTAGACCAACTTAACAAGCCAAGCTTACTTAAAATACTGAGTCTATACAATAAACAAGTAGTAGTGGTATGTGCATCGTACCTAAAAAGAATAATGTATAAGAATAATTTGTCCGGCTTTCAGGTGTTCCGCAGGTTTCGAATCTGGGTCCACTGATTTTCCTTTATTTAATAAATGACCTGCCAAATATTCTTCAGAATCCTGATTTGGAATTTTTCGCAAAAGACTATAAATTTTAGAGGGTTTAGAAGACTGCCTTCTACTCCAAAAGAGCACAAGAAGAAACGGATTCAATTTTCAACAAATAAAAACTTTTGAAACCTTGTACAACTCACTAGTAGTAAGAAGCTTACTTCAGTATGCTTTGTTTGTCTGGCCCCCTTTATAAAAAATATACTGAGGTAATAGAAAAAATTCGGAAGAAATTTTTACACTTTGTATACTACAAAAAACATGGAATATACATATTTGACATACCATATCAAAATTTACTTCAAGAATTTCGTTATGAAACGCTAGAATCAAGATGGAAGAAATCTGCATTAACGTTAGTAGCATAAGTTTCAACTCTAACCCCTATTTCACAAATAGAAGTAGCATTTTTTAGTTAAATAGACTCCGCACCAATATTGGTTAACACTCTCCACTATTCCGGATGTGTAGTTTAGCAAACAGTTTAAAAAACAAAATGGGCATTTTTAATTGTACTTCCACCAATTCATTCAAAAACCACTTACAAAATTAGCATTTGAAACCTAAATTATATGGATTTAGTGGTGTTGTATATTTGCTAATGCGCTGGTGTTTTTTTGTTTTTATAGAAGGCATTTAGTTTCATTTTTTTCTCTTTTTGCAATAACGTGCTTGTAAATAAGTTTGTTGATTGCAATTAAATAAATAAAAAAATAAATAAATCTAATTTTATACTATTTATTGCTGGCCTATAAAGTCATAGAGTAAACACGAGCAATATATGCAATGTATGCAAATTAGTTTGACCCTAATTTAAGGACGATTCGAGGAGTGTAGTTCTTAAAAACTGAAATAAGGAAAGTCAGCTATTTAACGAAACTTTACGATATAATGTTTAACTTATTCACCTGTTTAGTGGTCCCTGCCATTGCAAATTTACATTTTATTGCCCCCTCGCATTAATAAACATATTATAAAACGACTTACGTTCAAGAATTCTCCGCGCTTGTTGGTCTCGTAACTCGCACCGGCCCCAACACTACCAGCACTACCGAAATTGGCAACTTTGATCTCATTATTCTCCGACAAATAGTGAACCAACTGATCCAAATTCACGTTGTATTTCTGTTTATGTAAATTCGTTTCGTGTATCGTTCCTGTCATCAAAGGGGTAACAACCTCGCTGTCAAACTTGTAGCCCCCTGTGGTGATGGCTGGGAGATTGACTTCGAAGTTATCCAGGTGCTTATTGGTGTCCAAATCGATGGAAGCCACTTCTACGGACGGCTGCAACTTAATTTCGTAATAGCTTCCTTGATTCGGTATAGGGAGAAACGAGATGCCGTGATCGACATTGGGGAGTGAATGTTGGGTGTGATCGCAGAAATAATGATGGTTGATTATCTTCGCGGGAGTGCTGTTGAGAATTCTGGGTTTATGGGACGGCACGCGTCTGAATGAGTGGTAGGTCGGTATTCTAAGCACGGAGACCAGGGACCTGTGCTTCCTAGTGTTGCTGGAAGCGTCGGTCGGCGAAGTCTCTTCCGACGAACACACGACGCAGAAGATTAACGAGATCTGGAAACAAAATTACAAGCCATCATGCGCTTTTTGTGCCGTCTGGTGTAGCTCCAAACCGGATTTTTCGGAAAATTGTATTAATTCTATTGGCTATTAGCAGTTTTTAATGCCTATCGCAAATAGGTTTGAAATGCACAATAACTTATTATCCGCGTTAAGCTAAGCTTGAAAGCTAAGTCTGAAGGAACTAAAAAAATGATCGATAAATAGCTAGCCTATAAAAATATTTTGAAAATGCAACATCGCCAGATTTTTTGAAAAAAATGTACTATAACAAATTAATTAATTAAAATAAAATTTAATGCGTTCTGTCTTATAGTATATGTCTTGGATTTTGACGTCAATTAAAAAATAACCTCCCGACGTCATCTGATCAGTAGCTAATGTAGGACAGAGTTTCAAGGACTGACTTTTAAGGTGTTAAGCAGATAGGGATTAAATGTATAATATATAAATACTAGTACTAGTCGAAAATTTTATGACATGATATACGAATTATCAATAATTACTTAAATAAGAACGTTTTTATTGAAAAACTAATTCTTTTTAACTTTCAGGTTTGCCATTAGTATTAATTGCAATGAGACATATATTCACTATTGTCCAGATGGTTAAATTGAAAATCACTACAATTTTTCTTTCATTTACTGTTAACAATATTCTCTATAGAGTATATTTACGTTTTTGTAAGTAAAGTTTCTAGTTTAAACCTTCATGATTTTGACGTGATAACGGAATAATTAGTGATATACTCGTCAGAAACTTTTTCGAAACACGGCGTAAAATAGTTTAACACTGCCACCGACATTAGCTGATATGTAGACGACATCTACCTGACTCTCCCCGGTCTGGTCCCTTTGACGATATACTTTAATACACACTATACAGGCCCCAGTCAGACGCTACGTTTCGTTGATTGCTGTTTTATTAGTAAATTGCATTTACATTTCTTACGATGAACTATGTACAGAAATCGCCACAGAATAGCGAATGAAATATCCATTTACGACCGCGTGCGTGTAAAATTGTAAATTTTAAATCGGCGAACACGAATCTAACGCCCATTTGGTGTTGCGTTAGATCGCTTAAAAAATTCAGGATCGTGATTATTCTCATGAATTTGCTTAATGGATTTCTCACTACTCACGCAATCGTGCAACATATACTACCTGCAAATTCATTTTAAAAAAAGTTTTTCCTTTGAACATTCCCTTTTAAAGCAAATTTTGAAACCAGCGGCGATCGATTGACGAGAGCTATGTTTCTTACGGCGCAAGAAAACAAATTAAAGTATTGAAATATTTCCCAAACTGGAATATAATTTAGTTACAGTTAATGCAGCACAGTTAACGTCTAGCGCGTCCTTCGGTGTCGGTTCGGCGAGCTTCGGAGTTGTTCGTTCGCTAGTTCGACTGGGAAAACCCGAGGCACCGGCGACGAACACCCAAAAGCGGCCGAAACATTTATCCAAATAAAGAGAGAGGTTAAAAATTAAATTACTTTTGTTAGTTATCTATATAAGTGGTTTCCACTATACAGTGTACTTACAAACAAAAAAAAATAACAGTTTACAAAATAAAGTAGAGGTTACTGAAAATCAAAATAAATAAGAACTAAAAGTTCAGATTTTCAAGAAATTATATATTATGTCTAGACAAAACCGTGTCTTTATCAAATGACATTATCAAGTGACATTTGATAAAGACACGGTATTGTCGAGACAATTGTCATGTCATAATATATAATTTCGTGAAAATGTGAACTTTTAGTTCTTATTTATTTTGATAAATGCATTTTTATCAAGTAAAAGCCACCTCAGTTCAATTAGAGGTTACTGGACATGATATAAAGAACAACAATTTACGCTATTGTTTAAGCCTTAAAAAACTTACAACTTCTATTAAACGATGAAGGTGTAGGTAGGTAGTTCATTGGCTCCTCAGGGATTTTTATTTTACAATTTGACCTTCTAAAATAGGTGTCTTTAAGTAATGGGCGCTGTTCTTTTCTAGAATTTTAATTCAATTTCAATTTCTTCCTACGTTCTATCCGGATAACTACTTAGGTAACTTTTACTTTTCGATTCTTGGGTATGCTAGGTAGCTGGTTAATTTTTTTGCAAAATCCAAAATGTCCTCAAAATAAATCATATTGCTTATTGAATAAATTTAAAAATCATCAATAATTTTAGCTAGTAGAACAATTGGGCACACGTTTTTATTAACCTTTAAAATGATTCTTGATAATCACAGTGTGCAATTTTCCAAGTAAAATTTTACTACATACACATTTATGATAGATTTGACTCTTTGACAGATGTATTTTAAAAACATTGTAATGTAAACAAATCATAATTATTGTCTATAGAGGAAAATTCTTTCTCCATGCTGCCCCGAACGAGCCACGAACACGATACGATTTGGACAAATGAACATTTGGACAAATACGGCCATCTCAAATGTTTCGACCGCTTTCGGGTGTCGTCGCCGGGGCCTCAGGTAATTTGGACAAATGCACATTATAGCATTTGTGGTTCTCCCGTTCGACTGCGACAATGGGAGGCGATATAGAAATATAAAAGTGTTGTAGATTCCCTACTAAATATGGAAACCTTTTTCATCAGTGGCACCATGAACCAAATTTAGGTTTAGAGAAAAGTACTAAAACTGCCAGTGCTTCCTAATGAATCCCTAAAATAAAAAAATCAAAACGTGACAAAAGCAAAATGAAAATGCAAAGAAAACAGTATCATCAAATTGAAGAGAGAAACTTCATATATAGAGGTTAGTTCTTCCTGGTGAAAGGTATTAATTTTCCTTGATGTTATCGGTAAAATTAAACATATATCTAAGAATTATGTGTTATTTGTCTAAAAAATAAAATTGTGGTGCAGTTGAGCTCGACTTTAGCGACAAAGTTTCATACCTCTTTTTTTCCAATAAATATTAAGCAAATGTCAAAAACACCTATTATATTACTCACTACAGTGTGGCTGTTTACTAAAGATATAAGGTTTTTTATCTATTATCTTTTCGTAATTATATAAAAAAAATAACTTGCATTGTGTTAAATATAATAATAAGAAAACAATATTTTCTACTGATTTCGAAAATATAAAGTTTGCGTATATTATCGATAATCATTTTTCCAATGTTCACCTAAAATTTTAGGTGAAAAAATCAAATCTGTCTAATTAGTTAATATTCATTAATTTGCAATGACATAGATGTGACTTTTTATTTATAGTAATTATTTTTGAAAAATGGGCAACAAAAACAAGCTTTTCCTCAACTTCTAAATAAAAAAACTTAGTTTTATTTATTGCATATGTTCAACATATCGCTCATTATTATATATGCAAATTTGAATTTTCCTTAAAAATTTCAAAATATATTGCTTTTCGATGCAGTTTTTCCTAAGTTATTGGTAGTGTTGGGGCGGGTCAATCGACCACATTTTAATTGACTGTCAAATTCGATCAAAATGTTTCAAATAACGTCTTGTAATTATAGAGTGTTATCTCTCCTTATTTAATAATAATATTATGTTTTTTATAGTAAATTAGTATATATTTGTGATGTTCAATTGACCTATGACCTTCTTTAAGGAATATCCGAATACGATACTTAGGGGAATCCCAATCAAAAATATCGACTCCAGTTAGTTCTCAATGACGCGACTGCGACGTAACGCACAATATAAATAAATAAATATAAATTTCATTGTATTTTTAAAATTTGATCGGTCAATTTTGCAACTCTATTTATTGAACTTTGATAATACACTTTGTTTTTCAAAAAGCCCTATAGAGATGCGCCTAATCGATTGAGACAGGGGCTATTAGTTGACCACTGTAAAGCCCCTCTACTGCCATTCCAAAAGCGAAATCTTTCGTTCACATAGTTTTTTATTTCATTTAGATTGTCGTTTTTTGCCATATAAGTTCAATAAATAATTGCAAAAGAATCTCTTTCAAAAACAGTTGCTCTATTTCATTTTGAAAAAAAATTAAGTATCTAATTCCATTTAAATTTCCCTTAAAAATAAGAAGACCAACAATTCTATTTCTTATCATGACACACCAAACATAAAAAGAAGCTCGTTCTTGAATTTTAACAACTTGCTTATCTTGTATTTTGTGAATGGTATATTTTAATTTTGAATTGAGCATTGTGAATTTTCTATTCTATATCTAAATTTTTTTCAAACAAGTTAAAATATACTGGATGTGATATTTAAAACAATGCAAATTATGCTGTTTTGATAGATTTGCAACTCTTTTTTTTAATTCTATAATTACTAAAAGATAGTAGATAAAAAAACACACATTTTGTATTTAGCATTTCTTTTAACATTTCAAGATTAAGGTGTAGGTATAACGCAAAATATAAACAACACCCTGCAAAAATATAAAGAGAATAAAAACCATTTCGGCATTATATTCAAGGATATAATACTCTCAGCTTCAATTTACCTATGTTTTGGGGTCTTGGTTCATTTTTCCACAACATAATACAATCTAAGCAGGTGTAGACATAACAAACAGCATAAAGGAATACAATAAGAAATAAAATGTATTTTTTTGAAAATTCTATTCAAATTTGGAACAACTGTGTTGCAGACACAGTATAATGGTACGTGGGCCCCGACTGCACCATTTTTTTAATAGTTTTCTCTATAATTAGAGAGCAAGAAACACTTTAGTTTGCCAACGTATCTAGCCATTTTGTAAGACTAATCAGTGGCGCCGAAGTGTACAAATTTGTAAAAGCTCTTTGGTAGGCATTTTTTCCTTACTTGGTCAACGTAATTCCGCAGCCATTGCCTCTGGCAACCTGCGAATTAGTTTATTAAAAAATCAATCACATACATGCTTTCTAGACTACAGCTTTCGGTATGACTCTAATTGCTGTTTGCCGTTATTCCCACGGCAGATAAATGACAATTTTCATGGAAAAATCCAACTTTCCTTTAGTAGGAACGCGCTCAATCGCCACTGCCGACTACCGAAGTCGTATCTTTATTTCTCTCATTTATTATACAGCGACTGTTTATTATGTTATAAATTTTTGGAATAGTAATCCGGGTGTCGTGAAAGCGACTGCTGAAAATCGAGGTGCGTCAGATTTATTTGACGACGATGAGCTTGATTTCGTTTTTAATCAAATTGAGAGGTCAACAGGACGCTTAATTAACCTTTCGATTTGAAATTTTAGTCGCAAGACCTGACCATTGAATACAATACTTTACATTTTTTGCGTAGATCTAGAGAAAAGATGTATACAGTAACCATATATTCTCTTGGCTAATATAATACATTTTTCCTTATGTCACTTTCCACTTGAACGCTTTGTTTTCACCATACAGGGCGTCAAAATTAACTTTTTGAAATGCATGTTTATTTTAATATAGCAGGTGGCATTTTGGCATATCTTGTTGCAATCTGGTGCGTATCACTCTCTTATTAAAAACAGTTTCTTTATGATTTTTAACAAAAGTTTATAAAGTATTAATGAAAACAAATATGGTGTTTCAGTCTTTGACTACTACTATTGACTTGTTAAAATTTTAATTTGAAAATTCCTTTAAACATACAACACAAAACTAATTCTTGAAAAATAATACATTACGGAAAAATCTTTAAAAAATAAATTTTAAAATGAAAACAAAAACAAAATAATCAGTAGTTGGTGAATGAAACAATAGAAGAAGTAAATAATATTACTGTATTAATTAGTTAACAGTTGGCAGTTAACAACTTCAGTCAACATTCTTACATTCCAGTAAATTCCTTCACCTAAATTTTATTTATGAAACACTGGAATAACAGCACTAAACCCCTTTTCTAGTATAATTTTGTTAACAGAACCAACAAAGGCAAGCTGGGAAGTGACCGAGCGAGTCTTTGTATCAAAGGAATTTTTGACGGTGTTTTAATTAGATCATCTCTTTGTTCTTATTATTCAAATTCTTAAGACAAATGGAACATCTACCATTACCATAATCAAAAGATTTCCTTCCCAAAACTAATAAAAGCCATTTACAAGCCAAACTTGGTCCCAATTTAAGCAATAAAATATTCTTACATTTTCAAATCAAAATCTGTTTGAATCTTGAATATTTTGGTAACACAATTCAAAATCACTTAATGAATATATTACAATTTCTATTGTTATTTAAGTAATTACAAGTACATATATTTGTTTCATCTCTGCTCCTTCCGCTCTTGTTCGATCGACATTAAAAAAATCGTCTCTTTATTACCCAATAAATTACATAAATCTGCCAGGCAAGACGTAATTACTTTTTACCGTATTTTGCTTCCGAACCATCCGCGTCGAATTCTAAATCATAACTCTTTTTCTGCCGTCCCATTCATTTTCGTTTCTTTCCGATATATAGCTGACAGAGAAAGTATTCCTGCCATTTGCGCCAAAACGTATACAATCTAATATGTCCTTTTAAAATATGGCATTTGCCGATTTTTACTCTCGCGACCAACATTCCATTTGTGGACAGGCTGCAACTTTCTCGTACATCTTCATACAATTACGATATTTCCCTGCTTTTCTTTTTAATCGTTTATCATTGATATATTTGTCTTTATTGTTGTTGTTGTTGTTTATATTTTTGAGAAAAAATATATTTTTTCTGTTGTACTCTTCTTACAAACTTTACAGGGTGTTTCAAAAAAAGAAAGTAACCATTTTTGTGATATCAACATTGTTCCCATTCTGCTTCGTTTTGTAGCTACAGTTACAGTTTTTCAAACTAGTACATATTTTATTACAAAAAATATTAGGACAATAATTAAAAAAAAACTGCTCGCCACTGACTTTTTTCGTCAATAGCAAAATTACGATGGCTGTTTACTATCTATTAAAAGCTACCTCTTGAACGTTTGTTGATTTAGATTAGGTATTTTTATTTTTTAAAGATTTTAAAGGTATTTAATTTAAACTAAAATTATAGTAGGTGGTGAAAATGGCTACCTGCAGCTTCACTACAAGCCCTCAGTCGTCGGTGTAATACGAGCACAAATACGAGAATTTTGTCAAGATCTGCTGCAGCAATCAATCGATATGCATGGCAGTGATTAATTTGTGCAAACCCTTTTTGTAGTGAAATATGTCTAGTCTAAATAACTTGTACCCTCCAAATTTTATTCAAGACGTTTAGGATAAATTTGGAGGAAACCAAAATATATGAATTCTTTAGCTACGAAACGAAGTAGAATCGGACCCATGTTCATATAAAAAAAGTGTTATTTTTACTTGAGATATTTCCCCTTCAGTGAGAGCACATGCTTTTTGAAACACTCTGTATAAATATAAGCAAACCAAAAAATCACATTCAAAGTCGATTTCTCATGTTGTGGTTGAGAAAATTCAAATGCAATGTATCGCAATTATATTTAAAAAATGCTTAAATATTCAACAACTCAGGGGTTACGAATAGTAAAAGTTCCGAAAACACATTGTAGGTCGCGTATTCGTGTGCAGTTGAATTTATTAATAATTAAACATAAATTTATTATTTTGAAAGTCTTGCCCGGAAATTTAAAATCAACTTAACGGAAAATATTTCGTCAATATCCAGCAAAAAGTCAAAAATGGCCCACCATATACAGCTGTATATAAATTTCAAATGGGGTTATAATAATCATATCGCAACAAATTTAGGACAATTTCAAATTTAACTTTCTTTTGAAGTTCTGACTTGATTTGCAAAATATATGCTTATCGATTGATATTGTAGCTTAAATCTTCAGAAACTATTAAGGAAAGTCCAGTTTTATACTTAATGATCACCACATTCTGTGTCAACACTATTAGGTGTCTTAAGGCTCAGCATTTTTTTTTATTCAAGTCAATCGTAACAAATTTAGTATATTCCAAAAAAAATTAAACAAAATCAAAACCATTAAATGATTAAAAAGTCAATATCGGGTGTTTCCTCCATTTGTCTTTATAAATTATAAACGATATCGACGCTTCATACTTTGAAGAAAATATTCCCTGATAATAATAATAATAATCATAATAATAATAACAATAATAATAATAAAGGTCTTTATCTCCAATAATCAAGTCAATAATAAAGAAAAATATTAATCAAAAAAATTAATTTAGAAAAAGGCAAGGTTCAGTTCAGTGACGTATCACTAACCTGTTCTTCTACCTAACCTGAAAACTTAAGGCCTAAGAAATGCACCGGGCAGATGTGACAATTATGAAAAAGTATCATACACAATATTATCTCTAATCTTACATTGAGGAACAATAACCATTAGACAATTTCGTTTATTCGAACTTACAAATATATAGAAGATATAGAAAAAGTGGTTTATTAGTTTTTGATGCAGTTATCATATCTAATTAACTTAAACAAATATTATACAAGTCGTGATTAAGAGTTACCGGCGTCTGTGCCGATTCCCTGGATAAAATGATAAAGAAATTTGTGTGTCATCGGCATAACAATGACTTGAACACGAAAGACATGACTTAGAAAATTTTGAAATATATATAGAGAAAAGGATCGGGTCGCCTTTATTGAGATATAAGAAAGAAGATATTTTGGACTCGCATGTCACTGCTTGAACCCTATTGCTAGAATTTAGATTTACAGAAGACCCCATGTAATGTAACACTGCGGTTAGTAAAGAATGATCGAACGTATCAAAATCTTTTGAATAATCCAAGAGAGTCAGGACAGTAAGTTTACCTTCATCTAGGACTTTGAAAATATCATCAGTAATTTTCAAAAGGTCAGTTGTTCAACTGTGTCCATCTTTAAAACCTTGGTGTTGTTATACAAATACTTCTGAACCTATGAGTTTTCAATGATTTTGGAAAATGTTGGGAGAATACTGTTAGGCCTGATATTGTTAAAATTCGTTGGATTTCGTATTTTAGGCAGAGGAATGATTAAGGCTTTTTTGCATTGATCGGGAAATATAAATTTTTGTCAACCAAAAATGTTTTGTGTGTGATGTGTGGAAATGTACGGGGAACACAAAGTTTATTTAACGGGATATCGATTCCATCCACCGATACAGCTTTAATTTTAATATTATTTATCATGTTTAATAATTAATTCATTATTCGGCAAGATATTAGGCATGTTTGTTAAGTATGAAATGTTCTATTATGTTTAGGTCTAGATGGAGCGGAGGCAAGTCAAGGTTTCAATATTCATCTCATTTAAATAGTTTTGTACTATTCTTGTAATCTGGCAAACAACTGAGGTAAAGAGATTAATAAAAAAACAAGACGCCGAGAAAAAATGTGGCAAATATTGAGTATAAAACTGGTTTTTCTTAAAACACTTTATATGTGGATAAAACTTAAGTTTAAAAAAAAACGATTTTATTGACGACTTTTGTGAAGATCTAAGCATCAATTTAAAAATTAATATATCCAATTAGTGTCAGCAGTTCGCGAAAAAGTTAATTTTGAACTTGACCCAAATTTTAGTGGTTTAATTTAATTTATAAATTGTTCAGAAACGAACTGAATTTAATAGAAATAGTACAACTTCAAATGTTGACTGGTTTGTACTGGTTAGTTTGGATCGTCAATCATTAGTCTTCTGTCCATGGACCGATAATAGTAAATCAAGTTGTTGCTGTTTATTCATTCTGAATACCTAGCGCGCCACACTAATTAAAACTAAACGACCAGTAGCAATATTTATTTCACGATTTATTTAAAACAAATTTTGACTAGAAATCCTATTTGTTTATGATCCAACTAGTTTTGGTTAATTTTTGGTAGAACAATGATGGAAATAACCAGACATTGGGATAGTTTATAAAATAGACAAATTAACACCTAACCGTAATTTATTACTATTAATCAATCAATTGCAAAACTTCCTATTGACCCAATCAAAATCCCTTTGTCTTCCGGGATATAAATTTTAAGGGTCAACTGAAACAAAAAAACTTGTTATTTGGAAAATCATACACCATAAATTTGATTGCTGTTGCGGTATCGAAATAATAAACTTTGTGTATTTATAACCAAGGCTGTTTGTTTTTGCAATACTGCTACTATTGCATGCCATAATTTTGCAAATATTTCTTTAATTTCTTCAGTTAAAAAAAAGTGTTTAAATTAATACTTAATTTTTTTTAGAGGATTGAAATATTGTAATACTAAAAATTCGAATTTAAGTTTATCGCTTTTGAAAGAAAATAAAAACCTCGGTCGGCAACTAAAAAAAGCAAGGATTGAAACAGTTAATGCGTATTCGATTTTATATGCAAATTTAACCGGCATTTAACATTAATAAGTCAATAACCTTTACTGCTGTAATCGAACAGTTAATATTAAAATCACAGCCCGTTTTCGCCAAACTAAAATGATAATGGTGACGATCAGATGTATCTTGGGAGAGTCAAGTTGCAATAATAACTGAGTAACAAAGGCGGTATGAAAGTGTGAAATTATTATTACAAGAAAAATAATACAGTATTGAATAATATTTATCAACCTGCGGATGCGTCAACCTATTTATACAGAGTGTTATTTAACGCGTGTTGCTAATTCTCTGCTGCTCCTTATTAAGAGCTCAAAGATCCTTTTAGCAATTATTAAAATTTGCGGTGGTTGTTATGTGTACATACATCACCACGGTTTACAAGAAAAATGTCCGCCACAGCCTTTCCAAAAAAAAACTTGTTATATATCTAACAGTTTATGTACATTTTTTGCTATCTCCTGCATCCACAATGTCGATGTTAATTGCTAATTATCATCTAATACAATAGACTCAAAATTTCAACAAAATCGGTAATCCTATTATTTAGTAACGCCCTGTATCGGATGGGACAAATATTTGTCCATTTCCCCTTGATTATGCCCGCAGCATTCGACAAATGCCGAGCGTTATGTTTTTTCACCAGTGAAAGCATTCGCATAACTCTCATTATTTTCGTTAAACAAATAAATAGGTAACCTTTGTATTGTCGAACACGTAACCATGCAGAAATCTGAACAATCTCCGATAAAGCAGACAAACATTACTTCCTCAGAAAAAAAACAACAGATAATTTGGTTCTACCCTGATAGTTTTCGGACCAAAAAACTTTCCATCGGAATGCATGATTTATTGAGTCCCAAAATAAAGTTCCTGGAAATTGTAATTTGATGACGAATGTTTAATTTTTTTCCTTACAACGATTTCGTTTTATCCAATTTGAATTGTGTATTTTTCTAGATACTAGGTCTCAGATTCCAAATTCCAATTGTTCTAAATGCTTAAACGCCAACCAATTAATTTTTCTTCATCATTAACTTAACTTGAAGCACTTTCTATGACAAAAATGCCTCCCCGCTCAGTTGAATAATTCTTCATTCGATATTCGCTAATTCCAAAACGCGTTTCTACTGCCGATTGGGATTTCTATAATTTCTAATTCCAAGTTCCGATAATTTTCTCCGACCCATTTAAAAGTGACAGGGATAGATGCTTCAGCATTAAAACGCAAAGAATCTAGCAATAAAATTGTGGTTCAATGATATAGTAGCTTATTATATAGGTTTGTCCAAGAATTAACAATTAAAGCTGATTTGAATTTCAGTCTTTTTCGCGCCCTAAAAGAAGAAGGAAAACTCCTTATGTACTGTACTCTATATTTACACTATTTACAGAGGTCAGAAACTTGACCCCCAATTGGTCGTAAAAAGTCAATAGTACAACAGATGAGAAGGTAGTTTTGAGAAATTTTAAGTTATAGAAGTTAAAAAAAACCTTTTCTTGGTATCTGTTTGTTTCAAGATATGATATAAGAAAAATAACAGTTTCCTACATTTAACAATAATAAATAATATTTTATTATGAATATATTTAGGCATTTCATCATAAAAATATTTTATTTTATTATCTGAGACAATGGACAAAGTACTATAGCAATACAAATTTAGAACATAATGATAAAAAAATATCGTAATCGACCTCATTTACTACCAGATAAACTATTTTGAGTTTTACAATTATATTATATTACAAAGGCTAAAGCAGAAAGGCTTGTAGATGTCACTAAGTGCTGGAGGTTTTGTTGTAAATAGTGCTTTCAAATCTTGATGCTTGGTCTGATACAAAAGTTTTGAAGAAATGGCTGGTCGGTTCTGGTGACGTTTGAATTCCCTACGTATGGCTGATTGTATGGAATCACGTTCTATTTCGCTGTGTCCGACTACTTAAAACGATATTTTCAATTTCTTTTCCTGCTGAAATGAACTTAAGTAGGTTTTGACGATTACACCCTTGGTAGTTACTAGCAAAGACTGTAAATATTTATTAAAGCAACAGCAGTCTCCTAAATACACCTCTTTCCTTGGAACTCAGACCACATGAACACCACATTGTACACCGTGAAGTTATAAGTTGCTAATATTCGTTTATAAAAGAGCGCATTGTTGGTTGAATCGCACGGAACCAGTAATACCAGCTGAAGGTCAAAATTGACACAAACCAATTTGCCATTAGACTCTGATACCTTGGCTTGAACATTGCTTTTTTCCCGCTCAGGCTTCTTTTGACTTTCTAAATTTATTTTTTCAATAGTGGAGGCAATATGATAAAACATATATAAACAGCAATGGTCCTTTTTTAGATTATGAATTCCCAAGTTATAATTTTCGTTAAAAAGCTCCAGAAACCTTTCTTTCACCTACCTCTTCACACTGTTTATAATGTATTTGTAACGTTTATTGACGAGCAAAGATAATGGTGTTAGTTCCTGATCTACAATAGTGAGATGGAAGAGAGTGAAAGCTTCCCTCAGCTTTTCATATTTTCAATGGGACCTGGAGTCCTAAGTCCAAAGTATTTAAAAACATCGTTTTGCAAACTTTGACCTTCTGAGTGGCACAGTTCCTTTGGAGTTCTTAGCTCTGGTTTCAAAGCGAGTTACTTTACTTGTGTTACGCTATTAAACAAGCAATTTGCTACGATACGAGTAATACAACAACTAAATAACTTGAGTGTCTTGTTTTGCATTTTTACTTAAGCAGCATTCCAGAGATGTGTATTTTGACACTTCTTATAGGATTGAGGTGGCGATATAATTTTATAATCAAAGAGAATCAAACACAACCAAAATTTCAAACACCCACATCACATAATTTCTATGACACCCTGTATAACTATTTGTATGGCGAAAAGTTCGGCTTCACTTGCTATGAACTTTTTCAAATATTTCTTTTGGGTGTAAAGAATGAACTAGAAAAATCTTCTAGCTAGCTGCTGAACGAAGGTAGCTAATAAATGCGAAGCTCATGGTATATGTCACTTACGTACTTAGTTCACCGTTCTGACCGTTTGACGTATTATTACGTAAATATTATTTATTTGCGAGCATATGTGCTGAATAAATTGAATCAATAGGAAACAAAGATGATTTATAACACTTCTCTTTTGAACGATTCATATTGTTATGATCCTGCGGTACACTTATTCATAAACGACGGTTTCGTGTGTTGGTCCATTTTCTTTAAAGCCAATACTCTTTAAACATTGCACATTATCCAAGAATGGCATTATTAATTGCTTCTCGAACCGCCAGCATACGGCCGTATTTGTTATCATCTTCCGCACTTGTTAAAAGTTATTTATCGCTGCACATTAATTATAATAACGCACACTATAATGGAACGTTTTGCACAATTGGAAATCGCAATCGCCATAAAGTTTAGCTAGACGATATCACCTCGCCCTTTTGCCATAGAAAGTATGCGTTAGTACGATTCGTTTTAAAAGTTTTCAAAAAGATATAGAGTTAATGCGGATCTTAATATGGCGCATTCGACAAATTGTCGATAATTACGCAGAAAGCAAAAGAAACTTGACCGCATCGATTTGCTTTCATTAATTATTAATTACACGTCGCTTATTAAGGCTGCTATTTAATCGAGGATTTGCCGTAAAATGTACCATTCCATGATTTAATTGCTTCTAATTGATTTTAATTGTCATTTTGTTTATAGTTGATACGTGATCTATCTAAATAAATTAGTCATGCAGAATAAAAGATGCATCGCTCTGAAAATGGGACTCTTGATGTGGAAATCGTAATATTATTTGGTCGTTCGAGTTTTGTATTTTATGTTTATTGCTTGGTAAAGTTTTTTTGGATAGTTTAAATGATCTGGTCATAATACATTTGATGAATTGAATTTTTGAAACAATTTAAGACAATACCATCATTTTCGCAATTAAAAATATTAACGCGTTACTGAAAATGTTGGAAATTATCTTTTAGATTCTGAAATGACCTCCAGTAAGCGTAATTACCATCTTGAAACCGTTTTCTGCAGAATTTTCTCATATTTTAACACTTAGAGTGAACACTGTTTTTATCTCTAGAAGGAAAATGTTGGGGGTGCTCCAATATTTCCTGAAATAAACATCGATAACTCCAAAATGGCCATAAAGATTTTAATATACCTAATAATCCGATCCGAATATTATGGAAACTAAACATTGATAATGATAAAATGCAACAAAATTGATTGAAAGGAAAATGAAAGTCAAAATCAATCTATTATAAATGTTCAAAGTGCTTCCTATAATTATTTATGCGTCGTGTATTTAATACGGCTGTACTAATCTTAGCTCTTTAAAGATTGGCTACATCATTTTAAATACTATCAACCATATTTTCAGGGGTACTAGTTCGAGTTTGATAAATATATCTTTTATTCTACCCCAGGGGTAAAACTCCGTTACGGTAAGGTCTGGAGACCTGGCAGGCCACAAAAACAAATTGCCCCTTCCTATCTGGTCTGGTCTTAAAAATTGCTAACTTCATGAAAAAAGTGTGCTGCAGCCACATATCTCTTCTTGTTTCTAAAGGAACGTTTTCTAATAAATTCGCCAAGTGGTTTCTAATAAAGCTCAAATAAATTTGGCCATTCACTTTACCATTAAAGAAAAATGGTCCTATAACCCGATAACCCAAAATATCACGTCAGACGTTCACACTCCTCCGATTTTGATAATTTACTTTACGCATCCAATGAGAATTCACTGGCGACCAATAATACATATTTTGTAAATTTACTCCTCCATTTCTCGAAAATGTAGATTCCTTGGTCCAAAATATTCAATATAATTTAACCAGTTAAAGTAGTCTAATCTCCTATCAAAATCAGTTTCTAAAAGAGTCTGATGTAATTCAATATCATTAGGTTGTAGATAGTGGTCTGTTAGAATTAGGTGTACCGATGTTTCATTAACATCCAATTCAAACTTATTCTTCTTAAGCTTAAATGGGATTAATGTTGACATAGGCAAGAATATTAATTACGTTTTCTTCGTTCCTAACTCCTTTTAGCCACTGCATTCGTATCAACTTGTCGCGCACACACCTACTTAAACCTATCGTAAATGTCTTCTATTGGGATAATTCGCTGCGTATAGTCGGTTAGGCACACATGCGTTTTGATGAAACTGAGAAAACACAACCAACGTACGTTTCGGCAGACATTTTGTAATGCGATAAACACAATCGCAGTAAAAAATCTCAGATAGATAAGTTTAAACTTTGACTATTTAAAACGGTAAAATGAAGCATGATGCGTATAGAGATCGATTCGACAAATTTCACGGCCTACTAAAAAATCAGTACCAGTACTATGGTATACTATGTAAACTAAGATAAATAACGAACTTTAATTTCAATAAGAACAAAAATTCAACTTCTTTTGAGTTTTATTTTTTTTATTCATATTATAAGTTAGGATATAGATATTGAGCAGCGGAAGTTTTGACTATCCAATGACGTGAAAAAATTCATATGGTTGCTTTTTTTTTCAGAAAATAAATATTTTTTCCATTCTGCAAGAAAACGCCATCTGGTGGCAGGGTACTCAATGGCAATTATCTCGCTCATGGCACGATAGGAAAAGCCTTTTTTAAGGAGTCCAAGTTTATTAAAATCAATTTAGCTATTGTGGAGTTATCGACATTTATTTTCGGAATTGTTGGGGAACTCCCACCACTTTTCTTTCAGGGATAGAGTCAAAAATATCTAACAAAAAAATTTTTCTCGGCTTTAAAACAATGATCAGTTTTAAAATTCGAGACGTCTATAACATTATATTATTAATACTATTTTTTTGAAAGTTTTAGTACCTCATTACCCTAACAGGGACACCCAGTATTTAAGTAATTTGGTTTCATCGCGCAAGTAATATATATTTTTTTATATACATATAAAGAAATTTATACGCATATTAAAAGTTAGTCCTCTGGTGGTATGGTTTACGTGGAATATGACATACCGTGCCACAAATTTTCTGTCATTGAGAAAGTGATTTTGTGGTTTTTAATTGCACTCTTAATTGGCTGCCACATTTTCACGGAAATTTAAAATAATTGTTCTCGTTTATTGCAATTACCCACGTTTTGAAACACTTGCCTTGGATTATTGGTATTGTTGGCAACTGTGACTTGAAGTTCCTTTGAAAGCTAAACAAATTATGCTACAATCGAATATGTTTGGGAAGTTGCGTTCATCTTGCCGATATGCCCAAAGAAAATTATTCGTGTCAGATAAAAATTTTCAAGAAACACGTGAATGTTAAAAGCTAGAAAGCGAATCTGCATGAATCAGCTACACAATAGCATTGCAACATCTGCTCTAATGTTGCAAAACAACAGAACCCTTGTAGGTAATTAGTGTTAATTTTAAATAATTGGATAATGGAACAACAGGAAACGTCAACGGTGGTAATCAGGTGGTTAGTTGTACAGGATGGACAGTCCAAAATTAAAAAGATGTTTATTTACAATCTGACGGTGTCATCAGCATGTATCTGATTATAAAATTTTTATTTTATATATAGTGCTGGAATTTTTATGTTTTTTTCAACGGTTCGATGACAATGTGGAACTTTATTAAAAATTTGAGATATATACAGAGTATATATAAATTAAATATTTTATGTCAATATATCTAAATACCTTAGTGTTATATTTAATGTATACTGTCATTATAAATAAGTAGAAATATGAAATAATTTATATGAATATGACTTTGAGGTTTATAATGTGTTTTCAACACAATGAAATTATTATTATTAAAAAGTTTATTTGATTTTTAATTTAGATTATATTATTAAATTGTGTTTTTTTTTTGCCAATTTCTGATAATTATTATCTTATTTATGATTTTAGTTTCTTTAAAATTAAATTCATGGTTTATTAAATTTTCGTGTTTATCTAAAGCGTAAGGTATTGAATTCGCAATCGTTGATTTATTTTTAATTGAAGTTTTAATTTATAATAGAGGAAAAATAGATTTTATTCTTTTTATAATTTGTGGTACACTGCGATATCATTTTTAAAAAGGATATTTTTATTTTTTCAGATAAATAATTTATATATGGAATTGCAACATATTTTTGGATATTGTGTTTAATTGTATGATTTTTTGATATTTTTATTCTAATTATGAAACATTTATTTTCGTCGTTTGACACTTGATGTTATTTTTAGGGAAGTGATTTTTAATTAATTTAATTTAATTTTAATTTTTTTTAATTTAATTTTAATTTTAAATTTTGATACAAATTCTGGTCTATATAAGGTTATGTGGTGATAGCACGATCTGTTAAACCAATAATTACAGAATTTATGTATTTCTGTGGTGATTCATTATATTTATTATTTTGTTTGGCCCATATAAGAAAGTAGAAGACTTGTTTCCGACATGTTGTTGAATTCAATGACTTATTTAAATGTCGAAATGTACTAATTGAATATTAATATTTTTCTCTTTATTAAAGGGTGAGAAAAATTTATTGAAATTAGGCGCAAATTTTAAATTGATATTTCGAAATAACTTACAAACAGGATTGCGTAGATTTTCATTGTAATTGAAAATTTCAACTGATAGTCCATTCAAAAAACGCACACACAATTTCACTCAAATCGCCACAATCTGCGCTGCTTTAACTGAGTGCCGGCGGCATGGCGACTGCTTCAGAGAAGAATCGTACGGTGTCCACCATATCTTCCGATAAGAAAGTGGAAGCATCGCGCTTTTTGTGGTAGGACGATTTACGCGTCGAGGAAGGTTCAATGTCAGGGTAAATCCTTGCTGAATCATTTGCAAGTGAGAAAGTTTTTTGGTGTTTGAAGCGGGTCTAAGTTCATACCGCCAAAATGTGAGTCAATTAAAAGATATTAAAGAATATATATTTAATTATAATATTTTTTTATTTCTTTTTGAAATACGCCTTTTGTAGTTACAACTTTTTTTGTTTTTTATATTTTAAAAAAGTTTCAAAAGTTTTATTCAAATAGTCAACAGTGTTAACCTTAGAATGAATTTTTATAGTGATGAGATGAAAAATTGTTTTTGTCTCCACGAAACTCTTATTTCCATTTTATGTAATTTTTTATAGTTGACCCAATTAATTCAGGAGCGTAGTTTGATATGTAATTTTATTTAGGTGCTTATAATACCACGAAATATCTACAATAGTAATAATGTCGTATAATTTATTTTCGAAAATGTAGAATATAATTAAAATAAAGGAAATAAAATACAATACAGAAACAAACGGAATTAAAGATAATTTAAAATATAGGGGCAAAAAACTATACATAAATACAGGATTTTTGTTAAAATTTACTAATAAATACTGTATACTGTATATTATGGAACAACATTTTTTAATAGTGCTTCAGAAAGGCATTCAAATCATTCTTTCGGTATCTATGTAAAATATTAACAAACAGCTAAATTTAAGCATGAATACAAATTAATAAATTGTTGCTGTTAAAAATGATAAAACGGAATTCTTCTAACTGAATCTTTATTGCTTAAAACATGCGCACATGTGCACCACCACCACAGTTCCGTAGTTCTGTTGTTCCTCTTAGTTTCTGGTCAAAACAATAACACAGACCACAACCAAAAGGCACAGAATACAAAATAGACACTTCTCACTTAACTCTAAGATATAATATCATGATTTAATAGTTGCGACATTAAAAGGGAAATGATGGACTAATAAATAAAACAATATTTCAAAATAAACGGCGGTCTTAAGGTTAGGCTGTTAAATCTTTATATTCGAAAAACTTTTTTAAAACTTGGCACCGCGACCGAACGACAAAAGCTTTGAAAAATTAATTTAGGTGGCCATTCTAAATGAAGTCCGAAAAATTAGAAAACCCAAACGACGCATAATGTTAATGGCAATTACGTACCATCTAAATGAGGCAGAGCGTGGCTTGAGTTTATGCTCATACCTATATGTCGTCATAAAAAGGGTAAGTAGTTTCCTACGTATCTTGACTAGTTAAATTAAAAAATAGTTGAAAATTCTAACAGTCATTAAGATAATTATTTTTGCTTTACTTGAATTTGTTATCTTTTAGGGGAATGAAATGTAATTCAAAACCGATAATCATTTCATTCAGTCAGTTCTTGTTTCTTGTGACGGCCTTTTAGTTTAGTGTATTAATTAATTATTTTAAACAGCTCAATTTTTATCTGAAAAAAAATACCAAAAAGACGTTTTTAAGAAAAATTTTAACATTTAGCAAAAATATTTTTCTCTTAACCTAGTTACCCACTAAATAGAAGCCAAAAAATAGGAAAATATTAAACAATATATCATTAACAAAATTAAAACGCGACTCAAAACAGAGCTGAGACCAAACTGCAAACATACACATGCGTATTATTAGTTGCATACTTCAAGTGAAACGTTTTCATTGTATTATAAATAGAATAAAAAGCAGATTAGACTAAATAAAAAATTTCACACTAACATTAACTTTTAATTGTGGAGACAAATCTCAAACACTAACTTTTCAGTACGAAAACCATTTGTACAGCAAATGAAAGTGATACTATTTACAAATTTTCTCGATTCCTCCTGAGTCAGTTGTTAAATCGAACTTGACGATTTCAAAAATCATCTTTGGGGTTCTTCAGAGCGTAATTGAAACTACTTCTTTTTCTTCTTCTTTGAAAATGAAAAAAAATGTAATAAGTAAGTACTAACCTTCCTAAAAATAAACCAATATAAACTAAACGAAAAGACCGCAATAAAACAGTAAACATTATGACCATAGAAAACAATTTTTCTATACTCTGCCCAATTTTACCAAATTAGGCACGGATCAAGTGTGTCACTGTAAAACCTCAGCTTCGTTACCCAAGGGCGCGACACTTCCGGTATTTTAGCCGTGAGTTTGGGAGCGATCCTATATTTTAGGTTCTAAGATTTTAGCAACGGAATTTTGACGTTTGTCAGGTCTGATGGTCGTCTTAGAAAAATTAAGCAACGCGCTGATAAACTTTAGTTGGTCATTTATTAAGCACTTGCTCTTCTCGTGCCAAATCAAATTCATGATTAAAATGACGTTAACCAAATTTGTATATTCAAATAGTAGTAGAGTACCTTTACTTTTTATTTTTGGTATAGCAAACACCAAATTCAGTAGGAAAACCTTTATTACAATAAATAAAAAAAGTGGTAATAAATAGTAACATTCTCAAAATCAGGCGTGCACGTCAAAGACTTAAACAAATATAATTCATGTAAAAAAATGTCGCAAAAAAATTCTACGCGGTTCGTGAAAAAGTACAAATCACTGAAAACTGAGCCCATATTTTTGCGTGACTTGCGGCGTATGCGTCGACGCCACAGCCATTAGCAACGGTACGTCGTTAACTTCCAAATGAAGCGCCGAAGTTAGCAACTCCATGTTGCAAAACTCGCTAACTAGCAAGAATTGCGCCAAAGCTTTGGAAAGCACGCAAAGCTCCTGCAGCTTTTCTTCTATGTGCATAATACACTAGAAAATGATTAGATGGTAATGTCGTACCGTCATAAAACCTCATACATACTTACATATTGTGGAGGAATGTGTAGTTTCCACATATGGAGGAGAGATTCCAGCATGTTTGCCACAAACTGGGACATTCCAACTCTGACTCCCGTCGATCCCTTATCAATTACATATGTGTGACTAGATGTAACTTGAACTTCCCTGCAAATCATCAACCATGCTCGATAAAAATGGAATCCAAAGGGCAATCGCAACTAATAAAAGTACTCACCAGGTGTCGGTATTGGCAACGATCGCCAGCGACTCTTCCACCGGTTGATCCAAGAGGGAATGCTGCGTGTTCAGGGCCAAGTTACTTTTCAACCTAGAACCCCAGTATTTCTCCGGTTTTGTGATACCTTGCAGCACCATGTCCGGCATAAAACTATCCACCAACTCGTTGATTACGGTGGATGTATATGGTACAGAGTAAGGCGGTTTTTCACTGCAAGCAGTTCTGTAAAAAAATAGTTTCCAGGCGATCATGTTCTTTATCTCATCTTTTTTGTTTTTAAACATGTTAAGAAGAACAAAAAAATAAAAGGCAGAGTTAGTAGTCAACTTTTTGCCAAATTAGGTAGAAGACAATACTATCAATTTTCTTTTATTAATGGAACATATAAGTTTAATATGATGACACGCTGAAATATCATACTTTACATTTTAGTCCACTCATTGGCGACAAATCGCTGTATACTCGGTGTAAAATGTAGAATATCATGATGAATGAAAAAATTTAAAATAATAGACCAGGTACAAGTAGACTTAACTAACAAAAGTGTACAATTAAAGACAAAAGTTAGTGAAAAACTTCATAGAACTGAGAGATGAACACTTTTAAAAGTACTGAGAATGCCAATAACTGGATCGATATCTCTTGTATTAAACAATCTGACCATTCTCGTCAAGCACAAGAAAAATGCCGAGTTCTTTTACAGTAAAGATAGTGTCAGAGCGAATTCTACATATCTAATTTAGTTACATTGATCATCATCACCACATATAGAAGATCTTTCATGCGCCTTCTACTAAATGTATAATATACAGGGTGTGTCACTCAGAAAACGTGGCATTCACAAATTTCGAAACACATACAGTAAAAAACGACACTTGGTATAATTCTAGATTCGAAAATAAAGAAAATTCATTAAATCTAATCTAAAGTGTTGTATATTTGCAAATATTACTATTTAGCCTAATCTATTTTAGTGACTTTTCTTAATATGCTGATTTTTAAATAACAAGTCTTGAGATTGTTCGCAAATAACAAAAAACGAGATGACTTAATAGTACTTAATAATACCAACGTCATTTAAAAAAATATTTAAAAGTATAGAACCAGAGTGCCATCCCCGGAAAAAACAGGAGAAACTTTTTATTTTATTTTATCTAAGCCAATTAACTATATCCCACTTAAAACCCATAGCAAGAAGTTTAGCTAATAACAAGTCATGATTCACCCTGTCAAAAACCTTCAAGAGGACTGGTGTCGTCACAGGGTCCAAACAGGATGTGTCAGAAAATTGTGAGTATTTTATTTTATATTATGTAACTCGAAACAACCTTGGGTAGTTAATTTTGCTTATGTTGATATTTTTTTAAAGAAAAAAGTTACAATCATGCAAAGGAATTGTATTTAGGTTTATTTTTTAATGGTGAAGGTGGCTCAAATGTTCAGTTTTGTAGTGTGGCATAAGATGTTATACACACCACAAATGATCTGGAATGTTATGCTAGATCACCATCCAAATGCAACAAAATGCTATTTAACAAATTTAAGGAATTAGGAATGACAACCTTAATAGAATCACAATGTCTTGCAAACAAATACTAATTATGCCGCCGTCCTTTTTTTAGCTTCAAAGATTAACTTAATTTTATGGTTGTTTAGTTTACGTATATCTATATTTTTTATAAATGTGTTAATGATTGAGACAGACACATTTTACTATTATTTACCTATAGCAGATACAATATTATGCTAAACCAAAAAAAATTCTTCTTGATGGACAGCCTCTCCAATAAAAAATTTAAGTAAGTCTGTAGGAATCACACCAGAAGCATCGCAAATCATCAGCAAACTTACTTTGGCATAGGTATAGAGATGAGCTTCATGTTGCGGGCCATGCCATCAGCATCAGTATTGAAAGGTTTGGAATTTTTCCTCACGCTATCCTTGGTCAGCGCCTGCTTGCTGGTGGAACACAACTCGTTAGCGCCCTCCAACTCAGACGCGTTTGACGGCGTCTGTAGAGCTTCAACTTCTTCTGGATCGCTTTTGTAGCTGGAAAAATCCAGTTTGATGTTGGTCTCCACCGTCGAGAACTGATCAAGAGCTTTCTCCCCCAGAGGTAGACTTTCCAACTCCAAGTTCTTGCTTTTCATGTAATTCTTCACCACTTGAGGGTACTGTTGCAGATTGAACTTGGCCCTCGTGTACTTGAAACGGGGTTTAGTGGATTTTCGTTCTTCTGGCGGCTCACTTTGGCAACGAGTGAACTTTTTTGATTCGGATTCGGAATGTACATCTTCGCCGTTCTGTACGCTGATGGAATAGAGCGATTCATAAGAAGTGCTGGGCATTAGAGTCCTCGAGCAGTAATCGTCTCTAAACGGATCCGGCTGCTCATGGTGCTTTGGAAATTGGTAACTTATTTTAGAAAAACTCAAAGAAGACGGCCTCTTCGACGATGACACCTTTCTGAGACTCGTTTCCACGTTGGATGTTTCATTGGCTTCTTTCTTCAAACCGACGAGTTGCTCATTGTCGCCCAAAACGAATATAACGTCCTTGTCTACATTATGATTTAAATTGATAGGTTCTTCCATTATTTTCTGAAAGTCGTCTCCATCACCAAGGGCGAACATATTTTGCGAACTCTTGCTGCAACTCCAATTCCTACGGCACATCGGCGTTTTCGTTTCCGGGGGCAGATCTGAACCAGTTTCTAATTTTGATAAATTCAGATTCATCTTTGACGATACCCTCTTCAAACCGAAACCACTACCTTCGCATTTAGCTTCACACTCAGTCTTCAACATCAGATTATTGAAGGTCTTTGTCTTGCAAAGGCCTTTTCCGAAAGAATCGTCTTGAGTTTTTATGATAGGACGGATTTCACACTTTTCCATTTTCGTGCTATCCACCAACATATCTTTCAAGTGATCTTCGTACTTCTTATAATATTCAACGGGAATGCTATCACATTTCTTGCAAATCATTTCCGCGCTCTGGTTTTCTTCTTCCACTTCCAACCTTTCCAAATTTCTCCGTTCCACTTCGCCGAAACGGATAAAATAGGTCAAACAATTGAGTATCTTACGGATGGTAACTTTATCGCTACCCGTCACCACGGTTTGAGCGGTCTTCACGGGATTGCCGATCGCCCCGTACAAATCAGTCAGCTGGGCCCACAACGCGTTATACGGCTGGGGCAAACTATTCGAAGCGCCGTTAGGGGTCGCCGGCATAGAGAGACAACTCGATACCCAGCCTAGATGATGAGTTAAAATGGCCGTTAACAAGGTGCTGATAAAACTGGAAGTAAGATAATGGAAATTAGTTCGCAAACAAAGAATACCTTGTGAGACTCTGATAAGCTTTTAATTCAGCCTACTCAAACTTTTCTACTACTACTATTATTAGTTTTTTTTATACTTATCCATGTTACAAAATAAAAGCAAGGACATAAAAATTGGAGAGCTACATACAAAAATTTACTAAAGTAAATTGTTATTACTTAATTAAAATTAAAAAATATAAATTGTAAAATTGTTAATTAAAATGCCAATATATGCAATGGTATAAGGTAATTCAAATTTCAAATTCTCTGACTTTAGTGAAAAATTCGGGAACATTTTAAAAATTAAAAATATTCAGAAGGTTCAAAAAGAATCGACTACATAACTAAACAACAAAGTGTTACTTTAGACTTGACAAAAAAATGATTCAATAACTCAAAAAGTGCCAAGGTTCTTAGCAACTTGAAAAATTTGAATTTTCTCAATAGACAAACCTAAGTAAAATGGTATTGCAAAAAACAGTAACACAATTTAAGTCCTTTAAGACATTTAAGTTATGTTTCAGTAAAAAACGTATTTATGAAATTATTAGATCACTTTCAATAAGAAAATGGAAAAATCTCCGACGACAGGTAACCCAGAATTGTGGTTTTTCCACGTTTGTCAACTATGAGTTAATAATGGTTACTGCTACGAGACATCATCAAAGCGGACTGTTCTTAAAATACTTACAAGTTTGTGCTTTTTATGTCCAACGCTTCTAAGATTTCACAAAATTCGCTGACGAATTTCCCGTAATCATCACTTACTCCGCCACAACTATCCCTTACCCCCCCAAAGTCAGCACTTAGAAGTTTTCCCAGGCGAAAATTGAAAATCTCAGGTTTGCCGAGCCACTGCAGTCCATTAAAGGAATTAGTCAACCTTAGGTTGCCGTTATCATCACCATTCCCGACCAAATCGTATGATTTAGTCCTACTGATCACCGACTCTTTGGAAGACGCACTAATACTGATTCCACTATCACAGTTAAGGGAAAGAGAGTGCCAGAAATTTTTTAAGATCTTTGGCCCGTTCAAAAGGTTAAGTAGCCACGCTGCCGTCGAACCACTTAGATCAACCATTACGGACATAAACGTCGGCGGTTTGTGGTAAGCGGCTTCGACGACACACCTGGCGCGCCACAGCATAGCTTCGAGCAACGCAATGTGCTCCATAAAAAACTGAGTCAGAAACCTGCAAAATAATTATAATTTTAACTAGGTATTGGAGTCAACAACTTAACCGAGCTGGTCATTACTCTGTCATTTCTTTGGGAATTTCTATAACGAAAGCCAACCCCAATTTACTCGATCGGTGGTGGTGGTTCCGCTGCAGCACTTCTTCAGCGGAATTAGGCAACGAGCACGTTGAACTCACTAGAGACCTGCTCGACGTCCTGAGGAATCGCCTCAATAAGTTGCTCGATGAAAACGATAATAACGGATCGTTCGCAGCCTTGTAAGGAAATATCGACTCCCAGGTGGAAAAATCGACAGAGTTCAAACTTGAGTACGAATAGTCAGTACATCCCGAATCAACCGCTAAACTGTTCTTCGACGGAACCCCTCTCGGCATCTCGAGCATCGAGTTCTGATGCCTTTTGCAAACTGCAAAACGGTGATAAACATACATCGAATCAGGTTGGACAGGAAACGTCACGTGTGCCGATATCAACAGTTTGTTTTGTGGACGGTCGCCAAAAAATTCATGTGAGTTCAAAATGTTACGAAAAGCACGTAGGCAACGATTTCTAAATTAGAATTTGATTTGTGGGACAGTTTATAGCCGAATATTATTCAAAATATTACAAACTAACTTTTTATACGAGCGCGCCGAAACGAAAGCAATGTTGCGGCCAAAAGGATATAACATTGACATAAAAAAATAATTAATAAAAATTCATTAAACATTAGTTAAAAAATATATTTTTTAAGCGTTATTTCCATTTACACTACTGGAAACACATAGGTGCTAAGTTTCAAAAGCTCAAGCTCAAGCATTTAGCCAACATTGCGAATTATATCGTTTTTAGTTCTCTGTAGGTGACAAACTCACAATGAAAGCACTATTAAACATGAAATACGTAACTTAATTGAAAAATGAGATGTAAGTTCTGTTTCTAGGAATAAGATATTTTACTTCCAAGTTATAAGTTCTTTTCAACACCATGCAAAATTAAGATACTAAAATTTGATTCAAAGTCATCTATCAGTGGGTATATAGGTACAAGTAGGCAGGGTGTTTATTAATTGAGGGTCGATACTTGGATAACTTTAAGAACAAAATCTAGCATCAATAAATCTTTTAATTTTTGAGCAAGTTTTAAGAAAAAAAATCGTTTTCATCATAATTTTCTTCTCACTTTGTATTTGTATGAAATTTTATATACACCTTTTAATTTTTTTTTTTTCAAAGAAACTTTCACAGGCTACTTTTTATAAAAAATTTTGTTGAGTCGGTTTTGTTCAGTCGAACTAGCTCACGTTTCGGGAATCATCCTGTTGGCTTCTTCTGAGCTTGACTTTCAGGACGATTGGCGAAAAATTAGCAAGTATCACAAATGGTACGCAATGAATTTTCTAAAAATTAACATTATTTTTGAAACTTTTAGTTTTGTGTAAATTTGGTGAATTAAAAAAACATTTCCTTAACTCACAGCTAGTTATAGTTATAAAATAGCATAATGACAGTATATAGTACTGCACATTATTATTACTACGATTTTCCTTTATTCCTACCTAGTACAGTATCAGATGCTGTGCTGCGATCCGATAATTGCTCACTGGAATAAGTACTGCTGGCGCCGGAATCGTCTAATTTAATGGAATGTTCGAAACTGTGACTCAATACGTTGGCAAGGTAGGCGGGTTGACTAGAAACGGAAACTTTCCTTCGTGTAGGCCGGGGACTAGGAAATACCTAGAAGTAATGGTGGTTTGAAAATGAGTTAACTACCCCTTCCTCAGTACCTGTGTGAACATAAGACCTGACGGTTCCTTCAAGCTATGTATCTTGAAATATGTACCACGAAAGCTCATCGCTACCGACCCGAACATCATTTCAGACAGCTGCCGATAATCCGAACTCGACTTAACAATCTGAAAACCTACCGGTAAGGCAACAAGGTTTTACAAAAACGAGACTAACTAACCAGATAACCAAAGCCATTTGTGACTTCGACGAACTTTTCATCTTGGTTCGTTTTTTCGATAGGAATTTTTTGGGTAGCGCGTGAGTCAAATAAAAGTTTTCTACCTCTGAAATCGCACTCCCTAAATAATACCATGCGCACTTGCTCGACATTGAACTCGCAAAGTTTTTCGCTAAAAGAAAAATAATGGACAATACTTCCAGCGCGCCTTCATTAAATTTAGATAAAATTATTATTGTTTCTAAAAATTCACCTCATCCCAAACTCGAAATACGCAATTAGTTTTTTGAACCTATTTTGCAGTTGAGCATCGCGACACACATCAAAACTGGTAGCAAGGAGCAAAGAAATTCAACTGACCTTTGCAAATTGTAAATAAATGGTCGCATGACTGAGATAGGGGATAACGTTGCGTTTGCTGACTGAATAATTTTCAATCAGTAGTGTTTATTGAAGCGATAAGAACAATAAAAACAATACAATGAATTTTACTATAATCTACATAAACTGAAAAAATATATTTCTTACGATAGGTACACCCGTAATAATTGGATTTCTATCGGTCATTTTTGCTTGACTCCGCTAAACATACGATCAACTTAACGAAGTTAAAATATGATATCTACATGATGGGAGATTTTTTTTAATTCATTACTATAAAAAGGTAAATAAAAACAAAGGTTTGTGTAAAAATATTCTATAGCTTTTCCGAAGTGAGGAAAGTAAGTAATCGTATTTTCTGACAATTAATCGTGGATACCGCAACCGTATAATTGGTTGCATACTCCGAGGACAAGGTTTTGACTGCCTATGAGACCCAAATAGGGCATAAGTAGAAAGTAAAGTCGTTTTTTTACATCATTCAACAAAAAATGTTTTCTTTTTAAGTTCACCGTGGGCAATGGCAGCCGAATCCTTGCAATTAAAATCCAGCTACATTGAAAGAAGATATTGACAAAAAAAATAATGAAACGTTTTTCTAAAACACTGTACATGGAAATTGAAAATTGAAATGTAACAATGACCGAACAGTCACGGTAATGTAATTGCTATGATAACCACTGATTACATTAATTTACAATTTCTGGAAGATTATTTACATTATAACTTGGTGAGCTAAGGTGAGACTAACAACTTCAAAAAAGAAAAGTTCTCACAGGCTGTTTTCTCCTTTGTGATGAAAGAAACAAGCAATTTGCACTTTCAAAATAAGTTTTGATCAAGCGGTGATTTGTGTGTTTGTGGATTTTTACTCTATTGACCCCAGTTCTTAGAGTGCAATTACCCAAGTATGCAAGATTAGAGTTTAAATTCAAGAAAACAATAATTTAAAAATTCGTTATTTTACATTTACATAGTTTTCGGTAGCGATCAAGAGTTCAGCTGCAGGAATTTAATACTTATGCCATTTGTCCAATTCTACCTGCTAACCATTGACATTGACCGTTGTCCGTCAATACACACCTGACATTCTTTTCCTCGTGTCTGATAGTGTTAGATGTGGCTTTAACTCGTGGAAATAGTTTATTAAAAAGAGCCATATCACGAAACCCTCACTATGCACATTCATATGTACGCTAACGAGCACGAGATACGCTTCAAACGTTGCCAGAAAGAAAACAATATGTGAAAATCACGTGCGTGCGGATAGTCATATGATACACTAATCTCCTTCTCTTCTCTCTCACTCTTCCATGACAAATACGATTTACAATTTCAAACATTTGGTATTGAGTACGTTGAGAATGCGGGTCACTGGGGCTGATTTCTTAATTTATGCCAACGCAATAGAAGCCACAACAGTAAAAATTCGTAATATTGCACAAACAAATTTAAAACAAGCGCGTACGAATCGATCTAGACCGAAAATTAGTGTTTAACGTATATTGACAATTCAGAACTTTTTTTTTCAATTTGTAAATAACAGTAAATACAAATACAATTAAGAAAATTGACATCAACCATAGATAACATAGGTTAATTTTGGTTACTCCACAACTTACCATTAACTATTCTATAATGCTATTGTAGCTGGTATTTGGATGATCAGAGGTCAAGCCTGTTAACTGTGCTAAAGGTTAAAAATGTTGGTAAAATATGGTCAAAATGGCCAAATGGGACTAGATAATAAAGTTTTGTCAATCACACGACATTGTTAAAACATTTTGGATAAAGGTTTTTTCTCTGTACCTAGTAGCAACTCGAAAATATTGTGGAAATTCGGTTCATTAGCTTGGTTGGAGTCATCGTTAATAAAATATGTCGGATTTGTAAGTGGAAAATTTCGCTTTGAGTAATGAGGAATATATTGTTTTTGTTGAGGCAGAATTGAGGAATTTCTAAATGATGATAATGATGCCGACTATCCTGACCTAGGAGAAGCAGATGAAGATGCCCTTTTACAAGATGATGAGGAAACAGATATACTTGAGTTAGCTGTGGAAGACGAACTTGGTGAAACACTTGACGGTAAGCAATTTCACATTTCTCAAGCTCATGCCATATTTAATTTGGTGCTTCGACTACATTGAAAGTAATTCATTGTATTAGATTCCAAACCCGGTGAAAATGAAGAGGAAAAGAGTGAACGTCAAGATAAATTCGCCACCGAACGGAAACTCATAACTGCGCCAGATCCTTGTAAGTGTGTGTCAATAATGTCATTCATATTGGAACTGATTTTAAATAAATTTTTAGATTCCGAAAGTTTGAAACCTTCAAATGATGCAAGGCCATTTCACAAGTCTAATTATCAAAAGGGTGGTAGTGGGCAGGGTAATAGTAAGGAGTGGCGTGGCGTTAGGGGTTCATATAATTCTTATGGACAGCAGCAGTATCAACAGTATCAGAACCAAAGTGAACCTGTTTCTGATAATTACAACAGAAACAAAACAGTGTTGATTAACCCTCGTTTTCAGGGTGTTGTTACTGTGGATAATGGTCGTAAGTATTATATTAAATATTTTCCATCCAGTTGAATATTAGAAAAGAAACTGCTAATTTCAGAATGGTAAGATAGTTTAAGAAATTAAATTTCTTTTTATTAGCTTGGAATAATCTCCCGCAGCAACAGCAACAGTGGGCTCCACATGTTGCACCCCATTTTAACCAACCTGCCCCGCTTATGCATATACAACCGCAGCCTTTATATCATCCCCATATACAGCCACAGGTAAAAACTGACCATTGAAAATTTTTTTGAGTGGCAACCCATCATTTCAATGGTATTACAGGGTCCTCAGGCACCTTATTGGCATGACCAGAGCCAACCTTACCCCCCATATAACCAGCATCCGAATCACTTTCATTCCAATGACAGAGCGGTTTATATGCAGCAGCCTCAGCCTCCCCCACCTGGAAATTTTGATTATCAACAGTCACCAATGCAATATCAAAATTACTGCGATTACGACGGTCCCAGGTCCGAACAAGGTTTCAACAATATGCAGTTTCCTCCTCGGTACCAAAACAGGGCCCCCTTTAACTATATAGACCAACAGAATCAGTTTAGCATGCAAAAGCGCAAGGGTGGCGGCAATTTTGTGCAAAGTAAAAGGAGAGTCTTTAATAATGAAGAACAATTTGCCCATTCTCATCCAATGAACCGTAACTTGTCTTACTCAAACTATGCGCCTCGACCAACAGTTGTGAAGGAGGTCACAGTCAACATTGTCACCAACATTCAGGTGAAAATTGCGATATTGGTTATTTGACTCTTATTTTTGTTACTTTTATAGCATGAAGAAAGTGAAGATCCCCAAACCAGAGATCTGAGGCAGAAAATTGAAGAGCAGCGTCGGAAGAGGGTCGAGGTTCTCAGATGGAAAGAGAATCGACGCAAACAGTTCAATCAAAGGGACAACATGCAGGTGTTTACAGCAGTCAATCAGCAAAACTTGACTCCCGTTCCGACGGTAGTGGATGTCCAGCAGGTTCACACGGCCAAAACTTTTACCAAAAACAATCAGTCTCCGAATATTTTGCTAACGAATGGACGTCGGTTAACGTTGCACCAAAAGAAAAGCATTGCCAAGTTGAAAGCGGAAAAAATTGATAATGATATGAGCGATCAGAGGATTGTAAACGTCAAGCCTGAACAAGTCGATACCGAGGAAGAGGTCGAGCCGAAGAAAGATTTGTCGAATTTTCTAGCAGATCATAGGGTGGTAGTGAAAGATGAGTCATTGCTCAATACAAGAGCCGTATTTATAAAGAATATCTCTACTAGCACTACCAATAAGAAAATTCTTACCATATGCAGAACAATGGGAGACGTGCAGGTAAGAAAATATTTCTGATCCATTCGCGGATGTAGTATATTGAACTTTCGATGACGCAAATACTGAATTTTTGAGACGAACTAATTATGTCAAGTGACTTTGGTGTGTAATGTTTGAGCTAACTCTAACAATAGCGGATAATGTAGAAAATGACTTACGTAAAGAATTTAATCTTTAATTACAAATTTATACCATTCCCCATTTGTGACAACTTCAATAAGTCTTTTACTCAAAGTATGGAGGGTCATAGGGAAATAAATCCCTACCACACCACAACATACTTTATGTTTTGTAAGTTTCAAATTTCAAATTATTTAATTATTAAGAAACATCACATTTGCTAATAATTGATTGACAATTTTAAAGAGCTATTTAAATTTATTTGACAGAGTTATTTCCCGAGCTAGTCTTTTGCTAGAGTTTCAAATTCATTGTTAGTATTGGGATTTATCACTCTCTTGTAGCTTTTACATACTTATAATAGCCAAACAGTTTTTTTGTTAATAAAAATAAAATAAAAACATCTTTCTTTCTGTTCAAACAGAGGTGAGGTTAGTTATTATCCTGTACCGCACATGAGTTGGCAGTTAAGGGTCTAAAAAGAAGTGCACACAAGCTTGCAATCATTTTTTACTTTTAAAAAGCTATCTAATAACGTAAATTATTTTGTTTGATATAGTAAAAATCGCCAAATCCGCAATATATCCAGGAAAAATGTCACTAAACTTTTGCGCTTTCGAAAGGTGTATTTTCATAAGAAGATGTAAAAGCAAGTATGAAAAATGCGTTTAGAATGTAATGTGTAAGTGATGACGTCATATACTCGAAGGCACATTGAAAATTGTTCGTCGCGAAAAATCAGTAAAAGTCAAGATTTAATCGAGATTTCGTGCTAAATATTTATAAGAGGGTCACTGCAACTTAAATGACGCTTTAAAAAAGCTTTAATTTCTTCAGATTTGAAATTTTACTGTTTGCTGCAAAAAATGTGCAGTACAATATAGGAAAATAGGGTCAAAATGTTATCCAGGTTGTCCCAGAGGAGTCAAATGTATTAACATTGCTTTTTGTGTATTCTCTAGTTAAAATAATTGTTCTTATTTTTTAAATTTAAATTCTTTGAATGCTACCAATGTTAATCAAATAAAAACCTTTCAAACTTTTAGGTTACCTGTTTCGTAGTGTTCTATATATACAACTTCATATAGTTACATTTTTGACTAATATCGATATTTTTAAAAACTTGCAATAAACGCGCACTTCTATCATCCACGGTATCCAGAAAATGTTTTTGACATAACACATAACATTAAAAAAACACACACAAAAAACAGTTACCACTTTTGGGACAACCGGTATAAAATAATTTTGTAAACTAGTTATAATAGACGCGATATTTATTCTTACGCTCCGAAATTTTAAGTCATGTGCATTGTCTACAGCAAAACTTACTTCCGAAGGTCTGAACTTTCAGAGTTCTAACGATTTTGCATAAACATAAATATTTGGGTCTTTTAGGACAAATCTGGGTGTCTAATTTTTCTGGGACATTTTTTGGTTCTTTCTGAAAACAAATAGATGTGATATCAGTTTTGTTGAATTCCTAATGTGAAGAAATCCATGTAGTTTAATGGCAGGTGTTCTAAGCTAGGCTAATCAAAATCTCTTAAAACTAGAAAAAACGCAAAGTGAACATAAGTTAAGATTAGTCCATAGGAATACTAAAAAATTAATAATAATACATAGAGAAACTAGAAAACCCCAGACCCGAATCTCATTTTTCTTATTTCAAAATTTTAAGGGATTTTGATAAGTGTATAAAAAGTGTGGTCTTACGATAAAACTACCAAGAATGACAGGAACAGTTAGGAAATTTAGGTTCTTGTTCCATTATTTTCTTGTATGAAGAAATCGCTACTAAAACTACTGGCCGAATCATACTTTGCTGTAAAACAGACTGAAAAAGTTTTTAAGTGAAATTTCAAAATACTGCAGTATATGATGATAATAGGTCAGTCCTGAATTGATTTGTTGTAATTGCATTAAAACCTCCACTTGAACAACTTTGAAGTTGCTTTTAAGAGGTTTTACTGTACCAAATAAGTCGGAACTATGGCTGTGAAAGGGATTTCTGTCTCTATTAATAATTAAAAACTATTGAACTATTTTAATCGACGTTCATAATAATTAAAGATAGCAATAATCTTTTTTAAATAAAAATAGTTAACAATGTATAAATAAATGGCTGTGAAATCATTTGCTCAGTTTTTAATGTTGCAATCTTCCCAAACGCTAAAATTTTGCAACATACGAATTTACTAACGCGAACGCCGAAGATAACGAAGTCAATGTACGTTGTTGATGTTTTTTTCTTTTTGTATTTGATAATTTTTATACGAAAACTGCAAAATTCGCCGTTTCCATTCGTCACAGACAACAATTGTCTACCGAAAATTTTGACGTTTGTAACTAGTGCTCTTAGTCGCACGAAACGTGAAGAAATTGCAGCGTCAATTTAGTCTCGGGTTGTCAAGAAACGTATTTTCAAAGGATGGTTTTAATGATTTTTTGAAATGATTTTTGTGATTACATTTCTCCGTTCATTTTATTTTGCGATGGTTCATACTCATCCTTCGGAAATAATTGGTTCAATTCCTGTGGTTGTTAATATTTGGTAGTTGGTAGTATTTTTTTTTATAAGTGAAGTAACTACTCGGCAGTTCAGGTTTGTCATGTTATTGGGGTGAAACTATCGAGAGATTCTACTATCTATTCACAGATAAGCACATCATATATGACTCGGCGCGTGCATATCTCCAAAACTATTTCGGTGTTATATTAAGCCCCCAACCTTACGCTACTGTCTCTTGGATGTTGGCTGGTGTTTTTTTTTTTGCTGGCTTATAAAAAGTCAGAATAGTATATTATGCAACAAGTTTTATAAACTTCATTTTAGTGCAGTGAGTGTTAAATAAACGAGGGACTGAAGAAATTTATCAACGTCTTGCATAATATTCTTTTTCTACAATCATTAGTTTTTGTCAAAGAGTAGGAGAAATGAGGCTATTTTGGAATAGTGATTTCAACAAAATTGGCAAAAAAATTAAGTGTTGGTTATTTGGTTTAAAATAAATAATTTGTTTTGGATCTTCATATATACTATGTCATAGGAGAAAGTTAACGTATTTATTTAAAAGAAGTTAGTTAATTTTTTCAATAATAAAAAGTCGAAAATATCTGTCCACGTAAGATGTAATTAATTTGGAATATTCCAAAAACATTGTTAAAAAAGTAACCAAACATTTATTAAAACAAAATACAGTAGATTATTTACAGTAGTCGTACACATTTATCCCGGCGTCATATCGAGCATACTCACAGTGCACCTGTTATTAAAATGTGAGGCATTGAACTCACTGCTCTCCCTGCGCATCTTCGTTACATATTCCATTAGAGAAAAAACTTGGTTTCTTGATCTTCCGGCTGTCTGTCCAAATCGAATTCTGAAGCAAATTCTTCTGAGGAATTTGAAATATTTAAGCTTGCGTTAAACTATTTGTTTCTAGGTCTTCCGATTTTTGTTTTCTTTTCCCTTTCTGGCCTCTTTTTATTTTTATTATTATTTTTTTATTTTTATTTTTTTATTATTTATTAATAGTCTCAATCAATAATTTGACCACCTTATTTGATGTTTTTTTCATTGCAACCTCCTCAAGTTCTCTTTTGTATGGAGAACTACCGACAATTGTTGATTTTGTTGCTCTTCGACCTCTATTAGAGTTTCGCTTACAAACGAGAGTCACATAATCACTGTTGTGTTGTGGAAACATTCTTTGAAGATGGACCCGGTTTCCCTGTTCTTTAGTTTGGTCCACTTCGATTTCTGCTTCTTCGGATGTAATTGTTCTTCCGTGGGGTAATTGGTCGGACGAAAGACATGTCTGTCAAAAGGGTCAATATTTCCTACTTCAAAATTGTTGGATTCTACTTTGCCGGCTCGAGGCTTGCGATACGCCTTTCCAAACAATTCGAGAATGTCATTTGCAGTCAAAGGATTATTATTTTCACGAAGCTATATGCGTACTATAATACGAATTTAAAGGTGCCATAAATGATTTGCCCAAATGCACTTTTGAGTACAATGAGGAGGTGGCGACAATAAGGTTACGTGATTATCCCCTGCCCTGTCAACAATATCTATGTTTTTGTGTGGCTGTAATCCCCGTCAAAAATTCGACTTTTCAGTTGATTTTGTATATTCAATAAAGTGCTGAACCACTCTGTAATTAAATTAGTTTGAATCAATGCAGACGGATGTGTTTTGCCTATTGAATGAAGAGGTGCCCCTCTCATTAAAGGGCCTGTCATGTTTTTCCTTGAAAAAATAAACATTGTTGGCACGAATATACCAGCTGGGCTCATATATGTTGTTTACCGCGTCAAACAATTATTTTTGGAAATTTACTCTGAACTATGGATATACCTATTTCATTCATTTTGAAAATGCGGTCAGGTGCAGACTTCTTTGATTAGTAGACTACGTTCTGTTAGGAAACCAAGGGCTCTTGCGAATGGCGTACCGCTTGGCTTCCGCATAGACAGACTATTTTTTTTTAGCGATAGAAACCCTTTTAGTTAATATCGGCCAGCTGCATTCGAATTAAATTGGTTTGGAATGTTATTTCTAACATATAATTGGTAAGCTATTCTACTTATATTCATTTGAGTTAATCCGTATAATTTGGACTCCATTTTAAGGTCATATTCGAATATTCGAAGTTATATTCCAAATTTGCATCATTTATAGTGTTATAAATTAGCAATATGAAAGTCCACGCCGTAATCTGTTAAAAAAATTAATACTTTTACTTACCTGAAGACCCAACTAATGATAATTTAAAAACAAAATTCGGGGCTCGATTTAATTCCACTAAAAAAGTTGGTCACGCGAGAATGAGTTTTAAACATGTGTTTGCCCCCTACCATAAATCACAATAACTACAGTCAGTTGTCCGCCAAATACAGGCTAAACTAATAGTTTATACCATATTTAACGATATGACTCCACGCATAGCTTCAATAACTTAGTATTCCACATTACCACCGTATTCCGAATTACTCTCATTTATTCTACGAGTACATTCACGTGAGTGACCTTTAATGACTGGGTTAGAATTGAAAAACGTCAAACTTCAATTCGTGAGCGGTATGTCCGAAAACATCCGATCACTCCCAAACCCGTGGGTAATATCCCGGAAATGTCTGAAGTGGCTCGCAGCCGTGGGTCGTTACTTACGAAGTGGCCGTATTTGTCCAAATCGTATCGGAGCGTTCGTAGCACCGCGAGAGGGAGACCAGCAAAGCGTTTACGTGGAGAATGAATTTTCCTCAATAGAGAATAATTATGATTTGTTTACATTAGAATGTTTTTAAAATACATCTATTTGATAATATTTATAGTGACTCAGCTTAGAAGATTCAGTTGCATTTTAATTAATCAAGGAGCCAAACCTATCATAAATGTGTTTGTTTAAAGGTTCTCAATTATTTTAAATAAGTCATTGCGGTCATAGTAAAATTGTATTAAAATTGCATACGGCGATTATCACGAATCATGAAAGGTTAATAAAAACGTGTGCCAAATTGTTCTCATAGCTAAAATTATTGATCATTTTTAAATTTATCCAATAAGCAATATGATTTATCAATAGGTAATAAAAGATTAAAAGACAAATATTTAAAGTACGACAAATTATTTAGTTTGGCTTAGGCTTTCACTTCCCATTAGGTATTTTCATTTCACATTTCACGACAACCGAAGTAAAGTGAGAATTATTTGTTCCTATTTGTATTGACATCTTTGTTTATCTTTGTCCAATATTTGAAATAGTGGTGACAAAAAATAAATTCTTTAATCACATTTGGACAAGTTAATATTATAGTTTTTGATATTTCCCAATCTACAAAGCCAATTTAGTAATATCGTTTGGCAACATTGTACGAGCCGACTCCTTGGATTAGAGTTGATTTCCCCCACGTAAAGTGCTTGTATCTGTATGTCTTCGCCTAAACCTCCCTCTTTATTTGGATAAATGTTTCGGCCGCTTTCGGGTGTTCGTCGCCGGTGCCTCGGGTGATTTGGACAAATGCACATTATAGCATTTGCGGTATTTTAGAGAAGGCAGTAGAAAATAGTATATATAAAATACAAATTTAAATTTTAAATACAATTTTGCTTTGCTGAAGTTTATCAACCCACTGCATACAGTTTGCAACGACCCGCGAATACATTCACCGAGTCAGGTGACCGTCAGTCGGCGGTGATATTTTCGTAAAGAAGGGAATTATTTTTTGCCCATGCCTCTCAAACAGCGATCACCATACACACACTTAACTCATTTTTTACGATTTTACGATATGTTGGCATATTTTGACACAATGCCGCCTCTGAAAATGCTCTATTTAAACTGTAACCTATTAGTACAGTGGTCATGTTGGTTATGGTACCCCCCTAGGTGTGATTGCCTGGTATGAAATCATAGGAGTTGTTGGTTGAAAACGAGATTTCACGCGCACCCTGCCCTTCACAACATTTTCTTCATCGTTGCTTCAAAAGCTTGTTTCTCCATTATTAGCATAGGCAGCGTCTTTATACCGAGTGATGCATTGCCGAATCGAACATAGGAAATGTTTAGGTGGCCAAATGTTGGGTTCCCTGTACATTTTATACCAATGTTATGAATTTTTGAAGGGGCCGGTATGATTAACTCATGTGCCGAGTTTGAATAAATTTTAATAAGCGATAATAAGTGGAGGAAAACAAAATGAATTTTTGGGCAGGCTGTAAATAAACATCAAACCTATAAACACGAAAAGCACCAAGAGCTCCGGAAAAGCGACGAAGAAAGAAAAGTGGTATTTTGTTTTGAAGCGATGGAAAAAGCAAATGAGAATAGGGATTTTTAAAAACAATACTTGTTTAACTGATGTTGTCATTGTTGTCCATTTACATTCACACTCAACAACGAACAAAATGTCGAAACCTGTCGCTTTTGGAGCCAGGACAATGCATATCCCCAAAAAAATAAATGTTATGGTGGGAATTTGAGGACATCATATTAGTGGGCCAATTAAACCCGCACTAGAAGAAGTTTGCGCAGGTCAGGAAATCTGGTACCAGATTAATGGTTGTATTTGGGAAATACTTTTAACAGGAATATTATTGGCCCAAGGGTTGAATCCTTTGGCCACCCAGGTCACCTGACCTCTCGCCGAACGACTTCTGTGGGGTCACTTGAAAAGTGTAATCTATAAAAATGTTAAATTTTAAAATCTTAACCTGTTACAAAACGCTATTTCCTTAAAATGTGAAAGGATTTTATAATATCAACTAAGCAATGTTAGAAATAAATGTCATGATCGCCTAAGATATTGTTTAACTGTTAATAGAGGGTTGTTTGAACATTTACTTAAAAAGTAATGTTTATTTTTAGCAATGCTTTGTAACGGCATTTTTATTATAATTATTAATTATTTTTAATACAAGACTCAAGGGTCAAATTTATTTAAAGAACGCTTTAAGGGACAAGGAAGTCTTAAGAGCCGCGTATGAGTTTGATAATAAGAAAAACATATTAATATACTTGCATACTTAGTTTATTTTCAATGTGTGAAACCAAGTGTGCATGTCCGTATTGTAAATCAACCTTTATTTGCTATTCATTGTCCAGCTTGACGTCGTGGAAAATTTCGCTGGTGTTTGTTGTATTGACTTTTGGCAATTCTGCATATTTAATTCAATATCTGAAGATTGGCGTATTATAATCTATTCAGACTGGGCACATGAGTTAATCATACCGGCCCCTTCAAAAAGTTACATTACAACTTTGCTATCAAATATACAGGGGAGCCAATATTTGGGCACCTAAAAATTTACATAGGGTTTCCTAAGTTCCGTTCGGCAATACATCACCCGGTATATCTATGCTGGTAACCAAATAAATTTTTAATGCATTGGCATTTCTTGGCGGATCTATGAAGGAAATAATGTTTGCGACAATTCCACATCTCCTTCCTTTACTTCGCCGTCCTCTCTCGTCTTCCTTTTCTGTTTTTAAGCGGTGAAGATCCATTTTGGTTTTTGGAAAATCACCGCTCGTTGCGTGACAAACCTAACCTTTGTTGAAAGTTACTGATAATATTACAAACTTCGTTGGCAATGATTAAAAGTTTATTTGGTTCTGGCTTTTTTTGCTTATGTTTTTCGACCAAAAACATAGTGTACAATAATGTCTGTGCAATTTATTATCCGAATCTCATTTGGAGGGTGTGAGTACACGTAATAAAAGAATAACAAACTTGAGAGTTGTCGATAAGCCGTGTCATATCGTTAAAGAAACCCATTAAGATATTTATGATCTGATTTAAGGTATTTTTAACAATTTTTTAATAGGATAAATGTCGGCAATGCCTCAATACTTTTAAAATTTTTCAAATTTTCAAATTTTTCAGAGGCCTTCGTGAATTCGTGATTTTGGAAAGTGTTATTGCCGAATAGTTACTCCCGAAGAAAAAGTTACCGTAAATAATAAAGTAGGTGTTATACAATGTGTTGTTTAATTGCATTTCAGAAACTGCAAAGGGATAGAAATGAAAGTCATGCAACAATTATTTTCGAAACTGTTGCATCGGCGCATTGCTTTTTTAAGAAATATCAGCGCCATATGCTTGATCTTTCTGTGATTGAAGTTAGTTTAGCGGCCATGCCCGCGGCGGAGAGCGTGTAAACATTCATTTCAATATTATTGCGGGGTGTCCACTTTTACAAGATGGGCCTTTCCAAAAAAACGTCCGTTTTTAGTTTTTAGAAATAAAAAAAAAACTACCTATTGTACCGGCGACAAAAGTGAAATTCAGTGTGGCACAAAAAATACAACGAAAAATGTCGATAACTATTACTTTTCATCCAAAGAAATCACCCAAATTCAAACTTTCGTGACGTAGTCTAAATATAAAAATAGCAGGTAACTTAATTTTTGTTTTGACACTTTGTAGCTTCGTTACTATTAAGTTTTGGAGCAACGAAGTTTAGTTATATCTTCCCGAGCTATATCGTATCGTAGCGTTAGTGTTTAGAGACGCCCTGTATATATCATAATTACAGCGTTTTTAGAATGCACTGCTTTGTGCACCTCTATGTAAAGTTGTATAAAAGTGGACACCGCATAAAAATTTTTTTGTTCTGTTAGTTTAGCTTACATTGTATAGTAGTAATATTAAAATATTTTGATGTATTAAAATGTACAAGTGGCGAAAAATTATTGAAGATGAAGTTGTATGTCTTCGAACTATTGTACTAATCCAGTACATATGTCAAATTTATGAGTCCTTACAAATTCCGACTGGAATCCTGCAGACGTTTCGCCAAAATCTCACTTAGCATCTTCAATGCTCGCGCTCCGAATACACTTCGAACACTGCAGCATTCCAGTCGGATGCAGGATTCCAGTCCCAGTTCAAAAATATAGTGTCATCATATATATATATATATATATATATATATATATATATATATATATATATATATATATATATATATATATATATATATATATATATATATATATATATATATATATATATATATATATATATATATATATATATATATATATATATATATATATATATATATATATATATATATATATATATATATATATATATATATATATATATATATATATATATATATATATATATATATATATATATATATATATATATATATATATAAACATACTTTTGATTTCTCTACTAAAAAACGTAACAGTATATTTTGCTTCTAGATGGATCTGCTAGTCAATTAATTTTTTTCTCAATTTTATGTAAAAATCATAGCAATTCACGTTGCTGCTAGTTTCTTTGTTACTGATTGCTATTAGTAATCACCCTTCAAATATTCAAAATCTTTCCAATAATGTGCTTTTTAATTGCTTGCTTTATTGTAAAATTCTCTCTGTTCACTTTCATGTCGTTGAAATTATTACATTATTAGAAATATTTCGTAAAAATAAACATTTGAATTAAAATAGAAAATTTTCATTCAGATTATCATTCTGCGTAAAATCATATAACTGGACACCAAATTTAATTTGTTATGTATTTTGTATACATTAATTGAGTGGGCAACAATTAGATGTATATTAATTTTTGTAAGTATGTTAGAAATATGGACTAAATATATATTTAGCTTTGTTTACTATCACGGGAATCACAAGTGCTCGATTTGTGTTTATTATGTATGTAAATTTTATTTTATTGCCTTTAGAGTAAGTTTCAAATCCTCTTTTTTAGTTTTATAATTTTTATTGTATTTGTATCAGCCGAGCTTTATGTAGAAGCGACATTTTTACCATCGTTTTGTTTACTCTTTATAATTTCAACTTTTTTACAATATTATATAAAACGGAAAATAAAATTCGTGTTTAATAATTTTGATGCTCTGTTTTACAAATATGCGACCGTAGTACATTTTTAAGTAATATGCGCAAAAATACGTTTTATCTAAAAGTTGTTTTCTGTGAAAATAAAGTGGGTTTTAAGTGTATATTGTTATTGGTCCCCTGACGCAATTAAATTTTGTTTTTTGATCATTGGAAAAGTACGCGATTTAAGAATCGATTTTGGTATACCAAAAAATCGGTTCCCAACATATATTGCAGTTATAGAATAATTAAATAAATAATAAATAAAATATAAGTAAACAAATATAAATAATAAGTTTTCATATTCGAAACTACTACTTTTAGTCACAACACCGTGCAAATCTAAAGCGTAAATATATGGGAAGGGTTGTTCTGGTTTGGAATATGATTAGTCTCCTTTTTTTCCAGGTTTAACGGGAAGAGGTTGCCGTATAGTTCAAGAATATCGTATTAAATCTTGGCGCATAATTTTTCCAAATTAATTTATGTTTATTGTATTTTTATAGTGAAACAAGTAATATAAGGAGAATTATCAGGGTAGACGATTTTTTTTATAATCTCTTAACTTTATTTGAACGTTAAGCAATTGGATTGATCAATTAATTTTAAATTTTATGAAGGATCCAAACCTCAGCCATTTTTTATTATTTGGGCACACTTTGGTAGTAGAAAAGAAAGGAACTGATTTTGGATGATTGAGTGATTTTTGATGTATTGATATTTATGCAGCCATATGTGGAGCTATTAAGGTAAGTATGTTAATAAATGTATTTATAGTAAACATGATGATCATACTCGATTGTACCTTTAGTTTCGAACAGAGAGCATCCATGAGGCAAATGACTAGTTAAATAGAAATCTAAATCCTAGAAGTAATATTTTCGCAACTACTAACGAAGTTCTTACGTGCTCAATGATTTCTAAGAATCTAGGACTGTTGGTTGCTTGATGTTGATGTAAGATTTTCGAATCATGTCACCAGCTGCGCGAAAATAGCCATTGAACTTATTTTCAGACAAAAATATCTTTTAAATCATAACTTTAAAAAATCATTATGTTATAGTTTAGTCTTATCAGAGTTTTTTTTTTTTGATACTATGGCGATCCTTGCCTTCTGGAGCGTGTTTATAGACAAAATGTTGTCTATGTTTGATTGGGATATAATACGATATGGCTGGGGCATTGGTGCAACATGGAGAATAGGCGACATTACCATAGTGTAGTACTATTTAATAAAATAAAAGTTGCGTTCTGTCTTTTTGAAAAAAAAAAAACTTTAGATATGCTTACAAAACATCACTATGAGATCGTTTTCGTATCACATTTATTTAAATTATAACATAATCATCTTTCTTAGGCTTAAAATATTTTTTTTTTACAAAATATTCAAAAATTCAGTTGACCTGTAATCACGGCATATGAATTGCTATGAGCGCATGTCAGCCTTCTTCTTTTGTTATGTTTGACATGGGCTCCTTTTCTTTCGTTTATTTTGTCCTTTTTGTGATATTCTTTTGTATTGCTTTGTTTTCTAATTTGTACATTTTACGGACTCTGTTAACTATTACTATTCCATATCAAATAATTAATATACGGCAATTGTATGTTTAATGAGGAAGTGTAACTGCAACTTTGCCTTTAATGATGTCTATGTCACCCTTCTTCTTTAGTTATGTTTGACATGGGCTTCTTTTCTTACGTTTTTTTATCTTCTTTTATATTGCTTTGCTTTTAAATTTGTACATTTTACTGGCGTAACTATCTAACTAACTTAAGTATTAGAACTAAAGTAATTTCATGTCATATAATATAATATGGCAATTGTAGGTTAAATGGGGAAGTATAACTCAACTTCGCTTTTATGATGTCTATGTTTTTGTAATACTCGAATAATACTCTAAATTTATGAAAAATTCTTGAACTAGCCTGGATAAAGTTATCAACTTTCGTAATATTTTATCTTTGGATTCTACTTTACTACTTTACTTCCGATTTAGTAAATTTCATTAGAATAGTGGAAATCCAAAAAATATCATATAATTTTTGTCTTTATTTGATCGTACCAGGTTTTGATTAGATCACGACAAATTTGATTATTGTCGAACAATGGAAATCTTCTCTTATATCGTGATGAAAGTTTTAAACTTAAAGTACCTTTTTGTAGATTAAACCGAGTGGTGCACGAACCAATTCAGACAGATGATCGTGACTTTGTAAAATTGTCAACAGATCGCATTTCGCTTTCGTCCTTTGAAAACACCTAAATTTGTCAATTTTGAAAATAAACCCGCAAAAAAACCGGTCTTGGTGAAAACCAATTTTTGTTGTTGAACGGTTCCCTGCTTTGGTCGAGTGCTTGACGGTAAGTATAAAGTTTTTTTATTCATTATAAATAAACATCGGAAAAAACCAAACAATAAATCTATATAATAGCGGATTCGGAGTGGTTCAATACTGATCTAGAGTACGTATTTTCTTTAAAAGGAGACTCAGTAAATAGTAAAAACTGATATTTTTGAATAATTTGGTATAATAGTATAAAATATAATTATATATAAATACGATTAGATCTTATGATTTTCAGGGTGGCTCCGAAACTGTTAATTTTGTGTTCGTTGTGTTCTTAATTTTAACGACTTATTTTCAATTTTTATTTGCCCCTTTTTGAATGTAGCGCTCTGCATTTTCCGCAGTTTCCACAACGCTTTCCAAAGATGGCCCTTTCTCGAATTATACCGAATCGATCAATACAGTGCCTTGATTCGCGCACATTGTTTGTCTGATCCACAAGCAAGTGGAGTAAAGTTATTATTAAAATAATAATTCTCATAGAAATTAGTATTATCAACCCGGAAATTAGTCACGCCGATTATGATAACCGGAAAAATGACTTCGCCACCTACGGTATGCAATTTAAATTATATATATTTGACATTGTATAACAATAAATTTAGTTAATGTGGATCCGTGCATTTTTTTTATTGACGGATGCAGAAATACCCGTAATTGGCACGCAAAACGATAACATTGCTATTGGATCTGGTGGGAGTATAAGTGCTGTAAATTTATTAAAAGATTGGTCTTGTCCCTCGGTTATGTTCAGCAGTGGTGGTTCTAAAAGACCTCTGCCGTATTCAATACGGTTGGTTTCGGATGACCCTTATTGGTATTTTGCATTGCAGTGTCAATAAACCGGCATTGAAACTTTCTCTTGTACATGCACACTTAATTTGATGTAACCTGTATGTGTGTGTGTCGTAGTTGCGGTTAAGTTTTCCGAAGTAAGTCAGATTTAAATTTTATTTAAATACCCATTTCGTTTGCCTCACTGTCCATAAAAATGCTCATTCTGTATGGACAAAACATATTCAAGAATGCCAAGGTTGGCAATTCAAATTTGTAATTCGACAATTAATGAATCACATAGTGTAAAATAAATATATTTATTTTTTTGTTGAAAAATCAAGACCAAAACACAAATTCCACTTTTTGGGGGAAAATATCATTGTTTGTTTAATATTCTCAATTTATTAACGTACGCGTTTTATCACTATCTGCTAAGAAAGGGTAGCAATAGAAAGCGAGCGAGAACGACAAAATTTTAGCGGCGTTTAGAGTGACGCTGTTTGTGCTGTTTATGTTTCGTGACTGACGATAAAGTTACTAAAGTTAATACAAAAAAAGCAAGCATAGAATAATAGTTGAATAGTATTAAATCCTCCTTTATGGACACTGTATTCAGTTTTTCGACAGCTTGTTATGGCAACGTATTTAACATGAAAATTATTACCTTAACTAGTGCGATTAGGTTTTCCTCCTTTTAATGGCCCATTTATATGTTTAAAGTCTGGTCACGATCACTTAGAATATATAGTAAACAGTTTGAACCACTCGCATTTTTGCTGCCGATATGTTCTATTGTGTTTTCCAACATGTGTTTTAGCGTTTCCGTAATGACAAGTCAGAACAACGAGATTCCGAATGAGGTCTTACTGCAGGTTAAAAATCTGGACGGCTTGCGAAAGAGTTTTCGAGAAAACCCGCTCAATTTGGACGAAAACGGCAGCGCCAAACGGGACAAAGCGGGGAGCAAAAATGAACCGATGACGGAAATGTACAAAACGAGCAAAACCGAATCAAAAGGTATCTTGGTGTCTAAGAAAGAATGCTAATCGAAGTCTGCGTTAGAAATTTGCTGCTGCCTAATAGTTTTGTGAGCCTCATATAAGGTTTCGGGTGTAGAGATTTGAATGTATTGCATTTAGATTCAAGCAAAGCCAACACAAAACAGTTTCGTACAGGCATGTTTACGCGCAACACCGTATAGTTATATAATTGTGTAAAACTTAGTGGAACCGAAAATTTGTTTCTTCCAAAATAATAAAGTCACTAGATACACATTAATATTTATTAATTACTTTACTATTGATAAACACTTAAAGGAATAAAATAAACATATTCTTCGTGTTTCTTCCTTTGCCGCCATGTTTCTTCATCTCCCCTTTTTCTACCAACATTATAGCATGGACCTAACTAAACTAGGATTGAATTCTACAAGATTTTACAACAGAACTAATAATTTATGTAAGGTTTCTTATATGACTTTATTATTTACATCTGCGCGCTGGCTTTACTTTTCGACTGACGGGTCTGGCGGGGGGCGCTTCGCTTTTATAGAACCCAACGCCTTCTCACGATGCAGACTGGTCCGGGCTCAGTTCATTCGACTCGCTCGCTACAATAGTTTTCACTGTTCTGTCCTAATTTAAAACGTTTTTGTGAATTGTCAGGACTGTTTTCGAATGTTTAGCATGCCGATAGTTTGACTCTTGTGCTGTAGATTAACAGGCGAAGCAATAATTTTGTTATTTGTCTGTTTGTGTTTTCTGTCATCTCAGATTCGCGTTCATTTTGTTCGTATGCGAATAGGACGTATATATCAAGTATTTTGAAGAACTCAATATTGAATACCAAGTACCAAGTACTCAGTTTGTTTGAAGAGAGTAACAAGTTTAAGTGTGAGGGTTATTGAAAAGCTGACTATAAGAAGGATTACTTTTTAAATTGTTAACAGGAATATCTTCTTTGATAAATATTTTGATTACATAAATACGGTTACATTTGATCTTGTTAATCAGGTTACAAAACTCCCAGATTTTTTTTTAATCGGAGACAAATTTTGATATTAATTTTAAATAAATAAAATTAATATTTTAAAAATATTTAATACGCTATGTACGTTAGTATTCGAACCTTTCGGAGATTAACCTTATCCGGTGCTTGAGTATTTACGTCACTATCGATGAGGCTAATGTGATTTTCCGCTTAATAATTATTGTTGAAATTTAATATTTAATATTTATCAAATTTATTTGTATTGGTACTTGGTCAATATCTACATAAATATGAGTGACTAGGAATATAAAAAAAATAACGAAGTTTCTCCAATGCCAATTGCAAAGTTCGAATGCGGTTGTCTTGAAATTACTTTAGACGAGCCAAATTAAAAAAAAACTGCAGTTATCCATTATTTATTTATTACCCGCTTTTGCATTTCTTCCTCTTCGCATAATATTCACTGAAAATTCACAACAATTTCAGGGCACTTCTCTTCCCTTCCTCAGAGTGTGTTGATCTCACTCACTCGCACCACTTTGAATCTTTATGGCTGCGGACCCTATGGTGCTATTCCACTTCGGATCCGGTAGTCGAGTACTTCCATCACTGTCTATGAAGTTAATTATTTTTTTCACATTTGTGTTTAGTTGCGCTCTTGTGATTTTCTGCTTATTAAATTATTTTGGAAATTTGAGTGATCAAGTCTATAACGCATAGAACGAAATTCGTGCAATGCCTTGAAATTGCAAAGTTTCTAGGAAGTTGACTCGCAATTACTTATTATTTCGATGTCAATGTATTTCGGAAAAAGAGTTCAAAATTCGCCGTTAATTCCATTATCCGCTATTTCATTTCTTCTCCTTTGCATATGTTTGACTCTTCAATGGTTACAAAATTCCGTTTCAGGGCGCTTCTCTTCGTGTCCAAAAAATGTGTTTTGGCCTTGACGACTACCTTATTGCTTAGAAATTGCATCCGTATTTCGCTTTGAAGCACTGTAACTTGGTTATAAAATTAACCTCATTTATTTGGAAACTTTTGCAGGTAAACCGTAACCAAAAAAAAAACTAAATTAAGTGGATAATCTCCGGCGATAAAGCGGGCTTAACTCCCGAATGCCTATCGGCAGCAGCTACTAGTGTTGCCTTATTTTTTCGTTATCAAATGAAGATAATGCCTTGAATTTTTGCAATTTTGTAATACTTTTATGGCTTTTTAACCTTTTCGGATCCAAACATTGATAACAATTATAATCTACGTTATTTGCTGTAAACAATCTACTGGATGAAAATGGTGTTCCAGTGTTTGCGGTCAGTTTTCTACAGATGACGTGAGTCGAGTTGAAGTTTAGTGATTCTGGTTTAACTAAATGTGACTGTGGCGCCGCCAGTGTGCCTACAGGGTGTTCAAAATAATCGACCTTTACGTTTGTATCGGTCGGTGAACTAATTTTTTTCAAAAAATTGTATGTGACATACCGATTTGAATAAGTTTTCGATTAAAAATGTTTAACAGAAATTACCAAAAAATATCTCTTAAAAAATCATCTGCATTCTCCTTAATGGCGCTTTTTTCAAGCAATGACGTTTAAAAAGGTATTAAGTATTTTTAACGCTAAGATGAGTCGTCATGACCTAAATAGTCTTTCCTTCCGAAATTTGTACTACCCGTACTGTTAAAAGTTATTACTGCGGCAAAATGATGAAGAGGCAGACATTGTTCTTGGCTTTTCTTGTTCTTTTTTTTTTTTTCACTTATTCTGTAGTAGTAGTGTTGCAAAAAGAATGAAGGCCAATTTTGAAATGATTTTTATGGAGTATTTTATCGGAAAGCGCCTAACTAATCGTTTGAAACAGTTTTTCAGCAATTTTGTAATAGTGAGAATGCCGATATTACTTTTTGGTTAATTTCACTAAAATTTAGCTTCTAAATGTGTCTTTCCGATATACGGCAAGTTCAATTGTTATACAATAAAATATAAGTGTTCGTAGAATTTTTTTCCCGCCAGCCAGACAGATATTTCTAACACTCTGTACACGCTTTTGTCGGAATTTTGGAGTAGGTTCAGATAAATTTTCTAAAAGCACTTCTGTGATTATTGACATTTAAATTCATTATCGTGATTCTCGCGCTTGTTGGTTTCAAATTACGCATTTTGCTGTTTTATCTCTAGACGTGTTCGCAGCATTAGGCACCGTCGCTCTCGAAAATGGGCCTGGGAAGAGGTAAGGGAGACACTTTTTTTCAAAATTTCACTCCGTTTAATCGTCCACCCGTCACAAATTCTGCTTTTAAATGTATGGATTATTTAAATTGTTCGTGTACGTTCTCGAGGTGGCGAAGTTCAAATTGTTTTTGGTTATGGAATAGTTTTGGAATGAAGCTATAAAAATTTACTTTCTTTTGGCTATGGTGTAAGGTTTATATATGATACCCAATGCATCTCAAATAGACACATAGAAAACGAATTATTCTATTAAACTCTGACGAAACCATGGATCTGTATCTAAAAACATTTTAACTTGGATAGAAAAATTTGATCAACCTCTATATTATTGTGACCTATTTGTATAATACCAATGTAAATAAATGTATACACCCGTGTCTAACTTAGATTAGATTGCTAATTAAATATAAGTTAACTTCTCTCTGAAACGATTGATATAATAATGTCTGCACCATTGGGGTGTTCAACTTTTCAAAAGTTCACTCCACTGTAAACTTGATTTCGGCAACTCAGTGAACATCAGCCACGCGGGGAAAAATCGCGATAATGTCGTCTGTTCTGGTCGCAACACAAAAGATTCTGCACACCATTAACGGACATACAAATATTTGCCAAACGCTTGACACCGTTATCCATTTTTCCCGATCGAAATTAATAACCCGCTGAAACAACAGTCACAATATGTGAAAAGTAGGTCGTTGTGGGTGTTCTGAAAACTATTTACTAGATTAAGAAACAAAATGGTCTAGCTCTACACAATATGAGAAGGAAAATGTGCAAACTATAGAAAAACTGGCTTTATTTGCTTGCTTTGCTTAAGCCTATTTGATTTATATTGTTATATTAATATTCAAAAAACTTCAGTAAACTTGGGCGCTTTCGAAAATTTTACAGTGGCGAAAATAAAGCATAAAACTATCATTAAAGGTTACCATCCCATTTTTACTACCCAGAGAATAAGTAATTAAGTATGTTACAGACTGGACAAGAATTTGTCCACTAAATAAAAAACTCTAAGCAAAAATTGATCCACCCTTTTTTATCTCAGGAGTATGCTTTAAATGAGCTCAATTTGATAGTGTAAATACGTGGCTATCGAGTGATAGGTATGGATAATAAAGGAAACAAGGTTTCCAGTGATAGCTCGTTGGCCAATTCTTTAAAATTGTGACATTTGACTTTAAAATAATTTTATTTTTATTTGAAAATGTAATTTAACATTTCCGTCGAAATTTGTTGTTCCTAGTTTGGCATCGCAATGAAAGGTCGTTAAAAAGTAAGATAAGGATAATTTACAAAAATGTATAGAAATAATTGCCTATACATTCTGTCTAGCAAAATTGGGCATGCATATTCAATATTCTCAGAGATTTGCGCTTTATTTCCTGTTTTATTGTAAGCTCTCCCATATTTCTTCCGTATTTCCCCAAATTTCCTCCCTGTTTCCCTGTGGCTAATGGATCAGATCGTTGCATATTTTAATGTAGCTTATAATAGGGGGTGCTAGGACACAAGCAAATCAAAGAAATCATTTTTTTCTCCACAAAATATTTAGAATCTAAATTGAAAAATTAGAAAGCATGCAATTTTCATTTTTTCCCCATTATTCGTGTAATAAAATATTGAAATTGAGTTGTTGATAATAGCCGTTGGATTCAATTTAATACATGCGGTTAATTTTTTGGTAAATATGTCGCGTGTGTATTATTTCTCTTATTTTAAATAAATAGCCGAATTCTGCTGAAGCTAGATTTTAATGTATTTTTCATAAGCAACAATTACTCTGAGTAAAACGTTTAACTGCATTCAACCATGCTGACAATCGTTAGTCAAACTTGACACAGATATTTATTGATAAAAGATTTAAAAAAAGGTTCATTGCAAAATAGTGAATATCGGCGCGTGTCAAATTTTTGCAATTAATTAAATGGAATTAAATTGACTTTTGATCAAATCGAATCTAAATCTGGAAAGTGGTTTGTGCAAAAAAAGCAATTAGAATAGAATGCCATGCTTATCTAAATGTTTAGATTATAAGGGACATATTTTTAAGTCATCCAAGTAAAAAGAAATCCGAAACTGATAGATATAGTGATAGTTATTCAAAAAATATTGTTACACTCTCTCATTATTAAATATACGATATTAGACATGCGGAATGGTTATTTGCTTTCATGAATCAATAACAAATAAAATGCACTACCGCACTCACTGTTAAAGTGGTAGCGTCAGTGAAAAGTTTTCATTGCCGTATGGAATTTTTAAATTTGGTTAAACAAATTCTAAGTGGTATGTATTACATAAATAATTGAATTTTTAATTATAAAATGTGTTAATTCATTTGTTTGGTAAAATAGTTTTAACTACAAATATATTTTTATTTGACATAAAATATTATTTTTACGGTTTTTTACGTCCCTTAAAGTGCTTTCCCGTAATTTTCAATGGCGACTGTTGAATAGGATCTTAACCTTAACCATATGGAAAACTACTTCTAATAAATTCTGTATTTATTATTTTAAGCATTGCTTGTCATTTAAATGCGTAATTGGAGTCAGTCGAAACCTGTGACTGATAAATTATTAATCACCTTGGTAATCAAAATTGCATTTTATTGCTTTATCACACATGTTTGTAATATATTTCTTCGCTTTAAACATGCTTACAACTAAAATTCTTTTGAATTTATCCCATCCTCCGCCAACATTTTCTTTTTCACAATTCCCTTTTTCTAAATCGACTAACAGAATACTTTGCCAGGTGGACAAAAGAAACAGTACGTAGTCAACTTCCTGTCTGAACTTCTGGGGACAACCCTGTTGATGTTCTTGGGATGTATGGGCTGCATCACCCAGGTTGACAACCCTCCAGCTGTTCACCACATGTCATCTCTTGCGTTCGGTTTGGTCATCTTGCTCATCATTCAGGTAAGCTTAGGCCACGGCGATCTAAAAGCAAATGATGTTGGAATAAATTATACTTTGCTTTCCAGATATTCGGCCATATATCGGGTGCCCACCTCAACCCAGCCGTAACAATAAGCACTGTGATATTTAAAATGTTAACTCCTCTGATGGGACTGGTTTATATCGTGGCCCAGTTTTTGGGAGCACTTTTGGGATTTGCTCTCTTACGGGTGAGTTTGGTTCGAGTGTTGAGTTAGACCGATAACTCATAAAATGAAATACAGGTGCTGATGCCGCAAGACTACGTGGTATCTGGTTTCTGCGCAACGAAACCGCATGCCCTTATTACGCCGATGCAAGGCCTAGCCATTGAGACTATCATCACCTGTGTACTTATCCTTGTATGCTGCGGGGTGTGGGACAAGAGAAATGCCGAGAAACAAGACTCTACCCCAGCCAGATTCGGGTTCATTGTGGCAGCAATATCCATGGTAGCCGTAAGTATCTAAATTTTGGTGACATTGACGCCAATTTTGTTAAATTGAAGACTTTCTAATTATAGGGGCCTCTGACAGGAGCCAGCATGAACACTGCCAGGTCTTTTCCGCCCGCATTTTTCGATAGGGACTACTCAGCGCATTGGGTAAATGTAACGAGGTCTTTGTAGGTGTTTTGTAACCCACGCCAAATTTTCAGATCTACTGGGTTGGTCCAAACGTCGGCGCCATATTAGGATGCGGATTGTACAGTTACCTTTTCGCGGAAGAAGAGGAACCCGAGGAGTACGACGGTACCCAGTTAGAAGAAATGATCACAGAGAAGGCGTGAGAAACTCGGTTTTCCTATGTCCATGTAAATGTGTAGAGCGAGTATGAATGCCTTTAAGTTTACAAAAAATAAATTATTTCAATGCTACGAGCGCACAAAATAAAACTATTTTTGCTAGTTTTGAAGTCTCATTTCATGGAATATTGTTCCTATCTGCTCCCACAATACAAATCTCCAATATAGCCCACGACCAAGAGGCTTTTTTATGGAAGTTTTAAATACGCGTTTCTAAAATCCTTGTGTTGCAATTATTAAATCACACTTATTTCATACTGTAATAAAAAGTAAAAAATTGAATTGGAATTGAGGGCATACTGTCAAGTTGTTTTTGAAAAATTGTTAACGTGGCTTGCAAAAAAGGTGGGTTCTCAGCCTTAGCCGCTTGTATGCATCCATGATATTTCAAAAAGCATCTCCATGTTATGGGAGTTGTTGACAACAGCACATGTAGAATTTTTTTAGAAGAGGAAAGTCCCATTAACAGTATAAACAGCAATGCAGGAATAATGATAGCTCGATTTATTGATCCCAAAGACCCATCCGAATTATCTGGAAGAATACAGGGGTGGAGGGAAGACGGGCAGGTATAAAGAATCGGAAGTTCTGAATGCAGCCCTGACCCATCACTGGCAAGACTAATTAGGTGTTCAGTCAGGAAGAAAACTAGAATTACTACGCAAAACCTTTTCATAAATGAAAATTCGGTAGTTGTCATAAAAATATATTATTTCGTATATATTTTTAGAATCCGGCCTCCCACCGAATTGTCAAGAATTCAGAATTGGTAATTTTACACACGTTTCTCAGTGAATGTATTAGCGCTGTTTTGAATAAAAATGTTCTCAAAAATTAGTGGTCGTAGAAAGAATACTATGCAATATATTGATAAATTTCTTCACTCACTTTTTTATTAATTAATAAAAATTGTGACTAAAAGTTCGCTTACGAAACTTATATGTCACAACAATATAGTGTTTTGCCTTTACAGTTTCTCTATTCCTTCTTCTTTTCGGGAATTAAAGTTAGTGAGTTATCACAGAAAAAGTGTCGTTCATGGGATGGAATTAAGGTTGAACAAACTTACTAAACTAGCGTTCACTTAAGGTATACCGACAATAACTCAAATAAAATTAAAATACTTGTTTCTATTTTTCTATGCTAGTTTTTACAGAAAAATACCCAATATTTGTTTCGCGAAAGTTTGCACACTCTGCCACGAGATCTCCTAGTACAGTCGTGCCAGAATTATAAGTTAGGTTAACACTCGGACGCTGTATTGCCGATACATAACATCGCAGTTTAGTGTTTTTATCGTTTGTTGGTCACTCCATAAATGCATTATGCGTTTTTCCAGTCGAACAAAATAATAACAAACAACATTTATAATATTTATAATATCTAATAATAAAAATATAGAATGTGTTCTATTTTTAATGGTTGTAGACTCTGAGCTCAAGTAAACCACTTTAGACACAGATCGGCTTCTATCTTTTTTCCAACCATATGTATCTAATAGGCAGTAGTTTGTTAGAACTGATAGCGTTATATCAGATGCAGATAAAGTTATTTTAGGAGTGGCACAGGGTTCAATTCCTGACTTCTTTTGTATCTCTTGTATACATTTGGTATGTCTGAAGGGGTCGAATTTTCTCTAATCCACTCATATACTGATGACACCACGCTCTTGCACACAATCAACTCAATTATGATATTCTCGACACCAATGCTAATTTGGATCTTAAAAGCCTCAATATAGTAAAAAACAAAATCTTAAACTGAATTCTAAAAAAAAACACAAATTTTGGTGTTTATTTCCACTGGATTTTTTCTGCGTTCATATTAAAATTCAATCAGAAACTGAATATCTTAAATGTTTTATGTTAAAAAACATAGATATCCCTTGGAGCGCTATATTCAAATAAACATATATTGGTATATATCCGTTCTAAAGTTATATGCTGTCTTCCTCTATCCGTTGCTGATAAAACTGAATGCCAATTTTTACTATCAGTTGGTTTTTCGGTATATTTTCGAAAATCAACACGAATACATTTACTGACATGGCTGTCGGACTTGACAAACGTCAAAATTCAAAGCGTGGGAAATATCTCCGAAAACATCCAAATGTATTAACTAATGTTGCCAAAAATTTTATGTAAGAATTTTAAACGTGGGTTTTTGTTTGAGTCGAACTTGCTTACGTTTCGCTAATCATCCTACTGGCTTCTTCAAACCTTGACTGAAACTGGCTCGCATTTTACTCTATACCTGCTTATATATTGTTTGAGGAAAAGGGAGCTAAATGAAGGGCCACCACCTGTACCAAAATCTCTCAACATCTTTGATCCGTCAAACACAAAATTCCATTTGAGATGCCAATTCTTCTACCAACGAAAAATCCGAGACTCTATAGAAATCTATAAACAACCTACACCTAACGATCTTAACCGCAACTCAGGTCTCTACCGCCCCCCTCAAACAGTATATAAACTGCTACAGAGTAAAAGGCGAGCCAGTTTCAGTCAAGTTCAATTTCGCAATTTCGACTCAACAAAAACCAACGCAGGAGGAATGCAGATGTTTTGTAAAAAGTATTACAGTAGCCTGTGGAAGTTTCAGTCAAGTTCTGAAAAAGCTAACAGGATGATTGACGAAACGTCAGCAATTTCGACTCAGCAAAAACCAACGCAGGAGGAATGCAGATGTTTTGTAAAAAGTATTACAGTAGCCTGTGAAAGTTTCTTTGAGAAATAAAAATCTCAATAAAGAGTACTTGATAATACACCCCTAATATATCCAATTTTACATAATTGGCATATTTTGATTAATATGAACCATAGCAGAAGGAGAGGAACAATTAATAATTACGAAATGTCAAGACTATTTGATAACTAAAGTATATTAGGAAAACCGATTTTTTTTCCATAACTTTCTCACAAAAAGTGTATATGCTTTGTATTTGAAAAACTCATAAGAAGCCTAAAAAGATATACAGTTTGTTCAATTAAAAAAAAAAAACAAAAGTTTAATTTGTATATCAAAATTTTAGACCTACACAAGAAAACTGACTACGCCACAGGATCCTACGTAAAAAAACCTCATCCAGACCAGTTTCCACCTTTTCGAGAAGTTAATGGATAAGTGAACTACAAAGATTGTCTAAAATACAAAACTTTATAATCTCCCTGTATTTAGAAAACCAAGGAAACTTCCACAGGCTACTGTAACACTATTTACAAAACTTCCACTGACGTTTCGCCAATCGCCCAGTTGGCTTCTTCAGAGCTTAACTGAAACTTTGAAGAACTAAACTTGATTTTTAATGCTTCAGCCGCAGGACACACTGTGCAATACATTACACGCATTCGTTAATGACTATTAGGAGGTGGTTGGAGAGGTAGTCTTTTTATTACTCTCTTAAAATTGCGGGGGGACTATACCAATAATAAAGGCGAAATATATCGCGATCTATTCTATTTATTCGGCAGATAGAATGGCGGGCTGCTGACGATATATTTGCGTGGTATTTTTAGAACGGGTTATAATTCCCAAGTCAATATTGTTTCAATTATTACGACCGGGTAAGCGTAATTAACATGGCTTCAAGGAAAAACACCAGTCGAGAATGCCACGATTCGAAAAACGGACCGGCGCGTCTGGCAATTTGCAATACGCGCTTTTGACGTTTTCCGAAATTGCCTCGCCTGTCAAATTTAACGACTCGTCGTTACAATTTAATCTCACCCTTCGGATCGACAGCCTTCGTGTTTTCCTTCTCGGACAATAAACTATCGATCGAGACCGCGTATGGAAGATTTGCTGTTGTTTTGTCGCAATCGTATGGGAGCGTCTAGGTTGGGTATCAATATGTGACGCTATTGACAGTTCGCAAACTTGGTCTTATATGGTGGAAGTGTAGAAGTTCGGAAGAGTTCTCTTTTTCATATTCCAACGATGATGCCAAAGAAATGCTTACATTTTCGTGTACTTATACACTCACAGAAAAAGCGTAAAATTGAAAAAACGCTAACAATTTAATCAAAATTAAATATGATATGATCCATAAGATGAGACAATAATGTCTTCTTAAAATTAACATGTGTATTGGGTTGAAAAGAAACTCAATAAAATTTTAATGACAGAGATAATAAAATAAGTATCACAAAATATTATTTTAAATGTTTAACTTCAATTTAAACATGCCATTAGATTTAAAAAGAAGAGACCATCACTACAAATTTGTAAGGAAAATCCATCACAAAAAGAGTTTTTCTCCTAATTCTGCTCTCAAACCAATATCCGAAATAGCGTTTTTTATAATAATTTAAACTAATTAAGCAGTTAAGAGGATTAAATTGTTTAATCACTGAAAATAATTTTTAATAACTAAGCCCTTTTTAAAGCGGCCTATAATTGAAATTTTGTACTTAGTTATTTCCCTGTTATTACTGGCAACAGCTGCAATAAATTCCACTGCTGTAGCAAATTTTGAAGCTGAGTTAAATCTTCATTCACGGTTTGAGCTGAGTCTAAATCTAGCGAAACAAAATCGTTTTTTGCTCTTATGTTTGAAGTGCTTAGTTGATCCAAAGATAAATTTAGAATGACGACACTATCATCAGCAGTTTGCTCATATTCATTAGAATTGGTGCCATTTTCTGCCATAGCGCTTATATATATATATATATATATATATATATATATATATATATATATATATATATATATATATATATATATATATATATATATATATATATATATATATATATATATATATATATATATATATATATATATATATATATATATATATATATATATATATATATATATATATATATATATATATATATATATATATATATATATATATATATATACCTATACCAAAAGACCGAAAAATCAGGTATCTTTATTGCCTGAGAAAAAAAGAGTCCTTTTAAATAATTGATGCTTATTCCCAATTTTCGATACATTTAATTTTTCTTTGCTAACCAGTTCAAGGCAGGTGCACCCAGAAAAGATACAATCTGGTGGGAATTTTTCATAGACCTGCGAGTGTGGCAAATCCAATTTGGAGGTTTGACAACGAAGTGAAAAAGATGGGTCAAAAACCTTGACCGGTGGAAAATCAACTAAGACGTTTTTCACATAGTAACTCATTACGTATACAATATACCTCTAATTCTTGGTTTTTAGCTTAACAAACAATATCATATATTAATTTGTCAGCTAGTGCACAATAATAATAAAGTGGTAATAGACACAAACAAGTACATACCTACTGTACGGTTTTTAAAACACATCAGTGGGGTCAAATGCCAACGGCAGCCACTACCTAACAACACAATAAGTGGACTCCCTTTGTTCTATTGGCTGATAAAAGTCACATGATAGCAGACCCTCTTTTCTTTTTAAAATGTTAGGAAATCTTTTAAAAGTAACGTTCGACCGCCTTTAAAATATAAACGTACCAATTTGATTAATATAGTGAACTCCCGATATAGTGAACTCGAAAGTTGCATCAAAATTAGTTCGCTGTATTCGAGGTTTACTATAAGCAATAAATGAACTTTTGTACACACCTGATGTTTACCCGATGAATGGAGGTTATTACATAATATATAATATTACGCACGTTGGTTTTGTAAAAAAATGCCACGATATACTAGCATTTTTCTAGATATGTGTATGTATTACGTAATGTTGGAAAAGTGAAATTAAATATCATTCTGTACAAAATAAGTAACAAGTGAACATGAACAAATAAATAATATCTAAAAAAAATAAACTAAAAAAAATTCATATTTCCACCTACTCTTGGATAAACAAGTTGGATATTTTGGTTTGTACGAATGTATTAGAAAAGTTGATATTACTCATAGAACTTTCACGGTTACAAAAAGAATTTCAAATTTTCTCAGAAACGTCGAGTGACTCCAAAAACGTGCCAATATCTATTATTTTTTCTACTGAAGGAACATTGATCATGACTTCCTTAATAGCCTTCTCATTTAGCCCATCTTCACTCAATTCTGCATTTGTTACTGTTTAAAAAAAATAGCGTAAATCAGTCATTGTGTCATTCTGGAATAACTTCATCGTCTATTGAAACGTAACTTTCGAACTTAAAATGTTCAATTCTATTCCTCATGTCTGTTTCAAGGGCTTTCTGGGTGTCGGTATTTTCGGAATCTCCTGAATGTTTTTTTAGCCATACCGTTAGAGGCAATTCACCAGAGTCAAAATCAACTTTTTTCTTCAAAGAATCCTGCATGTTTATAACACTTTGCCATAGTGTTTTTGCTAACTTCCTGCCAAGCACGGTGAATAAAATTTACAGCATCCAATAAGCTCAATGAAAACTCTTGTCCATCATAAATTGCTTCTATCATCTTTATCAGCAAAATCTTCCTATAGAGACACTTCAGGGAATGGATTATGTCTTGATCCATGGGTTGCAGTTTTGAACTGGTATTGGGTGGCGTAAAAACCACTTTGATTTGTGTCAAAGGAACATTGGGATGTGCTGGACAATTAACTACTAAAAGAAAAATTTGTCTGTCCTTCTTTTCAATTCTGTATCTCAATGGAGCAGCTCTTCGGAAAATAACTCAGATGTCTACGCTATGATGTTTAACATGCACTTGACTGGTAGGGTCTTCTTTTTAAAACATCTTGGGTTTACTGATTTGCTTATAACAACGAGAACTGTTATTCGAACCTTGAACAATTTTCCCCTGCACACCTTTTTCCTCTGAATTTCAATGTCTTATCAGGGGTTAGTTTGTAGAAAAGGCCGGTCTCATCGGCGTTAAAAATATTGTTGAGAGCCAGTTATAAACAACATTCATATCAACTAATGCAGACTCACCAACAATTTTTTCCTGCAGAGATACAATTTCTCTTCTTAAAACGTTCGATCCAACTTCTTGAACACACAAAATCTGATGTTAAAATGTTATATTTTGATTAGTTAAATTGTAGGAAAGGGTTGGTTTATTTCAAGTTGATTTCTTCTGCATTTTAAAATGCATTATTTTTCTGTGTGTACCACCAACGGTTTCTGGAAGTCGTTGAAAGTTTTTCCTAAATTTATTTATTTATTTACATTTATTCCATATTTTCAAGAACCTAACTAACTAGGTCAAAATGTTTTAGATTAATTTTTCAATTTTTTGCACTACTTGAAACTTCTACAAACAAACAAGCCATGGACTATCCAAGCTATAGTTAGTATCTCTAAATGGAACATAAAATACATCCTTAGACCGAGTCCTTTGATTAAATCTAAAATTGAATTTTGAATGAAAAAAGATACAGTTCATATATATAAATGCAATAAATTCATTATAGAATCGTGATCTATATGATTATTAACAATGGGTAATTTTAATCTATAAGCGGCAATATGTAAAAATTGTGTTTGAACCTTTTCTTGCTTATCAATGTGAGTTTTATAAAAAGGAGACCAAACCTGATTAGCATTTTGCCAATGCTGAATGGACCAGGACCCAATACAAAATCTTAAGCTACTGATAAAATCTAAGCTCCTATATTAAATGATTCGACAATGATAGCCTATAATCAAACAATGAATTTTATTCACGCTTTTTAAATACATGAATTCAAGGTAGTTTTTATATTTAAATGAAATCTACCTAATGTCGATCAGAGGTAAATTCTATTGATATCAGATCAGATTTGAATTCGTCGCAAATCTCAAAAGTGTTACAACCCTACAAATTTGTCAATGTCATATGTAAATAAATTGAAGAAAACAGGACTACAATGTGAACCTTGAGGTATACCTGAAAGAACATTAATGTTTTATAATACCCGAATGATGATTCTAGCTCCTTGCTTTCGCTATCAGTGAAGCAACTTTCCACCATAGCTTGTCGTTAACTTTATCAAATGCCTTTAATAAATCCGTATACATAATATTCAAATGAAAATTTTTTGCACCCAACAGAGCCTGTTGGTAAGATTCGCACTAGAAGTGAAAATGTACTAACTTAACAAAAAATGTTTTTTTTTTAAGAAAGTGTTTGAAAATTGCGCCTTGATCAATATTATTCTTTCACTGCAATTAACCAAATAATTATTATTCCCACCGCCAGGCGTCTGCTCTGCCGTTTCATGATATGATATTTGCGGCTGCAGTGTCCGATCCACCTTGCTAAAAGAATTTTCAGATTCGATCAGTTCATTGCCAATCGGGTGTCGGTGGTGCGTTTCTTCGTAGGAACTTCGAATGGACCAATATCAGTAAATGTAGTAAGGGCGAAATTCCTCTGCTATCCAGGCGTTGATTGCATTCCCTTTGGTGGGCAAGGAGTTTGGCTTTATCATTAACTTGCAGTCTATAATGCTCCGGTACTTTTGTCATGGTATCTTATTACGGCATCGATGCACCTTCTTGGCAGTTTTTTACAATCTTAGATGTTGGGATGCTTAAGACTTTGAGTGCAGTGTGACTATCCGAAAAATGTTAATCCTTTTCCGCACAACTTTCTTCCGTTTCAGCATCCTTGCGCAAATCTCAGTCGCGTACGCTTGAAATATGCTAGAATAAATACAGAATCGGTTTTCATTAACGTTTATGTTTACTGACAGAACAGATTATTAAAGTGAAGGACATTCTCCGTAACCAAACAGATTCTCTATACAGGGATCTCCACACCTATTATTCCTACAGCAAAGATTAAATGGTGTGCGTGCGGGAACGCAATTGGGAGAATCCTTCGATAGAAATTTATTTTATTTGCACCCTTGTACAAATGGGAACAAATTATGCGTCTTAATTCGGTCGCGCGGGTTTTTAAGCTTAAACAAATGGGAAAAACTTTAGAGGGAACTTAGGGCATTTGATTATATTTACCATCCATCAATTGGTTTGGGGAAATATTGGGGAAAAAAACAAAAATGGCGGATTTCGCTTTCGGATGTATAACCAAAGTAAAATCAAAGTTGTATTTTAATAAGCAGTACGTTTTCTCTTATTAAAATCATAAACGTAACAATATTCAAGTCAGGAACTTTTTTAAGCTACCAGTTTGACAAGAAAATTATTTCATTAAAGGGTCCGATATGTTGGCTTCCTACATCCCCTTGAATTTATTCGTCTATGGTCACACACAAAATGAATTGTGATGAAATTGATGAAAATGTATGAATTTTTTGATCCTCCCGAGATTATAAAAACCTCGAGATAAAAAAATTTTTACACATTGAGAAACATTACCGGAAATACACTTGCTAGAGTTGTACGAAAAACAGTCACCGACTGCCAAAAAAGTCTTAAAGCAAATAAACAGAATTTTGCAAATCTGTGTAATTAGATTTTATATTACATTGTTCTTCTTCAAATTTCATATCCCTATTGCATGTTGACCACTGCCATGTTCACGATGTCTCTATATCTTTCCCGATCTTGTGCTACATGGAGTAACTCATTTGCGTAAAGGCCTGTCTGTTGTCTCTTACGCCCAATCCACTTTTCTCCTTTTATTTGTCCGTTAAGCAAAGTCGAAGAAAGTCATATCGAAGTCCTCTAATTATATGGCCTAGGTATTCAAGTTTTCGTCAGAAGTAGTCTGTCGTGTTCCATTGTTCGAAGAACTTCTTCATTTCTGGTTCCTGTGGTCCAGAATATTCTAAGCATTCTCCTGTATTTCCACATTTCAAATGCTTCGATCTTGTTCAGCATTTCTTTATTAAGCGTTTATGTTTCGTATCCATACATAAGAATCGAACATATGTAACGTTTCAAAAACTTTTTCCTGGTTTTGATGTTTAGTGTATTATTTGAAAGCAACGACCTGAACTTTTGAAATACGTTTTTTGCTTATCTTTTATAGCTTGATCTAGGGTCTGATCAACATCTACTTTACTCACAATCATATAATTAATTTTATTTTATATTAATATATAATATTTATATTAATTTAAGCTTCACATCGTCGGAAAATCATATATTATTAACTGTTTCTCCTCCAATAACAATTCCTTTTTGACCACTTAAGGATTCTCTGAATAAGTTTTCAGAAAAAACCTTGGAGAGGCGAGGCAACCTTGCCTCGCGCCACCCTCAATAGTAATGGTCGCTGTTTGGTTCCAGTACAGATATGGAATCAGTCTAATATCTTTGCCAGCCAACATCTTTGCAGAAGCGTTTTCATGGTAAAAAGTGCTTCCCTAGTTCCCGCGCATCTTCTGAAATCAAATTGCTCCGAACTCACATCTTCCTCGCATTTGTTGCAAATTTTTTATTGCAGAATGTGTAGAGGTAGCTTAAGCACAAGATTCATTAAGCCTATGAATCGAAAATTTTTTTGCATTCGGCTTTTTGGGTATTGGGATTTAGGAAGTCTGGTGGGATATTACCAGCATCGTATATCTAATTGAATAGCACAGCGAGTCCACTTATGTTTTCATCGCTGAGTAATTTCAGCAATTCACCATGTATTTTACCTGGTCCACTTCCCTTTTGATATACTTTTTCCAATCTTCCACTACTTCTGATTCTGCTACCGCATGTCCTTCGTTAAAGAGTGCTTCTTTAACTTTTCTGTGTGGCTTGAACTCATCATGTTTCTTTTGTAGCTCTTCCATCTCGTTGCATTTTGTTTGCATCCATGTTTATTTAGCTTCTTTGATTTTTAGTTTTAGTTGTTGTTGCATTCTTTTATATTCAGTTTTACTCTTGTTTTTGTGTTTTCTTCTTTGTTTTATTAGTTCACTAATTTCATCCGTCATCCATTGTTGTTTCTCGTGGGTAAAAATCTGAGCTGCTGTATTACTGATACCATTTTTAATGTTAGTCCTTTCTTTCTATGATTAACGCATTAGATGTTTGTGTGATGTTCTCTCGTATTTTGTGGTTCATCGCTTGTTTGAGTTTTTTTCTAGTTTAAGCAGATTTTAACTGCTGGACATTAAATGATTTTCTGATGAGTGACTTTTTTATACGTTTAAATTTAAGTTGTATTTGAGAAGCAAACAGATTATGGTTGCTGGCTACATCAGCACTCGGTTAAGTTTTTGAGCCTTTACATGAATTTCGGAACCTATTTCTTATCTTTTATCGTATAACCGTGACCGTCACGTAGTGATGTCTGTGTATCGAGTTGTCTCTTTGGCTGTTTATAGAGAGTAACCAAGATTTCCTCTTGACAGAATTCCACCAGTGTGTTACCTGTCTCATTCCTCTCTCCCAGCCCAAATCTTCCAGTTACTACTCCTGGTGATATTTCCTCTATTACTTTGGCATTAAAATCTTTCCATTTAACGTTTACTGTAATATATAATATTTGAATATATCAGAAATTCAACAAGTTTTTGCATAATCTACACTCTAAACGCGTTTTCCAGATCTAGAAACCACAAACGTTTCGTTTCAGTTCGATACTATCCGAATTTGCTCCGATTTACAAAATTTGACGACGAATAATTCCGCCCTGCAGAAACTTTAAACCGGAAACGAGAACTTGGCAATTTTCCAGACACGGGGACCGAAATCACGTAGACTCGCCTCGCAGCATGCATTTTAGGGTTTGACCCGGTTCATAAGGTGGCATTTGTCCACACGCTGACAGGATTAAATCTCACTTTAATTTGCCCAAGAAACCATATTTTACAGCGTGTTTTTAAATTACTCTTTCTACGACTTACTCTAAAATACCCAATTACCACTTCGGACGCTTTCCATATTTTGGTCATCGACAAATTGTTTGCCATCGCTCTTTCATGTTCGATCACTTAAAAGTATAAGCAAAATTGAAACCGGAAACTCGAATGGAGTTATATGAAAAAATATGAGAAAAATTTATTTGAAAATTGCACCTATTAATATTTTGAATGAAAACAACAAGTGATCTCACCTAAACAATTTTCCCATACATATTTCTGATATGTAGCGGCTATTCTGGGGGATACTGTAAGAAAAAAGAAAAAAAAATATTCTTCAACCTTCTTATGCTGTTCCTTTTTGGATTAGTCTTATTAACTTGAAACATTAATAAAATTTTGATATTTAGATTTAGTTACTATTGTATTCCGTTAAGGAAAGTTATCATATGAGTTAGTCGAAAAAATGCCGTTGTTGTTTGTAATAATTAAAAATTGCCTTGCTATACCCTCAAACCTCAGATAAAACTTTATTGGTAAAATTTCATAAACGTGAGTATAAAAAAAAGTATTTTAAATAATGTGGACTTTTTCTATTGGAGATACAACTGAAAATGTCACACTTATCCTGAACTACATATGTTACATGCTCTGTGCAAAGAAGAACACGTTTATTCTAGATCTCTATGGGAATATAGAGTCACAAAGTTTTTAGTTATTAAGTTGAAGGCACACGAAAATTTAGTCACTGCAGTAATGCAGTAACGCCAATAAAATTATTAACCAATTAATATAAGAATACTTTATCTTAAAGTTTATAAAACATGTAACCAGTTGTTGAATTAAATATAATGTTTATTTAGGTATAATAAAATCACATTTGTGCTAATAGAATATACAATCACACTAACTATATACAAATGATCAATAATTATCTAAATAAGTACGTTTTTATTCAAAATCAAATTGATTCACTCTCATAGTCATTACAATTAATGACAATCTTTAATTTAAAAAATGTGCTGAACTGCATTTTTTCAGCTCACAACAGATATGTTATTAATTACATCTGTAATTAAATTTATTACACTCGGATTTAAGGCACGAGAAACATTTTCTCTTCTCGCACTTGATTTTACTTGATGCCACAAATGTTCTATTGAGTTGAATATACAGTGAACGGCTAAAATATAGAACAAATTCATTGAAAAATCAGACACTGGATTTCAAGAAAAACGCCCACCCACATCCATCATAATTTTTTCTTGCCGTAAACGAGAAATATACTTAGAAATCCAGATCGAAATATCATTTTTGATTTTTGACCAACGTTTTGAAAATAGTGCACAAATATTGGTCATTTCGAGCATCCATATAATAGCAATGCCTTTAATTCAAATAAATATATCCAGTAGAAAATATTACAACGAATTTATCATGATAGTTCTGGCGTAGTCTAGCTTAACAGCTACTCTGAATTAGATGATGACGTATTTAACAAAATCACTATACATTAGACAACACGCATTTGAATATTAGAGCCAGTATTTACCGACTAATCACCTAGTTTAATTACATAGTCTTAGTTAGTGACATTAGTTATAAGAATTGCGCGAACAGACGTAGAAGCAGAAAGCTCATTAACGGGGATCATTCCTTTTCAACCAGTTAATATTCGTTTAAAGAGGTGAAATATGATCAAACTTCCGCAGCCCACAAACAATGTGGATATCCAAACAAAAATTGTGAAGAAAATCCCAACAATCACACAACTGAATGTATTATTTCTGAAAGGGCTTAAGTGCAATTTCCGTTATTTTCTGTTTAGTGTAAAAAATCAGTAAGTAAGAAATAAATATTAAAATTGTAATTGACCTTGCGTTGATGTTTTATTATGCTTTTACATGCTTACACGGTGGGGTTATTTTCAGTAGTAAAATAATTTCTTTATCGCCAGGTTGATATCATTAAAAAAACATTTTTAGTCATTTTTATTACAATATGAAGAGAAAAATCTAATAAAAAATGCCAGAACCACAGGTGTCGCCTATAAAAATTATAAGGGTAGAATAAAATGAGAGAAAATAAAATGTTCCACGAACTCAAAAAACGTCTTTTACAATTTTCACACAGCATCAGAATATGTTAAAAGCATTTTTGGTGTTGCTGTTTTTGGAGAAAAGAAACAAGAAAATATGGAATGTCCCCGATTGTGTGGTTCCAATTTTTGAACTAAAACCAAAAACTGAACGATGTCTAACCTAGTGGATTGTTGAAGAAAAGAATAAATTTTATTCCCATATAATAAATTCCTGGAAAATGGCACTCAAGGTCACAGCAGTTAGTTGTTCGCTAAACTGTGTCGAACGAGAAGAATATCTTCACATTTTTTAAGTGTGTTTATATAAGTTAGAACTTTGTTTTCTTTAATTTTTTTGGTGAAAATATTAATTTAAATTTCGTTATATAGGAATTTTTGTATATCTACCTAAAATATGAAAATTATTCAACGAACAGCTAAAATATGGAACGAATTCATTTAGAAATAAGGTACATTTGCGCATTTTTTGTAGTAATTTGAAAATATACAGGGTGGTTAAAAAAGCAAACGTCGATACCAAGTTTCTTTTTTTAAATTGAAAACAATTTTTTAAATTAAAATAAAAAAGAGATATTTGATTTTGACATGAATAGGAAAGTACTTACCATTAAAGTTCTTAAATTTAGAGAATTGAAGTTTTTAATTCATTCATTCAAAGCAGACAAACAATAAGTGAAATTGAGAGAATATTTGTAGAAACACGGCATGTAAAAGATCGTCTTCGGCGAGGTCGTCCAAAAACCCAAGACTAAACATTTTGTTAGAAGTAGAGGATCATTCTCATCGTGCATCTTCTGAAGTAGTACACGTTTTTTAAATGGTACGGTAAGTAAACAAAATTGTAGGTTTTGTAAGACAAATATCCCTGATGGATGAGAGAAAATTGTACACAACATCCAAAAAAATAAATGTTTGAGCGTTGTTTTTAAACAATAACATTGTTTTTCCTTTAATCAAAATCTTACTGAAGTTCCTTACAAAACTCTAAATAACCCTAATATGCCAGATTGGTTGAAACAGGATGGCTCGGCCACAAAAGCCACAGAAGCCACAAAATTTGATGATTTAAAATATGGAATTAGATACGAAACAAGGCAAATGAATGAAAATATTCTGTATAATGTTTTAGAACAGTAAAAATAGGTAATTACTTTTTGGGGAGGCTCCTTCAGAAGTCAAGAGAGAAAGAGTCAATTCAAAGTCTATGTAAAAGCGCTGATAACTCAGAAATTTGCGCTGGTTTTTAGGCACTTGTGATGTTTATATTAAGGCGACAAAATAAGTGATGCATATTCTAGAATGGATGGGAGTTTGATAAAAATATCACTTCATTTCAGAACGGGGAACAAATTAGAGCCTACCATAAGCATGTAGATGTCTGTGTTCATGGATTTTCACCGATTTGTGTTTTTCGGTGGATTTTTCCGATTTTTTTTAACAAAAAAGGATTTCTCGGTGTACACGACCTTCTAAGCTCTACGAAAGAAACCCGGAGGTACTTTTTTTACTTATTATTCCACGTTCTGAGACCAAGTCCACATGCATCTGCGGCGATCTCCGTAACACCCGCGTAAACTGCTTATCAACCGTGCGCTGGAAGCGAAAACCATAAGCTGCGAAACCTCGAAACAAGTTCAAGGACGAGCGTCATCGGGAATCGCAAACACACACACACACACATATCGTTCGGGAAAACGACAACCGGCCAAACAAACATCGAATTAAATAAAAACCGTAAAAAATATCCGACTGACGGACGGACGGACGATGCGTAGGCGCAGTACACGCCAGGACGCGTATCCACCACCTGTAGTTTCGGCGATAGACGCGTTCCAAACAGTATTTTAGCAGTAAGCGTCGCGACACTGTAACAACCGAGTTGGCTCTGCGCGCTCGTTTATCTCGAAAAAAGCTACGACGCCGGCGGAGGCGGCGGTGCGTTCCTTCGTGTCCGGTATCGTCGGTTTAAAATCTGCGGTGATCCTGGTCCTTTTTTGGGCGGCGGTGTCATGTAAGAAACCATCATAATCGACACACGACGACCCTCTCTGACCGATCAGTCTTTGTTACCAGGTTTGTTTTTTTTTTGTGTTTGGAGAGTTTTTTTGGGGGACGAATCCCCGAGTGGTCTCATCGAACGGGTGGCTTTAGTATTTATTGAATACTAAAATGTGTTTTTCGTAAAACCTGGAATGTTTCTAAAATTTTACCTTTTCCATTTGTACTATGCTTAATTTCCATGTGAAATAACTAATATAAACGATGACATTTTGTTTTCCGTTCCCCAAACAATGTTTTCAAAAACTCAACTTAGGCCCTTTTCGAAATGCACATTTTTACTTTTTCGTATTTTTTTAACATTGTATTATATAGTTTTTTCTTGCTCGCGTTTTGAAGTAAATAGATAATATGCAGGGGGATCAAAAAAACAGATATCGATAGCAAATTACATTTTTTCAATCCATTTTCGAATTATATGTCCAATTTCACTCATAATTCATGTAAATATAAATATCTCTTACTTCTTATGAACAAAAGAATTAAAAACATGTCAAAGAAATTATATGCCCACCATTAATTTCTTGACAGTATGCTAATCGGTTTTAAAAACCCTTCCAAAACGTTATTCAGGATATTTTCATTAATTTGCCTTATTTAAATTTTTAAATTTAAATTAAATATCCCCAATGGAGTAATATCTGCCGATCTTGCAGGTCAATCTATCGATCCCCTTCTACCAATCCGCTGTTCGGAAATTACAGCCATCGTGTTGAAATCAAATCAAATATGAGGCTGATTTGGATTTGGGAAAGAAACCGCGAGAGTTGGAATTAATCATATCCATGAAATTGTAAATATTTATTCATTCAAACATTTAGTCATAATGAAAAAATATTGGGTTCCAGTAAGATTTTGATTGCAGAAATAAGGTCCAAAAAGTTTGTTATTCAAAATATCTGCCCAAAAATTTATTTTTTGTGGATATTGTGTATGATTTTCTCTTACCGTACCATTTAAACAAAACGTAGCTTCATCACATCACAGATTCTGACGATGAAAAAATGGATTTAAGTTTTACATTTCCATCGTAGTTTCACAAAACTGTAGTCTGCTGTGTAATATTGTACGAGTGATGCTTAGCTTATATTGTTTTAATACGCGCAACGCTGTCCGTTGGCCCATATCATTATTTGAAGCGAATTCAGAAGATGCGCGATAGGGATTATCATTAACTTCTAATAAAATGTTTACTTTTGATCTTGATCAAGATCTTTTACATGTCCTGTTCCTACAAACTTTCTCTCAATTTTAATCACTTTGTATCTTGTAATGTATTTATGAATATTTTGAATTAAACAAATTATATACTTCCTCTTCAGTTTTCGTATTGTTTCCATATCCAATAAAAATCAATACTTCATTGATCTGGGTTTCATTTTGATGCGCCACATTCACTTCCTTTACTGACAGAAATGTAATTTTAACAATTTAAGAACTTTACTGGTACCTCTATTCATTTCAAAATTAAATTTTTGTATTCTTTTACTCATAAAATGATATAGAATATATCAGATATGTGTGAAATTTGACACATAATTTGTAAATGGATGAAAATAGAGGGTTTTCATTTAAAAAAAGAACTTGCTATCGACAACCAAAATTGTGCAATGAAATGACTTGGGTCAGCATTTTTCTTCAAACTCAATACCTTATTTTTTAATTAATTTGTTCCATATTGTAACCGTTCACTATTTTAGGTAAATATACGGAAATATTTATATAACGAAATAAAAATTAATATTTTCACCAAAAAATGAAATGAAAACGCTGTTCTAACTTATAGAAACATAAGAAGCACTGAAAAAAATGTGGAAGTGTAAGTTCTAAATGACGTTTTTTGAATTCGTGGGACATTTTATTTTTTCATTTTCATTTGATCGCCACTATTTCTTCTAGGACCTAGGCCACCACTCACCTAGGCCAAACTCAAGTATAATTATTAACTATTCTGTCCTTACAATTTACAAAAGGCGGCACCAGTGGTTCTGGCTTTTTTGATTACAATTCTCTAGTAATCTTCAGCAAAACGAAACAACAACAACGCAACAACGCAAGGTAACTTAAAATTTTAATATTTATTTCTCAAAAGGAGTAAGCTGAGGAACTTATGTTCTTTCTGCTCTAAAAGAGTTATTTCCTCCTCTACAAACATCAGAACGCAGTACCATAAAGTTTCGTTTTTGTCGGGATCTCCAATTTGTTTGTGGGTTGCGAAAGTTTGATCATATTGAACTGAGGTGGCTTTTACTTGATGAAAATCCATTTATCAAAATAAATAAGAACTAAAAGTTCAGATTTTCACGAAATTATATATTATGACATGACAATTGTTTCGACAACACCGTGTCTTTATCAAATGTAATATATACAAACTACCTGTTACTATGTATACCGAAAAATGACCATAAAACCTTAATTAATGTTGTGAGAATTTAAGTTCAATAAAGGAGAGGTATTTAAATCTAATTGATCGTTAAGTAATACATTTGAATGTCTCGTTTTGTTAATCTCCATGGCTTCCAATAAATTTAATTTTCTACTTTTTGTGGCTGTATGTAAAATATCAAAATTGTCGTCAAAAATGTGTTTTCTCTCGCTCTTTTATTTTCGTTAATGCGTTTCTTGAAGGATCTACCTGTTTGTCCAATATAAATTTTAGGACAAGATCCACATTTCAACCTGTAGACACCTGATTTTTGGGATTTTGGACATTTCGTTTTATTGTTTTTTAAATATTTTCCTATTGTGTTGTTAGTTCTGAAAGCTATTTTTAAACCACATTTTGACAAATGTTTTGAAACTTTTTCACTAGGTTCTCCTATGTATGTAATTGTTTTAAATTGTTCGTGTTCTGTATTAGGTTTCGGATAAATAGAGTTTACTGTTGTCTGTATTTGTTTTTTATTTATAATTTTATCTATATTGGACGGATTGTAGCCGTTGTTCAGTGCAACTTGTTTAATGATATTAAGTTCTTTGTTGTAATTTACTGTCGAGAGTGGCGTATTAAGAATTCTGTGTATAAAAGAGTTAAATGCAGCCATTTTATGTGTATAAGGGTGATTTGAGCTGTTATGTATGACTGTGTCCGTGTGTGAAGGTTTATGATATATTGATAAGTCTAATTTGTTTTGCGCTTTTGTAATAGTTAAGTAGTTGTAAGTTGGGCGCTTTTGTAATAGTTAAGTAGTTGTAAGTTAAGTTAGACTTAAATTGTTCGCGTTCTGTATTAGGTTTCGGATAAATAGAGTTTACTGTTGTCTGTATTTGTTTTTTATTTATAATTTTATCTATATTGGACGGATTGTAGCCGTTGTTCAGTGCAACTTGTTTAATGATATTAAGTTCTTTGTTGTAATTTACTGTCGAGAGTTGCGTATTAAGAAGTCTGTGTATAAAAGAGTTAAATGCAGCCATTTTATGTGTATAAGGGTGATTTGAGCTGTTATGTATGACTGTGTCCGTGTGTGAAGGTTCATGATATATTGAAAAGTCTAATTTGTTTTGCGCTTTTGTAATAGTTAAGTCTAACTTAACTTACAACTACTTAACTATTACAAAAGCGCCTAACTTACAACTACTTAAATTAAATTAAATTAAAAATTAAATTTAAAACAATTACATACATAGGAGAACCTAGTGAAAAAGTTCCAAAACATTTGTCAAAATGTGGTTTAAAAATAGCTTTCAGAACTAACAACACAATAGGAAAATATTTAAAAAACAATAAAACGAAGTGTCCAAAATCCCAAAAATCAGGTGTCTACAGGTTGAAATGAAAATTTATATTGGACACACAGGTAGATCCTTCAAGAAACGCATTAACGAACATAAAAGAGCGTTTCAAAACAATAGTTTAGATTGTAATTATGCTACACACTTAACCATAGAAAAGACATTTTTGACGACAATTTTGATATTTTACCTACAGCCACAAAAGGTAGAAAATTAAATTTATTGGAAGCAATGGAGATTAACAAAATGAGACATTCAAATGTATTGCTTAACGATCAATTAGATTTAAATACCTCTCCTTTATTGAACTTAAATTCTCACAACGTTAATTAAGGTTTAATGGTCATTTTTCAGTATATAAAGTAGCAGGTAGTTTGTAAATATTACATTTGATAAAGACACGGTGTTGTCGAAACAATTGTCATGTCATGAAAATCTGAACTTTTAGTTCTTATTTATTTTGATCATATTTCACATTTTTAAATGGACATTAACTGGTTGAAAATGAATGATCGCCATTAATAAGCCTCTTGCTTCTACGTCGGTTCGCGCCATTCTTATAACTAATAACATCTTTTAACCAAGATTAAGTAAATAAACTAAGTATTTAGTTGGTACATACTGGCTCTAATATCTAATATTGTTTTACATTCAAATGCGCGTTGTTAAATACGCAACGTTTGAATGAAAAATTCATCGTAATATTTTCTACCTGGTATATTTATTTGAATTAAAGACATTATCATTAATATATGGATGCTCGTAAAGGGTAAATAGAATTTGTGCAATATTTCTGAGTATAAGGGCTATTTTGATCCACCTTTTTTCTATTTTTTCGATTTTAGATTTCATATTCTACCTGTATAATGCATAACTCCTATAGGGCGTTTCAAACATTCCCTTAATTTACATTTTATTTTTAAAATATTTCTGAAACAGAAATTCCTTGAATTGGGCTGTGGAAATTGCTTTTAAGAAAATTCAAACTAATTTACAATATTTATACTTCAGAGTGGGTTTCTAAAGCTCATTAATCCTGCGATAGTCGGCCTTCGCTCATGAAGATTATTTAAGATAATATATTAATTTGATCAACATTATATGATATAACTTCAGAGCCAATAATTTTTTTGACCGAAAAATTCAATTTTTTTTTTAACGACACTCCTAAAACAACAACATATTGAAATTTTGGCAGTAGTAATTTTTATGAATCAATCAATTAGGTATCTTAATTTTGTTGGACAGATCTTATTGACCAAACTCACCTTGATTTTTAATAGTGTATTTACCCTAGAAATATTGAAATTTTCGACTACCTCATGAGCATCGCAAGACTACCTCATGAGCATCGCAAATTTAATGGTCACGAACATTTCACCATTATTGAAATTTTAAATACGAATAAAAAAGCTAATTATAGATTTATAAAGTCGATGATCTTTATTGAAAACATTGCGATATGAGAACATTTATTTGTCTTCTCAATAATTTCTTTTGCTTCCATTGACGCGGGCAATTTTGAATATCGCAAAGAATTGTTTGATTGCAAACGAAGCAAAAAGGACGACGCATTTTTTTGTGGATGTTATTTTCACAATTACGAATCGTATGTGGAAATAAATTTATAATTGGAATCCTTTTAACATACCTTGCTTTTCATCTGTTGTGCGAAATATTCTATAATTCTTAAAAAGTCGTATGGTGATACAATTGGGAAGGTCTGGAAAAGCTTTCGTAAAATTCCTATAAAATCTCAGCCTTTTATTATTTCGCAATGTGTTACATTATCTCTGTCGACTGTTTGACCCAAAGATTTTTCCTACATATCGCATTTGACAAAAAAAAAACACCATTTAATACAGTATCAAAAATATATGTTTTTTTAATTTATATATTGAGGTTATCCAAGTGGATACAATTCCGCTCTAAAACTGATTAGTCACTTGGAGAACACTACAGTCAACAGGATTCAAATAAAAAAGTGCCTAAACGCCTAATCAAAAACTCAACTTTTTGAATCAGGTCGAATTTTATTGTTTTTCCGAAAAATTGCTACATAAAGCTCGAGCAGGATACAACACATTTGCAAAAACTTATAAAATCTAACACCGTTAGATATGTTGCCTCAAAAAAACCTTTAGCAATTGAGGCCCGTTCAAACAAAATGCTATAGGACTTCGTCGTCGCTTCCGTACGATGAACATAATTTAATCATAACTTTTCTACAATAACATTTAAAACGGTGCGAATAGAATAATTATTTTACGTCCAATAAAGCATGCCGTAAATATTTAATTCGACAAAGAGCACTTACCGACGTTATAAATAGACGTAATGACACGCGATTATAGGAATCGTTAAGCTACGTCATTTTCCGTCACTTTTGCGTGTTCCCCCATTAGCAGTAGGTTTTTGAACGGACCACAGGAAAAAAATTAACTGACACCGGGGCGATTTGCGATGTACTATATTTATGTGCAGCTTTGTGGATTAAATTATTGATAAGTGCCGTTATAAATCGCCATTGGATAAAAATAGTGACGTATGAGAACTTGGACCACTCCCTCTTAACAATATTAATCTACAGTGTGTCCCCAGATAAATCAATCGAAATAGTAATTTTCAATTGAAATATAGAGCTTTCTTGTTAGGTAAAAATTATTTAGAAAAGGAAAGCTGCCACTTTTTTAAATAATTCCAAATATATTTTAGTGGACTCCAGAGAAAGAAAGCAATCTTGGCGTCCACACCAATTAACAAAAGCCCTTCATAACACCCGGATCTCCTGTTCGAATGAACAAATCACGTTCGATGTTTTTAAATGACCATTTCATCTTTTATATTCTGTTTGGAACCATCCCCGTATATTGATTTTATGTTCTCACCATAGATCATTACTCCTTTCTGTTGTTCCTGTATTGTAGAACCATTTCACATTTTCGTTATTATATTGATTATTGATTAAATGAGAACTCGGCATTTTTTCTTTTCGGATTCATTGTCGCCCATCAACAATAAATCAAATTATTCTAACTTCATATAATTAAAATTAATTAAATCTCCTCGTAACATTTAATATTTAAAGTGTTAAGACAGGTGATTTTACATGCCACTTTCTAATTATTTACTTTCAGCCTCTTTTTTGTAACGCAAGATGGTATACGGTGGGTTCAAAAAGTAAGATGACTTTGAAAATTTATGTAAAAAATGGTATAAAGTGAGGCAAAACACTTGAAATATTGACAACGGCATATGGTGAGCAAAAAAAATGTTTATAAGTGGTACAAAGGGTTCCAAGAATTCTTCCCGCGTCGGTTGTTGCTGCTTACTAACGACTCGCCAATTATCCTGTTGACTTCTTCAGAGCTTAACGGCAACTCAGTTTGACTCTCCCACAACCGACGCAGTAGGAATCCAAAAGTTTCGTAAATAGTATTACCGTACCCTGTGGAAGTTTCTTTGAAAAATTAACTGATGCGGAAGAAGTGAAGCAAATGGTGTTGAAAAATCGTCGATTCAGTATTTGAGAGGTGGCTGTGGACGTCGGCATCTCTATTGGTCCGTGCCATGCAGTTTTTTCCGAAGTTATTATTATTCCGAAACTGCTTAGTTTTGAACAAAAGGACTGCCGCTCAAGAGCTGTTAAACGACGTCAATGATGATCCTGATATACTCATAAAGTACCGAATGATGGGTATATGGTTATGACGTGGAAATTAAAGCCCAGTCGTCCCAATGGAAAAACCCATAATCCTCAAGACCGAAAAAAGCACGGCAAGTTCTATCAAACGTCAAGGTTTTGCTTACTGTTTTGTTTGATTATCGTGGCGTGGTACATCCAGAGTTATTGAATTATTGCCAGAAGATCGTACGGTTAATAAAGACTATTACCTTGAAGTTATACGCCGTTTACGAGAAGCAATACAAAGAGAACGTCCGGAATTTGTTGGAACTTTTTTGCCAAAAACAAAACCACAATTATGCTTCTGCCACCATATTCACAAAACTCAAGAAACCGATGAAATTAGGTTCGGAACGATTGAGGAGATAAAGAAAAAATCGCTGAAAGAACTCAAGGCTAGAAATTGCTTATCTGGGGAGCGGGAAAGATTACTTTGAAGAGGACTACATTAATTTTGATGAATAAATACTTTTTGATAAAACCTAATAGTCACATTACTTTTTGAACACGCCTCGTATATCTCTTATGCGTTTTTACTCCGTCCATATTAGTTTACTGCTCAGGCTCAAGTTTAACCATTGAGACTCCGCTTTATTCTATTGATTAGTTACGCCCTTGACACTCGAAATATGTTATGCTACGTGTGACCTGAAGATGAGCACTTGCATGTTCGAAACATGTACAGACGTCTTGATGCTTTTTTATACCAAAATATTTTACATTAAATTTGTGTGGAGAAGAAAGAAGTTGTTTATATCAAAAATAGAAAAGTAAAAAATAAATTGAAACCATAGTCAACTTTTCAGATTTCGATTTCAAGCAACTTTTTCCAACGTTTTGTACTATCTGCTGTACAAAAGAGATTTTACACAAAAATAATCGAAACCTCATAAAACCAAAAAACAACCATTTTCGATTATGCTTTGACATTTATAAAACCTGGTCTCGATCATTATATAATTTTTTAATTTATATTTATTCCCGTTTTAGTATTTGAAATCATTATTATTATTGAAAATTACTTTCTCTTTCTGGGCCAATTACCTGCGTTGAAGGTTTAAATAAGCAAATATCGAAAATTTCAATAAATGTGTGTTATCTCAAAAACTGTCAGTTTTGTGTACCCATAAAATTTATGAGTTTTCAGTAGAATTTCGTATAAATGGAAAACTGAACGAAACAATAAACTGTGGAAAATTGAAACTAGGTACGTTTATTGTTCGAGATAATATTTGTTGATGAAATCTAGTAACAATAATACCAGGAATATCTGGTATTAAATTTAAGTTATCCTTCCGAAAATATGCCACAAAAATTGCAAATTCTGATTTGTTTCATAATTTTTAGATCCTGTAGATATATTGAGAATAGTTGTTAATTTTAGAGAATTCTGTAACCAAGTGAATTTGGAATTGGAAATTACCTGTTTCTATTCGTACAAATTTTTTCATCGTTGTGTACTCGGAATTATAGCCATTTCTAATGACGCCGTGCTGATTGTCGAAAACGTATGCTCACTGATTATTACAAATTACAGGTTGCTAATTGACAGTAACATTTTCGCTATACGATATTGAACAAAAATATCATGCAACCTTGAGAATTTTAAGCCAACGTTCCGTGTGTAGAGTTTTAATTTCGTTTTCAAAGTATCAACTGCGATTGTTTATTATACATATTCTATATTTTTCTCGAAATTATTTAAAACTTTTCACTTTGACAAACCGATTTTTTTGACTGACAATATGAAAAATGTACAACTAGTCGATATCCACTTTTTTCAAAACTTTGTTGTCGTCGCTCTGCTGTTTGGAATATATTACACAAAGACAAACAAATACGAGATCGTTAAAAATGGGTGTAATTATGACTTTAAGGCAGGTTTTGCTTTGTTCAATGGCCAAAATGTTTTGCCAAGATCTCACTTGGCATCTTCAATGCTCGCGCTCTGAAAACACTTCGAACACTCAAAAGAAATATGAAAATTGACAAAACGTATTTTTATGAATATTTATTTTCTGGGCCCTTTGGTACACAATATACTTAGTTCTAAAAAATAAAACTAAAGAATGATCTTAGTGTTCCCGACACACCAGAACACTTTTTAATGTATATATGAACTTTGTCCTTTTGGAATAATGTGTTTTGAATCCGCAACCGAGCGTTGGCTCATAATTTTTGAAACACCCTGTCAGAAAACTTTTTTTTGATAATAATAACAAACAGTGCATGTAATTCCATTTGAACTAACCAGGCAAAAAGAATTTAAATTGGGATTCTTTTTTTCATATTTGGATGTATGCAACTATCATTCTCGAAATCTTGTTAACACTAATACCGAAACAAAAAAATACTTTTATGAGAATACCAATGGTCGTACGAAGCTTTTGGGGCAATTTTTCCTAAGTACAATTCAGCAACCGTTATAACGAGTATTTTTGTCATTTGTCCGTGAAGCATCAGACTCATTCAATGGATTAGGTGATGTCACTTCAATAACACCTTTAATTGGTTGTCTCATTTGAAACATCAAAGTTGTCGCTACTTTTCGCGTACAATGTTCCATCAACTGTAAGACACCCTGTATATCTAGTAACAAATCGTAACAGCTAAGTCAAATTTTCATTAAATTACACAATGTTATGCAAATAACAAATAAAATAATTCTTTCGGTCAATATTTGCTCATATTGGGAGATACCAATGATGAACGAATTGCTCGAAAAAATATACGAGGTTCGATGATACTCTTATCGAAACACGAAAATCCGATAGGTCGACTCTCCACACTGGAGAAACTTTTAACGAGTAAATCTTGTCAAGCCCGCAAGAACCCGAATTTATTTCGGGGAGAAGTTCCAGTTTAGAAATAAATCCTCTTGCGGGTAATAATTATTGTCACGTCTGTTTACTTTTTCTCTTTCTCCCCGATCGAAAACCGAATGCGTTATCGATAGCAAATAATATATTAGCCAAACGCAAAATATTTGTTACATAAACAACGTTCTGGCAGGTCCTGGCCGGAAAATTTGCAACCAGCTGTAAACACATTAACCGCCGGTCAAAGTAAATACGTAGCCATCCGAATTTCGCACCCGATAATTGAAATACGAGTTCTGAAGTCGAAAGAAACCGCGTCCGGTTTGAAAATTCATTAAAAATTGACTAGCGAAAATTTTTTTTGAGATTTGTTAGCCTACGTCATGGTCTCCAACCATTCCATTGTCTTCATTTGATTTAATTACACAACTTTTCAGCCAGATGGGTCCCTTTTAGTTTTCTGATGTTATTTTGTGCAAGACTTTTATGAGCAGTTATTTATTTATTTTTTGTTTGGATACTAGTGTTATCAACATTTGGCTTCCGTGAGAGGAATTTGCCATCCACAGGTTCCGAAGTCCTCAATAATAATACTAACTACTGCAACTACTACAAAATTGTATAGAAATAGTCAAAATACATTTACTTAAAACAATTCGTCCAGACTATAAAATGCTTTGGATAACAAAAATATTTTTAATCGTTTTAATAGACAAGGTTTTAAAAATTAACTCTTTTAACTCCAAGGGCAGATTGTTAAAAACATACAAACATTTGAGTGCCTACAGCATACAGTAGGGAACATGCAGCTTACCGCTCTGTCTTGTATGCTTAGAATGTACGTCACCAACTAATTAAACTTTGATAAATTGTTAGCATAGAATGACATTTCAAAAATGCAAAGACTCCTTAATGTGAGAATTCTGTACTGAAAACTTGGAAATGTGTGAAATTCGCCTTAATATACGTTTTTGAGATAAAAGTACTTTATCGGCATTTGCAGATGCTCCCCACAAATTGCTCCCATAACGTCATCGGGACTCCAACTCCAACTATAAGAAGATTGTTCGCATCATTTAGAGTTGAAATAAAAGTATCACAATGAGACTTCCAGTTTAAACATTCATCCAAACTCAATTCTAGAAACCGCACTGCGTCCTTAATTGAGAGAGTATGGTTGCCTAAGCAGATATTAAAATTCTCACATTGTTTCTGATATTTATGAAACCTGATAGTTTGATTGCGTTGAAATATAGATTAATTTTTCCAAACCATGCCATCAATCTATCAAGTACCCTATAGCACTTCTCCAAGCGGTCATCGTCATTTCCACACGACAACAACAAGGAAAGATCATACATCATCAAAAACATATCAGGCAAAAATTTCAATATACAATTTACATGTAATATGAAGAGTACAGGGCCTAAAACTGAACTTTGATGGACACCTATATTTATGCGTTGACTATCTGAATTTACACTTTGTATTCTCTTACCGTTATAAAACTTAATGGATACAAATTGAGAACAATCTTTTAAAAAACTACTGAATCAGTCTAGAGCCTTAATCCTTATACCTGAAGCGTCCAGAGCTTTCTCGCCAAATTTTATAGAATCAACACATCCAAACGCCCGATTTAGGTCGCAAAAAATCCAACCAAAAGTATTTGAAATTGTTACCGGACGAAACATGTTTTGTTTTTCTGAACTGAATGGAACTAACAATATTTTTCGGAACACCCATAAAATAGTCATTACATACAGAGGCCACAATATTAGTCTCATTCTAGATTTTATTGCTCTGTTTGTTCATTAAATTAAAATTCTCAATACTGGACCGACGTTCGTTCATCCCAAATGAACCTCCAAGCAGCACCATAAGGATCAGATCAAGGTGGGAGAATATCAAGGATTCTGATGTTATTTTGTTATCTTTTTGGTCTCGCAACAATAAACGTTTTCCACATTTCTTGCCGATTTATCCCAATTATCAAATGTAAAATTCTTTAAAATAGTATTTGAAAGTCTTGCTTCTACTGTAGCCGCCAAAATCGAAATTTTTTTAGTTGGAGAAATTCTACTTTTCGCTGCTCCATATAAATCTTAACTGGCATAAATATCAGGAGACTCCAGCGATCAACTTCCTTAGAGGATTAAGTAAAAATTGAACTTTTTGCAAGTTAAAAAAAATCATGGAATAGCACAAAGGTTCCGTATCAATTTTATTCGCAGTATTTGTTAAATCGTATTGTACTACTAACTACATACAGTAAAAAAGGGCTACAAGTTTTACTATTTGCAAAAACGCTTTGCTTATGTTCAAAATAACACTAATTTTAGACATTCTGAACCAGATAAGTACAGAAGAGATCAATTCTATCAAGTATATACCTTTATCAAGAGTAGTTTGATTACAATTTTTCTTAGAACTTTGTAATATGATGATGAGGAAAACCCTTGTTTTCGTCAATACAGCCCCTTCTTTGTGAACTGTTTCTATTATTCCTTTTTTTTAATATTCATGTAATATTTTGTCTTGATATCTTATTCTAATTATCCTATTAGACCATCTAGCCGTTTCTTGCTAAAATGAAATGGTTTGGAAATGAAAGATACCAGGTCAGCTGAATTAAGGATGATGGTAAGGAATTATGTTACTGATATTAGGAAAATGGTATGACTGAAGCAGTAGTGAACTCATGACCTTTTACGTATCAGTCAGAGATTGATGAATTTACAGCTCTTACGGCGGCGTGTCTCGTGCTTCTTAAAGATTTCGTTGTGAATACTTGTGTCAACTGAGATCGAGAAAGGTAATACCATAGTACAAGATTTTTATGGGAATGTAGAACGTGCCTAGTAACATTAAAAGCATTTTTCTTATAAGAACCATCCAAACATTATATTCATTACAAATAACTGAATCCAATGAAGAAGTCATTCTGCAAAAGATCGTTATGACGAAAATACGAAACTTCGATGTGGATGAAAAAAATTAATTCGACAGTCAGACTTTAAAGTCAAAAAGATCATTTCGAGGTCCGCAAGGATGATTAGTTTGTCACAATTTAAAAGAAATCAGGTCTATATTCACATAATTCCCGACAAGTAGTTTAGTGCTAGTTTTCTTCATATTACTAACCGGTATGAAATGTATACTAAATTGATTCCGTAGATAACGCCGGCCTCTGGTCATTTTATGTTCGTGTTGCTTGGACCAACCATGTTCTGCTATTCCAGATCTCATTGTTTCCGCTCAAAGAGTGTATTTTTTGTGTTCGTCGAATCGTACATTTGGATGCCTCTCCTATATAATACACCGCATTCACAAAGTACTTACTTGATAGATGCTGTCTCTGCACTCCCAAGTTTCGGATCTTATTTTCGTCAAGCCACTCTTTAAAATCGCATCTGAAAACTGTATTTCATGTTATATTTATTGTTTAGCTATCTTTTACATACGGAGTCGTGAAGTACGAGAGAGAGCATGTCTTCGACAGGTAGTCATAATATTAAGTCTGTTTTACAACTGTATTAAGAGATTACTCATTACTGGAGCATGCTTGGTTATTGTTTATTGCTATTGCCCGTTTATATAATATTTTTCCGCTTATGTTGGTATTCGATATGCACATATTCTGATGGGTTAAAAACGATAGTCGGGAGTCAGAGTTATGAACCAACCATATAAGCCGACTCGCACGTGATTTTATGAGGTTTGAATCGGAAGTCAAGTGACAAATGGTCAAGCTAGTTATTAGGAAACTGAAGGTATAAGAGAAGCCGTTAGCAAAGTCTATCAACCAAACAACCTCCAACCAGGGTTATAAACAACCTGTGATTTCTCGGGCCGTCTACCATAAACTGTTCTTCCCCAACCAAATCTATGCAGGTGCTGATATAATTTTTGATGAACTCTACTGGAATGTTAAGAATCACAATGCGCCTGTATCATGAAACAGATGACGCTGTTATAGAAATCCATGAAGTCAATTTAATCTGTCAATGAGGTTACATATTCGCAACTAACTCGTAAAACAATAACAAGCGGTTTTAAGCCTGGGGACCACGAAACGTCTCATCTTTGAAAACAGATGATACTTGATTCTACCTGGACGATTTAGTTGAGAAAATGGAGGGGATAAACAAAGGATTGTTCTCTCGTGTAAAATATTACGTGACATCAATGGGATTTAATGATTCTGCAACCTGATATTTACCTTCGTTTACGTAGAACACCAAAGTCAAATTAAAGGCAAACATGCCGTGCTCGTATTAAACTTCAACATCCGACTTAGTATTGGATATATGATTGTCACCTATTACTACATTCGTGCATAAAAAAAAAACACATTAAAATGTTAAAAAATATTAATCGCAATAACAATATACTTTTTTAGCTTGATTCTATAACTGTAAGAAACATCAAGGAAAGTTGCACGTGACTTTATACAGGATGTTACAAAAATTGGGTAAATACATTAACCACACGTGTTCTTTTCCATTCCATTTGAATGCTGCTTTCTTTTCAATTTATAGTGTGTTAAAGTTAACTTAATTTGATTAGATTAGTAATCATAAACAATGTTTTTATTTAACCTATGAGGACTTATGCATTAGTTGCATATGGTATCGTTTAATTCAATCAAAAAAAAATTGTTAAAATTTCTTATAAAAAAAGCTTCTAATGAAAATTTTGCAATATACAAAAAAGTTAGACAAACTATAATTATAACTATAAAGTCCATAGACGTTTGTCATAGTTCACTTTGACGCCCTGTATATTGCAAACTAAGGGTTGTTGTTAGACAATGTTAAAAATTTCCAAAACATGATTAACGGATTGACTTTTTGTAACATCCTGTGCCTTTATCCATGCGGATTACGATAAATTTTCGAGTATATTTTACTAACGTACGCGGCGAAATAACCTGTCAATCAATATGCGGCCGTAATGTATTTTTGTACTGCAGGTTTTCCTACGAAAATGGTTTTCTAGCGCTTTTGTGGTTCGCCGCCCTTTATTGCTGCTAAACGCAATATAGCGTGTTGCAAAATAGAACTCGTGAATAACAAGTTTCGACGTATGTGGAAGATTAAAAAATGTCGGTTATGGTGAGCCAAAAATTTACGAACGCCAGGTCAAATACGAGTGACAGGGTTACACAAGATTTCGTCAAAATTCTCAAAATTTGGAATTTTTGACTGTAATTGTTAAAACCGATAAAATTTATTTTTGCAAAATCGGTTTATAAGATTTTTCGGTGTGATTTCTTACTAATATAAATGGGGAGTTACTTCCTATAAAAGTCCAAGAAGCAATAAGTATTTTTGTTTATTATATTTTCAAATATTGAAATTGAGAAAAAATATAAATTGTTAAAAATTTCCGCATTTTGCTGTATCGGTATAATCTAATATCTAAAATATAAGTCTAAGTAATTTAAATTTTTAGGAATCGCAATTAAATAAAAATCAATTTTTTTGTTATTGATATAAATAAATTTGCTGTTTGCTTTTTACCTATAAAATTATTAATGTTACTTCAGTACGACATAGATGCTATTTTTAGCTGATCAAAAGTAAATGGTTTAGACGCATCACATTTTGTCGAAAAACTTCAACCATTCAATTTGAATACACGACGTGTGTTCCAAAAGTAAGGTTACTTTTGAAATTGGGTGGGCTACGTTCATTCGATTTTCGATATTTTTTTTGTTATGTTAGTAGACATATGTTCAGCTTCAGCCAGTTTCCACGTTTACTTTTTTTTGTGAGAGAAGCATTTTATGTGCTCGGCGATTTTCTGGTCTCAAAATAAATGGAATAAAGAGGTTGCATAAAATTTTGTGTAAAAAATGGAATACAGTAGAAGTGTTGAAGAACTGAGAAACAAACGGTGTTGAAAAATCGTCGAATCATTATTAGACAAGTGGCTGTAAAATGAATTCCGTTCCTTAATACGAATCATATAAACGTTCTTACTGCGCGCACTTAAAGAAGCTTAGGTTTAATTTTTAGATTTAGCGCAGATTTATCTCCAAATGTATTAAATATATTGTACTGTGCCTTTGTTCGTTCATTGGGGGAGTGTGTAGGTCAGGTGTAGTCTCTTTTTTATAGAGTGCACATTGACAGCATTAAAAGGGTGCAGATTTTTTTTTCTCCAATTTCTGCATTTCGATTGAGAATTCCTCAAGTAAATTACAATGCTGTTCTAATATGTAGCCCCTAGAAACGCCAGATTTATATTTGATTTTGATAATCTATTAGCTAAAGTGAATTAAAAAATATCCTATGGTACCAGATCTATGGATGTGTTTTACCTGCCTCTTAGAAGTGTGCGTATGCCAAGAAATTTGAACGAGTTGAATCTTTCATAGCAACTTCCACAGGCTAATGTAACAGTATTTACAAATTTTCTGGATTCCTTCTGTATCGGTTGTTGATAACTCAAACTTACTGACGTGTCGCGAATCATCGTGTTAGCTTCTCCAGAGCTTAACTGAAACTGGTTCGCATTCTACTCTGTACCTGTTTACATAATGTTTGAAGGAGGAGGAGCTAAAGGAGGGGATGAATATCGTCGCGGAGGACTGATTGATTCCCGTATAACTGAAAGATTGTTTGGTTTCTTATAAATTTCTATGGATTCTCGCATTTTTATTCGATACAAGACATGATGCGAGGATTTTATATTTAGTTTTGTCGAATACGATTTCATGTTCGCTTTCGTGATTGTATTCGGCAATTGCTGATGAGTTTATTTGTGGTAGTCTTAACGCTCTTTCAAATTCTTTTAGAGTTTAATCTTGAATTTGGTGGTAATTTTTGCAGATATAAATGCAGTTTAAAATTTGTGCAACGTTGACTTGTTTACATTAATTTATCCCATAAAACATAAGAAGTTTTAATTTATATTTATTTATTCCTTTAATTTTGTAAAATAGTGTAACCTGTTGAAAATAAATAAATAAATAAATTCATTTTGCCAGTAATTAATAGGAATTATTATAAAAATATTATACATTTCTAACTGAAATAAATGTTTTCATAACTATTGCGGCATACAGAGCGTTCGCCATAGAGCAACTATAGATCAAAATGACACGTTAGTCGTTATTGTTGTGAAAATAATAATTTCTTTTCAAAATATTACTATACTAATTATTTTAAAACGCAGTAAGATATTAAATTAAAAAATAGTATCATAGCGTTTTTGAAGAAACGTAATTCCTAGCTAGGAACATTTTGACTTACTTGCCTGCTTACTACAGATCTTACATATACATCTCTTTTGTCAATGATTTTAATATATTCACCCATTTGAAAATTATTAAAGTTATTAACTTAAATTTTTTTGAAGAAATTGTTTTATTATCATTTATAGTTTCTCCTGTTGTTGTTACCATGGCAGCTAAATTCTGACACTAAATAATATTTATAAATTATTATAATATTATTATTAATATATTATAATAATATAAAATATAATATATAATATAATATTATTATATTATATATTATTATAATAAATGAAGATATACGACAAACTTTCGAGAATTTTACCACACAACAATAGCAAATTTGCAAACTGGTAATAAATTCCTAAGCAAATATGAATGCTAGGAGACCATTTTTTAGTAGTAGAAAATAACGATCCTAGACCGGTGTTGTCAAATGAAATTGTCACGTGATGTCGAACTTTCCGCTATACGCAAAAAGTAATTGTCAAGTAATAGTGAGGCGCAGACCACAACCTGGGATCCAATCATAATTCAATTGTCACCTGTCACATATCTAACGCCGTGTATCTACGCATCTATCGCTTGGTGCACCGCATTACATTATGTCGCTGCTGATAATATCGATGCGTCCATGAAAATTTAATATGATTTCGGGGAGATTAGGACAAAACAATTGAACCGCAGAAACGTCGGAAAACAGCTACCATTATTGAAGTATTCAGGTCTGGAGGTTTTAGTAGAGACGTGGAAATGGATGGACAAGTAAACTTGCATATTCAAGCGAACACGTATTTTCGCTAAAAGAATACTTGTATATATAAGTAGAATGCTCTTAAGCTATTAAACTCCAGAAATGTTACGCTCCGACCTCATTTTGCATATGAATTTTATAAATGGTTAAACGAGGTGTTTTCAAAAACTAAGGGAATTTTCAAAATTTATCAAAAATTTATTTATCAAAACTAATATTGTCCCCTTCAAAGCAATCCCCCTCAGATATAATACACTTGTGCCAAAGTTTTTTCCATCCTCGAAGCACTTCTCGTAAGCACTTTCTGGTGTTGCCTTGAGTTCTTCCAGCAAATGTTCCAAAGCTACTTCCTTTCATGGGTTTCTTGAGTTTTGGAAACAGGAAAAAGTCGCAGGGGGCCATATCCGGTGAATATGGTGGCTGAAGCATGATTGTGGTTTTATTTTTGGTTAAAAAGTTAGGCACAAGCAACGTTGAGTGAGCAGGTACATTATAGTAATGCAAAATCCATGAATTGTGTTCCCGCAATATCGTGCGTCTCCTTCTTAGTGCTTCTCCCAAGCAGCGCATAACTTCAAGGTAATACATTATTGACCGCACGACCCTGTAATAACTCTGGATGTACTACGCCACGACAATAAAAGAAAACAGTAAGCAAAATCTTGGCATTTGATCGAACTTGACGTGCATTTTTCGGCCTTGGCGATTCCGGGTTCTTGCGTTGGGACGACTAGGCTTTGGGTTCGATGTCATAATCATATCAGAATTATCATTGGCGTTGTTTAACGTTGTTCGATGGCCCTTTTGTTAAAAATTAAGCAGTTTCGGAAACATTTTTGCTGCTACACGAAACGAATATCGAAGATCGAATGTACGTAGCCCGCCCAAATACAAAAGTCACCTTACTTTTTAAACAAACTCGTGTTTGGTTTTACCACTGAAGGATATTACAAAATGCACTGTAAAAAAATTCTTTATACTGGAGTCTAATTCTTTTGAAACCAAACCGTTATTCGAAGATAAGAGTTGTTATTATTTGCTTACATAGATATTGCTTGTCTTTGACCAAATTCATCATTTGTTTTCTTCATACCTTAAGGATGTTGTGATTGGTGTTTAAAAGACAAATTGGTTCATATCGTATCATTTTTCTTACTTTGTTTTTCTTCATGCTTTTGTTTTCGTAAATTGATAGTATGTATTATTTATTGTTGTCCAAACCATATTCCATAGCTTCGTTATTTCGGGAAGTGTTCGACAGAGAAAACAACTCGTAAAACTTATTAATTTTATATCTTTCAACACTTCGGTGCACCACAATCACGTATTTACGAAGTGGGAGTCCCTCCAGTTCCTTGAGTTAAATGAGGAAAGTTTAAGGAGACTCGTTTGTTATGTAGGTATAAAGTTCCCTACAAAAGTTGCGCCCCACTGTTTAATTCACTGTACAAAGTAGACCTTACTCGCGGCAATCGTCTCTGACGTTTTCTCGAAATAATGTGAATGTGAAGCAATTACTCCAACGTTTCAGTTACTAATAATCTCATTGGCGTGCCAAATTCATTGTTTATGAATCTGAAAAATATTTTCCTCTCATACGAAACGCTTCGGCAAGACGCTATTACGAAAGTCCAAATATTTATTTTCCTTTATCACGTTTCTCGTTTGAAGCCGATGTTTAATTGCTAATAAACTACGGTCGACATTTCTGTTAGTGCATATTACGTAATTGATATGGCAGAATGCATTTAGCAATCAGTAACGCATCGTTTAAGTATTGCGTGAATGTCACCGTAGTAGAACAGAAAAATAAGACATCAGAATTTTTATCAAGGGTTAAGGCTCATTATTTTTATGTAGGTAGTTGTTGAAAAGATAAAATTTGTCGATAGAATTAAAAAAAGATAATAATTTGAAATTAATATTAAGCGAAAGTAATCAGTTTATTTTATTTTCCAATAATGTCACTAAAAAAATACTTGTAAAATCAGTTAATCTGCAAATTTGGGTTTGAAATTAAATAAGTGGTTATAATTAAAAAGGCACATGTAATTCTCTAACAGTTAAATACTACTATATTATATCATTAAATCACTGACTGTTCCCAAGATCTTCAATCATGACCATACTTATCTTGGACACAGTTTATGGCATACGTAAAGAGTGCGTATCGGTTATAGAAATACCAGGCACTGGTAATATTCTGGGTAAAGCTTATCATAAAAACATTTACCTGTGTACCCAATTATAACTGACGTTAGTTGTAGGCATTTGATTAAAATATAAAATGTACTTCCCGATTTACTCCCGTCAACTACTCCTACTTCAAGGAACCTAAAATTATGTTGGAATGTAGTTTGCATTCAGGGACAGGTCGGGGTTACCCTATTTAAATATGTTTTCTTGGAATATTTTACGTAATTGGTTAAACAATTCTATAGTTGTTAGCTTTCAGATCATAAAACTAAAATTGTTTCTAGTTAGCTACAACAAATTTCGCTTCATGTTTTTAACGTGTTTATTCGGCAATTAATTTGGTTCGGGTACAGATAGGATTTACATAAATCTCTTTTAAATGTAAAACTGTTTGCGTAGTGTTTTATTTGAAATTTTATAACGCCGTGAATTGATTTAACAAACATTTTATTATTCAACGGTTCGTAATTCGCGATACAGTTTGATTGCGTTGGTAATAAATTACAGTTGGTATTATTGACCATTGATGTATGTTGGAAGCTAGAAGAGGCAGCAAATTTTTTTTTTGGATTACTCAAATTTTGGTTTAAAAACTTTTTTTTTTTGAGTTACCGAAGATTGTTTTTCCTCGCATCTTAAGAGAAAAGACTATTCCATTGTTCGGATTCTATCAGCAGATAAGTGCCAAACAACTAGATGCAAGAAAGACCTAGTTATGAAAATTTGCATGCAACAACGCATTATGTTGATACATAATCCATACAATCTGGAAAATAATGTGTCAAGGCAAGTGAAGTCGTTCAAATTGCTTTATCATACACATTTTTATCTTTGTGGTTATTTTAGACCGTTGCTTTAGCTGGCATGTTTGTGAATAAGCCAGAAGCAGCATTTTTTTTTGATCGGATATAATAGTTAATTTCGTGTTGCAAATCCGCGCGGTTTTACAAAAATATTTGGATTTTTGAAACGCGCGCCGAGCTGTGTAATATTACGGGTCATAAATTTAAGACGATAGGTACTAATTTATTGATTAGTGGTCCTTAATAAATCAATCTAAATATAAGTCAATTCTGGGAAACATCTTCAGTTATTTTCCAAAATTTTCTAGCTCACAAAATATGAGTGCAAATTTCACTTTACCAACTGAATCCAATATACCAATTTCATTCAATTTGAACTCTTTCACTTTGCTAACCATGGTGCATGTGAAGCGTAGATGAAAACAAATATGTCGCGTTTTTTTTTATGTAACCTTAGGCATTATGCCGCGTGAGAAATTCCAGCTTAAGGTATCTTCAACAAAGACAAAAACTCTCACGACGTTGCAAGACAAGTGCCCTTCTTCAACTATCTCAGTGTCCATAAAATATGCACCAAGAACTACAACGAACCGCGTCCGCTTAATCTGTATGCCTCAGCGATGATACGGTGTGGTCGAACACGTTTCTAGCAACGGAAACAAAAGTCCGTATCTATAAGACCGTGATGCGGCCAATACTGACATACGCTGACGAAACAAGAGTTAACACCAAAAAAACATCAGATGATTGGGGTCCACGAGATTAAGACATTGAGAAGGGTAAAATAAGAACGGACAGAATTAACTATGAAGATATCACAGAGGGGGGCAAAGTGGAGTACATACGTATTAAGAATGAATGAACCCAGGCTAGCGAGGAAAATTTATGATTCGACCAAGATCGAGGTGGCTTATTTAAGATTAAGAAGAAGAAAAAATAAAAGCACCAATCGAGATACATGTGTGCTGGATTGTATTTTTTTCTATTATTAATGCCATCATAGGTAATAGAACATCTTAAAGAAATATATGCAAGATATGAATATCTATGACGTCGTATTGATATCTGCTTTTGCCCCCGAAACGAGATATAGATATTGTAAAAAGGTCATTTGTTACAAAACCCATCGTCTACATGACAACATATGAACACTTTATTGAACACCTTACCATCGTAAAGGATCATCTACAGGTGCTCTATGAAAACCTTATAGACTTTTATAAGCTCAACATCAGTAATTTTTTATCTAAAATCCAATATATACAAACGATTTTTGACGATATGACGAAGCGAAATAGCGAAATTGATATTTATTTATTTTATAATATTTATTTATTTATTTAAGACTGTAACATAAAGTAGATATATCAAAAAAAGTATGTTCTGGACGTCTTGGAAAGAGTTCAGAAATAATCAATGTCTAAAATGAACATTTTTAATACATCGAGTAGTACTCCGTTATTTTCTAACTTCACTAGTAATTTTTCTAACAAAATTACTGCTGAATGAGTTCAATTAACAAAATGGGCTGCACATTTTGATGTGATTACCTGGTTGCGTGAGAGTAAAACACGATCAAATGTTATTAAGGGTCGAATGAATACTATACCGTGCAATAACTTTGCAAAGCCTACTTGCACATAACGAGAACAGTAATAATTAATTAAAAATGAATACAAATTAAATTCAAAGTTGAATATTTACAAATTCTTAAACCTATATGAAAAAAACAAACTCAACCTTCGGAGATTTAATCCTCACTATAATCCTCGACCCAATTCAATATTTTATGGATGCAACAAAACACAAATAAATGAAATACCCAATAACAATATCAAATAGTTTCGATCTTCACCTGAAGATGAAAATTATTGTCGAAGCTCTCAAAATTCTCGTAACAAATGTTCATACGCAATCAAGCCCTCTGTATATTTGGTTAACGGCGGCGTAATCGAATCAAGCGTCGAATTTGTTTATTTTTGCTACAACGGAGAATTATTTTTTATGAATTTTATAAGGTAAATAATTGAACAGTGCGATAAAGAAACTTTCGCAAGGCCGCTTTCCCGCCGTTTCCGGAGAATAAATACGAACCTCGTTGCCGGGGCGACGGGGATTATCCTCGGCATGTTGTTTATTATATACGCCCGCCCAGTTCCCTGGCGGAAGCGAAAAATTTCCCCTTAATAGTTTTCGCGATCGCCAGGTATGTGTTCGACGTTTAAAGTAACCATCGACAATCAATTTCGGGTTAACCGTTTATTTTATTGCAGCTTTCTATGCGGCAGATAACGTAATGCCAATAAAAGGATTTACGATATCACATAAAGTTGATAAAGAACGTCATGTCTAAATATCAAAGTCAAAGGAGGACTAAAAAAGTTGACGTTGTGTTCCACAGTTTCTATCTCTGCCTACTAGTTCTAGATTTCGATGTAGAAGAAGAAAAATTGCTTTTTCTACTCCCGTCTGTAAAATGCCTAATTACACACCGATCTAGTGTGAGGGAAGCATCACTTTACCACGTCAGTTTCGTTTCCCACGAATCCGAGCCACTTCGGACATTTCCGGGATTTTACCGCACGGGTTTGGGACCAATCGGATGTTTTCGGAGATATTTCCCACGCTTTGAATTCTGACGGTCATGTCAGTGAATGTATTCGTGTTGTTTTGCGAAAATGTACCCAAAAACTAACGGTCGTAGAAAAAGTATAATATGCAACAAGTTAGGTAAACTTTTTAACTCACTCATTTATTAAAAACTCGTGAGTCAAATGCCGTTTACCGCACTTGTGTGTTGCATAATGTACTATTTCGATTGATTGATAGATCTTGGTTTGGTTAGTCTAAACCAGTTATTTCATACCAAAGAAGATAAGAAAGTCAATAAAATGGCATTTGAAATCATCAACGTTTCTTAAGTACGAAAAAAATACAAATATACAAATTTTTGCTAATTTTCTCTGCCAATCAGTTGTTGATGTCTGATTACCTGAAAATCGATTTTGACATACCGAGTGATTAATGAGTTGCAGGGAAGGTTGAATTAACGGATATTCAATCGTCAAAAATCAGATTAATTGACAAGATAACTAAAAAATTCCAAGATTAATGAGTATTTACAATTTTATTTTAGCCTAAATAGGTTCAATTGTCTCATTGATGATTTCACATCCATCCAAACAGTGATCAGGTAATCAGTCGTACTGCCTATCTCATTGACCAAAATATGTTTCCCCATTCCTTATTAAAATACATTTTCTCATATCTTTCGAACTGTATAACTGCAATTTAAATTATTATGGTTTCACAGGCAATGATTTGTGCATATTAAATGTGAAAGGTCCTTCAAACTTTTTTGTTTTCTAACGTGGTGGTGAAATAAATCCATGAAATCGTAAAGCTAAATTGTGCACATCTCTTCGCTAAGTAATTATTTTGAATAATTTGGTGACACACACGTACTTAATACTAATACTAATATGATTCAAAAGCATATGGAATTTTTCTACTTATTCTATCATATCAAAATTCAGGAACCTCCTTATAAATTTCTTAAACTTTAATTATTTAGCAATACTAATTATCATTAGACAGTTTTATTATAAATTTTAGCATAAATTCTGTGTATATTGTTAAATAAGCGTTGACTAAATATCAAGAACAGATTTTTTTTCTGAAATATTAAAAATAATAATAATTGTAAATTGACCTTTGTATCCTTTTAGTCGAAGACTGTTGCCTCCTTGAACAATATTTTCCAGTCGCTTCTTAAACCACGCGGTAATTTGGTTAAACATTGAATTTTGTGCGACATCAAAAACTAAAAATTCCCTTTGTAGTTCGTTAAACGCTTGGCACCTGTCTAAAACGACAATTAATAATGAGTTGCGCATTTTCACATCAAATAAAATCGACCTCGGAGTTTGCCAATTTATGCGGAAATAAAAAAAATCATTGGAAATGAATCTATTCGTGGACATGTCACCGGAAAAATATGCGCCAGCTAGCGATCGCAAATGTCGATCGATAATAACGCGATTCTCCAAATTGTTATTTATGTGCGTTATAATACTTAATTGCAGCCAATTTCGTGAGCAAGAGTCGAGGTTACACAAAAGATTATTAAATAAAGCTAGTATTGCCATCAATTGTTCTCTTCCGGACGTACCGGGAATTATATTGTTTACAAACCTGAAGCAATCAAAAGACAATCGAATAAAACCAGACGAAATTTTATGTTTCGATTGCTGTCGATGCGTTTGTTCGAATACGGGTTTGCCCTTCTAACTCGGCATTAGTCTACAAAATTATCAAAAATTATTTTATTTAATTTTTAAAAAATTATCATTCCGATCCTTTTGGTAATTAAAACGTGAATCATGAATGAATTTTTAAGATATTGAATGAAACAGGAAATACGATAGAACAATAAAGATTCTTGCAATAATGAAGTACATTTTTCGCATTTTTCGCAACCAGTCTTTAATACTTTCCAAGACAAGATAATACATTAACATAAAATAATCAACAAATAACACTACAAATTTAATGCGTCAGTTTTACAGAAAAGAACGACAGAAAGAAATGTGCTTATCGCAAAACGCACGCTCATGTCATGACGTCAGTGCTCGTATCGAATCCGCCTCACCCGCTAGCAGCCGCACAAGCAGCTCAGCTCTACATTTTCATATTATTTTTCGACAAGCAAATCGCTACTGACGTTTCCTTTCTATATAATTTATTAAATGCAGCGTGAATTGTTTTATTTATATAATAATTTAGAACTTTAAAAGATGGCGTTTCGTCCAATAGGTCACACATTTTTCCGAAAAACTGGTTGATGCAAATTTAATTTTTCTAAAAATTTGTGTTTGTTTGTGTAAATGTTTTTTCTTAAAATGAACTCGCCACCTTTAATATTGACACACCATTGAATGAGGGATTTATAAGGCATGGCCAGCAGATTTCCAACTTAAAGAGTTGGTTTGATGCAAATATGGGCATTTAGCTTAGGAGCCTGTGGGGTGAGGAGTTTTGCCTAAAAATGAATGGTTATTATGGTAATCAGGTAAGGTGGGAGAAAATAATTCCTAATTTCATAATTATTTAAACGTTCTTTTAAAATCCTTAATTGATAATATTAAACAAAAATACAGAAAACAAGAAAATAAGTACAGCTGCCCTGTGACACGTGTTTTCGATTTGTTTATATACCGATGAAATGACACTTTGGAATTCGAATCATCAAGTGCTTTGCAATAAATATTTTTTGTTAGCCTTTTCACTTTCAACAAGTTACTTTTCTCACAAAAAAATAAGAACAAACAGACAGAGTACGTGACGTCGAAGTTAAAAACTCCTCTATAATGTATTGAGCTTTTATTTAACTTTGTCACATTAGAAACCATATCGCTATTATTAAAAAAATAACTATTTATTATTGTATGAGTAAGGTTTAAGAAACGCCGTCTCGCTGGCAACATTTTCTTAGCTCGTCGAGATATTTACTGCCCATTAAAATGAAAATAATGCTATGTCTCTGGATTACATATCTGTGGCATGACTCGTCCAACTAAAAAAATGAATGTAACACACCATAGAAGTATAAAAGTTAGTGCATTTCAAAAATATAGTCATGTAGGTACCTATAAGCTATAGCAATAATTGTCATCCATATGGCTGGGACCAGTTTTACCGACAGAAACTGGAAACGCGAGTTACAAATAATTGAATGTACAAGTATATCACTCACACACGTATAGGCCAATAACAAATATTTGCGAGTCGTCTGGCACCGGTTTTAGCTTGAGATCGTCTTTTGCTGGTTCAATAACGATACTGATGAGACATAATATGGCAAAACCCAAATACAACACGGTACTCAGGTATTTGACCAATAAAATATGTCAGAAAATTAAATAGAATGTTTAATGTAGAGAATGTTTCAAGAAACGTTCCTCTAATTTCTAATAATAAAAATATTAGTTTTCTTAGAAAACATTTTTCTGAACACGTCTCTTTCGGGGCACCAAAAAAATTAATTAACTTCTAAACCAAGTCGATATTCGATTTACCCCAGACATTAGCGGAATGTTCCTTGAAACACCCTTCTGATAACAGACCGTATTGACGGTCGGTACCAATTTTAAGTAAAATGCTCTGAAAATATCTTATGGCTCAGGGCGAACAGAAAAAAATGGTTTATGCCCAGTTTCTTAATGTCTGTAATGAAGAATCATTCCACTTCATGGGTAACAAGAACTTGTGGAAACCTGTGATGGAAATAATTGTTTCTTAAGAAAAAACTGAAAACAGAAAATTGGTTAGTTGGAAAATTATCTGCGGGCAAAGACGCATTTAAGAGTACTTAGACAGTTTCGAAGGCAAAAAATCAATATCTTCCAGAAAACGGATACCCCCAGATAATGTCATCTACTACTCAAGAAAATGCCCAAGTTTTTTTTGGAAAAAAACATGAGATTATTCATTGGATTACTTTAAATTAAAAGCAATTAATTAATAAAACCTCTTTCTATGAAATTTGTTGTCGATGAAATCGCTTCAAAACCAATTATGTACTCCTCCTTCGGCTATACTTATGTGAATTAAAGCTGCATAAGTTAATGAGTTTGTAGCAACCTTCTGGCAAGAGGAAATAAAGGCAATGGATTGGAAAAAATTGAGTAAGTACATCGCATATGGTATTAAAATAGAAAAAACTATGCGGGAAGCTGATAACATGCTAGAGAAAACTGTACAGCCCCCTGAACGTCAACGATTATAGTTAATTTGACTACTCGGAATATAATACTTTACATAATACTTTGTATACTGTAAAACTATGATTATAATTAAGTTTTATTATTGTTATATTTATTGCTTTTTACAAAACTTCTGGATTCCTCCTGCGTCGGTTTTTGCTGAGTCGAAATTGCTGACGTTTCGTCAATCATCCTATTGGTTTATTCAAAGCTTGACTGAAACTGGCTCCTATTTTACTCTGTACCTGCTTATGATTATGTTGTTTGAGGGGGGAGGGGGCTAATGAGGGGTATAAACACCGTCTCGGGTGACTGATTCCCAAATTGGAGACAGGTAGAGACCTGAGTCACGATTAAGATTATTAGGTTGTTTATAGATTTCTATTGACTCTCGGATTTTTCGTTGGTATAAGAACTGATTACTTGCAAGAATTTTAGTGTTCCAAATAAAATTTTATGCCCGGTTTCATGAGTGTGTTCGGCAACAGCTGATGACTTTATTTGCCTTAGTCGTAAGGCTCTTTTGTGTTCTTTGCCGCATATGCATGGAATGCTGTAACCTTCGGGCGTCTCAAATGGAATTTTGTCTTTGAAGGACCGCAGATGTTGAGAGATTTTTAGACAAGTGGTAAATCTGGTTTTGACGTTATACTTCTTTAGAACTTTTGATATGCGGTCAGTGATGTTTTGAATGTAAGAAAGGGCCACAGTGGCAAGTGTAGGATTGCTTTCGGCCTCATTACTATTTTAATTTTAATTCTGTTTTCAGTGACTCGGGCTGAGATAGTTTTACGGCTCTGTAAACCATGCATTAACGTATCGGTCTGTGTGAGTAGGTTTTCTGTAAACACAACGACCCAATGTTAGGTCTGATTTTCTATTGATAAGAATATCTAAGAATGGCAGGTTATTATTGGCTTCCAACTCAATGGTAAAACGTATGTTAGGGTGTATCGAGTTTAAATGTCTAAGAAAATCTACTAGGGTTTCTTGACCATGAGGCCAAATAAAAGTATCATCGACGTAGCGTTTCCATAATTTTGGTTTTAGGTGAAAGGTTTAGAGAGCTTTCTTCTCAAAGGCATATATATATATATATATATATATATATATATATATATATATATATATATATATATATATATATATATATAAAATAAAATTATGGAAACGCTACGTCGATGATACTTTTATTTGGCCTCATGATATATATATATATATATATATATATATATATATATATATATATAAATATATATATATATATATATATATATATATATATATATATATATATATATATATATATATATATATATATTCGCGATGACTGGTAATTGTGGAGAACCCATAGCTGTTCCCCACGTTTGTTCAAAAATTTGACCGTTATAAGAAAAATATGTTCCCGATAAGCATTTTTCAATTAAGTTGAGAAGGTTTGGTTCCAGATTCTCGGATTTTAATATATCTGATGTCGAGAGTTTCAGGAATAGGAACTTTGGTAAAGAGGGATTCTACGTCGAAACTAACTAGAATATCGTGTTTATCTAATGTAATGTAATTAGCCTTACGACTAAGACAAATAAACTCATCAGCTGTTGCCGAACACACTCATGAAACCGGACATAAAAATTTTATTCGATAAGACTAAAATTCTTGCATGTAATCAGTTCTTCTACCAACTAAAATCCGAGAGTCAATAGAAATCTATAAACAACCTAACAATCGTAATCGCGACTCAGGTCTCTACCTGTCACTAATTTGGGAATCAGTCATCCGAGACGGTCTCATTCGCGCCCTCCCCCCCTCAAACAGCATAACCATAAGGAGGTACAGCAACAACTACAACAGCAAAAACCGACGCAGGAGGAATCCAAAAGTATTGTAAAAAGCTTTACAGTAGCCTGTGGAAGTTTCTTTGAAAACAAAATTATATTTATTATTCTGTAATTCTCCATTGCATGCAAATTAGTGTGACCCTATTTTAAGAACGAAATTATCGAAAATTATAATTGCAGTTGTACATCCTGTTTAATGATCCCTGTCAATGAAAATTTACGTTTTATTATTCACACGCATTAGGAAACTTTGCATGATGATCATTTAAAACAAAACTTCGTTTAACAGGATTTTACCTTTAATTTCAAAATTTCATCATCAATTTTCATCTAAAGAAATTAACATCCTGTATGTGTTCAAGTTCTATAAATCGTATTCTCATTTTTTCCGACACAACAATAAATGGAATTAAGATAATAAAATCTTAATCGCTCACTATAAACGAGTAAATGATTGGTCTTAGTCACCAATCCATGATCTTCATCGTGTCTGCGTTAAAATCATTATTAATCGATGAACAAAAATTTGTGTTGCTGCACCATTCATCTCCAAACAAACATCCATTTGTGATAACGTACAGCGAAAACTATATCGAAGATAAAACTTTGAAAGCATTGGGAAGTATTTTCAGGTAAATATGAAAACTTTGACTCTCTAAACTTTAGCTCGCTTTTATGTATTCGACAAAGGTATTTGTGTTTGTAAACAATTTTACATTTAAATAACTTTCCACTGTGCTTACGCTAATGTAGTTTTTACTCGCAAGTAGTTTCGCTTACCTAACGTTCCCGCGAAAGTTCAACAAAGGCTAAAAGAGACACTCACTTATGTTTGCGGTTAGATCAAACAGTTCAAGACGACTGCCCGTAAATTCCAATCAGAGTTAATTTTAGCTGCACTATACGCACTACAGCATGTATATTGTTTACCTCCACCGGGTAACAAGTGCCAGTGAGGTATACTTCTGGATTTTTCCTGAAATGGGTATTGACTGGAACGAGGCAGAAGAAGTGTACCTACACATTCTACAGTCTGCAGAAGTTTCCATGTAAAATTAAGTGCCAATAAGTGCGAAAGAGTGTGGATGGAGACTGACAATGTTTTGTAAAACAATTTGTGACTTAGTATATAAAAAACAAATTTTAAAGCAATAAATGTTGAGCTTTTATCTGAAGAAGTCTTAAGGAACTGACACCAAACACCAAACTGTGAAATCAAACAAGCTCAGAAGCCTCAGAAGATCGGAAATTGTTACAGTTTTATAGTCTTAAATCACAAATATAGTTTATGCAACAAAAAAAACATTTTTGTCTCGAGTTTGGTTTGGTTAGAAAAAAAATCAGTAATAATTGAGGATGAAAAGACTGTTATCCTTGTATAAAATAATATCTAAAATAAAAAACGATGATTTCATTCCATCGATGGGTAAGAAAATAGTGTGGAAAACATTGAGGGAAATGAATTTTCAGACAGGAGTAAGAAGAAAGAATATGAAAAGCTGATAACATAGTAGAAAACACTGTAAAACCCCCTGACTACTAGGAACATGAACAAAAATTTATATACGAAGTTGTATTGTAAACAAATTAAAAAAAATTCAATTTACCTATTTTCATATTATTCTTACTTCTAATTACTCTGCTCATGCCTCTACCCCTTGATGACTAAAATTTACATAACAAGTTGTATTGTAAATAGTAGATTCTTTTAAATAACAATATTTTTATATTATCCTTACTTCTATATAAGTCTTTTTATTTAGTCGTATAATAATTAATATTCCAATTATCTGCTTATCTCTATAATCATTATTATATTAATTATTCTAATAAATTAATTGTAGTAACCCGTATGTCTTTGCAAATTTACATTTTTTTACTCCCTTACATTAAGAAACGAACGATAATATTTTATATTCATTTTACGGTCATTCATGATCATGATTCAACAGTTGTTTCTTTTTTTTTCAAAGTTTGTACTACTTGAACAAGTACCAAATTTCCAGTTATTGTCTACTTCTCATTAATAACACCATACAACTAACAACATAGCGTGCCGTAGGTACCCTCCGTACTTGAGAGAATGAAAGAACTTTTCAAATAGTTTCATATTAATTGATAAATTATACTCCCAGGAAACATTATTGTTATTAATTTTATCGTCTTAATTGCATTAAAAATAACTGTTTTGGAGTACTCTTGAAGTCTAATAAGCTCCCTGTTAACTGTGATAGAAGCAAGGTGCTTCTTTTTATAATATTAACTGTGATAACTTTAATAGTTTTGTAAATAAGTTTTTATTAATAAGAATGTAGCAATGACCTTTCAATACAATTTATTTTTATTACGGCAGATATATTTGCATTAAAACATACCTGAAACCATCAAGTTCCAAGTTTTTCCCACCAAATTTCCAAAATTCATAATAACTTTGTTTGGTCACGTCTTATACGTACTTTGTCGAATCGTAATTTGGATTTTGTCTCCCCTTTACCATTTTAATTTGATTTAATTTGTTTACTAATGATAATATTGGGAAATTCCGAATATATTCTCGCATTATTAGATATCTCCAAAAGTGTTTTTAAAAGAAACGAACCTAACGTAACTTAAACCTATATTACATTAATTATTAATTAATGGTATTGTGCGACATATGTACACAGGGCGTTAACTTTTTTGTGCACCGCAAATCGATGGCGAGAGATTAAAAAGATTTAAATTTACGGACGAATATATAATCGCGGTCATTTTATTAGCTTTCCCCCGTAATAAAATACGAATTTTACGGTCGGCATTTGCATATCTGAAAACGAAGGTTTCCCGAAGTTTGATTAGTTTAAAATTAATTTCGTTTATTTGGAAAGGTACGGTGGACAGGTAGATCGCTTTCTCGTTCGAGGTGCGATAAAAATGTTAATTTTCATTTCATGTGGCACAAGTTCGACGTTTTTCAAATATATTTCAGTAAACGCGCTCAATGTTTCTAGTAGGGAATACCTGTAATGCCGTCATATTCCCAAAACCATCTCAAGGTCCTGACGAAACGAGCCTCTGCAAACAATTAAATTCGGTTTGCGTTTGCCAATATTTGGTGCGCAATTTATGTATAGCACAGTCACTTCAAAGGCGAACGCCTAAGACAAATTTCACGCTGCGTTTTACCGGAAAGCAACCGGTGGTGCGCATGTAAATTAGCGTGGGACCCATTACAGTTAACTATTGTGGGGTTGTATTCAAATTGATGAAAGCTGTGAATTTGTGTTGAAACAGATGATATTAGGTTCATTCCAACTCAAGTCAGGAACAATTCCATAAGGCTTGTTTACATCAGCAGAAAGGTAAGGCAAGCAAGCAGTTGTGGTGAAGCAGTGATACAATGGACTTTAAACGAGTAAAATTAAAATCAGTTTTCAAATCATCTTCCAAATTTTTAATAGCGACTAATCATGTTAGAGCTTGATGGTAGCGTTTTAAAATGTTTTAGAAGATCCTTCTTCTTCCTCTTCTTCGGCATTTTCCTTTACGAGTTCGTCATTTTTATCCTCCACAGTTCTCTTACATTCCAGTTCCCTACTCTCAGATCTCTATCAATCATCACATGTCGTCTTCTCCATGGAGGTTCCCATTCCAGTATTCGTTTTGTAATGCTCTGTTTTCTAACTTCCTTCCTATCAAACATTTTATTCCCATTCGTTGCCAAATTTCTGCAGTTCTCATTTTGTTAGTTCTTGTGACTTGTAGACATCTTCCAAATCCATCGAAGTCCAATTCGACCGTTCTTATTTTGTTTCTTATCGTTATTGTCATTGGCCATACTTCTTCTCTATGTAAGGTGATATTTGGCTTTTGGAAGATTCTTTTTTTGTTTTCTTGCTTCTGTAGTGCTCGGTGTATTGTCAATCCTAGATACTTGTAAGTCAGGAAGCTATTAATAATTTCGTCCTCTAAATTCAAATCTAAATCCGCAATCTGCAAGGTTCAACAAAATATCAATCATTGTTGAGAACTACACCTACAAGCTTTCAGACTTTGCTAGTATTTAAATACTTATGATTTAAAAAATGTGCCGTATATTATAACGCGTATGTTATTTGCGAGCTATATTTGCTATTCGTCTGTTCCCGTTTTCTGTCCTCTGAGATTCGGGTCCATTTCGTTTATATGTGAATAAGAAATGTCGAATATTTTGAAGAATTGAACCTATAATTGTACTGAATACCAAGTGCTGAGTACTATTTGTTATATTGTAAATCGGATATTAATATATTTCTTACCTAATAGATTGGTCATAATGAGAGCCGTTATGTCAGAGTAAAGAGAAATAAATGGCAAATTAATGATATAGTCATTATGATATATTAAATGTAGCCGCTCCGAAAACACTTCGAACACTGGGCAGTGTTCGAAGTGTTTTCGGAGCGCGAGCATTGAAGATGCCAAGTGAGATTTTGGCGAAACGTCTGCAGGATTCCAGTCGGATGCAAGATTTGCAGGATTCCAGTCGGATGCAGGATTCCAGTCGGAGTTCAACGAGCGAACGGATGATATCCCGGAATATAGTGTCATCATATATATATATATATATATATATATATATATATATATATATATATATATATATATATATATATATATATATATATATATATATATATATATATATATACTACCTGTTCTGTACGCTTTTCGTACCAGGAAACGAAAAATCGCGTATTCATTTTTTATTATTATTTTATTAGAAGTAGGTCGAGTTTCGGGTTTTTTCCGGACATCAATTAGAACTTTACTAATTTCAAAATGCCTATAGTTTGTCGTAATCAAGAATGAATTTCTCCGAGAAAATTATTTTAGATTGATTTCTCGAATTCGGATATTTTTAATCATATTTCTTGTAATGTACCTCCGCTATCAGTTTAATTCCTAGGAGAATCCCTTTAATACCAAATTTAATGATTTCTCTAAAACACCAAAGAAGAGATAGTCCATTCGTCTTGCTTTCCGCGCTGTCGCACTGGCACCCACTCAATTCTTGCCAAAGCGTTTAGCCGACCAATAGGCGGTTTCAATCCCGGTTTTATAAGCGCCTCAGAGCAAACGAACCGGTGTATGTACAAAGCTAGCCCAAGTTCTATTAAGGCACTAGAATTATGTCAGCGAAAGCATTGTTAATCATTCCCAAAGATATAGTTGATTGTAGAGCGACTCGCTCAAACGGATTAACTAAATGGCCCCGTTCGGACGTTTGCGCCTGCCTTAACAAAGGTTTTCCATTAATGTGGCACAAAAGGTGAAGTTGATTTAATAAATATTACGTTACCCCGACCGGAATTAGTTATAGCCACGATCCCGATATCGTAAACTATCTCAATTACGGTTACAAGTTTTGTACCCGAAACTCGTGCCTAATAACTGGTTTGTTGTAGAGTTGGAGAGACGAACCCAATTTGTTGTTGTCGGAGTTTGAGCGAACTTGATAGACGGTAATTCGGGCAAACCTCGCTTAAAGAGAGAGTGAGAAAGAGAAAGGGAAAGCGTAAGGGAGTGAAAGAAATAGAAGCTTTTTTACCAAAAAAATAAACAATACAAAGATTAGCTCCTATTGATAAAGCTTGACAAAACTATCAATACACGTTCATAGTAAATATAATTAATTTATATTAAAATATTATTACTCGTTCAAGACCGGATTTAACCTTTGGAAATTTGTTCATGTTTTCATGTTTTGTTGAGAGTCAACAGTGATGAAATGATCGTGTTGTGTCAAAAACCGCTAAAAATTATATACCTACAATTTAGTTCATTTAGTTCTTATTAATTTAGCCTTAGAGATGTGGTCCTATCGACGCATCCTGAGAATGTCATGGATGGAGAAGGTAAGAAACGCTACAAAGTATCAACAAAGACTGCTAAGTAATAGTAATAACCATAATTAAAACACGAAAGCTTCAGTATTTACGGTACATCATAAGTGGGGAGAAGTATTCACTACTGATAAATATCATGCATGGTAAAATAAAGGGTTAGAAAAGTGTAGGTGTAAGTGTAGATAGACATCCCAGCTCCAGAATTTAAGGGATTGGTGTAGCTGCAGTTTCAGCGAATTATTTATAAAAGTAGCCAACAAAGTGGATACCAGAGGAAGAAGAAGAATTTAGAAACATTACTAACACTTTAAAACGCCAGCTTCCGGTTTTCGCTTTTGGCAATCCTGTTACATGTTAATGTGGAAAAACTGCGTCCCACGGATGTAAGATTTAGTAATATACTTAAACCTCGCTTTCACTTGTATCTATATTATATTCCAAATTGTTTTAAAATTTATAGGAGAAAATTACTGTAGAAAAATTTGTTTGCTCACAAACGTATACACACTCTTTTCCTTTTGAATTTTTCTAAACTCTTGATTCAGATGTATGCTGAGATTACAGCTTGCCCTGGATTTCATGTTCAGATGTCCCCTATAGTTCTGCAAATTTTTGAAATGCATCTTTTCTTTTCACTCTATTTCTAAAATCTTTGAAATAAACCCATTCCATATTTCTAGGTACAGTTTGAAATTCACAATTAGCAAAAGAGTTTCCTTTCTATTTCAAACAAGGGGTAGCAACTTTGTAGTTGGCCCTAAAGTAAACTTTGAGCAAAACTTCTCTAGCTCTGCTGTTGATATCCGTTTCAAGTAACGTGTGATATCTAGACTCTCTAAAGAAAACTAGTCAAAATAAATGGTACAAATAAACTGAAAAACAATACACCCATTCGAAAAAAATATGATGGTAGTGTTAGGAAACTATCACTCCTGCAAACAATGGACAAGATAGAGTAAGCAAACAACATATATGCGAAGGTCGACTAACAATGATATTTGTTACTATATACAAAATGACTCTTAGTTCTCAATTTTAAGATGTGAAATTTTAATAAATCATACTTATTTGCGAGCTGAATCTGTAAACATGGGACATGATATGTGATCATTTAAATCACATTTTGTCAATCCAAAGTCTGAAGATCAGCCTAGCTTGTATATTTCACTACTATAACTATAAATCGCAGATGAAGCAAAGATAGTTATTATTATTTTGTTTCTTCGGCTCAGTTCATCAGTGCAAGGTTTATATTTTAGCCATAGTTAATCCCTAACTAACCAAAGCTAACTGTACATCGACTCACTGGACCTTAATCTAAGTACCGAGTATAAATTAGGTACAAATAATTTGAGTTAGTCTTTGAGTGCAAAAAGAAGTACATATTTAAAGGCAGGTGTTTTTCCTCTGCTAAGGTTTATTTAAAGTTGCATACTTTATATACTTTTAGGTTAAAGCCCGTTACGCATCTTCCTCGCTTCGTACTCACGCAAGTCTTTCGCCTCAATCCAAACCCCCTCTTATGCTTGACATTCAAATAAAACATCTGGCAAACTCCTAATGCGCCTTAAGATTTACATAAATCTAATGTCTTCGACAATCTCCGTACCGGAAGAAATCCGGACCTGTAATATAAATTCGATGTCTTTTATTAAAAAATCTGAGCACGTCAGGGGACTTTGGAGAAGGTTAAACAAAATTTTTTGCTTTGACTTGTCTTTTTGTCTGCAGCGTATTGAAGGTTTTACCTTTGATGGATCGATGTGATTGTTGAGAGCAAGGCTGTGTTTGTTTATTATTAATTATTATAGTAATTTTAATGAATGTAAAGTGACGTCACGTTACTGCGAGTATTTGAAAAGATTGCTAGCCTATCATTGAGATTTGTGATTTAGGCTAATATAAAATCTAAAATCAGCAAAGGATTGTATTTAATAACTTCATTTGTAAAAAGTTCTTCCATTCCGCATTAAGATGTAATTGGGAAGGACTATGGATGGCAGAACAAAAAGCTGAAGAATATTAAAAAAAAAAACAAAACAGCAACATGAAAAGGAGCATGTAAAAACTTCATGTATGATCCACCACCCGGAGCCAAGAAAGAGATGAATATCAATGTAAATTGAAAATAAAACAAGCGTTTATCAATGAGTGCTGCAAAATCACTTGAAAGTTCCATCATTGTGGATCAGAAATTACTTGTACGTTTCTCGAAGGGGGGTTAAAATTAAAGAAAAAACGCGTCAATTCAGTTGAAGCAAACAAATATTTATTGGTCAATGAAAATGAAGAAGGAAATTATGAGGCCGTTTTCTTACAACTTTCAACCAAGGAACAGAAATTTGAAAAAATTGAAAAGTGGAGATTAAAACCAAAAAGGAAATGGATAATAATAGTGACGATAGTCATAATAATTAGTCAAGGAATAATGGATATGAAAGACATAATGAAACCAGTGATTATCCGAAATAAAACAATAATACAGATTCGGGTAAAACTAAAACTTATCGGAGGCAATCTTTCATTTTTATGAGACTAGTGGTTACTACCACCCTCTACATGCGACAATCCGTTTTTGTGCTGTTCCGGTTGACTTCGTATTGACTATAGCCATGCATTCGGTTTCGACGATATATCTACTTATGGTTGAAAGTTCAATATCGTAAGCCTCGTTTGACCGTGTGTCCTTTCCGCATGAAGTTAGCTAACGCAAAACGACCAGAAAGTCCGTGGAATTCACGTCGCGTACGAAACTCCGATCGTGCATGGAGTTGGGAGTTTCCATGCACCATACAAAAACATATTCCGATGCATTTGCTCATTCGAATTCCGAAAAGCTACGCCAAATATGATTAATAGCATTCGTTTATATCTCGGAAAGCAAACTGGGGTTGGCCGAGTAAGTTTCGTGGTTTTTGGTAAAAGATGCCATAGGGGTTTCAAGTCTCTTTAAAATATAAAAGCCTCAAAATATTGGACAGAAATTACTAAACATACCTCATAATGGAAGTTAGCACATCGAGGAAAATTTGCGCGATAGATTTATTACATATTTTCGGTTGGATTTAACAACGAAGCTGACCCTAATGTCCTCAGTAAAGTGTTCAAGTTTTGACCTACGTGTCTGTGGTGTTTCAATGGACCTGAGGCTTAAATATTTTTTCAGTTTGCCCCCTAGCGAGTAAAATGTAGAATACTGAGCGGACTTTTCCATGGGAATTAGCTTCTTTTTCGTATCTTCGTTTATAGATAACTAGGATTGTGTTCATGGCATTTTTTTTATCTGTTGAATATATTAAGATGTAACAGTTTTTTTCTAAGTACTCTTATTTTTCCTCTGCTTACGATTGGTTCATGTAGTTTCGGAGATCTCTTATTTGGAAACTGTGTGGCGTTACTTAGAATTGACATTTAACAGCTTTTGGAGGAAATTCTTTCGGCAGTTTTCCCCTAACAATAAATTCTTATTTTTTAGTGCGATTCCAGAGCTGCTGATGAAATAGTTTGCTGAGTTCAAAAATAAATACTGACTAGGTCAATTATGGGCTTGGACGGCTAATAAAATAATGAAATGACAGTCGGTCAACAAATTTTGCGTACACATAGTATTTTTTCAGTTTTCTTTTAATTTCTTCTTTCACTTACCTTTAATGAGAAATATATTTGAAGTAAATATCAGCAATCTCATTAATAGTAACAAAAATAAAAAAAAGTATTTGAGCGATTAGAAATAGGGCAGTTTTAGAAGCAAAAAACTATGTCAAATAAGTCCTCATACACTTTAATAAATCACTATTCAGAACTGCAGGTAGACCCGTTAATTATCAATATTTTATCAAGTTAGCTTGTATTAAATTTCGCTTAAACAAATGAGTTATACGTGTTTATTTTTGACGCCACTTTTAAGTCAATTGTTTTGAAATAAAAGCAAAATGAGGGCTAAAAATTGCGAAATTGCAGTTGCGCTTCGAAAAATCAAAGTAAATTTATGGGAAAAGAAAAAAATCCGTTAGAGATATTAATAAAATAATTAAAAAATCACATTCGACAGTATAGTATGTAAAAAATCAATACAAATCCAACGGATTTTATAAAGTGCGGCTACGCTCTGGTCGTCCCAGGAAGTTAACGAGAATAGTCTTCTGTTGTGAAAAAATTAGGATTAATTCTAAAACAAGCTCTCCAAAACTTGCAAAGAAAAAGAGGGAAGGTTCTCAAAAAATGTTAGTCCTCAAACGATTAGAAACTGCTTGCATCGAGCAGGTTATAAAGGCCGCGTTGCCAGAAGGAAATCATTAATTTCCGAAAGAAATCGAAAAAAAAACGTTTGAGATTTGCCCGAGAACACATTGACAAAACCAGGGAGTTTTGGGAAAACGTTATCTTTAGTGACGAAACAAAAATTGGGTCAGATGGTCGGAATAAAGTTAGGAGGAAAAAAAATACAGCTCTGAAAGTCGAAAATGTCTGTCTTACGGTGAAGCATGGTGGAGGTAATGTTCTATGGTGGAGGTGCAGGTAAGCTAATGGGACACGCAACTTAGCTTTTATTGACGGAATCACGGACCAACATGACTATTTGAACATCCTAAAGAATAATTTAAACTAAAGTGTTGAAAAACTTAACCTTGATGGGCGTTATTTATTCCAACAGGATAACGATCCTAAACACACTGCTGCGCTTGTACGTCATTGGATGATCCATAATGTCTGCTAACAACTTAATACACCACCACAATCTCCGGATGTTAACCCTATAGAGCATCTGTGGGAAGAATTAAAGCTACGAGTGAAAAATCAAGTTACGAGTAAAGAAGACCTGAAAAATAGGATAAGAGAAGAGTGGGAAAACATATCGCCAGAAGTTACAAGAAAGCTAGATTTAAGTCTTCCGAAAAGACAGTCATTATTAAAGCAAATGGCAATTGTACCAAATATTAGACTTTAAGAAACTTTTCAATATATCATAAGAAATAATAGTGTACGGAGACTTATTTGATATAGTTTCTTGCTTCCAAATTTGCGTTATTTTTTATCGTTTAAATAAAGTGTTTCAAAGTATTTTTAATTTATCTTTATTACTCTTAATGAGATTGCCGATATTTACTTGAAATATATTTGTCATTAAATATAAGTGAAAGAAAAAACTAAAAGAAAACTGACAAAATGCTATGTGTACGGAATTTTTTTTTGCATTTTTTTATTTATTTATACATTCAGATCAAATTCTATACATAAATGCACTAGATACAACAAATAATAAAATGAATATTACTTAATATCGCACCAAGAACACCAGAATCTTAGGTTCCGAAATTATAAGACGAACAGCATAAAACAGCAGAATATCTTAAGCACATTTCATTAAATCGTAAACAAAGATGTTGCGTGCTCAGCTTTTACTATAAATTTTTTATTTTTATATGAAAAAGAGACAGATTCTGATGAGAAATATACAATTCTAATACTTAGTTTATGTTGCTATATAGCTGGTTAGTCGGAAAACGTCGTCCTTTCTAAAATACAACTTTAATGACATATAATCTTGATCGACATTTAAAGGTTCAAGCTGGTTAGTGTATATTAAACGGCCTTCTCATAAATCTCATTAATCGGTGAAAATACGGGCCTGATTTTAAATCAGGGACCCACCCTGTCAACGGCCATTTTAATTTCGAACCATGCGGAAGGCCGTAACATACATATATTAATAAACAGGGAATAAATCGCATTTAAGCCGGCGCAAATTGTTACAGTGAAATCGACATATTCTCGTCGAACGTGTGAAAAATCGGAAAATTATTCTCTCGAGCGTGTTTCCGCGGACGCTGACGTGTCAATTGAAAATATGCCAAGCGGAATTTTCCAACAGGGTGGCGACGATTGCTGATAAAACGACTTGAATCCTCGAATTCTATATACAGAGTGGCCTCGAGCAAAAGAGCCAAGCCATTAAGTTAAAACTATGCGATTGTGTAATAATGTCTGGTATTTGATTTTGTAATATAGTCTATTAGTATTCTCCTAGTATAACTAGATGATTTCATAGCTGTTCAAGATATCCGCCGACGCAATCTGGCTTTAGAGCAAATTATAGTACTAATACGGCTCTTTCAAAAGTCTGTGATGACATTTATCATGCTAACGATGCTGATTTAAATACCAGTTTGACACACTTGACCACCGTTTGTTATTTATTTAAATAAAGTATTTTGGACAGTCGTCTCAAAAGTTACTTCTCAGATCGGTACCAAAAAGTGCACTATAATAATTATTTTGATTATATCCATATTTATAAAGGAGTGTCACAAGGGTCCAATATTATATTGTTTATATTTCCAATTTCGGAAAAATTATTAAACATTGTTTTTCTCAACAGTATTCTGGCAATAAGGAAAAGCACTCTTTCAATTATTCTGATATTAGTGCAGCCATCTCTAAGATAAAGAGTGACCTAAATATTTTCAGTGATATTTCTGGTAAGCATGAGATCCAACTTTTAATTCTAAGATAGGGCTAGAATGACTATACAGCCTGTTTCTGGCTTTAAAAATTTAGCTTTATTTCTTGATCGTAATCTACGCTTTGAAGGTAACGCCTCTTTAATCCAGAAGGGGTTCTATTAGCTTCGGATCCTTAAGTCAAAACTCACCGATTCTTTAATATTGTCTAATATTTTATATTCTTCTGTAGTTTACTGCTTTGACTTATTTCAGAAGTTAGTAAGTCTTCACAATGCTCCGATTTGCTAATGATGTTCATAAGTTTGATTTCTTCGAATCTTGAGGAATCACGAACTGTTTAAATCGCAGCCCTTAGTTTTAACTAAAAAAATAATCTCTCTCCAAAGGGTATTTATTTGAGAAACTTACTCCTAGCTCAGCTATTGATTTTTCATTCACTCATTCTTTTATTATTTGCAAAACAAAGGACAAAAAAAGCGTCTAACACAGAATATCTTAAACAGTAGACATATACGAATTTAAAAATTACAAATATTACATAAAACAAATGACATATATTAGTCATACTCACAAATTTATTATTTTTTTTATTTTTTTTAATTATTTAATTAATTAATAATTTAACTATTTAATTAATTTAATAAAAAAAATAATAAATTTGTGAATATGACTAATATATGTCATTTGTTTTTTGTAATATTTGTAATTTTTAAATTCGTATATGTCTACTGTTTAAGATATTCTGTGTTAGACGCTTTTTTTGTCCTTTGTTTTGCAGTTTTTGAGAAAGACCTGGGTTGCCGGTCGAAACGTCAATGACAATTACAGTGTTTTAAAATTATTTGTGAGTTTTGTTCACTGTGGACCAAACCCTAAGAATCACGCTATAATATATATATATATATATATATATATATATATATATATATATATATATATATATATATATATATATATATATATATATATATATATATAATATAAGTATAGTTTTCAATCCCTTTAACTTTTTAAATATCGACTTTTGTACTAAACTATATATAGCTAAATCGAATTATTTTAGTCCGAAACAATTCCAAAGGGAAATCAGTTTTTAACAAGTAATAAGCTACTAAGATGTTATTTATATGTGACAAATTGAAAAAATGGAACCCCATATTGATAAAGATATTTTTTTGATATATCGAATTTTTGAGTTTTTTAAAAAACTCAATATTTCCATATACAACATTTTCGTTAGAAAAAAGAACTAAAATATGAGATAAAATTTAGCAAGCACAATGTATACAAAACAAAACCAATCAGCTTTTCCCTAGTAGTTAATCAGCTACCAGGGTGCCATTTTTATGTGACAAATTGAAAAAAATCAAACCCTAGTTTGGTATAAAAATATTTTCTCTAATATTTCGGATTCATGATTTTTTTAAAACGGTAATAAAGACTTCGAAATAGCTAGTTAGTAGAGAGAGAGTTTGTCCTTATTGTCCTGATTGTTCTCAATAAGCGAGGAGTGACATTTGTATAGTGTTTACTATTGTAACCTTCTTAGGATTCCTATCTTCTGTTCTGCATCTTTGTACTTACTTTACTTACTTTTCTACTAAACTAAGTATAGCAGAATCGAGATGTTTTAACCCAAAAAAATATATATTTTACCAGAAAGTCTCTATACAAAACAAGAACCAGTAAATTTTTAATGACAAATTGAAAAAATGAAATCCACTATGGTGGTATAAAAACCTTTTCCCTAATATTTAGAAAAATTGAACAAATCCAATGTAACGTCGCATTATAGGGATAGCCCTACCCCTGAATTCGACAAAAATAAATAAAACATAGTAGTATTTTCGTTTTAGCAGAAGAAATTACAATTTTTTAAGTGCATGTTATCGACTTTGAGCTGATCATAAGGGAGTCGCATTTGAAACTCCCAGAAACTTGGTTACTATTGCACCTTACATAAAAAGATTCGGTATTCCATATCTCGAGAGAAAAGAACACTCGACGCCGCACCCAATACTGATGAACGGTCACGATTATTTCATTGTCGACAAAAGAAGCCTCTTTTGTTGCTCTCCCGGCTCCCGTTGAGCTTTTCGCTAAAGCTGTGAAAAGCTTTGTCGAGCGCGCAGGCTACGCTACTAGCTAAATGCCAAATAATCCCGATGTACCGATTTTGAGGACATTTAATCGAACAATTTTAAAAACTTTCTACAAATATGTTAATTTATTTCTCAACGTTATTATTGTGTATCGCTTTTAATATCGGCTTTTAGAATAAACTAAATACAGCTGAGGAGGAATCAAATAATTTTAACCCGAACATGTGCTAGCATATGGCGCTTCCTTTAGCTGAAACCATGTAAAACAAAGTGAAGACAATTTGTAACTAGCACTTATTAAACTATTAGTATGTTCCAATTTTTAAAAAAAATTAATTTTCTTTTAAAAGGGTATACAAAGTTGAAAACTGGAAAAACCCAATCAGCGTCCATAGGAGAAGTTGATGATACGGCAAAAAGAACTGGGTTTTTAGATTTCAACAAAACTAAATAAAACATATTTGTAGTAGTTGTAGAATTATTGTAACTTTGTCCTGCTTTGAGCTGGTGAACTCCATAGAATCGCAATTAAAAAAGCCGATATATGCTCGCGATTGGATCATCGTCGGCGAAAAAGCCTCTTCTGTTGCTTTCTCCGTTGAACTACAAAGTTATGGAGAGCTTTGCCTGGTGCGGGATGCACCTATTACTAATTCATTGTGTTATAGAAATTCTAAGCACATTGCAATCACAATGGACTTCCCCTAATATTAAAAAAATTAAACATTCGAAGATTGTAAAGGCAAGTAAATAAACTACTGCTTAGTGAAAATTAGATTCCCGTATCTCAATCTAATTGCTCCTTCTTAATCTAGTACCCGACGATTAGTATTTAAAAAATAATTGAGCTGTTGTTTTTGTGTTATCGTTAAACTCATCAATTCTCTCCCCAAAATTACAAAATTTAATAATTAAACTTTTCAGTTCACTTGTAAAAAATCTCTATATTGTTTTTTAGCTTGTAAGTTAGGTAAGATTTTAGGGGCTGGAACTTGAACAATTTAATTGCCTTTCTGCTCCTTTCTGCATTATAATATTGTTTTTGTATATGTTACTTTGAAGATGCAAATAAATTTATTATTATTATTATATCTTTCAAATCTCTAATTACATTTCTCATCTTTGACCCCCTGTGTCTTTTTTAATATCGACACTAAAATTGAAAATTTCAAACCTCAAATGGTGTTAAAATGCTTCTCTGATATTTCGGATTTTTGATTTTTTAAAAAAGGTAAAAAACTTGAAAAATCTAATATAGCGGCTATAAGAAAAATCATAGTTGCTGAAATAGTGAAAAAGAAAACGTCGTTGGTTATTTTTTGACTTTGACAAAAATAAATACAACTTATTTATAATATCTGTAGAATTTTCGTTCTTGTGCTTTAATTTCTGATAGCAGATGTATGTAACTTCCACTGTTTAACGCCATTTTATAGGGTAAAACTTTGCCCCTCCTCATTTAGAGTTGATTGATCCCAATGGAGCCTTTGAAACACCCTGTTGTATAGGGTTCTACTGAATGAGGAGATTCTATATTCTATATCTTCAGAAATAAAAAGGCCCTACCGCCGCACACTGATTCATTCTATACATGCTAGATGGCTGAAATTATTTGACAAGTTCAATTCATTAAGTTTATTTGAATATAAAATATAGTGCATCTAGTAAGCAGTTATTTAGTATTTTGATAATAAATATATAGGGTGTCCCAATAGTTCATGCTTGGTTGAAATCTTAACAACGGCTAGTGATAGATAGAAAAATCAAATAGAAAAGTTTTCATTTATTCAGAATGTCCTAAAAATATGTACCAAATCAAAGTGTTTTTTTTCTAATGGTACACCCCGTTATTAAAATAAAAATCGAAAACCTAGAAAGGTTGTACAACAATGTAACCTACAAAAGCTAAAAATATTTTCATTTATACAGGATGTCCCAAAAATCTTTACCATATTGAAGTCTGTTTTGAATTCTACTAAAAATTTTAGACGTACTTGATGTATTATGTTCAATAAGGTGCAATGCAGAAAAATGAGATTACTTAAGTTTCTAAAATTCTATATATTTCACATGAAAAAACTTTTATAGTGTCAATGAATTTGTAAAGTAAAAAAACTATTCCAATCAATTAAAAAAATATTATTTACATACTTAAAATGTTTAAATTCATCTTTATTATTCACTTACCATGTTTGAACTTTCGGAACTGTCTGGATCTACCGCGTACTTCTAAAGTCTTACTAAAAAGGGCAATACATCTTTAGAAAACATACTTAAATTCGCAATTGGTTCTTCGCGGTACGAACTAATCAAAGGGTCAAAAGTAATCAGCAGCAAATTATTCGTGTCTATTCTAGATGTTTTTCATGTATGCCAATCAATAACGTCTGCAATCTTTATTGCGGGCCTCTTGTGCTTCTTCAGACAATTATACTATCGGCACAATACACTCTCTAATAACATCTACTGCATGGGTTAATATTTCATGAATTCTTGCAGGCATTGGATACCAATAATATAAGGTAATGTACATTTCGTTAGTTTCTAAAAAAAAAAATTAAATAGTTCTAAATTTAAATCGTGTCCCGAAGACAAACAACACAGTATCACATAAAAACGCTCAATGAGAACTTGATCAGTACCGGTTATTTGGGCACTTTGACTAGCATGTTTAAAAATCATTTTAGCGGTGTTTCCATCCTTTGTGGTACCAAACCCGGGGTTGGGTTTATCTACTATAAGACCCATCTCAGTTTTGAAATTCGCTTGAGTGTTTTTTTCCTGTTTACAACAGATAATTTGTCATTCTCATCTCGTATAGCCCATTTGTTGACTTCCAATCTATATGATATATGCAAAAAATGCTCAAGCGCTTTTATCCATACGTGTAGAGTGGATAAACCGTTCATTCATTTCACTAGGTTTGCCACCAAAAATATAGCAAGGTTACGTTGATTTTTGGAACGCCAAGTAATTGACTATTTTGCCATCTATTATGGTAAAGATAAAATTATAGTTCTCTAATAATCGTATTAAACATACTTGTCTCAAAAGTTTCCAATTTGCTAATTTGATCTCGAACTAAATTAAGCTCGTGCATTGACATTTCCTCGGTCTCTTTACAAAAAAGAAACTTTATTGGATGACATAAACGGGACATATTTATTATGGGTTAATCAATCAATCATTTGAATTACTTTGGCTTTAGTATTGGATCCAGAAGCCGGTTTTAAGAGATCAGCTGAAATTCTATTGCCACTAGCTCGTACAGACATTTGAGCTGCGTATATTCATTCTGCTGAATATCTTGACTCAACAAGGTCGTTTCCTTGGTACGGTTGGTCCGTTAGCTATAGGTTTCAAATGATTTATGTGGTCTCCTTAGGTCACCAACATTATTATTATCATCTGAAGAATTACCATCTTCAGTCATATTTTTACAAATGAAATCTAACTAATCTTGATATTTTATTAAAATCTAAAAAAAAATCCATGATTTATTATCTAATATATAAATACAATTTTTGTAAGAATAAGCATATATTAAAGAATCCCATAACGTATAATAGTCCCATGATGTTTTAAAGTTTCTTAGAAATTAATATAAGCATTTTCGCACCGCATAATTTATACTATTTTCTTGAAAAAATGCGCCATTAAGATTTAAAAAATTATAACAGCAAAAAACGTCATTGGGAATAATTAAACCAAACATTTTTAAATTACACTTGTAGCTAATTAGTATTAGTAATTATTTGTGCGAATTACCATTTATAGTTAAATAGTTAGTGCAACTGGCCATTATACATATATATATATTTAATTTAAAATGAAATCCTTTTAAACTTAGGTATGTTACTCTTAAAGCGATTTGGAAATTATGTTATGTGCTCCCGCACTAAAATTAGCTGTACATAAGATCTGAAATACTTATGGTGTAATAGGACCTAGAAACAAATTGAGAATCGCTTTTTCGATTTTAAACAATTTTTTATTTTGAACTATTATACTCAGAAATTTAATTTAATTTTCGCTTATAGCGTTTTTCGCAAGGAAAATTTTTGGCCTACTCTCATTGCGGCACAAAGTCCGAAAAAGGGATGAATTGAGCTAGAAACGAATTTATATTCATTTGTGTTTTAAAGCAAACGCAAATAAAGTCTTTTAAGGAACGAACAATAAAAAGTTTTTTATATTAATATAATTATGTCGCAGACTATTTTTAGACACACTGCATTATAACATTTATTTTATTCTAGGATGGGAGTGTGTTATACTTATTCGAATACGAAACTTAAGGCCCGGCCTAGACGATCAAAAATATTGCCCCATGTGATAGGTACATATTATACTTATGTGTATATTTATATGGAAGTATGTTTTTGTTTTCATTATTTTATAGACGATGGGAGAAGAATATAGCGCAATATTATTTAGTTTGCTTTACTTCGTTTTTATATACCGCCTAGGCCGGACCTAAAATATGTAAAATAATATAACTTTAATTGTTAAAATAATAACTGCTCTAGGGCACATTACCAATTTGTTCACCTTTCTTTCCTGCAACCAGTGAATTTCCATTTTGTATCTATTTTTAGACAAAATATTAGCATGAAGGCTAAATAATGTAATGCTAACATATCAAAAAACCCAAAGGGGTACTTTGGGGTACTCATACTTATATTTTGCAATGAAATTGAGAATGTTAAGAAATGTAATGATCAATAATTATAAATCAAAGTAAAAAAAGTAGCTCCTACCTTCAATAATATTGGCAAATTTTTCACATTTCCAGAATTAACTTTCTCCTTAGTAATATAGCGGAATATAGATTGCACACACATGTAAATTTATTTATCGTAATTATCCCCAAATTTAATCAAACTTCACTACTAACTTCACGACGCGAATGTTGACAAATGTCAAAACAAACATAAATATGTTGTTATGGGATACTTACCAACAGTTGAGCGTTTCAAAGGTTACTAGATTAATCAATTGTTTTTTGCCGCCTGAGATATATGCATCGAATCTCTGTGCGCCGCATCCAAATTGATCCAATACTGACGAATGGTCGCGATTATGTCATCGTCGGCAAAAAAAGCCTCTTTTGTTGCTCTCCCGGCTCCCGTTGAGCTTTTCTATAAAGCTCTGGAGAGCTTTGCCGAGCGCGCGGTGCCTCCCTCATAAAATATAACACAAGCGCGACCGCGACACACTTCACCTTGCCATGATTAAAGCACTTTATTAAATTTTTCCCTTTGTGTCGTGCTTCGTCTGCAGCCTCGTTAAAACGCAACGGTTTTCGTGATGTAATTACTCGATACAAAGATCTATTATTTTGCACTTTAAACATTCGAAGAATAGGAAAACGTGGGCAATTCAGCGCTCCGCCATTATGTCAAGAAAACTTGCGCCGGGAATTAAATTTGCAAAACACATATTTCGTTTACTTCAGTTTATAATGCCGGTCGCTAATTGGTTTGTTTTTTGCCTCGATAGTGTGCAAGGGTGCTTTTCCAATAAACTCGATTTACGCTAATGGAGTTAATCCGAACGCGATTCCATAGTAATTTAGTTGAAGATTCTCGGAATTAGGAAAGTCTAATTGGTTTGTTATTACCGCCCATTTCTGCGCGAAATTTCTTCGTAGTGAAGAATGTTTCCAGATTACGTGAATTTTCCCAAAAAATCACAAAAATAAGACGTTTTATAGTAATTTTTTTATTTTTATTTTCTATTTCATAGTAGAGTAGGGTAATGAATGAGTACTTAAGCACGGAGTACCACCCTAGTTTGAATCAATTTATGGGTTTTGCCTATTGTTATCCGTTCGCTGGTAAACGGAAACGAATTTTATTATAACAGAGTAAAGGTTAACTAAAACTAAAGTTAATTATCTCAATGGTTTCAAAACTTATGAGAAAATGGTAAATACAAAACTTGTAAACACAACGAAACCTTTTTATTGATAATAATTCATAACTGAACTGAAAAATGTTTTCACACACGAAAAAATTATGATAGCGCCATTATTTTTGGAAGTAGGTCACTCATACTCGAAATTTGCGTTATTTCAAGACGACATAAAGTTCAAAATATTCGAATATATTTTTATATTTTTCTGAAAGATCTTACAAAAAGCTCTTACTTTTATTACTCAATACTTTACTTACGTCATATGCCTATTGTTAACACTTTGCCATTTATTTTAACCTTTCCAATATTTACGCTTTTTTCTGAATATTGCTATTAGTCGGCCGAATTTTAAATTCCCAAAAAAAGTAAATCATATCACAAATCTATTTCTACAAAGTAATTTAGCTATTTTTAATTATTAAAAGTACATAAGTTTAGTCTTTTTCGTATATTTTCTTGGACGTTCCTTAGCATAAACGGTGTTATTCTCTTGCACGTTTCCCGAATCATATTTTATATATCTTCTGGTGATGTAGGAGGATTCACATACACAAAATCTTTAACATGTCCCTACAAAAAGAAATCTAGTGGTTTTAAGTCACATGATTGAGGGGGCCATCCAATAAAACTAATCCATTTCTGTGGGTAATGATTATTTAAAAATTCTCGAACTTCTCAATGGCAACCCTAACAGAGCCCTGTTGCCTAATAGTTTTGTCACGACCAACTAATAATATAGCAATAGCCTTAAACAGAATATTGGAATACTGGAGTATTGGAAAAGTTAGAATAAATGGCAAAGCATTAAAAATTGAATTAAAAACTTAATAAACGTTAGAGCTTTGCAAGATCTTTCAGATAAAATAATGATAAATATGGTGTACCATTTAAGAAAATCGAGATTTTTAAATTTAAAATGAGACAAATATATTCGTTTATTTTGAACACCCTGCAGCATCTACGCCATCTTCGATTAACGCTAATTTCAAATCTGAGTGATCTACATTAAAAAATAATTAAAATTAATCGTAATTATTTTGCCAAGTCTAAAAACTAGTATTTTTTTTAGCAAATTAAAATCTAGGAAAAACTATTATCTTTCGGTATGTATTATTATTAACAAAAAAGTTGAAGAATTTTAAAAGAAATTAAAACAAAATTTCCATTTGAAAATCTTGAGATTTTGTTAATTGAATTCTCCAACACGGCACCCCCTATTTGAGACACCCTGTATAAGCTGAGGCGAATCTGTCAAACTGATTGAGTAGTGGATTATCTTCTCAGTCTGTGGTCAAATTTTCGTTGCACTACTTGGATCAGCAGCGTTACAACACAATTTTATATGAGGCAATTAAAATATAAAAAAAAAACACATAACCTCAATTTCTGCCTAAACTAGGCAAACTTCGAATAGGAATTTCTTAATAAAGTGACCTTTATGTTAACCAAGGATTCCAAAAATAACGACATATACAGGGTGTTCCTTTAAAATAATAAAGTTGATGTCCGAGGAGACACTTTTGGGACACCCTGAATTTTTTTCGCATCGCCTATGGGTTTCCAGAGAGCATAGTGGATCATTTCATTTGGCACACGATGTACATAGTATTATTAAACGTTACACAGATATTAAATTATAAAAATATAAGGAACTATTTTCTGAACTGCTTTTCGGGACTTCACTTTGCTACTCGTTCTTCTTTTGAATGCCGTTGTTGTGCCTTAATACACATCCTTTCACTTGCGCCCATACAAGTTGCATAGGATTTAGTACGCAATAACATGGCAGCGTGCGCAGCTAAATTACACTGGGTTTTTCTGCTATATCTCCCACGATGTATTCATAAAGAAAAATATTTTTGCGAATTTGCTATGTTGTAATAGTTCCTTGTTTATCAAATAATTAATTCAATATTTTTGATGGCTGATAAATTTATAGTTTCTTGTTTTCTGCAAGGCGGAGTCTTCTTTATGCGTTGTGAATGATGGTTTTTCCAAAACCGTTAATAATTTAATTTTGGTAGCTTCAGAGTATTTTATTTTATCTTATTTGATCGACCGTGTCTACTTATTTTTCTAATCTCTGCTCTAAAATATTCAATTTTCCACGGCACGCAAAGTGTGACTTAAGAATTCAGCTTCGGATGTTTTCTGTACTTTCGTCAAGGGTTGGGCAGCGATCGAATGTTTTCGGTACCAATTGTGGTAGTGACATCACACTTCACTCAGTGACTGTGTTCGTGCTCTTTTACAGGAATGTACCGAAAAACTTAGGGTGGTAGAAAAAGTATAGCAATAGCAACATGTTGATAATATTTTTCAGTCTTTCGTTTATAAAACACTAGCTCCGCTGCTCTCCGCTCCGCTGCTCTGCGCTGCGCCGCTTTCCGCTCGTGCCAAATGAAACTGGTGAAGTGGTTTATTAAACTTGTTGCATAATGGCCTATTAAAGGCGTAAAAGTTACCAATACAATCCCATTGAAGAAGTGCCCACCCAAGTAGCACGTAAATTTTGTTATTCGACTAAACAATTATATATTTGCTTTATTTTTACTTCCTTTCAGAGAAAATAATCGAATAAACCTCGCCAAGGTCATCAATATGCTTTAGAAACTAACATATTTTATTAATGTGCTTTATAATTATTGATGAGTCTGATTAATAAAACATTTTTAAAGACTTCGTATCAAATGTGTTTCAACATGGATACAAATCGATATTTAGAAAACTATTTTATTCTTCAGCGAAATTTATTTTATAATTGGTTTAAAATGATTTTATTGGCGGTGCAGGATACCGTAATAAAAATAAAATTAAATTTTTCGTAAGATTTTATAGTTATTCTGGAGATTTACCTTTAAAACAATATGCATATGCGAGATTTTTGCTATTTGTATTTTACTATTATATTTATAATGACACTTGTAATAAAATAATTGAAACAGTTGATAAAATAAAATAACAATGTCCTATATAGCTTCATTAACACTATCTTTTTTTGCTAACTCAGGATCCCGTCTACTGCAAAGTTGTAAAGTGTGCGGTGATCAAATGTCTAACTCTAATAGTGAAAGATAGGTACCAACGATGTTTAAAGTCATCTCAAGATGCTGTAAATCAAATTGTTGCTACGTCATCATCTACTGCTAAGTTGGAATCTATCATAACAGATTTAGAACATCAAACATCAAAATGGAAAGCCAACTTAGGGTAAAGGAAGTGCCAATGTAGAACTTGCCGATTCAAGTGATGCAGAATATACCACAGAGCTGTCAGAAAGAAGTAAAAATGTTAATTATTATTAATATTAATATCTTCAAGAACAACTTTGTTTTTGGGACGACTTTTATATAGGTAAGGTATATATCAGAATAAAATTAATTTCAAATACAGTTTAATTTTATAGGCATGTCTTAAGGGATGAAAATGATTTAATTCAAATCGCCATGTTTTCCATTGTTCAAAGAGGCATGAAGCAACCATCTTGTAATAAACACAAAAAGTAAATAATAATTTAAAAAAAACACATTATCAATAAAAAAAATAAGTAAAACTAAAAGTTTCGATTTTAACATCGGATTTGGAGTTCAACAGAGTGTAACAGAATGGCACGCAATGTTTTTAATTTTATTAAATACAAAAAGTTTTTAAACAGGATAAACATTTTTTTCAATTTTTGTAAATAGAAATTTAAGCCACAAATATATATGTACAATGTCAGTAAAATTAACCAAGAATATTTCATAATCAAAGCCGTAATACTGTACGTAAAGTTATAATATACCTATCCAATTTAAGCGAAAGCATGTAAACTTCATCAAGCCGCCATCAAACAAATAATTTAGGAGAACATCGTAAGAGCATTTAACAAATCCTTTTTGTCGGCATTATGGTATAAAAATAAAAATATTTTTTTCCGTGGTTGCCAGGTTATTAAAGTCCCATACAACACGGATTGTTTTTAAATGAAAAGGTTTCAATGCTGCTATAAAACTATTCTGTAATGGTGTTTTACAATAACCTTTTTAAACGATACTTATAAAATAAAGACACAGCATCATCTGGGAAATTACTTACAGCTCAATTAAAAAACTGTTATGCAACGTTTTTATGAAATGGTAGATATTATATAGATATATGTATGTATGTATGTATGTATGTATATGTATATATGTATAGAACTTTAAGTTGCAATAAAACAACGATGGATTATTCGATTGACATGAATTTTATTTATCCGAAAGATAAACTTGTGGCATTACATTTTAAATATTTCTGGCATATGACCGCCACGGCTGGCGCAGATGTAGTCCGATCTGGACGTCCAATTTTCGATTACTTTTTCCAACATTTGTGGCCGTATATCGGCAATAACACGGCGAATGTTGTGTTCCAAATGGTCAAGCGTTTGTGGCTTTTCCGAATAGACCAATGACTTTACATAACCCCACTGAAAGTAGTCTAGCGGTGTTAAGTCACAAAATCTTGGAGGCCAATTCACAGGTCCAAAACATGAAATTAGGCGGTCACCAAACGTGTCTTTCAATAAATCGATTGTGGCACGAACTGTGTGACATGTTGCGCCGTTTTGTTGAAATCACATCTCATGGATATCATGGTTATTCAATTCAGGAATGACAGAGTTAGTAATCATAGCTCTATACCGATCACCATTGACTGCAACGTTCTGGCCATCATCGTTTTTGAAGAAGTACGGACCAATGATTCCACCAGCCCATAAAGCGCACCAAAGAGTCAGTTTTTCTGGATGTAACGGTGTTTTGACATATACTTGAGGATTAGCTTCGCTCCAAATGCGGCAGTTTTGTTTGTTGACGTAGCCATTCGACCAGAAGTGCGCTTCATCGCTTATGAAAATCGGAAACAACGGCAATCTCGTTTTGGGCCCATTCGACGAATCTACGCCTTACTTCATGATCGTTTGGCTTCAATTCTTGCACGAGTTGGATTTTGTAAGCACGTAAACCAAGATCCTTCCGCAAAATCTTCCATAAAGTGGATGGATACAGATCCAATTCCTGTGCTCGCTGGCAGACTCATTCGGGTCTTCCTCAATGCTACGCTCTACAGCAGCAATAGCTTCTTCTGTACGCACCGTACGGCGTCTCTGGGGATGCGAGTTATCAATAAGAGTAAACGTGGTACGAAAACGTTCCATGGTTAATCGAATTAACTGCTCTGATGGACGATTTTGTCGACGATAAAATGGACGTGGTGCGCGATACGTATTCCGCACAGAACCATTATTTTCGAAATAAAATTGCACTATTTGCAAGCGTTGTTCAGGCGTGAGTCTATTCATGATGAATTGCCAAACCAAACTGAGAATAAATCACTTCACAGCTGTTAAATCGGTCGCCATCTTGAACAGTACTGCCAACTTAAAGTTCTATACATCGAAAAAAAACACCCATTATAACATCTGTTGGATACAAGGTTTTAAGTTATGTTTAAAATAAAAGAGTAATGTTAAAAGTTGTTGTATAGTAAGGTAAGTCACAAATTTTAGCGCGTTTATGCTACTTGGGCACTATGTGAAGCTTATTTCTGTTTCTACTAGGTCAATAAAATGGCAGCAAAGTTTTGAACTCGTTTTAATTAGTGAAACAAAAATAGCGTAAAGTGAACTGGCTGTGCATCCAATATCGTCTCTAGAACAAAACATTTGTCGTTAATTCGGCCACAGGTAGCCCGAAACGTCAGACATAATTGAAAATTCGAACCTGGATTTTAGCGACGTTTTAAATCCTCGAGACGCTTTCCGAAGTACAACGGTTCATAACAATCGTCGCTCTAATTGGTGAAACTTCCATTAAATCAGAAGCTGTGAGAAATTCTACCGAAAATCGCGCAATTATTGTAGCGAGGTGGCTAGTATGTGCTAGGGCGCAGATCTCTCGAAAACGGACGACAACTGCGTCGTAGGTTCACGGACTAATTAGTCAGTTAAATTAATTTTAGAACAATTCTGAATATTTCAGTTTGAAAAAGATTTTAGAAATCTTACATAAAATAGTCAACTGAATATCGGTAATCCAGTTATGTAAAATATGATAATTTTTAAAAAAACCTTGAATAAAAATACAAAACACATACATTCGGAGAATCCGTTATTATTGTGATAAACATGTCGGAGCAAGATTTATAATATAAAACTATATCCAAGTTTACTATTATAACCAACTTTTAGCTAATTTTTACATATTAAATAATATTTAAATATTTATAACACGACAGTGAAAACCATAAGGTAGATGTGTGATATATATTACAGTTGTTGCATGATATTATAAACACATATACATGATGGGTGTTTTTTTTTCGATGTATATAACTTTAAGTTGTCACTACTGTTCAAGATGGCGACCGATTTAACAGCTGTCAAGTGATTTATTCTCAGTTTGGTTTGGCAATTCATCATGAATAGACTCACGCCTGAACAACGCTTGCAAATAGTGCAATTTTATTTCGAAAATAATGGTTCTGTGCGGAATAATTATCGCGCACTACGTCCATTTTATCGTCGACAAAATCGTCCATCGGAGCAGTTAATTTGATTAACCATGGAACGTTTTCGCACCGCGTTTACTCTTATATTGGATCTGTGTCCATCCACTTTATGGAAGATTTTCCGGAAGGATCTTGGTTTACGTGCTTACAAAATCCAACTCGTGCAAGAATTGAAGCCAAACGATCATCAAGTAAGGCGTAGATTCGTCGAATGGGCCCAAAACGAGATTGCCGTTGTTTCCGATTTTCATAAGCGATGAAGCGCACTTCTGGTCGAATGGCTACGTCAACAAACAAAACTGCCGCATTTGGAGCGAAGCTAATCCTCAAGTATATGTCAAAACAGCGTTACATCCAGAAAAACTGACTGTTTGGTGCGCCTTATGGGCTGGTGGAATCATTGGTCCGTACTTCTTCAAAAACGATGATGGCCAGAACGTTACAGTCAATGGTGATCGGTATAGAGCTATGATTACTAACTCTTTCATTCCTGAATTGAATTACCATGATGTCCAGCAGATGTGGTTTCAACAAGACGGCGCAACATGTCACACAGCTCGTGCCACAATCGATTTATTGAAATACACGTTTGGTGACCGCCTAATTTCAAGTTTTGGACCTGTGAATTGGCCTCCAAGATCTTGTGATTTAACACCGCTAGACTACGTTCTGTGGGGCTATGTAAAGTCTATGCGGATAAGCCACAAACGCTTGACCATTTATAAGGCAACATTCTCCGTGTTATTGCCGATATACGGCCACAAATATTGAAAAAAGTCATCGAAAATTGGACGTCCAGATTGGACTACATCCGCGCCAACCGTGGCGGTCATATGCCAGAAATCATATTTAAAATGTAATGCCACAAGATTATCTTTCGGATAAATAAAATTCATGTCAATCGAATAATCCATCGTTGTTTTATTGCAACTTAAAGTTCTATACATCGAAAAAAAAACACCCCTTACAAGCTGCTATGACATTCTGCAAATTAGCGCCCATTTCTTTGCCGAATATTTAATGGCATCTGACCTTATTTTGACAAAATGCTGCCAAAAAAATTAAGCATGAAATAAAACTGTCGGCGGCCATTTCAATGATTGACTTTAGAAATGAAGATATCAGTACCGAACCTAACGCATATCCCATGTATATAACATGGTACAAACCAAAAGAAGGAATAAGCTAGAGTGAAGACGGAACAAGTTACAAGCCTAATTTTTCATTTTTTTTTCAATAATCAATTTTATGTAGCTTTAATATACCTTATAGCTGACGCCTTCAGTTATAAGGTATAAACATATACATAATATACACAAACCAGCAATAATCATTGCATAAAGTGTATTTTCCTCAATCGTCATTATGTTATTATTATATTATGACACAGTTACTTTAAACTCTGTTTCGGAAGATAAGATTAGAATTGACTTAAACAAACTAGAAATAAATAAAGGCCCTGGGCCAGACAAATTGCCACCGACCTTTTTTACATCTGGTATGGAATCTCTGCTACTGCCGCTATTTTTAATGTTTAGTAAAAGTTTATCAGAAGGGCAATATCCGACTATTTGGAAATGTGCCAAAGTAGTAGCTGTTCATAAGAGTGGCAGTAAAATTGATATCATAATCTACCGACCCATATAACTTCTTTCTATTCCAGGCAAAATGCTTGAGGCAATTATAACAGAAGAGTTATTTTCTAAACTTTAAATGTTCTTGGTGAAACGCAACATGACTTTTAGGGATAGGTCTGTCGCTACAAATCTGTCACTGTATATTCAGAATGTGTCTGAGGCATTAGATAATAGAATACGAATCGAGTCTGTGTACTCCGATTTCTTCAAGGTATTCGATAAAGTACATCATCTTACAATGTTAGTAAAACTTAAATCTAAATCTGGTACGTCTGACATACCTCAGGAATCGCACTCGGGACCTATTCTGTTTTCTTTGTTCATAGCGGACGCGGGTAAAGGTTTTCGTTTTGCATGTCAGAGGCATCGACGACTGCCACAAGTTTCAGTGCTTAGGAAATCGACTGTTTTTAAATATTGACAAATGTTTCTATCTTAAGCTCTGTAAATTAAAAAACGATATAGCTTTTGATTATAAATTCAATCGAGCAAGTACTAAAGAAATAAAGCATATCAGAGATCTTGGAGTAACTATGGCCACAAAACTGAGTTTTGAAATTCATATTTAAAACTTGACTTGAAACTTGACTTGGGTTTTATTACAAGGGTTAGCAAAGGATTTAAAGATCCCAAGTCGCTTGTCGTCCTCTATCACGCCTATGTGCGGCCACATCTTGAGTTTGCCAGTGTGATATGGACCGCCCATAATAGTATATTATACAACAAGTGCGGTAAACAGCATTTGACTCACGAGTTTATTTGACACGAGCGGAGCGAGTGTTTAATAAACGAGTGACTTAAAAAGTTTACCGAACATGTTGCATACAATACTTTTTCTACGACCGTTAGTTTTTGGGTACATTTTCGCAAAACAATACGAATACATTCACTGACATTACTTCAGAATTTACAAACGTCAAAATTCAAAGCGTGGGAAATATCTTCGAAAAAATCCGATTGCTCCCAAATCCGTGCGGTAAAATCCCTGAAATGTCCGAAGTGGCTCGGATTCATGGGAAACGAAACTGACGTGGTAAAGTAATGCTTCCCGCACGCTAGATCGGTGGGTAATTAGGTATTTTACAGACGGGAGTAGAAAAACAGAATTGAAAGCATTCAAAAAAGTGTATTTTTTCATGAACTTTAGGTATAACTACAATATAATAGATGTATTGTATGAAGCAAGCCTTGACTTCTATCATATGTTGAAATTATCTGTTAGGCGAATAATCTGTAGAGGTATTTTTTTGCACAATATTGTCAATAACAGAGTCTGTCCAAAACTGTTGGAAAAATTATCCTATATTGCTAGGAAATGACTAGAACGCCTGCTTTATTCTATGCTCCTAAATGTAGTACAAATTTGGAAAGCGACTCATCAATTTATTTAGGAATAAAGCAAAAAGAGCGCTCGGATTAAATTAAATTTATTTCTACATTCATTCTTGTTTTTCTTTTTTTTTTTTTTGGTTTAGAAATAGTTTTATTTACTGTTTTGGATTAAGATAAATGTACTTAGTTTTAGTGTACCTTTGTAAATTGTGACGTTAGTTCGTCATGTAAGGGTATCTTGTTATAATAAATAAATAAATAAATAAATAAATAAATAATAAATATATAATGATAATGCAAAAAATTATTATTGTACAACTCCACTTGCTTTGTGTTACGCAGAACCATAAAAGTATCAAATGAGGGTGTCATGACGGATTTTTAATTTTTTTTATCCTTAAAATCGCTAATAAAATTTCCCAACGTATTCAATGTCCTTTGATCGTCGAACATTTTATAAGCGTCGCGACGCGAAGATTCGATTCAAATGGGCTTGTAAATTTTCTAAATGAATGTGTCTCGCGTGTGCTAAAGAACGAACAATTTCGAAACCGTTTTCAATTAAGGAGCCTTTTCGAAACTAGTTGAAATTCAGTTCTACGTCTTTCCTTGAAGCGTTTGAAGAGCATATCGCAGTCCATTAAATAAATACCGTGTTATTTTCTTATGAAATGAGACATGCCCCAAGGCGAAGCTTAGAAAACCCGTTTTTGTGTAATTTCAATTAAGAAATAGTACGCGCGAGGAATACTGAAAAAATATTTCTAAAATAAGATAAAATTTCACATTTTACTTAAATTGTAACTTGTTTTTTTTTTAACGCAATGCGCAATAGTTCCCTCATTATGTAGATTCCTGGTGAAAAAGAAAACGATTTTTTTTCTATAAAAAGAGTCAAAAGTTAAAAGATGCATGTCTGGTTTATTTGTTGGAAAAATTGTCTTCTGCTTTTTTGTAATGATCCACTGTTCTTTTGTAAATGGATTCTTATTTTATTTTACTTCATTTGAGTTATCAATGTACAAAATTAAAACGAAAATTTTAATTTTTTATTAATATGATAATATTTTTGTAAGTTTATTGTTATTTTTTTACTTGTACTCCACGTATATCGTAAACGGAAACTGGCAGAAGCATGTTTTGTGTTTATTATTGTAGAAAATACTGTTTTTAATACTCACTTCGTCACACGCATTTTTTTGAAAAAAAATAAGTTGATCAACTGGAAACGTTATCATCCATTAAAGTGGGTAGGTAACAATAAGAATCTTCTGGCCATGGAAAAGATTCGCCTAGTATTTTGAGTAAGTCAATGTTTCATTGAAAGTACGGGTTAATTCACCGCCGAAATATATTATTCCCCTAAATTGTGGTTTTAATTTGCATATTCCTGTACCAAAGATTCCATAAATGTTACGCATAATTGTTAAGGTCGAACTAATCGGGAAATTCCACGAAGGGTCCTTTGTTTCAAAAGCATTGGAACGTAGTTATTATAACATAAATCATAACCTATGGGCCGTGCAAAATATTTGATACAATTAATAGGAATGCCGTCGTGGTTGCTATAACACACATTAGATAATAAAGCAGTGAATGGCTTCCATCAATCATCAATATTTTATGGTACATTCAGTAGTCGGAGGTTAATTCTAAAAGCCATTTAAATTTATTGATTAGAAGATTCATTTCATAGACATAATTTTAACGGCTATTTAGATACAATGTAAATATGTTTTTCTACTCCCTTCTGTAAAATGCCTAATTATACACGGATCTAGCGTGCGGGAAGTGTCACTTTACCACGTCAGTTTCCCACGGATCCGAGCCACATTTCCGGGATTTTACCGCACGCCTGGAATTTTGATGTTTATCAATTCTGACGGTCATGTCATCGAATGTGTTCGTGTTGTTTTGCGAAAATGTACCCAAAAACTAGCAGTCTTAGAAAAAGTATAGTATGCAACACGTTCGGTAAACTTTTTAAGTCACTCGTGTATTAAACACTCGCTCCACTCGTGTCAAATAAACTTGTGAGTTAAATGCCGTTTACCGCACTTGTTGCATAATATACTATTACCTAATTCCCTAGAAGCAGCTTGAAAATAATGATTCTTAACAATAGTATTAAAGTGCGTTCGATGTTAGTATAAAACTGAAACTGAATCTGTAAAAAATTATTAACATATTGCAACTGTACAAACAAATGTAGAAGAGATAGATACAAAAATATAACAATGTAGAAATGACAACAGTAATCTTTGAATATCAATATTTAAATAGGGTTTATCACTATTAACAGGATATACATCTGAATCAAAATTATTTTGCAGGATTTCCTCACTACAAGTACGGGGATGAGCTTAACTCAACATAATTGGATTCCTGCTTTCAAATTGGAATTGGAGCTGATACAAAGATCTAAGTCTCATCCCTATAAGCGCCCGAGATAAAACGGGATCCCTAACTATCTTTTAATCTTGATATTACACGCAGTTGGTATTTATCAGCTACACGATGACTTGCTAATCTTATTAGTGCCAAAATTTCGGTAATTAAATTTTAATTAACGTCGCTAATTAAATCTGAAGAGTCAACCTGAAAATTTCGTTTAGACCGACTTTATAATTTCTGATCGTTGCATTATATTCTGTACTGATATATTTTTGGTTGGATTGTGAAACAACACGCGTTGAACGTTAAAATAATGGTTCTCTACATTAGCAGTAAAACAAAAGACGAATGGCCGTTCATAAACGGCCAAATGACAAGGAAAAAAAACAATCGCTGCGATATTTTCATTCGTTTGATTGCTGGAAACGTTCTGTCGGCATTTTTAACGAAAACGCGATAAATTCAGATTTAAAATGGCCCAGTTTTTGCCGTATTATACGTCAAAGGGAATCATTTTTGATACCGACTGAAAAATCGAATCGGAATCAGAGAAAACTACTTTTTTTCTATGAAATATGACAGCCGATTTCGTTGCACATATATTCTTTTTGATTTTCAAATTTTCATGTTTTCCATTGAACGCAGCATAAACTCACTGCGCCTGTTTCCATTTTCGTAAACCAATTAACAAAGTTTAATACAAAGTTATTCAGTTATTTTCGCTATTAATTTTTGATTTTGCGAATTAACATAACCCATTGGTTTAATTTGTTCCGCTTAAACGTAATTTACAATCCAAACAGTACAATCCACTTTCACAAAATGAAAGAACTAAATTAATTGGGTGCGAAAATAATTTTTGGTAGCGGCTGGACAGGAAATATTGAAGCTAGTCATGACACGGTTGTCACTTTGAAATACTTGAGCTCAGACCTGTCGATTTTCAGTGAATAAGCTTTGTGCTGAAAACTTGCTAACAATACTCTCGGTTGGTTCCAGTTTTGAGTCAAAAAGGCAAGACATTCTAATCCTACACATCGTAATCCTAAATGCAGATAAAGGAAATGCAATGGTGCAATGCAAAGATCCTACGTCATCTATGGATCACACCCTTAAATCTGTTATTAAGACTTGTTCTCTATCAGACTCCGTAAAAAAATATGTTACCCCTCATGACCTTAAAATTCCTCGTCTCTACGGACTCCCAAAGATTCACAAACCAGGATTACCCCTTCTACCTATTGCCAGCACCATTGGTTCTCCAACATATTCTCTAGCAAAATATGTAGCTTCCTTATTAAAACCCCTTACAGGGAAAACTGACGGTCTCGTACTTAATTCCTTTCACTTCATTGAACAATTAAAAAGCATTACATTCGATACACACGATATTCTAGTTAGTTTTGACGTAGAATCCCTTTTTACCTGTTCCTGAAATACTTGACAGCATTTCAGATATATTAAAATCCGAGAATCTGGAACCAAACCTTCTCAACTTAATTGAAAAATGCTTGTCGGGAATATATTTTTCTTATAACGGACAAAGTTTTGAACAAACGTCGGGAACAGCTATCACCAGTCATCGCGAATATATTTATGGAAGCCTTTGAGAAGAAAGCTCTCGACACCTTTCATCTAATACCAAAATTATCTTTAATCCCTAGTAGATTTTCTTAGACATTTAAACTCTATACACCCTAACATACGTTTTACCATTGAGTTGGAAATAATAATAATAACCTTCCATTCTTAGATATTCGTATCAATAGAAAATCGGACCTAACATTGGGTTATTGTGTTTACAGGAAACCTGCGCACAGAGATCGACACCTTAATGCATGGTCACATCACCATCCGGTCCAAAAGTCACTGAAAACAGAATTAAAACACCTTACCTCTGCTCTTCTCTCTAATAATTTCCACATTAAAGATATTAAACGTTCCATCAAAAAATACACTTCACCACAACCTTCCAATCCTACACTTGCCACAGTGGTCCTTCCTTATATTCAAAACATCACTGACCACATATCAAAAGTTCTAAAGAAGTATAACGTAAAAATCAGATTTACCACTTGTCCAAAAATCTCTCAACATCTTCGGTCCGTCAAAGACAAAATTCCATTTGAGATGCCAGGAGTTTACAGCATTCCATGCATATGCGGCAAAGAATACATTGGAGAGACCGAACGAAAAATATCAACTAGGCTCAAAGAACACAAAAGAGTCTTAAGACCAAGACAAATAAACTCATCAGCGGATACACTCATGAAACCGGACATAAAATTTTATTCGATAAAACCATAATTCTTGCATATAATCAGTTCTTCTACCAACGAAAAATCCGAGAGTCTATAGAAATGTATAAACAACCTAACAATCTTAACCGCGACTCAGGTCTCTACCTGTCACCAATTTGGAACTCAGTCATCTGAGACAGCTTTTATGCCCCTCATTTAGCTCCGCCCCCCTCAAACGATATATAAGCAGGTACAGAGTAAAATAGGAGCCAGTTTCAGTCAAGCTCTGAAGAAGCCAACAGGATGATTGGCGAAACGTCAGCAATTTCGACTGACGCAGGAGGAATCCGGAAATTTTGGTTAGCAAGCAAGACATTCTCTCATGTATTAAGTTGAATGTGTCTCTCCCCCACCCCCCAAAAAAAAAAACAAAAGATAGAGAAGGAGTTCTAAAATAGGGATTAAAGAAAAAAAGTTACATCACTAGTATAAAAATATTTAATCAATAAATATAAGTAATTTAAAAACAATAAACAACAAAATCATCTGGTAATGTATTCAAAAGAATTCTGAAACCAAATAAAAAAGATTTGTTTGCAAGGAAAGTTTTAATTTACATATGAATGATCATTGTTGTAGTCTGCAAAGAGAATTTATACATACACAGCTTAAGTAACTTAAACCGTGCCAATAGGGGTCGTGTTCGATTGAGAGCGTGCTCTATACGCATCATCATCAATCGAGACTTGTTCAAAGCAAGTCGGGCATTTTTAAATTCAATACAAATATTTTGTTCCTTACGTTTTTTACTGTTACGTATTAGCAACAACGTTCAAAAGTTGTTATGCAAACTGAGTATAGGTTTTATTTTGGGATGTATTATTTTGAAGAAATGGTATTGCGGCAATAAAACCATACCTTAAAGGCAATGAGGTAGTTTTATTGCTGAAGGGAAATTTTATACGTACACCGGTAAAGAAATTGCACAACTTTAACTATTTTCCCCGTTTTTAGTTTATATTATGTCTACCTAAATTAATATTTTCACAATTTTTTGTAGCGTATATCAGGAAATAATATTATATTATGCAACAAGTGCGGTAAACGGCATTTGACCCACGAGTTTATTCGATACGAGCGGAGCGTAGCGGGGTGTAATAATAAAGTTTACCGAACGTGTTGCATACTATACTTTTTCTACGACCCTAAGTTTTTGACTACATTTTGGCAAAATAACACAATTACATTGACTGATATGGCCGTCAGAATTGAGAAACATCAAAATTCAAGGCGTGAGAAATCTCCGAAAACATCCGATTGCTCCCAAAGCCGTGCGGTAAAATCCCGGAAATGTCCGAAGTGGCTCGGTTCCATCGGAAACGAAAGTGACGTGGTAAAGTGATGCTTCCCGCACGGTAGATCGGTGCATAATTAGGCATTTTACGGACGGGAGTAGAAAATAGTATATTATGCAACAAGTACGGTAAACGGCATTCGACTCACGAGTTTATTTGACACGAGCGGAGCGAGTGTTTAATAAACGAGTGAGTTAAAAAGTTTACCGAAAGTGTTGAATACTATACTTTTTCTACGACCGTTAGTTGTTGGGTAAATTTTAGCAAAACACGAATACATTCACTGACATGACTGTCAGAATTGACAAACGTCAAAATTCAAATCGTGGGAAATATCTCCGAAAACATCCGATTGCTCCCAAATGTTCGAAGTGGCTCGGATTCGTGGGAAACGAAACTGACGTGGTAAAGTGATGCTTTTCGCATGCTCGATCGGTGCGTAATTAGGTATTTAACACACGGGAGTAGAAAAAATTCATTACCTTACATTTAATACATATCAAACGAAAACAGGCACTTGAATACCATATTTTGCAAATGGCATCTGAGTCACGAAAAGGAGTGCTTTAAAAAGTTTCACCAAACGTGTTGCATATTTTTCTACGATACTTAATTTTTGGCTACATTTTTGCAGAACAACACGAATACATTCAGTGCCATGACCGTCAGAATTGACAGACGTCAAAGTTCTGGGAACACCACATAGTGTCGAATGTTCAAATTTTCGAAAATCCCGAACGGCGTTCGGTCCTGTTTCGGAAAGTCTAGGTGAGTCTCGTTTCGTGAGGGATCTGGATGTAGCAGACGGTCGAATGTTAAATAGAAAAGGACAAATAGCTGTTTCGTTTGAATGACGTGATTTTTATATCGAAATAGGAAGACTTTGCCGTTTGACAGTCGAAGCTAGATAAGTATAATCCTAATATGGATTACCAAAAGATTGCTTGTTTTAAAGATACAGGACGTACATCGGGTACTAAATCCGCACAGGACACATGGATTCCTATGCATACGATCAATTATTGTTTCCAAAAAATTATAGAATATTTTTTAGTAACCCGTGAGTATATTTTTAATATTTTATGGTCATTATCGCCCTCTATTTATTGCAGCCACCGGCTAAGGTAAAATTTGACGTCTATCAAATCAAAATTATAGAAATTTTATGAATGACAACGTAGAGAGCTTCATCTTTTAAACAAGCACCTTACTGAAGTATTTTTGTCTTTTTTTTCCATCTGGAATCGAAAACTTACTTACTTACCCTATGGACTACTCTGTATGGAATTTTTCAAAGAAACCTCCACGGGCTACTGTAATACTACTTACAAATCTTCTGGTTTCTTCCTGCGTCGGTTGTTTATAAATAAAAATTGCTGACGTTGGCTGTTGTCTTCTTCAGAGCTTAACTGAAACCGATGATTGGTTAAACTTCAGCAAGTTTGATTTATAAACAACCGAGGCAAGAGGAATCCAGAAGTTTTCTAAATAGCACTCTGCATAGAATAGATTACATTAGATCCCATGCTTGAAACCCCGTCTTTTATTTAGTCCTTCAAGTATTCATAATTGTATTATCCCTTCCTTAAGTTAAATACACCATTCTCTTCATCCTTTCCTAATGTTTGATATTTTGTTTTTGTGCACTTGTGATATCGTTTTGCAATAACTTAAATATACATATAGTTATTAACCTACAAACCTATAAAGGTTGAATAATGTTATCAAATATGACGTTTTTGCACTAAACATGCAAAATGCCATTTTTGTGAGATGCTATAAAGTACTAAATCAATTTTATCTTGGTCCGTTACACCTTTTGCGTGTATAATACATTAAGTCGTAATGAAAAAGTATTTGTTAAGGGGTACCCGTCCGGTAATATCTCGGAAATGTCTCGGACTTTCCGAACGCAAGTACAATGTGGTATTTTACAGATGGGAGTAGAAAATTAAAATATTATGTAACAAGTGTGGTAAAGGGTATTCGAGACACGAATTTATCTGACACGAGCAGAGCGCAGCGGAGCGAGTGTTTAGTAAACGAGTGAATTAAAAAGTTTACCGAACGTGTTGCATCCTATACTTTTTCGACAACCGTAAGATTTTGAGTACATTTTTGCCAAACAACACGTATACATTCATTGATATGACCGATTGTCGCCAAAGCCGTGGGGTAATGTCCCTGAAATGTCTCAAATGGCTCGGATCCATGGGATAAAAAACTCACTTCATAAAGTTGTGCTTTCCCCAACCCAGATTGGTGTATGATTAGGAATTTTCCAGAAGGTAGTAAAAATAGTATATTATGCAACAAGTGCGTTAAACGGCAATGCTGTACATTCGGTAAACTTTTTAAGTCACTCGTTTATTTAACACTCGCTCCGCTCGTGTCAAATAAACTCGTAAGTCAAACGTTGTTTACCGCACTTGTTGCATAATATACTATTTTCAAACCCGTCTGTAATTACGCACTGATCTAGTTTGCGGGAAGCGTCACTTTACCCCGCCAGTTTCGTTTCCCGCGGATCCGAGCCACTTCGGACATTTCCGGAATTTTACCGCACGGGTTTGGGAGCCATCGGATGTTTTCGGAGGTATTTCCCACACTTTGAATTTTGATGATGTTAAGGTTTTCATACGACGGATATCGTTTTTAAAAACCCTTTTAAATGTTTTACAAACAGAGCTGCGGGCTTTACATTACACATTGTACACATATTTATAACGTTCTTATTCGACCGTCGCGCCGCAGATACTGAGAATGCTAAAGCTAGCATTTCTTGTAGTCATCAGCATATTCTATAACATAATTGATACTTTCGGTAAACTGTTTAAGTCAAATGCTGTTTACCGCACTTGCATAATATACTATTATCAACGTCACTTAGAAGGCATAAGGAAGGTATATAGAAGGTCGACAGTCGAAGGAACGTCTAAACATCCAGTAACTTCGTTAATATTCAATATATTTGTCAAAATAAATTAGTGGATGCTGATGGATGCTAGTGGAGCCGTTTCTATTTGGACTAGGTTTTAGCTGACAAATAACGGCATAAGTCCAATGCATGTTTTCATCCAAATGACCGTTTTTTTTACGTATCCTATCCATCACAGTTTTATTTTAAACATACAACGAGAAATACATCGAAGTTTTATCGCCGTTCAATATTAAAATGTTATTACTGCAGTAAGACTCCTTAATACTGATAGCATCGCGAGACAATCTGGACAACCCGAGAAAGGTAGATGCTGAAAACGCTAAAACTGTATCATCTGCGAATAGCGAAATCTCACACTGGTCGACAAGATTTTCGTAATACGCTTCCAATAAAACAAAATATTACTAGTTTTAATAGTTATCACTTACCATTAGCCTAATTAGAACCTTGTGCATCGGCACATAGTCTATGAAGCGACTATTAAAACGGATGCATTTTAAAACATAAAATCAATTTTAAAGTTATGTTTTGAATTTTTATTTTTCTGAAAAATTTTGCTAAAAAATAACATGGACAGTGAATTTAAATACCTGAGACAAACTTTTCCCTGTTAAGAGATGCCAAATTAAAATGAAGGAATTTTAATTGTGCCACAAATCAGAAAATTGTCGGAAGATGTAAATTTTGCAGAAAAATTTACTAGGCATGAACTCAGAGCATGGAACTCGTCAGGGTGAAAATGGAAATTTTCTATCAAGGACATGTTTCTTGAAGATGGGATCGCTCATAAAAATAAAATGGAATTTAGTTCTGGTGTTTTAAGTAATTAATTTTAATGTAATAATCATAGTCATCAGATATTAAACACTGTAATCCAAATGTTACAACTTGCAACTTAATTTTTGTCATTTTTCATTTTCGATAGGTCCATTCTTTGTGTTTTTTATCGGCCAGTGTAATTATTCTGTAAGAACATCGTTAATAAAAATTATAAATAAAATGAGGCCAAGGGTTTCAGCAGCGAAAAAATCTTCCCTATTCCGCTCCATAAAAATCGCTTAATTGTATAACTTTCTATAACTTTTTCAATTTAAACTTTCAGTAACGGCAAGAGCACCGGATAGGCTTTTGTTTAGCGACCACGGGAACTCATACAAAGTAATCCGCAATATATTTTTTGAGAAGGGGATTACGCTTTTTAGGCCGATAATACGATACGGTATAAAGGATTTCGCAGGAAAAAGAAACTACTTTCCTTACATTGTACATCGAAAACATCGCCGATCCTCTCGAAAGACGATCGAAACAAAGTCCGGAGCTCAAACAAAGTGAATTTCTTTGAAATCCGATTAAAATGGAAAACACGCTTATGTTCGGGCCCGTTTTTCTTTTAATCATGCAAAGTGCATCAAGCTCAAACCTACTTAACCGAAATGAAAATATTTCCAACGGAACAAAAATAAATAATTTGTTTCGCTCAATCGGATTAAGTTTTGGGCGAGCAGATAGACGAGCATATTTTCATTTTCCGATATTTTTGTCTCGCTTAGTTTTAAATTAGGTAAATCGCGCGAGTTTGAAAAACTGGGAATTCATCATCGAAATGGCGGTCCAAAAATAGATTTACGCTATTTTAAACAAACTTTGGTCTTCAAATATTTAGGTTTGTGTTAAATATAGACATTATCCCATTTGTTGTTTCGCTTTAACGGTCTTTTTATTAGAACAACGAGAAAACACTTTTTATAGCCAATCTATGGATCTTTAGAACCAACACCAATAGAATTCGTAGCGCGTGTTTATCATTGTACGGTATGGGGCGAATTTGCTATTTGGGCATAACTTTTAATTCTAAACAACTTTTCCTTACAACACTTTGCTTTGCTCTTTTGAAATAGGGGAATTTTGCTTTTGAACAATTCTTATATTCTATAACCTGCCCCGTATACGGTTTTTTTCAAAACTATTCTAAAATGCTTGTTAAATATCAACCAACTTATGATTGTAACCTTATTTTGGCGAGGCAATTAAGTGGTCACACTGTATACAGGGTGTCCCATAACTAATGATTCATGGGGACTGCTTAGGTAAAAATATTACCATTTAAATAAAACTTAGCTTAGACCGAAAGTTAATATTAATCGAGATACAGGGTGTCAAATTTGAAGCTTGATTTTTGATTTTTTAAAATAATTCCTGCATCGAACTTTTTAAAAAAAAAAAATGGCGAATGGGGGTTTTTTGACATGAGAAATCCATTTTCGCAAATAATTTTGGGGCAAATTGTTATGGTATTTTTCGTGCATTTGATACTTCCTAACCTTTTTGCGTCTTAGTGTATGCAAATTTTAAATAAAGATATAACTTTTTACACCTTTTTTACACCAAAAATATCTTTTAAATTTCGAGTAACCGTTTTCGAGAAATTCGCATTTCAAGTTTTCGTTGCACCTAATTGACTTTGACTAACATAATTACATTAAAAAGCAGTAAAATAGTACGAAGTAGGGTCTAACGAAAACAGTCATGACAAAATACCTACAAATTTTTTCAAACTAGCCTTTGGCTGAAACAAATGCGCTAAAGACACCTAGCGAATTTCTTTACTGCTTGTTAATATCTTGGGTGTTTTTAAACCAGAGTGAGCAAATCTACAGTTTATAAAGATTTCACCAAAAAATTTTTATCCATATTACTTAACGGCAGTGCAAAATCCTTTAGAGGATAATCCTCTAGCCAGATTGTTTTTAAATAAAATATTGTTTACAGATGAAGCAACATTTAGATGCAGATGTGTCTATAATGTTCTAAATAAACATGCGTGAGATCTGAAAAATCCTCATTTTACAACTGAACTCCATTTCCTATAGAAATTTAAAATGAATGAGTGAATAATTACATGTTAGGACCCAACGAACTACCACCTAAGTCAAACGGCGAGCTGTACCTCATTTCGCCGATTGTCTGGATGATCGATCCTTAGAGTTAAGAAGAGCAATGATTTTCATGCAAGACGGCGCTCCGGAGAATTTTTCGAGATATGCTAGAGACTAGGTCGTAGTGGTCCAGATATCAATCCTATGGGATTCGATTGAAAATTCCGCCGAATTATTTCCAATCAAAGAATTATTATTTAACATCAGGTAGTCTTCCAATAAACATGTCTATTGAATATTTATTGCTGAAGAGAAATCTTTTTTTGATTTTTACTTCAATATAAAATTAAATTTTTATTCCATCACATTGTTTTCATTGTTTTTCAAGTTTTTCTAAGTCTTTTGTTGAAAAAAGCCCAAAATAAATAATATTAACAATGCTATGAACGTCTGCACTACCATATTAGCACAGTTATATGCATTATCTAGGCTATTTTAAAATTGGTGTACTGAAAATTTAAAATGCGAATTTGTAGAAAAACGGCGACTCGGGAAGAAAATTAAAAAGTATAAAAAAGGTGATATCTTCATTAGAAATCTGCATACACCAAGGCACACAAAAGTCAGAAGTATTAATTAATTAAGAAAGTAAAAAATAGATTTCTCATGTCAAAAAAACCCGACTTGCCAAATTTGGTGAAAAAAGTTTGATTATTTCAGAAATTATGAAATTGCAACTTCTGCACCCTGTATCTTGGTTAATATCAACTTTTGGACTAGTTTCGTTAAATCGTAATATTTAAACCTAAAGGATATTCCTATTTTTCCATGTAACTTTACTTATGGGACACCCTGTATATGTGAATGTACTCTTGTATAATTTGATAGTTTTTCTTTAAAAACTAATTACACAGTTGTACGCCAATGAAAGGGAGTTTTTATGCCTACTTGAGAAATTCAAAAATCTAATATAGCGTTTAGTAAAAGACAAATCTAAAGCAATAGCTCTTTCCTCCATTAAAATTGGCTTTAAACATGTTCTTACAGATTTTCAAAAATACTTATATTTACAGAAAATGGGATCGTAGTTTTTAAATAATAAAATAAAAAAAATATCAGAAAAACAAGTAGGCCAATTAATTATTATTTTTTATAATTTTGATATTAAACGAAAATGGAGGGTCTGAAAATAACAATTGACACAGACGAATTGAAACTAAAAAAATTAGATTAGAAACATGAGAATCCTTTGACCTTTAAAAATCTGACCATCCTGCACTCTGTTGGGTGCACTGTATTCTTCGCATTATAATACGACTGAGAAATATGTAGTGTCTGAAAATGGCAGATTCACACAAAGGTCCTCCGTCTCAAAAACTTTGGTTAGTCATATGAGAATCCTTTTACCTTTAGAAATAAGTATCCATGAAAATCTACGAAACCTGGACACACCCTGTATTTCGTTGGATGCACTGTAAGGGATAGCATTTATCTTCTCCTTCTCGCTATATTTAGACTGCTCTATGGCAACACTAGATCGCAGTATCATCAATCATTTGCAGTTTTAACACGTCGCGAGGACTCGGCAGTGAAAACCAATTTTGCATTGACGTCGTGCAATCGATAACGTTAGAACAAATGTCGACCAGGTTTCGGATATTTCGAACCTCATCGCTAAATACATTATCACTACAATCGATGACACCTGGTGGTCTTGTAAAATTCTGGCGCCTCTAATGACGATATTATATACAAAAAAGATGGAATGGACAAATTAATATCGACACATGAAATTAAGGAGGATTAAAAAAAATTGGGCTTAAAGAATACTCCCTAATTTTCATAAACTTATTGATTAGAATCTCAAATTGCCAATTGCATTTTAGAATGGTGAGGTTTCCGATTGCTTTTGTCACTACATGCTCTTAGAAAAGCTACATCAAACTGCTGACACAGGCTAAAATTACTCTGATTACTCTGTAGATTCAGCAGATTCAGTTCTCCGGCATTTGAAAAAGTTGCGTAATATGCCATTAAGACGAAGTAAAGGGGTATTAATGACAGTGCAATTAAAACATACTAACAGTAGCATCTTTTATAAGTATATTTATTTAGTTTAACACGTCAGTATTTGTTGATAAGCCTAGTGTTGTCAGTATTATACAATCTGTAATAAAATATCGACATTCACACCAAAGAGTGAGTGAAAAATAAATACGATTACCCGAATTTTACTGTACCAGAAACTGTCTACCGATTTTCCCGAATGAGAATTGGAAAGTCAATCTTTTTAAAATTATTACAGCAGGTCAAGTGGAGCTTCCCAAGAAATATGCAAGCATTTCAGTAATAGTATACTACGCAACGCCATTTGACTCACGAGTTTATTTGACACGAGCGGAGTGCAGAGGAGCGAGTGTTTGATAAACGAGTGACTTAAAAAGTTTACCGAACGTGCTGCATACTATACTTTTTCTGCTACCATTAGTTTTTGGGTACATTTTCGCATAACAACATGAGTACATTCACTGACCTGACCTTCAGAATTGACAAACGTTAAAATTCAAGGCGTGGGAATCATCTCCGAAAACATCCGATTGCTTCCAAACCCGTGCGGTAAAATCCCGGAAATGTGCGAGGTGTATTGGATCTGTGGGAAACGAAACTTCCGTGGTAAAGTGACGCTTCCCACACTCTAGATCGGTGTGTAATGAGGTATTTTACAGACGGGAGTAGAAAAAAGTCCTTGATGATGGAATCAAACGTGTAGAAAAGAAATACCCACCCTAGATAAGATGTTAATGGAGCTTGCGGCCAATTTAGTGGTCGTTACGGATAACGCTAAAGTTATGATTCAATGCACTAACTAACCAAAAATATTGTTTCTTAATTTGATACATATACATGAACATATGTCCTAAACGGCTTAACTTTTGAGATAAAGGGTGGTAAAATTTTCAAAAATAAATTATATTTTTTTTACTCTCCCCATTACCACTTTATTTATTTTATTAGACATTGATGGTACGTCACTGATGATTTCTAAAGAAATTTAATTTCTTGATTTTTTTCAATCCGATGTACGGTTTTCGCTTAATGAAAATAAAAACCTCTTCTCTGCATGGTCATAACAACATCGTTAAGAAAATTCTTCTGATTATTATTTCTTACTTAAGTAATTATCAACCTGTTTTATTAAAATATTTCAAAAAATCGAAGTACGAATACGGAGTGTTTAACCTCTGAGGTGTATTTTTGAAATCTTTATAATTATTTCTTATCATTTTAGAAGATTGTGTCTGTCAAAATTATTAATTATGTTGTTTGTGCAGTTGGTTGACATCAGTTTTTAAATTCAGTTCCTCGCGTCTTATTAATTTGGTGTTTAAAGTATCCGAGAATTGTTGTTTTAAAAACTTTTAAAAAATAATGGTCAAGTTTGATAATAATATCCAGTCACACCAGATACATAGAATGTTGACTGAAATAGGTACTTTGATTTAAACATTGCATTAGCAACCTTAATATAATTTGTTCATAGACAGTCAGCACGTCACTGATTTCCTTATAAAATGACGTTTTGCATTCATTTATGCGCAGATTTGATCTCTTATTTTTTTTAATATATCGCGCCGTTTTCACTTCACATGCAGAGATATTTTTAATTTTTTGAGCAAAAACCGTACATCGGAATGCAAAAAAGTCAAGAAATCAAATTTCTTTAGAAATGATTGGAGATGGTAAGAATAATTTTTATTTTAAGAGAAATCAGTGGCGTACCATCAGACTCTGAAAAAACATACATGTGAAATTCCGTAGTCCCATAATTGGTACACTAAATAATGCCTCTCGATAGGACATGTGTGCCAATTTTTATTAAAATATCTACAGATATGAAAAAAATATATTTTATTTTTGAAAACTTTACGGTCCTCTATCTCAAAAGTTAAGACATTTAGCACATAGGTTCCTACGAAATTTCTCTTTAAAATGGAGCCAAAAATCGCCGCCTTAATTATTGACATTCAAATAAAAAACGCCCTCTATAGCAAATTTTGTGAACTAAATCGTCTAGGGCGTAAGTGAAAGAATTTGTAGCAAGACACAACAGAACATTCAAAATGAAAGGCATGACTGCATGATCGGACCTGTTAATTATCGTTAAGATGGGATGACAGTTTCTCAGATGATGAATTAAAAAAAATAATAATAATAAAATCATTTTCATTCTGTTAAAATAATATTCTTTTCTATTTACTAGTATGCTACTGAAATGCTTCTGGCATACTATTTTCAGTGTTGGTGAATAGATAATATTAGGCGAAGTCTAGAATTTGCCCAAACTCTATAAAAATGAAATGATTGCTAAACAATGAAAGTGGCTTAAGTATTCATTGAGTCACTCTGTAGTCCCTTTGCATACCTAGTAAGGTTTTATTACTTTACACCTTTCTGAAATAGACTGTAAAGCCAAATATTTGCAAAACACTATTTTGTTTCTAATTCATGGCAATAAAAACGTTAGAATTATCTATTCGTACCTTAGTGAGAGTGCTGTAGGGCTTGTATGGAGGATAAGTTTAGCAACTGTTGGAAGATGTCTTACGGAAAACTGTTAGTCAGTGTCTACATTTTTGAAAGCTGCTCCTAGCTTTTTGAAATTACATACTAAACTACTATATTTTGATTAATGCTTTGTTTTTTTGCTTTTCCTCTTATTTTTGATTGTTGGTATTATAGCATCACACACGTGAAATATATAACGATTTCGTGACAATTTAGCAAAGCTATCTATATACCTATGTATGCCAGCTAACTGCACCACATAAATCGAGAGGAACGCAAAGAGACGTGCACTTGGAAATGAGGATTCTGAGCGCCAGAAGTATTTTTGAAAGGCGGTAATTTCCAAGCCACTCCGGATTTGCTACCGAGGAAAAGTTTCCGTCCTATTTATAACCCTTGCGATCGATTCATATCGGCGAAGCATTTGTTACTGGATCTGTCAGACAAAAGTGATCCATTTCGGTTTTTGCAACCGCCTCCCTTCTCTAACTTTGCCAAGATGTTTTATGCAACGACCTTGCATGTACCCGAAAGGATGTTTTCAGACTGGATATAAATAGGACGGGACCTTTCTATTCAAATCGAATTATTCCGGCGTGGTCTAACGTTGAAATATTGACTGCGATTCCACCTCGCGCGGATTTAACGCGCCAGATAAGTGTTCGTTATTTTCGCGATTCCTTTTAGGATTTTCCGTATTGAAATTTTAAAGGCGGTCTCAATTTGCTGCTTGCTTCTAATTTGTCATATTAAAAATTTCGTTTAAGAAACGCTACTTACTATCTTAAAGTCAAATTAAAATCTTAACAACGTTCGCAACTATCGGAGCTAATGCACAAATTCATTTCGACGTTAAGCAGTTTTCGGAACTACTTTCGCTTGGTTGGAGGCTTTACGCCATATGCATTTGACGTATTTATGAAGATTGATTAATAATCGGGTTCATTTTTTGGAGAAAATTTAACACACTTCAAAACTCATATCTTAGCTGTCATTAGAGTTGCGAAGTTTTAAGTATAGTTTGAAGAGCTACTGTAAGTAAAATAAATTTGACTTCGACTAAAACGTAGAGAAGCACACAGTTGAACCTTTAACAAAACCGAGCAGCTATTTTCCAACGAGCATTTTGAATGACTTCTAAAAATTTATAATTTTTTTGCCAAAAATTGGGAATAATATAATTCACCAACAGAACGACTTCCAGTCAAAAACTGGTTGGCCTATGAGGTCAATCTAACGTTCCTGTGAAGTAGATCTATTATTTTTTCTACTCCTGTCTGTAAAATATCTAATTACACACCGATCTAGCGTGCGGGAAGCGTCACTTTACCACGTCAGTTTCGTTTCCCACGATTTTACCGCGCACGGATTTGGGAGCAATCGGATGTTTTCAATTGTTTGTCAATTCTGACGATCATGTCAGTGAATGTATTTGTGTTGTTTTGTGAAAATGTACCCAAAAACTAACGGTCGTAGAAACAGTATAGTATGCAACACGTTCGGTAAACTTTTTTACTCACTCGTTTATTAAAAACTCGCTCCGCTCGTGTCAAATAAACTAGTGAGTCAAATGCCGTTTACCGCACTTGTTGCATAATATACTATTACGTATCGTTAACGTATATAAATTGACGTTAACACTGAACCCTATATGCTAACCAAATGAAATGTCAAAAATCAGAAAAATGGTAATTGGATTGGAGCCACTGCAACTGAAATCACAACTGGTCCATATGTTTACCATCTGAAAAAATGTGTAAAATGATGGTTAACGGAAGCCACAAGTTTCCACATTTTTATGTTTGGTTTGCAGGGGCGATCTGGCTCGTCAGAAAGTTTATGTAATTCCATCTCGTCATCGTATCTGCGTCACAATGTCTTCTGTAAACATTAATTTGAGATACCGGTAACTGAATGTGACAGTTGTCGCTAATTTCCCCATCCACCATAACGATTTCCCCTAACGGGTCGTCCATTTGATAATCCATTAAACGAGCGACTGCTAAATTGTTGAGCGTTTGCAAATCCAATGCCGAATAAAAATCCTGTCGGTACCAGCATTCTGAATATCATTTCGACATAATAATAATTTATGTATCTGACGTTGCGTATAAGGCCAGCATCACCCGCGTTTCCATTATATATTTATTAGTTTCGCCACTCAGGCTTCATAATTATTCTCTCTTAAATGAATACCGTTAGAATAATAATTCTGAAAAACGGAATCTCGGAACCCATATGACAACTCTTACTTTACATTACCGCAACATTTGTATGGAGTTTTACTCTACACACTTAAATAGTAGACGGTTGTTGTTGTTTATAGACGAATGCGGTCCAATTTATCCGTACCATTAAATTTTAACTGGCAAAGGAACAGCTTTGAGAAACTTGGCAATGCCGCGCGGCTTTTGCGCGCTTCTCGAAAAGAGACAAATTTGCATCATCTCTTTGCGAATAAACCGGAACTTTGATTTAGTCCCCATAACTAATCTCGAAACTTGCATGAAATATTTCGACACATAAGAGGCAAAAACCAAAGTTACCGGAGCACATTTTGCTTTTAATTAAGACCTTCCAGGACTTCGTTCGTTTGACATACGTTTATTTATTTATTTTCTTATCTATTCTACTAAGTTCAGTTATTTCTGATTAAAATTAATTTGTAATCAATTATTTAGTAAAATCATCGTTATATGGAAAAAAACTAAAAAGAATAAAGACGAAATAACAGCGAAAAATTAGTAAAAAAGAACTAAAAAAAGGCAAAGTATTCGTCCCATTTTTGAAGAGTTTTTGGTAAAACAATATATTTTTCTTAACCTGGCGATGAGATTTTAGTATTTTCCAGTTTTCTGTGCTTATGCTCCAAATATATGTATCTTTGCCGGCATTTAATTTTCTGTTGTGTAATAGCTGTTCCAACTTCTCTTTGGGCTAGTTTGTATTCTCTATTACTTTTAATTTCTGTGTTTCTTTGTTATTGTTCCTACTTAACTTTTCGTGTACATGGTCGCTTCCATAGGTATCTGCTCGATAAACTTGTACGTCTTTGTCTTTTGTATTTTGCTGAGTTATCACCTAATCTACAGTGGAATTCAGGTTCTTAAAGTGTATCACCCAGGTATTGATCGGTGTTGCTAAAATCTGCTCATAATTATAAATTTTGACCGTGTTACTCTTTTTTGCGGAGTGAAAAAACTTTGTTTAATTTTGTGGCAAAAATGAACGGGTGCTGGAAATGAAATTTAATCCGCCCTTCGGCCGACCAGCTTTATTCACGTATACGTGTAGGTAGTTTGTTGCTTTGCTTGACGGTTAGATCCAATTAAGGGTTAATGGCGGTTATAACATGTTACGCCAGATTGTGGCTTTATGGTTCATAAAGGCTTTGAAACACTCCAAGTTAAACTACATTTAATGTCTAACGCGAAGAACCAGTTCGTGATTTTTAAATAAAGTTTGGCGTTACGACTGGCGTAAAATTTACTGGAAAGGACCTGGAGATAAATGAAAATTATTTTAGTACGATATCCGATCCAAATCGCTAACTTTCAAAACTTTATCTGCAAAATTTTAATAGGAAAAAAACTACAATTGAAAGAATTCGTACAAGATTTATATAAAAATTAGTAAAGACTGCGAACCATGTTCCAAACGAATGACAACTGAATAAATGAAAATGTGGAATATAATTTTGGACTTTTCTAGTTAGTAGTAATTAGTCACCGCTCTCGTGGTAATTAATCGAAATGTTATGGAAAATGAGTAGTAATTAGAAGATGTTGTGTGTGAATAAGTCTTTCAAAACACGTGTGATTCTAAAGATACTTCGAGAAATATCCAGAACTTGTTGTACTGTAAGATGAGGGATGATATATTGGAGACATCCATAAAGAAATAATAATGAAATATTTTGGCTAAATTAAGCAAGGCCTATATTTTCTATGCATCTCTTAATTGAATATAAGGGACTTGATGAGTAAACTGAATGAGATTCAGGGTTCTGGTACTGGAATTTGAACGCGATCACTTCTCCGGAAGACGATTCGAATGTTCTACCCCTATCGTGGGCAGCCACTGCGTTCTGTAAATGCGAAGCATTGTTCGTTGACCAGAATGAAAGAATTCTTATTTACTACTTACTCGTAAAGATAAATATACATTTTTTAAAATTTTAGAGACTCTTAGCTCTACTGCCTGCTACTACCTATAAGATTTTTTTAATTTCTTGGACTATTATTAAAACCAGACATGGCTTCTCAGTATTACATTTCAGTTTGAGTTAAATTTGGGCAGTTGGAAATTATGTTAAGTTGTTGTCAAATCTGATCAAAGATTTATTTAACTTACTTTGTTTCCAGTTTTTAGATTAGGTGGTTCCGAAATTTATAAAAAAAAATGTGCAAGAAGTTGTATTGCAAGAAAGAAATGATACTTGACCTTTTTTCATATTAATTTTAATCTTTTTTATTTTTGTTATTCAATTCGAAATGTATTTAAAGATTTCTTTACGGTTTTTAATTTGTAGGAGCAAGATCATGGCACTCGCAGTGAGTGATTAGTGGAAATTTGTTGTAAGTTTAGTGGTACACGTTGATAATAATTGAAAAAATTGGGAATAATTGCTGATAGAAGTGGTAATTCTGAAATCCCCTGGAATCCTCCTCGTTAGAACTTTTATCGTTTGATGAATAATAAAAAGTTACAACAGTCAATCCTAACTGTAATAAAAGTCGAATCATATCGTTTTAATGAAGCTTTAATAAATTTGGTAAAAAGGGTCCCTCTTTACCCCCTTCGATAATAAGCGTATCCTTATATTACCCAAACATGGTTTAATTAAGCGCTAATAAATTTTGGGGAAAAAGTTCCGCAAGGTACGACCTATTCCAAAGGGTTGGATGTCAGAGGAACATTACACCACCCAGCGGTGCAAATTACGCCGTTCGTTCTAAATTATCTTAATCTGCAAATGTTCTCCCAGAGGATTTTTGACAAATCGTTCTCGCTTAAACCTTCATTTCGCGTAAATGCGAGCCGTTATTCAAGCCGAAATTATACATCGCTTCGCATTTAGATGTGCACCTCCCACTTTTCGGGTTTCGAGTTTCTATCTCCACTACGAAATAGTTATGGAGTTATTAAAACGATTTCGTATATTTCAAATGATTCCCTCCCTCCTTCTCTGTCTGGCGCTGCAAACTAGACGGAGAAATTTCTGGAGCGGTGACCCCGATTGCTTATCCAGAATAACAGTAAGACAAAGCACTGAATCAATCACTGTATAGTTTTAAGGAAATTTACCCACGAATGTACGAGACATTATACATCTCTCTCGAATAACCAGCACGCTTATCTTGTAGTATTTATGGCTACCTGCACTTTAACATTAATTCCAGGAGGAGTAGATATCCGAATAACACCGACCGGCGAAGTGTGAATAATTTATTTGCCCCTCGAAGAGTTATTCCGCATCAACTATATAACTGCCAAAACAGACTAAATAAGATTACGTCCAGTGCCGCCCAAATTCTAACTGTAAAGCGCCTCTATCAGAGTCGACACGAACATTGCTCACCTTTCATATTTTTTTGTTCAACGAACCTTCCGCAAGCTTTGAAACCTGCGGGTGCATTTCTTCTTGTTTTCCCAACCAGACCAAAATAACACCAGAGATCAGCTGACAAACAATGAAACAGCAGTTTCTGAAAATTATCAGGAAACAGGACACCATATTTCATTTTATAAGACATATTCACCTATCACTTTCTTCTATAGAAGAAAAATTCTAGAGGTTATCCTAATACGAGGGCAGCGCCAAAATTTCCCGGCCTGAATATGAAAGAAACAAAGTAGAGTAACAATTTTTTATATTTTTTTCAATATAATCCCACTTAACTTCAATACACTTTTAACATCTCTTTATTAACAACTCAATCCCTTTAAAACAATATTTTTTTGCTTTGTCTGCAAAATGAGCTAAAACAGCCTCTTTTAACTCAACTTCGTCCTTAAACCGCCGTCCACGTAAGTCCTTTTCCAAATGTCCTAACGAAGAATAGTCGCTGGGGGTTATATCTGCACTATAGGGAGGATGATCTATCTGTTGGAACCCACACTCTAAAATGGCAGCTTGTGCAACACCAGCAGTGCATTATCCTCGACGTTTAACACGTATTCAGTCTCGGAATTATTGTAATAATGTTGCGTAATATTTATCATTGACAGTACTTTTAGTTTCTTTAAAATCGATAAGAAGAATTCTTTCACAATCCGAAAAGATCGTGGCCATCACCTTTTTTGTTGACTGACAGACTCTGAAATTTCTTGGAGGTGCTTCACCCTTATGAAGCCACTCCATTGATTCTTCTTTCGATAGAGGGTCATAGAGAACCATAGTTTCATCTCCCTTCACAATAGTTTTTACCACAGGCTTCGGTTCCAACCCACAGAGTTCCAAAAAAGACCGCGCACACTCGACACGGCGTTATTTTTGAATAGCCGAAAGGTTTTTAGGAACCCATCTTGCACTAACCTTAAGCATACTTAAACGATCGTGCAAGATTCGACCAACACTTGTATCAGAAAGCTTAGTAATTTCTAAGATTTCCTTGACCTTTAAACGTCGATTACTCAATAACACCTCATCCACAATCGCAACAATATCTTCCGTTTTGACCTGGTCGACCAGTTCTTGAATCATCTTCAATGGACTCCTGCCCTATTCGAAAACGTTTTGCCCATTCTTTCATTACACCATCCAGCCTTTCTTTAAAAATTTAGGTGCTAACCCTTCTTTTGTCAAAAACTTTATGACTGCTCTATACTCATTTTGTGTTATTTGCGACATTTTTTCGGACACGTCTTGTTTAAAATGCTGTCAATAAAAAACTGTTTGACGTAAGACTCCAATTTTTTTTTCGCAGCCTATTAAGATATACATTTAAAAGAAGACAAAGTTTTATCGTGATACTGGAGCTGCATCTGGCAGGCCGGGAAATTTTGGGTCTAACCTCGTAGTCTAAACCATGATACAGGCTCCTATCTTCTTCAGTTTAAGATGCATGCAGAGCCGTCAGTTTCACAGCAGTATGTTTTGCAAAACTTCAGCAGAGCAGCGAGTATACGAGGAAGGAGAAATTTGTGTTACAGTTCCAGAACAATTTTATGAGATTGATCGAATTGAGCAGAAACAGTTAGGGATATAAAATACAAAGTAACATGTGTAAACACTCGTAAATGAATATGCGTTTTGACGCTTTTAACACCGTTCTGATATGGTTCGATAAAAAAAAACTCACACACCATTTTGTTATTCCAGAAATAACATAAAATAACATGCGATTTTGCGCCGCCGTGCCTCTGACAGTTCGTAATCCTTAGGTCGTTGGTTCAGGTTTTTAGTTAATATTATCCCTGTGTACCTCTTTATGCTCTTCTATATTTTAGCTGAGCATAACGTGCCACTTGGATCTATTGATTTTTCTATAGAGTTCCATAATTCACGATTTTTATTGTGAAGTTTGCAACGGTTGCCGCTTCGAATATTCTACATTGGATTACCATAATTTTACGAAACACCATTGTAACAAAAAACATTTTCATTTAAATAACCCATCGCTGGATTCCGTTACTTTGAATTCATTAGGCCTAACGATTGATATTTTGCTCCCAAAATGTAAAATAAATGAGCTTGGACATTTGAGTATTTTCCAGAATCCCCAACAACAATTTCGACAGATCACTGGTTAAATGGTGATAGTCTACTATCGGTATTTTCTATGAAATATGGAAATGGAATTAATTAATTTTTTCACATAATATGTAGAGGGTGCTAGTTATGTCCTATAGGTCTATAAGATAACTTCCTTATTGTCCAATGCTTCATTGTTGTCGTTTGCCTCTTTTCATTACTGAAAACTAATTTCAACATTCGTTTTCGCAAATAATTTGGCAATATTAAAAAAAATGTTAAACATGTTGCTAAACAATGAAAATATTTTTCAAAAAAGAAAGAAAACTGTACTACTTGTACTTTTACTGCACATTCAATTTTCAATATATTTTTATTAGTAACAGTTTCCTGCTGTGTATTTAATTTGAAAAGACAATATTTTGTCGAGATTGCTGATTTAGAAAATGTGTAACTGCATTTAAGGTAATCAGAGGCAATCATGATGGGTATAATATGCATAAATACACAGATGGTGAAGTACCCTCATTTCCGAAAATAGACTTGAGAAAAATAAACATGTCATTTTTTTTCCATAGAAACTTCCACAGGCCACTGTAGTACTATTTTCCAAACTTCTGGATTCCTGCTGCCTCAGCTGTTGCTGAATCGAACTTGCTAACGTTTCGCCAATCATCCTGTTGACTTCTTCAGAGTTTAACTGAAACTGGCTCACATTTTTCTCTGTACCTGCTTATACAATGTTGATTTTGTTATTGTTAAATTTTACAATTATAATTATTTTATAATTATTGTCATCAGTCATAGTCAAATTGTGGAAATGCTACGTCGATTATACTTTTGTTATTGGGCCTCATGGTCAAGAATCCCTGGTAGATTTTCTTAGACATTTAAACTCGATACACCCTAACATACGTTTTACCATTGAATCAGAAACTAATAACAACCTCCCATTCTTAGATGGTCTTATCAATAGAAAATCAGACCTAACATTGAATCATTGTGTTTACAGAAAACCTACGCATACACCTTTACCTTAATGCATGGTCGCATTACCATCCGGCCCAAAAATCATCGGTTATCAACTCTTTTGTTTACAGTTTACAGTTTACACTACACTTGAAACTCCTTACCTCTCTCTAATAATTTCCACATTAAAGATATTAAGCGTTCAATCACAAAATATACTTCACCACAACCTTCCAATAGTAATGAGCTCGAAAACAATCCCACGTTTGCTATTGTTGTCCTTCCTTACTTTCAAAAAATCACTGACCACATATCAAAAGTTCTAAAGAAATATAACGTAATTTTTCAGTATTCCATGCATATGCGGCAAACAATACATTGGAAAGACCGGGCGAAAAATATTCACTAGGGTCAAAGAACTTGAAAGAGCCTTAAGACTAAGACAAATAAACTCATCGGAAGTTGCCGAACACGATCACGAAACCGGGAATAAAGTTTTATTCGATAAAACTAAAATTCTCGCAGGTAATCAATTCTTCTACCAACGAATAATCCGAAAGTCTATAGAAATCTATAAGCAACCTAACAATGTTACCCGCGACTCAGGTGTTTACAGTCATCCGACACGATGATCATGCCCCTCACTTAGCTCACCCCCCCCCCCCCTTGCTAAACAGTATATAAGCCAGTTCAGAGTTAAGCTCTGAAGAACCCAACAGGATGATTGGCGAAACGTTAGTAAGTTCGATTCAACAATAACCGAAGCAGGAGGAATTCAAAAGTTTTGTAAATGGTAATAAATGTATCGGTTATAAACGAACTTTTGATTGTTTCGTTCACCTTTTTCATCATAAGAAATATTGAAAAATGCTCTTTGGATTTTGTGGACCATATTACACACCCGTATCTTGAATCTGAAACAGTAAGTTTTCACTCAAATATTCGTTTTTGAAACACCGAGTGTGGTTCAGTGACCACCAGGAAAAAAATATTTTCATCGTCCAACGAAATAAATGAGAAAAACGGGAAAGAAGGGAAACATCGTACATCAATTAAATAAAACGGGCAACTGCCCCGAATTTCGCCAATTTCGAGCCGAATGTGTTTAACGTATTAGGCAATTTCGGGCGTTATTGTTCCCAACAACCAATGCTGTCTCGCTTAATCATTTCCGATCGAAATTCTCTGTTGTCATTAATCACCGATATTGAATTTTCTAATAGTGTGTGCGCAACAACAGATTCGCTGCTTATCCAAACCCAATAAGTTTTCTGCGTTTAATATTAAAGCAGCATTAGTCTCCAATAGAGACGTAAAATGAGAAAAAATCGCTATATTGCGTGCATCCAGAGATCACGGTGGCTAAATAAGTTGGCTAGAATAAAGAAATACCATATTTCAAGTGTGCTATAAGACGTTAACCATAGAGTCTTCGGTTATTCTAGGCACGCGTCTGCGCAACTGGGATCCAGAAATGCCACTGGATATGCCAAACTCAACAAGTTTGCTGCGTTTAATAGTAAAGCAGCATTGGTGGACAATAAGGACCTAAAAAAATAATCATTATGTTGAGTATACTATCATGATTCGGAAGACCATATTCCAAGTGCGCTTTATGACATTAACAATATACTCTTCTGTTATTCTGGCCGTATCTCTTCGCAAATGTGGTCCAAAAATGCCAGTTGTTTCATTTTGAAGACAAATATACCGCAATCATGTCCACAGCTTGATCATTTCAACAAACACAAGCATTATGGTTTTAAAAGTGATTGACTAGTGAGAAAGGACAAATAAGTAACAATAAATACCGGCCTAGTAGCGTTATTATTTCTGATTATTGTATTTTAGGCTAGGGACAAAATCTGGTGATATACTTTTCACGATGGTATTTAAGCATCACTGCTACATTTTTGTGAAAAAAACGTCATAATCATTTCACAGGCTAACAACGATTTTCGCGATTCGATATTTTTCATATTTTTGGAGTTGTCGGGACTAAACTAATAGAAAAATAAGGGTTTTTTGTTTCTATAACGCAACATTTTTGAATTAGTGTTTGAGATGTAGTAATTCGGTTCTAAAAATTGAAATTGCTACTTCGGTGGTATGCATGTTGCATAAATTAACAGAGTATTAGCGAGGAAATAAGTATGTCTTTAAGAAAGTCCGTTTTTAGTGTTATTGCGTTTGTTGTAGGCCGTTGTTTTGTGAGGTCAGTGAGCATCATGTAGTTAAATTTCATTTTTATATTCCAAGACTTACGTTTTTCAATGTGTGTGGTGTGGTTTTGTGGTAAAGAAATTTAGACGTAACCACTTTTTATAAAACATTACTACGCTTATTTTATACTAAAAATTGGTGATCAAGAAAAGCCTTGGGCATCACATATTGTATTTGTAATGTATGCTTTAAACAAAGATAGAACATATTTTAAATACCCATGAAGAAAATTTGCCGCTCTTTCAGATACAAAATTAAGGGAAGGAATTTTTGTAGTCCTCAAATGAGGCGATTAAATGAAAGATCAAGACTTTGTGAATACCACCATCGAATCTGAAAAGGTTGCATGGGTTTCATTTATTGATGTTTTAAAACGGTTTCTAAGAAACAACAAATAATAAAATTACAAGGACGTTGTAGAAAACATGTTAGTGAAATTTAGGGAGTAAAAAAATTCACTTTTTATAATCATATCTGGACTACTTACTCGAAAATCTTGGTGTCGTGAGTGAGAAGCAAACTGAGACGTTCCACCAAGATATAAAAGAAATCAAATGGATCATTAAAAAGCGACAATGCTGCCAACCGAAGTGTTTCGACCAAGATGGAGAGATCTTCCAAAAATAAATGGACTGAACTGTTGTTTGAGAGTTTTGGTATTTAATTTAGACTTTTTAATTCAGCTTTTGTTCTTGTACTAATAAAAGTAATAGTTAATCAGCCGAGAGTTTCATTTGTTATTCTTTTAATTTTGATAAAAAACCTTACGCGAGAGAGGGAAACACTTATCAGATCAGAATGGAATATCAAATCGAAATCAACTTTCAAGAGCATTCTGCAATGGTTTGTTAGACTATTAAAAAACGCACAATTCAATGATATTGTATTTTGCACGCTTATTTGGTTACCTTGTATAACAAAACTCTGGCAAAGAAACTCTTCGGAAACATGCTATTTCATTGCGCTTCGAAACACACAAGGAAATTGTTAGTTTCCAGTTATTGTCATTCATCTTTTTGCAAATTGTAGTAAGGAAAAATCATTCATAATTTTATGGGGCCAAAATCAAAAAAAAAATTGTCCTGACTTACTATTGTTCTGCAAAATAATTATGTTCACAACATTTTCGCCATATCAGCAGCTATTAAATTATATCAACTTTGTTATTTTCAACTAAGGGATCATCGATCAAGAGCAACATGAGTCCTTTGCAACACGGGGCTTCTCCTATCTCAATATTCTCACTGAAAGGTTCGAATTACGAAAACCCAATTTCATTTTCCGTTGAATTTGCAATATGTGGGCCTGATATTTGCTCATTCCATATTTATTAAATATCTTAATTACAATGTTAAATAAATCCCTCGTAATCCTATTGATTGAAAATAATCCTGTTTATCCATTTTACCGCAAACTGGGTTACGGGTCGACGTTGATATTGTCACGTGATCAGGTTATGCAGATTGCGTACCTCAATTCCATCGTTCCAACAAAGAATATGATAAATTATATAAAAAAATACCGATTTTTGCTTTGCTTTAAAGTTTTTTCTTTGCTTGGTATCCAGTGAAAATACATTTTCTGTGTATTCCTTATGTATATGGCGTTTTTTTCTAGACAACTAATGCAAAAAATAAGAAGAGACAATTTTTAATTACTAAAACTAGTGAGTGAGTGAGTGCGTTTGGGGGAATAAAGTTACGACACATTTTTAGCAAAAAATACCATATTTCCTTATTAGAATAAATGAATAGAATTAGAATATCATTTGCACCGTATTCATTGGTACGCTTGGAGCATTTCAAAAAATATATTGGCCCTTTTCTCGGAAACCTCTCCTCGTTTTGTCCCTTATTCGCAAACCAGATTTGTCCGTTAACAATTTTGCCCCCGGGCATCGCGAAAAACGGAACTGTTGAAGCTCTCAAAATGCGCTTTAAAAGGTGTTAAATATACATATATATATTTTAACGCTTGGTAGCTTTTAATATTGCACATTCCCCGCATGTGCGGATTCTAACGTAGTAATAAAATGGGAAATTTATCGTGTAGTGGAATGCGCCATTGATGCAATTTAAATCGGTAAAGGTAGAGCGCAGCCTGGAGGGCACATATATATATTGCCTGCACGGGGTAATTCAGGTAATAAAATATTTCCAATAAAATATTTACATTTTCAAAAGTTCAAAAAAGCGTCAAAAAGAGCTAGTTTTTTTGGTTTATATTTATACTGTGAGTTCAATTTATCTTGATGACATTTTAATTGGCTGTAACTTTTTTGTTTCTAAAGATATCAAGGTAAACAAAAAAACAAATTGTATATAAATTTTATGCCAAGTGACATGAAACAAAACAATATAAATTTTCTGACATATAAGCCTACATCATATTTTTTAAAATGGAATAACCTATATATTATATACGTGTTTAATAGAATATCTTATTCCGATTACAATGATTTAACACACTTTACATTTTATTCCACATATTTTTGACAAAAATAGGAAAATTTTATATAATTTCAAAGAGTGCCGTGATGACTGCAATAATAATAACTATTTACAAATTAAAGTAGAACAAAAACACTAAAAATAAAAAGCCACACTAAAGTAAAAAATTCCTTAACTATTCTAAATACTGTGCTGTATGTGACCACCAGCAGATAATGTCTTGGATTTAGTAACGTTTCTGCATTGTCTCTTAACTGATTGATTCCCTCTGAAATTCTTTACTGAAGTTATTACAAGGAGTTCTGTGCACGTGATTTTGTATGTCTCCCCAATAGAAAAAATCCATTAAAGTTAAGTCGGGGCTGTTGGCTGGCCAATCCATAGTTCCGCCGTTCCCTATCCAACCCCTGGGATATTAAGAAATTTTTTAACTAACACAACATCGTGAGCAGGAGTACCATCTTGTATATTTTGTTCTATTTGGTGCTCTAAGAGTTGCAAATAATGATCTCCAGTTATCTTTTGATCTATAAATATCGAACCCATAATATGCGCTCTAGGACACCACACCATACATTGGTTGATTGGTACCTCTGGGTTTTTTTTCGTGTATTTGTCTAGGGTTATTTGAAGACCAATATCGCGTATTTTGTCTAATACAACCCTTTCTTTTAGTGAACCAACTTTAATCAGTCCTTAAAATGCTTTTCAAAAAATTATTATTCTTATTACGTCTATTTAAAAAATCCAAAAAAAAGTGCATTCTCCTTGGATATTGTTATGCACTTAGTTTTTGAGTTTTACGAAATTAAAATGCATGATATTTATATTCTTTCAAAACCGAGTGGATTGATCCCGGAGAAATATGTGTCTCTTCACATATTCTAGTAATAGAAGGAACTGAATGTGCTTCATAGAATCCTAATATGTTTGCCTTATTCTCTTCATTTAAAACATTGTTATTCCGGCATACCAATTTAGTATTCAATACGTTACCGTTTTCTGCAAATTTCTTTGCCAGCTTTGGAAATATCGGTTTCGAAGGATCTCGGCGCTCTGGATATAGTCTAATATACTGACGACTGATTATTTAGAAAGTATACTGCGAAAAAACCATTTTAACATTTTAACAATAATGACTTGGACAATAATTCAACCATCAACGTTGTTTACTAATATGTCAAAAATCAGCATATAATATAATATAAATAATTATAGTTGTTGCAGTCGCGGCACCCTTCGAAATTATATAAAAATTTCCTATTTTTTCCGATTTGTCAAAAACGAGTGGACTAAAATATAAAGTGTATTACATCATTCTAATCGGAATAAGATATTCTATTAAACGCATATATAATATAAATAAAAGATAAAGAAAATGGATTGTGTTTTGTTTCATAAGTCGCTTGGAACAAAACTTGGCTACTAACCCTACTTTTTTTTTGTTTACCTTGATATTTCTAAAAACAAAAAGTTCACCCAATTAAAATGTTATCAAGATAAATTAAACCGACGGTACTTAACTTTCTGGCATCAAGTTAACATTTTAGTCACTCAGTATTTATTTATACATTTATTTATAGAAATCTGGGATTAATAAATAAATGGCATCATATCAGTAGTTCGGCATACAAATTTTAAATTTCCAAGCAAGGTATAATAGGATAAAGATAGTGGTTTCACAGGATTATTATTATTGAATTATACTATTTGCTTGGTCTTCCCACGGAGGAAATACAACTATGTTTCTAAAATCAATGTTCGACGAAATAACAACGCTTTAATACTGTTCACTACCCGTCTGAAATGGAGACTAAATTCTTAAAAATAAAAAAATGCCAATATAAAAAAGGATGCATTTTTACTTGCTTATTATTTTTTCAAATCATAATTTTTGCCCCATGGTAATGTAAATTTATGGCTTCAGATAGCACCCCTTTTTACTGCAATGCGAAAGCGCTATATAAAAACAAACAAAATCTATAAAAATTCATTGAATACCGATTGCCTGGGTAATGCAACAGGTAATGAAACAATGACGAACTACCGCACAATACAGTAATTTAATAGATGCAATAGATCTTAATCCTTTTAACAAAATAACATTAGCAGTAATATAGAAAGATAAACTATCTGCGGATATACCACATATCTCAAATCTTGGACATGTATTCGAATGTTTGGAAATGACTGAGACCATTACAAATTGACTAGGCTTAATCGATTACCATAATTATTATTTCTGCTATTTAGAGACATTAAAGAAATAAAATTTTAGTACAAATTTTGGAGGTGTTGACCTTTTTTTTAAAACCTCTTGTCGTTATCCAGGATATAGGTAGCAAAATATTTCCTTTTAGTTGGCCAACAGTTTGGAAAAGATGGCGACTCTTGTAAAGTTCTTTCTAATGTTGGGTGGATCACCAAATCAACAGCAGGGGAGTTTTTTGCCATTTTTTTGATACATTGAAATTTTCACAATAACAGATATCATTTAAACTGAATCAAGTCATATCTTTAAAGAAAGTGATGAAAACCAGAGGCGTACGAAAAGGGGTTAATGAAATCTCAAAAATATCTTAATTTTTTAGTAAGGATTTGAGTCCTCTTTAGCTTGAATTATTGGATGAAAATCCTATATCGGCAAAGGAATGCTCAAGTTATGGCTAGTTAAAATTAGACATTTTTTTGAGGTCCCAATTCATCTGCCAATATAACCCGAATGATACTTAAGTCGTTACCACGACATTTTGATAAATTTTTACTGCCTTTTCCTCGCTTTCAAACCGTACAATCCACGTTAATAAAACTGCCGCCAATATTTACTTGCGTTTAGTTAAATTGCATAGCGCAAAATTTTTACGGGGAGCTCTTTCACGTTCGTTCGATCTTTATCATTACGCAAATTCTGGACGCCGTTGTTTTGAAAGTAAGCACATTTTAATTAAGCTTGCGCCGAAGCTGCACTTCCAAAGTGCTTCTGCAAACGCTCTCGGGCCGCAGGCAATTTAAAATTCCAATTAAAAGGGCCTATAACAGATTTTTGAATTTCCTAAGCGGCCTTGGACTTATACCCCATTAACATTTTATTGCTTCTAACGTACGCGTTAGTGATTCGTGTATATTAGTACATTCCGAATTGGAGTTTCCTGCGATACACTAGAAGCAAATACGAGACCACGAAACACGCTAAGAGCTGACTGTTGCTAATTACCACCGCCATGTTTACGCAGCGGTTACAGGGAGTTAATGACTGTACAATTAAGAGTCAACACACACCCGACATGGCTGCCCCGTACGTAAATTAACAGCAATGTAAAAATTTTAATTATTTACACCATACCAGTTAAAACGAAAAATGCTAGTTTCACCTCTTTTAAGGCAAAGGAATTAAAAATATTGATTTTTTACTTTTGCTCCCAACAAAATATTAGAAATAGCTGTAATGATAACAACCATAGATTGGTATATTAGGTTTTTTTCAACTCTGGATTCAATGACAGTCCGCTACAAATAATTAAACTGCTTAACACGCCTGCTTGACATCTACATTTAAATCTACGGTGGTCCAATAAATAACTTCTGATTTTGTTGTTGCAATTTAAGAAGTTGCAATTTTAATTATTATTACTTAATTCAACTTAACTTACTGTTTAAATAAATATCGAAGAAAATTGCCTCTCTCTTAATCAAATTCCCAAAACTCGTAAAACATGTAAAGCTGGAAGTGGGAAAAATAATACGCCCGTAATTCAGAACACATTCTTTTTGATGCAACTTCGTTTCCTGGAATTAATCGTCACGTCGGAACGTTCCAAGATCACGCAACTTTTTTAGACTTGGAAGCAAAGTGCATCGTGAACATCAAGCTTCAGAAATAGTTCCGTGTCGCGATCTTGGATGTTTTGAGCTCGTAAAGTTTTCGATGTAAAGGGTCTTTTCGTTTCCAAAACAAATCTTTTTCAATATGACTTATAAAGGCGCAATTTTAATGATTCGTCGTAGTATGAATAAGTCGATATTTTAACACTTCTAGAGGAAACACACAATAAGTTAAAACAACACCAAAAGCTAATTGAAACGCACTAGATATTGGAGTACACCAAAGCTGAGCTAATGTGTATTGCAAGCCAGGTAACTTCTGACTGTTCCATATGAAAGCCATTTTTATTTTAATACACTCCATCGAATTAAAAGTATAAGCCCACAGAGCCTCTGACGGGACAAGAGTTGAGCCTTTACCAAAATTTTCTTCTTGCGAAGAAAAAGGAAATGCTTTCTTGTGTTTGTCTGAGCTAAAGCACACTGAGTATCTGATTTTATTCTGGATTTTTTAATTAAAGTAAATTCTATCAGCGGCTGGTCTGAAAATTTCGCCGATTTCGCAGTTGAGAATATTAAAATCCTAAACAAACAGCGCAGCTCAGCAAACAATAAAAAGTAAACAAAAATAAAAGCAGATATAACCTAAGCATGACTGAAAAATGTAATTTCAGACAAGACAGATTTTGTGTTACCTATTTACGAGGCTATATTTACCATAGAATCAATGGCATATAGCAAACATCGTGAATAAGTAATCTTCCAAAAATATTTGGTTAATAGGTAATGCTAGATTTGTGGAACATTTTGACGTTTTGCGGGACTTTGTGAATCGGGGAAAAAGTTGAAAATCGAGGATTGTCACTAGAGGTAGAAAAAACTGTAAAAGGAGACCTAAATCAAATAAATGAGTTCTTTGAGATTCAAGGCTTCTTACAATACATTTTACATGTACTGCTGTTACGAATCCAGAGAAATTGATTTTTATTGCTTAGAAAAAAAGTATTAGTAAAGATTTAGATGTAAAAAAAATATTTTTTTTCTTGGACCAAACTGAAAAAAACGAACACCTTAGTTTTGGTTAGTTGTTTTTGTCTTTTTCATCCGAAACTCTCTGATATTATAAATTATAGCCAATGTAAATCCAAGCGTCTGCAAATCCATACAGCAACTACAAATAAATCATTAACTTCAATGCGATCGGCTTGGTTTAAGAGATTATTTGAATCAGGATTACAAGTTGAAACTTAATCTTGATTAAACGCCTTCTTTAAAAAGCTCGCGCACATACGGTAATAAATGTCCCTTCGCATTTTCCATAGCGCAGTTTTTGTTCACGTCGGACAAAAGTATTTTCAACACAAACTGGGCTTTATTCTAGTTTTACGACCGTGCGACTCTGGCGCCGAAGTTGGTTTGCGTCGGTCGTTTGAAAAAGTTTATTTCAATTTATGAATTCGCGAGGAGCCATAAAAATCCACGGCGCGTCGTAGCTTTGATGATTTTTGCCGTAAATTTGATACTCGACTGTAATTGGAAGTTTGATTTCGATTGTCACCTGTGAAAACAGTGCGAAAACAAAATAACAAAGCGAAGTTCACTTTGGTATCTTTTAATAAACAAGATGGTGACTGTACTGGTGTTACTTGAAATCATATAGCTACTAGAGATAGAGAGGCCCCGCCTAACGCCGATAATAGAGGAATTTATAAAGCACCTATTAAAAAAAAATTGTGCGATATTTAAAATGTCTTCCAGCACGGCCACTAATACATCTTCCATAAGTTTGGATCTTAAATGTTAAGTTTTCTGTAAAGTGCAGGTTAGTAGGTGAAATGTAGATACCATATAGGTATAAGATAATATAGTGGCCCTCCTACGGTAAAAATTGATGCGCCGCAGGTGGCTATATAAATATTTTCGTAGAGAAGGTATGGATATTTTGCGCATGCGTCACCCCAACTGTCTGCGTTGCTATATTGCCGTAATTTCTCTGGAAAATTTCTGTAACTACTATTGTCCCAGAACAGTCAGTGCCCTGTGCCCTTGCTTTTTTTCATTTTTGGTGTCAATATCTCCGTACCGTACTCACAAACTTGTATAATTTGTATGTCAGTGCCCTGTGCCCTTGATTTTTTTCATTTTTGGTCTCAATATCTCCGTACCGTACTCACAAACTTGTATAATTTGTGCTTTCAATACTTTGTTCTTAGAGACACAGTGATGCCTATATATTTGATATTCAACAAACTGGAAAATACACTTACACAAATATTTACATGTGTATTTACAGAATTCCCTACATATTTGGGAAAACGTAATATGTGTACAAGAATTACAGGAAATATAAGAAAACAATTAAGCTACAAGTTGAATTTTTACTAGAACAAGCATATACTCTATAGGAGGTCTATAGGAGGTGCTTGTTGAATATTTTTTCCTCTTAGATGTTTCTTGTGCGATATCTAGGATCTCAAAGTTATTTTAATAAAAGTTAAACCTATGAGTTTATGGAAACTAACGCTTTGCGATGATTTACAATAAAAAAGAATCGAAAAATAGCTTACATGAAAAATACATGTCGAAATCGCATCGCATCTACAGAGCTTAAAGAACAAAAACGCTTAATTAAAATTTAATATGGTTTCGGCATATTTTGTGAAAATATTGTCGTAAAAATGCCGTATCCAAACATGGACGATCAGTCAGCGGCCATGTTGTTTGTTGCAAGCCTCAAGGTCTTATGGGTCCAAAGTCAGAATTTGCTAGTAGAGCTGCTATTACTTAAGAACGAAATTTTAAATCTTGCGCATGCGCACATTGAATGGACCTTCTTCCTTCTTCCAACTGTATGAAAATATCTAACCATTAATTCTTCTTCTTCTTCTTCTTCTTCGTTGGTTCTAATTCGGTATTTCCCTGTTTCCTCATCCACTGTAGGTCCATATATGCTCCTGAAAATGTTTCGCTCAAAGCAACTTAGCAGTGCTTCATTCCGCTTTGTGATGGTCCAAGTTTCCCAGCCGTTAGTTATTACCGGTCTTAATACTGTTCTGCATATTTTAATTTTAGAATTCCTTGACAGTATTTTTGATTTTAATAGATCTTGTAGCGAATAGTAGCACCTATCGCCATTTTGCATCCTTGCCCGAATTTCTTCCATTACCTCGTTGTCCTGCGTTATAATGGCTCCTAGGTATTGAAATTCTTTAATACACTCAAAATTGTAGGTGTCCATAGTGATGCTTTGTCCAATTCGGTCTGTACCTGCTCTTCGGTTGACATGCATATATTTGGTTTTCTCTCAGTTTATGTTTAACCCTACTTGTTTTGTTTCTTTCTCAATTCTTGTAAACATTTCCTTAATTCTGACTGCACTATTTCCCACAGTGTCAATGCCATCTGCATAGGCTAGTATCTCGGGCCTTGGTCTGAGAACAATTCCAGTTTTATTTCATCTGATCTAATTGCCATATCCAACACTATATTGAAGAGTAGTGGAGATAGTCCGTCGCCTTGTTTTACGCCACTGATTATAGAAAACATCTAACCATTAATTAACCAAATAAAGCTTCTGTTCTGGGTCAAAATCATTTGTGATTAACGGAATATGTACCCTCCAAATGAACCGTAAAAAGAAATTTTGGCAATTTGTCAAAGAAACTTCCACAGGCTACTGTAATACTATTTACGAAACTTCTGGATTCTTCCTGCGTCGGTTGTTGTTGAGTCGAACTTGCTAACGTTTCGTCATTCATCCTGTTGGCTTCTTCAGAGCTTAACTGAAACTGGCTTGCATTTTACTCTGTACATGCATATATGGAACTGAACAACCTGATTGCCGAAACATTTGCGAGTTGGACCCAACAACAACCGACGAATCCAGAAGTTTTATAAATAATAAATTTTGGGCTGTGCCAGATGTCTGAGTTTTCTAGCCCTTTGCTGCCAAATTTACAGGGATATAATTTTGTAAATTAATTGTTATTAATGATTAAAGCAATAAAGCTATTTATTATTATTTAATGTTATTAAACACATATCATTAATATTAAAAATAATAATACATTAAAGAATAACAGTATAGTATTTAAATAGGTAAAAAACTTTCTAAATAGAAACTCTCTTGTAGGAAAACGTTAGATAATTTTTTTTCGTCTCGCCTTTTGCAATTTGTACTTGCAAAAGTACTTTAAGACTTATTTATTTTTCAAAGAAACGTTCACAAGCTACTCTAATATTATTTATAAAACTAGTGGATTCCTACTGCGTCGGTTGTTGTTCAATCGGACTTGCTGACGTTTCACCAATCATCCTGTTAGCTTCTTCAGGATTAATCTAAAAGTTTTGTAAATAGTAGTACCTTACGACGTTTCCTTTACTTTGCTTTAACCACGGGTATGGGAGTGGTGGGGTGGTTTCGGTGCATTTTAACAACATATAGTATTCTGACATTTGTCAGTTCCATATAGCTATAAGATGATATAGTGGCCCTACCACGGTAAAAATTGATGCGCCGCAGGTGGCTATGATGTTTTCGTAAAAAGGATATGGTCTTTTGCGCATGCGTCACCCCCCCCCAACTGTCTGAGTTTCTACATTGCCGTAATTTTTCTTGAAAATTAATTAATTTTTATAAAAACGTAACACCAATCTCTGAAATCCGAACGTAATTGGCAATACCGAGGTAACTAATTACTATAGTCACAGAACAGTCAGTGCCCTGTGCCATTGTTGTTTTCGTTTGTGGTACCAATATCTCTTAACTTGTATAATTTGTGCTTTCAATAATTTGTTCTTTTATAAAATTACAGCAAATGCATTTAACAAACTGATAAATAGATTTACAGAAATTACTAAAATTCCCTACATTTATAGGTACACATAAATCGCTACGGAGAATGTTTGGGTAAAATATTTTAGTGTACAAGAATTACAGGAAATATAAGAAAACAATTAAACTACATCTAGCATCAAGTTATTTCAATATAGGTTAAACGTATAAGTTTATGAAAATTAACATTTTGCGCCGATTTACAAGCAAAAAAAAATCGAAAAAAATAGTTTACATGAAATAGTACATGTAGAAATTGGATCGTATCTACAGGGCTTAGGGAACAAAAACGCGAAATTAATTGCAGAATTATACGCGGGTACTGCAATTATGCACTACTTTTCTACACCAACGTCCCATGTCACTCTGCGAATGTATTCGTACTTATTGTATGCAACCTAAAACTAGTGATTGTAGAAAACGTAAAGTATGCAACACGTTGATAAACTTCGTTAATATTGTTAATACAATGGTAGTATGCAATATTGACAACATATGCTTTTGAAAATAAACTCGTTATTATTATTAGGTTTTTATCCATTTTTTTTTCTGGCAATAATCATTCATAGTCCCCATCACGTCTTGATCAATACGGAGCTAGCGTTGTTAATTGTGTTGCCATGCCTGTTATTATTACGTGCCATACCATTTGGTTACAAAATTATTTCTATACGTGGTACACTATATCATTCGGTTTTGACTTTTAAAGTATACTCCTGACAAATCAGCCATTATATTGAAATCAACTTTCGCATAAACAGAGGAAAGCACTTATCATCCCGAATGCAAAACGGCCGGGATAAACCACTTGACCCGCCGCCGAGAGGCTAAAAGTTTCGACCTACTTTGGTAACGCCCCCGAAATGTTTTTAAAAATTGACGGCGAAAGCGTCTCCAAATACTTTCTACATAATCTCATTATGGCTTTCGCAGAGTCGTTGGATATTACTTTCCCCAACCCCATTTGCGATATCGACGAGCGATGAAATTCGCGCGGAACGTGTCACATTTTTTCGAAAGGGTAAACACGTGGCAAAATGAAACTCTAAACAAACAGAGAATTCAATTATGGCGGTGCCTTTTTAAAAGTATATTGCTTTTTTCGGGACAGCTACGTTTGTTCCCCACACCGGGTTAAATTTTTCGGAGATTCTTGAAATAGCTGAATGGAAGTGGGTCAGGAAAGAACTCAACATGCATTCCAATCTCCCGTCTTAGAGTAAAACCCTTCAGAAATATTTGTTTTTTCGAGGACCAAGACCTGGCGAAGGAATAGACAGGAAGAACAATCACGTTGTAAAGTCCAACAATCTCGAAAAAGAAGGCTATTTAAAAGCAGCCACCACTGTAGTCGCTGCAACCCAAGTAACTATCAATATCTATTCTTCCAGGCAGCCAGTTTCTTATTGGTATTATTAAACCTCATCAAAAGATACGATTAACCTTCAGGAAATATGCAGTGTGCGCAATCAATACGTTCGCTGACGCCAACAAGATACTGTCTGGTCAAAGCAATGGAGGGTGTTGTCTTATTAGAGAATAGGCTCGAGTCAACTTACAAATTGCACATTGCATATTGCATATTGAGATTTTGCAGAACTCCTTCAACTACTACTTATATAGCTCTTCTCACTAACCAAATCATATCCAAATGATATAAACCTTGCTTGAAAGCTGACGTTTCTGAAATATGCTGCCTAGCTTGTTCAGGAAACTGTCTGTCCAGCTTAAGTACTCATATTTTGTTTTATTTTTACTTTATTACTTTCAACCAGGACTGAATCCCAATTGGGAGAGAAATAGAAACCATTGAATTTTCGGTTTTTGGTAACGTATTGAAGCGCAGACTAGCTTTTCCAAATAAAATTTGATGACCTCTTTCATGATAATGTTTAAAAGCTGCTGATGGTGTTGTGCTTTTTTAAAACTATTTTTTACTACGGCTGCAAAGTAATGCTATGCGGCTGAATTTCGGGTGAATTTTATGTTTAAATAATCATAGAAACGGAGAAATTTTTGGGCAAGTAAAACATCATGGACTCTAAAAGAAGCATATCTACAAGTTCTGATGATTTTAATAGATTTAAGTTCAAAAAATGTATGAACAAAGGGAAGAGGTCATGAAAATAAATCTGCGAATGTTCTTATTTTTTAAAAATCGTTTGTCTATACGCCTTCAAAATACCACATTTACGGAACAAAATCAATTTCCAATCATGCCACAGCTTAACCAGTCAATTAAACAAGCAGAATACCTGAATAAAACAAACTGGGCCGTCGGTGTTTTCCCGCTCGTCAATTTGGACGTTATTATTATTGTCCGTTAGATAATGGAACATGCATTTTAATAAACTCTACCATTATCCGTTCGGTACGCAGTTTGATTATAATTAAAATAGCTGACAGATAAAGTAGATATTTTAGGTACACTAAAATTTTATTAAAAGATAATAAAATTATCAATTATGTTATTAAAATATCGGCGCGTTACGGCTTTGTTTTTTAACATGGAAGGGACGTTTGATATTTCACTGCGTTTTGGTGAATACATTTTATTATTACTATTTTCCGCATACCCACTGCAAATGGGTTTTCGGAATATTTCATTACAAATGTAAATATAATTTATCATAACAATTACGGCCCGGGAGGATTAAAAATATCCCAACGGCTAACATAAAAAATAATAAAAATTCATTTACCTATTAAAAATCCCACCCAAATCCCAAAACGAAAATTACAACATGGCGAATAATCACATTATCCTTTGGATCACAGTTGCTATAAGAGAAGAATTGATGTTACATTTTTATGTTACTCGTAACTTAAGGAGTGAGCTTTAAGAGCCTTGCGATAATTTAAATTTTCTGCGATACTAATTTCATATTTATTTTTTCCTATTTTATTTTTATGTAAAATTTGCCCTTGTAACATGAATTAGTTTTCATAAACAAGTAAATGTAAATAGTTTTCTAGGCGTGACTATGCAATTATCTAGAATACGTAAATTTATTTTTCAGTGTGTTTCGTGTTAAAACATCGAGTGGTTGGGTAATTCTGATAGACTGTTGTTTGTAACTGATTATGATGATAATTATGGAAACATAACATTATATAAGAGAAGAGACCAAAACTTATTCGTACCTCAAGATCTATTACCTTTTATTTTAGTCAAATATGAGTTTTGCGGTATCTGATATATTAATTTATTTACCTATTTTCTTTCTTTCATTATATATGTGTAATATTCTTTTTTATTTGTAATTTACTGCATTAGTACTTACATAATTAGATATTTCTTTTTTATTTCTTGTCATATTTTGAATTTGTTCTCATTAATAAGTAATAGCTCTCGTCACTACGCAATCATTTAGAATGAGTGGTTTTCGTTTTAAAATAAGTACACCAAAATTTTAAAGATTATCACAATTAGATCATTAGATCAACAATAATAATATAAAAATAACATATATTCAAAATAACTATATTCAGCTCCAGAAATTTCCGGTTCTCTGGTAAAATTATCCATCTAATTCTAACCTGCTCGGAGCCAACGAAGTCGATTCATTATCAACGGGTAAATTCTCACCCTAACGACACCTATAACTGACCTCGTGATAAATTTATGCCCTGCATATTCTACGTCGCCGGTCCCTTTTCCATTATATTAACTTATTTTCATGCATAAGCCCTCCATTTATATTATGCATGTTAATGTAGTTTTGTAATATACTCTCTATGTAACGAGGGAGGGATAGCCGGTGGTCGAGCTCGATATTTGAATATTCATTGTAAGGTCCAGATCCAATCGCAAAACGTCTATTCGGACGTCTTCGGAAAAAGAAGATTGAATCGAGACGATGCTGAATAAAAAATGAATCGGTGAAGACGGATTTGCTGCGACTGGTTATTTTTAGTCGACAATAAAAGCGTCCGCTCCCGATTAAAAGGTTGGATTCATGAAAGGAATTTTTTGTTTAGAAGCTGGATAATTAAAATTCACTGCACGTTGCAGTTAATGAACAAAGTTAACGATGGAACCGGATCAATTTTTCTTTATATCGAATATACACCGATTCGTTATTATCCAATCCTGTTGCAGATATAAGCCTGGTATTGTTTTGTCGAGGCCTCGAGATTAATGAAAAGCTGCTGATTCTTAAGCTATAAATACTGGCATGTAAGCTTTGATGTCCCAATTGATAAAGGGGCTTCATTTTAACGATCTGCAAACTTGTTTAAAGTAATTTCTACATAAATCACAATAGCACTACTTGTTTCATGTTTTTCGTACATTGATCTGCTACTGAATACTCAATCAATCAATAGGTTTAGGTCTATTTATTTAACCACAGTATACAGAATATATGTGTAGCAAGTCAAAACAAAATAAACAAATACATATAAGGATAACAAAACAACATATGAATAAAAGTACAAAACACAAGAAACAAATTTGTAAATGTAGACAGGTTATACAGCTTATTGTCATGGGGTTCTTGACAACCCTCTTAAAAATAAATTAACAATTCGTTTCTGATCGCTTTATTAAGACGGTATCGGGGAATCGTTAACTGGTGTGCATTACGCGTTGCGTAGGAATGAGTGTCAGACTGAACAGAAAAACTAAAGTCATAATGTGAATTACGGGGAAAATGTGTTCAACAAGATTCTCTATAGTCCAAACCAAGAAGAATTCGGAGAGCTTTTCTTTGAAGACGAAACACCCTGACTGCATAACTAGATCTACCCCATATGGTGAACCCATATTGAGTATTAAGAGATTGCTTAAGCTTTCCCGGCATTTGAGGACACTAAAAGATTCTGCTCTTTATTTCGGTTCAAAAGCAAGTCATTTGCCGCCAACCGCGTGCCCGCTCCTTAGCAACATTACTGCTCAGTTTGTCTGGAGACGAATTTCCGAAGACAGTATAAGAAGTGCAAAATCATTTATATAAATGAGAAAAAGGAGCGAACTCAAAAGAGATCCTTGCGGGACACCCTGACGCTGGGATAAAAAAGAAGAGGTACTACCATATCCGGTCCCTCTTTGACGGTGATGGTAGACAACTTTTGTAATAACAAACTATGATTGACAGAGTGGAAAACCTTTGATATATCAAAAAGAGAGAGAGAAAGAGAGCGAGAGAGAGAGAAAGAGGGGGGAGAGAGAGAGACATGCTATCCATCCTCCAATTTCTGAAATATGTCATTATCAATCGCAAGCACTGCTTTTATAGTTGACTTTCCAGGTAAAAAACCCCATTATTCATTAGCAAAAAATGATTTTTTCTGCCATGAGTCTAATACCAACGCTTTCAGTATAATTTCAAAAATCTTGCCAAAAATATTCAATGTCGAAATAGGTCGGTCCTTGTTTACATGATTTTACTGCCTTTTTTCATTCTTCATTAATTCTTCATTCTTTAATTAATCGGCTGTTAATATTACAGATATCTAAGTAAGGCGAATTTTTTGAAGTTCAATGACAATAAACTGTTTTTACAGTACTAATGAGTACCTATTTTTCAAATTTAAACCTGTATAACCTGTCTACATTTACAAATTTGTTTCCTGTGTTTTGTACTTTTATTAGTATATTGTTTTATTATCCATATATGTATTTATTTATTTTGTTTTGAATTGCTGCACATATATTTTGTATACTGTAGTTAAATAAATAAGCCTAAACCTATCGATTGATTGAATATTCTGTAGCAGATCAATGGCTCTTGAAATCTCGATTATCTCATTTATGATATATGAATATTACTGCTTGAGGAGAGCTCAATATTGACCTTAAAAAGAAGTACTCTTTTTAACTGTGAAATTAAAACATTTCACATAATTATCATTATTTAAACAAGAAATTAAGTTTTAGAACGTCCTCCAATATCTTTGTCCACATTATATATATTTTAATTTTCCTAAGTTTGACATTCCTCACTTACAAGCATTTTACAGCAATTTTTTTGTACAAATCTTGTTTTGATTTACGGCGAATAAATTATTTACAGCTTGTATATATGTACATATCACATTATTCCTATACTTTCTATTTCAGAAAATGTGTATTGCAAAAAACACGCGGTAGCGATATATTGTTGAATTCATTGACCTGTATACGTATTACACTTACAAAAACGTGCATCATAACTTACTTCATCTGAAGGATCTTTAGTAACAAAATCTTCTTCTTCTACTCTTCACGGTTTAGACTTATAGTCTGTTCCGGCTTCATACATCCCTCCAGCGTCGGCGGGGTCGACCTACACTTCTTCTGCCTATTGGCTGGTAGTTTGTTATTATTTTCGGGATTCTGTCATCAGGCATTCTATCTACATGTTGTTTCCAGTTGCGTCTATATTCTTTTATTTTATCTGTCATTGCAAATATTTGTAATTCGTTTCTGATATCTTCATTTCTAAATCTATCTAGTCGTGTGCAACCTTTCACCCCTCTTAAAAATTTCATTTCGGCCGCTTGTATTCTGCTATATTCTGCTTTTGTTGGTACCCAGCTTTCGCAACCGTATAGGAGTACTGGAGTTGCCATAGTTTTGTAGAATTTTATTCTGGTGTCTTTCCTTGTTTTATTCTTTAATGTTCTTTGGATTGTTCCACATATATATTCAAATTTACGTAGTTTTTGAGAGATATCATTATCTCTGTCATATCCTACTTCGCAACCAAGGTACTGGAACTGAGACACCTGTTCCAATGGTTGATTGTCTAGAACAATCTTTGTTCTTACAGAGTACATACCTTCAAAGGCCATAACTTTCGTCTTTTCCTTCGAAATTGTCATATTGTATTCCTTACACAGTAGATTCAGTTTATGTATAGAGCTTTGGAGATCATTTTCATTGTTTTGTATCAGTATGAGGTCGTCTGCGAATAGAAGGGAATTCATATAGTCGTTCTGGTCGATCTTAATTCCCTTCTTTGTTTGTCTTTTCCATTCTCTCAAGATATGGTCAATGTAGATATTAAAAAGAGAAGGTGACAGACTGCATCCTTGTTTTAAGCCTTGGTTTGTCTTTATGGGTTTGGATTCGCCACTGTTTAATTTTAGAGTTATTTGGGTGTTTTCGTACAAGGTTTTTATTGTTCGCACCAGATGTATGGGGTATCCTCGGAGGCGCATAATTTTCCACAGAAGATTCCTGTCCACCCTGTCAAATGCCTTTTCAAAATCTATGAAGGCGATGTGTGTTTGAATATTGTATTCGCGGTGTTTTTCTATGATTTGTCTCACAGTAAAGACATTGTCAGTGCAAGATCTTCCTTTCCTAAACCCATTTTGATCTTCTAATAGAATGGCGTCTGAGATTGCTTTTATTCTGTTGTTGATAATTTTAGAGTATATTTTATATATAGAGTTCATGAGACTTATACCTCGGTAGTTGTTGCAATCGTTTCTCTTCCCTTTTTTGAATATTGATATGACTTGGGTGTCTTGCCATTCTTTAGGTATTTGGCACTCTCGCCAGCATTCATTAAACAGGTGCAATAATCTTAGATTTAATATCGGTCCTCCATATTTCAAGAGTTCCATGTTGATGTTGTCTGGACCCGCCGCCTTTCTATTTTTCATCTTTTTCATTACCTCATGAAGTTCGTCGATGTCTATTCTATCGCCCACATAAATATCGTCGTTTTCTGTTTCTTCTGATGTTACTGCATCTGGGTTGTACCATAGAGATTCGTAATGTTTAGTCCATTCTTGTTCGTCAATTATATTTAAGCTTGCCTGATCTTTTGTAGTTTTATTGAGTTGTCTAATTACCTTATAAGCAAATGCTTGTTGTCCATGCATATCGTTTTCCACGTTGCTGATGAATTTATCCCAAGAGTGTTGTTGTATTTGTTTCCTTAATCTGTTGACAGTGTTACGAGCTAGGTTATATTGCCCTTTACTCTCATCTGTTTTTGTTTGTAGATATTTCAAATATGAAACTTTCTTTTTCTTAATGGCTTCTTCGATTTCTTTGTTCCATATTCTTAGCCCATGTTTATTTCTGAACTTCTTCTTCTTTCCTAGACTTTCAAAAGCTGCTCTTTCTATGCATCTCTTTATGTTTTCCCATTCTTTGTCGGAGTTATCGCTTTTAAGTGTTTGTGATAAATATTGGTTCAGGCGTCTTATATAAAGGTCTCTAACACTGTTCTCGTTCAACAGATATACTTTGAATACCAGTTCGTTTGTGGGTTTCTTACTTGTGTTTTTCCATTTTGCAGGCATATTAATTGTGGATATTAGCAAGTAGTGGTCTGAATGGACATCGCTGCCTCGGTATACCCTAACATCTTCTATCAGTGAGGTAATTTTATCATTTACAATGATATAGTCGATTATCGATTTTTGGCCTCTAGCACTCCAGGTGTATTTATGGATTTCCTTATGTCTGAAAAATGAGTTTGTAATACGTAACTGATTGTAAGAAGCAAACTGTATCAGTTCTTGTCCATTTGTATTTAGACATGGCTCTCCGAAGGGACCCAAAATTCCTGTGATAGGTATATTGCCTACCCTTGCATTTAGGTCTCCTGCTATAATGATAGCGTCGTTCTTATTACATCTGTTCACTAGACTTTGTAAAGTTTCGTAAAAGTATTCAGTATCTTCTTTTTTCCCTTCTTCTGGAGCATAAACACCAATAATAGTCAGATGGCCTCTTTCGTATTTTAGTCTCACTGATACGATTCTTTCATTTATAAAAGTATAGCTAGTGATTTTTGTTTTCCATTTATGGTCGATTAATATACCGACTCCACAGCAGGCTCGTTTATTTTGTTCCACTCCACTGTAAATCATTGTGTAATCGTCTAATTCTTTAGTTCCTTTTAATTTCTTTTTTGTTTCAGTTATGACTATTATGTTTGCTTTGCGTTCTTTAAGTACTCTGTTTAGTTCTTGTTCTTTATTTCCTAAGCCTCTCATGTTCCAAGTTCCTAATATTAGCTTATCAATTATACCTACTCGTTTACCTTTAACTTGCCGGGGTCGTTCAGCAGATAATCCAGTCCTATCATCCGAGGCATTTGTATGAAGCTTGTGAGTTATTAGTAGATTCCTCAATACAGGTAACCGATCTGTAGTTGAGTAAGACGAGTGGTGGGGCTGCCACCTTGGGGCTTCTCGACCTGCCCGTTTTTCTGTCGGAGTTGTCTTCTCTTAGCCAATCAGTCCCAGTTAGTTACAGGCGCCAGGAACTCGCCTCTCACCCTCTCTCGTCTGCTACATAACGTACATCCACTGTACGCCATGCACCCAGGAGCTACGCGACTATATACATACAGCCTTCGGGGACGTGAGAGTAGGATTCGTTGGCAGAGCTGAGTTCGATTCCTCGAACCTCTGACCCATTTGTCAGAAATCAGTAGGCTTTTCTCAGAGTTTTGTTACTGAATTGACATTGGCAACCAATTCAGTCTCTGAGACCTTTTACCAACATTTAACGCCTTAGTAACAAAATAAGTCCCCGATTTTTTCCGTTGAATATGAGACCAAGACATAATCCTTCTATAAAAGTTAAAATACGGGAGGGAGATGCGTTTATTAGCACTTTTATATTACATTTTGCTGTTCCGCTGGAAAAGCATTTCTGTAATAAAAAAAATGATAAAATTGACATGCCAACTTCGCAATGTTAATGCTGATATGATTGGCCAAACCAATTAAAAACTCCCTATCAACGATAACAATAACGGTCTTTCGCCAAAAAGCAATCAATTAAACGCCATGCACGTTTTCATGCAAATCCCCTTTTATCGGAAGTCCGGAATTTATGGCCAAACTATTCGGGATGAATTTTTTACCTTGAGTTGCCCGTTATCAATGTCCGGATTTAATCGCAACCGGAAAAAATTAAAAAGGTAAATTAGGGGCATCAAAATACGAAACTCCTCCGGTTGGAAGTAAATAGGCAATTAGCGATCCCGTTTCGGCGTGTACCCTCGTGGATGCCCGACAAAAAAAAACAATTTATTAAATGAGTAACCGCGGCTGCCACACGGTTTTTTAATATACCCGGCTGGTCAAAATCCTTTCAAAATTTGCTTTTGTCCAATTCTTTCGGGTTTTCCTTTTACATCTATTACTCTATCCAATTTACGTTTCACCGGGTTTTATGGCTGTGCTGTGCAGGTAATCTTTTAGCAAGTTCTGAGAGGGGGCAACCGTGTCGCCTATCAAAAAACGTCAAATTAAAACGATATACTTTTTATTAATGTATTTTTGTTTATTATTACTTATACAAATAAGTTTACTCAACAGACTTGGAGCGGACTAATTATCGAACAACACGATTTAGAGTTGAAGAGAATATCATTTACACCAAAACTTAACGTTATTTACTCTCTTATAAACAAAGAAAATATCAAAAAGCTGCCTTCTGGACTTCAGCTGTTGCAAGCGATAATAGCGTCAATTCTTATTTTTTTGCGATGTATAGAACTTTAAGTTGCAATAAAACAACGATGGATTATTCGATTGATATGAATTTTATTTATCCGAAAGATAATCTTGTGGCATTACATTTTAAATATGATTTCTGGCATATGACCGCCAGGGCTGGCGCCGATGTAGTCCAATCTGGACGTCCAATTTTCGATGACTTTTTCCAACATTTGTGGCCGTATATCGACAATAACACGGCGAATGCTGTCTTCCAAATGGTCAAGCTTTGACTTTACATAGCCCCACACAAAGTAGTCTGGAGGTGTTAAACCACAAGATCTTGGAGGCCAATTCACAGGTCCAAAACTTGAAATTAGGCGGTCACCAAACGTGTCTTTCAATAAATCGATTGTGGCACGAGCTGTGTGACATGTTGCGCCGTCTTGTTGAAACCACATCTCCTGGACATCGTGCTTATTCAATTCAGGAATGAGGAGAATTAGTAATCATAGCTCTATACCGATCACCATTGACTGTAAAGTTCTGGCCATCATCGTTTTTGAAGAAGTACGGACCAATGATTCCACCAGCCCCTAAAGCGCACCAAACAGTCAGTTTTTCTGGATGTAACGGTGTTTCGACATACACTTGAGGATTAGCTTCGCTCCAAATGCGGCAGTTTTGTTTGTTGACGTAGCCATTCAACCAGAAGTGCGCTTCATCGCTAAACAAAATTCGTTTATGAAAATCGGGAACAACGGCAATCTCGTTTTGGGCCCAATCGACGAATCTACGCCTTACTTGATGATCGTTTGGTTTCAATTCTTGCACAAGTTGAATTTTGTAAGCACTTAAACCAAGATCCTTCCGCAAAATCTTCCATAGAGTGGATGGACACAGATCCAATTCCTGTGCTCGATGGCGGATGGACTCATTCGGGTCTTCTTCAATGCTACGTTCTACAGCAGCAATAGCTTCTTCTGTACCCACCGTACGGCGTCTCTGGGGATGCGATTATCAATAAGAGTAAAGTTGGTGCGAAAACGTTCCATGATTAATCGAATTAACTGTTCTGATGGACGATTTTGTCGACGATAAAATGGACGTAGTGCGCGATACGTATTCCGCAGAGAACCATTATTTTCGAAATCAAATTGCACTATTTGCAAGCGTTGTTCAGGCTTGAGTCAATTCATGATGAAAAGCCAAACCAAACTGAGAATAAATCACTTGACAGCTGTTAAATCGGTCGCCATCTTGAACAGTAATGCCAACTTAAAGTTCTATACATCGAAAAAAAACACCCATTATCAGTGAGTATTTTGAAACGACATTAACGGCATTAATGAATTTTATTTGAAAACTCTCTATTCGTTCCACGTAATTGTGGCACATCGCACTCCAAACTGTTGACGAATAATTCAAAATACTTCTTACCATACTGCAATATAATGTAATTAAAGAAGCTAGGTCCTTAAAGCCCTCAGTAGTGCTCGCAATAAATCCTAAATTGCGCAATGCCTTCCCAAGAGCAAGACCAAAGTTTCCGAGTTTAACAGACAACGTGATTTGATGAACCCCGTCAAAGGAAAAGTCGGTATATGCTACGCACAACTTCCCACACATTTTGCATTATCTATGAACGAAAAGGGCAAAATTAGTCAGAATAGACAATTATAGAAACCATGCTAGTCGCTGTAAATGTAATTCTTCATTTGAAAGAATAACAACTCCTACAAAACAGACTAATAATACTTTTCTAAATGACATTACTTTTGTTTCTGTTGCCGGTTTTAGAGATAGGAATAATCTAGGGAAACTGCAATGTTATTAGAAAAATTTCTAAAGAGAGACAACACTCTGAAACTCCAAAATGTCGTAGGCATCCCATTGGTGCTCTGTCCCTTGTTCAGACCATGACACCGCACCGTAGGGTATTTTTAATAGTCAAATATGGAGTTTAGTCCACTATAAAACACGGAACATTCAGTTTCTCATATACAATAACAAAATAATTCAGAAATAAATTCTTTATCGCTTTATCGCGGAAAACCTATGTTGATTTTTTAAGTAGATATTTGCAATTTTTTCTGTTGTTTAAAAAAGACCAAAAATTTTTGTATTTGTTGTAGTAGAGTGCGGGGAAAGTGTATAATCACATCTATTATGGAAGCTTTTCCACTTTTTATCGGCTTTATCCTTTTCTTTCATATATTGCACAGTTTTGAGAATTTGAAATGAATCCTCCCATTTATATTTACTTAGCAAATACCAGTAATCGACGTTACTGAATTTCATTTTTTCGTAAGTACCACTGGACAAATTTCTGAGATATTTTAAGTGTAAAAATTATGTCTATTATGATTTCATTTCTTAAAAAAATGCTTATATAAATCTCAGATAATATATTTCTTAGAATTTAGTTCCTCTTTACTTCTGTGGTTTTTCTTCGATTCCCTTATAAGTGACTTGTGACGTTCAGGTTTTTTTTTTATTTACGATAGATATTGCTACATCGTTAATGCTTTTAAAATTCCTTCCAAATAGCGAGTGTTAGCTTTTAAGCAATTAACTGTAAATTCTATAGAACTGTCACTTCCAACCAAGTTTTCTTAACTTCACTAAGATAAAATATTAATTTCCGTTGTTCTTCTTTCGAGGAGAGGCGGAATAAGTCGAAAACTTTTATGAGACCCAAAAGGTAGCCAACGCAGTGACGTCAATATTAGCTTGCTCGTAATTATTGATTCCACAACTTTCCGTGTAACAACGCGTGTAATTTATCAAAACCTGGTTTTACCGGGTTATGTAAATCGATCTGGTTACTCCATATGTTGCTACAATGTTGCTGATCGGGACTGAATGGATATACAAACACTTCCTCTTGAAATTAATTGAGGAAGTTTAGAGCGCTTAGAGAGTATTAAAATTAATTCTCCCCTTGTTCAAATTTCTGGGAGAAGCAAATACGCGCAGTTGTTTCGGAAATGTAATCATTTTCACATCCAATCCGTGATATTTGATTGATGCGACTGCGTGGTACTTTAGGAAATCTCACTTCCTCCAAATACTCGAAAGTCATTTTACTTTTAATTGCACCCTGTATAGTTTCTGGAATTTATTTAAGTACACTCATTATTTCTAAGGAAAAAGTAGATTTTCTATAATTAGAGGTTAACTACTATATAGACAATAGGCCACTAAAGTTAAAGAAAAAAAAGTAAATACGTACATACATCTCAGAGGAAAACAATAGTGTTTCCATGTCCAAGGTTTAGGACTGAAACTTGTAAGGTGTATTAAGGTTATCAATGATATGATAAAAGCGACCTTCCTTTGAAAACTTCCTAAGTATCTAAGAGAATGTGGTGTAAAGTGTCGGGTCGTGGATGATCGCAAACCGAGCATATCTCATCAGGATTTATTTTGTAAAGTGTTGGGTTTAAAATGATATATTCAAATAGCTATTGCGAGATCGCAACTAAAATTGGTTAGTAGTCGATTTTTATTTTCATAAATTAACAGACGTAAGATTTTCCCACACGGAAAGAAAACTACTGGTTATTAAAATACATTTTTATTAAAGGGCTGTTCTGCATTCTAAGAAGTTTTAATAACAGAGAAATTTAAGGTAGCTTTAAATATATCAGTTATGCATACTTACTATTTACAGATCTTCTGGGTCCCTCCTGGGTCGGTTGTGGAGAAATCGAACTTCAGAGCTTAACAATAGCAGTGTTTCAGTTTAGCTAATCTTCTTCACAACTGACGTTTCCAAAATCATCCTGGTGACTTCTTGAGAAACTGTTGACAAATTGATCTTGCTGGAGCTCTGAAGAAGCTTAATTGTACTTTGTCAGTTCTCAGTGTCACGTTACATGTCACTCAATTAATGTATTCATTGAAAAAGTGTAGTTTGTAACACGTTGATAAACTTCAGTCTCTCCATTAGTAAATACCTGCTTCGTTGCTCTTCAGTTGTGCTAAATCAAACTCGTGGCGTTTATCAAACTTTAAATTCTAGACTAATGCATTAATTTAAATAAAAAATTAATTAGTTAAAAAATAATTTCGTTTAGAAGATTGCAACTGTTAACATTAATTTTGCTTTGTTTGAATTTGAAATATTTTTGCATTCCAGAATTAAAAATTAAATTCTTTTTATATTTTTTATAATTTTTAGAAGTTAAGGTATAAAGTACAAAAACTCTTCAATTCCTTAATTCCTTAAAAATTCTTTTAAGTGTTTTTAGCCTATAATTGATATTGGCAGATTTGAACATTGAAGAAGGAAAAAAAATGGCTGAAACATTATTCCGAAACCTACGATTCGCAAAAACTGTGAACCGGAATAGTTGCGACGATCCTTTTCCATATTTATTCTACCTCTACATATGCTCGAGGACGTTACAAACGTTTCGTATCTGTGGCATTTGAGATGCTGAAAGCTTCAAGCGGAAACGTAAAAAGCGAACTCGATTGTAACATGCAATTTGTGACGTGTTCATAGCTCAGCGTTTTCGGGCTACTGATTTTGTATGGAGCGTTGATGCGAAACTGCTGCGGTCTTTGAATCCTTAAAAGGCGCCGCTATTTACATCCTTTGTCCTTTGTGTTTTGGTATACGGAATACTCGCAACCGTACACACAATTACCGGCAAATTGTTTCACCTCAAGAGAGCGCGTCAAAAACACAAAACGATATAATTTATTTTTTACCATTTAAAGCGCGAAATGCCATTGGTTTTATTCTACGAAAACATTATTTTTCAGCGCCCTTTCTTCTCGAAGCTCTTAGAAAAGTTTCATAAAAGGAATTGCCCGAAAGGCGGCGCTCGAAAAAAAGGAGAGCTTGTTAGAAAGACTTTCCGGTTGCCATTTGAGCTTTAAACTTCTTTAAGTAAGAAAAAAATCTCGACTGATGTTGCAAAAGCCTTCGGGAGGGGAGGCATGTATTTTGAAGATCTCAATAAAAGTTTTCTTTCATTTTAACTTTATATGTAAAAAAGAAACATGGCCGTCGTTCTTTGGTGTTGAGTCAGCCGAATTCGATTCGAATGAAGGAGATATTCCACAGGATACGGTAAAAAACTTAACCTCCAAAGAGAAAGACTAACCATTTTTTAAAACTTTTTGATTATATTTAACCGTATTTAGTTACTGAGCAAATATGAATATCAGAGTCAAGAGTAACAGGAAAAATTAAGACACAACGGCTATCTCTTTAAGCTTTAAGGGCAAACTCAGTCAGGGATGCCAATCGAAGATCATAAAATAAAACTATTGTGGTCGGGAATTGATAAAATAGTTGAGACTGAAATCATAATTGTCGCGTACGTTTAGAGTAGTTTTTATATTCCTATCAATTTCATGTTGTTTTTGCATTTATGTTTAATGCTAAATCGTTGTTCGTGTTTTACTGACGTAGCCATCTCTTGCTTTTGTGATCTAAAGAGCAAAAATTTAAATAATATGCCTGAAAACCGCAATGTTATATATTTTTTTAATTACAAATTCGGAGCAGCGCTTGCCGCCACTGATCGCGTACGACTGGGTGACAAATGAAATACGTCTTTCCTATAGAGAAGAACGCACTTGACGGGTGGAGCTGACGTCGGTTCTTTCTCATTCGCTCGTATAATAAAAAAAAGATTACGTATTTCTTAATTCGATATTTTTACGAAAACAACGCCAAATAATACCTCCTGTCGTTCCTGTCCTGCGCGTTCATTTACTATGGGAAATTTAATTATAAAGTTGTTTTCTCGGAGTCCATTTTCTTTGAGAGGACTGTTCCCTCCGTCATGACGACTAAATAAAGAAAACTTGGGTTGTTTGGGGATTTAAATAAAGTTAAGGGGGTTTAATTGAAATTTATGCAACTTAAATTGCGATTTGTTGTCGAAAGATCGCTTTACTGACAAAGAAAATAAATAGAATCAATTTATTTTGTTGACTGCTACGTTTTGGGAAACCGGACTGAAAAGGTGAATTCGATTATAGAAATATGTTTATAATAGTTTTTTTTTTCGATTAGGCTCCTTAATGTATTTGTAATGTATAATGTAATACAGGATGCATAAATATGTTTAAGTTTAATTTTATATTTGTCGGAGATCGTAAGAAATAATCAAAATAATGAAATAAAAATAGTAAAAAGAGGAATACAAACCCGGAGTGGCGGGTTCTGATGGCGAGCGAGGCGATATAGGGGTAGACGTCTCGGGCACATTAAAAGAATACACAACACAGTGCTTAAAACAAATGAATAACCTAATCACTTAATTGATTATTAAAGGGAACCCAATGATCCGCGACCGGCTAGATCAACTACAAAATAACCTATCAAAAAAATACCAAAGTGGGTTCCATGGGTCTGCAATATTACGAGAATTATAACTGTCTAGTCTAGATCGATAAATAATACGAGTCACAAATAAACAATCCAAACATGCAAAACGAAATATGAGAAAATATCGGTCACTTAAATTTAACTTCCTGGGAGATTATTTGAGATTTGAAATAAGTCTTATTGGTCGAAATCGAATCTTACTGACGACTTCCGTACACATGCCCAAATTGGATGTTCAATTCAATGTTTTCCATGTTCGCATGGGCAAGGTTTCATCTAGTAGAAATTAGTCACGTACGTCACTTAGTATTGATTGTTCCGTGAAATTTTTGAAGCATAAACAATATTTACTTATATTTAGAACATGATGTTGACATATATGTTACATATGGGTGATTATGTTTTAACTGTAATAATGAAATTTTTGTATTTTTAAATCTACCGTGTGTGTCCATTTCTAAAATTTATCCATCAATTCTCAATTTTTTTTGAAATTTCGATTTATACGATCAAACAAAAAAAATCATGCTTTTTTTGGTTGAAGTTTTATGTTAAGACTGAATTCCGGTTTAATAACTTTTTTCTTTAAAATTTAACGCATTTGTAATGTTCAGTGAATCATGTTGGAAGTACGTCAATAGTGCAAAGTGCTTATAGAATTTTAGAACTCAAATTAACTTAATGTGAGTCCCGTGGATAAATGAGTCAGTACCATGGAACGCAAATTTGAAATTTGTTTCCCTTTCTCGACGCTTTCAAGTTATATTAAAATGCTTTCAGACTTTTATTTTTACAGTCAAATAGATAAATAATATTCATACAAAAATTTAGAAAGCCTGATTTTAAATTCCCAGAAGTTTTAAGTAACAGTTAGAGCGGGATCACCCATATACTTTGAGATATTTTTTCTTCCCAGATGTAGATATAAAAAAATTCAAATTTGTGAAAATAACAACTTTACAATTAGCTGCAAAACGATGTATATCACCCAACCGTTTTAGAGAACTATTTGACTTGGTACTAGCAGAGCCAGTGTTCAATATACGAGTGACTGAAGAAGTTAATTAACGTGCTGAATATTATGCTTTTTCTACTACCATTACCATTAATCTTGGGCATATTTTTGCAAAACAGCACGAATACATTCACTTTGTTATCAATATTTTTATTTAATTATAAGCTTTAAATAGAAATATTATTAAAATATGCATGTTGCTTCGTTCAAAAAACCTGTAATGAACGACTAAAATTTGAAATCACAGTTCTTCTAATTCCAAAAATTGAATCTAAAAATGTTAAAATTGTCTCAGGTCTTGCATGGGGAAGAGTGAACTAATACGACTCTTTGTTTAAATGAAACCAAAAAAAATGGTGGATGACGGTAGAATAATTTTTTCATTAGGTACAATCTTTTTATAATTTAATTGAAAAACAGAATAGCTACCAACAAAGGACTTTTCAGCAATTAGTTAATTTAAATTATATATAAATTATATATTAAATATATTTTGTACTTTTGTTTGTATAAACAGAATTTCTATAAAAAAAAATTCCTCTTAATTACGCATATAATTGCGGCTCGCGAAAAATTTCAAATTTTGAAAAATGATTGGGACTATCAAGGATCTTGCCCACCCCTAGTCTATACCGACATAGTTAGCAGAATTTTATTTGAAAACGTTGCCAATTTCTTTAACGCATTTTTTTTTTTAAACCATTAAATGGCAAAAAATATTGATAGAAACGTTAAATTACGATCCTGTTAGAATGCTACTAGTTTCTTCGCCGCATTAAAATAATAATAACAATAATAATGATAATAATAATAATAATAATAATAATAATAATAATAATAATAATAATAATAATAGTAATAATAATAATGACAACTATAATAATAATAATAATAATAATAATAATAATAATGATAATAATAAAAATGAAATAATAATATTAAGGTAACAGTTCAACCTAGGGACATACCTCTGTTTACTGTCGAAGAACTAAGAACTGCAGTTGGAAAAATAAAGGATAGCAAAGCCCCTGGACCGGACAATCTCCCTCCTGAAATTATAAAGACAATTGCGAAGGATTATATTGAGGAGTGCACAGACCTCATGAACAAAATATTGCTGAAGGGAGAATTTCCTAGAATATGGAAATTGGCGCGACTTATCCTTATAGAGGATAAGAAGTATAGACCCATATGCTTAATCAATGTAGCTTGTAAGCTACTGGAACATTTGCTGGTAAAACGTCTCAAGGAAGAAATTAAAAGGACTGGCGGACAGGCAGAAGAACAGCATGGGTTTCGGGAAAAGAGATCAACTATCAGTGCTTTGAGAAGGATACGAGAAAAGATAGACGAAGTAAAACAGACACCGTGGGGAAGGAGGAAGTTATGTGCTCTTGTCACGGTAGACGTCGAAAATGCCTTCAACACGGCACCATGGTGTGGTATATTGGAAGAGCTTCGAAATCGTTACATAGCCCCTTATCTGTATAACATCATAGCAAGCTACTTCGAAGATAGGCGTTTAAGCATAGGTGAGGCAGCGCAAATGGACGTCACATGCGGGGTCCCGCAGGGATCAGTAATAGGTCCAACCCTATGGAATGTGTATTACAACGGTGTATTCCGAATTCCTGTTCTAAATGGTATTACCCTTGTCGGATATGCTGACGATCTGGCTATCTTAGCAGAAGTAAAAGAAGCCGAGATGATGGAAACAGTAGCCAACCATGCCCTTTACAATGTCACGGAATGGATGAAATCTAAAAACCTGAAATTAGCCCCCCAAAAAACGGAGGCAGTCCTACTTGTTGCTGGAAGGAAAGTTAAAAACATTTCAGTCACAGTGGAAAACACAACAGTTCAGAGTCAGGAAGTAGTCAGATATTTAGGTATAAAACTAGATAGAAACATGTCCATGGGGGCCCACATCAGAGCCGTAACAGAAAAGGCCAACAAGGCCTTGAACAACATCAGTCGCCTTCTACCAAAAGTGAATGGGCCTCGTGAAAGCACCAGGAGGATATTATGCTCAGTAGTGACTTCAATACTACTATATGGCGCCTCAATATGGGAGCAAGTAGTTGAGAAGAAAGTCTATAAAAGGATTCTGAGTAGTGTTCAAAGGAGGGTAGCCATAAGAGTCTCCGAAGCATACAGAACAACTTCCAATAAGGCACTTATGGTGATAGCTAGGATCCCACCTATTAATCTCCTATTTAAGTGCAGAGCCCGTATAGAGAAAGATGGACCAGACGCTAAAACGGAAGCACAAAACGCGGTGATGTTGTGCTGGCAAGAGGAATGGGACATAGATGATGGTACAGCGGAATGGAGTAAAAAGCTAATTCCAAATATAAGACCCTGGTTTGATATTGATTGATTGATACTCACCGGGCACGGGTGATGTAATGTAATACATGTTGAAATGCGGATCTTGTCCTAAATTTTATATTGGACAAACAGGTAGATCCTTCAAGAAACGCATTAATGTACATAAAAGAGCGTTTAGAAACAATAGTCTGGATTCTAATTATACTTCACACTTAAACACAGAAAAACACATTTTTGACGACAATTTTGATATTTTACGTACATCCACAAAAAGTAAAAAATTAAATTTATTGGAAGCAATGGAGATTAACAAAATGAGACATTCAAATGTATTGCTTAACGATCAATTAGATTTAAATAGCTCTTCTTTATTGAACTTAAATTCTCACAACAACATTAATTAAGGTTTTATAGTCATTTTTCGGTATATATAGTAGCCGGTAGTTTGTAAATATTACATTTGATAAAGGCACGGTGTTGTCGAAAAATTGTCGTGTCAAAATGTATAATTTCGTGAAAATCTTAACTTTTAGTTCTTATTTATTTTGATAAATGGATTTTCATCAAGTAAAAGCCATCTCAGTTCATTTTTTAATAGCGTAGATAATAGCAAAATGTAGAAATATTTATTTGTTTTTTCGAGTTCATGTTTTTTGGCATTCATTGATTTTTTTCCAATACCTCATCTCATCATCGAAATTAAAAATCTCGGTGACCTATGGAACGACCCGCAAAAATAAAAGCTTTTACTCCACGCCAATCCTCTAATGGGAGTTTGGAAAATTTTACGTGACAAATTTAATTCGCACCGAAATTTCCCGCGTTGGTAAAATATTATTTTAGGACATTTTCCAGTCTATTTTTAGCGGCGGTTACATCGTGCGGGTTATTTTTTTTTACTATTTAGCCGAACGAAATTCTTTACGAATACAAATTAGGTTTTAAAAAGCTTTAACCGAACAACGAAGCTTTGAAAAGCGCGATGCATGTTGGAAGTACGTTTCCGCCCGAATTTGTTTTTGAAATTACTTTTTTCTTCGTTTAGCCAAGTGATCAGTTATTTATGTGTTCATTTTCTTCGTATAGGGTAATTACCTAGACTTTACGCATAATTGCGGCAGAGTAAAATGCGGTTTATTAAAACTGTAATTTTTGCTGTGCAAAGAAATATTTTAACGGTTTTTTTGGATTTGCATGTGTGTTGTGTGTACGCGTGTGAATGAGGGAGGTGGGGCTATTAGTTAGTGCTAGGTTTTGATTATATGGCTTTAGGTGCATATCACAACACCGTTTTGTTCAATTACGAATTAACTAACAACAATTAATGCCTTATTCTTAAAAATTTCGGTCTATTGGATTGAAATTTTCTTAGTGTCTAAGCCCAAGTGTCGACTTGTGAGCATGAAAGTGTTAGATTTCACAATTTTTCATTTTTTTTTTTAATTATCTTCTACCATGTTGGCGATGATATTCATTTGTCTTTTAGAACTTAGTATATAAATTCCAAATATGACAATCAAAAATTCTAAAAAAAATGACAAAATCCGCAAAACCTAAATTTGAAATAAATAATTAATTGAGTTAAAAAAAAACACATTAAATTCAATTTTCATATTTTTTACATACAATATGTCCCACTTAACAACTGTACACCCTTGTGAAATCTTTGTGTATAAATCGATTTTGATAATTTTTTTTTGTTGGATAGATCTCTGAAAAATGCACTAAAACATTGTTTTGACAAAAGAGAAAGAAGAGAGAAGTACCATTAGGGATTTTTAAAAAAATATTTTTTGCTTGATAGATCTTCCTAAAGAGAAATGAAACGGTTTTTTCATATAGCATCGACTAAATTTATGGCTAACTGAAACAGTTTTTTGAAGCGGAAAATTGAAAAGTACTTTTAGAGACTTTTTATAATTAAAAATCACAACAAATTCGTATTCAGGACTATTTAAAAGTAGCTAGATCAATGACCAAAATTTTTAATGTTAAAAAAAATGAATATTGGAAACCTTGTAAATAACGATTATTTTGTATGTGATTTTAAGACCTTACAAATTTTAAAAAATCAAAAATAATGATGAAAAAGACTTTTTAATGGACTTTATTGTTTATTAAAAAAATAGCGTTAATAAATATCAGTATTCTAAAGATATAATGTAAGCAAAATTAAAAACTAAATTAGTGAGTGAATTTGACAGTCAAATATTCGCTTCTTCATGTCAAACTTAGTTTTACATAGGAAACAGTAAGCCGACGTCAATCAATTTTGATATTTCGGTTATTTTCATTATTAAATGAGTATTAAAGCGCTGTAACGTCTGTTTAGTTGACATCTAATCCCTCTAATCACATTTAATTATAAGAAAATCGCTAGTGTCTTTCAGGGAAATCTTTTCAACAAAAGAAGAATTATCAAAATTAAGCCATAAAAAAACATTCTACAGGAGTAATGCTTAAGAGAGGCGCCCGCGATATTTCGAATACCATGTATTCGAACTTGAAGGAAATTAGGTTTTTATTCTTAAAGAAATCCCTAATAGCCCTCTAGATATTTGACATCAAAAATTTATGGCATTTAGCCATGACTTCAGGTTGGTGTAAAAAGAAACATAACGTTTTAGTGCGTTTTTGAGAGATCTATCCAACAAAAAAAAAATCACAAACGGGACACGAACGATATTTTAAACACCCTGTATTGAAACATTATAAAAATTGATATAGGTGGGTTCTAAGTACTTCTGATTAAGAATTCGTTGCGAATTTATTTATTTTTTTAAATCCATAATAGAACTTCTCTCTTCTTTCTCTTATGTTAAAGAGTCCCAGTTGGTCGTGACTTTAAGCTGAAGCAAAACGCAAAACAAGGTTTTAGTGCATTTTTCAGAGATTTACCCAACACAAAAAATATTAAAATCGAACCATAAACAAAGATTTTACAAGGGTGTCAATTTCTTAAGTGGGATAAATTGTATACGTTTTTTTATATATATTTGTGTGTTGAGTCTTTGAAGAGGTTATTACTTTATTGCTAATATTATTGTCAAAATAATTAAATTTTATATGAATTTAAACACAAGTGGTCTATTTTACATTTAATAAAGTTACAAACGCGATATCAATTATGAACGGCTTCATATTTGTCGTATACCTTATTCAATAGATAATTTATATGGCCAACGCAAATTCTTCCATTTGAAAAAAATAATTTTTATTATTTTCATAAATTAAAATAAATCTATAAAGGCAATAGTCATATTCAGCATAAAATTGTAAGACGTAAGGAAAAGCATTTTTTTGTTGCCTCTCGTATATTTTCTGTGAGATGACAGTGCCGAAAATAAACGGACTGTCCCTTAGATGTACGTTACTAACCAAAAATATATCTAATGTTGTTGTTAAACTTTGAATTATACTTTTTTTGTATATTTTCAATAACCCCGAAGCTGCTTGTTTACCAAGAAAATCGTCTGGTAGATATATATCAAACCACATAATATAATGTACTAAAAGATCGATCTTGTCTATACGCCATAGCAAATACTCGAAAGTGTTTTTAAAGAATCGTAATTCTTGTAATGGGGCTGGCGCGCTTCTTTTATAAAAAAAAAACGTCCCAATAAAATTGATTCCCTGAAAATATAACTGAAGTTTACAGGCAAACAGAAAAATTCCATTATATAGAATCGAATGATGAAATATTTATCCTCTCTTGGGGCATCCGCAAAGGAATAAAAAAGTTTTATTTCTTGTTTCCAACTGATACGGAAAGCGTATTTAGGCAACCCGGAAACACCCCGACACGCAATTTAATCGACGTGTCAGTAAATGACGATCGAGATGGATACTGAACTCTCGAATAGGCTGAACAAAAATTGTGGACTTTTTGCTGAGGTCAAAAGAGTATGCTCAACTTGTATCTTTGGAAAGTTTATCCGCTATGGCTAGGTTCTTGCAAATCTTTAAAAAAATTAGGTACAGGGTGATGCTGCATTTTTTCCGAATTTGTTTCAGCCAGATAGCACTTTCAACTTTTTACTTTGTGTTTTACTAATATTTTCTAAAGTCTACATGTGCACTAAAAGTTAAAAAATACATCGACTTTTCTTTTTTTTTCCAAAATTTCTATATTTAGTAGTTATTAATTTAATACTTTTTCAACATTCACAAATTTTAAGTCCATTTGACCTTAAAACACTTTTTATAGATAACTTGAAATTTACCTGTTATTTGTAGCATGTAACAACTTAAATTTCAAATTGCTCGTCCTATGAAAAAATAGCAATCTATCCGGAACCTTCAACTACGATAAATTGTTTTCCTGACCTCTTAACGAGATCTTCAACCTTTCGCTTGCCCCTTCAATCAATCCCGTTGTGTGGAAATTTTGTCGTCTAAATTTCGACATCGAAAATAACAATTTCATTCACTTTAGCTGCATAGCTAACTTACTGTAATATTAATTTCTACTAACTTTCTGTTTTGCAGTTTAGCGAAACAATTAACTCTTAATTTTCCATAGATTTTTTGCAATTCTCACTAAGTAATGTTAAAAATATAATTTTAACAACATGAAAAATATTTAAGGCAATTTTTGGTGGAAATTTTTTTCAACCTTTATTTTACAGCTCTATATTTACAACAAAAGTTTCATAATTGCATTGACGTTTAAATAAAAACATAAAAACGAGCGGTCACCAACAGACTATAATGTTGTTGATGACAGATCAGAAGAAGACAGATAGCCTTGGGTGTGATGAAAAATATAATATTGTTTGGATAATTGCATCAGCTACTTACAGGTTATGAAAATATTTCAAAATATGCATGCATTTTATAAACATATATTTTTTGAACTGTCTGCTTCACTGTATTCACTGATTCTGTGTGTTTCATGAGTTTCTTGTAGTTTTGGAAAAATCGATGAAAAAACCTCGGCAACGGTAGGGAACCGCCATTGGTACAGCTTTGATTTTTTTTAAATTTTTTCTGTCCGTACTCCGTTCTCCGTTTCTCTGTAGATAAGGCCATTATAAGGCCATAACTTTTAAAAGGTTCTACCTACGTGGTTCAGATTTCGCTCCAGTCCGCAAGACTTACAAGTCAATAAAAAATAATCCCGATCAGAGACCGGCGTCCATCTTTTTTGTTGGTTTTTTGGACATTGCTATGCAACATCAAAAAAAAAAAAAAAAATCTATTATCAATACAAACCTTTATATAAAGAATGAACAGATAGAACAAGTAAGGAATTATAATTATCTGGGGACGAACATTAACGAGACAAATGACTATTCCAAAGAAATCAGAATAAGAATAGAAAAGTCCAGAAGTGCTTTTAATAATATGAGGAAATTGTTGTGCAGCAGGGATTTGAGCTTAAGTTTGAGAGTGAGGATGCTTAAATGCTATGTTTTCTCGGTCCTCTTGTATGGCGTGGAGGCCTGGACTTTGAATAAACAATGCCTGAATAAACTAGAAGCTTTTGAGATGTGGACGTACCGAAGAATTTTAAGGATATCCTGGACGGACAGAATGACAAACGAACAAGTACTTGTGAGGATGGACAAGCAACGTGAAATAATGGATACGGTCAAAATAAGAAAATTGCAGTATCTGGGGCATATTACACGCGGAGAAAAATATAAATTGCTACAACTGATTATGCAAGGTAAAATCCAAGGTAAACGGAGTATCGGAAGGAGAAGGATGTCATGGTTGCGTAATCTGAGAGAATGGTTTGGATGTAACTCCAACCAATTGTTTCGTGCTGCAGTCTCAAGGATACGAATTGCATTGATGATTGCCAACCTTCGCAGCGGAGATGGCACGTGAAGAAGAAGAAGATGCAACATCCCTTTACCCCTTATGAAGCCAATTGAGAGCTGAAGCTGGGAAGTATTTATAAAAACCGCTGGGGTTCGAATCATTTGTCAAACACTATATACACGATAGAAAAAGTTCTTGAACAATTTTACAATTTAAAAAATGTACAGAGTGTGCTCGGTATTAGCAAAAAAATGAAAATTGGGTTCGTCTTTTAATGAATGCCATAGCAGTTGTGAATTTAGAGAGATCTAAACTTTTGTGTTTAAGGTTTTCACCTATTGTGCAGAGTTTCCCTATATTCCGTGCAATATTAAAAAACGTAATAGATGCCTTAAGTTTGCAACTACTTCAGATTTCATGGGAACGTAGAAGCATACACCCACTTTCAAACTGTTCAAGTTGGGCGCAATCGAGTATCGCGAATTATTTTTTCAGAATTTGGGAATTTTTCTTTTGAATTATTTGTCTTCCAGAAAAAAATTGTTTTCTTGAGAACTTTTAACCCGATGGGCACTTTACCCTCTATGTTAACCATTTTTTAGATTATGTACAGGATTTTTCTATTATAGACAAAAATCTAAAACATATTGAAAATTTTTCTTTTCGAGAGCACAGAGCCGTAAATCAAAATTCGCGTAAAATATTGTATTTACGGTTTTCTTCTATTATACACGCTGCTCGAGATATTTCAATCTAGGCGCGATGATGTCATTGACGACATACTGTATGGTTTCAGAAAACAAGTACTTTCTCGAAAACCATTTACTTTATTGAAGAAATTCATATACCAGGATAAGTGGAGATCCAGAGCATATTTTAAATTATGTACCTACAAGGAGTGTCGATTATTGGCAAAAAAATTAAGAGATCCTGAAAATTGCCGTTTTTGTGTGTAAATTTTAGACGTAAACGAAAAATTATAAAACATGGGATAACCGGTATCGTAAACTGTGTCAAGGGAGAATTGTAAGTGTTTTGTATCATGCAGGGTGCGCAAGTTATTTGTAAAATAAATTATATTTACATCAATTTTGTAAAAGTTCCACAGTGATCGGCAGGAGCACGATAGAAAAACCATACCTCCCCCTAGGACAAGAAACCGCGAAGCGGCTTTAAAATATAAAGTTGCTCCGAGCTACGCTTAACGCAATCGCAGACTTGTTTTACCTATACTTAACCTTAGTATCTGAGAGAATTTTTAAATTTGACAGTTTCACTTTTTGTCAAAGATTATTTATTAACCAAAAATGTTCAGATGGGATCAAATCTGAACATTTTGAACAATTGCTATAGCAAAGTGTCAATCGGAATGATCGGACTTTTTAGGGAAATAAGAGGGTAGGGCCATTCAGGATGCATAATTTACTTAAACATGGTTTTATGAAATGACCGTGGGACGTGGAGTCCTTTAGAAATTATATGGGTGCAAGGCAAATGATTTGTAGCCAGACACAATACGATATTCAAAATAAAAGACCTTAAGGTTTTCAGAAAGTGACACCCGAGAAGTAGCGAAAGGCAGCATGTCGATAAAGAAGAGAAGAAAATGTTGGACCTTCGATCTATCGATCCGTTAACTTTCAATAGAAGATGACAGTTCCTCTAAGAACAAAAAATTATTTTTTATAATTTAATTTCTGTATAAGGTATATTTTGCGTAATGTTTATTAAAAAAAATTATGTAATATGAATGCCTGTATTGGTGAATCTATAACGATAGGCACAAATTTAACAATCCCGCCTGGTACTACCTGCAGACCATAAAAATAAAGAATTTTGAGATCAAATTTATGCTAGACAATGAAAGTGGCTTAAATATTCGTTAGGTTACTCTTTAGTCCCTTTCGACAGCTAATGAGGTTTTGTTAACCTACACCTTTCTGAAATAGACTATAAATAATACTTAACAGACTAGTTCATTGGAAAATTGAACTCGAATATCAACCGACACTGTTTCATGGAACTGTTATAACAATTTTTAAGTAATTTTGTAAACTGACTATAAATAACTGATTGTGTTTCCAAATAAAGAAAAATACTTCTAAAAACCTTCTGGCAACAAAATAATCGTTGTCTTTCTTTCAGATCATGCAGTCTACGCCTATGCTAAGCCCCTCGAGTACAGATTCGACGCCAAAGAGAGATTGGAAACAGAGGCTCAGCCTCAGGGACCACAGGAAACGAGACTTGGTAAGTTCATACGTTACATATTTACTTTTATCTTTTAATATAAGCCGAGTTGCTGATGCGGGTCCGCAGACAAAGGTTTCCTCGATTGTTACGGACGTGTGCAAAAGAAACCCCAAAATATACCACTAAGGGTTGAATACAAAATACTTTAGGCGTAACGAAGGTGATATCTGAAGTCAATTTCGCGAATTATAGCCACGAACGGTCGCATAAAAAATTCAGCAAAGGGGAACCACATAATTCGGAATTTTAATACAATTCCTCGCGAAAAGAATTTCAAGAAATACGCCCGGTAAATCTCCAAAATAAATGGCGGGTGCCTTAAAAGTCGTAGGCAGGTATTTTGGATAACGGGAAACGTGTCTTGGAATGCAAAGCCCTGGATATTTCGGTGCGAGATGCGAGATTGTTTCCGTCAACAAGTGGGAAGCTCGTTTAGGCGTGAAAATAAACAAACGAAAGTCGTTAACATCCCCAACTGATGTTCGCCTTATGCCAGAGACTCGACTCTACATTTTTTAAAAGAATCTCGGAACTGAACAGGGTTTACCTTTATATTTTGACACCCACCTGTCAAGTTTATTAAATAAGCTACGTAAAAACTGTTTATATAGAAGTGGGATGATTTTTTCTCTATTGTCTTCTGAACGTATCAATAAAAACAAATGGTTGCCTTATAGAAAAACAATTAACAAATTGATATTTTTTTGAATACCCTATATATTTTTACTGGGATTTGCATCCCAATTTCAGAAATAAATTATTTGTTAGTATTTGGTTCGATCGATTTACGTTGTCAAGCAAAACGTTGAACGTCCGATACATTTTCATTGCTTTAATAAAAAAGACAAATTATAGTGTCCGTAGAAAATATAATTAGTCGCATCGATCCTGTCAGGGTTCCACCAAAACTTGACAACAATGTTCTTCTTCTTTTTATTTGGAATTGGCGCTGCTACTAGACAATTTGCCAGCACTATTTAGAACTGCCACAGATAATCGAGACTGTTCTCTTGGGGAAGTTTACTTTTCATACTTCTGTTTTTTATTAAGAGGCATAAAATGCTGCTGAGGAGATAGGGTCCGTTATTAGGCGGGCTCACAGCACACAAAAACTAAAGACAAATAGACAAGACGGACACATCTAAAAATAGAAAAAGACAAACAATCTCCAGCACAGTGGAACTTGAGACGGGCGTTCCTGGCCTAGGATGGACCATGGGACCAGGCTGGTCAGATCTGAGAAAAAACAACATATTCAAATGCATATAATTTAAAATTCGCTAGTATTGTTACTAGGGAGAGGCTGTCCGACCTCGATTACTAACTTAAAGTTTTATCTTATAATCTAGAAAGCACACGACCATTTGTATGATCTCCGCACTCGGGGTGCTTAAAATATTTTCAACACAAACTCGCAGAAAGGAGAGTCCCTAACCCCTATCCGGACCAGGTACTCCCCCATCGAGCAGTGTCCAGTTCTCATTCTAATTATAGTTGTTATATGGCGTCTGTCTATGTAAGTTCAGAAAACCATCTTCAATTAGGAAAATTATGTTGTATTAACTTTCTATATGCTTTACCTTTTTCTTGTATTGAGTTTTTCTACCGTTCTTGAAAAATACTAGTAATATCTCTAAGAATTTTATTCTTCACGTCTTGTATGTCCAGTTTAATATTCAAGGGATGTTTAGGTCTTTTCCTATTTTAGCCAGGGTATCCATTTTTTCATTACCTTTAATACCGGTATCCAGGCCATCATAACATCTACTCCCATACTTTTCGCACTAATCATCATCTCTCGAACCTGTAAAGTGATGTAGTCCATTTTAGTGTCGGTGTTTCCATTTGAAATTTTAGAAATCCCGCTTAGGGAATCTGAGAAAATAATAATTTTTGTAAAGGCTCTTTGTAGAGCAACTCTTAGTCCCTCTTTTATTGCTATCATCTCTGCTGTGGCGGTGGTGAAGTTTTGCCGAAAATTTATAATTTTTTTTTTGGTATATATACACCAAATCCAACCCTCTCACCCTGTTTAGAAGCATCAGTAAAAACTAGACAATGTGATTGGGTATTCATATTTCTCTATTTTCTCTCTAAAATGTGCTTCTGCATTGTCTCTATTTATATTTAGTTTAAGTGGTTCGATCAAGGCAATTGAGTTAAAAAAGTTAAGCATGGAAATGTCGCACTCGAGTAAAGCCTGTTGCAGTAAGGCAGATACATATTAAATGCCTGAACCAGGTATGGGGCACCCGAAATTCTATCAACTAAAGCACCTCCGTACATACCACAGTAATTTTGGAGTCCCTCTAGGAGGTCTGCTATGGGGTGGGCCGAAATAGCGAGGACTCCAGACAGAAAGGACACTGCCAGTTGTCTCGTGCTTGTATCCAGGTCCATTTCCGATGCTTCAGCCAGCGAGACATTCGTTGGGGTTGACCTTATAAATCCCAGCGCTGTTCTCAAATCTTCGAAATGGGTCACGTTGAGCTTGTTAAGTGCATCCTTGTTGTTGGGTTCAAGAAAATGGAACCATAATCTAGGTGGGTCCTAATCAGAGTATGGGGTAACGTCATTAAGATTTGCGGGTCTGCTTTATCGCAGATATATTACACTTCAAATGTTTTTATAGCAGCACTCCTAGATATTTGACATGGTTCTTAAAAGCAATTTCCTTATTATTTATTTCGATATTTACCGGCGAGACTCTTCTCCTCCTCCAAGAATGTTTCGTTTCCTTTTACTAAATTCTATTTTTTCAATAATCTCCACTCGTTTCAAAAACGGCTAAACTAAATACCGACAAACTATACATTTACTATACGCATTAAAGTTCATCTTTGGACTTAAAATTGTGAGTGTCAGAGAATTGAATATAACCTTAGATGTTAAGTTATTATTTAAATCTCATATTGAAAACGTGAAGCTACGAGAGAATAATATGCTTTGAACCTCTTATCACATTGTTTAAAACACTCAAAAGGCATTTTTAGAATTTTGTTCCACTCTGTGAAACGCAAATCCTTTGACTTTTCCTGCAATATATGTCGATTCCTGCAAGTCGATTCTTCTTCCTATTGTCTGCGCGTAAGAAATAGTTTTATTCGGTCAAGGATTTATTTATTTATTTATTTAGCTATTTTTCTAAAATTATCTCAAACTTTTTCAAACTAGCCAATCGGACTTTTCTTGTGTTAATATTGGGTGCGGAGGTGACTTGAATATCATTTTAATGGCCCCTACTTATTACTCTGATTGCACAGGCACGTATAACTTAAAACAAGTAATTAAGAAATAATCTAAAAAAAATTGTGTGCTGTACATTTAAGACACAATAGGACTATTACAAACAGATTAGAAATCAAACTAATATAGCTACCCATAATGAGTAGTAAATATATCTTGAACACTTTATTAATGCAAATTAATCGGAAACAAAACAATTGTGGAGCAAACTGAGAGACTTAAAAATTATAAACAAACATAACAAAATTGATATTCCGAACCTTTCAAATATCCTGAGGAAATTAGTAAAATTTTCATTAAGAATTGCGATACTGGATATGCACCTAATAAGAATTTACTAATTTGTACAATCAAAATACAAAAAAAGAGTTTAATAGATTACCTGGTTTCGCCACAGTAACAGCAAATGACGTTAAGCGACATATTCTATAAATTAAATATCTTGCGATGGGTGTGCCTTGATAGAATACTTCCTTTTATCACGAATATAATGAGTAGCTGCATTATCGAATCCGTATTTCCTAAGACTTAGAAAATTTCTGAGGTCCTTCCATTACCTAAATCAAAGAGTAACAATGGACGAATTGAGTCCTATAAGCGTCTTACCCGTATTTTCATGAGTTCTTGAAAAAAATAATAAACCAACAAATTAAAGATCATTTGCATATTAACCAGTTAGTTCCCTCCCCACAGTCAGGATTTCGAAAAGGGTACAGCTGCATGTCAGCACTATTTAATATAACACACGATATTCTTCGGGAGAGTGACATGAGCAAAACAACTGCGCTTATGTTGTTGGATTACTCAAAAGCTTACGACAAAATCAATCATAAAGTTCTATTTTCAATACTGCACTATTTAGGCATTTTAAGTACTGCAGTCTCTTTTATGCGTAGTTACTGTACTGATCTCTTTCTTTCTAAAGGAGAGTCAAGTAATGTTACTATTCCTTGTGGAGTATCCCAAGGCTCAATATTAGGTCCTCTCCTTTTTAATATCTATAAATGCAATTTGAGTAGTTGAGTTTATAGGACTGCAAAGTCATTCCTATGTTGATGATACCCAAATAAATTTTTCATTTTCCACGCAGTAACGTCAACAGTTTCATACAGTCGTTTTTTATAATAATAAATAAGATACTGTACAGTTTTGTTTTTTTGTGTGTATTCATGTCAATGAATTGATATATTCAGTGTATATCATAATATGTTAAGATATAAGTAGCTACGAAATTAGGGACTGGGCTTTGATCTTTTTTGAAATTATTTCCCAGTTTAATTTTTTTGCGCTGTGCTTTTGGTTTACTGCTAATAGATAAATGTAAATACGAAGTGCAAGAAATAAACATATTATTATTATTATTATTAATATTATTATTATTATTATTGTTAATATTATTATTATTACCTATTCTGCGTAGAAATAAGAATTATTTTTGTGCCTTTTGTAAATATAATGAAAATAAAGCAAACATGTACAAGGCGTTCCATTTAAAAAAAGTTTTCTTCTATTGTATTTCGGCGCTAACTTGTCTATATTGGCATTTTTTAAAGATAGAGAGAAAAAAAACCTCTTTATAAAATGCGTTTGCCTATCCCCTTTAATAAGTTCGGTAGGTGGGTTTGTAAATATGAAAATTCAGTATAAAGAGCGATGTTAATAGAACAGAAGAATGTGCCTTGTCATGGCACTTGCCCTCTAGTTCAGTAAATCACTTTCGAGAAATGCATTGTACAATATTTCGTTAAAAATGGCTTTCCTAGACAAACAAGCGGAATCAGTGAAGTAGGAGTTTTTTAGAATTTCCAAAGTTTGTATTAGTATTAGAATTCGACACAATAAACGATATAATTTTAAGAATAATTTGGTTTGCTTTCCTAAACAAAGATGGAATACCATTTTTATGGTGTATTGTGGTTTATTTGCCCAAAACATACAACAAAACTATATTATTATAACCATATCACGGAATGAATATATATTTAAAAATGACAATATATTTTACTCCCTAAACAATCAACAGATGATTTGCATATCTGTTATGTTGTCTATTAATATATATATAAATATATTTGCCGTCGATATTTTTCGTGGTTCGTACGACTGTCATTAAATACGTACTCCAAACCGATGACGATTTTAATTTTTTTGATTGAAACTAACCAATAAATTAAACCAAAAGGTCAATAAAACAACTATCTATTTTCTCACATAATATCTAGAGGGCGCTTATAATTCCACTATTTCGTGGCATAATTTTCTTGGTAGTATAATCCCGTTACTTTTTTTTTAATATAATGATTAGAGTGATGAAACCCACCCGATTCCGAGAACTTTTTTTTTATACTCTGTGTCTCTGTAATCGGTGCCTATTTGCTAAATCATATTTTGCTCCATATTATTATCTGCACGAGTTTAATCTAGGACTGCTTTTTGGCGCATTCATTACGAACCACCCTGTTTACTATAGAAGAAAATTCTAACGAGCCTTACGCTAAGAATATGTTTTCAAGCAGTCCCGAAAGTAACAAAAGGAAGTTGCTTCCGGATCTGAACTTTATTTTCATGTAGGACGATTTTCTCACCAAACATTATGATTATTTGATTATATCACATCACTATCATACTTAATGACGTTGCTTTCGTAAATCTCCTAACTGAATATGACCGACCCTCTAAAAATAAATTTGGCTCAGTGTCCATTCTCGAAAAAATATCCCGATAATACTATGCGGAGAACTTTAATCATTTTTTATTAATCATTCCATAATAATTCACCCTAGTCTCGCCCCATTGATCGGTTAAATTTGTGCCGGGGTGGTGGCAGGATACATATTTTTCGTCCCTTTATGAAGTTTCTCTTTCGAATTCTCGCCCTCCGGAATTTCGTCCCTTTCCTCCCGAACAATCTTGAAAGACGTCACTCGCTTCGAAAAAGCGAGCGAACTTTGACAAAAATTATTTTACATTCGGTGTATTCTGAATCAGAATTTCATTAGGTTTTAAACGAGTTGGTTTTTTGCGATCGACTGAATTCCAATGAAAAATGTTTCATTAGTCTCCTTAAAAAGGGAAATTTTAAAAAGTTTTTTTTGTGGAATTATATTTTAGTACGGACGGAGGGCTGTAAAGATAACGTGTGAGAATATTCGATTTTTGTATTTCCTCGTGTTTTATGTTCTCGATTCTGCTCTCTTTATTAACCTTTTCATATTTTAAGTAGAGTGCGTGAAAAATTTATGCCACATCAGTGTGGAAAATTATTATATGTATGTAATCAATACAAACATTTTTGAATATTTACATCGTCAATGTTATCAATTCATTAATTGAAGGGACACAAATATGATAGCGTTGTTTAAAATTAATACTTTTCACTTATGCAAATATGTTTGGATATCCTATTTTCCTCCATATTACTCTCATAAAATAAAGTATTAAATTTAAAATAATACGAGCGAAATGATTAAAATATTTTTAAAAAAGAATTAGTGCTCCTAATAAACTTGTCTATATAAGTGATTTATGATTTTTACGCACTTTTGCAAATGATGTCTTTGATTTGTAACTAGTTTAAAAGTTTTACAAATTTGTTTAACTATTTGGATAAGATCTGCAGTTATTTAAAATCAGTAACAGCAAAGTTATATATGAGGTTGGTCGCCTGTGCCATCGTCGCTATTACTTTACAAATTTTGTATACGACAAATTTCATGCGGCTGAAGTTGGATGTGGATTTGCGAATATTACAGTGGACCAGTTCGTTATTTACGTTAATTAATAAAACGTATTCCTGTGAAAATGCAGATAAAGTAAGCATGAAAATATTTTAAGGGAACTCCCAAAAATCATATCCAATGTTGCCTGCGCATTGCTCCAAAACTAAATTAATTTAATTACTATTTCGTAATTTCGAAAATATCTAACGTTGTTCCAGAGATTCAACCCGACCATTGAAAATCCACTTAGGAGAGCTTCAAAATTATGTATCGCTCAACCACCTCTAAAAGGTAGAGAAGATATAAAACTAACCCCATTTATGAAATTCCCAAAAATTCGATATATTTATTTCGCAATGGCAAAAAATATTCAAAGATATTCAATTAGACCAGGGAAGTGCCACTTAGGACCACCTTGAATCTGTAGGCAACATATAAAACTACCTCCAATAATGAAATAACCAAATATTCGTTTTGTTTATTTCGCAATCTCAAAAAAATATGACGTCCCAGATATTGAATTTTACTATTAGAGGATCACATAGGAGAGCTTCAAAACGATGTATTGCTCAACCACCTTGAAACTGTCAGGAATATATAAAACTACCCCCAATTATGAAATACCCAAAAGTTCGATGTATTTATTTCGCAATCGCAAAAAAATGTGACATTGTCCCAGATATTCAATTAGACCATTAAAGAGCCACTTAGGAGAGCTTCAAAATGATGTATTACTCGATCACCTTAAAAAGGTCGGGAAGAAATAAAACTACCCCCAGTAATGAAATAACCACTATTTCGCACTCTCAAAAAAATCTGACGTCCCAGATATTCAATTAGACTATTAAAGGACCACATAGGATGGCTTCAAAATGATGTATTGTTCAACTACCTCGAAACGGTTGGGAAGATATAAAACTAACCCAATAATGAAATAACCAAATATTCTTTTTATTTATTTCGCAATCTCAAAACAATCAGACGTTGTCCCAGATATTCAATTACACCATTAAAGAGTCACTTAACAGAGCTTCAAAATGATGTATTACTCAACCACCTTGAACTACCTAGAAATATGAGATGTCCTAAAATTCGTTTTCAAATACTTGTCATATTTAAAAGTTAAGTTTAGTAAATGTAATTGTTTTTTTATTATATTATGTTTTATTGGTATGGTTAATTTTAAGTTAATTTTCAAAAGGTGTATATTGTTTTTTAATTACTTGAAAAAAATTGTACAACCAGCATGATAACTATTGCTCCTAATTCGGAAACGATTCAAATTATTTTTTCATTAAATGGGACACCCAGTTTCTCTAAACGGCATCAAGTACAGAATTTAGTCCTCTGTCGACTATTAGCGTTTCCTATACTGGAAATATTTTATAATGAAACGTAATATGCAATTGTTTTTAAATAATTAAGAGTCTCCTGAATGTTGCGAGCATTCATGGTCGATGGATGTGTCTTTGCGGGTAAATTTTGAGTGAAAAACCAATCATAATGGCGAATTTTAGAGTATTTTAAAGCTCTCCTAAGTGACTCTTCAATGGTCTAATTGAATATTTGGAACGTCAGATTTTTTTTGCGATTGCGAAATAAATATATCGAACTTTCGCGTATATCATAATTTGTGGTGGTTTTATATCTTAAGGTGGTTGAGTAATACATCATTTTGAAGCTCTCCTAAGTGGCTCTTCAATGGTCTAATTCAATATCTGCGACAACGTCAGATTTTTTTTGCGATTGCGAAAAAGGCCAATATATAGTCAATATAGGTAATATTTCATTCCATTCCAGCCACATACAAATATCCAAGAATATTTTCCCAAATATTTAAAATATGTAAAATGCGTAAATAATCAACCTGCGGAGAAATTGTTATATATTAAACGCTGAGCACAAACACTGAACAGCTGAATCAAAATTTAACTTTTTACAAGTATTTATTCAACTTAAAACACAAGAATCTTGCTATAATAGAAAGAAAACCCTATTCATCATATTAAACGAGGATCGAAAAGATTGACATGTTGGGAAACTTTATACCTTGGGAAATATGAAATAAAATATCAGCGTGTTCTTTGTCGGATGATTGCGTGGGATTTATAGGAGATGAAATTTTAGATTCCGGATCCTTCTGTGCGATTCGTTCCGGTGCATCTGCCTAGAGGATCCACGAGCTTTGGTTTGCATTCTAAAAACTTTCAAAGCAAAAAAGTCTCAGTTTTATCATATATTACTTTGCACAAGAACTCAATTTATTTAGTCGGGCAGGTAAGTAAGCATGATCATATTTTTTGGTTAGTTTTCGATAAATCACAAAATTGTGCAACTACTAATGATTCAATTTAAGCATTTAAAAAAACACAGATACGTATATTTTAAAAATGCGGGAAAACAGATTTTTCACCAAAAAATAGAAGAATCTATCCACATTAGTAAGTATTTTAGACAGAATATTTGTCTCCAATCTGTTATTAACTATTGTGGAAATTATGTATTCTGATGGGTTATACGGCTATTGGTACCATGCCCAAATTTTCGTCTATAGACTATTCTCAGATATAACGTAACTTGTTGATTAAAAACGGAACATAATTTAGACTTGTATTTTGTTATGAATTGCTTATCCGCACCATTTCATTAAATTCTGGGTTCTCCTCAACACAAACCTATAATGAGACGCTAAGTCACTCCGAAGCTCCAAAGGAAATACAATGTACCAAAATTGCTGAAAACGCCGTCATGCGGGTTATTACAATGGTTATTTTGACACCAAAAGATGCACGCCATAAAACTGACAAGATTTAATTGCAATGCAAAAATAAATATGAACTAAAAGTTCAAATTTTCACGAAAAAATATATTTTTACATTACAATTGTATTTTGATAAATCGATTTTCAACAAGTAAAAGCCACCTTAGTTTAATTGCAATGTGGTAATCCTTGCGCCAAGACGTTTCTTGCTTTTTCCGCATTGCACCGACACATTTACTTACGCAATCATTAGACTAGAATTTCTTAGATAACCAACCAATCGGAAATTTCTCCTAATCTGAATTTATGTCTCATCTTGCTTTAAGTAACCCCTAAAAATGTTACGGCATTAGCCCGTCAGTAATCCTATTATGTCAAGTCTGTAAATTTCACCGATGGACTTCTGAACACTGTAACCTGCGAATCTGTAAGCTTTCTTTGCCAAGTTCTTTCCTGGGCATTGTATTTCGTTTTGAGTAAGAAAAATCTAACCCTTTGGTAGTTCGTGCCACCCGAACTAATTAGGACGCTTTCGAAGCGTAAATTACTAATTGTAACCTAAACTTTAGAGTGGGATATTCGCAAACGGTCCAATTATCGCACGAATAGAGTTTCGTAACATCGCTGATATTAGATACACCTGTGTCGTGTTACGTTCGCCGCCGAATTCTCGTCAAAACGGGGAGCTCTAATTTGAATTGAGTATTATTTGAGTTAACGGGGCGGGAAGATGCTATGGGGGAAGGAGAACGTGACAATTCCCGGTAGAATCGCGACCTGAATGCGAATCGCTGGCGACGTTACAAGCAACAAAAACCGGATGTGTTATTGTAAAGAAGCGGCCATTATGTTTATTTGGGTTGCGTAATGGCGAGCGAAATTGATTTTTAGCAGTTTACGTAACGGAACTGTATAGATTAATCTGCTTAAATTCGGGAACGGCGATTGACGGATGCAGGGAAAAATGTAGGACGGTAATTAAACTGCACATATCATTAATTAAATTAAAAACTACACCGACATTGTATTTGGTTTATTTGGTATTTTTAAATGTATGGCGTAATTGTTATCTTGAATTTTTTAACTCTGTTAAATGGTTAATGATAATGAAATGGAAATCTTTTTTGTTTATTGCTCTTTACTCTATCTCTTGAAGATTGTCACGGGAGGTGTTCGATTATTTAAAAAAAAAGGTCCATATCTCCGAAAACGCTTCACTTATAGTCGTTAAAAAGAGTTTTTGCTATGTTATCAATAGTGGTATGATGCAATTGTCGTTGCTTACCTTGCCACCAGGTGGATTAAACAGAATATGTGCAACGATATGAGTTTTTTTCATGTCCGTAGACCAAGTGAAAACTGCATCTAAATATCTTTATCCTAACCTAAAACATGAAAAAAAAAATTAAATTAAAAAAAGTTTGGAAAACTTTTCACTTTACGGGTTTTAGCATTAATAAATTTTATTAACTACTGCCGCATCTTTCATTCTGCTATTGGATGCTTTCCAAAGCCTCTTGATTATCTGCCGTATTAATTACTTAAAGTTTCGGAATAATTAGATAACCATAACAACTCGTAAAGTGGAATTGTTTCCCAAAATCCAAATTTTTTTTAAGTGTCAAATTCTTTAATTCATATTTTGGGTTGGTATAAAGATATCGAGATGCGGGTTTCACTGGGTTATTGGGCAATAAGCCATTTAATATTTTTTCAAAAAATTAGTTTTTACGCTAGTATCAGAAAACTCCACCTGGTGACAAGGTAAGCAATCACAATCGCTTCATTTGTGGTACCATTAATCGCCTAAGAAAGACCTCTTTTACCCAACCCAAGCTTATTAAAATGCGTTAAGCCTTTTTGGAGATACGGATATTTATTTAAGAAAATGTTGTTGAATGTAAATGCAAACAGCATTAAACCAAAATAATTTGAATTTTTCGCAGCTCTAAGGTAGTACTCATTGTAACTATGGTTAAACAATAGCTATAAATATTGGTAAAACTTTCTAAAAACCGTCCTAATAAAGTTCAAACAGGTAAAAATTCAAAATATTTAAGTCTTTTCTAGCATTTTGAAAAGATTTTTTGCCCTGTCCATTTATATAAATTGGAGAATGAGGTGTTTATTTGATGAATTATTTTATTTTTCGATATAATTGTTACTAAAATACTAATTTATTATTTCTAAATAACAAGCACGAATATATGTACATTTTCGTGCTACACAAATGATAAAAAATCAAATTAGCAATTTGTGCTTTTACATAAAAATATCTTATCTATTATTAATAATTTTTTTATGAAACAAAACACAGAAAAATTGAAAAATAATATTAAACCATCTCTTATTAGACTGATTTGACATTAAATAAATTAATTTAAAATCATCCTGGTGGCTTCTTCAGAGCTTAACTGAAACTGTCTCGCATTCTAGACTGTACCTGCTTATATATTGTTTGACGGTGGCTTAGCTAAAGAAGGGGCATGAATATTGTCTTCTATATTCTATTCCCTTATCGATGAACGGTAAAGACCCGAGAGAGATTTCTATAGATTCTCGGATTTTTCCTTGGTAGAAGTTGATTACTTGCAAAAATTTTAGTTTTATCCAATAAGATTTGATGTCCGGTTTCATGATTTGTTCTGCAACTGCTGATGAGTTTATTAGTCGTAGTCTGAAAGCTATTTGACAAATTAACAAAGGTACCTAATTGAATATTTTGATAAATTAGAATCATTTATTATTCATTACATGCAACGGATATTTCAAATTATATTTATAATAAATTTCAAGGTAACCAGAGGAAATTTTATTTACCGTTAAAATAGCAGCTTTTTCATTAATATCTATTTCCAAATCTAAAGCTAAGTTTTGGGATTATAACGCGAACAAAATGTATTAATCCACTAAAAATTAAATATATTTGACAATGGTAATAATGACAACAGAAATAAATTGTTCATATTTATTGTGAAATGAAACTTCTTAGCATTGGCAACATCCTTTATCTGTTTTCAAATTATTAGAATCCAAAAATGAATAAGATTTCCAGTCATACCCTCTTGTTCCTCTGTTTGAAAAGAAAATCACGTTATTTGGCTTGATGACTGAACTAGAGATACATAATGTAACTGTTTTCGGGCAAAATAAATGTTTCATTTAAAAGAATTTGGAACATTTTGATTATTGAATGTGTATTTGCAGGATTCTTCGACACTGAAGCGGGGTATTGGTCGGCGATGGACTAGCTTGAAACAACATCCAAAAATACTCTCAGACTCAACGGATAGCGGTAAGGAGCAACAGACGTTTTATACCTGCGATATTTTCAAACAGCCGACGGAAACATGCCACTAAACTTTCGCGATTCTTTAGAAACCTGCCAGATTGAGGTCAATTTTACTGAGATACAATAGCTCGACTTTGTTTGCCTCTTATTTTTAACCCCGTAACGCCACAGGCCATATAAATTTACGCGACCTGGCGTTTTTATTTTTTGCTTTTTTATTATTTTTCTCTGCGAACGTGAGGTAAAGTTTACCTCTCCCGTGTGTACTAATGAGGAAACTAAAAATGTAATGAAATATAATAACAAAAAATTGAATATAACCGAATGAATTTGCAGTCGTTCATTTTAAATTTGAAATTAGACATTCCAACGTTATTTTTCTATATTTATGTAAAAATTTTATTAGATTTTTTAGCGTCCAATCAAAACTATCAAAGATCAACTTAGAAAATTTAGATTTTCACAGGAAATTTTTAATTTTTACTCATTCACTCACAAACTAATTATTTTATTACAATTTTGGTAAAGCAACTGGGACTACGACCCCATTATCGACACCATCATCAACAGCGAATACCAGCCCTTTGCCCGCATCGGTGTCGGAAAATGTCCGGAAAAGCAATTGGCAAGTCATCGAGCATTTCGGGTCAAAAGACAAGGGCAGTTTATCGTCCAGCCTCATTGCTGTGAGTAAAATGAGACAATATTTTGGTTGAAAACCTTCATATGCATATTCATGTTCATATTAATCCTTTTTAACTTATTTGATACATGATTTTTGTTGTGGAAAACACATTTTGGCTATATTGAAATTTTTGTAGATGGTTCTCTCTTCAAGGGGTAAAATTTTCCCTTAGAATTTAGATAGGCTAGACCGATTAAATGGCACCTTTTTTCAACGTCTTCGTTATACCTTTACATATTATATTATACACAATTTTATAAATTGGTTTTTGAGATATCGCATTACGCAACAAGCGCAGTAAACTTCATTTGACTCACGCATTTATTTGACATCAGCGGAGCGAGTGTCTAATAAACGAGTGACAAAAAGTTTACCGAGAGTCTTTGGGTACATTTTCGCAAATACATTCACTGACAGAACCGTCAGAATTGACAAACATCAAAATTCAAGGCGTGGGAAATATCTTCGAAAACATCCGAAAAGGCTTTTAAAATTTCATTAAAATTAGTATTAGTCTAAAATACACATACAAATTTCTTCAAGTTCGTTTGGGCAGATACGTAGGTACAGTAATTAGAATAGTTGAAGGTGATAAAAATGGGTCCAAAAATGAAAGAAACAAGCTTTATCAACATGAAGTTTTGTAATTTTTTATTGTTTTTATATTTGGCAGTTTTTCTTTGTTTTTTTTTAAATAATTGTTTTCCTTTATCTTTGCTATTTTTAATTTTGATGTAGTAGTAGATGTCAATTGAATTTACCATTACGTACTTAAAAGTTGAACTTATCTCCATTTATTATCATAATAATAGTTGTGCTGCTAGAGACCCTGTCCACATTTTTAATGCTATTCATCTGGATCTAGATCTACACATACATTCAAATATTGGAAGCCATTGAAAAATATCTCACAAGATAATTCCTAAAATTTTGCCTTCATCTAAATTTCACGCTTACAAAATTCAGCTTTTACATTAACTAAACGAATATGACGGTGAGAGAAGGCAAGAAATGACTAATGCTCCTTGACCCCAAACGGATTGGTAAACAGACTTTACTGAAGGGACTCAAATCTCCACTGATTTGCCGAAACCTATACATAACACCCACAAAACCAAAATGTTTGGGCAACCGCATAGTTGAGCTAATTTTCATCTGATGTAATAACGAAGAAATGTATTTACAGTTTTTGGAAAACAACACCGACAACCTAATAACTGACGTGTAACATTAACGACGTACATTTCAAGCTAGATGATGCTCCTTTTTTAAATGGTAGGGCGGTCGCCAGATTTAAACCAATTAAATTTTTTTATGGGATATTTGAAGCGTGTTCCTAACCAAGATCTGCGTGAAAGAAGAGCAGATTAATGCAGAAAAATGACTTCAGAAATATTTCAAAATGCTAGAAGAACCTTTGAACAAAGGCTCGACTACTAGATGGAATAAAATTGCTATGATTTGAATTATTTGGTACTTATTAAATAAATTATTTTTTTGGAAAATAATTTTTCGCACTGGATCAAGTGTCTCAAAAAATAATTAAGGTAAAATTAAAAAATTCAAATTAAATATTTTAAAAATTGTACGAAAATTTGTATTTGGTTTGCATCATTTTATTTTTTGAAGCGATATCTAAAAACTGATCGACAAAATTTTAAAATTTGCCTTTTTATCTGCCTTCCCTATCTAAGGTTGCCATCTTCGAAAATTTCAAAATAATCAAAAATGTACCCCTCTCCATCCCTCAAAATCAACAGATTTTAGAGTTCTTTGTTTCTTATGTATTTCTTTAAAAATCCTGGTATAATTTACACCTTGTATGTGTTTAACTTATTGTTTTAATCTTGACAATATTATACACTTGTCGACACAAGCCTAATTGAAAAAAATGTTTTTGAATTTTGAAAATGTTTTACTTTAATTATCAATAGAATCAATAAACATGTAAAGAGCCTGATAGCAACTTATTCACCTGAGCTCGTTAAAACTCGGCAGCAGTCTCGAAATAAGTGGATATAAGATAGCACACACATTTTAAATTGTTCCAAAAGGTTGATGCACCGTTAATATTATTCGAATGTTGCGTGTCGATTTAGGAAATAAATGTACTTCTGAATGCCCCATTTCTTGATAAACCCTGCCAGGCAAATTGCTCTGTCTGATTGTAGGTTCTGTTTGCAATGCCGTGTGTGTTTACATCCGTGAATGAAGATCGCTTCGAAAAATCTCGATTACGATTTTAAAGGTTTCCGGAAATATTCCAGGCCGCCGTTCGCGTTGTTTCGCGGGTAATAAATTTGACGTATTATCCGAACTGTTTAACTGAACCGGAACAACTAATAAGTCCTGTTGTTGAGTTACGATCCAATTTGCTGCCAAGGCCCGGTAAAATGCAGCAGTATTGGAGATTTATTATTTTAATTATTCCATTTGCATTCCGGATAGGTATATACCCACACAAAAGAAATTTTAACCCAGTTTATGTAATTTATTTTTTTTTAAGTTTAATAGTATCGTTTTTATTGTTTTGGTAGTAATTAACTCTCTATCCTTTTTTTAAATTTCTCGGAAAACTCACGGAAAGGGGGATGGTAAACACTTTCCTTTCCTATTACTAGGGGAAATACGTATAAAAAGATACAGTGTGTGGTTAATTTATTTAAACAACTAATATTCCGTATACGAGCACGTTCTATCTTTTGCGGGGTTTTCTTTTACCTTGTCCATGTGCTAGGCATAGCAAATTGTAAAACTTTATGCGGGATTTTAACGGCTTCTTTTTCGGTCCTAGTTCCACTAAGCTCAGGCAGCATTTCCGGAGCTCTATTGTTCATCTAGATGTGAATCCTCTGGAAAGCTTGAGAAATATTAGTGGTTTCCGAAGGTTCAAATACGTAGTCTGAAAAAACATGTGAATTTATGAGCAATATGCTGGTCTTCTTAAAATCATTGCACGAGATTTGTACTATTGCATCTTTCTCATACGATTTGCAAGAAATATATCCAATTTTTAAGTGAGTAACGATCCTGCCTGGGTTCTGTCTAAGTCACAACGTGATTTCTTGATTTAAATATGCTCTTAACGGACCAAAAATCGAAATATGCAATCCAATATGTGCGTCTAATATAAGTAGAATTTTGTCGTCTTTGGAAGCTTTGACGTAGGACTGAAAATGAGCAAACCATTTATAAAATATGTTGAGAGTTATCCTGCCTGACTGTGCAGATTGATGTCTCGTCAGTTAATTCATTCTTCATATTTTTTTGAAGGAATATGAGAAACGAATTTAGAGTTCTCCAAAATAGATACCGTTTTCACCACCTTTTATGGTTTTGATTTCGGAATGAGTTTAAGACCCGGCTTTTGCAAAGCGGAGAGAGACCATTCTTTTCAGCACGTGTACCATAAGTCAGGGCCGTATTTAAGATGTTAGCCGACAAAAACTGTGCCGTGCGGACTGTTGTATCTTATGAGTAGGATTTAAGAGAAAGAATGGATTTTTCACTGCATGGACTAATAATAATCCGTCAGTTGTCAGCACTTGTATCCACGATGTACCAAAGTACGGTTCTGGAACGTCATTGTGGAATTGCCAATCCATTTATTGAGAGTTACAAACAGAAAATTCATAAAAATATACTAAAGTTAAATACCTGATTCTGTCGTAAAAACGGTATATAGTTTGGAGAACTCTACAAAACTATCTGTTGCGTCCATATAACAAAGAGCAGCTACGTCGGATTCTCGTGATCACTCCAACTTTTTTACGTCCAGCAGTTGCAAATATCTTCAGGGGCCTTCGAACGGTGGATCAACCCAACTCATCAGCACTGTAGTTACGAAACGGGGAAATATTATTGTTCTCTATAACTTCTTATAGAATTTTCAAAACCCGTTAAGGCTTGTTAAAAGCCTGTGCTCTAGCAGCAGAAGTTGGTTCTGTATTTCTAAAACTGATATCTTTATTTCTTTATCGAAATCCAGATAACCGCTCTTGATCTGCTCTTTTTTTTTTGCTTATTAAAGCGGTGCTCGAAACCATTTTTTCCGCTAATTGATAATCATGTGAAGTAAAATTAATTTTAAACTAAATATCTTATCGCCAATATTCAATTGTCGATGAGAAAAACTGGTGCACAAGAAAAACTTGCAACCTTAACAATAACAATGTGAATAATGTAAACAAAACACAGTAGAATGGCCGGGGAGGTTTTGGAACAGTTTGGTAACATGAGTTACAGTTCTGAACCAGTGATTTTTCACCTGCCCGAATCAGTAGGTGGGACGTCAGTCTAAGGAGTTATTTTGAGTACCCTCTCTGTTTATTGGTTACGTTGGTTAATATATGTTTTAAGGGCAAATTTGAACAAAATTAGCTCCACGTACCATTTTTTTTATTAATTTTGAGATCGATAGTATACCAATAAAACAACAACGAAAACACAGCAGCCGAGCGTCGCCTATAGCGTTGTCTCCATACATAAATAAAGATGTTTTCATTATTTGTTTTTAAAAATGTATTTGTTAATATACTTCCCTCAAATTTAACGACCATGTTTGAAAAATATCTTCCTGTTATTAATTATTAGCAATTACAAACCAAGCGAAAGTGGGCACCGAGCCGCGGTATTTAGCAGCAATGAACACTCACTTCATATTTTTGATACAATAATTTTACAAAGAATAATTAAACTTAATACATTTTTTGACGTGGATCTTAAAAAAACCAAAATATTGTTTTTTTTACAAAATGATCGATTAATTTTAAGAATTTGATTGATTATATCAAACTTTTCAATGGCACAGAAAAATATAAGAATGGCTATCGAAAATGTTATCAATCGGCACCTATCAGCTGGGTGGGTAGTACTACCATTTTTTTGCAATAGAATCATTAAATTAAGATAATGCAAAATAAGTCCTTATATATATATATATATATATATATATATATATATATATATATATATATATATATATATATATATATATATATATATATATATATATATATATATATATATATGATGACACTATATTCCGGGATATCATCCGTTCGCTCGTTGAACTCCGACTGGAATCCTGCCAAGATGCCAAGTGAGATTTTGGCGAAACGTCTGCAGGATTCCAGTCGGATGCAGGATTCCAGTCGGAATTCAACGAGCGAACGGATGATATCCCGGAATATAGTGTCATCACATTTTTCCATCCGTGAATCAATACGTGAGAATATATATATATATATATATATATATATATATATATATATATATATATATATATATATATATATATATATATATATATATATATATATATATATATATATATATATATATATATATATATATATATATATATATATATATATATATATATATATAATTATAATGAATTTTATAAAGGTCCAAAAAAATATAAAAATATCTTTCAAAAAATGTTACTTTTCCGCCGTTAACAAAATGAATCCGTTTTTTCTTTCGTAGGTCGGTAGTGTCACTAGGTCATCTCCGAATCATCGGACAAATGGGTCGGCGCCGAATTCTAGCCCCGACGTCGATGGCGCTGTCGAGGACGACCTGCTCGTCTCGACGACCTCCAGGCAGACGTCGGGCGTTTTCGGCAAGCTGTTTAGGTTGCTGAAGAAACTCTGCAGTACTCACCAGTTTAGAAACGAACAAGTAAGTAAGGTCGGAAGGCTTCGCTCTGTCAAAAATATTTTTTGTTTATCCAAAAACCGAAACACAAGTTTTACTTCTACACGTTTGTTTCTAAAGCGGGATTGCGACATCATTAAATGTTCAGAGTTTTGAATCATATTTCTGAGTTATATATCCCTAAAACTCTGAAGAGCAAAAAGCACTCAGAAATTTATAGTTTAATTTCTTTGGACGCATATTTTTTTATTATTGCATTTATTGGTGCAATCAGTCAATTTATGTTGAACATACGTTTTAACAATATCCCAACTTCATGTCCCTAAATGAAAACGCACAAACTCAAAATTATCACTGCACTGCAATTTTGTTTTTAATTGCACTAGAGTATTTAATTACCATTTCAGGTCGAAATGTTATACCAAAGATATTTTCTCAAAATGAACCAAAGCAATATGACGAATCTGATATCGTTGCTGTTGTTGCTCTGCATTGGATTTCTATTATTGGGAGCGACTGATTTTCTGATTCCCCGCTCAGCGGAATCAGCATCGGCGTTCGAAAACTCCAATCGGTTAGATAAATTAGTCGTACTTATGTGTACTTCCGCCTGTTGCATTGCTATCTATGGAGGTAAGTTGGTTAGCCCTAATGCTGATACTAAACGACCGAACAGTATTTTTAAATTTTGAAATAATGTTTTTCTTTGGTTCCAGTGTTACTCACAGTTGTTTCCAAACCGACTATGAATGAGGTCTACCTGATAATCATCTCCTATTTTATTTTAGTAACTTTTTTGACCTTAGAGGTAAGCATTTTAATTTAATCACAATTTTGAATTACTTTTTTTAATAAAATAAACTACCTACTTTCTTCTATTTGGAAATTTTCTGGATTTCTCTTCGATTGGATTGGTAAAATTGCGCTTCCTAAAAATGAGATGATGATTATTCCCAATTGTTGAAATATCTAGAAATATGACTGAAGCTGGACAGTCAATAATATGCTGATTTAGAAATACGTAGATATTGTCGAACTTCCATTGTCTGTATTTTTGTTTACACAACGTTTCGGTTAGCTGTATGACTACCCGTTATCAGATGCAGAGTAGTTTTAATTCCAAGGCTACAAGATTTGTATACTAAACTACGGCGTGAGGTTGTGCCACTGGGATGCCAACATTGGTGCGCTCTATTAGGGGTTGAAAGGTTACAGGTACTTCCACGCTTGGATTGCTAAAGATGTTTCAAACTTGAGCTTTTTCCAAAGCTGTTCGCTGTGGACAACCCGGGCTACGGACCATTTGATGTAGTGTTGTTTGGGCCATACATGTTCCGCGATGTAGTTTTGGATTTCACCCCGTCATTATGTGTTTCCTATGTTCTTCAATCTAACTCTTAAGGGTCTTTTTGTTTCTCCAATATAAGACTCTCCACATTCACATAGTATTTGGTAGATACACTCTTTCTCGCAAGTCTTGTGTGTAGCCATTATGAATCAAATCCTTTTAAAGACTGCTTGATTCTACATCTAGTGATGCTGAGTCACGGCACATTGTGATTGCTCGTTTGGAGAATGTTTGGATGATTCCTAGTTTAGTTACTTTAGAATGGACATGGACATCTAGAAACGACAGACAGCCTTTCTTCTCTTTCTCAACGGTAAATCTAGTAGATGGTCGAAAAGAATTAAAATGGTTTTATTACGAAGGTATCGTTAACATATCGAAGCCAGACCCGAAGTTTCATCATCTTTGATTTGAAAATAAGAGTTATGCAGATAGCACTTAAGGAGCTCCATCACTCTATCCAGCGGTAGCGAAGTTTTGTCTGGAAGTGTTGTAGCGATCTTCAATTTGGCCTCAACAATATCTAGGGTTCCTCCAAGGGCACGTTAGTGTACAAACCTTCCAAAGCTAACAAACTTCTCTGAAGGACATAATCTTACAGTTTTTTAATGTCTATTAAATGTCCGGATTTGAAACTGCTGGTTGCGGAATCTCGCGAACTGCTGATTGGTCTAAGTGGTTCGTAACCTTAGTGGATTTTTGGCAGCCTATGCTGGTTTATTATGATGCGGCGTTAACGAAGTTCTAATGTTATCCGGAATGTAGCATGTATTTAAGCAGTGTTCGATAAATTCTTCCTTCAATCGTCCGTGGAGGGTCGCTAGAAAGTAGTCTGTATTTGTCTTTAGCAAGTGTCTCATCGATTTTGTGGTCGTATTCCTCATCAATGATGATGACTATGACGTTGCCCTTGTCCTCTGGGAGAGTCTTGATGTTCACTTCCTCTTATGGCTGCTTATTCCTCTTTGGTCGTATTCGTCGTCCTTTTTCTTCTCTTCTCAAAAAACTTTTCATCGCACAATGATGGGTAAAATTTAAGGGTATGGCCCAAACACCACATAAAATGGTCCGAAGCCCAGGTTGTTCAAAGCGTAAGTTTAAGGAAGCAGTATTCATTAAAAACAATAAAATCATCTTTAGCAATCCAAGCGTGGAAGTACCTGCAAACTGGCAACTCTTAATAGAGCGAACCAATGTTGACGTTCTAGCGTAACAACCTCACGCTTGACTGCACCCGAAAGAGCAAAAAAAAACAGTGGATTGTGACAATGGAGTAAGTGCGTCCAATAGGTGATTGAAATAGAAGATTATTTCTCTAGGCTCAAACGACTACAGTTTATCTGGCTGCTCTAAACATGTTGAATAAAATAGGTGATTGAAATAGAAGATTATTTCTCTAGGCTCAAAGGACTACAGTTTATCTGGCTGCTCTAAACATGTTGAATAAAATTAAAAAATGAAGTTATATTATAAATAAGTATTTTTTAAATATGTATTAAATTGTTTTTATTTTGTATTATTCTTACTGCTATGTAATTTTTTATTTACTTTACTATTTTTTGATAAACTACCTACTTTTCTATCCTCTTCTCTCTCTATTGAGTGCAACTTACTGTGGCCCTAATTTAGGAACGATTCCAGGTGTCTTAAAAACTGAAATATGGAAAACTATCCCGTAATGAACAATGTGATTGCAAATTTACATTTTATTACTCTCGACACAAAAGTTGATTTGCTACAGAAAATCTCTATAAAAGTGGAACTTCATATCGAGCAACTTTTGTATTGACATTTTATCGTTACTGATTTCTATATCTCCATGAGCGATCGACGAATTAATTGACTTACAGTCACTAAATAAATTGATTTTTATGCCATTTTTACATTTTCAACAAACATAGCGCAGTCTTAATTAAAAATCAACGTGCACGCCATTGTTTAGGCAATCACGAAGAAAATTAAGCAAATTAATGAGCAACCTTGAAAGTTCAGTTGTTGTCGAGTGTTCGTTCTAAATTTAATATTTCTTCCGTTTTGAGCACCGACCCTTTCGAGTTGAGGACAGCTTTAGGTAATTTCCTTTCCTTAAAATTGACAACTCGAGTCGAAAGCCCGTTTACGTGACATACTTGAAAATCATATTTTAAATAGGGGCAATTTAACCTTCTCATTCACAAAAGTGACATTGTGTTGTACGCATTCGTTTTGCAGTTCGTGAAATGCATTATTCAAGTCAAATTTGAAAGAAGGAATATAGGTTAGGCCGAGAAAATTTTATATTGAACAAAAATGATATGACCAAAAAAATAGTATTAAAAATAGAATCATAACCATGCCTATTTTTGTTTCCGAATGCGTTTTATCCATTGGAATTACCAAGTAATATTCTTTTCTCATAAATTAAACTTATCCAAAGGGCAAGATATTAATTGTACAGTGAGTGTAAATCCTATTTCTCATTTTCTTATCACTCAAAAATCACAAATCATCATAATGTTTTGTGATTTGTCTATTAATTCTATACCATATTTTTATATTCTCCATATCAGACGACCCACTATGGATTTAAACTTTATAAATATATATATTATATAATATATATAAAATGTTCACTCAGCTGCTGTATACATATATACATATTCTACCTGTTAGAATTGAAATGGTAGCTCTGTTAACAGTCTCAGGGTCAGCACGAATAGTTTCTGCGACATCCATAGTTCTAGCTACCATTGTTTTTAATATTATTTCAATTATTTTATGTATACGTTAAAGTTTCAAGTCTTCCCCATAAATATCAATATAAGGGATTAAGATCAAATGACCATGGTGGCCAAGGAACTGCTGAACCTCTTCCAATCCACCCCAGCAACACACTCCCAAGCGATGGCTGTCATGTCGTGGGACACACTGTATATTTGTTTACCAAAAATCACAAACAGTAAACTAGTATTTTATGATTTTATAATTATTCTTACGACAATCCAGATAAAGCTTAATTTATGCATAAAATATTTTTAAAATATTTTATGCATAAATAAAAATAAAATCGCCTCTGGATACCAGATGTCGTGTCACAGGCTTGCACTATCATACATCGATGAACTCGTCTTGTAACGGACTCTCCGAATGTGTATTTAGAGTGTTTTATTTAAAATAAGAAAGTTTATATCTTACCTAAAAAATCTCACACTCTGCACACTGAAAAACAATAGAAGAAGCTTTTGTACTATTTTTTTTTTGTAAATCTTACGATTTGATAGTGAGTCATCTTACGTCAACCTTAATTAAATAAATTTTTAAATAAATAAATTTACTACTAATTTTTTGAAAATAATTTGTTTTTAAGGATTGTGCAGGATTCTTTGCGTCGCATTGTATTCCAAACAGGGAAAACTTCTGATTACTCGCCGGTTTTATGCAGCTAATGTAACGATGCGATCGCAAAGAATAATTAAGAAAAAAAGAATTAGTAATAAGCAACGCAATTCAACTGGAGCTTTGTTAGGGAGATTTGCATCGGCGTAAAAGGAAAACCAAATAAAATCCAAAGTCGACCGTGTTTGCGCTCGTTTTGTCGATAATAATTCGCGTGGAATTTTTCTTTTAGCTTCACCCGGGGAAAAATGCTCCACGTTATTTGAAACGCAACCAGAGTCACGTTTTAGTTTTGAAATTAAATCACCTCAGCAAAAACCTGACCACGTAAAGCTGCGTCATTTTAAGCACTAGATGTTGATACTTTTTCTTATTAAAAATTCATTCTTTATATTAGTCTCGTTGGCTGTCTTTCTGTGTTTCTACCTACTGTCTAAATGTATGTGGCCTTAACAATTATGTAATAATAAGCAGTAATAATAATCATATGAAAAGAGTATTTAAATTTAAAAAATTTCTTTTTATTTATTTATTTAACGCGGATATAAGTAACGATATTAGGTAGATAATTAACATTAGCATGAACGAATTGACATGAACGAATAATCTAAGTCATTTGAGTCAATGAACAAACTGATATCTAGCACTATTTTCGGCAAGCTCCTTCACTTAAAAATTCTTACAGGTATATAGATTATGACAAACGCATTTTTATGCAATCTATAAGATATAAGTTACTTAAATGATTGTTTAATTTCTGAAAATACGGTATTATATAGTAATAGTATATAGTGAAATATAGTAATTGCCAAACTAAGATAATTTAGAATCTTAACATGAGAAGCGTAGGACGCGGAATTGTATGAATCTAACATTTTAAATCACAGATTCTTGAATAAATCATGAAACGTCATTAAATATATTATTGACCTTATTAATAATTATTATTGTGTAGCGCGTCCACTTTTGCTTTATTGCAGATTTGCATCTCGGTATTTTTCGAAGATGACAGGGCGCTGGTTGGGACAGCATTCGCTGTTGTGTCGACATATTTGACATACGCGCTGATGCCAAATCGACTTAAAGACGCGGTTCTATCCGGATCGATATTAGCAACCACAGAAATCTTTCTATTGGTCTACGTAGGAAAACTACTCAGTTTCTCCGACGTAAGACTGATTTTAGGAATTTTCTTATCTCAAAGGTCCGCCAAAAACGTAGATTCCATTGCAGATCATCAGTAACCTGATAATTCTCTTATGTGCCAACATGGCAGGCATCTGCACTCACTATCCGCGAGAAGTAGCCCAGCGAAAAGGGTTTTTGGAGACCAGACATTGCATAGAGTCTAGATTAAAGATTCAAAGAGAGAACCAGCAACAGGTGAGTATTAACTAGTTGAAATACTTCGTGAGTTGTTTGAAAAACCGAAATCTATCGCAAATCTTCGTTTCCAATTAATTCCAATTCCGGTAATTCGGAAGTGCATAATCAATCGACTTTTGAATATTTGAAAAGCGGCTGCCGCTTCGATTTAATTAGAACACGGTCGCCGGTTTCGAGTGCTTTTTGCGAATTATTGCGGCTCGGGCGGGCAAAAAACAAAATTGAAATGGCCGACAATTAGAGAAAATCGCCGAATCGCCTGTTATTTACTAAGTCCGATTGGTGGGTATTATTCTCGGGGTAAATTAAAATTTAAGCGGTCTAAATGGTCGCTTTCTTGCTTTTTGGAAGTTAAAATAGGAAAAATTTTGTAAAATAAATTAATTAAATTAAATTTAGAATGTTGTAAATTACTAAGAAATAGCTAAAGTCGATGGATTTCTTTTCTTTTGTTTTGGTACCAATATGGTGAACAGTATTATGGAGAATACATTTCCCTCTACCTTTCACTTCTAAATTGGTTAATTTCTTTATCATTTGTTGCGACTGATATGCATGGTGATGAGCTTAGACAAAATTCCCAAAATCAAATAAGACGTAATGAATAAAAAGCAGAGAGAAAAAAACCATTTTGTGCTATTATCTCCTGAATTGAAAGTACAACGATGTGCGTTAAAACGTACACCGATCTTATTTTTGTTTAGTTTTCTAAAACTGCTTTAATTTGATTTGTTAGATTATGTAAGTAAGAACAATTAAAAAAAAACTCTACAAAAACGAAACGATAGTGGATAAAAGTATTGGAATTATTACAACTATTGCAGTCCTTAGTCGGTGTTCAAAAATTCAGTTTCAATACATAACACGTGACTCCACAATACTTTACTAACGACAGCTTGAAATGAAACAAGAAAATAAGTAACAAATAATAACAAAGTGCAACTTTTTTTGGCAATATTTCTGTAGAGAAATAACATAATAATTTTTTTCCTCAATAAGAATAAATTAGAAAAAACTAAAAAGTTTCTAAACAAAGCTGAAAGTTCATTTTTCATTTGATACTCAGGGGGAGAAAACAGGTTACGATTTCTGCGGATGCATATAATTATAATTAAAATAATGACAATAAGTTACAAACAATTGTACAACATGAGTAAGTCAGATTTTATCAAAAACCAGAGATTCCGTCTGCTGAAGATATTAATATTCTGTTCTTTTTACCCCAAAGAAAGAAAAAGAACACACTTCTTTAACTTAAAGATTATAATTTGAATGAACTAATAGCGTCCGAAGAAAGTTAAATACAAAAAAACCATTAATAATAATTTAAGCGAATTTGACAAACGTTTACCTAGAAATTTCTGTAATCTGCTTAAGAATTTTGAGAAAATAGAAAATTATTGTTTTAGTAGATGAATTTTAGCATTAAATGCTCTACTCCTTCTCCAATATAATATCCAAGTTTTTTAGGAAAGATTTCCGATATTACTTCAATCACCTTAGAGGTGTACGTTTACGACTTGTCCGGTTAAATCAATCCGTTTGAATTTTGCCGACGAAGTTCAATTAGTCTAGTCAAATTAAACATATTAATATGTCGATAACACTAAGTCTAGTTCGCAGCTGGCACCTGAGGCAACATTGTTCCAGAGTTCAATTAATAGTTTCGGGTTATTGTGATAACTCCGACCGACAGTTCGGACGTAATGTCCGGGATTGGTTGTATCGCACCTCCAAAGTGTATTTGTTAAACTGCGCTAAACGCAAAACTTTGAAATGATACTAAGTACATGGTTTTAGTTTATGCCTTCCATATTTTACTGGTATTTTCCGATTCCAACTAGTTACCTTTTTTTATTTTGTATAAAAATAAAAATATTAATTGTATGGCATTAATACATGGGTGCACTTGGTACACCCCCAATCTTAGATTTCTCGCACTAAGTGCAGCCTTCGCATGCAGTATTATTTTCTCTGCTGAAATTAATTCAGAATTTCATGTTCCATAATGTTTTTAGTCTAGTCCTCCCCCGTGCCAGCCAACTACACAATATGCTCTGTCGCTGCCATTGTAGCCACTGTAGGCGACCTTCTACTTTTACAGGGGTCGATTGCATCTCTTGCCGGCGAGAAATAGTCATCATCGGTTGTAGTCCTACCGTCGACATTTCTGTCTCTTCCATGCCAGAAGGTTTGTTTTTTCTTTTCCAGAAGCTCAAAGGCTTCCGCTTGGAATATGTTGGGATACGTGCCAAGGCTGATCTTTATCTCCGTCTTTGGACATCTATATGCCGATCCAAACATCTTCGTTGGTTTTGGATTCGTCTGTGAATCAACGCTATCCCTTCTCAATCTTGTTCGCTACCCACTCTTCTCTGCTTGGCGGTTTTCACTTCCAAGTGAATGGTACTACCAGAGGGATTTGTGGTCAAACTTTCAATCCTGTACCAAGTGTATATGGTTATGGTTAGTTTAAAGAATGTTGGACGCCCGTTTTTCGCAATTACCGTTAACTGCTAAGTCGTCTAAGTATGCTTGCAGAATCGCCCCTTCCACAGCGAAAGGGTAGCCAGCCAAATCTCATTTAGAAAATATATTAACAACATATTTGGTATTATTTTTAGGGTTTGACAGGAATGTGATTGATGGTGATTTTTTGAACCCAAACCTTCTAACCAACTAACCAAAACTAACTTAACCTTGTAGCAACATATTAATATATGCGAGTATCTCAACGGTATTTTAAGATACAAAACCGAATAGGCTTCTTAAAAAAGTCTTCAAGATGTACAGAGATAAAAGAAAAAAGAATATTCTATTTTGGCCATGTGCCCATTTTACAATTCTGTTTTTGAAGTTAAAGTTACTGAGCCCCTTTTAACTATTTGATACTTTATTGTAGCAGCTATTCCATTTTAACGAGTTGATTGTCAACTTATTTTTCAATATCATTACATGTTTTTTTTTTAATTAGGTTGAACGGCACCCTATAGTTTATTTTTCTTGGAAATTCTACACAAAATGATTTTTTCCCTAAAATAACGTCTTAATAAACATCCACTTTGTAAGCGATATCAAATTATAAAGCAATGATAATTTAACGAACCTAACTTGGTTTTTAGGAAAGGCTGCTCTTGTCGGTTTTGCCGCGCTACGTTGCTATGGAGATGAAAGCTTACATAGCGGGACAGCCGAAGGAAGAACAATTCCACAAAATTTATATTCAACGTCACGAAAATGTGAGGTAAGCCCGATATAATTTTTATGGGAATTTTTATCACATTCCTTTGTCACTGCGATTGGTCGACGGAATTTTAAATTTTTTTCTGATCTTTTAATTTAATTAATCCCTCCATAGCCTGAATTCCTCGTCATAAAAAAGTTTATTTAAATCAAAAATTGGTTGCTCCAAGTGCAACTGAAACTTTTAAAAGAATACAGACAAAATACAGTATGTCAATTTATTATGTTAATTTAGTATGTAGCTTAAAATTATTACTTTAAACCCACTAAAATCTTTTGAGTTGGACAAATTTGACCGTTAAATTAAACAAGTGCGACGTTTCGCCAATCATCATATTGACTTCTTCAGAGCTTAACTGAAACTCTTACTTCTTAGTCATTTAAACTCTATACACCCTAATAGAAATAGAAACTAAGAATGATCTACCATTCTTTGATACTCTTATCAATAGAAAATCAGCTTTCTTGTTTATAGAGCCGTAAAACTATCCCAACCCGAGTCACTGAACCCAAGATTAAAACACCTAACATTTGCATGACAATGAGTTCAAAAGCAAGCCCACACTTGCCACTGTAGTCCTTCCTTACATTCAAAACATCACTGACTACCTGTCAAAAGTTCTTAAGAAATATATCGTCAAAACCAGATTTTCCACTTGTTCCGAAATCTCTTAACATCTTCCATCCGTAAGAGACAAAATTTTGTTTGGGATACCCGGAGTTTGCAGAATTCATTGGCGAGAACGGACGAAAAGCATCAACTAATATGCGAATCGGTCATCCGAGACAATGTTCATGGCCCTCCTTTAGCTCCTCCCCATCCGAACAATATATAATCAGGTACAGAGTAGAATTCGATCCAGTTTTAGTTAAGCTCTGAAGAAGCCAACAGGGTGAAGGTTGATTCAACAAACGCCGACACAGGAGAAATAGTTTTCTAAATAGAATAACATTGATTTGCCAAATTTCAATGTTAATTTTGTATGTAGTACTTCAAAAAAAAAAATTCAATAGTTTTTACGAAAAAATTAGAAGTAGAAGTCGATACGACTTCCCAATTCCCAGATATTTCAACATTATTTCTAAATAAAGTGTTTATTAAACATTACTAATTAAAATAAATAAAAGTAGTCGTTTCTTTCTTCATTATTTAGTAAAACTCCATATTACTTCAAATATTATTCAAAAAAATCTAAAATTTTAATACCCTGTAACTAACCAAGGACTGCTTTCGTAGCAGTTAAGCTACATACTCATTTAACAGAATCTATGTCGTTAAATTGTACTAAACTCAACTCAAGTATCCCTTATTGATTAGCTTTTCTTTCTGGTTCGGCCCATATATAAGAGTGGGTTAATTTGATTTTAAAGTAAGGGGTTACTTGGAATGTTTTCAGGGAGTTTAAAAAATGGTTAATTTTGTCCAACGTTACCGCCGCCATATTGGAAATATGGCAACTAAAATCACTTTTTTGACAATATCTCCTTCCCTCCGGAAAGTCCACATAGAAATCTATAAAGCTATTTTTAAAACTCTCAGAGAATTTTCCATGTAAAACTGTGCTATAAATAGACCTTCCTAGAAGGACCAAATGCGGGTTTTTTAAATCGCAGTAATTTCCAACTACAAGATCAAAATTATTGAAGCGGCACGTTCAGTTGATATTTCCATTCGAGCAATACGATCCGCGGCCATTGTGCGATCGTGCGTTTAGAAAACGCCGTTGTTACAAAAATAAATCCCATTGAGCACCGGATCGATCCGATGCGGTTAGAAAGTTAAACAAATAGTTCGGTTTGTCCTCATTTTTCGCTATACAGTCTGCCACGTCGAGCCCTCTTTTTTCTATTTTTCTTTTGCAGCATCCTGTTCGCTGATATATGCGGATTCACGACCCTATCCGATCAGTGTACCGCCGAAGAGCTGGTCCGAATTTTAAATGAACTATTTGCTCGGTAAGTTTGAACTGTGTGTGTTGTTTTATCAAAGACGCGAGCGCTCGGCACTTTGTTTGTTTTCAGTATGAAAAGAAAATTGTCGCTCCAACAATGGGTAGGTTTTTTACATTTTACATCGTAGAAGCTGATGCAATAATAATATTTAAACTGACTCGTTTGATCGAACAATTATATGAAAAAAGTTTGCAGAATGACGTCGTTCTATAATAGAAATTTTAATCTTTCAATTTGATCGAAACGGTTCGCGTCCCAATTTTGGGCATGTCTAGTCGAACCACCAAAAAACGCAGATGAAACGCGCTGGGTAATGATACAAAAACAACAGGACGATATTTGTCATAAATATTTTGAAACCAGGTTTGCTAAAGCGTTTGTTTTTAGCATACAAAATGTCACCGTGAATAAATGCTGCATTCCAAATGATCTGGGTCTATCCTTATTGATATATTCAATAATGTTTCACTCTTGACAGTGCACTGATGGGTCGATTTTAGGAAACAAAAGTTAAGGTTGAAACTTTAACTATTTTTTCACGATTACATAAAATAATTTGATTTTACTTACGTTAAATATCGTCTCCGAGAACTTCAATTTATTAAATACACTGCCATCTGTAGGCGAACGGTGAAATATGTTTGGATAGAGCGCGTGTTGCCATCTATCGACGAGGGACGAAACTTTGGTTAGATCTGTAATTTCGTTATTATAATGTTTCCCTTAGGGGACGGAGGGCGTAGAAGTTAAATGTACTCACTACTGATCTGGATTGTATTTTGTCAGTTGTCATCTAAAAAGAATCAATAAAATTTTGCATAATAAAAATATTGTCAATCATATGAATCATTTTTGTAGCTAAAACAATTTTTAAAAATTGTGCTAAATAATTAAAAGATTATACTTTGTCACACTGTACGCTATATTAGTGTGACGTAGAACGTCTATTTTTTTGCCGCTGTCGAAGTTTTGGATCCAAACAAACATAGTTCCCATTCAGTTTTTGCGGTTGCTTCAGATACGTTTTCAGAAAAATAATTAACAAAACTGATTAATTGATTAATTAAAGGAGTGTCTGAATATTAGGATCCCATATACCAATTTTGTTCTTAAATGATGCTAAAAAGCACAGTAAAACATGCATTTTTTTAAAATTATAGGTTATATTCTCCTTTTCATTCTCTCTCATTTTCCTAATGTGTATGGTTATATGACAAGATGGTATTTAAGGTTTGCTAGAGTTTTAAACCAGCCAGAGAACCCATATACATAATTCTGTCCAAAAGGCAAAGCTTTAACTTTCAGTAATTAATAACTTTAAAATCGGGCATTTCAATTGAAATTCCTAAACAGCCTAAATAGCGTAAACAAAGGCCCAGGAAACAATGAAAACGCGGACATTGTAATTACAACAACTTAACGCAAATCCTAATTAATATAAGTCCCGTTGTTCTGGAAAAACCGTTAAATGGCAAAAACGTAATTAAACTAGAATGGTTTTCATCGGCGGGGCGTATTGTTCTGGTTTTAATGAACACTCGATCGAGATCTCGAAACCCGTGGGGTAAAAGAACAGGTGATACGGTTTCCCTTTCAGTTAGATTGCTCGTTTAAATTAAACGTGGCTGGTTTCGAGGTATGTTATCACAGGCGAATCACCGAAATTTGCAAAATATATGTGATGGCTAAGCGTAAATTACAAAAATGATGCAAGATCTGTGACAGCAAATGACTATGAAGACTTATGATATATTCAAATAAAAGTACGAGAAACACAGATGTTGGTTTCCTTTCGTTATAGCAGTAAATCTGTCGAAAAGCTCAAACTCATTGTAGTAGTCTAATAGTAGTAATGTATTGACTATTGACTAAATTGACAAAAAATTTAAATTATAGCCAAGTCACAAAAAAACCTAAAACAAAAAAATACAGGAAAAATGCTACAAGGAAAAAAATTCACCATAGTAATAATAATAATAAACATTAATTTAAAAAATAAAATAAACAACAATTCTTTAACACAGTAATAAGTATTTTAAATTTATTAATTCTTAATTCCTTTGCCCGGCTTGGGAATTTGATTTGGAAAATCTATGCTGAAGGTTGAAACTTATGAAAGAAGCTATTTTTTCACTCCTATGGGGTGTGGCGTAAGATACTTTTGAGTGAAATTGGTTCCCAGCTCTCCAAAATATTCATAGTTTTGGAAAAGATCAACCACTTAAGTGTTACATAAACGAATGAAAATGAGACAACAAAACAAAGGAGTAAAAAATACCTCTTAGAAAATACTAGTCATGCAGGTAACTCGAACGAGAATAATTAAAAAATGTAAACACTCATAAAGAAACTAAAATAACAAATTACAGAAAATAAGAAATATAGACAAAATATATTAGTAATAGGTAGGAAAAAATCTAAGAGTAAGAGCGACTAAAATAATGGGGTAATAATTCACCGAAACAAATATAAAAATCACAGACAACAAGAGGTGTATACAATTTAAATTTATAAGTAATAAAAATTGAAAGGCGTAGAAAATCTGTCAATAAGTAAGAACATATAATTACCATTAAAGATGACAACAAATGCAAACAATTAAAATATAATAAATATGGACTATGTTAGCGTGAGCTAAAAAAATCGTTGAATAAGTGTTTAGAGCCATATCCTTGTTACGATGCTCATCTACGATTTAATATAGCGTAGCTACAAAGGATCGCATTACGCTGTATGTATAAATTTCATTGGGATTCGTTAAGTGAAAAGCACAGGTAAATTTAATTTCCGGCTAAAACAGATAATGTTTCATTAATTACATAGAGTTTTGCGAGTCCCAAAAGTTCCCTTCTCATGTGCGCCCCGGATTTGGTTTGTTTTCGCATACATAATACATGGTTCCTCTTTTGAAAGCAAGCAAAGCAAATCTGCCTTTTTGTTTATTTTTGAGTGTTTTGAGACTAGATTTTGGTAAAAATTTAATTTGAAATATTGCGTTCTTAATATACTCCTGTTTATAGTAAAACAAAATAACGTTGCCCGCGGATACCATTTTTTAACAGCAATTTCGAGACCCGAACAAGGTAGAAACTAAGTGAAACAATATCGACAAAGCAACTAACTAATGAAACGCGAACGTTGAAACTTTTTGCCCGGCTTGTTGCCGTCGTTGTATTAGAAACTAGTTTATTTCGCTCCAGATTCGACAAATTGGCAGCGGAACATCACTGTCTCCGTATCAAACTTCTTGGCGATTGCTATTACTGTGTGTCCGGATTACCCGAAGCTAGACCGGACCACGCCCACTGTGCGGTCGAGATGGGCCTGGATATGATCGATGCTATAGCGTAAGTCTATATCGCATGTGAATTAAATTTAATTTGAGTATCTCAAGTACGTAACGTATTTGCTCACAGGGTACGTCAAAAAATATGTCTTGATAAGTATGGTATTAGCTAACTTCCTTAAAATATTTAGAATATTGTCTTCTATTATATTTTATATTAAATATTCCATTTTTTCAATTTATCTAATATTAGTCAATGCAATAAGTAATCCGTTAGGTTAATGATGCGATATTTATCCATTTATGCTTTCTATTATTTGCTTAAAAGAATTTTTTAAGATGTCGGTGGAGGGATAATCTTTTTGAAGCTTGAAGATGATCAAACAAGCTGTTCTTTCACTCCACAAGGGTATCGCGTGAAATACTTTTCAGTGAAATACAACGAAATATTATGATTTTTATATATCGAAATTAAAAAACTTTGTAATTTATGAATTAGAAAAATGACACTCGATAACTCCCATGACAATTTTTCGATGTGGGAAAGGGAACGGGAAAAATGGGAACTAGACAACATAATTGAGTATAAAAGTTTCAGTTAATATTGTCCATAAAAGGACCTTGTACAATAGTAATCAAGGTATGTATCATTAAGAAAATCGCCTATTTACTATATATTTAGTACTTGTGTTTGTTCATCAAGTGTAACTCGAACGAAATATGTTCCGTACCAAAGCAAACAATTAAAAAGATGACTTAAAAATTACAGGAAAGATTAAAATGTTTAGGAAGATTATTCCTTGATTCGTATATTATTGCGTGCTTTAAAAAAAAAATGAAAAATATAATATACACATTATATTATACCGGCTGATCAAAATTAAGTATTCATCATTAGTAACTTCGTTATTAGTAGATATACAAAGTCGGTTAAATTAGCAAATTAGTACCATTTTTTTGTTTGTAAATCACTAACGAAACAAAAAATATTAGCCTATAATTGAAAATAACCGAATTATCAGCATATTTTTCTTTTAGACTAGTGGTTGCGAAACAAAACCCCATTTTCCTTATATTTTATTATTTGAGCCTAAGAAACAAATAATAATAATAGAAATTTCCACGTCTCACGCCTGCGTTTATTAAAAAAAAAATTGTCTCCTTCTTGTAGCAAAAATGGTTTCATTACCTCTAAAGATTCGACAAAGGCGCAGAAGAAATTGTTCAAAGAAGTTTGTGCAAATAATGACAGCGCTGCCAAATAAAACAATAGCTGTAAAAAAAATTGGTTTTAATGTGTAATTGTTATTATTATCATATCAATGGTTATCAATTATTAAAATTAATTTTACTGTATCGCTTATTTACAAATGGTTTTTACACATGAAGAAAAGTGCGACATGTTAGAATGCTATTGGGCATTCAGTATATCCTCTGCAAGGGCAAGAGAATGATACATAAACCTATATCCACAACGCCTTCCACCACATGAACAATTCTTTCTGTGCCGTTATCCAATTTTTAGAAATAATGAAACCGTTTTTGCAAATGGTCATAATTCTATCCGAGACACAGTCAAAGACTAAAGGATTTAAAGAAACACAAATACAATTCAGACCAACTCAGGCGCTTCTGGCAGGAGATATTGAAAGAATACTTTGGTTGTCATTGGTATTTTAACTTTTGTCGCCAAAACATAAATAATTTTCGGTATATTTTGTGAACCATGGCACGCTGACCACTGGGCGTTACACTGCAATTATTTCTGAAATTCTGGATGGTTCTTTTCTAGATGAGTTTGACTTTAAAAGTAGGTAAAATCTCCATTTCCAACAAGATGGCGCACCAGTTCATAACTTCCGAGGCACATATGAATTTTTGACAACCATTTTCAACAATAAATGGATTCCTTGATCCGTTAGGTCACCAGATATAACCCCACTTGATTTCCACTTGTGGGGTTATTTAAGGCACGAAATTTATAAGTTTTTTTTTCTATTTTCTTCTTTCCATTCTTCTTACGCTCAAATAAAACAGTAAAATAAAAATGGAGTTTAATTTCGCAATTACTCATAACTTTTTAGTCTAAAAGAGTGATGTACTGATAATTCGGCTACTTTCAATTTTAGGCTAATATTGCATGTGCACTTTTTTATTCTGTTGGTGATTTACGAACGTTTGAGTAACATTAAATTGTTTTTCTATTTTCACCATCGTAATCAGTAGAAAGGATGCTACCAGTTTGTTGATTTAACCGACTTTGTATCTCTACTTATAACAAAGTTACCAATGATGAACACTTAATTTAGATCAGTCTGTATATTAATTTAACTGTTACTGTTTTTTCCTCGCGGAAACGGACTTTAGCCGTAGCTGACACAGCAAGAAGTCGCGACCCAGACAGGATCAAAATTACTCGATTCAGGAACTTAACTGACCCTACCTCGCTTTTGTGGTCTTCCTTTCCAGAGGGGCCGGCCCGTGCTGCTTCCTCTGTGCCTCGGGTGGTGAGGAAATTTGGCGATCACCACGCGTACGATCTGACGCGTTCAACTGCACTTTTTGAACGACACGGTCAGAGCGACCTATTTAGCGCTTCACCGTGATTTTGAGTGGAGCATGCGCCTAAGGGCGCTGGCGGGTGCAGTTGGCCAGTTAAGCTCAAGACTTATCGCGAATAGAAGTAGAAAAGTAACTTCTTGGTTGAATAATGAAGTTATAGGTTTATTTAGAAAAATTCCTAAACACCCGAAGAATTAATAATAAATAAAATAAAAAAAATAAGTTACCTAACATTGCCTAAATCTTGCCATCAATTTGTGATTCATTTAGTAACTGGTCGTGTGCCTATTAATTTATCATTTCGATTCTTTCTTTTTTTTAATTTTAATTTCTTTGAAAGCTAATTTTAAGATAAATATAAAGTATTAAAATTATATAAGCAAAGCCATTTATTCTTGTAGCAAAAACATTTCTCCTGTCTCATGAAACAGCGGTTCATAGAGAGAGGTAGTTTTTCTCTTCGGTGACCGATCACTTGAGGGATTTCGTTAGCTCAATCTTATTATCGCATTTATCATTTTCATCTAAGCGAAATTTAAGCGCAAAGATGTGTTTTAAGGAACTTTGTGTTAAACTTGACCTCTATGGAACTAAAATACATAAAAATTTTAGGTGCTTTCTAAGTCCATTTAAGTGTAAACTTGGAAGATCTGGTGGCGGGTGTGGGGTTGACGGGAAAAATATATTAAATTTTTATTTCCGTTGTTCTTTGTTGTGTTTTATAGTCAAGGGACGCAATCAAACAAGAAATGAAATTATCTTATAGCAAATCATTATTAAAACACTACTTGATATAAACATGTAGGCAATAAAGCCTCTCCAGCAACACAAGCATTTCATTTCTTCGCAGGGTATATTAAAAGCTATTCCTAAAATTTTTGATAATATTAATATATTACTAATATAGAGTCATCAGTCAGCATACTATAAGTTTCCTTCGGTAAATGGTCCATCAATTTCTCTTTCCATTCTTGGTTTAAAAGCACTTTTTACGATGTTCCTTTACTTTTTTTTAAATTTAGTTATTTTTAATTCCTATACTCAGCTGGGACTTTGTTGTATAACTTTAAATTAGATGAATCAGCCTTTGATTTGGAAAATCTATGCTGTGATATAGTCAGTCGGTCTGATCACATGATGAAGTAGTTAATAGTGTGAATAGACTTTTTTTTGATGATTGCAGAGAAATATCATGATTTTAATATATCAAAATTAAGAAAACTTTGTAGTTTACGAATTAGAAAACCACCATGGCAAGCTACAACTAAAGTCCAAACAGCTGTCTGAATTAATCATACTTTAGAATAGATAAATTACATATATACTTAAAAAATAAAATACTTAATTGACTCATAAGAGAACAGGAACAAGACAAAACAAGAAAGAATAATAGTTTTAGTAAATATTGATCATAAAGGGACCTTGGAGAATTGTAATTATATCGAGGAAATCGCCTATTTACCATGTATTTAAGTAAGTACATGTATGTGTTTATTAAAATATAGTACGGCTTGAATTTTGACGTTTGTCAAGCCTGAAGTTCATATCAGTGACTGTGTTTGTATTGTTTTGCCAAACTGTACCCAAAAACTAATGGTATTGGAAAAACATAGGATGAAACTTTTTATATCAATACCGTCTACCTCACTTGTTGCACCATGAACCATTAAAATAAACATTATAAAAATTAAGTTTAAATGTCTTAAATAATAACTTCGAGAAGACGACCTGAAAATTACACCGCGAATAAAAATGTTTCTTCTTTATTTACTAATATTGTTAAATAATTTTGATTTCTTATTATGCTTCTATTACTCAAATGGGTAAATATTTTTTTTCTGAAAGGTAATTTTGAGACGAAGATAAAATGTACAGAATTATATAAGCAAAGTGTTTTATTCTTGCGAGAAAAATGTTCCTTCTGCTCCATAAAATAGCAGTTCGCAGGGGGAGGTAGCTTTTCTCTCCGATGACTGATCACGTACGGGATTTCCTTAGCTCAATCTTATTATCGCATTTGTCATTTTTACCTAACCGGAATTTAAGCGCAAAGATGTGTTTCTGTTACTGAAATGGCAAAAATCAGTTCATGGTGTTTCCAAGGAATTTTGTTTACAACATTGCTCGCTATGGAACAAAATACAAATACATCAAAATTTTAAAGAGATTTCCTAGCCCATCTAATTAAGCTAGCGTGTTGCAACTTTATTAATTTTTATGAAATGAAGGTTGCCACACACAGAAATGTCTTAGCTATTTGGGATTTTAATATACAGAGTGATTTTAAAATATTTAGATATCCTTTGCAGATTGATTATGCGTTAACTCATGGAAAAAATTTGATGTAGTACAAATTGCGGCAGTTATTTTTGTATTGAAACTCACAAATTTTAATATACAAACTAAACTTGTGGTTGTATTTTTCATAATTCAAAGTATTTCAAATACAAAGCACATTTCTATAATTTTGAGCGGTTTCTTTACCAGTAGGTGTTGAGAAAAAAAGTTGTCAGTTTTTTGAATATTCTTTATTGTCGTGACATTTCATTCTACTATGGGTCATGTTAACCCAAAAATTCACGATTAGGAAAAATTTAATAGAAATGTGTATTTAATAGTACATACAACTTTATTTTAACTGAGTTTTTGTAATGAATTATGTAATTTATAACAAAAGTAATATTATAATTGTATTTAAAATAGCTTCCTATGTGAAATATATTTTTGAAAAGCTAACAAGCCAAACAAATTTATTAAGACATAGAGTGTAATCCATTAACCAAAACACAAGTTGCTGCACATTTAAATTTATGAGTTTCCAAAGAAAGCCGACTACGTGATTGGATCTTACGCAAAAATTCTTATCCAACCCAATTTTCTCCTTTTCACATATAAACATAACACATAACGGAAAGGGTGTCTAAAAATGCAGAATTTACAAAATCGCCCTGTATCTAAAAATTTCATTTGATGAAAAAGTAGCCTTGGCTCACGAAAGCCGCAACTCGCGGATACGCCTCAAAACCATAAAAACTTGCACTTATTGCTCAAGCTCTGGTGGCAGGTGTGGGGTTTATTCATTTTGCCTTGCTTCTTACACTTTTTCTTGATCTCTTTCCTTTTTTTGTTGTGTTTTTTGTCCTGCGGCGAAACTAAAAAGGAAACGAAATTTCATTTATGATAACAGTTCAGTTTGGCAACACCGCTTGATACAAACACCTAGGGGATAAAACCTTTCCCGCAGCCCAATAACGAACTCCCTAACAAAAAAAAACGGAAACGAGAAAATAAAAGTAAATATTGGAGCAAGCCGGAGAGCATTTAAAAAATTAATTAAACGGAATTGATACGAGGTTTTTCGATTAATAGCGTCGGACCCTCTACAGAACTTTTTAAAAAATGTAGGACTTCGGAATTGAAGGAGTCTGTATGTATTTTCTTTTTTTGTTTCTAAACGAATAGTAACTAACCGGATATTTTGCAATAAAATCAACTCTTTTCAGGTTAGTGAGGGGTGTAATGAACGTTAACGTGAATATGCGAGTTGGAATACATACAGGACGAGTGCACTGTGTCGTTTTGGGTCTGAGAAAATGGCAGTTTGATGTGTGGTCTAATGATGTTACCTTAGCCAATTATATGGAAAGCGGTGGCATTCCAGGGTAAGTTTTGGTTAGTTTTAGCGAACATGGTTTTTTTATATTTACTTTCTTCATTTTAACTACAGCATATAATTCAGATGAATAAAAGAATCTTTTTAAATCTCATGTATATTAGTATATTATGCTTATATTAAACTGAAATATGCGATTCACCAAAAATCGGTATGAGAACCTTTAGACCTCTTTTTGCATGTAATAAGGAAGAATTCAGGTTGTCCAAAACTCTTACTAACCAATCAAACCTATCATACAACCTACGGTATCCATTAGAGATAGGATTAAAAATTATGATTTAAAAATAAGAACCTAATCTCTGAGGACCGAATAATATGTTTATAATATGTCCAAATGCAGAACTTTATTATTTACATGTCTTGTTTTTAAAATAATAAAAAATCAAGTACTCTTTTGTCTATTTAAAAAAAAAAAAAACAATTTAGTAGAAACACAGTATCAGGCATCCAAAATATGCAATTCTGTATCAGATTCCCAGAAAAGTAGAGACATTTTGTATCATTCAGAAAAAAGACAAGTTTTTACTCTCCACCTAGTTCTTTTAAATTGCTCTAATATCAGTATCATGGGCTTTACAAAATTGATTTTGTTTCTTAGTTATAAAACGATATAAAAATATAAAAACAATATGTTAAAATTTATTTTTATTGGTTTTTGTTTGAGATTTCAACGAATCCCCAGCATAAATATGTAAATATTGAGTAGTCCAATTTATTATATTTGTCCCATTCCTAAAAAGTAAAGACCCTATTTAATAAAACAAATTATTCAGTAATTTTCCGGTTTTTCCCAGAAATGCACTAACGCAATTTTCGTTGGTTTTAGTTTATTAATTTTAGGCAGGTATCAATTGCGACTGGACTATTTGTTAAAAAACATAAAAAATTGATTTACATTTTTTTTTGCATCCGCAATCAATATGTTAAAACGCGTAAACAATTCCTTTTAGGAGAGTCCATATAACAAAGGAAACATTAAAATGCTTAGGGAGCGATTACGTTGTTGAACCCGGACATGGGGGAGAGAGAAATTCATACTTAAAAGATCACAACATCGACACATTCTTAATTGTGGCCCCTTCGTATAGGGAAGCTCAGGTACGCCATCCTTATGTTATGTTAATTATTTCACGGTTTATGATTACGGTTTGTTTCAGGGCAACCCTTACCAAAGTCATTCTATGAACGGAAACGTCGGTAAGGAAATGCGAATTATGGGCCACGGATCTCTACACGGGCACTCCACAAAGTAAGAAATTATTCTAAATTATACTGCAATTAAACTAGGATACAATCGCAAAAGAAAAAATTAATAAAAAACAAAGGAAAAAAACATAAAATTGAATAGAAATTTATCCGAAGTTGTTTGCTTGAAAAATCTAATCGATCGGAAAACAATTGAATCTGAAATCCGACGGGAGACACCGGCAGTAAAATTTAATTTGCTTAAACCAGTGGTTCTCAACCGCCGTTCCGCGGAACACTGGTGTTCCGCGAAGCTGTCCCAGGTGTTCCGCGAAAATTTTGAATATAATATAATAAGAAACAGTAAATTTTTTTATTACTATAAAATAAATACTACATGGTTTTGTTAATTATTTGAAATTTAGCAAAAATATTCAATATTATTCTAAATTTTCGCGGAACAGTCAATAATATTAACAGTGTAATTATCGAACGACGCAGTTACGTCGTTTGGAGTTACTCCGGGGAATACCACTAAATTTCTAGTGTACTCGATAACGCAAGGAGCGCTACGTAGTGTTGATTTCGTGCTGTTTCTCTTTCTTCGTACGTAAATAACAAAAGCGCAATTTCGATCTGCGGTTCAGCCATAATTTAATATAAATATCGAGTTTTCGTGGTGTGTTTTTTATTGTATATATATATTTTATATTGTTGGAAATTGGTAAGATGAAATGCAAGTTGTGTAGTTTTAACAGTATTCTTATCTTTTTTAGTTGCTTATTTTAGCATTTATACAAGACTTTTAAATCTGAAATATGGACAAATTTTTGAAAAGAAAGACTGAAAGTGAGGTTAATGTTGGGGCGAGTACAAGCAGGTCTTCTTCAATTGAAGGAGATATGCAAGGCAACAAAAATGCCGAAAATAAACGTAAAAAGATATCCGAATCAGTTCGGCATTATTCGGAAGAATATCTGAAGTTTGGTTTTACATGTTCCTATTCCGAGATGTATTGTATGTGGTGAAAAAATGGCTAACAGTGCAATGGTCCCAGCTAAGTTACAGCGACAGCTTTCAACAAAACATTCTTGTCTAACTTCGAAAGGTAAAGATTATTTCGAAAGATTGCTGAAAAATCAAGAAGTGCAAGCAACATGCTTTCGAAAGAGCGTTACAGTTTCGGATAAAGCGCAAATCGCTTCTTATAAAGTGGCAGAACTAATTGCATTGAAGCAAAAGCCGCATGATATCGCAGAATCGCTAATTTTGCCCGCATGTTTAGAAATTGTTAAGATTATGTTTGGCAATGAAGCGCAGCGAGACGTCCTAAAAATTCCCGTTTCGGACGATACGATAAAAAGAAGAATTATAGATATGTCAGGTTTTATAGAGAACGCAGTGACGGCGACATTAAGTACAAAAAATTTTGCGCTGCAAATTGACGAATGCACTGACATAAGTGGCAAAGCCCAATTAATCGGATTTATTCGCTTTGTTGACGACACTGAAATAATAAATCAGTTTTTATTCTGCAAGGAACTTATTGGTCACGCAACTGGAGAAGACATATTTAATTCAGTATCATCTTATTTGGAAGAATGGAAATTATCCTGGGAAAATTGCGCAGGAATCTGTACTGATGGAGCTCCAGCCATGCGTGGCAGTATTAAGGGATTTTGTAGTCGAGTTAAAGCAATAAATTCAAATATAGTCTCTACTCACTGCTTTCTGCACAGGGAATCTTTGATTTCGAAGAGTCTACCAGCAAACTTAAAGTCTGTTTTGAAACAAGTCGTATATATGGTGAATTATATTAAATCGAGACCATTAAAAACCCGTATGTTCAAACAACTTTGTAACACCATGGAATCCAAATATGAATGTTTGCTTTTGCACTCTGAAGTGAGGTGGCTCTCAAGAGGAAAAGTGCTAACCCGAGTTCATGAGTTGAAACAGGAATTGCTAGTTTTTTTTAGACAAGAGGGTAATGGTGTATACGTAAAATATTTGGAAAATGATGCATGGTGTACTAAGCTAGCATATTTAGCCGATATCTTCAGCTACTTAAATTCAGTCAATACATCTCTTCAAGGAAAAAATGAAAATATTCTGACATCCACAGACAAATTGCTAGCTTTCCAGAAAAAGCTTTTGCTTTGGAAAAATCGTATTGCTCAAAATCGCAAATTTGATATGTTTCCGTTATTAGCAACGGAAAATATTGTTAACATTAACGAAATTATTTCAAATGTGGCAGAGCATTTGTCAATATTGCAAGACAAAATAACTCATTACTTTCCATCTCTTAATATTGAAGACTTTGATTGGGCGCGAAATCCATTTGGTGAATTTGATATAATGAACCAAGATTTTTCTATTCAGGAAGCAGATGAGTTTATTAATATATCAACGGATCGAACGTTACAAATAAAATTCAAAGAAGAAGGAGTGGAAAGGTTTTGGATTTCCATCGAGAATGAACATCCATTTATTGCAAAACGAGCGTTGAATATCTTGTTGCTCTTTTCGACGTCCTATCTGTGCGAACTTGGATTTTCAACTCTAACAAATATTAAAAGCAAAAAAAGAGAAAGACTTACCAATTTAGAAGAAGAAATGAGAGTAGCGCTCTCTTACATAAGACCCAACCTTGAGGAAATTTGTAAAGGTCGTCAAGCGCAAATTTCTCATTAAAATAAGTTACCATGTAATATATATCTTTATTTCAATTAAATATTAATCTTCCAATTATTTTGTGTGATTTACATTAGATTTACAAATTTTATGATAATGGTGTTCCGCCAAAATCGAGACCACTTAAAAGTGTTCCGTGATCCCAAAAAGGTTGAGAGCCACTGGCTTAAACAATCGAACAAATGAAATTCAGTCCTATACTTGAAGAATTGCTGAGAACAAATTATTATACAGGCTGTCGCTTAAACACTTTTATCGAAATAATTAATGAATTATTACTATTAGGTGCTAGAGCTAATAATTTCTTCGCGCCCTTTTGAAATCTTATATTTTTGTTTGTAGTTATGTTCCAAGTAATGCAGGCGATGAACCACGAAACAATAAACTCAAAGAAATTTTTTATTCACAGAAAAATAATAGGAATGAAAATAAGATACATTCAAACATATTCTGGTTCTGAATGAATTACTTCATATTTAAAAAATAAATAATATTGATAACAATATCTATTATAGTGAATTTTTGAAAGAGCTACACACAAATTCTTGTACTAAATATTTATTCTTAGCTAGGCATTCTAAAGAATCCTAATTATTATAATAAACTTTACTATAAATAAAACTTTCTATACCTTGTTAATCGTCACTCGTGGATATCTCCTAAAATTTGGTTGGTACTCATTAATTTTGAAAAATGGTATTAAGTTTAAGTTGTCTCACGGTCAAATATAAATACATGGGAGTTTTTAGGTCGCTACAGAATTATTCCACAAGCAAAGAACAAATCCAACAAAAATAAGAATAGAGGAAGTTAGAGAATATGCAAAAATAAACTGCACACTAAACAAATAATAATAATAATAACAATAACATAATACACAAATATTAATAATTACAGACCGGTTACAGTCACCACGGTTTTCTCGAAGTTGTTTGAGTACTCATATATCAGTTTGGTTTTCGAGAAGTAGAAAAATATGATTTCTATGAGTCCGGCAAGTGTCTTATTAGGGTCTTCTGCGGCATTCGATTGTGAAGGTCACGACTTCATATTATGGAAAATGTTTTGCAATGATATAGCGATCGTTTAATAAGTTTTCTGATGACGGGTATTTATGATTCATGCTTGGAAGACAAATGCAACATGGTTTTACGTGAGGTAAACTCTTGGTTTAATGATAATAACTTATAACATCTTTTATAAGATTCTATCATATAGATGTCATCTTTCGCTTCAAATAAATAGTGAAGATTTGGTGTTTGTATATGATGTGAAGTCTCTTGGAATATTCTTACATAACAAAAATGAATTTTAAGACTTATTGCTCTTCTTTTTTCTAATAATTAGCTACGGCAACACCGCTTTTTTAATAAAAAGTATCGAAAAGTTCAAATATATCCAAAATTGCCAAAGCTGGAAAGATAAAATTCAAGTTTTGGTAACCGTTTATTGATACACTTCTAACATTCCCTATGTTCAAAAACGACCAAAAAAAATGTAGAGAATTGTTTTATTTACAGAGGTAAATCTGACAACACTGCTGTTAGCATTTTTAAATTCTGCATATTTAAAAAGTTTAAAATATTGAATTTTATCGTGTGCGATTTTTTAACCTTTTACCAAAAAGAAATAAAAATGTGTGATAAGCCTGTACTCGGTAGTACAGTCAAGCTCTGACGAAGCCAAAAGGATCATTGGCGAAACGTTAGCTGGTTCGACCAAACAAGAATTGACGCAGGATTAATCCAGAAGGTTTATAAAAAGTATCCTGTTGACTTCTTCAGAGCTTGACTGAAACTGGCTCGCATTTTACTCTGTACCTGCTTTTATATTGTTTGAGGGCGCGGAGCTAAACGAGGGGCATAACCACCGCTGTAAAGATTGTTAGGTTGCATATAGATTTCTATAGACTCTCGGATTTTTGGTTGAATTTTAGTTTTATCGAATAAAATTTTATGTCCGGTTTCGTGATTGTGTTCGGCAACTGGTGAGGAGTTTATTTTACCTAGTCGGAAGGCCCTTTCATGTTCTTTGAGCCTAGTTCATATTTTTCGTCCGATTTCTCCAATGTATTCTTTGCCGCATATGCATGGAATGCTGTAAACTCCTGGCGTCTCAAATAGAATTTTGTCTTTGACGGATTTGATAGATTTTTGGACAAGTGGTAAATATGGTTTTGACGTTATATTGCTTTAGAACCTTTGATATATGATCAGTCATGTTTTGAATGTAAGGAAGGACAACAGTGGCAAGTGTGGGATGGCTTTCGGCTTCATTGCTATTGGAAGGTTGTGGTGAAGTGTATTTTGTGATGGAATGCTTAATATCTTTAATGTGGAAATTATTAGAGAGAAAAGCAGAGGTAAGGTGATTTAATTCTGGGTTCAGTGACTCGGGCTGAGATAGTTTTACGGCTCTGTAAACCAGAGAGTTGATAACCGATGATTTTTGGGCCGGATGGTGTTGTGACAATGCATTAAGGTAACGGTCTGTGTGCGTAGATTTTCTGTAAACACAATGTTATGTCTGATTTTCTATTGATAAGAATATCTACGAATGGGAGGTTGTTATTAGTTTCTAATTCAATTGAAAAACGCATGTTAGGGTGTAAATGTCTAAGAAAATCTACTACAGATTCTTGACCATGAGGCCAAATAACAAAAACATAGCTGTTCCCGAGGTTTGTTCAAAAATTTGACCGTTATAAGAAAAATATGTTCCAGACAAGCATTTTTCAATTAAGGTGCGAAGGTTTGATTCCAGATTCTCGGATTTTAATATATCTGAAATTATGGTGAGAGTTTCAATAATATTTTGCTAGGGAATATGTTGGAGAACCAATGGTGCTGACAACAGGTTGAAGGGGTAATTCTGGCTTGTGAATCTTTGGGAGTCCGTAGAGACGAGGAATTTTAAAGCCATGAGGGAAGACAATTTTTTTTCAGGGAGTCTGATAGAGAGGAAGCCTTAATGATAGATTTAAGGTTGTGTTCCATAGATGGCGTACGATTTTTTTAAGTTGACGATATGATTCGTTTGGAAGAATATCTTAAATCTTTTCCTGATATACATTTGTGTTCGTGACCACCATAGCATTTCCTTTATCTGCTTTTAGGATTGCGATTTTGAGATGCGTCCAGGCTTTGCAATATTAGATTTAAGGGGTTTTAATTTTCTAAGGATTTTTGCTGTTTCAAATCGAATTTCATTAGCTGTTTGAGATGGCAGTTTGTTTAAGATAGACTCGACATTTGAAATGATTTCCTCTTTTGGTTCTTTTCCTTCCTTGGTTATAGATTACTGTTTGTAGTCTTGAATTAGGCGTCATTTCATTTTATTTTTCACAATTTCCTATACAAACACTGAATTTGTCGATCTGGAAAATAGTGATTATTATCATTATCATTATTGTATAACTTTAAATAATTTATTGATTTGCATTTTAGCTACGAATACACGGATGTTCTTGAATTTTTAATGTCAATCAACTTAATACTCCTTGTGAATAAGATTGATAATTGTGGCCTTTTTAGAAACCTAGCTGCACTCTCTATTGATCTTAGCCATTTGCACTTGGATATACCTATTCCAAAATTGGTTGATATTTATTCATAATAATAATAATTTTTTCAAATATTCGGATAAAGTAAGAAATAACCTTTCGCTCCTCGTCAGTGCGCCCTGTGTGTAAATTTACTTTGAAACTCGTGTTTTCGCAGGCCGTTTAGCGAACCGACGGAGACGAGAGAAAAAAATCCCGAAGATGAAGTTAACGAGTACCTAATGAAAGCCATCGACGCCAGAAGTATCGACAGGCTAAGAACCGAACACTGTCGCACCCTTTTGCTCAACTTTCGGGATCCCGTGAAAGAAGGAAAGGTCTGGCTTAATTTTATTTTCCAAGTTTTCGGTTTTATATCCCTTCGCCGCCCCGATATAAACATCCATTTTATTACAAGAAAATTTTGCCGCGACTCAAATCTGATCCCGCTTTGATTTAAAGAGTGTATGGCTAAGTTTTTGACTGGCAGTTTCTGGTCGGGAGTTTAGGATGAAAAGTTTAAACTACGGATGAACGCACGGAGCAACCGAGCGAGGAACATTATTCAAAACTTAGTTTCGAAACTCAAATGTTAGTTGCGAGTACGCTATATGTTAAGCTTTGTCGCGTTGAATTTTAGTATACAATTCCAAGCGTCTTTCGATGAGAAATTTACGTGAATGGTATTGTACGGAACGCATTGTCGCAACCACGGTCAAAATTATATGAATAACAAAAGTTAGTTAACATTAATGAATCGATAATTAGAAAGTACATAAGCAATAATGCTTATGCTCATTACGTCATAATTTGTTTTGAGTAATTTCGTTACTATTTTTAATTCATTCTAAAACTATAGGTATGCAGGTGCATTGGTGTCCCGTTAATATGGAATACTCTGCTGAATTTTCGATAATTTAATTATTTTGGATTCGGATTTTCAAATATTACAGTGGACCAGTTCGTTACTTATCTCAATTTAAAAAAACATATTCCTATGGATATGCAGGGTAAGTAAGCAGTTAGCACGGAAATATTGTAAAGAAACTTGTAATTTAATTATTATTATTTTTATACCTGCATGATAACTATTGCTCCTTATCCGGAAACGATTCAAATTGGTTTCTCTCACTACATTGATAATGGATTTTAGGGAATCTCATTATTGGGGTGGTTTTATATCTTCCCAACCGTTTCGAGATGATTGAGCAATACATCATTTTGAAGCTCTGCTAAGAGGGTCTTTAATGGTCTAATTGAATATCTGGGACAAAGTCAGTTTTTTTTGGGCTTCTGAAATGAATATAACGAATTTTAGGGTATTTTATTAATTCGTCTTTTTTTATATCTTCCATACCGTTTCGAGGTGGTTGAGCAATACATCATTTTGAAGCTCTCCTAAGTGGCTCTTCAACGTTCTAATTGAATATCTGGGACAACATCATGTTTTTTTGAGATTGAAATTGAGATTAGGATATCTTATTATTGGGGGTAGTCTTATATCTTCCCAACCGTTTAGAGGTGGTTGAGTAATACATCATTTTGAAGCTCTCCCAAGTAGCTTTTCAATGGTTTACTTAAATATCTGGGACAACGTCAGATTTTTATGCGATTGCGAAATGAATATATTGAACTTTTGGGAGTTTCATTATTGGGGGTAGTTTTACATCTTCCCGACGGTCTCAAGGTGGTTCAGTAATGCATTGTTTTGAAGCTGTCCTAAGTGGCTGTTTAATGGTCTCGTTGAATCTTTGGGACAACGTCAGATTTTTTCGAGTTTACGAAATAGTAATTAAATTATTTTTTGGGGTGATGCGAGCGGAAAAGAGGTTATTTTCTGTATAGCAACACTGGATATGGTTTTTGGGAGTTCCCTTAAAATATTTCTGTGCTTACTTACCCAGCATATCCACAGGAATATGTTTTTTCAATTAAAATAAGTAACGAACTGGTCCACTGTAATATTTGCAAATCCGATTCCGAATCCAAATCCAAATCCAACTTCAGCCACATAATTTAGTGCCAGTTTACAAACTGTTGCAAAAAATATGTACATTTCTCCGGGGAAGAAGCGGGTAGAAACAAACAGACAATCTAATCTCGCTCCTTTCTTGATAAAAATGGCCAACTTCGAATTAAATTCGCTTGCTTATAACAAACATCAACTCGCGAATCCCGCGCAACAACTTTAAACGCCCGCCGGGGGATTTGAAAGTTTTTTTTGGATTAATAATTTTCAATTTACCTGTTAAATTTTATTCTTTCTTTCGCCGAGCGTATTTCATTATTATTTTTGCCGTTGAATATGCGGACTTTTTTTTACAAAAACGCGCATTTACAATTCAATTACGAGCGCGTTTTATATTGGTTATGGCAGTGTTGGGATTGACTTTATTATTTTTTTATTTTTTCGGACGCTTAACAAGCTCGTTGAGAGCTTCGTTCTCGTGTGCGTTTTATTGTATAAAAAACATTCGTTGTAATAAGATCGTTAAAAAACGAATGGGTCGGAAATGTTTTTTGTTTCACTAGTTTGTGTAGCCGTTTTCTTATCACATGTAATTAGTAGTAGAATTCAAAATCCTTTTCCAAAGGCAAAAATCATACGCACTTGAGAAAACTTAGATGTTGCAGTGGCTATAAATATAAGGCTTTTTTTTATTTCGACATACCGAATATCAAATTTTGAATTGTGTTCTCTTGTTTTTTCTTTATATTTCTGTCTGCCGGTAAATCAAAAAAAATATAATTATTGCCCGAAATACCTGAATTTTAAATAAACATTCATAAAAACGAAGAGTCCAGTATACAGGATGTTATCTATTTGAATGCCAGTTTTAAAGATTTAAAACGAAATATGATACATGAAAAAGTATTTTAAATCATATTACTAAATATCAAATTCCTTAAACGTCATCAATCTCCATCTGAAAAGTTAAAAAGTTTGAGATACATATTCACATAAAGTTTTTTCTTATAATATTGGGATTTAATTGACTATTTACAAAAGAAATGGTCGGTTTTCACTAAGAGCAAAGATTACAAGCTCCCACATTCTCCGGAGGAGCGCAACTTAAAAAGGCTAAAATAATAATTCCCTCATTTTTCCGCTAAACGTGTTCAATGACCTTATAATGTTTCTGTTTCAGTACGCCCTGGAGAGGGATCGTATGCTTACCCTGTACTTTTTTTGCTCGACAATTTGTTTCGCCGCCATAATACTAGTGCAAATAGCGATATTCAAGAGGTAAGTGCGCTTTCAACTTTTCCTTAGCGTATCACTTTCTAAAGGCTGATAAAGCGAGAGAAAATCGTCGGTTCGCGGCCACTTAAATATGGAAATATGTGCGGTAATCCAGTTTCAGTAACCGGAAATTCGTAGGAAAAATTATGGAATTTTCATCTCACTTCTGCTGGTGGTGTGCTCTTTTGTATGATTTATTTATTATTATTTTATCAAAATTTAATACGTTTCATGTGTTATTTAAATTAAAAACAAGCTGAAGAACAAACCTATACTGTTAATTCAATGCTGAAAATTTACAGCTCCTAAACAACTATTTATATATATATATATATATATATATATATATATATATATATATATATATATATATATATATATATATATATATATATATATATATATATATATATATATATATATATATATATTCAACAGTCAGACTCACCTACTCAATTACAGAATGGCACAATATAGGCTAATACTATTTAAATTAGAACAAAAAATGTTCAGATTTTGAAACATCATCTGAGTAAAGTATTTCTCTGGTGGTATAGCTACGTACGAGTATGTGATGTTTTTGCCTGTTTCACTGGAACCGAAAGACAACTGCAGTCCTTTTTGAATCATATTAATTCGATACATACACGCATAAAATTTACCATAGAGACGGAACAAGATAACTCTCTAAACTTTCTGGTCTTAACTATAACTCAACTACAGAACAAGTTAGATTTCTCCATTAACCATAAATCCTCACACACTGACACAATAATACATAATAACTCAAATCACCCTTACACACACAAAATGTCTGCTTTTATGCTTTCATCAACAGACCAGTTAATGTACCACTTTCTATAGAAAATTTTGAAAAAGAATTAAATATTATAAAACAAATACTCGTAGCTTTTAACAATGGTTACGACCCCTCCTTGATAGATAAGATTATAACCAAAAAGCAGTTTCAAATAACTCTGAACTCTATCTATCCCATATTAAACACCGGAAACACAATTTATAAAACAATAAAATACATAGGAGAACCTAGCAAGAAAATTTCGAAACATCTATCTAAATAAAAGTTCTGATTCCAACTATGCAATTCATTCAAATTCAGAAATGCACAACTTTGTCGATAACTTTGATATTTTACATAATCATTAAAAAAGCAAAAACCTAAATTTGTTGGAAGCTATGGAGATTAACAAAATGAAATATTCCAATTTATTTCATAATGACCAATTGGATTTAAATGCGTCTCCCTTGTTAAATTTAAATTTATAACCCTATAGCTGTATTTAAAAGTCTATTACTACCTGTTTTTACGAGGGCACCGCCAAAATTTCCCGGCCTGAATATGAAAGAAAAAAAGTAGAGTAACAATTTTTTACTATTTTTCAATATAATCCCACTTAACTTCAATACACTTAGTAAATCTCTTTATTAACAACTCAATCCGTTTAAAAAATATTCTTTTGGTTTGTCTGCAAAATGAGTTAAATAGCCTCTTTTGACTCAACTTAGTCGTTAAACCGCCGTCCACGCAAGTCCCTTTTCAAATATCCAAACGAATAATAGTCGCTGGGGGTCATATCTGGACTATAGGGAGGATGATCTATCTGTTGGAACCCACACTATAAAATGGCAGTTTGTGCAACACCAGCAGTATGGACAGATGCATTATCGTGCAAAAGACGCACGCCTCTGCTCAGTTTTCCTCGACGTTTTACACGTATGCAGTCTCGCAATTTATGTAATAATGTTGCGTAATATTTACCATTGACAGTGCTATTAGTTTGTTTAAAATCTATCAAAAGAATTCCTTCACAATCCCAAAAGATCGTGGCCATCACCTTTTTTTTTGACTGGCAGACTCTGAATTTTTTTGGAGGTGCTTCACCCTTACGACGCCACTCTATTGATTCTTTTTTCGATAGAGTTTCATAATAGAGGACCATAGTTTCATCTCCCGTTACAATAGTTTCTATCACAGGCTTCGGTTCCGACCCACAGAGTTTCAAAAAAGACCGCGCACAGTCGACACGGCGTTGTTTTTGAATAGCCGAAAGGTTTTTAGGAACGCATCTTGCACGAACCTTATGCATACCTAAATGATCATGCAGGATTCGACAAACACTTGTATCAGAAAGCTTCTCCACAATCGCAACAATATCTTCCGTTATGACCACCACTGGTCGACCAGTTCTTGAATCATCTTCAAGGGACTCCTGCCCCATTCGAAAACGTTTTGCCCATTCTTTCATTGCAGAATACGAAGGAGAACTTTGACCGTACACACCATCCAGCGTTTCTTTAATAATTTTAGGTGCTAACCCTTCTTTTGTCAAAAACTTTATGATTGCTCTATACTCAATTTGCGTTATTTGCGACCTTTTTTCGGGCACGTCTTGTTTAAAATGTTGTCTATTTGACCCAAGACTTCAATTTTTTTTCGCAGCCTACTAAGATATATATTTAAAAGAAGACAAAGTTTTATTGTGATACTAGAGCTACATCTACGTCAGGTCGGGAAATTTTGGCGCTAACGTCGTATATATAAATGTCGGAATATTTGATAAAGGCACGGTGTTGCCGAATCAGCTGTCGTAAAGCATTAAAAACTGTGAAAATCAGAACATTTTTTGTTCTAATTTAATTTGTGTTAAATGGATTTTCATCAAGTAAAAGCCACCTCAGTCCGAATAATACTATTTAACAATATCTGAAGAGTGAGCAATAAATTTCTTATCTCTACAATGAAAGCAAAGGTTAGATTTAAATAAATTATAAGTACTTGCTAAAGAAGCTTACATAGGTTTGTTTTAAATAAACTAAGGCTTAAATTAAACCTATCTATATCTATGCCGTTTTGAAAAACACAAATAAGTCTGAGCACATCTTATTCTAGGAGAGCTAGAAAAGCAATCGCTCAATAGAAAACGCACCTGATATGGATTAGCGTTGAAGCTCAACTAATTTATACAAAAAGAAGAATCCACAAGGTTATTTACAACTTTGTAAAGAAAAGCAATGTCAATACAGTTTCTTCGAGCTTCAAGTGACTTCAAATTGCAAAATAAAAAGTGTCGATCTCTATTCTAAAGTTTAAATTGTTTGTATGCTTTCTATTCTGATGATATATTTACTAGAAATATGATTAAAAACCGTTGATGAGTACTCTAGTACAGACCTTATCATGCTGATTATTACTATCTAATGCTTGTAAACCCTTTGGTAGTTCTCAAAATGAAGCCAAAATTTCTCAAACATTTTTTGATAATAGTTTCAATATGAGCCTCAAAGTTTAACTGCCTGAGCCTTTCGGTTCTTTATGCGAGAGAATAATAAAACGTAGGGACATCTTAAAGGTTATATTGTAAAGTTCAGATAAATTACAATGGCAACGATAATTTCTGTATTTGTATTCTAAGTTGCTTACGAAAAAAAGATAAGTTTGGCAAATGAGAGTCATATGTGAGAGCGATAGAATAACGTATTTTCAAGACTTTTAACCTGCGTTTTACAAGGTCGTAAATAAATTTCGTAACTATCCAAATTTTGAGTAAACATAAATTGAGATACTTGGTAATAACGGGGAATACTATTTTGAATATTAATTTTATTTCACATTTTAAGAAGCACTTTGCGCGACAATTTTCAAATTATGTTTTTCAAGTTTTTCGATAAGACTTTAAAAGCGAAACAAAAACTAATAAATAGTAATTTGTCTGCCTATTTTGAGTTCTCTCGCCTCTCGTCTCATTATATAGCCATGTATAATTTATAAAAATCACGAGACAATAAGCTTCGTCTTTTCAAAAGTAATTTTTTACTAATGCCGAGCTTTGTCGTTTTTCAAAGATACGGGTGAATTTGATGGAGCGCCAGCTTAGCAATTCGCTTTTCATTGTCTCTCTGACTTTGCTATGCGTAGAAAAAGACTTGCCGAGTTTACTCGCTATATAAGTATAGAATTTCTCTCGCTGACGGTTGACAGCAGGATAACTAATGAGTTTCTCGTTCCTCTTTTAGGTAATAACCCAATTGTTTTCAGCTAAATTAGCTTTTAATTGCATTGTTAAATTATGTTTCAGCAACGAAACGGCTATGTTCTGGTCAGTTCCTATTGTTTTTCTTCTAGTCATTATCCCGGTTTTAGTTTACATGGAGAGTAGTAATCAAGCGAGGGTAAGTTAACTCCGTTGGTAATCACTAACAGGTAACTTGATACAATAATCGCCAACTCTGAACACAACACCGAAAATCATAAAACATAAATTTTGATATCGGAATAGTAGAGTAGCTATAGTATTAAACGTATTAAAAATAAATAGACCACAGTGTAGAGTATAAGAGAAAAGAAAACAATTTGCAAATTCCATTTTCACCATTAAAACATCTGGTAAGAATTTTATTTAAAGTCTATTTCAGAAAGGCTTAGATTAATTCCATTTCATGAGGTTTGGTTGTCGTGGATTTAAGTTCAAAATAGTACCACCCAGGTTTGGGTCAATTTATGAGCTTTGCCTATTGTTATGCATCGACCAACACTCAAAATGGCGTCCCTAAAGTCTGCTCGTAAAAATAAATGAATTTTCTTTCATTTCAATTAAAATTAGATAGAGGAGAAGCGGATAATATAATCCGTTTTATATTTTTCAATAATTCGGGAAAATATTTCTGTATTAAAGGTGTTTTTGTGTGTTTGAAGTAATAAGAAACTTAATCTTTTTTTTTAATTGTGAATTTTTCAGTCTGCAATATGGGCCATGAATAAAAATGCCTAATATCATTTATGAACTAGGTATCCCATATTAGCAGCAGGGCCCATTTTAGGACGCTCTTCTCTATTACGTACTGGGTGTCCCAATTCTCTGGTATAGACAAACTTCTTAATTTATATGGAACATCCTATATTTTACTGGGCTTTTGTATTTAGGCGAGGAAGTGTCATTTTTAAACTGTTGATCGTCAAATATACGTTTGTGTACCGGTCCGTATATATTTTAAAAGAAGAACAAATCATATTCGCTTAAGATGACCAGAATGTTCTGATGAAGGTCGAAATGACCGCAACGTCAACCAATAAATTTGTCAATTCGAAATAATGCCAATTAATAAATAACGGACCAAATCCCAAGAACCACACCTGTAAAAAAATATGTACTTTAAAAAGATCCAAAGAAAACCAACCAAAAGGTTGAATGTGATGTTTGCCTAATATCTATTTTGCGAGCACCACACATAACCTTAAATGTCTCCTACACTGTGCTGACATCAATGATCAATAAAAACAACCGTTCTTTTTAACACTAAATCCAAAATCGCAATAAAATACATGTATAATCCAGAAGTGATTAATCTATAAATTCCTTTAAATGCAAAGAACTTTTGTATTTCTTTGTAATAGTTACAGGTTTTGAGAAAACTGTACTTATTTTTTATTAAACATTATACAAAAATTACATTGTAAAAAAATTGTAATATTCTTCATCTGAGTAACTGTCATCCCCTCTTTTATGTATTTAATTAACGCGTCCGCAACCCAATGTGCCGATCTTTCAAGTAGTCAGGATCCCACATTGTCTCCTATTCTTTAAGATATTCTGGACGGCTTTTCGCCAGTTCTATGTAGTCTCTTCCCCAATGACACTTGAAAAACCTCTCCAATATGAGGTCGGAGTCTCTCTATGCGGTATCCATAGTAAATTGCCTTATACATAATTACCACTGAATCATCCAGAAGATATTTTATCATTTCTCCAGAATAGCATTCAAAAATGTCAAAATTTCCAATAGGGATCAAAAATAATTTCCCATTGTACTACCCTATGCTTTTTTTAGCCTATAAGAACAACCTATAAAAGGGCAAGTTTAGGAATAATTTATGGTTCGGTGTAATTAAATTAAAACTGGGGCACCCTGTAATTTCCAAGTTTTAAATACTGTGGCGTTATAATGATTTGATATGACAGTCTTCTTTGCAGCGGACTCAGTCTAAAGTGTATGCGGTGACAAGAATGATCCACCGAAACCGAAATATAGCACAAGTGTTCTGCATCATCATGGCCGTTTGTATTTATTCCCTCGTGATGCTTCAATCGGTAAGTAAATGGCAACCCGATCGTTACAACAATAGCGGAACTAAAATATTGCTCTGCTTCCTAATGCACGAGAGTTAAAAAAAGGTAAAACAACAATGATAGGGATCTTTGAACAGGGTGGGCAACGTTTACATCGCAAATTGACATCACACTAATTTCCATACAGTAACAATTATAGACATGGCCAGATAAATGTATATAATATAATTCTTCTATTTTAATCACGTTCGGCTAGTCGTCTTTAAAAACATCAGCATTCATGATAGTCTCCACTTCGATTTGATTAAAATTGAAAAATAGTGAGCTAATGTGAGTAATTATTAATCTTTTACCTTTTGCCGAGTGTTTTTCGTTCCATTGAAAGCTTGAATAGCACTTTTTAAATTTTTATTCTGTCATGTTCTAAAAACAGTATATTCTTCATTTATACAAGTTTAGTTCAGATAATACATATTTCTGTTTTTCCTTCGAAACTGTCTAACTGCTCTCAACTATTGTCGTGACCAGCCGAAAATTTTGTCTTTCTTTATTAAAAATGATTTTAAGTTTTTTTGTAACCTTTTATTATTATTATTTATCAGATGGCAGTCTTTTCATCCTCATCTATTACAGTTCCTTTTCTTCCTGTACTTCTTCAACTCTACCCCCTATTTTTAAATTTTCTTTTGAATTCCTTTTAAAAGTCTTCAAATTTTATAGTAATAATAATACCTACCTAAACCATTACCATTAAATCACTCATATTGGATATTAGTGTTATTTCAAGATGACGTAAGAGGTATATCTAACAGAATTTAAATTTGATGATGATGCTACAAGGTGTTCCAAATGGATAATTATAAATTGAAATATCTCAATTTTCTTGAAAGCACATCACATATATTGCTATTTTTTCTGAAAGACCTTACAATAGCCTATAACTTTAATTTAGTATGCCACATCTTTAATACTTTGCATTATTATTCAACAGTTAATCCATTCTCACCATTGGTCACTTAATGGAGATGGAATTCCATCGAGAAATTTGAGAATTTAAAAAAAGTCATTACCAACAGAAATGGTCAAGGTGGATTCATTGGTTGGTCTCCTTGATCATGTGACTTAACACTACTAGATTTTTTTTGTGGAGATATGTTAAAGATCGCGTAAAGTATGTATTATGTAAATTCCCCAACACCATAAGCTATGGAAAATAGGATTCGGGACGCGTGCCGTTTGTGCTAAGAAGCGCCTAAGAAAATATATTTTTAAAAAAGATAAGTTTATTTGTAGTAACAGTTATTTAATATTATTTACCCTTTATGTAAATTTGCTGTTGCTTTATCTACTGCTCCTATTCAATTTTTAATCTTAACAGTCTTAGACAGAAGGAAGGGTAAATATTGGCAAAGTATTTGAAAATAGGTATACGACATACTTAATAGAAGTTGTAGGTTTTTGTAAATCTTTGCCATTTAAGAAAATCGAGATTTTTTAATTTAAAATATTCAGAATATATTCGTTTATTTTGAACACCCTGTAGCATCTAATTCAAATATCAAATATGGTAGGTGTCATTATTAATAGATATTAAGTATGGTAGGTATTATTATTAACAAAAAAGTTCAACATTTTTTTTTTAATTTTTAAAATGATACAATCTTTGCAACTTTTGTATTTACCATTTTCCAACACATTTCAACTTTTTTTGCAACTCCTAATGTTGAGTTTTGAGGGCCAAGAACCTTGAACACTTTGAGAATAATAATTTTATCATTTTTAGGAAGCGCAGTTTTACTAATCCGCTACTCCGTAAAGTAACTATAATTGTAATCTTAACCTCTAAAGCAAGTCAATTATCTAGCTTGTACCTGCCGCTCTCGTGATCCTTGACAAACATCATAGGTACAGAAAATTAAGAATTATTGTAAAAATTGATAGCAATACACTTTTTTGTTTGGCTATAATCTAGGCTCATCCTCCTCTGTATTGTATTACAATAACTACGTTATCTGCAAGAACGATTATCAGAAATAATTCGCTGAACGCCTAACCCCTTTTGGAAAATGGGGGTAACTTCGTTAATTTTAAATGCCTTAACAGGCGCGATGAAATGAAAATGCCATCAGCCCCGATGTTTGTCCAAATTAAATTACCACCTTAGCGGACACAAATTCGATACTATCGTTCGTGAGCGTATTACAACGTTGTCGGTGTTCATTAAAATTTATATTTTAATTTTAGCCAGTTTTAATTCTGGTGCGTAACCTTAGACATTCAAAATTATTTTTATACAGTAATTCTGACGATGCAATATGCTTTATTGTTGAAAAATAAATTTTGCAAGCATAAAATAATATCTAGATGAAATTAAAAGAGTTAGATAAAAACTAATGAAGACAAATACATGCAAATGTTACAAAATTGTCACAAAATATAGACACAGCATAAAAAATAACAACAACAAATAATTGTAAGTAGAGAAGCTGTGTGTTCCACATAAAATTATTATTTTGACGATAGGATATATCTTGTTTATTTTATGATTTACAAGGAAATCTGCCATCTTTTTATCTTTCTTTTTCGAAAATTAAAAAAATCAAATCTGTATATAATTTCATTTCATTAAGTGCATAGATAAATAAAAACAAATATTTTATTTTGCAACAAAACTGAAAATTTTCAGATCTATATTTAAAATATTGTTAAAGAGAATTTATGACATTTTTGATATGATCCCCTATAACACTGCCTAAAATACCCAGCCATAAAAAAAAATAAAGTCAATATTCTCATGTCACGAAACAGTTGACAAGAAAAATAACGAGGTCATTATTCTTATTCTCCAGCTGTCGCTTTCTGAGGAAATCCACTGTCTTAATTCGACAAGCATCGAGCTCAATTGCACCAATTCCGCTTCCTTAATAGGTGCTGCCGACAATAAAGACTGCAAACCCTTTTATCTAGTTGACGTAAGTAATGAAGCCTACAAAAGTTATTATAGTTTTCAAATCGAATTGAACTATTGCAGAACCTCCTACTTTTGGTACTAATATCGATGATTGCCTGTGCCGTTTACCAGATATTAATATCCTTATTGAAGACAATCATTTTGCTTACCGGTATGGCCGGCTTTTTAACGGTTTATTTGAAGTACTCGAAAGACGTGGACAACATTTATCGAACAACTTGTCTTCAAAAATTCAGGTAAGGCTGTCATCATCCCTGATTCTAAGCTACAAAGTAGCTGAATCTACAGCTTATCTCACATCCAATAAACTATCAGTAAAATTTTAGATAGTCAAAATCAAATTTTCCACCAAGGTATGACGCGAAAACTCATGGAAATCTTAGACATTTGTTACATAGCGGTTGTCCTGGAAAATGTAGGAAATCTCTGGGATTCAGATGGAACATGTAGGGACAGTAGCTAAACATTTGTTCTTCTTAAACAACTTTTTGGGTACTTCACATAATGTAACATGTAAATGTTGATATATTAATATTTATTTATTAACAAAACAGTGACTTTCCTCAATAGTTTCTTAAAAAATAAAATATTATTGCTATTACACAAATATATTTTGTGTAATATATATATATATATATATATATATATATATATATATATATATATATATATATATATATATATATATATATATATATATATATATATATATATATATATATATATATATATATATATATATATATATATATATATATATATATATATATATATATATATATATATATATATATATATATATATATATATATATATATATATATATATATATATATATATATATATATATATATATATATATATATATATATATATATATATATATATATATATATATATATATATATATATATTGTTTTGTTTTAGGCTTCCGCGGGTCTTATATGTGAGCTGTAAATTCTTCCGAGTTTAACTTCGCGTCTGGTCTGGCTGGCTCCAAGTGGAGGTAGTCCTCTGCTAACAACGTTTCGGCAAGATCTCACTTGCCATTTTCAAGTCGGGTCGTTCTGCTTCTCGTCGTTCAAGCCGAGTTCAGAACGACCCGACTTGAAAATGGCAAGTGAGATCTTGCCGAAACGTTGTCAGCAGAGGATTACCTCCACTTGGAGCCAGCCAGACCAGACGCGGAGTAAAACCCGGAAGAATTTACAACTCATATATATATATATATATATATATATATATATATATATATATATATATATATATATATATATATATATATATATATATATATATATATATATATATATATATTTGTGCCTTTACCATACAGAATTTATAAACTAAACAAGCCAAATAGGTTTCAAAGATACCATTTCAATTACTAGTTTCCAATACATTTTTATTCAATTATATCAAGTACTTTAACCTCGATTTTAACAGTTGAAACTACTTACTTGCACTTCCATTGCCTTTGAACTGTTCTATCCTGATTCGGGTCTAAACACCGTCGTGGGTCTACTTAGCGTTTCGCTAGCCAGAGTGGCAAGCTTGCGCAAGTTGTATTTATACCGATGGACAGGTTCCGCTTCAGTTTTCTTCAAAGTTTCTTTCTCTTTTGTTGATTTACCAGTCGTTTGGACTAACCGTTGACTGATGACTATAGCTCTCAAAGTATATTCTGTGTTATTCGTTGCTTAATGCATCTTCGGGTACTGCTGACATCCAAATTTGTCCTATCCGGCAGCTTGCTTTATCTTATGGTAGTTCCAGGAGACCTTGCCGTAGGAACACGGTATTGGGTAGAGGTCGTGGTTCAGTTTTCCATGACCTGATAATCTAGAGCATAATGACATCTCGATCTCCCTCAGCTGTGGCCATTTGCCTTAAGCGCAACTTTCAGGCGTTTTAACTCGGCCTGGGGGTTCTCCGGTTAGGAAATCTTGTTCTGGTTCGCTCAAAATTCTGGTTACTCCATATCTGTACTTGTGTATGGGCTTGTTTAACACTGTATGGCTCAGCTTGTTAGCTCGCTTACTCAGTAAACGCCAGTTGTTGTTCATTTTTACAGAAACTCGTGCAGCTTGTCCAAACTGCACCGGACGCTAGTTGCTTGCTCCCAGAAACTAACAGTAAAAAACTATTCACAAATATACACATATTTGCAATCATGCTCTGTGCATCAGGTGTGACTTTTATTGTGGTCTTCGTAGCAGGGTTACTTGAACTGATGGTTTGCTAGATGGGTCCTTGCTCCCTTGGAGACTGCTTCTTTAAACTTGCTCTTGTATCAATGTCGTTCTTTGTGTATTATTTCTGCGTTCATGTTTGGTGTTTGGTGAAATTTCAAGTTTTTTTGGTCGCTTGTCCACACTGATATGATATTTTATATATGCAGTTTTCCTCCAGTACAAACTAACCAAAACTATCTTCACATCTAAGAATAAGCTCGGCCGTATTCTCACTAAGATCAGTAAACAGCGGTCACACCTAAAGCACAGGACTATATTTAAGCTCGTAGAATTTAGGATTCTTTCGAAAGCGGTTGGAGATGCACGCCAACAGAAACATTGATTTACAATTGAAATAAAGACAATGGACGACGAAATAAGCAGTTTCACCAACTCGTTATCATGTTATTTTTTCCTATATTCCAGACATTTTCTGCATTTTTGAACACATCGTGTACAATTTTATTTGGCTAAAAAATTACGTACATATCAATGATTACTACGAGTGTACCGAAGTAATGGGTTTAAATTTTTCAGCGACAATGATACTCTAACGCAGCATTATATGAACATAGTAATTTTAGTAGGATTTGTAATTGCCCTTATTCTACACGGGCAACAAACGGAAGCCACGTACAGATTGGATTTCGTCTGGAAATTACAAGCCACGGGTAAGCAAGGAATCGTTTATCTTTCAATGTATACGGTTGGAAAAATCTCAATTTATATACCGATGTTTTGTTCGGTTTCTTATTATATACGCGTCGGCTAGATCCTCACGTAATTTTTTTCCGCCTTTAATCGGGAAAAGGTGTCCCAGGGGACGACGGCGAAGTTTGGTAGGCCCATCGATTAAAAGTGCAAAAAGACAATCCAAAAATATCATCAGCAACAGTTCGTTTTCAGAAAAAACCAAAATGGCAGACCCATAAGTTCGATCCGATTATTTCCGTCAAGATACAAGAATAAAACTTTATAGAAATTGTAGTCAAAACTGCTTCGGTTTTGGAATCAAATGACGTGTTGCAACATGACTTTTTATAAATTTTTATCATTCAAACACATTGTGATAAATAAGTCAATATTTGGTGCCCACCCTACAGGGAGTTTTTTAATAAGCTTAATGAGTTTTTTAATATGTCTCACAAAGCGATTCTTCAAGGTTTTTAAAGAAAAAAATTCGTATAAACAACTGCCAGGAAGGGCTTCGAAATTAGGGGAAAAGGTAGGACCACGACGGAAATTAAATGTTTTTAATAATTTCTGGTATTTAATTTAAATTATTTAAATTTTAAATTTTTAATAATTGGCTTTAAATTAATAAAAAAATGTTTAAAACTAATGCATTCTGAAAACTGGTTTTTATTTTTTTCACGCGAAAAAAGTTTGTCGTAGGTAAAAAAGGAGGAGAAAAAATTTACTCCAAATTGAATAGAAATTTCGAACATAATATTAATTTCTGCAAGCACTGGTGGGGTACGTTTTTTCCGTTCCAAAATACTCAGTAACTTGCGGATGCCATTGTTATAAATATTCAAAAATTATACTTAAAAGATGTGCACTAAATTTCACAAAATGTTGTGTAGCAATTTCTTAGAACACTCCTCTTTTCGAAAGCGAATCCCTTGCGGGCACACATTTAAAGAAATATGTTCCACTAAGCCGCTATATACTGCGGTATTTTTTTATATCTCCTCAAAAGTTTATTTTGTCGAAAAATTTAAAATTCAAAAGTTGTTTGCAAGGATATGCTGAATGCATTAAAATTAGTGGCTATCTTATATGTAGCTGACAGGACCCAACTCCCTGTATATTATTTCATTTTGGCTTTTTGACATAATTCCATGTTTGCTTAATCTCAATAATTTGTTAAATATTTAAATTAACAAAAAAAAACTACAAAGATGTAACATTATTTTAAACAATGCTTCTTTTAACCATAGTTATTTGAAAGTAATCATTTATGTGGTAAACGGAAATTCAAGAATTCTTTACAAGCGTGTCAAAAATTTACCAATCAATTTTATGTTATGCATAATTTAATTCTACCCCAAAGCGTTTTCTAGTTAGCATTTATTTTGACTCAGAATGACTTGATCGTGTTATTATTAACTAAAAAAGAGTTAATGAACTTTGTAATCATTTCTGTGGTAAACGGAAACGTAAGAATTCTCTACAATCGTGTCAAAAATGCAAAACCTTTTTTTCATTTTGTGTGATTTTATGGTATAATGCATAATTTAATTCTACCCCAAAGCATTTTCTAGTTACCATTTATTTTGACTCAGTATGACTTGATCTTGTGATTATTAACTTGAAAAGAGTTAATAAACTTTGAAACTGACCAACCAGATCGCCTGATTTGTAACGCTTGTGTTTTCCACTTCGTGGCTGTATTAGAGTTAATGTTCTAGGCCTGTAAAAAATAAAGATAAATTATTGAATTGAAAGTGTTTGACCAAAAATGTTGTCATATAGAAGCTACTATTTTAATGATTTCATTTACCTTCATCTTGTATTTCTTGGTTCTTGTGTTCCCAAGTTTGTTATGTTATTTCATTGATTGTAATGATTTCATTTACCTTCATCTGTAATTTCTTGGTTCTTGTGTTCCCAAGTTTGTTATGTTATTTCATTGACTGTAACGTTCTAAATTCAATATGCCAGTTTTTATTTTATAAGTTTTTAACGTTTTTCATGTCCATTTATATTTTCTATTTCGATTTTAAAACAAAATTATTTTTCAGTGTCTGCCTGATGATGCCTGCTTCTGCTGTTTTGGAAAATATAGATTAACAATAAAAACATTGAAATTAGGTACATATAGGGAAAACATAGCCAATCAATTAAGCACTATTCAGTACAGATCCATAAATAATATACCGGGTGTCTTATTTGAAGAAGAAAAAGCTATCTATCACCTATAAATCAATTGCTAAGTTGTTAATTGCCATTCTTGTGCTTCCGTGTACTTCGGATATGGAAGAACCTCTGAAGAAGCTGACTGCATGTACTAGCGGAATATTAGGAAGCTATTCTAACAACGACGAATAAGGACAACAGTTCATCCGACTCACCCCGATAGCCATAACCAATGCTCTAAGTAGTCAGTTCTAAAGTCTTCATGGACGTAAATAAAACCAAAAACATGAATTTTAATATAAAATGTTAGACAAAAAGATAACTGTTGAAAATGGGGAATATAGGAAAGGTGGAGCCAATTGATATTTTGCATCTTCGAAAATAATATAATTGATTGGTTAATTTTGGACAGCCTGGATTCTTTCTCAAATCTCAATACGAATTTCGAAAGAACGATTCTTCTGTTTTATTTTATTAAAAGGTGCATTATTTAAAATGATAAAACAACTTTAAAATTTTTTTAATTGATAAAAACGTCTAAGCAACTATTGCCATTAAATATTATCAGAACTTAATGAACTTGCTATAAAATTTTCCTCTTAGTCACTAAACAAAAAGTTCGAGATATAACAAAAATCGTTTGTTTTATTTGAATGAAACCATCATAAACAAGAATTTAATTGGATAAACCAATGGCATCGATGAAAGTGACTAAATTTTGAACGACCCAATATATATCCGGCCATAAAAATCTCCCCTTCTTAATAAACATTTTCGTTTCAGAGGAGAAAGAAGACATGGAACATTTGGAAGCGTACAACCGTAAATTATTGGCCAATATTTTGCCCGTTCACGTTGCGGAACACTTTTTGAACACGGACAAAAATAACGACGTAAGTAGAATAATGCGTTATCACGATTTATCGCCCAACCAAAAATACTTTCGTAAAGTTTGATGGACGCCCCTGTTTTATCATAATACGAGGAATATAAAACATTTCTAAAATAAGCGATTTTCTTTTCTCAAGATTTTTCAGTTCCCTGAAGCCCACCCCCCCCCCCCTTCTGGCGTTATTTATGCGCCGTAATAACTGATCCGCCTTTACATTTTAATAAAGGCAATTTCTACGGGGAATTACACAAGCTTCGCTGCGTTTTGTTTAACGTCAATTCCGCGTCGGGTGAATTTAAATTTCAAAACGTGTCGGATCCCAATGCATAATTTTTAAAAATTTTTGGCAAACAAGGGACGGAAAAATAACGCAATACGTCTGCGAGATATCGCGGGATATTTAAATCCTCTGGTGTTGGGGGAATCTGTTCGGAGTAATCGACCTCTTTCGCAAACTGATCTCGTTTAATTTAAACGTTCTAGTCTGTGGTTCAAACTTTTTATTAGGGAAAACAAACTGTGCTGTTACCTTCGTCGACAAAATAGGATAAAATTTTGAACGTTCCTACTCACAAGGGAAGGGTAAAATTGTTTTATATTATGTTTTTATCAGAATGATAATTGAGCAGAGTCCTGATCAACACAGGCTATTTCTGGCTCGTGTAGGAACAAACCTATTTAAAAAGAAAACTGTATTCAGCCATATATACCCAGAGGTCAATAAATGTACCAATAAAATCTCGGAGCAATAATACATGCTTAAATAAATATTCCAAAATGGAAAATGAAAACAACAGAGCAGAAAATTCATTACAAATTCCTGTGATTACATCTGGAATATCTTTAATATTCTATGGATATTAAATGAATTTGTTTACAGCCAGATTTACACTTTGGTCTATGAATATGCAACCCAACAACATAGGCAAACAGAAAAATTAAAATACAACAATAAACTTTCAAGATGAAAAGAAAGAAAATATTTATATTATTATAATATATGTAGACGAGACTTTTATATATTTTATATATAACTGTCCAACTTTAAACCAATGTATTGAATAGTGTATACAGGGTTATTTACGGTGAGGGGCCTATTAGACGTTTATGAAGAATTACGGTAAAAACCCGAAATGTTGGTTACTTACGTTAGCGGATATGAGCTACCTATTGTAAAATAATTTTACCCGTGTTTTTTAAATTGAACACCTCTGTATCTTATTGCATTTTTAGATTCTGCGAAACCTTCTGGAACTTTTTTATGTACCATGTGTCATACTTATCTTGAACATTTTCGGAGATAACAGATACTTTATCATAGTATAGTATGAGAATTAAGTAATCGCGTACAGGGCATTCATAAGGTAACATTTTTTCGAAGCCTCTATAAAACATTTAGTTCGATAAATGTCACGCTCCAACCCTATTTCTTTTCAATTTAATGAAGTATCATTCTAATTATAATTGTTGGTTTATCATCTTTGTTTATAGATATTTCTTTTAGGAGGTGGCTGGATACGAGATATTGTAAACAAATTAATACTGATAGCTTATAATATACGGTTATTGACTTTTTAACAAATCGTGAAATAAAAGTGAGGTACATAAAATTACTTTCATTACTTTTACTCTTGTAACTTTTTAATAATAAGCATAATCGAAATCATGAAAAAGTTATTAAACAAGAACGGACAATATTTGAAATGACAGATTTCAAATATTCTGAGTTAGCCTATGTTCACATTTTTTGATTTTTGCTCCAGAATTAGTTAAACGCCTATATCGATATACGTCTATTTCATAGTTTAGTAGACACAATTATCACCTTTCACTATTTCAACTGTACAATATCCAAATTATCTAGCAGCTATGTGGCGTCCACATTTGTAAGTCCGTTAGGCAGATAATTTTAAAATGTAGTCCGCAACACGGTATAATGAGCGCGAATGCATTCAAACCGGTGTTCAGACGCCGAATTTTAACCACACCCACCAGAAAGTTAAATCTTCGCGAGAGCAAATGCCTGTAATTTAAGTTGCACAGCAGCATTCGGTTTATAATCCCCCCAACGGCAATCGTATGCAAAACTAACAACTTAATGCATCCTGACTGGGGAGATTGTGAACTAGGATTTCGGTTGAATATTCTGCTGGCAAAAACAACAACGGCATGCGGAACATGCTTCCGAACGAAGCGAAATTTAGATTGGTCGAAGTTTTGCGATTAACATATTGCGCATTTCCTGCTACCAAGTGCGAAATTATGTTTTTGGCATCGGCTTTCAGATGATCCCGTTAAGTGTTTAAATGTCGAAATCATACTAGAATGCGGATCTTGTTTAATTCTTGTTAAATTTAGTTCGAAGTTGTTAGTTAACCGGAAAGAATAAAAAATGATTGTCAGGCAAATAACAAAAAGTAATTAATGAGCATTATATTTTGATTAAGTGTACGGAAAGGGAAGTGTCAGCCAGCACCGGCTCCGAGCGACTTCGGTCATTTCCGGTACTTTAGGCACGAATTTGGGAACTTAGATTTTAGCCACGGATGGTATTTTCAAGCTTGTAAATTCTGACGATCACACCACACGTCACTCAGTTAATGTTCGTACTAGTTCGTACTATTTCTTAACGATACGTTAGGGTGGATAAAAAAACGATTATTTTATTTTTGGATCTGTCACACAAATACTAATTGCTAGTTACCTCTAGAAAGTACTTTCTACGTATTAATGGGAAGATTATCCTCATTGTAGTTTCGCATTTTAGTCTCATATATCATATCTTATCACCAATAGACCATTAAACCAATTTTATTGATAATTTATCACTGTTTGATAATATTGTTCCAGTCAATATAAAAAAGAAAGAAGTCGAAGCTGTAAAAATTCGAGATGGTGTAAATTCTAAAGAACATCAATTCGATTATTGAAAAGGACTTGAATAACTACGTTTCTCAAAAATCAATGACTTCTTTGATGTTGACATTGCATTGTCGGCTTCAGATGAGAGTTACCAGGAAAACGAAGAGTATTTTAAACAAATGGAAGTTGTAAACGACACAGAAGATTGTGGGGTAGCGTTGGTATCTGAAAATAATCAGTGTTTGACGAAAACCGAAAAACAGTTTCAATACTTGTCAAAGAACATCACGGAAGAAATTTTTTTTCTAAAATAGATAATACATAATCTCAAAATTTACCATTCCAATGAACAAGTGGAAAACCTTTATTAACAACTATGAATATAAGTACCTTTTGGGATTCCAATGTAAATATCTTTAAAATAGATAGAGTAATCAATAAACTACAGCTTTTTTGCAGAGCATTAAATTTCCTATAAGAATAATTGAAAATATTTCATGATAATTATTTTTCAGTCACTAACAAAATTCACAAAAAAAAAGTTATTTTTCGTTAAATTCTTCAATCGTTGACCTCGAATATCTTTCAAATGGTTCGATTTATCGAAAAAGTATAAGAGAATATTTTTGTAGAGCATTCAAAAAATTGGCTTCGTGATCTATTGGTATATATGAGACTAAATCGAAAATCGAAAACTATATTAAGAATAACCTTCCCATTAATATTAAGAGCTCATACGTGGTAAGTACTTCCCAGAGGTTCTAGATGATATACATAGATCATGGAAAAACCACAGTATGCAACACGTTGATAAAGTTCTTCAGTTACTCGTTATGTAGGAAAATTTCCATAATTATTCGCTGCTAGTTAGTTTTGGTTAATTATAAGTTACAAAGAATTTCCCATGTTGAAAATCTATGGAAATTTTCATTTTGAACTATACCACCCGACAGCTATTAAGCTATTAAGTAAATCTGTGTTGAAAATAAAGCCATAATTTTGTTATACTCCAGTGGCGCCGGTATTTTTGTTTCGGGGAGGTAAAGCGTTACGAATGGTTTCCCTTTTTCACTCTGAATTTTGGTTCGGTCGAGAATGTCGGGTTAAAAATGGGATCTATAAAACTTCACGCTTCGTAACGCCGAAAATGTTCTCCTCGCAGGGTGGCATTTGAAGAATGGTGATCCCAAACGAGGGATAAATAAATAAATTTCGGGGGGGACGAATAACAAACGCGATATACACCTAATGAATTACGACCCCTACACTGCGATATATCGAGGGTGCCTCTTCAAAATAAGAAATGTGCATTTCTTATGTTTACGCACAGACATGCATTCTTTTTAAAGGGACTACAAATGTTGTCTTTTGAAAATAAAAAATAATCGAAATCGAAATATGTACTTCATTTTTTTGAGGTACGGAGTCTTTTGGCACATTCCTAAGTAAGAATCGACCATTCGATAGATTTATTTAATTATTCCTTCTTTGTCCGTCATTGGTCCTGTTACTTTGCACTTGTCTGGTACTGTGTGGTTTGCACTTGTTTTTTTTTTCTTTAAGTTCTTCTGACATTACTTCTTCCTATTCCGTTTAGGTATGTCATTTTTTTGGCCTTTTTTTGCGTCCTGTGCCCCGCGCATCCTCCTCATATAATTCTATCCATTTCAGCTCGTTGAAGAGACTGAAAGTCATGTCCAATGGCGAATGTTGCGACTCGTCTTCCACCCTGAAAAATTATTCGTTGAAAATGGTATCGTTCTCTACATCCAAAGTGTCCTAAGTAATTAAGACTTAACAGTGCTGCAGTCTTCCGAAAACATCCCCATGGGTGTTTTCTCTCAAAATATTGGTCCTTGATTTTTCAAAAAGACTTTCACAGGTCGATGCAATACTATTTACAGTTGTCAATTGTTGATCGATAGAATTTACTGACGTTTCGCCAATCATCATGTTGGCTTCTTCAGAGCTTATCTGAAACTGGTTTGCATTCTACTCTGTCCTCACTTATATACTGGTTACTATAGGAGGATATTACAAAGCAACCTTATATACAATATATTTAAAAGACTAGACTATCTCTTTTAATATATACACTCAGAAAAATAATGCCTTTTAAAATGCACAAGCAATCATCTTGTAACAAATCGACTGGTTTTATATTTGAAGTATTGCTTATTGTTGAATTGTGTTTACAACAAATTATTTCTCTTTTGTTACAAAAGAACGTTTTTCCGTTTTTTTATAATCATAAGAATGGGTGAAAATCACACCTAGACATTCTTAATATTTTTCTTTCAATTTATTACCAAACCCTAAGTAAAAGCAATTAGGTATGATTTAAAAAAAATCTCTTCGTTTTATTTTAAGTTAAAACGGTTTAACAAGTCGCTTTTCAATCCTTTTTTTAATGTGTGAATTGTAACTTTATTTAATTATTTTGAAATATTCGTTGAATTAAAAAAAAAGGCTTTTATTAGCTAAACACCATTTTAATTTTCAAATAATCTTTCATTAAACCGTAAGCATGGTATTATTTATTATTAATTTAATGTCAGAGTAAATTTAATTCCAATGAAAACGTTATATTTTATAAGAAATAAGTAATGCGTTATCAAACCAATGGTACTACGTTGTAAATAAGAAAACATGTTCTATTATTATTGCATGTACTTGAAACTAAAAAATTGAAGTTTCTACTGTTAACAGAAAAATGGAATTTCCTTACAATTCACAATGATGGGCTCTGCGTTTTAAATCTAGAGCATGTTTAAATTGTCATTTTCTTATTGTTTTCTTTTCAATTCAAATGGTTACAATGCTTTGGTTTAATATGAATAACTAATAAAAATTTTCATGCACATATTAATTTCATCAAGACATTATAGAATCATATAGCGCCTTATAGATTTATTAAGAAGCACCAATTAAGCAAAATCATATTTAATTTAAAAGGAAGAAATGAAGAAATGCTAAAGGTAACGGAGATTAACTTCTGCATAACGGCTGTTGGAAAATCAAAAAGGAATAAAATCAGAAATTAAAGAATACGGGAAATAATGGGAGCCACAACATCACAGATGTTATAAAAACGAAACAACTCAGATGGTATGGCCATATACAAATGATGAGTAATGGAAGACTACCAAAACAAATTCTAAGATGGACTTCTCGCTGCAGAAGAAAGAGAAGAAAACCCAGGCGAAGTTGGATAAAAGGAATAAAATTAGAGAAGACAAAAAGAGAACTGGAGGGAAAAATGATGATTGGATATCGATTTCGGAAGATCGCGTAGAACATTATGAACCCGATATTTATTTAATTTTGATAAAAAAAAGCGTTTGTTTTTTTAATTTTACGTCTTTCCTCTGAGTGTCGTAACTATTATATAAAAACAGGATTTTCTTTGTTGAAGATATTTCCATAGTAGAATAATTACACCCTATTATTTGCTCTCGTCTGTCTCCTTTAGAAAAAGGAGTTTCCCTCACTTTGGCCAACCCCGTTCAACTAACCTACTTATTATTTTGTTTAGCTGCCTGCTCGGTAGTTTTAGTCAAAACATCTGCCTATTCCAGGAACTCTACCACGAACAGTGCGATTTCGTATGCATTATGTTCGCGTCGATTCCAAACTTCTCGGAGTTCTACGTGGAGCTCGAGGCGAACAACGAAGGGGTCGAATGTCTTCGACTGCTGAACGAAATCATCGCGGACTTTGACGAAATGCTTTCCGAGGACCAGTTCAAATACATCGAGAAAATTAAGTCGACCGGAGCAACGTACATGGCCGCCTCGGGTAGGTAACGTATGTCCTTTTGGGAGAGTTAAAAGTTTAATTTTGTCCGACCGAAAGGGATCTTTTGTGGTAGCGAAACGGTTTTAATAGAGTCACCGGACCTTATATTACGTATTTAGCGAGTGTCGAGGGACGAGTAAGTGCCTGAGTTTCATGTTCATGAAAGGAAGATTACATTTACAACATCGTCGATGCAGTAGACGTCTCATAATCTGGCACATTCATCCTAATTATTTGCCAGTATCTTGACTATCGTGATATACACTGACGTTTTTTTGCAAAAACGGAAACAATAAAAAAATAGTCGGACGGGCAATAAAATTATATCAATTTGAAAATAAAAAACTAAAATTTGAAAAAGACCTACCGAGGTTACAAGAGTTTACAAAATAATATAAAATTGCCTCGTTCTCTGTCTTATTCGCTCCGATTCAGCCTGTTTCATATTAATAATGAAGGTATTTCTGAAAACATTGGCCAGTTATCTTTAATTATGAATGAATATCGTATTCGGCGTGATGTGTCTTTGGGGGCACTATGTAGATCTCTAAGAGAAAGGGGTGATGTGTGTATCTTAATAAATATATAATATGAAATTCAAACCCTTGAACTTTTTAATAAAAACATTGAATGTCCCCGGCATAAAGAGTTCGTGAGACTGCTATCTAAAGAATATAAAAAAAACCAAGGTAAATTTTCAAAGAAACTTCCACAGGGTACTGTAATACTGTTTACAAAACTTCTGGATTCTTCCTGCATCGGTTTTTGCTGAGTCGAACTTGCTGACGTTTCTCCAATCATCTTGTTGGCTTCCTCAAAGCTTCACTGAAACTGGCTCGCATTCTAGTCTGTTTTCGTGATTGTATTCGACAACAGCTGATGAGTTTATTTGTCTTAATTGTAAGGCTCTTTCGTATTCTTTGAGCCTCTCTCCCTCGTTTAGTCCGGTCTCTCCAATGTTTTCTTTGCCGCATACGCATGGAATGCTGTAAATTCCTGGCATCTCAAATGGAATTTTGTCTTTGAGGGACGCAAGATGTTGAGAGATTTTTGCACAAGTGGTAAATCTGGTTTTGACGTTATACTCTTTAGAACTTTTGATATGTGGTCAGTGATATTTTGAATGTAAGGAAGGGCGACAGTGGCAAATGTAGGATTGCTTTGGGCCAGATGGTGATGTGACCATGAATTAAGGTATAGGTCTGTCTGGGTAGGTTTTCTATGAACACAATTGGCCAATCAGACCTAACATTGGGTCATTGTGTTTACAGAAAACCTACGCACACAGACCGATACCTTAATACGTGGTCACATCACACAGAGCCGTAAAACCATCTCAGCCCGAGTCGCTGAACCCAGAATTGAAACCTCTGCTCTTCTGTCTAATAATTTCCACATTTAAAATATTAAGCGTTCCATCACAAAATACATTTCGCTACAACCTTCCAATGGCAATAATGCCGCAACCCTACACTTGCCACTGTGGTCCTTCCTTACATTCAAAACATCAATATAACGTCGAAACCAGATTTACCAGTTGTCCAAAAATCTCTCAACATCTTCGATGCTTGGAGTTTACAACATTCCGTGCATATACGGCAAAGAATACATTGGAGAGACCGGACGAAAAATATTAACTAGGCTCAAAGAACACGAAAGAGCCTTACGGCTAAGACAAAAAAACTCATCAGCTGTTACCGAAAAATTCGTGAGAGACAAATCTATAAACAACCCAACAATCTTAACCGCGACTCAGGTATCTATCTGTCACCAATATGGGAATCAGTCATCCGTCACGGTGTTTATGCTCCTCATTTCGCTCCACCCCCCTCAAACAATATATACGCAGATACAGAGTAAATTATGAACCAGTTTCAGTCAAGCTCAGAAGAAGCCAACAAGATGATTGGCGAAAAGTCAGCAAGTTCAACTCAGCAAAAACCGACGCAGGAGCAATTCAGGAGTTTTGTAAAAAGTAAAACCAAGGTAGCGTGGGTACTAATAAATGCGGAGCATAACAAAAATAAGTCATCTGATAAGGAAACTGTTTTCCTTGCAGAGCATCTTAATTTATTTTTTGTAAATGTCGCTGAGGAAGTGATTAAAAAATTGACCTCAATTACGGAGACTTCTCTTTCAGCGATATCATTTCCAACTTTGTCTTTTATATGAATCCCGTTGACGAGGCATAAATCCTGGCAAAATATATACACATATTCTGTTATAATCTTACATGGCAACTAACCCATCCCTTACAATATAATGTTATCAACAATACAAAAAAAGAAGGAAAAAGTTGTGTACAGAACTTACGTTGCTTTCAGTTCGGCATTAAAACATATATATCATATGTCTTATTATAATCTAAAGATATTATTTTAAAACAGAGCTCGCAAGAGCACGACTGCCCAACTGAGTCTAAACCTCAGTCTAAATAGAAAACACAAAGAAAAAATTAAAAGAAGGAAAGTAAAGGTAAAACTGAAGAGTGTCCTGTAACAGCAACAAACATACAGGTCTGGGCAGTAGAGATTTGCAGCTTCATTCATACGAAACAGGGGAGAACTTTAAGAGTTAACTCAAAATTTTATGCATGAAAAGAGTCTAAGTCACCACTTTTTAACCCTCCAATCTCAAGAGTTTATAATGCGTTATTATCCAAGATAAATTTACTAAGAAATATTTCTTCAAATATCATACACACATTTTCCGTTATAATCTTCAATGGGAACTAACCCACCCGATGTGGATTTGGATGAGACTTTGATGACAGACTGTATGTCATATAATATGGCCTTCAACGTTGCAATTAAGTGACGACGTAATTAAAGTTCATCACACCGATCCAGCTCTAAATTCTTGTGCACACACCCGATATCGAACTGCACAAACCGATCGATGAAAAATAAAAGTCACTGTGTACGGATTTCGTTTTACCACTCCAATAATAGAGACGCGGCGAGGGAGGTAGACAGTCACGTGCGTGGTGTCGAGTGAGGCAACTTATAAATTATTCTGTAAACTTTCACTGAACTCTGAACTGAACCTACATCAAGTGACAGGCTGCCAGCAATTTATATGAAAGTGGAGTAATATCATATTCTGCAACAAGTTTGATAAACGCCATTTTGCAGTCGCGACTTTGATAAACTTTCATAACTCATACTGTTTTGCGAAAATGTTTGCAAAAACTAATGGCACTCAAACCCGACACTAAAATGACGGTTAGCCAAAAGCCAGCGATTTAATTGTACAATTCGCAGGTCTCACTCAGAAGACGTGCGATATGCAGGGTTACCGCCACGTGACCGCGATGGCGGACTACGCCTTGCGCTTAAAGGAACAATTGGCCGAAGTCAACGAACATTCGTTCAATAATTTTCGCATTCGGATCGGCATTAACGTGGGTCCGGTGGTTGCAGGAGTAATCGGCGCCCGAAAACCTCAATATGACATTTGGGGAAACGCTGTCAACGTAGCGTCCAGGATGGACAGCACAGGAGTATGTGACAAAATCCAGGTAGGCGACATACCAGTTCCCATATAACTATTAGATAATTTTATAGCAAAGTTGTAATATAACTTTTTGATGGGGCCGGTATGAATAACTCATGTGCCGGGTTTAATTACATTTAAATAAGTTAATCTTCAGTTATTGAATTAAATACGATCGCAAAATTAGAAAAATTTTAAAAATATTTTACCAATAAAAATACATTTTGACAACGACAACACAAAAATTCGTGACTAACAATATTATTTGTGATCGTTATACGTTACTCAGCGGGCTTTAATTTAAGCTAAATATGCGTTATTCAATTGCAGCTAAAACTGTACTTCAGATTTCAACAGTTAAACATATTATTGCCCAATTTGTGTTCAAAGGCACCGCAGCAGCTGACAATGTCCATAACAGAGCAGAAACAAGAGACAATAGAGATTTGAACATATTACTGCTTGTGGAGGAAAACAAACACAAATATTTTTCCTACCAGATGATACCTTATCTCCAAACCTATACAAGTTACAAAAAAAAAATTCTATAGTTGTTTCCATTAAAATGATCTTTATTTTTCTTATTTTCATTATCTTCACTTTTTTATATACAGGGTGGTAAAACAAAGTTACATTTTTTTAAATAGAACACCCTACATTTTATTGCATTTTTGGATAGTCCTTGCAAAGACAAATTGAACGGATATATATGAGCATGGGTCTGTGATGCACCGTTTCGAACTTTTTAGCGATCATTTTTAAAATTCATTTTATATTTAAACCTTCATTGTTGGGTTGCTCATTAACTTTTTTAACTTTTTTACATTTATTATTTTTACAAAAATAACGCTTTTCTTTAGGCAATGATCAAATTTAAAATATCTTCTTGTGTGTTGCCACCTTTCGCAAAATGATACCTTTCTCAATTTTTTTTATGTATATTATTGGATTTTCGAATAGCCACTTTAATAACAGTTTCAATTATATAACATAGTACGGGTCTCTGACTTAGTATTTTGGCTTAATTGGTAATTATTTTTCAATAATATGTAAATTCTTTTACATTCATAATTTAAAGCCTTTAAATGGAAAAAAACGTTTAAAAAATATTCATATTCTTAATAATAACGTCTTTAACAAATATATAGAAACCTGCCTGTTGAAAGACACAAATACAATATTGATGATATTATAGTAGTTCTCGGTTGTGGTGATTTTTTGACAGGTATCAGTGTATTATAATATTTTAAACGTATTTTTTCGGACTTTCACTATTTTCTATTTATTTTATTAAGTTGCATTTTTGTTGAGTCTATTTTGTATAATGTATACGAAGGAGGAACAAGTTGATCAATTAGAAGGTTACATCGCCAGTAACAAAAGTCCAGCTCTTGCTCTCAGACAATATAATTTATATATTTATATAAATTTCCCCATAGTCGATTGGTAGGAAAAAAATATTTGCCAAAATATACCAGCAGTTTGGAACAAATGGCAGTGTTTTAGTGAAAAAAATACGAGCCGAACGGTTTTGGATGAAAATATGTAGATGTAGACATAAGACCAACCACACTTCAAACACTTCAATATTTACAACGTCTGCGGTGTTATTATATAAAAAATGTGGTGCGCAATCTGGAGATCCAGAATTTTGGGAATCATATTTTACAAACAAAATTTATTTTTATTTTTTATTATCTAATAGCTATATACGGTATACTCCAAAAAAATCCCTTTATATACTTCACTGTGACCCTTTCCGCACAGATTTTCGACGCATATCCCTCATTTTCACATACTATCCTGCACTTTGCGCCGTTTTCCTTCCAAATACTCTGAACTCCTTTTTTTTGTGAAAATTCATGTGCGTATGATACAAAAAATACACGGTATGATTTTCGGAGGTAGCTTGTGATGAAACTGACCAAAACTACTTGAATATTAATATAACACAGTTATAAATGAATATGCAATATGCAATGATTTACTTAAAGCTTGTAAAATGGATATTCAAGATGTTTTTTAAAAATACTAGATTCTTTGATTTTTGACATTCAAAAAATCTGTAACGCTTGTAAGCAATTTTTATTTGTCAAAAGCATTTATGCGTTTCCCGTCAATTCTTACGATTCTAAAAGAAAAGAACTACTAACAAAAAGGAATCAATCAAAATTGGTTGAAGAGATCCTTTTAAGTAAGTTAATCCAAGCCATTCGAAGAGTGTCAGGTTTAGGTAAAAATGTTATAAAATATAAGTTTCCGGAAGGAATGTTATTGGTTTATAGTTGTTCTAATTGCTAAGTCACTGTAATATAGAAGAATAAAATGAAAACAATGAAGATTAAGTCTTTAAAATTAAAAAAGAAATAAATCTTTAAAATTGTATATTGTAGATAACAACTGTCAAATTAATGACCTCTCGACGGTCATGTTGAAAAAATATTCCGGGATATCATCCGTTCGCTTGTTGAACACCGACTGGAATCCTGCATCCGAAAACACCTCAAACACTGTAGTGCGAGCATTGAAGGTGGCAAGTGAGATCTTGGCGAAATGTCTGCAGGATTCCAGTCGGATGCAGGATTCCAGTCGGATACAGGATTCCAGTCGGAGTTCAACAAACGGACGGATGATATCCCGGAATATTTTTTCAACATATTTTTCCATCCGTGAATCAATACGTATGAAAATATATATACGCTACGAAAACAGTGTTCGAAGTGTTTTCGGAGCGTTAGCATTGAGGATGAAAAGTGAGATCTTGGCGAAACGTCTGCAGGATTCCAGCCGGAGTTCAACAAACGAACGGATGATATCCCGGAATATATTGTCATCATATATACATCTATAGCCGTTGTCAGTTCTCGAAAGCCTGACAACCATCAAACACATGCAGTGCCCAATGAGTTTTGGAAATGAAAAATGTATTTAAACAAGAGTTAGACCTATAAGACGTGTTTTTTTCTAAATCCTTCATTTTTGTTAGTGAACAAATTCTCTAGAATATTTTTCGACTTAAAATTTGCTACCCAGAATTTTTTCGTTTAACCGAAATGTTGCTTGATTGACCTTAGATTTTTAATTTAATATATGGGATCAGATTAGGTGTGGGTTTTCTTAAATCAATGTAAAAATTCGAATTTCTCATCCAAAAATAAAACCATTTTAATATTAAATTATTAGACACCATCATAATTAATTACAATTAATGAAATTGCCATATTCACATTTTTCATTATTTTGGTCCATATCGAATATTGGAAGTAAAACAATGGCTGAAAGAAAATCAACACGCTTCGTCTTTCTAAATATTTTAAAGCAATCATTATGTTGTAGGTGACCAAAGAAGTGTATCAAATCCTCAACCAAAAAGGGTACTCGCTCAGTTGCAGAGGTACGATCGACGTGAAAGGGAAAGGTTCGATGGAAACGTACTTTTTGGAAGCCAAGCCGAACAAAGCCGCTACAAACATCACCATTAACCCGTTGACCGTTTCACAATCGATGACCACTTCCGTATTGGACACAATTTCCGAAAAGAATTAATTTTGGCGCCCACTGAACAACGTGAACAAATGAGACTAAGAGTTTGCAAAAAAATTTTGTTTGGGTAAACGATGTGAGAACAAATCTTCAGTTTCGGTTACGACAACGAACGGAAGGATGAGAATTTTATTCTTATTCTTGTCGGATTAGATATGGCTACTTCAATTTCTAGTACAAGGTCATCTGCAATTGCAAAATAAAGGCCTCAAAAAAGTTCCGATGGACCTACTGAGATCATTTTTGTGGTCAATTATGTGTGGTCCAATACGGACACGAATGACAACTTAGCGACTTAATTTTTATAACATTCCTCCCGCCGTTTCTGTACTCTGCATGCCCAATGAGAATATAGCAAAATTTCTCTCTTACTCGCTCCCAATTTGGTTCCACTTTGGACTACCTACCTATTTTGCGAAAGAGCTTTATGGTTGTGATAATAGATGAATTATTGTTTGAAGTGAAGACGGAAAATTCAAGATGCTTATTTGTTAAATCAGAATACTCTTGTATATACTTACTCTTAAGTTTATTTTTATGTATATATAATTTTTTAATAAAATGTTAAGCTCGTGCTGTTTTACTTTTTCAGTCCAACCCAAGCGAATATTTTTTTAAATAAGCAATCAACAGGAAGGTAACGCTAGTCATCACATTAAAACTTTAAAAAGTTGATTAATATAACTAAGTGACAGTTTTTTAAGTTTAAACAGATTGAATCAAAAATTTTGCTTTAATTTTGAATCTGAAACTTGTTTAAAATTTAAAAACATCAAATAAAACAACTGTAAATGCAAAGCAACTTTATTGGCGTCTTTCATGATCTACCGTAAATTACAAAAACTTATTTATCAAAGCGCTGCAAAATTCACACCAAAGCTCTGAGAAACTACCCTCCAGCACTCAACTTTCAACGTTGCCTATTACAGCGATATCAGGACAAAGGACAAGTTTACCGTCCATTTACTTTTATTTTTAATTAATTAAAAATTAAATTTTTTCATTTTTGAAATTATTTTTTTCTCGAAAGGCTTCCAGTCAAATAACAGACAAGTAACTGTAAATAAGTATACAGTGCCCGCATACCAATTTTTTTCGATATTCTGTCTGTATTAGTCTCACTTTCAGGTCGAATTTTTTGAAATTGCCCCAGTGACATTGGTCAGATGACTGATGTCAAAGTGTACTTTTAGGTTATCGGACAAAATACAAATAAGGAAATTAGCAGAGAACATTTTGAGCGATACTGTATATAGTGATTTTTTAATGCATTAGTGTGTTGTTTTTGTGCGACTAATTATTTAATAATAGTAATTTTTATTTATTTATTTTATAAATGAATAATTAAATAATTAGTAGCACAAAAAAATATCCTATATATTTATTGCGTCCTACTATTTTCAAAATGATCATTATAGAGTGAGCAAAAGAAAGTTCCTGCATATCCAAAATGAATTTTTGATTGCATGCTGTATCCGAATTATCATTAATATCAATAAGGTTTAAACACAACATTAAATTTTTAATAATATATTTCAATCTAAAAAATGTATTTTTAACACAGAAATTCTTTTCCTAATTTTATTCACTAGTAATACCACTAGAGGCCAATAAAAGTCCGAATATTGGGTAAGAAAATTCCACACCAGTAGCTTTTAGTAGTTTTTAACTGATCAATATTAATTTTGTTGATAAATTTCCATACCAATGCATTAAAAATTTCCTCTAAAATTCATTCGTTGTCATGGTGATCTTTCAAAACAACAAGTTTTGATTGGTTAGGTGTGGAATTTTCGAAACGTCAAAACTAACCAAAACATTTTTCATCTTTATTAAACAAATAAGTCAACGGGAAAATTAAATTAAAAAAAAATTGTAATAAATGTTGTTCGCATATATTGACATTAATATTTAAGCGTTTCTTTAAATCAAATGAATCATTTTATGACGTCAACTTGAGGTGTTCTCTTGACCATCGACTAGTAGTAATCACTAAAGGACTTAAAAATCAGGTTATGACATTTAAATGGGACGTTATTAGCTAGGTGCGAAACCATAATAAGTCAGACTGTGAAGTACCCCGCGGAAAGACCAACACTTTTACTATTAACCGGAAAGCTTAACGTTTAACTTTAAAGCACAGCTTACCAGTTTAAGTTGTATTTAAAGCGTGCCGAACATCTGTCAAATTTACTTCCCAGCTGTACTGTTGAAATTTGGCAAAGACGTCCCGAACAGAATGTGCGACAGAGACACTGCGATATGCCTTATCATTCGAGAAAAGGCCGTCTTTCTACCTTTGACATCTTCGATCAGAGGGAAAGGCGAGTACATCGATTTGACGTCGATGGCGCCCTCTTCGCGATAGCTGTCAGTTTTCACGAAGGTGTACATATATCGCGATGGAGTCGCTCCGATCGTGTGCACTTTGTGGTACGTGCCTTCGGGAATAGAGTAACCGATGCCCGGAGACAATTCAATGCCCACTGATTGTTCCGTTTCCGGGTAATCCAATTCGAAGACCACTTTGCCTTCCAGCAGAGTGATCGAGACGTTGTACAGGTCTTCGCTGACGTAGTTCTCGAGATATAGACCTGGGGAGGAAAGAAGCGTTTGTAAGAAAACAGATGATGCTGAAAAAGCAAGGAAACTGTTTAAATGTTTCTAAAGATATTTTGCTTTACCATTTATTTTATAAGAATTGAAATGAGATGGCTTTTACTTTTAGAACAAACATTGCTCGGATTTTCTCAGTTATATATTGGTGGGAATACCGTGCCTTTACAAAATATGACAATATTAGGGTTTTATTGCTTAAATCTAAATTTAACAATTGGTCATTAAGTAATTCGAATATCTCATTTTGGTTAATCTCCATAGTATCCTACATATTTTTTGCTTGTTGATTAATTATGTAAAATATGAAAATTATCGTCAAACTTGTGCATTTCTGAATTTAAATAAATGGCATAGTTAGAAGCCGAATTTTTATCTTTATACGCCATTTTATGTTCGTTAATGCGAGTCTTAAATGTTCTACCTGTTTGTCCGATATAAATTTTGGGACATGATCCACATTTACACTTGTAGACTCCGGATTCCTAAAAAAATTCTAGTTTCGTTTGACGTCCTACTTCGTAGCATTCCACCAATTGGCGTAATAAACATAATAGAGGATATTCTAACAAGGCTACCCTGACATGATAGATAGTTTAATAGTTTGTTTAGATCAAAATTATTTCGATGTTAAAGGTCAATTTTATAGTGCTACAGAAGAATTAATTATGGGAAATCCACTTATTCCACTAGATGCAGACATGTTCATGGATAATGTCGGAAATATCATACATAAAAATCTTTGGCGGTATAGATACGTAGATGATGTTTTTGCTTGTTTCACTGGAACGGATAGACAATTAGAGTCCTTTTTGAATATTAACTCCATACATAACATTATGAATTTTACCATAGAGACGGAACAAGATGAATTTTCTATTTTTGACTATAAGTGAATTAGAGAACAAATTAGATTTTTCCAATTACCATACACCCTCACACACGGACGCAGTACCACATAATAACTCAAATCACCCTCACACACACAAAATGGCTGCCTTCTATTATTTTCTCCACAGACTACTTAATTTACCACTTACCACAGAAAATTTTGAAGAATTAAATATTATAAGAGAAATAGAATAATAATGGGTTGATAGATAAGATTATAACTAAAAAGCAGTTTCAAATAACTCTGAACTCTATCTATCCCATATTAAACACCAAACCGAAAATTTATAAAACAATAAAACACATAGAAGACCTAGCAAGAAAATTTCGAATATATTACTTAATGACCAATCGGATTTAAATGGCTCTCCGTTGTTAAATTTAAATTTATAACACTACTACCGTAATTAAGAATCAATCGCTACCTATATACATATATAGATGTCGGAATATTGTTATATATTGTATTTGAAAAAGGCACGGTGTAAAATCTGAACATTTTTTGTTGACATCATGTGGCCAGATTAGAAAAAAATTAGGATTGATAGAAAAGTATTAAATACTGAAAACCTGAAAACCCTGAGTAAAAGGAAACATGACTTCTGGATCACGCTTTTATTAACTAATACAAATTGATTAGGGGATGAAAACAAGCTAATTAATCATTACAATTAATTAATTAAGTTAATTACTTACGTGTACCACTCAAACGGTTGAACATGTTAAGATTGGTTGCTACAAAGCGTTTGAAAACATTTTTCAACTTCTCATTTCAAAACTTTACGGAAAAGAAAACGGCAACTAGCAGAGCTGATTAAAAGATTGGCTACCTAACTAGTCTTATCTTTTTCACGCAGAGAGAACATCGTACGAATCAATTAAAATTTCACCACCCCCAAAAATTTTTATTTATTTATTTTTAGAGACGTTATAATTAAGGAGAAGTGACACTTCCAGCCTGACGTCCTCAGATGTCGCAAGTACTACTTAATCAACCGGAAAACGCAAAGTTTTTAATTCCCTTGTACGATGGAATTCAGTTCCCTGCAGCTTTTCTCTAATGGGGGCTATACACATGCAGGCAAGTCCACGAGCAAGTGCGAAACGAATTCTACTATTCAGGTAAACGTCGAGGTTCACCATTTGGTGGGACCTGCAGCTGTGCGAAAAATCAACGTCGAAGAAATGTGTGTGATTACAACCGCTGTCGTTCTTGCAGTTGAAAGTATGGAAAAAAAGAAAAGAAAAAGACGGAAATGGGTGAAGTCGTGGTTATCCAAACGTAATACACACTCGCATGTTAATTTAATAAATGAATTGAGATTAGAATCGGAAGATAACAGAAATTATCTGAGAATATAATGGAATTTAAACAACTCCGCATTGAATTTTTTTTTTTTTTTTGATAACGTCTTCCTTTGCTGTATCTTCGTTAATTTCTTTCAACTTCTCAGCTAAAATTTTGTACGCACGCATTTTGTAAGCAGGGATTGTCTTTATATAATTCTATGAATTCCCTCATAATGTCTTCGTGTTCGGACAAACATAATCTCTATCTGATCTATGGTGACGCGTTGTCTCGCGCCAGCCAAGCCAACTTCACTCGACCGAGCCACAGTCAAAAGCGAGAAAGACGTCCGCCCTTCATTTTTTTTCATTGTCAATCAACATAAATTGTCAAACATCCAAGAGATCGCTTACGAATAATTTTATTTATTGTAATCTTCGGCTTATTATTCCAAGATTTTTTTTAAGGTACGTGCTTAACGTGACTCAAACCTTTATAATAAAAGTTTTCTTTTCCTTCTTAATTTTGTTTTAATTATTGTCTATTTTGTTCTTCCTCTAAGATATAGTTTCGGTCATGGTCTGTGTTCTTATTATTATGAATTCGAAAGAGTTCCACCTCCCTCCAACAGCTTTAAAATGAGCAATACGTAGTATCGTAGAGCGAGCTTTGAAGAGATTAGCAGTTGCGTCTTATCTATACCAGTTAGATCATATGTCCTCCAATACATACTTCATGACTGCGATATCTGACTTACGTATGTCGTAGATTGTGCTGCCCCCTGGCGGTTTCCCGCGCGACGTTTATATTGCAACAAATTGTAACGCGACATTAATGGTGCAAGACAAAATAGAAATTGACATTTGGTAAGCCACGAAAGTCACATAAAAACGAAAGAAAAAGGATTACCTGGAAAATCTGCTACGAATAATACTTCGGTCCGGTTGGACCAGGAGTATACATGATCGCTGATGTCTTTCATTTTCCTCCGGAAGTCGTTTTCTGACAGTACCGGCTTCAGCCATTCGACCGGTTTGAAAGGCGACCAATTCGCTTTCAACAAATCGAAATTCGGATCGTACATCCTCTGCTGGAACCTTTTGTTTAATGAACACCATACGTCGACGTATACCGAAATATTCGTAGAAAATGTTTCGCCCGGCCTACGTTCGCCTGGAATAAAATTAGTAATTCCAAAGAATCTTAATAGTACAACTCTCGATGAAGTACGTAATAAATTATCCCGGACACAATGCGCGTATTGAACGGACATGTCTGCATGTTTGTTCCATCTATCGTTCAAAGTCCAAGCATGCGAGTTGAGGAAGTGTTCCCTTTGCGACTCGTTGTCCACTACCCTTACGGTCACCAGCACCGTATCCCAAGAATGAACCATCATGTCCCATGAATACCCGTACAAACCGTTCGTCCAGTTATTGTAGCCCTTAAATGTCACAATATTATTATACTAGTTTCAAACCATTTTGCATTCAACAAGGTAAAAAGTTATAAAGTTTTTGAATTCATGTGAACACCTGTGCACAGAATAGATAAATAACCAGAAGAGCTAACTTTCAGTTTGCCCGCGAAGCAATAGGCTAACCTAAAAAAAGATAGGTCAATTCATTTGGTCAGGCTTTGGTCAAGATCGATGACTCTTCGTATGTGAATGTCCGTCTGGTGAATATTGAGAAAATTTACAGTATATGTAATCACCCTAATTTTGTACATTCTTGGAGCAATTTTTCTTTGGAATATATAATAAAATTATATTTGAGTATTAAACTGTTTTATGCAAAAGTAACTTTTTATAATACACTATTCACAAATAAAAAAGATGGCAATTTGAAAACATTCATAAATATATTTTCTTTTACTAAAATAAAGTTTCGTTTTATTACTTCTTTCGGGTCATTTTTAATTGTTTAATTTTCTACGCGCTTCTACTCTTTACTCAATTGGCACGAACGTTTTTAAATTTTAAATCTGCCATATTTAACAACATAATTTTAAATACGCCATGGTTTGCGACGTCTGCTCTGGGTTCTATCTTTACTAAGTGGAGTCGCCATTTGAGAAATGTCACTGATTTTCGGGAGTCTTCTCAGTTTTTCTATTTGTCAGTTGGTCTGTTTGTCTATTCTCTGACCGAGCTATCTATTTAGTTATATTCTTAACTTAAATTCATTCTTACAGATATCGTAAAACTTTTAGGTTAGGTCTGGTTAGTTTGGTTCAATACACAAGTGAAAGTGATGCAAATCAGATTATTCGAAGTATTTTTGAATCTTCATTATCCTTGTAAATGTGATAAAACTCCTTAATACAACATAAGGACAGGAGCAATATGGCGCCCCGTTACATTTTGGTATTGTAGTTTTTATTTACGGAATTTCAAAATTATGACTTTAGTGAAGTGGAACAGTTTCGCCAATGTGGATTTTGCTGGGCCAATTTTATTTAAAATGAGGGGTTTGTCAATATTGGTCAGTTGTAACCATTTAGGTGGATATATTCGGTTGTATTTTGATCAATATAAAAAAATTAAGTTTAAGAATGTAACTATTATAAACTTTTTTTTATAAAAACATTTAAATAAAATAATAATGTGTAAAGAATTTCAACAAGAATATATCGCTGAAAACAACCTTTTCTTCTTTTTATATAAATGAGCAAGAGAAAGATGACAAATCCCAATTATTAGCTTCAGTTGCAAAACTTGCCTCACCTTTTTTCAGACCATAGTTATTTCACTTTAAATCAAATTGCACCGATTTACAGTTACGCTTGCAAACAACAATTTTTAAAAGTAAAAAATGCAAAAAAAGTAACAAATGAGTCAACCTACTTTTGTTACGAAGTGTGAATACGGTAGAAAGATTTGAAGCACGCAATGCACCAACAAAATCCCAACTACAGTTTTGTGCCTGTACGTCGGATTGGTTTGTAATTGGCGATTCTTACTCGCCGGATCGTTCTTGTGGTAAATGCAAGCTTTGCTGGGCAAAACTTGCGAATTTGCGTCCGAAAAAATATGTAGAAATCTCCTCGGCCAATTTTCGTTGCAAAATAACGGCATCGTTGCCAAACACACGTACGGAAACATACCTGAAAGAAAAACATACTGAATTTTTAAGTCTACCACTACATGAACGTACAAAATAGATTTTAATAATTAAAAATAATTTTATTTTTATTGTTTTTACTCAATAGATTCATATTTAATCTTCCCAATATGCCAATTCTGAAAATGAATGAATGAAAATGAACAAAATTTTCGAAAATATCCGTCACTTAATTTCAGAACCAAACAATCCGCTGCGACCGCTGAGGGTAACTTGCTGATTGCGGTTTTTCTAAAGGAGGAAATTTGCATCTGCCGAGAACACAAACTGAAACCGCGCATTTAATTTTAGCAATTTATTAATTATTAAATTATTCGTTATTAAGTAACAAAACTCAAACTTTCCGAATACCCGTTGAAAACTTTGCGCCCGGTGGGGCAATTTGCAAACATAAAACTTCTTCAACTTTTAGCGAAATCGCAAATTATTCCCTAATTTAATATCGCCCTGAACTTTTATGGACGACAAAAAGAAATAGTGTAAGCAGTCAAAACTTTTTCATCTAAAATTTTATATAACTTTTCTCCCGCTTAAAGCTTGGACTCACCTATATTGAAAAGCCGAGAGTTCATCAAATGAAACATGGAACAAAACAACATGGCGACGGGTCGGCTGAATTCGAGCAGCATCCAAAACCCTATCGTCAAATCCAATAAAAACCCAAACCAATGCACCACCAAATAATCTATCTCTTCTGTAGATAAAACAATTCTATAAAAAAGCGAAAGGTGAGAGTGTTTCTAAAGAATTATAGAAAATAAACAGAAGACATTTTTTATTTACCTGAAAGGAGAAAACACCCAGTGTTCCCCCAAATGGGTCATAGAGTAACCTTCTAACCATTCGCTATCTGTTTTCTTTAATCCCGCTAAGAAATATAGCATAAAGAACTGGTATTTGAGGATGAAATAATTCCAGTACGGTACGTGGCTGTTCCTAATTTTTGGATTCAATACACCATCCAACGAACTAAAAATTCATTTATTGTCAAGGTCGTGTTATTTTAATAGTATTTTCAAGCAAAGAAAGGTCATTTTCCAAATATTTTTCTTTGTTTTTGCAAAGAGAATTGCTTTTGACACACTGAAGGGATTCGAATGACCCTTACAAAAAATGATTGGCAGACGAACCCATTAGTAAAATGGTCACTACGCCGAACAGGTAGCTGTGGTTGTTCCAGAACGACTTGTCCAGTAAAAATAGATACCAGTAGCTAATACCAAACAGTAGAACACTGATTCTAAACGCAAGCCCCAGCATTACTCCTACAGCACCTAAAAACACCTCAGTCTTGAATAGCTAATAAACGTTATTTTTAAGATTTTGTGTAAATACCTAGTTTGTTAATGCATGAGAGTAATAAAATGCTAATTTTCCATGACATGCATCATGGATAAATTAAGTATTTCAGTTTTTAAGTTGCACTAATTTGCATACTATACAAATATGAGTTGGGTGAATGAAAAATGATGCTAGAGTGGCTTCACTACACTAGTGTGCTTATAATTATCAAGATGGACATATAATTGATATATTAAGTAGTCTAAGATCAATTAAATAAAAACTTATATTAGAAGTAATAATAAAATGTCGATATATTGTAGAATGTCCAACTCATTGCCAACAAGTGCCGGTAAGTAACTATAAATCTAATGTTAAACACTAAGGCAGAGGTAGATCTACCTACTCGCCGCTCTCAGGAGATACAATACCAAGCCTATAACTCTCTCACATTTAGAAACAGAGTATAATTAAGCATATTTATACTACATCAAATTGATGAATTTTAACATATTTTATAAAATATAAAAATAACTCAATTTGATTACAATTTGTGTTAACTATAATCAAAAATCAACGCAATTCACAAGAACTGATTTTATAAAAACTATTGATTATTAGAAATATTACCTATCCACATTACCGCGTACACCAATGACATATAAGCGAAGGGCATCGGTTTCAGTATCGGGATTAACGGAAAATGGCAGATCTGGGGATTGCCCCATCTCAAATCGATGTCAGCTCCGCCCCTTTCTTCGGCAATATCAATTGCCATCAACAAGCCTTTCGAAAAATAAAAATAACGCTAACTACACCTCTAAATACACTAAACGAATACCAAAGAAACACTCAAAAACTTACCGAAAAGAAATCTGATAACGCCTAAACTCGAAGGATCTGTAGGGCGGTACATAAAACGTACGATATCTTCATAGTTCAATTTCTTAACGCTCTCCATACCAACTAGAAGTTCCCGAACCAAAGTCCCGACAATGTGCTTTTCTTTTCTGGCCATTTTGTTGCAAAATAGGTCGCGGATCTATGATATCGATTTTTGAAATTATGTAATTGGGGATGTACCCACGCGGAGACGGTCTACCAATAGCAGTTTCCAAGTAACCAGTCAAAACACAAAATTCTTCACTGCGTGAACTTTGACATGGACAGGCAATAATGTTATCGGTCGCATTGTTTATATTTTGGAGAATTTGTAATCCAATTAAGTTAACAAGAGAAAAATGATAATTATTATTTGATTGTATATATTATAGATCGATAGTGCTATTTTAAGAACATCGTAGGTTAAATATACAAATAGACACAACAATAGAGTTAATAAATAGATTCGCAAGCCACAAGTTTTGGTGATTTTTCTATTGTGTTGCGGAGCGAACGATAAAACAGAAATTTGAGATCTGTATATATTTATCACAGTGCTAAAGTGTACAAAAACGAAAACTACAATGTTGTAGTATTAACGAAGTTATTATTATATATATATATATATATATATATATATATATATATATATATATATATATATATATATATATACATATATTTTTTTTTATTGAATGTTAAATAAATGTCCGTAACTACATGAAGAAACTTGAAGTTTTTAAAAGGGAAGTTTCCTAGGCTATCAATAAATATCGATAGCTTATCGATAGATTACCTTACCAGCAGGTGGCGTTTTCTGACATTACTGCCGCTATTGCATAGTTAAATAAGGGCCCAACAGTCCAGTGCCCTTATCCTAATCTAAAATATGAATAAAACAACTAATTATCCTGAATTTATAATTTATTATTTAGAATGTCAGATGATTTTTAAAATTTAAATGTTATTATTTATTTTTATCACTCATTTATCATTACGTTCTAGCATCCTTACCCGTTTTCAAATATTTAGCGTTATCGCTGATTTTTAATTAAATATGAACTCGGTCGCCATTCAATTGCTCGATGCTAACTAATTTTATTAACTAATAAGTAGTTCAGTGTGGAAAACCATTTCATAAATGAATGAAATACCTTCTTTAACAGAAATAATTTATCTCTATTGTTTTTACCCTAGACATCTTTCATGTCTTTATTTGACGCTTATCAAAGTCTATTGATTACCGTCTTTTAATTAATGTTTATTTATGTTAGTGTTATTTAAACTCGATAAGTTCATCCTAGTCCAGTGCCTAGAAGACATCGACGCCTTAGGAATGAAGAAAAATATTGATTATTTCAATACACATTTTACTACTTAAATAATTTAATAGTTAATAACATTAGTTAGTCGTCAACTGATTAGTAATATCTTGATAATTTAACATTAAGTTCTTTTCGTATTTTGGTTATGGATAAAGATATTGACGTAGAAAACGTCATATCACAGCATTCGCAACTCATAGCACGATTGATATCCTAGGAAAAGCCCTTTTTAATGACTCCAAATTTGTTAAAATGCGTTAGGCCTTTTTGGAGTTATCATTTATTTTCGAAAATGTTCGAATAGCCTCAGAAATTTGAAAATATTTTTCCTTAGCCGATTGACTTAATAACTATTTTTTTTTTAATTTCCAGGACCATCAGTTTGCCTAACAACGTACCTCGTTTCCCTTAACGGGACACCCAGTATTTAAAGAATTTCCAATTAATTTGTCTCATTAACCTTATTAAAGATTTTGTAACTAGTTGAAACATCATATCCACAGCGTGGATGCTGCATGTGCACTTTTGTTTTAATTGGATTAAGCTTGTCTTGGGCTTTCCAAAAACTGATAGTTGTCTACATTCACTTTATATAAGCTTAACTTTTACATAAATAGACCGTATTAAAAATAGCAACATATTATTTGAAATCTTAACAAGAGAGCCAGAAAATTAACCAAAACGTGAACCACGTATCTTTGAAAATTGGACAGCCCATATCTTCGAAATTTGTTTTCAGACCTTGGTATCCCTATATGAGAAACTCGTATCGGAATTTCAAATTCTGTGATAAATAATTCAACGAATATTCGATTGTTTATTTGTTTGCATCAAAACTGTAGAAATAATAAGCGTGTTTGGATATTTCTACGTTTTTACGGTGCTCGTACATTATAGATAGGATATACAGAAAAGATTCTTTTGGTTCAAAAGTTTTAAAAAACAGAAAAAAATATTTTTCTCAAATTTTATATACTGCTATGATAGATGGACATAAAAGTACTGTGGCAAATGAGCCACTAAATTACTAAGTCTAGTCTAAACCGATGCAACTTACGAATATCTAATTGAACACATTGGATTTTCCTGCATATTTTTTTTTTGAAATTCACTATGTGACTAAGGTTACTTAGCTTTATTCTAGTAGAATTCGCATATGATTTCGTGACAAAATTGGGATTTCAAAAAAAAGGAAATAATTGTAATGAGTATATAATTTTTAGGTTTTTTATGTTATCGATAAAGTCTAATTTTAAAAGCAGTTTTTTTTTCATAAATTTTAAAACCTCGCCAAGAAGACTGTCTGATATATAGGGTCCGAAAAGATGTCATTATTAGTCAGTCATTTTGTAAGCCAAATTAAATCTAGTGCGATTTTACAAAATTTTTAATTTTTGGATACGTATTTTTTGTTGACTTGACTTTATTATAATTGCTATAACTTTAACATATTGTATTTTACAATTTTCTCGTACTTATACAATTTACACAAGGAGTATATGCAAAATAGTGAGTAACATTCTTGGTTTTTAGTATTACTCGAACTGACAAAATTGCAAAACATTCTTAGAGTCTGTGATATTCGATAAATGTGGGATCTGGATGAAATTGGAGGGAAATTTAAAAAAACTGAAAATGCAGCGATTGCTAATAAAATTAACCATTGTATCGCTGACTAAATGATATATGAATATTATTTGCTTATTCTGTACCATAGGTTATGACATTAATTTATGAGCATGTACTTAACAAATTTGTTAATTTAGTTCTAGATACAACAATTTAAACGTATATTATATATGGTAAAATCTAAAGAAAATTCATCACTTACGAGAACCGGCAGTTGTCGCACCTGGAAACCCTTCGTGTCAGGAGACAGATCAAACAATGTTCAAGAAATCTTGGAGGTGGAGGTTTTTATCTATCGGGATCGTCGGTATGGCAACAAGTTATTTTAATCCAATCGATAGATGTATCCCCGATACACTATACGCAAAAGATTTATCATCCGTTTTATTCGGTTCTCTCCACTCTTCTACAAGTCCGCACGCTTTCTAATTGAGATGTACGACTGTCCAAATAGAAAACAAAAATAAACTTTAATTGCGATTCGATACCGCGGTTATTTTTCGCGACATCTCCAGTCGATTTTAACTAAACATTACATTCCTGTGACGTTAAAAAAATGACAATATTTGAAATTACGAAGAAGGAATGTTACGACGTTGTTGTTAACTAACCAAGCAAATTAATCATCAGGGGTTATATAAACTAACGTTATATTTAGTCATTTATCTGAAGAAAAATCTGCGTGAGAAATATGAAGCCCAATTAATAAAAAATATAATCTAATATAAATTATGTGTCTACCTAGTTTTGGTTAGTTTTGGCAAACGTAGACAAAGTCCGCATTGCCGGGCCACTTTAGGCAAAGTCGGAAATTATTAGATATTTCGGACATTGCCTACACTGTGGTACGACAATCTTAGGTTTTCCAAATGTGTAGCAAGCAATCTCCGAAATAATCTGCCGCATTACTATCATATTGTCAATATTCTTTGTTGTACAAGTATAAGGCACAGTTTGTGATAGGAGAAAAAGAAATCAGTGTGTAATAATAATTTATTGTATCTTAAAGAACAATCACAAATACACCTTGTATTATTTATGCATGTTACCTACTACCAATAAATAAGTATTTTCCAAAAAAAAGAGAAGTCTCTTTGGGTACAATTACGGCTCCTGCATTATACACTTACATATTATACAGGGACCCTTATAAAATATGTTTAGTCTTAATTATGTCACTTATTAGTACAATATTTCGAATGGTGACACTTAGAATTCCATAACAATTTTAATCTTTTCATTTACAAGAGTTAGTGGAACAATTTTTGTTACAGTTACATTTCCGGAAACTTTTTTTTTGCGATACCTGCAGCTGCAGAAATTGTCTGCGCACAGGGGAGGTGTAGAAGTAATGCTTCAAAACTCTCTTCGTCATCGTTGGTACTGGTGCCACTGATACTTCGAGTGCAATTCAAGTGAACAATTTTACCACAGTTACTTGTGAGAACCTGAAGTTTCCTTAGAGCAAATAACACATAAGTTTTGTAGAGTTTGACTGTGGTTTTAAATTATCGTTTTCAGAATGGGATTTTTCCTGCTCTGGAGTATTCGTTGCTTCACTTCTATTAGAATTAACAGTAGCCAGCACTTCTTCTAATTTCTCTTCAGTTTTCAGTACCTTTTTTACTGAATCAGGTAAAGTCGGAGTTTTTCTTCCTAAAAACAACGAAGTCAATTATTTACTAGCATAAGCAGCAACTTAGTCAAAACGATATCAAACTGAATTAAAATTATTATATCTCGATTGAGACTCTACCATTGATGAACAAATTTTTTCGGCAGTAACACTTTAACTTATGTTTTAATTAATTGAGACGATGCAAACAACAAAAAATCGAAAAAAGCGAAACTGAACTGTCTATTCAAATTTTATTTATGACTTTTAGTTTTTGGGATATAATACAGAGTTGATAATTTTCTTATGGATTGGCCATTTCTTTATTTGATTTTTGTTGTTTTAATTTTTTCTATTTTTATTGTTTCTTTATTTTCTTATTATTTTTTAAATATTTTATTTATGTTTTTATGTCTTTTTTCCTGAACTAAAAATAAGTAATTATAAAAGAAAGGAAAAAAATATATAAAAAATTAAATAAATATACAAAAAATACAATATAAAGTGTGACACATCATTTTAAAGAATATTTTTTTCTGATTTCAAAAATCAATTAAAAAAAAGATCATTCTGTAAGAAAAATTTCAACATATATATTTCAAAAACTAAAAATTATAGATAAAATTTGAATAGACAGTTCAATTCCGCTTTAAAAATACTACAAAAAAGCAAGGTACACCAAAAATAAATTTTCATAAATAAAAAAGTTACAGACTCTATCCCAAAATGTGGACATATCAGAATGCGGTTTTCAATAAAAATATTGTCTTCAAATTTGAGCCACGCAATAGGGGGTATTTGGAAGTACCCTAACCCTCTTAAAAGTGATCAATTTTGAACACCCTTTACATTTAAAAAAAAAAAGGTAATATATAACAGTTACTCACCAAAAATTGCTTCAAAAGGAGTTTGTCGGATTCCGCGGTGACCTTCACCTCCATGCTTGGTTTTATTACCTTCCATTCAGGCAAACAATATGTTTTCAACGTCTGGTAATTATTGATCCCGGTAATATTTGAAATCACCATCAGGGCAAGTCTGCATATCTATAAGATCGACTTGTCCTCTCAAATTTATTTCTCGGAATAGCAGCGGTTTTACGGTTATTCCTTTTTTTGGATGCTTTTTCTTGTTGTGACAGACTTCACAAAGCTCTAAGTAAAGTGTAATACATTCTCGTGTCACGTCAGCATAATATCTGTTCCACCATGGCCACATACCTTGTGAGCATTATCTAGCACTTCAAACAATTCTTCATTGAAGACAAAGTATTTGACTTCAGTAACTTGCTCAGACAATGGCAAAATTAACTTTTCAATGCCCCCAATAAGTAACACATTGTAACGTTTAAAACGTCGGTATGCATTTAGTTACTTATTTCCTAAAAAAATCTACATGAGAGATGTCTGTTTTATTTTTGTTTTTTTTTATCAGAAATTGCTTTAATGCACAGACTTTCATAGCGATTTATTTTCTTTGTTAAAAATTTCGTTTGTTGATTTGGTTTGTTTTTAAAACAAGCAAATAAAATTTCATAAGTGAAAAATTAATTAAAAACAAAATTATTAAGAAAATAGATAAAGAAATGTTGCAAGTATTTTACACCTATACAGATTTGAAAAAAACTAGGTGTAAATCAATTTGTTTTGAAATTAATAATATTTTACCACTTATTTCACTACTTACTCATTAATTATTGGATTGAAAAATTTAATAATGACACTGCGTATCTTGGAATATATTTTTCAGTTATAAAATACACATTCACTTGCTTTTGAGGAAGTTATGTGTCTCACTCTACCTTTGATATTTCACTCTCGTTTACAGGCTTTTATAAAAATTCCTAAAAAATTAACTTTTTTTTTACTTTTGTCATCTATATCTGCTAACTCTCTATAAATCTTAGGTCCGAGTATGTAATTGTGATGAGGGGCAGAGATAATCTCTTAGCTTAGTCCATTTAAAACATATAACTGAGAAATGCTGCAAATTTTTGAGACCAAAGTTTCTGTCAACTACCTTCCAATAACAATTTTTTTTAAATACCGCATCGGTGAGGAATAATAAGAGTCCTGTATATGATTATTTCAAAATGACCTCGTCAAATTATAATCGTCAAGTAATGAAATTAAAACTTAATTTTTGTTGTGAAATACTGAACAACATAAACATCAAAATTTTGTTAAATTTTAATAGACCGGGGATTATGAAATCGTCTGCCCATCCACCACGCTTTCAAGAGTATTCGATTAATATTTATTAAGACGTGTAGGTAAGACTTAATTCTAATTAAGACGGAAGCTTGTTTCGATATAACGAGTTATATATTTAGCGCGAATACGCGTGGGCTCAAATCAGTTTACCGTGTTGGATGTCAAGGTCGACTTTAATAAACGCGGCCGCCTAGAATAACCGTTCCCCCCTTTTCATCGCACTTCCCCTTGATTAAGTTGGTCTTTCCGACTTCAGCCCGAAAAGTGAGCTGTTGTGTAATAATTTTCTGTTAGGCGCCATGTAGTATTTCCCAAAATTGTTTTTATCATTTATTATATTGCCTGATCATGATGCCTCATCTATGCTACATGCATACCAACTTTTTCAAGGCGTTTGACAGAATGATCAAAAAAGACACTGGGTCTGAGGGCTTTCTAGTTTGTAGGGTAAGAAGCAATCTCATCGGAGACCACAAATTGTTCATATTAACAACTTTACTCTTCCACAATCTTAGTCTCATCCGGTGTGCCTCTAAGCATCCCATTTGGACTGGCTTTTCAACCTATTCATTAACAACATTAACTTTTGCTTCTCACATTCCTTATTTTTCCTTAGAGTGATTATATTTTAACCTAACAACCTTATCTTGCTTTATTTTTTAATTGTTCCACTGAAATTTTAAAATAGATAAATATATTTAACTGGTCAAACAAAACTGAAAAAATATTAAATACTGTATAAAAGGGGACCAAGAACACTTCCTTATGGTACACCAGTCGCTTATACTTTGAAATTTTATTTACTTATTATTTATTATTTTTTATTATAAGTTACACTATACTCAACTTGCTCTAGCCTACGGAAGCACTGAAATGTCAGACTTAGACCAATAATTTGGACGTGACCACAAAGGCTTCCAGTATTATCACTACCTTAGGTACCACTATTCCAGGAATTCATAGCATTACGAAACCTTTGGGAATGAATGTGTGACCGTGGATATGCTTTCCTTGTTGCAAATAAAATTATAAGCATTTTATTTCAATTGTTTGTATATATAATTTGGATAAAGATCTTATTGTAGTTTTGCAGACCGATGAATGTTTGTCGCATTCAGTGTAAATTTTAATGTCTAACTTGCAAATTCACTTTAGGAATCACAATTTTTCACAGTTTAACAGTGATAATTTATGTCATCAAGACAATTACAAAAATTCTAGGTTAACTAGCAACTGAACTTAAAATTTCAGCTTTAAATTGTATTGAAAATTTTGGCAGGTTAGAGGGCTACGAGTTGTTAAAGCCATATCAGAGCTATTTTAGGGTAAATAAAACTATTAGGAATACTCTAGGTAAAGGAAAATAATTTATAGGAAAAAACACTCTAATATTTTATTTATTGCTTTAGGTTTAAAGAATATTTGTTGGATCGAAGTAGGGAGACAGCAATGGAATGAAAGGAGAAGAAATATAAAATTGTTCAATCAGTTGCATTTGGCCATTTCACATTTGAAAGGCTTAATTCTTATGTGCTCTTACTGAAATTGCAGTTTAGAGAAATGAATAATGACATGAAATGGAACATTATTTTAAGCAAGTTGTTATTTCGTTTTTGTTGCATTTTGAGTAAAGGTAAAATTTGTATTGGTTTGTATTTATATTAAGTAATTTTTACGTGTTTAATTTTGCATTTTAGGTATATACAAATGTCAGAAAACTATTAGCATGGAGTTATTATCAACGGAAATAAAGCCCTGATTTTATTTAATGTTGATTCCACTTTTGTCAATTAAAAAAATTTACTACATCTTGTAGAATTTTAGCTTTGGAAATAACTTTACTTAACACCAGTGTTAAAAAAGTCTTTTCTTATGAAATGTCTCAATTTTGCAAAATTATTGCATTTTCCAGTTTGCAGGTATTAAAAATCTGGAAAGCACAATCACCATTATCAATCGCCGTGACAAGCATATTTGGTTATTTCATTATTGGTATAGTTTTATACCTTCCCGACCGCTTCAAGGTGGTTCAATATTACATCATTTTGAAGCTCTCCTAAGTGACTCTTTAATGGTCTAATTCAATACCTGGGAAAACGCCAGGTTTTTTTGAGATTCCGAAATAAACAAAACGAACATTTGGTAATTTCATTATTGGGGGTAGTTTTATACCTTCTCGACCGCTTCAAGGTGGTTGAATATTACATCATTTTGAAGCTCTCCTAAGTGGCTCTTTAATGGTCTAATTCAATATCTGGGACAACATCAGGGTTTTTTGAGATTCCGAAATAAATAAAACTAATATTTGGTTATTTTGTTATATCTTGCCGATCGTTTCAAGGTGGTTGAGTAATACATTATTTTGAAGAATTGCGAAATAAATATAACAAATTATTTGGGGTGATGCGAGCGGAAAAGGGGTTATTTTCTGCATAGCAACATTGAACAAGGTTTTTGAGAGTTCCCTTACAATATTTTGGTGCTTAATTTCCCAGCATTTTGGCAGGAATACATTTTTTAAGTTAAGGTAAATAACGAACTAGTCCACTGTAATATTCGCAAATCCGAATCCAAATCTAACTTCAGCCACATTTACAAATATGAGAATTGCACACAAATTAGTTTTAGAGAATATAGTAAGAGTAAAACAAAGAATAAAGCAACGATTATGCAATAAAAACACAATCAAATGCCACCTGATTTCAAGAATTAGAAATAACTTTATAAACACAGAACTGATATCGGAATGCAGCAATAAGATACTAGGTCAGTCCTGCACATTTATATGCAATGCACTTATTGGTTTGACGAACGACATACATATTACGAGTAGAATCGTCAGGCGACAGCGAGAAATAGATAGAGTAATTTCTATTGCCGTGCAATCCATGCGTTACTAGCGAAATTTTCACAAACAAAAACCGTAACTGAAGTCAGAAAACAACACCAAGATCTAATTGTGGCGCCATCTATGTGGACTCGACAAACTCCCCAATGGGATATTAATTTCGTTTTGGCGCCATCTATACGGATCGATAAGAAACTTTGCAAATCAGCCAAATATTCCCAGTTGAGATTTGAACATATCTCACGTGTAGTCTTAGTCCATCAACATTTTTTCATGTGCATTTTTTTGCAGTAAATAGAAAATATGCATGATGGTTAATTTTTGTTAGAATTCAGCATCAAATTTCACTCATAATTCATGGAGCATACTACATACTTCTTACTTTACTTTTAGTATGCAAAACCCTAAAAAACGTAAATTTAATATACCAATGAACAGGGAAGTGGCTAGTACCAGTAAAGTTCTAATCGGTTCGAAAACCCTTCCAAAATATTATTCAGGATATTTTCAATAATTTGCCTTTATTTCGTGCCCAATTCTAAATTTTAAATCATCTAAATTTTATGTTTTTTATTTTAACTATCCCAGAGGAAAAAATCTATTGATGTAATATCTGAAGATCTTGCGGGCCAATTTAATGATCCCCTTCTACCAATCCACTGTTCTGTCCTGTTGAAATGAAATCTGGCATGTCAGGCTGAATTTAATTTGGGAAAGAAACTTCGAGAGTAGAGAATCATTTTGAAGAAATTGTAAATATCGGACTCCAGTAAGGTTTTGTTAGAAAATATCAGGTAATTATGTTCAAGCGAAGACGAGATGACTTTTTAAAAACTTTATTTTCCAAATACAATCGAAAATTAAGAGTTTTCTGCAGCAGTAGTTACAACAAGAATAATCATATTACTTAAAACTAAGACTTTATAGGTTCGTATCCGAAAAGCTGACAATGTGAATCTCACGGTCTCTTCATAGTACCATCGTGGCCAAATGCTGACATCGTAGATCTCACGGTGTCCTATCCTTATTACGTAGAACTCATTGTACATAACTCCTCCCTCCTCAAGTAGCAAACATAATGGAATGAGTTTGCTCCGGCTGATTGGATTTATTGGGTTCGGATTGATTATGTTGACATTAGGGCTGCAATGACCGCTAGAAAAAATATAATAATAATAATATTAATTATTAAACTTGTAGACATAGGCTGGCCAATTTCTTCAATCGGTTGTAGTTCATTTGTTTATTTGTTTTAATTGATATAGGTCTTGCAAGTTAATTTGACTGATGTTCGCTAATCTGTGTGACGTAATTGGTTTCAATTCTTCTATATAGACTTCAGGTAAAAGCAAAGGCTTTCCTTTCATAATTTTGACATTATTGTAATAATTTTTCTCGCCCAAGGTAATTTGGCAAGCAGCTGGAATTTCTATAAGTGTTGGAATATCGATCTTCAGGTATCGATCAATTTTACACTTAGCAAATACCAATGTATTTTCAACAGATAAGACAAGCACTTTTTCTTGCATTACTTGCTCTGCAAGAGGTTGTAATAATTCGATAAGGTATTTTCGACAGTTGCTTATAGGCTGATTTTCAAGCGATTGAGTCGTGCATTAATCCTTCGAGTTGTAGTTTTCATGGCAGTAGAAAGTATGCTCGATTTCGGGACAGCAGGACTCTTTGAAATTCATATCTTCTTTTTCTCGTGCGACATAGGGGTATTTTGGAATAATTATCGTGTTATTTTGGATAACAGGAAATAGGTGATGGAAAGAAAAATATTTAAGCCTTAAAATAGGGAAGTGAATAACAAAAATAATTTTACTATCTGTAAATGTTACTTGAGACCCTAAAAATTGGTAATAAGATAACGTGTTATTAAATTTTGGTAATTCGTTTATATCATAAACTGATTTTAAATAATCGATCATTTTCTGAATTTCCAAAACAGAAACTACGAAATAGAGTCGAAATCGTTAAGTTATAATTATCAATCAGCCGTTTCGATAAAGATATTTGAGAGTTTAAAGTTTTCAAGGGAATTAGTTTGATATCTTCACTATTTACTCGTTGAAGGGCTAGGGTTGCTAACGCCGATGCCACTAGGATCCTCGGGAGGTTCATTTTCCTGCGAATTTAATTGTTGTTTAGATTTTGGTCGTTTGGCAGAATTTTTATAATACGTTCCCGAATTAGTTTTAATTTTGTAGGTTGTTTGATTTTTTTGGAGTAGTTTTCTTAAATTTAGGTAAAGCTTTATTACGTAACTTTCTTTGTTTCTTTTATCAATTATTTTTTCTTTTGTTTTTTGATTATTTTCCGAAATTAATTGGTAAAACTTTTTCGAACTCTCTTTGTGTTTTTGAACATAGTCCGAAATTATCACGTGGTCACTAATGTCAAAAGGATTTGTGTCACTTATATGACCTTTGATTGTTTCAAAAGGCGTAAATTTCGTGACACTGTGTATGGAGTTATTATATCCTAATAAAGCGCGTTTTACGATTTGTTCCGGGTTGCACTTTAATACATCGATATGCTTCAATTATAGAAGAATGAAAACGGGGGAGTTAGAGTTACTGTTCTTTGAAGTTGTATAATGCAACTCAATTTTATACAATTTGCAAAAGTCCTCTATGTCTTTATTTTTAAACTCCGTTCCACGGTCTGACGTGATTTTTAAAGGTAAACCATGGTGTGATACAAAAATTAGGAGGCAATCAATGACAGCTGTTCCTGTCAGACTTTTAAGAGAATACGCTTGACCCTATCTAGAAAAGGCGTCAAGAATGGTTAAAAGTACTTGGTTGTCGATTTTAAAAGAGTCAATATGAATTTGTTCGAATGGTTTAGATGTCATAGGTGTTAGACTAAATTTAATGACAGGGGGATTTCTGTCGTATTTGTTTTTCTGGCAACTACCACAAATATTTACAAACCGCTCGATATCGTCGGAAATTTTAGGCCAATAGAATCTAGTGGTCAATGCTATTTTCATTTCAGAGATGCCCCTATGGCAAGTGTTTGTAGTGTGGTAAATTTTTAATTTTTCCTGTTGTTGGTCCTGGGATTCAATATCCTCTAAGAATTTTGAACATTGAACAAACCTGTAGGAAGAATTTAGAAATATTTTTTGTAGTGTTACAGTAAAGCTTTGAACTAGTTTTTCGGTTCTAAAATAAAGTGCGTAAAGATTTTTGGGGTCTATAAATTCCTTTAAGAATTTAATTATATGTGGGATAGGCTCAAGTTTTGGAAATACTACTAAAATTCTAGTGTAATTGAAAATATTTGAAAGTTGGCATTGGATTCGATTAATATCTCCTTCAGTTACAATTATTTGATTTTTATAAATATTCAATATTCTCTCTGTAAAGGGAATGTTAAAAATTGGATTTTCGTGAGACGTATGTACCGTTTCTAAATCGCTAGTATCTAGTAATGGCGGTTGGTTTTGTGAATATTGAGCGTGTCGCAGAATAATGTCTGACAAAATATTTAATTTCTTTTGAGAATTGCTGCCTAAAATTGATTCTAATTCGGCCGGATCTAATTCAGGTAATTCTTCGCCATTTTCCAAGAATTTCTCTATAGTTTCGTTCGCGTCACCGAGTTCATTAGTCGTAGATAAAGTTTCCAAGGCGTTAAGGTCAATGTTTTCGCTAGTATCTACGGGGTTTCGCGAAAGTGCGTCTGCGGCTTGGTTTTTCTTTCCTTTTTGAAATTTTAAAATACAATCAAACTCTTCGAGTTTGAGGCGCCAGCGAATTAAGCGACTATTTGGTTCTTTTAAACTTGAAAGCCAGATTAAGGGTTTATGGTCCGTGAGGACAGAGAACTTTTGTCCAAACAAATATGGTCTAAAGTATTTACAACCAAATACAATTGCCAGCAGTTCCTTCTCGATGGTCGAATAGTTTATTTCCGCGGGGTTAAACGTTCTGGATGCATAACTAATTGGGTGACCATTTTGCGATAATATTGCTCCTATAGCATAATTTGATACATCAGTTGTTAATTCGGGGTACGCAAGTACTGGTTCTGATGTTAGTATATTTTTACAATGTTGGAAACAATCCACAAATTCTTTAGATTGTATTACTTTCTGGTTTTTCTTTAGGCATTGAGTTAATGGTTTGGTGATCTTCGCAAAATTTTGTATAAATTTACGATAATATCCGAGCAAGCCTAAAAATTGTTTAATTTCTTTTTGTGACGAGGTATCGCAAATTTTTGAATGGCCTCGATCTTTTTCGGGTTTGGTTTGATGCCTTTTAGCGTCACTACGTGCCCTAAAAATTCGATTTCTTTTCTTAGGAACTCGCATTTGTCCAGTTGAATTTTTAATTTTGCTTCGCGTAATTTCAAAAATACAAGGCGCAAATTTTGAATGTGTTCCTACAAGCCTGTACTAAAAATAATTATGTCGTCCATATAGACCATACAAATTTTACTCTGAAGATCTTTAAGGATCTCGTCCATAACGTGTTGAAAAGTACTCGGCGCATTTTTCAAGCCAAATGGCATTCGTAGATATTCATAATGTCCGTTTTCCACGGAAAACGCTGTTTTTTCTATCGAATTTTGTGCCGCTCGCTAGGTCTAAAGCCGAAAAGTATTGTGATCGTCCTAACTTATCTAGTATATCAGAAATGTTTGGAATTGATCGTTGATTGTTTTAAGGTTTAATTTACGATAATCTATTACTACGCGCCACTTTTGTACGTTTGAGGCATCGATTTTTTTTGGAACGATTCAAACGGGAGAGCTCCAAGGGCTCGTTGAAGGACGGATTATACCTTTCCCTAACATTTCATTTATTTGTTTCCTTATTTCCTCTTTATGGGCATACGGGTAACGATATGATTTTGTGTGTACCGGAACTTCGTCAGTGGTTTTTATCTCGTGTCGAATTTTGGATGTAAATGTTAGCGCGTCGCCTGGTTTATAAAAAATGTCTTTAAATTCGTCGCATAATTTAGTGATTGATTGTTATATCGATTTTTGAGGGAGAATTTTGAAAATATTTATTTTTATCGAATTTTTTTATGGTTTCGAAAGAATATATTTCGAATACTTCCTGTATAAACGATTCTACGCGAATTGGTTGCAACAAGGTCGTGTTAATGGTTTTATGGGTGTGGTTTTGTAGTTCAACGGGTGCGAATCCGTTTCTCGCGTGGGAGAGGGTTCTAGGAATAAACAAGTTATTTATTTCAGTAGGTGGTACTAAAATATCGCCTTTAAAAACGCTAACTGGCAAAGTCTTAAAAATTTTCTCATGAGAGTTTATCGAAAATGAAAATTTTGAATCTGCGGGTTCGCGGAACTTAAAAGGAATTTGAATTGTTTTATTCGAAAGTATTTTGTTATTTAAATCAATATTTAAATTCATTTGTTGTTGTTATGTTGATTTGTCGGTGTACTGTTTAAATTTTGGAAGTTCGGTTTTTGAGATTTATAAGGCTCGTTCAGAGTCCCATACAATCTTTCAAAATTTTCGAATTCATTTACATATGCCATGGTGTCTTCGAGACTTTGCGGTGTTCTTAAATGCATATTATTTTTTAAGACGCCTGTGCACCCTGCGATAGATGTATTTAGGGCAGTTTGATCATAATGTTTAATATATGAAAGCTTTTCTTCCGGTGTATATTTAAACTCGTTACTTATACGCTGTGCAATGTCGCTCCTTAATAATTGAAGTCTACTTCCAAAATTTATCAAGTGTTCGTTTTTATTGGGCCTAGTCCTAACTATTTCTTGGATTAAACAATTCAGATATCGGCGATCGGAAAAACATTGAGTCAATACATCTTTCAATGCTTTCCAATCACTAATTTCAGTGCGATTACCTACTAGAACTGCGGCTCTGCCTACCAGTTTTTCCTGGATACATTCAAAAATATGTTTATTTAATTCCGAATTTGCAAGGGAAGCGTAACCATTAATTAAGCTTTCGCATCTGTTGATAAACTTATTTAAGGTATTGCTATCACCTTCGTAAGGTTGAATGTTTTGCAATTTTGATTTAAATAAATTCCAATTTACTTGGTCTGTCATTTTTTCTGATATTTTTCTTTCACTAAAGGTTAGATTTTTGAAAATTTCACTAATTTCAGATTCTACATCACTACTTAATGCTTTCAAATATTCGCAGCTTGTTTCTGATTCGCAATTTAACATCAATAATTGATCGATTAAAAAAAAATGTTTCCCTAACTACTTGACGTCCGATACGTCTTGCCTAAAATTATCCCTATTAAAAGCCTTAACAGAGGATCTTAAAGGGGCGAAAGGAAAAAATCGCACTTACGGTTTTCCCTTCCCCGATTCTTTGTTGCACACTGCCTACGAGAGTCTTCTCTGGGTTCGCCAACAAGTTCTTTGGATTGCGCTGTAGCGGTTGAAACCACTCCTCAGGGTAGCCTAATTCGGTAAGTGTCACTTTTCCGCACGATGCGACGTACACACGCGAATTGTCTCTGCTTTTTCGTTTTCCGAATTCCGAGGGCACAATCCTACCGACTGCGCCAATTATGTTCAAGCGAAGACGAGATGACTTTTTATAAACTTTATTTTCAAAATACAATCGAAAATTAAGAGTTTTCTGCAGCAGTAGTTACAACAAGAATAATCATATTACTTAAAACTAAGACTTTATAGGTTCGTATCCGAAAAGCTGACAATGTGAATCTCGCGGTCTCTTCATAGTACCATCGTGGCCAAATGCTGACATCGTAGATCTCACGGTGTCCTATCCTTATTACGTAGAACTCATTGTACATAACTAGGTCCAATAATTTTGTTATTCAAAATGCCTGCTAAAACATTATTTTTTTGTAGATATTTTCTATATTTTTTTTTGTGCATTTACCGTGCGATTTAAAAGAAACGTGGCTTCATGACTAAGCAGTATCTGACAATGAAAGAATGGATTTTAGTTGCTCGTTTCTATCATATTTTCATAAAACTGTAGTGTGCGGTCGGAAACATCTTCGTTTAGCTACTGCAGTAATGTAATCGTGTACGGATGAAAGCCTTCTTCTTTTAATACGTTGACTAACATCATTATTTGAAGCTAATTCACGACTTGGCCGTAGACAATCTTTTTCAAAATTAAATTTTTCATTTTTATTCCATCACTTACGTGTGAAATTTCACACAAAATTGAAAAAGGGGAACTTGGTATCAAAATTTACTTTTTGATCCTGCTTATATTTTTTTTTTTACTGCAAAAAATTTGTTCCATATTTTAGCCGTTCACTGAATATATACAAGCGTATATGTGAAACGGCATTAACTTCCAATCTCAATATTTACATGAACCTTTGACCAGCTCATCCTACCTGCATGAGCACAATAGAGCATTACTAGTGGCTCTGTTATAATTTTCATTGGGTGTGTGGTTTGAGAAAAATCGTTGCTGAATATTGATCAACGGATTTATTTCAAAATTTTTAGTTTAAATAGCACCAATTGTTTCACTTTTACAATCATTGGGGAAAATTTTGTGCACGCATGTACCTGCCACTCTTATCCTGAATAATATTCTTCTATTTTAGAATTCTAATAAGCAAACTAACCTAAATTAAGAAATGGTTTTTTGAGAATTGGTTATTGCCTTTAATTTTAAGGTAAAATTATCTCCGCTAGAAGATTATAGCATAATTTTCATGTTTTTCAATTTCAATAGCCAGCCTAATAAGTCTACTTCTTTTCTTCACAGCCCGCTCTAAATACGAAAATTGTAGTTCTCAATAGGGTATACATTATCCGAAAAGGTAATTTTACTTATGGTTTAAAAGAAAAATTGATTTGAAGCCGACAGAAATGGTTTTTTGTATTTATAAAATTACTTTCTGACCACCCGCCATCTTTGCCATTTTCAATAGTTTCCGTTAGCGGCCTGAGCTCCATCGTTCTATCAAATTTCAAATATTTAGTGCGGAAATAGCGGAAACTTAATTAAATTAAATTAATAACAATTACATTATTAATTTATTTATTATTATGTTATTATACGTAAGAATTTCTGAAAAAAAGTCAAATTGTCAGACATAAATTTCTCATAAGGGACAGTGCCAATCACGCTAATCATATGTTTCGATATTCACTGTCCCCTACGAGATGCCTATGTCTAATTACTCAGAAAGTCTGACATAAGTCAGAAATTCAGAATTACTATCTACAAATTCTGGCTTATTCTCCAGAAATTTAGACTTATTTTCCAGAAATGCGAATTTATTTTTTTAGAAATTCTGACCTAAGCCAGAAATTCTAACTATTCCCTCAAAAATTTTCCTTATTATATATGAGCATCAAAATAAAACTAATAAGTATAGGGTTACCGTTGTTATGACCATTTATAATATCATCAAAACGTTCAAAATTTCATACAAATTTTGCAAAATGTAACGCGAAATGATACGGCAAATGTTGTAAAATAAAATTTTTTAAAAAAGAAACCTCCCCGTTTAATTTGACAAAAATACAAACGGCACTATATAAAAATTGAAATTGCTATCAATTACGTCATTTTATTATCGTAAAAAGTAATATAATCGGGAGCATTTTGTAAACAAGTACATATATCTAAAGCTGTTCGATAAAATCTACAGTTACCAGTCGGAAATGTGTATATAATTCTATTAAAAATCATCAGCTCATTAAAATTCGTGCGTAATGGAGACCCGCAATTAAAAGTCCAAAACAAATCAAGATTTTCTTATCGAATTGAATTAAATACCCCACCAGCGCGGTCGCGTAACTCTTGGCAACGCCGGAGAAATTGTTACTAACTTATGTCAACAATAATTGTCCCGACCGTCAGTACCCAAACACAATCGGTCAAAAATTTCGCTTCCGAGACAACGTCGCAGCCAATGTCCGCTCTGGTACCCGGATTTTTCGATGTAATTCACATTTTTTTGAGGGTGCCGCCGCTGTTTGTGATCGACGAGATTTTGAGGTTCGATTCGCGCCTATCGGACGTCGAATCGCTGGAAAATACCACCCGGTTCTTTAACAACACGATAACTCTCGATCCGGGCACTTACAAGTTTATAGTTTTAGGAGGGATCCGGCTCATTCTGAGCGCCTTAGGTGTGTAATGTGTAAATTATTGGTTTGAGTTCTGGTTATTTTCTTTGTGCTGTATAATTTGGGACAAAGTAGCTATACAACCTAGCTAAAATCCTACACAATATAAAAATCAAACCACTCTATAAAATATATTTTACTTAAGTATGTACTTACAATATATAGTACAGAATATATTATTTATCTAAAGCTAACTAATTTAATTTTATTTAATTTAATTTTTGTTCTTTTTTTTGCTTTTAAAATGTGGATTTCAACGAATTTTCTACTACAGAGTCCATACTAATCAGATATAATTTGTAACGTTTATCATAAGAGTATAAGCTTGCTTCGTATTACGATTTGCGCTTAAAAAGTCGCCTTCCTTATATTGCCAAGTCATTCCTGCGTTTTGGAACTCACGTGTACATGGTTGCCAAGTCTACCCGGTTTTATTTAGGTGGGAAGGCAGCGAGGATACGTAAACTTTTTGCTCCCAACCAATTTCCAAACATTCACTCTTATTAACGGCTCGTTTATGGTCGTTTTCGAGAAAAAAAGGTCATTAATTTTTTTTTTTTTTTTTTGGAAACTAAATACGAAATTACATTAACTCGTATTTTTTTGTACTGAAACATTTTTCCAGGTTAACGTTTATCAAAAATAATTGTTTTTACAAATTTGACGCTATTTATATTGTTTTTAAGTAAAACTATTTGTGTTCAGGTTCTATATTTTATTGTTATTTTTTCAGCTATTTCTTATTTATTTTTAATCTTGTATTTGTTTCCAATTTTTAAATTAATATTTTCAAAAACATGTTTCCTGGAAATTTACATCATTAAATGCTAAACCATTATGACATTTGCCATACAGGGTATTTCAAAAAACATACTTTATGAGAAATTAGTTTTGTTAAATCCTTTTCGGCTGATTTTGTTGAAGTATTAAAAGATTAAAATTAGTACGCCAAGGACTTTTTTGCAAATGTTATTTACTTTCAATAAGCCATAGATTAAAAGTACAACTTTTTTGACTCTTAGATTATTTGCGTAGTCTATCACAATAAACTTAATTCTAAAAAATTAATACTGAAGATAATTTGAAAATGACCGCTATTCTATGACCTAAGCATATTCGCACAGGCCGTTGTTGGAAACTAAGCATTTTCGGCAATACGTTTATATGAACCTTTTTCTTTGTTTACATGATGAATTACCAACCGAGTGTTGCGCATATTTTTTGAACACCCAGTATGAAAATGTAATCCGACAATTTAACACCACAATGAAAACATTTCATCCACATTGCATTTATCTGTTAAAGTAATTTTGTTCTTTGTTTTAGGATGTCTGCTGGCGATGTGCATGTTTGCTTTGAACTCAAAGCAACTCATGGTACTGTTCCTCCACCTGATCTCGGTAGCCACAGTGTTCCTTTCGTATTGGAGCAACGCTACTATAGCAAAAATGATATTACTTAACCGCCAAACCGACGTACTTCAAAACTCCTTTCAGATGGATCCAACAGTAATAATCAAACACCCGATGTTGCTTAATGAGCTTGCGATTAACTTATCGGTCCAAACGTTCCTGATATTCCTATTCATACACGCGCATTTAGGCGTTAGACACTCCATCGTGAAGAAGTTATTACCCGTCTCGTTTTTCGTGCCCACAATTTTATCAATTTTGTCGGCACCACCCTATATACTTCGATATTCGCTGCTGGCCTCGGCATTTTTTCCCCTTGTCGCAACCAGATTCGCCTCGTGGGATTTTATAAAGAATGCGTTTCGCTCGCTACATTCTAGCTACACTCACGCAAAGACATTCGCTTCAAATTACGGTTTCTCCGCTCTGGTGGAATACCAATGGACAAGGCTGCAGCTACCTACAGTGTTCAAATTTTTCTGGCTATTACGAACCCTGGAACAAGTAGTCAGATTTTATGTCTCAAAATCCCACGATGCAGACGGCGATCAATTCTCCCACTATCTTCTTTTAAAACATTTGCTGACTAGTAGTTGCGATTCTCCCATTGCGGTCTTGGGGTTCACGAGTTTTATCTCCTCGATTTCCAGTTCGCTGGGAAAGTCGATACAAACTTTTCTCCAATCAGAAAACAGGAGCGACTTTGGCTCGGCGTCTGCCATAGTGTTCTACACTTTGGCTATCCAAAACGGTTTATCGGGTCTGGATCCGGAAGAGAGATTCATAGGCGTATGCCAGAACTTGTGCATTTTGTTTGGCACTCTGCTTCACTTTGTCCACAACATCCATAACCCTATCCTAATCAACTTGGCGGCGTCTCATAATCCGTCCAAGAAGAAGCACGCGTCTAATCTGGGGGTAAGCCTGGCGTTGGTTCTCTGTTCTCTCGGCATTTTGTATTTCTTATGGACCACGCAACCATTATCTGCATGGCTACTCACCATCTCAATCTTCTGCGTCGGGATTTTCGAAAAAGTTTTCTTTGTGCTCATCAAATATGGATTATATGTGTACGATGCCAATAGAAACTCTTTCTGGGAACATTTGGACGACTACATTTTCTACGCCGAATCTCTGAGCAGTTTAATCGAAGTGGGTTTCCATGTAGCTTTATTTGTCATCGGAGTGTATATAATGATATACGAAAGCACGGGAGTGGTTAGAATGGTTGTTTTGTGCATCCAAGCGTATTTCAACATCTGGAACTACGCCAGAATCGACTGGAGAAATTACTTAAAACGCAGAGCGGCAATGAGAAAAATTGAGAGGTTACAAGACGCTACTTGGTTGCAACTGTATGATTACGACGACGTCTGCGCTATCTGCTATCAGCCAATGGAAAACGCCAAAGTGACCGAGTGCAATCACCTTTTCCACGGAATCTGCTTGAGGAAATGGTTGAACGTAAAAGACAGGTGTCCGCTTTGCCACGAAGTACCCGTGTCTTGATTAAAAACTACTACCGATTATATATTATATTTATCTATAGTTATATTAAATTAAATTAAAGTAAACATTAAAGACTATTAAGTTTAGAAAGAAATTCTGTTATATTAGAGAGAGAAATAAAAAAAACAAGAAGGTAAGAAAATACGCAATTTATTGTAACACTTTCAATAAAATCAATTCATATAAAGTTCGATTAAAAATAATGTTGACTGTGATAATATACCTTGCATATTAAAAGTGACACTTTTGAAATATTTTTTTAATATAACTTCTACATGGATTAAAATGAAAATAAAAAAACGTTCACTTTTGTAATGTTTTTTTATTAAATAGGATTTTGATTTGGCACTACACCGGCAATATAATATGTAAATAAAATAATACTGAGCAACACCTTACAATAATAACACATCAAGACAATTAGAAGCAAAACCACTTATTTCTTTCTTTTTACTAATAAAAACTAATTTTTGCTTAACCTTTTTCTTTTCAATGTGTTATTGTAGTAACTTCACCGTATACAATCTTACAACTACAATAGACCATAACAAAAAGAAGCAATGATTTAAAATTTCTTTAAAAAAAGAGCATTTTAAAGGGTACAATATCAATATTTACAACTAAATTCGTATTTAAATGAAATTTGAGATAAAACGTTTAAATATAATATTTGCTTTCAAATGTACATAAAAAGTGTATGCATCTGTCCCATGTGGAAGTCTTGGTTTACAGCTTTAAATTGACAACATTTATGTGAATAAACTTCCATTAAAAGTTTTTTCCATCACTGTTGCATTTGGACAATCAAAATAATAGGTACCTATAGAAATAGATCGCCGTTTAAGAAAACTAAACACTTTTTGAATACTAGTTTGTCCAATAACATCTACAAACCATCCAAACCCAGGTATGGTATATTTGGTGTAGTTTTCTTTTTGATCAACTTAATTTGTAGGACATTAGCTACTTTTGCTCACCAATGTATCAGATACAATAATTTGGTTAATTTGAATTTTGAAAACATTTTTAATTTGGTTAGTTCAGTCAGTTAAGGTCAGCCAAGCCAGGGTTCGTCTGGTTACTTCTGTTTCTGAAAATTTATACTGTTCTCTCATAATATCTCGAATATCACAATCAATTGGTGTTTTCTTCACTGGAATTATGCAGTCTTATATCGGCCAGCGGAAAATTTCCTGCAGCGACGTTTTATCATCAAAACGCAATGTTTTTTAATTAAATTAAATTAAAGTCCGACCATAAGGTCCCACTATTTACCCGCCCCTCCCACATTTTCGTTGTCCTTTTTTTGCTTCCTTATCAAATTCAAACTGCTTTGAGGATCGGCAAGAGAGTACGTTTCCGCCTCGAACACCGGTGGGTATTCCAAACCTGGGTAGTCCGCGTGGGGCCGAATACTAAGAGGAAATGGTACTGCTACTTGGGGCGAATTCTCCAGTGGTAGGTTATTTTTGCACAAGGGAGTGGTCTAAAACCAACAACTCGCATAAAAATCATGATTTAATATATTCAAGACTATATACAGTTGGCTGCTACAATTCCAATACTATAGAGAGAAAATTAATCCCAAACTAACATTTCTCGAAGCTTATGTTTTTTTTTTTTTTGAGAAAACGGAGATTTATAAGAGTTTTATAAGAAACCTTAGCTTTTATAACAGTTTTAATAGTTTTATATGAAAGCCATCGTATACATTAACACATATACATTGTGTCAAATGTATACCAAAACACTCTAAGTTGTAGGATGTTGCATCCAAAACGTTTTTGGTTACTTCAGGTTTTTTAAAAAGGCTTTATAGCATTCTTAAAAATGTTCTTACTCTTATAAAACTTTTTTCGTTTGCATAATTTTAAAAAGCATGTTTAGTATCATTCTAAAGTTTATCTAGATAATGTATTTATAAAAGAAAAACAAAAATAAATAACAACTCAAAGGTGAGGTGATTGCCTTTTAGTTTTAGACTCTTAATAAATAGCTTTTTGGTAATTTGCAAAATTATCAAAACTATTAGTATTCCAAAGTCAACTTAAGTTTTATTGCCAGAGCAATATTGTTATAAGATACCTAGGTAAGTTTCAGAAACGTTTCCAAGGAATTCCATATTACTTGAAAACTCATACAAAACTATAAATGTTTGTGTTCTTGTGAACTTGGTCTCTTTTATGTGAAGGCTATTGTTGTTTTTCGAAATGACACAAACATTCCGGAAAATTTCAATGTTGTTCAAAAATTTCCGTATGATTTTTTTTTTCCAATTGATATATTTGTTAAGACATTTTAGGTAGGTATTATGGCGGTAATCAAAATATATTTCTTATTTATGGCTTATAAAGGAAACGACAACAGTTACAAAAAAATTGAGGGTTAAAGTTTTATATTGGTTTAATTTTTGGTTAGTTCACCATTACCTTTCTAATAATATAAAAGTAAAAATATTAGTTAAGCAAGGCAATATATTTTTTTTAAATACGAATTTCTTCAACTAAAAAGTTATTTTTTTGAATGAAATCTATTAGATTATATGCCCTCCTCCCCATAGCTCATAAGACCTCTGAACTATGGTCATCCAAGTTCATGCTTGTATTAATATTTTGAGGTAAACTTATCTACTGCGTGGCTGTTATTTGATACTACTGCATAAAGAAAACATTCTCATTATTTTTTGAAACTATGTCATTAAGTATTAACCGAATTTTATATGACCTGATATTTCTCATTGAATTCAAACTGCTCCACTTTCTAAGACTCTAATCAACCTATTATTAGATTCCGGCATGTGGTCTCCGTCAAGGGATCCTTTTTTTTTGAAAAATAAAATTTCCACCCGAAAAATGAAAACCAAACCTAGCTTCACACTTACCTGAACAGAAGAGGAAGTCGAAGACCAACCAGCGTCTCCCCCCGATGGCTGCTTCTTAAATATGACCCCGTGCAGCTTCGGCGAGCCCAAGAACGTCTTCTCTTTCTTCTCGTGTTTCCCGCCGAACATCTGCTTCAGTTTTCCCCCCTTACTGTGCTGCTTCTCGTCCAGATTCAACTCGAACGCGAATTTTGGTTTTGTTTTGGAATCGTGGCTTAACGGCAAAGACATCGGGGTATACTGCACCGCCGATTTCAATTTAACTCTGCCGGCAGACGAATCGCCTATCCTATTCGAAGATTTCTTATCGTAGGAAGGAATGCTTCGCTGTCTCTTCACTTTCGACCCTTTTTTGGGAGTCTCGTTACACATGATGTCGTCTAGCATACGATTCTGGGCGAATTGCACGTCGTTCACGGTCTCAGGGCAATAGATCATCTCGTAGGACTTCTTTCCCAACGACAAATTTTTGTCGGAGGTATAATGTAGATGAAAAACCGTGTATTCTTCGCACTCCCTGCCGGTCTCTTGCATCCTGTGTTCTCTGGGCAGGCTGCGGTTACTTTTGAAATCGAACACTTTCGTGCCCTTCGGAAAGGTGGCCGTTTTCGTTTCGTTGTTGTCAACTTTTTGATTTTTTTTTAGCGATCCCAAACGCTTCCCGAAACACGAACTGCTCGACTCGTGCTTTTCCGACGCGGAAGAAGAACGGGTAAGGGGGGACGCTGCGGACATGTTCAAGTCGTCCGCTTTGTCCGACGCCTTTTCTTTCGGTCTTATTGGAACTTCACCTAAAATCGAGGTAGCGTTATCAGGTTAAAAAGGGCTAAGAAAAATAACTGGAACGATAAATTGCTATTTTCACGACACTTGTCCAAATATTTTTCTACAAGGAGATAAAAAATCGAAAAGCAAACATATTTTTGAGATTTCTGCTTCCGGATTTATTTATTTGTTAACATTTCAGAAGTCTTGCGTATACTGATAACAGGCACTTTTGAAGGCAACATAAAAATATGTTGTGACGTGTCATCAAAACTCGTTTTCAACCAATCAGGTCCATTTTCAAAACCTAATGAATTGGCAATACGCTAAAGCAAGTCACATTCAAGTGGAAATGTATTTGGGATGTTTTCTAGACAAAGAAGTTCAAATGAACTGCATCATCTAACTAAAAATATATTATTTCCGTTGATCTAGCACAAATCTATGCTATATTCACCATTAGCTATGCTATATTAGCTTATTACTATTATCTATGCTATATTAACTTATTTGGTTTAATTTTGTCTTTACCCGGTTTAGGAATTTTAGAATATTTTTATCTTGCTACAGAGCAAGTTTGACTTGTTGGGTTGTACAGTCGAAAAGTTGAATGAATAGTGACTCATGTTGTTAAATGACCCTTTCTTTCCATGTTTCGTTTTGGAAGTTGTTCCCGAACTCCAGAAACTGGAATATATAACCAAGATACAAATATTGCTAATACCCAACCCCAAAAAAATGTTTACGCTACTTCTAAGCAATAGATTGAAACACCACTCAAGTTCACCGTTAGTTTAATCAATCCAGACTACAAATGAAAGTGACTCACTAGTGCAACTACTTTTCTTTCAGCACAGCCAACGTTTCTTGCTTTTAACAAAACCACTATTCCACTCGGGAATTCACTATTTTCAAGAAAGGCTACATCAAAAAGCTCTAAACTACACTAAGTCCCAGTTTCATTATTTAGTCATTCCGCAGTTGTGTGTAATATTATCTCCATTTTAGCTACACAAACTTCCAATTCATGAGTTGCTGATAATCCCAAATCATCTGTAAATGATTCACAAACATTTTTATGTGTTGTATCTCCAAAATTAAATTCTCTCACATACAAAAATTAGGTAAAACAGTATTTCTCAACCTGTGCCGGTGTCTGGCCATGCGCCTTAAAGCAATTCTCTCCACTGATTAAATCCATACAAAATTACACTGTACTTCTTCACTGGCAACTTAACAGCAGTTTTGGTTAGTTTCTAATTAGGCCCCTAGTCTCCTCTCCTGTTATTAACTAAGATTTATTTAAATTGAATATGTTTAAATAACGTTACCATGTAACCAAACATCATTTAATTACAAATTTAAATTATTTACCCTTTTGTTGCTATTGAATAAAAGATCACTTTAAACGATATTTGGATGGAATACATTAGAAAATTACATATTTTTGTTTATCGATAAATCTAATAACCTTCTAAGATTTTTGCTATTTGTTACCAATTAAAGTTGACGCTTGTAAGCAAAACATAACCCGAGTGAACAGCACACAACCAGGCACCAAATGAATAACCTAGATACCCTGAAACGATAGGCACCGCGATTGTCAGTGACAGTGGGGTCAGCTTTTTCTTTCGTTTTGGACCGAATAAAATGTGATATCTCTAAAATAACACTCTCTAGACACACATAAATAAGATTCATGTTTGCGATTGATTTAATTATATTTAACAACCAATTAGATTTAAAGAGTTGGCCCACATTTCAGTTAAACTTGGAATTAAACAACCAAAGGCATTTGGTTAGTTGCTAGTATTTTGTTTACATGTTGGAGCAACTAGAAATACCGAAAAACGCTCAGATTTACACGCAAACGCTTTATAGCCTTTAATAGCTCAACTGAACTTACAGTAGAAAATGAGATAAGTCGATTTCAGACGACGAAAAGTAAGTTAAAGTTGGACAAATAAGATGGTTCAACTATTTTGGAGACGATATTGATGAAGTCATAGCTAACCGAAGTAAGCTACGTTGACGTGAAAAAATGTTACTCACTTACACTTACTTGAGCGAGATCTAGAGATTAGTTAGGTTAGTTATGCTTTATTTCTCCTTTTATGAATATGAATAATTTTATCAATTCTCACGTATTAGTGAGCACATTTGTGAACCATTTGCTTCTTATAGTTTAACTTTTAAAATAGAAACAATAATGAAAAACCTAAAATTCCCAGCAACATTTTTAATCAAAGGCAGTAATGTGAAACCGAAAGCGTGGCAAATGCTTTAAATATAGCTAAATATTCATATAACAGCAAGTTAGAAGTAGTTTCAGCAGATGTTTTTTTATTGAGTAGAGTTGCGAATACAATTGTTATATTTACTTTTTCGATAATAATAGTTCAAATACAAAATTCTCCAAAGTTCGTAGAAGTCTGGAATGCGAAAATGTCTATTTTAAAACAACATGTTATCGAACTCTCGGTTAATTCATCTTATGCTCCAGTTATCAGAGGAGTACCTCAAGGAAGCATACTGGTACCGCTTTTATTAAAAAATTTCTTTGATAACATTATGCGCGGACGATGCGGTCGTCACAACCTCAAATGCTTAACGGTTCCGTCTCTATATATATTATCTTCGATTTTGATTGATTTGATTTGATTCGAATTTGATGTTGCCTCGGCACAGGCTGGCTAAGGTAGCAAATAACTCGATAGTCCTACCAGTTAAACTCTATAATAAAATTCCCACTGAGGTTAAGAAAATACAAAAACGTATTGCCTCTAAAAGTGTACTTAAAAATATTTTCGCAAAAAAAAAGTTTTTTATGCCATAAATGAATATCTAAATTGCGACGTCTCCGAACTTATGCCTTAATAATATATTTAATTTTAACACGTTTTATATGACATTATCCTATACTTTGTGAAAAGTCATTGGAAATAAAAATTTGTCTTGTCTCGTCTAAATATCAAATATTTCGGAAATTGTTCTGGATATAGCATCCCTTGCGATACTGAATCCATAAAATTACCCCACTCAAAACAGAGCGCAAAGGAAAAGTTTAAAGGGTTTTGTTCCAACCAGCCACGACAACTGCTCTAGAACGTTTTTTGACACGTCGAACTTTTAGTAACTTTCGATTTTCATGCGCTTTCTATTACCGATTGATAATGACGTTATAGGACTGCAACCCCAACTGTACCTTTTCATCTTACTTTTTGACAGCCCAAGTAATAGTAAGTAAGATCGCCCGAAATCGCGATGCCAGTAGTTCAAATGAACTTACCGTAAACAACGTCCGGCTTAATGAGATTAAGGTTCATGTGCATCTCCTCGAGCACGTGATGGGGATTAAGCTTCCGCTCTTCCGTCTGTCTGTTCATCAGCTCCTCGAGCGTCACGAAACCTTCGAAATTCTCGTGTCCCGTCTTGGAACCGCCTTTACCGGTCGAGCTGGTCGCGACGCTGTACTCGCTCACATTGCACAGACTCGGGTTACTAGCGTGGACGTAATTCCCCGTTTTCTGTTTGACTTTCGCCGACTCGGTACCGCATTTCCCGAACGTTTCGACCGTTAAATTCGGAACGCTGACGTTTTGGGATTGTGCGAGATTGCCGGGCGCGAACAGTGGAACGTGGGACGTAAAATTCCCGGTTCTGACGCTCACGGGTTCGGCCGCCCGCATTTTCCGATACGACCTGAACTGCGCGGTAGGCACGGGCAAATTATTTTTCGGCTGATTATTGCTCGACTTGTTGAAAAACCATTTCCTATCGAGGCTGGTGCTGCCGCCGCCGTGACCCGAGTCGCCCGGCGACTTCTTCGACGCGAACTTCTTCAGCGACCCGAACTTTTTCAGCGAGTCTGTCTTCTCGTTGTTCGACGCCTTCGGTTTTTCGCTGTCTGAATCGTCTGTCTCGGAATAAAGGCTGCCGTCATGGTTTTTGCTGTCGTTGTGTAAACACGCGGCGCGGATCAGGTCCAGCCACATTTGCAGCGAATCGCCGTCTTCCGCGGAGAAATAAAAAACGGTTCCCGTGTGGTATACCTTGAACGCGTTGGATCTCGATTTCACCTGGAGTATTAATTTTTGTTATCAAGGAGATTAAGGATTTGATGGGTATTGAGCGTTAAATTCTCTTATTCATATTCTAAGTTAGGATAAAGATATTAGTGTGCAGTTTTCACTGGGTTGTTGGGTTCTTATCTGGCTAACCAATGACATAAAAAAAGCCCTATCGTGGCGTTTATTCGTTTTTCTGAAAATTATTTTTTTTGCGATTATGTCAGAAAACAACAAAGGTAAGGAATCGCAATCGCAATCGTTGCACTCATAATATGACTGATGGCCTAGCAAAAACATCGTTTAACGATTTATTACCATGCGTTACGCCTTTCTGGGAATATGGACACTGAGACTATTTTTGTAGAAACCGAGTTTTAAAATTCCCCTTACTGGACATTTCTAAAATGATTTACAATGTGTTTTGCTTTTTTTTTTGTTAACATTTTTATGTTATATAATTGAGTTGTTCATTTAAATATACAATTTAAAGTATATATGCGATCTGTTTTGCAATCATGAAGAATTGTCAAAACCACAGAAGAAGAATAACTCGAATCCTTAAAAATTAAGACAAATGTCAAACAGTGACCTTATGTCCAAAAACAACTTGACAATGTTTTTGATAAGTGGCTTAAGATGTGTGCCCTAACATGCCCTAACTTTTATCCATAAACCTTATCTTTATTTATTATCTTTATAAGAAAATTTAATTCCGATGATTCACATAAAAGTAGGTCTTTATCATTCTTGTTTGTTTTAGGGAAAAACAGTGCCTACAGAATTAAAGTTCATCTGTCGTAATAAAAATAAATAGAATAAAAATAAAAGGCTGCAATTGTTACTAGTATTTCTGTTTGATACCTGTCTGCTTCCAGGATTTTTTTTGTGTAAATTGCTATTTTATTTTTGTTATGGCTCTAGTTTTGGGATAAACAATGTTCTGAAAATGCGTTACGTCTCTTAATCTCTAGATTACTCTCTATTATTTGTTGTGTTTTATTTACTAAAATTCGTTTTTTCTTGTTTCAGGTAGTTATCGTAATAGTTGAAATGTCAAATGCTGTTTCCAGATGATTTCCAGGTGGTTTTCACATTTTTTGTGGCCAACTGGGAGCAACCCTCGGGATGTCTTAATCTCGACTTCACCCTTTGTATTTTTTTATAATAAAGTCTTTTGTTGCTATTAAAATGATTAGAGGCCTGCGACAGATAGGAGCAATGAATGGTGAACCAGGTGGTTTTCCACTTGTCTTGGCGATAGAATTACTTTATATTTTACATGTCACAGCCACCGTCTTAGGCTCCTTAATGACAAGAAATCAATCGCATGGAAACAGGAACTTTTCAGCAGTTCACTAATTTGCCAAAGCCGCACCATATACTTATTAACTAAACTAATTTTGTACTAACTGTTTTATCTTGTTTTTTCTTTTTTTTTCCATAATAATTCTAAATATTTCTTGATTAATGTTAAGTGCTAACAATGAAACGGAAAATACAAGTAATTTGCTTCAATCTGAATCCCAAATATATTAAAAAAGTTTAACCACCCAAGCCTTGAAATAACCTTTTTTTTATATAACTACTACTAAAAGGACACCAAAAAAAACTAACCTCACTAGCAACAGCCACTGTAAAACCAGACAAAAAAATCAAAAACGCCGCCCGTGGATCCTCTTTGTTAGTAAAGCCGTACAAACAGTTGCCCAAGAGGACAAACCAACGTTGCTCCCAATGAACATTTTGATTATGCTTCCCCCTGAGTCTCTGATACAGGTAACCCTGAATATCCGCGGGACTCAGGTCATTCACTGTCACTTTCCTCCTCTCTGCAATGAAATTAGAAAATTAATAATAAAAATGTTTAAAATGAAGCAAAACGAGGCAATTGAGACCACTCACTTGCTATCAAATTGTTCTTCTTTTTACCGGACCTGGTTCTACCTGATATCATGGCCTTAACAATGGAGTTAGTGGGTGAAACCTTGGTTTCACTGGAGCTCTTCTGGATATCGTAGTTTGGTGAACTTTTGAAACCGATACAGTCGAACTCACTAAAATCCATCTTCGTTTTCGCCATTGGCGTAGAAGCAACTTTGGGCTCGAAATGATTCCTCTCAACTCTAATAGGAACCTTACTAGGGATCTCTTGCTTCTTTGACGCGTGAACCGGCACTAGGTAGTCGTTGGAATCCACGGACTGTGTGGACATCGTCCGAGATATTTCCGACTGATTGTCTTGAAAATCAAATGACTTTTTCGCAAAGCCTTGGGGTTTGGGTGAATCCACAGGGTAGACCGGTTTGGGAGTATCAGGCAAAATCCGCGGTGGCGGTTTCGGAGGCACCTCCACTACTTGGTTATGTTTCGCATCCGATTTTGGCTCATCGACCGGTAAAAACGAATCCGACGCTTTAATCTTTTCTATCACCGCGATGTTGCACATTTCTATGGGGTGACTGGATTCGAGAATCGCTTCCTTGAATGGAGAATAGTCTTTATCTTTATTTGCAGAAGAAGTTTCAACCGACTCTAGTATTTTTGGGACAACATCCGGTAATTTCTCTAAGAGTAATGGTTTGGGAGTTACTGGGGCATTTTCCATATGAGTGGGTTCTTCATCTAAAACACAAGCCCCAGTTCAAATCCTCCCTCCTTTCTAACAAACAAAAAAATATATATATCTGCAACTTGACTTTTTCTTACATTAACTTACACAGAAATATGGTCTAAATATTTCGGTATCAAATTTGTTAATGAGTTACCAGACGACATGTGAGTGTTGTTGTATTTTATTTACTGACTTTATTTATATACGTAAATGGCAGGACTAAAGGAGAAATAGTTTTTGGAAGTGGTGTAGTAACATTGAGATATATTTAAATAAGCACTTAATCTTGAGGGATGGAAGTGTACATCTACATTTTTCGTTGACACATTCGTTTTCAATTATACTTGTCCCTGTATTTTAAGTGCTAACTGTGAATTATAAATGACTAAAATAATTGTATAAGTACACGTTGTTAGTTTACAATAAGCAAATATATTGCAATTAACACTTAAAGAATATACATAAAAAATGTAAACTATTAGTGTACAACGTGTTGAATTAAAACTGAATTAACAAAATAATATACTAGATAAATAAAAAAACTGTTGCCCTGACAGCAATAAGAAAGACACATGATAAACCATCAACTATGAATAATAAATTATACCAATAAGATATGCCAATGAACTACAAACTATAATGAAATAGTTTTAATGTACCATTGCGGAAAAATTTTACAATAATAATTTATGGAGTGGAATTACTAATATGATATTTTAAATCAAGCTTTTCCTGTCGGCCACCTAGTCCAAACCAATTGCACAAACACTTAAAACAACAAAAATATACTTATATTTTATTTGTTTTCTCTCAATATATAGTTTTCTACATGTTCTTTTCTATTATTATTATTTTGCATTATGGTTTGTTATTATTATACATTATTACTGTCATTATGAATTTATGTTTCCTACATATCAATAGATAAATTCAAATAAAAATGTCACTCTGATAGAGGCAATTAATGACCACTAAATAATGGCACAATACATACATGACAAAGAAGGAACAGGAGTATCTATAATAAATCTGCACTTATTTCTATATAAATTTGTTGTTGAAACAAAATATTGAAAATTAGAGATGTAGAAATCTTATTCCGTTAGGAGCATTAAATTAAAGTGTAGGAACAACAATTGCCTTGATAAAATGAACATATTCAAGACATTCTTAATTCTTACCTGTCAAATCGTAAGCGGGTGTACTGTGACTTTTATCTAATTTTCCCCTCAACTTTGTGGTCGCGCTTCTAGGTGGCACTGCCGGCCTCTTATCTGGTTTTTCGGGTACATCCGGCGGTTTTTTTGGATGATTTCTGGGCAAAACTTTGGGTTTAACTTGAGGCTGCTTCGGGGCTAAATTCTTTTGGCTATCGTCGAACTTCTTTATAATATTGTGTACATTTATTTCCGAAAGTATGGGGTCCCGAACCTTTTCGTTCGCCGCCGGTTTGGAGGCAGCCGTTTCCGGTTCCGGTAAGTCCCTCTGGCAAGCCATACTAGTTCTGTCGGTTAACTCGCGACCTTCATCTATAAAATCGATGTTTGACTCCGACAAACTCGACAAACTGTTAATGCTCAGGCTCTTTTCTTCGTTTAAATTGGTGTTCACGGTGAGGTGAGGGTTACCCATTGAATTTTCTTTTTCGCTCTTCTTTTCATCGTTAGACTTTGACTTTTCGTCGAAATTTACTTTTTTCTTTGCCGACCGAGATTCCTTTTCCGTGCCGCTCTCTTTGAAACTTTTTTTCAGAGAATTTTTGCGGTAGCTTTGGGCGAGACCGATTCCTAGACCTACGGTGGTTGGTCGCGGGCTCAAATCTAACCCGACATTGCAAGAAGCGCTTTTGTCGCGCAAAAACATCGAGTTCGATTCGAAATTCTTATCGTCTATGTTGTAAGTGCTGACAGCGTGATTTGTACTTGTTCGAGACTTTATAAAATCCCAATACTGGAAGAAAAATAAAACAAAACGATGAGTTTAATATAATAGATAGTCGGAAAAGTTTTTTATTAATAATTTTCCTGCAAAAAACTATACTTTAAGTACTGCCATGGTCTAACACCTAAAATACATACAACTATCAAATATTAATTTTTTTGAGCCATAGAGCAGGGTCGGCAAAAAATATGAATTTTGCTCAAGAGTAAAGTACCTTTATTTTTAACAAAATAGAAATATTCCACTTAACTTTGATAAAAAATTTACGAGAAAAAGTTGCTCTTTAGGAAATGTTCTGCATGGTGCAAAACCTAAAATGGCGCAACAGATCTAAAATTTTTGAGCCATATATGAGGGTTGTTGATTATAGCTGAAAACTACGTTTAAATATCCCATATTATCCATCTGTCATACAAAACCCAAATTCAATCAATTTCAGGACCACTGGAACCAAAACCTAATTATTAGGGTAGATAGGTTTATTATATCTAAACTTCAACTCAACTCGAATTTTCTAAATTATCCTCATAGGCGACTCAACAAGTAATTTTTTTAAATTTTTCTGCTATGTTAAATAAAAGGTTAACCTATCTCAGAATTTAAAAAATATATAGAAAATAGCAATATAAAAATAAAAATCGGCATATTTCATCTACTTACATGGTAAAATTACCGTATATCACAATCCACAATCACACTAACGTAATTCTGGGCAAAAATAAACACATACCAGACGCACAAATATTTATCTCTACAGGATGTTGGGGAGACTTGGCTGGTTATAACTTGCTGATATTAAATATAACGGCGGCATATTTTGATATATAAACGATTCACTTCTTATCACCACAATGAATGAAAGTGTTAAAAAGAAACATTTATCCCAATTATCTATAGGATATACGAGGTACAGTCACATAAATTAAACACTTTTTACATTTCTTATTAATACTAAATTATCAATTTTATAGAATTAAAGCTGATAATACAGATTTTGCATAAAAATGGTCACAATTAATATGGTCTTTAAAAACGCTTATTCCGCTTACCTGATCTATTGAGGCATATGGTCTTTTGCTTGTCGGAGTGGTACCGGTAATAGTGTTCCGCCTTTGCAAAATGGGTCTGGGTTTAAGAGGATACATGCGGCAATTAACATCCAATGGACTATCGGGTGGCTCACTGTCACTACTGCTTAACTCAACCCCAACATCTTGGGTTTCCAAGTCTTCTTCACTTCTAAAACAGTACCAAATATTTAATAAAATGCCATCTTATAACAACCGAACATCCCTACTTAGTAATTTTAATTGGAGGCAAATCCAAGATTGGCAAAAGTCTAGGTGAGGGAAGATTCTCAGTCCACTTGCTCCAATTATCCCCCCTTTTCCTGCTGGGCAGCCTGTAAGGTTTCATATAGATCTGCCCATATACTTTTGAGTGTCTGGGCCTTTTCTTTAATGTCAAAACAATCTCTGGAGGTGAATCTTGCAAAAGAATCATTACCTTCTTTGACTGCCACCCGACAACAGTCTGGTAGTTCACTTGTACAATTTCATCTCCTTCTTCTATCTTTGTGCTACCATGAGCAGGAGATCCAAACTTAATCTCACCTATTTGGTGAATTGGGTGATGAGTTGGCAATATATAGAAACCTAGCTCATGTTCTCTTTTTTTTAAAGTGGCTAAATCCAAGGATGCAGGCTGTAATATCATCGGATCACAAATATCCTGAAAATGATTTAATTTTGTATGCTGATGCAATACTTGTAGAAGTGAAGTTTGCTGACCTGGATAATATGATCGGCAATTCTGGACAATTTTTCACAGATCTCTCTAATAGTTCTTACAGGATTTTCTGAGAATACACCTCTATGAGCACATGTGGCCATTACAAATCCCAAATTTAATAATTCCCTCTTATTCTCTATATAGTCCTTATCTTGAGTAAATGGAGATCTAAAATTTAAAAAGTTGCTTCATTTTGTAAGAATAAGAGAACCATATCATGAGGTGCAGTACTACCTTTCTAACCACAACACCAAGGGCTTAATAGTGGATATAATATTATGGACATCAGACATTACTTGCGTATTAACTGTATCGCAAGCATCATCAATGAGTAACAGTTCTTTAAACAAAGAATTTGCTGCACATGATAAACGTAATGCAAGCATTTGCAGGTTTTCTTTATCCAATTCAAAATGCTGAAAAGGTATCAGTAATTGTACTAAAATTCACAAGAGGTTTCAAATATTTTCTCACAAAATTTCTGAGGTGTTCGACAGCTTCCAAAATAATTTCTTGATGTCCGAGAGCTTTCACACCCAAATGCTCTAAGTCATCGGCTCTCAGGTTTAAGAGCTGATGACCAGTCACACCATTATTAAGAAAAGATGCGTGATATTGCAGAAGAACATTATCTAAGCCTACAATAATAAAAAAAATGGTTAAACTGATAAACGCAGGGCTGTAATGTTCTTACCTTTTAACCAGTCCATTACTTGGTCCACAGACCAATCTTTCACATTAACATAAGCCATTGCTCTGAAAGTATTAAAAAAAATAATAATAATTACATCGCGCAAGAACCGACTTGTTATTTATTTCTGCGGGAGTTTTGACACTGACACTTCCCTAAAAACGACGTAAATATTCTGAACGTGACACAACTTGAACATTTCAAAATCCTGTTGCGCCATCTTGGAAAAAGCTTCAGAAACACACATGGACGAATAGGAAACGTATCTCGATGGCAGATCACTGTACATACGTCCCAAGCAAAATAATTTTAATTTTTAGATTTCAGTAAAATATTTAGTAAAAATGTGGCTCATGCTAAACAATTACAATAGATACCTTTGTATAGACAAAAGTTTAAAATGGTTTTACACCCTATTACAATTTTAGTAAATTTGAAATTGTATTTTATGCGGTTTAATTTTAGAACCCTTTGCCGCCACTTTAATCGTTGAAAATCAAGTAAAATATTTAATATTGGCAGATCAATGGCCCGACCTTGCCCTTCAATCGAATAGAAAGTTCGTTATTGTGGTACGGGTGTTTGAACGAAAATTCCGATCGCAATAGCAAATGAAATGGTGTTTGTTCATATCAACAGCCGTACACCTCTCGTTAAAACTATGCGTTTCTGGTAAATGTTGAAATTAGCTAGCGAAATTACTGTTCAAAGCGATAAGAATTCAATCGTTTCAAATCGGTGTGTTTGTTAAGGTGCGAAATCAAAATATGCCTTTCGCGAACAAAGAAAAATCGGTTAAGACATACGGAATAAATTCAAATAGGTAAATGAAATAATTATTGATACAATTAATGTGAAAGTATAGCCAGCCAATTAAATTCATTAAACTACAAAGCCAGAATTCACATTATAATATTGTAGGTAACCATATGGCGAGCTTAACAGGGAACAACTTTATATACAGGGTGATTCCTGGGTTAAGTGTTTTATTAAAATTGCTGGTGGAAATTCGCTATGTGGTAGTAAAAGATGAAGATCTAAATTTTATAAATTCTTTCTCAAATGGCAAAAAAATGTATATCCTATTAAGAAAAAAATGTGGCTTGCTTGCCCCTGTAAATATAAAATTTTATATAGTCAGATTGTAGTTATTTTGCAAAAAAATAATAACTGAATTTCTTTTTGAAAATCTTAATTAAGTTGCTGGTAGAATGAAATTACTTTGAACTATCTACAGCTCTATAGATAATATGTTATAAAAGAGAGGAATGTGTTTTTTCAATTTAGGATCACCAAAACAGGTTTCTCTTTTCTACGCATTTCATGTGATCCTATTTGGAATTTAGACATTTTGGACTGCTCGAAATTTTCTAGGAATCATTTTGTAGCATTCCTCCAACGGAAAATCCACCATCATGGAAATTCTGGAAGAAGAGACGATACGTGGTAGCGACCCTCGCATTTTTTGGATTTTTCAATGTCTACTGCTTAAGGGTTAATTTAAGTATTGCTATCGTTGCCATGACCCAAGATAGATTTTCGACTCTGGAGAACGGAACCCGAATATCTATGGTTAGTAAAACGCTACTGAAACTATGAAAAATGTATATAGAGGGTTTCAATAAAATCCGAAACAAATGCTGTTTTTACATTATTTCTATAGTCTACATAGTAAATGCAAAATTAAATCAAATTCGCAAATTATGTAACTAGTATTTACCCAAACTTTCGGTAAACATTGAAAAGTTGTTCATTGGAAAAAATTTCGTTAGGGTCCCGAATTCGACTGGAGCAACGAAATGCAGGGTTACATTCTGAGTTCTTTCTTTTACGGTTATATAACCACCCAACTCCTGGGGGGCTACTTATCGGCTAGATTTGGTGGTAAAATAATATTCGGAGCCGGTATAGGTGTAACAGCGCTACTGACTCTTGTGACGCCATGGCTAGCTAGCGCTCACGTTTACCTCCTCCTAGCTGTAAGAATCATTGAAGGTATTTTCGAGGTAACAAAATCTGCGATATAATCTGTAGATAATATCGATGTGTTTGCATTCAGGGAGTTACGTATCCATGTATACACGCAATCTGGGCGAAATGGGCACCACCACTGGAACGAAGCAGGCTTGCCACCATAGCGTTTTCCGGAAGCTACGCTGGCACGGTAGTTTCAATGCCAGCTTGCGCTTATTTGGCGAGCTCCTTCGGTTGGCAAAGCATATTTTACTGTTTTGGTAAGGGAAGTCTTCACGTTCCTTCTGCCGGTATAGGAAGTTGCCTTTTCAGGGATAATTGGCTTAATTTGGTACGGGCTGTGGTCGCTCGTGGTTACCAATTCTCCGGAAGAGGACAAACATATAACCAAGAGCGAATTGGAATATATTCAGAGGTCTCTGAGCGATGGTGGGAGCAACAAAGAGCTAAATATTCCATGGCAAGCGATTCTAACTTCGAAAGCTGTTTGGGCGATCGTTATTTCCCATTTTAGCGAGAATTGGGGCTTTTACACCCTGTTAACGCAATTGCCGAAATATTTGAAAGGTAATTTTTTTTATTTAAATTTAAAAAGTCCCGGGCAGTAGATATTGGCAACTATTATTTATTCCCGCTGCAACGATTTTTGCAACATCAGTCACAAAATTGTTTGTAGCAAAAAGCTCTATTCACATTATAGGCCAGCTAAGAGCTTTTCTGTGGCAGCAAAAGTTTACTTTGCTGCAACAGCAAAGTGCCATTTTTATAAGAACGACTTGTTATTCTAATAAAGAGACATTTAAAACGTATGTAAAACTATTGTATTGTTTTTAAATGGTGTCTTGTATTTTAAAAGATCTCAAACAGAATTTACATATGAGTTTTAAGGGTTCGGTGCTCAATAAGCTGAAAGTGGTCAATTCCAAGATACGCCGTATAGAAGAACACAATTAATCATTACTTTGTCTTTAAAAAGCACACATAACTAATTCATTTTCCCATCATATTATAAATGCTAAAACACTTCCACTAAGCTATAGGGATAGCTTCTAGACCAAATTTTAAAAGAGGAATATGGACTCTTCGAAATAAAAGAACAAGGAGGATTTGGAACAGAGCGATGTAGTTTAGATAACATATTATAGAAAAAAAAGCTACTATCAATGAAAAAACTCACCTCCACTTTGTAAACTTTGCGGTGGTACTAATCAAAAAACTATGGGAAGTGATGGGAAAAACATTTGACATTAGTACGACCATGGAACCAATTAAACGATTTTACCCAAGCTCAAATTCATGAATCAAAATTTGTCGATATCTGGCTTGTTTCCGGCAATCAAACATCGACGACAAAGATCCTGCCTCTCACCTACACTCTTCAAATTATATCTGAAATAAGCTCTACTTCTATAGCACTGAAAATGCAAAAAAAATGGTTTCCAACTTTCGAAAGACTACTTTAGACATTTTATTATTATAACGCCCAGGTTCTTGTAGCCCATGGTAACGAGTGGAACTTGCAGATAAGTATAAGGAAAACTAGAAGGACAGCCTGAAGATCTGATACTGGAAAGAAACATATCTATATCTTCGACTTAAAATAGAAGATGGAAAGATGTGAAAAAGAACTTGAAGACCGAATAATGAAAGGCAAGGCGTTAACTGGAACACTATACTCCATTCTATGGTCTAAAACAATCATAGAAAGTATAATGGATGCGAGGTATTATTAAATGAACAAAAAAAAATCGGGCAATAGAAATGCACATCTGGCTTAGAATATCCTGACGAGACCATGTACGAAATGATAGGATTCGCCAGATGGTGAAACTTAAACACAGCGTTGTCTAAGGTTTGGGCATATTCAAAGAGTGATCCGAAAAAAGAATCCCAAATTAGTGACGGCAGAGCTCAAGGGATCTTCAATTCGATTTCAGAACACAGTCTCAACAATAGTTATTGGATTGACCTAGATAGATGGAGATGGACAATGGCAACCGAAAGGCAAGAATATAAAGTCGCTATAAATTGAAAGAGTATTTTAAAATTTAATGTCAGCACATTCTTGGATTTTTTAAACCCGATGCGAATAACAAGATATAATTATTAGAATAAATACTCATTGTTCAAAATCTGAGTAAACATTAAAGAATTATTCTAATCAATTAAACTTAATTACTCCAATGAAACCATCATAACACACAAGAAGAATTCAAATATAGAGACGAACTTTTTATGCATTACAGAAAAGGACAACCTATTTTTAATTCTAGCTAAGTGCTTTGCTGCAAATAGTTTATTAAATCAAGTTAGTTAGAATAGTTAATTAAATGCATTTAGCACAATGCTTTTGCTGAGAGGGAAAATAAGAATCTGTAGCTCAAATAGATTAATTATTATCTTTGCAATGAATTATATGTATATCTTCTTTATTTTTTGTATCTATTTGAATGAAATTCTGTTCCATGATCACAAAATCTTCAAATTTCGCAAGAACAAATTTTCTCCAAAAGGACGGATACTAAGAACTCTTTATTTTTTTGTAATCCATTTGAATGACTGCCAAGCTCATGTTTGCAGATATCCACAATTATGATCTTGGCAAGTCTGGGTTCCTATCCGGTCTTCCCTACCTTGTAATGGCAATAATGATGCAATTTTCTGGTCAGTGGGCAGACTGGTTCCGAACCAAAGGCATCCTGACGACCACGCAAGTCAGAGTCATTTTCAATTGTAGCGGATTCGTAGCTCAAACCATTTTTATGATGGGCGCTGCCTTTTGGTCCGACAAAGTAGGAACCGTCTTCTGTCTAACTCTAGCTGTAGGACTTGGAGCTTTCGCTTGGGCTGGATTCAGGTACACGACCACCATTTCAAAACACTTGCGTTATGAATAAGGTTTCAGCGTGAATCATTTGGATATTGCGCCGCAATACGCTAGTGTCCTGATGGGGATCGGCAATACGATCGCCACATTACCTGGAATAGTGAGTCCCATTTTGTCGGGATACATCGTCTCCAAACCGCCTGTAAGTTAAACAAGAAAATAATAAAACTGTTAATAATAAAACTTCTATATTTCAATTCGCTTCTACAAAAATAACAGTACAAAGAGAATAATAATAATATTAATAATAATAATATATATAATTAAGCATTATTCAAGTGAATATAGTTCTAGTCTCACTAGTATTTCGTTGACAACCTTTTTGAAATTTCTGCTGTGTCGATACATTTCACAAAATTTGGTAGATGGTTGTACATATCTCGATGCAATTATACTAATGTCCTTTCTCAGTTATCGAAAGTCCGTGGTTTCATACACAGTCATTACTTGCAATTACTTAAAGCCTCCTCTACAAGAGTCCTTGTTCTTCATTTTTTTCATTGATCTTATGGTCCCCTTTTGTATAATAAAAACTCTTTTTATATCGGAAGCACTACCCCAAAATATTCTGCAATATCGTAGAATATTTTCAAAATTAGCACAGTAGACCATTCTAATAGCATAATCTACCCTGTTTAATTTTGTACATGCTACATACGGTCCATATCTAGATGTTCATTGCCTAAGAAATGTCTAAATGTTTATTTCCTAAGATAAGTTTTCTATAAACTCAGCATTTGTTTTATTTGGTCCTACTGCTATTTATTATTGGTCTATTTTTGTTGAGATTTATGAAGACTCGTTTGACATCTGTATCTTTTAAACATTTTGCTATTTAAGTATTGCTGTTACTTATATGCCCTTTTTGATTTATTGGTACTTCTGAGTATTACAGTTTTTGATCTCTCAACGAAGCAACTGCGCTGTTCCGTTGATCTGTATTTTTTTTAACTGTGTTGAATAGTTTTATTCCAAACAATCAAAAGTTCTACAGTTTTGCATAATCGACAAATTTATTTTCTTTATTATCACGGATTTTCTCCAGGTACTAGGATGTTTGTGGAGTCCACAGCTGGACTAAAATTATTTACAGTATATTACCCTGGGGTGTCCATACACTAATTTTCTAAGATTTTCGATTTCATAGCTTTGCTGTCCTTTTGGGTAATGATATACTGATTTCTGTTGGAAAAGAACGATTTTATCCAATTAAATGCTTTATCTCTAAATATCTCTAAATTTAGGCACTCAAACGCCTTACTTAAACGCCACAATGAACTTAGTGCTAATTTTTTTTTACCAATTATTTGAGATTTACTTTAGTAAACTGAGCAAATTTGGTGTTCCTTTTTTATGCACTGGTTTTATCAAAACCAATTTGATCTGCTCTGGAAAGGCAGCTTGGTTAATAGAATTATTCACTAAATAGGGCAAACATAACCCCTGCTTTTTTATTTTATTTAAGATTATTTCCTTTGATATTGCACACATGTTTATTTTAGGAGGTTTCTGAGTGGCAAATAGTTTTTTACGTGTCGGCTGGCATCTATTTGTTTGGGGCAGTGGTGTATGGCACGTGCGCTTCGGGAAACCTTCAGCCGTGGGCGACAGAAAGTCGGGAGAAAATGGAAAGAAACGGCGTGGAAAACAAAACATTTACATCCGATGACGAATTGTAACGGATTCCAGAACATATTCGGTTTGTGTGATATGTACAAGTATTAGTCTCCACGAAAAACATATTATTTTTCACCATTTTATGATATTATTATATACTAATAGAAAATTGCATATAAAGTAATGTCATGCCACTGTCATCGATTTTTGAAATTGTTATCCCATTCTTTACCGCCTCTTTATACATACACTAGTAAAATAAATTTCTATTTTTAAAGCAGTTGATTTTATTTTATCATACCTACGACTGAGAGAGATCCTTAAAAAAAATACTGGAATTTTTGTGCATTTTACTAAATATGCTTCATTGTACCGTATTATTTAATCAATTTTTGAAATTGAATTTTACTTCCTTACACTGTGCTTGTATATCCGTTTAAATTAAATAGAAACCCTATTTGTTTATTGACGACAAACTAATACGTGCAGATCAAGCTTTAAGGACCGCTTTTACGGAAACTGATATGTACACCACGCACAACGGAGGTAAAAACGAGGTAGAAAAAATTAGACATTCATCTGGTCGCTCGCTTTACTCCTATATTTTATGTGTTTGTGTAGTTATTTTTATTAAGCGTAAAACGCATTATTTTAGAGTTACAGTTTTCGAAAATCAGCCGCGCCACTTAAATATTTTCCGAAGTAAGTTTTTGTTAATTTACTTGCTAGGAACATTTCTGACCTCTATCTAGTGCATCCAAATAAATTGTTATAACAAGACAAACTTCTGCTTCCTGAAATAATCCCAAGCATAGATTTTTTTTCTTTACGGTATGTGCTTTGGATGTCACACTCATTCCTTGTATATACCCACTTAAAATTTGATAACCTTAATCAACTGGACGGTTCGTCGTTGTTTTAAAAATTCCATTGTCTTACAAATTTAAATGCAAAAAATGTTTATTGGTCTAGTCGCCTGCGAATTACATTTGAAAATCTGATTTCAGCACAATAAGCAGCCGTAGTAAAAGTCTTAAAAGGTAATCTGACAATTTTGCTATGTATATAAATATCGTAAAAACATATCTATAGCATACCGAACTACAATGTATCAATCTAGATAAGATAGGCATATAGGATTACCAATAAATGTAAATCGTTTTAGAAACACATAATGTTTTCACCTTTATTTTCTCTTTGCTAAGCCAGTAAAACTGATGGACATAAATAAATGCCATAAATTCATATGGAGATCTGCTTGCTGACCTAAATTGTGATTTCGATTTTTATCATACAGGGAAGTCAAAATCCACTTTTGAGTCGGTTTATACTTTTTTATAATTTAAATCAAATAATAATGTAAATAATAATGTAACAAATTTTAACGATAGGTTGAATGATCTTACCGATATATGGTTGACACTTTAAAAGTACGCATCCTATATATTGTGGCAAATACCTAACGGCAGACTGATAGCAAAGAGATTGCTATGTGACAAGCATTGGGAAAGTTTAATGCATTAGCAAAACAAATACCCTTACTAAGCACAATTCTATCGCGAACTGTGTTATTAGAAATATCGTAACTAAAATAGGACATCAAATAAATGTTACCTGGCTTGAACAATAACTCAAATCTTATTTTACTACGTCGTCTATAAAAGATTGTTTAATAATAAAATTGTGTGTGTATCGCGTTATTGTCACTCGATTCGGAGTTGTAAGTCAAGTTTGCGTTGATTGCAGTGCTTCGGGAATTCTGTTAGGAGCAGATAAACATGACCGATTCAAAAGTTGAAAAGGGCCAGTTCCAACCTAAACCACGTGTCAAGTGAGTAGTACATATCGAGTGATGGTCGGCGGTTTACGTATAACCGAAAGTAAAAATTTCAGTATTTAAGGGGCTATGTGATTTTCAGAAAATTCGAGAACTGGAAAATTTGGAATAAGAGGCGGTACGTGCTCGCGATTTTGGCATTTTTCGGATTTTTCAATGTTTACTTTTTGCGCGCCAACCTCAGCATTGCGATTGTTGCCATGGCGGAGAGTAGGACCCAGGTTCTCGAAAACGGAACTGAAATCGACTTAGTAGGTATAAAAACGAATACATGATTTTACTATAATCATTGACGCTAATTAAAATAAATTTAATTGTTAAATATTTAAAAGAGAAGACATTCAGAGTTTAAGAATTTATATTTTTTATTCAAAAATATTTTAATCAAACTGTAGTAGCATATATCGGAAGAAATTTTTTCTATATGCAGATGAAACAGTATATACAGAAGGGGGGGGGGGGCTGAAGAGACTGAGACAGCAATTTACTGTTTATAGAATAAACTGGTCTAAATGCCACATTGTGTGCATCTGTTGAAATTTAGAAATTCAATTACAGTTTTAAAGTTATTTTAATCGATTTATGTCAAAAAGTGTGTCATTATGCGACAGTTTACTCAGCTATAAATTGCTACAAAAAGACTAGTATTTAACCTTTATTTTAGATAGTCATTCAGTCAAGTACAGCAGACAATTATTGACTAATAACAATATAAGTTTCTTCAAAAAAATATTGATACGTCTAAATATTGTAAAAAATTATAATAAAAATAAAACAGATTTTAAATAGTTTTTGAATTTCTTTTCGTTTACGTTTCTGATATCAACAGGAAAGCACACCATAGTATGTTTATCCGGACTGAGGCGGTTTAAGAATAGTTATTAATTTTTTTTAACTGAAAGTTATTTTCGTTTCTTGTCAAGTAGGAATGCATGTCATATCTTGTTTAAAAATTTTCTTCATTTTTATATATATAAATTAATAGTTCAAGTAAATAAATATCAGGCAGAGTTAAAACATGTTTATTTAAGATTTCAATGATAATTTGACAAACTATGAACAATTAAATTCTTTTGACACATAATCTATTTGATTGGATTTATCAAGTCAAGTCTGTACCTAGAAATATTATTTGCGAATTTTTAGTTTATAATCTTGATCTCTTTTGACCCTTAACCCTTCTAACTCTGTGTGACCTGTGAATCCAGCTACTGCAGTTTTTTTAGGATTCAATATAAAGTGGCTTTTTGACATAATACTTCTGAAATTTTTATGTAGCGATTTCAATTTTTCTATTAATTACGAAAACAAAACAATTACGGTATGTGGTATCTATCTGTATAAACTGTTCATCTATTCACAAAATCAAGAATAATTATTTAAAAAATGAGGATATCCATCCATATCCAACAACATCATCATCACTTTTTTCTAAATTTGGACGCCTTCAAAAGCGTCATTTTCAAAGTCCCAATGATGTATAAGCTTTGATGTTCTTTTTTCAGTTCTTAGAAGCATTTTAGAGTTGCTTATGTTTTTATTTATATTTATATTACTATTTTTTATATTCGTAATATTAATAAATAAAAGAGAAATTCTGTACTAACATACTATAATTTAAGAATATTAAAATGTTTTTTTTTAATGATCTATATTGGAAAAGCTCCAATAATTATCTGCTCATATTAGGGTCCGGAGTTCAACTGGAGTAACGAAATCAAAGGTTACGTTTTAAGTTCCTTTTTCTACGGTTACATATCCACGCAATTCCTAGGCGGATATTTTGCATCGAGGTTTGGGGGGAAAATCATCTTCGGAAGTGGCGTAGCGGTAACGGCGACTTTGACGTTGGTGACTCCAATAGCCGCCCAAACTAACGTATACCTGCTGTTGTTCGTCAGAATTGTTGAAGGTGTATTCGAGGTACATAGAAAAGTGCAAACACGGCGAATATCTAAGGATCCGTTTTAGGGAGTCACTTACCCGAGCCTCCACGCTATGTGGGCCAAGTGGACGCCACCATTGGAGAGGAATCGACTGACAACGATTGCGTATTCGGGAAGCTATGTGGGAAATGTGGTAGCAATGCCGCTTTGCGCGTACTTGGCTGAAATGTGGGGCTGGAGAGCAATATTTTATTTTTCAGGTATAGAGGGTTTCAGGGAAAATTTGAACAAATGAGAAAAATTAAGTAAAATTTCTCAAACTAACCAAATCTAACCAAAAATGTATATTTTTTGCATTGTTGGGAGTAGATATTGTACAAGAAATTTATTTGAACATTGTTAATATGACGTAACGTTTCAGGAGTCATGGGCCTTATCTGGTACGCGCTTTGGATGCTCATAACCGCAGACTCGCCAGAGCAGGATTCAAAAATAAGCGAGACGGAACTCCAATATATCGTCGAATCGTTGAAAGCCGCCAACCCCGAAATCGAAACCAAAAGAAGAGTACCGTGGAAGCAAATACTTACCTCTAAGGCTGTGCTGGCGATAGCCGTGACGAATTTTACCGAAAATTGGGGCTTTTACACCCTTCTTACGCAACTTCCCATGTACCTTAACGGTAATAATACTATACATCCTATCTCGAAATTAGTGGGCAAATTGTAACAGCATATTCTAGGTAAAAAATAAGCCCCAGTTTTACAAATAAACATATGGCGAGAGACGCCCTCTAACGAAGCCATAGGCACCTAAATATGTTTTTTTGATTAATATTTCCGAACCAGGAGGAATGAAATTTTAGCGTTTCATACATATTTGCATGAACCTGCGGCGTCACTTGTGATAGGCACAACAAAATTTTCTTATAAACTCGAAAAAGTAGTGTTCTGTTATGAGAAAAGGTACACTTTATTAAAACCACTATAACGGACCGTTGTCGAGGAATATGGATTTCAAAAATGTTTAGCATGCCCATCTTATATATTCATCAACAATTGAGAAGTAGGCCTTGCAACGGGATTGATAGGTTTGTTATTTGTTAATTTTCATTTGCACTAGCAGGTTATTTGTATGAAAAATTAAATAGCATTAACCAAGTTTAATTCATAACTCCGCATTGAATGCCTAACAGCAAAAAATCACTAATTTAAATTAAGTTCTAAAACACATTTCCATCATTTTGAATATATAGTCGATAATTTGCTGGGCCATCTAGACCTATCCACTTGTGTGCAAAACTTTCATCTAACCAATTTCTTACCCCTTGCCTAAAGTGCTCCATCTTGTTGGAAGAAGATCTCCAAGCAAATACTTGCATGAGTATTTAATCTATATGACAAAATATTACCCAAACATTGATAGAAAATCTATGTTAAATATTGGTTCTTGGAATAACCCTTGGTTCTGATTACTTCAGAAATGCGCATTAAAAGTGTTTAATAACACTTTCTTCAAGATTTGGAATTGGAACAGTTGGAAATCCCCTGGCAATATACTAAAAGATAATTTCTGAACTTTTAGATAATAGTAAGGATGTAAATGTCATTCCACCAAGCTACGCCATAAAATTGGAAAATATTTTTTCTTTTCATTGTCATTTACAGTAAAGAAATTGAAGCATCATATCAGTAACCTTATAATTATTTTATTATTTATTTATTATCTTCTATATTAATAAATAACCATTTTCTGGTCCATTCCTTTTTGGGCATGTGGCTCCGTTAGAGAGCGTTTCTCGACATACGTTTATAAACAAACTAAGGCTTATTTTGGACGGGAATTATGCTATAGTCTAGCCCACTAATTTCAGGGCACAAAAATAAAAGCCGAAACATAATTAATTTTATCAACAAAGTTGTTAATTGCGGATTATTAAAGTGATAATAATAGAGGTACAGAATTGCCAACTGAACTAGAAAAAAAGGCCACAGTTACCTCGAGTAACTATTGGTTAAGGAAAAGAGGAAAAAACAAATTTACATTTATGCATCACTAAGCAAAAGAAAAAAATGTTTGGTCCTTTTTTAAACCTATTGATTAAGTTTATTTTATATTTTTATTTTCTATAAATAATTTAATAAAAACTTTAAAAGGAAAGGAAAGGAAACCCTTGTTCAAAAATTATGATATTCTGAAATCAAATAAACATGTTTCTTATCATCTTCTCTTTGCTTGTTCAGATGTTTATAAGTTCGACTTGGGCAAATCCGGTTTTCTTGCCGGCCTGCCGTACCTTGCGATGGCGATAATGGTCCAGCTGGCTGGACACATATCCGACTGGCTATCCAAAAAACGACTGCTATCCACTATCCAGATAAGAAAACTGTTCATCGTTTTCGGATTTCTAGTTCAAGCAGTGTGCATGTTAACAGTGGCATTTTGGTCGAACGATACAGCGGCAGTCACACTTTTAACGATCTCAGTTGGTTCGGGAGCATTCGCTTTCGCTGGTTTCGTGTAGGAAACAACCTCTTTCGTCTCGTTCATAAGTGAAACTCAATATGTGCTTTTTCCAGAGTGAACCCCTTAGATATAGCTCCTCGGTTCGCCAGCATCATATTAGGTTTAAGCAATACGATTGGTAGTCTGCCGGGTGTAATAAGCCCAATCTTAACAGGATACATACTTTCCGAAACACCAGTGAGTATTACGAGCTGGCTCGTTGTACCAAATTTATTTTTTGTTCGTCTCAGGCAATACAAGAGTGGCAGATCGTATTCTTTATACCGTCGGCGATATACTTATTCGGCGCCATATTCTACTTCGTGTTTGGATCCGCGCATCTCGAAAAGTGGGCCATCCAGGAAGAAGCACCTGAATTGATGTCGGATGATTCCCAAGTCAGCGAGAACAAATTTTAATTATTCTTGTTTAAAATAAAGTTTATTTTAACTGCCGCGCTTTTCTGTTATTGTTTCTTTACCTAATCAAGAATCATGTAGCATCGAAATTTATACATTTAACCACATTTCTACTCCCGTCTGTAAAATACCTAATTACACATCGATCTAGGGTGCGGGAAGCGTCACTTTACCACGTCAGTTTCGTTTGCTTCTTAGGTCATTTAATGTATTCGTGTTGTTTTGCAAAAATGTACCCAAAAACTAATGGTCGTAGAAAAAGTATAGTGTGCAACACGTTCGGTAAAGTTTAAGTCACTCATTTATTAAACACTAGCTCCGCTGCCCTCCGCTGCGCTCCGCTCGTGACAAATAAACTCGTGAGTCAAATGTTGTTAAAGCACTTGTTGCATAATATACTATTAACCAATATTGCAATATGGCTGTCAGATCGTCAGTAAATTTGGATGCAGGCATTTTTAAAGCAGTATTTTTTCAAAATATAGTTAAGTGTGAGGAAATCGCCGTGTAGAAAGAAAATGGCGCAAAATGCCTTTTAGTGGGTGAAACGTCGAGGCATGAACAGAAGTAGGCACACTAAATTATTTAATAGCTAATATGCATTTAACAGTGGTGCTTGCTTTGATCATTACTAAAAGTTTCCTAATACACAAGATTAGAAGAGCAGCCTCATCTTCATTAGATTATTTTCTAATATGTATAGGAGTGCCATCAAGTGCTTAGGACAAAACCAACTTTTCTTGTCTGCATTTTGCAGACAAAAATGTCTATAATTATAATCACGAAATGAAACAGTTGTAATCAAGAGCGTTAACAGATGCTATAAATATCCGAATGTGCAGAAACTGGTGCTGAATATAGTTAAAAGCAGGCAGACAGCAAAACAGAAAGGGCAAACATTAGAAAGACACAAGAAAAGTTAAAGAAAAGAAAACAGAATAACATTTTTCGGATTAAAATAATTTTCCTTCAGGGACGTTAGTTTAAGTGAGCTTTTAAAAATGTACTAATGTACTAGGCGTGACTATTTTCGCAGTACTATCAAATGTAACGTAACCTGGTGAAACTCCTAACATTATATTTCAGATTTCAATAATGGCCGAAATATAATTTGTGAAAAATATTTTTTTTTGGAAAAAAATAGTTTCAAATAACTGACTATTTCAGTAGACCAACTAGAAACGACATTTTTGTCTTGGCTTAGATGGTGTACGTCGAAAACTTTCTTTTTGAATACATCTTCCATATTATCAAACTTTCGATTTCAATAACTTACCTTGATTGTTATATAAGTGAATAAAAATAATTTTTCAGGTAGGCAAAAGTGGCTTGGTTAGAAAGAAAGTCAATCTTTCCCTTCAATTCTAGTAATTTACTTGAATGAATTATTCAGTTTTTTTCATTTTACGTCAATCATACAAAATCAATTACTGTACTTTGCCCAGCAATAACAGCAATAGATACTAGGATTTCCCAAAATTAATATGCTTTTGCTGATGCATTTCAGCTGGAAAATAACGTCATAAAAATGTCGAGTGTCGAGTTTGGCTTATAAGAACTCTGTATTTACGCTTTAATTTAAAAACTGTGAATTCTCCAAGTTCTACATAAATGTAGGTTACGCATTTGTTCTACCGAGATACTATATCGTCTAATTAGCAACGAACAATGTAGAAGAGTTTAGGTGAATTTTAAAATCACGAGAATCCCAAAAACAATTAACGACTTCAAATTTATGGTTGAAAACTTTCCGGTCCGTATTACCTAAAACAATTACCAAAGCTATCGGCTTCGACTTGTCATCAGCCTTAATTAACTAAATTGGACCCAGTTCGAACAACAGTATGTGTACCAACCTGGAGTCGGATAATGTCGAACGGAATGCCAAACATTCCGCTAGCTGGTGATCGAGTATTTTCGGTTTTGTTCACTTTCTAACTTAAATTATTTCAGCGTAGAGAACGACGGCATCGAGAAATGGCAATTGTGGAAGAAGAAAAGATACATCATCGCCATTCTGGCCTTCTTTGGTTACTGCACCGAATATGCACTAAGGTCATCTTTGAGCGTCACGATAATAGGGATGTCAGGAGAACGGGGGTGGAGAAACAACAGCATGGTCCGTTTTGATATCACACGAGACTGTTGACGAGAACTCTTGTTACACAGGAACCGGAATTTAACTGGACCAACGAGTACAAAGGCCACATTTTGAGCTCGTTTTTCTACGGTTACCTAACTTCTCAAATTATCAGCGGCTACATCGCGCGAGCTATCGGAGGAAGAACACTATTCGCCTCAGGTGTAGCAGTATCCGGAATTTTGACGATTGCAACTCCGTGGCTGGTGAGAAAGCACGACTCTTTGGTCATCGTAATAAGAGTTTTGGAAGGAATTTTCGAAGTGAGTGGAATATCGATTGCTGACACTCAATCTCTGCATGATTGTCGTTTAGGGTTTCACAAGTCCGAGCCTGTACCAGATATGGACCAAATGGGCACCGCCGTTGGAGAGGAATACTCTTGTGACGATCTGCTTCTGCGGCACCTACGCGGGAGTCTTGTTCGCCATGCCGGCTGGTGCTTATCTCACCGCTCGCTTTGGATGGGCGACAGTGTTTTATTCTTTTGGTGAGCTAACGCGGTTGGAATAGGAATTTATTTGAGGATTAAAACCCATATCCTGCTTCCAACCAAAGATTCGAACATTCTATGGTTTTGATTTGAACAAAAATAATTGTTAAGAACGCCATTTCATAGCAGTTTGTAATTTGTTGCTAATTCCATAATAAACTTTACAAAATCTGTTAAACAAGCAAAGAACTAATGACATGAATGGCTCTGACCAGAGATCAGCTACACAATTTTGTTTAGTTATATCCGAACACCCGTTTAGTTTTAGCATGATGTAAAGTTCTGCAAGTAAAGTAAAATTGAATAAATATACATCTAAATATTTGTAAACGGTGAGGAGTAATAAAATATTGTTATATTTGCAAAAAGATAATTCACCAATAATTTATGTGAATTTAGAAACTTGTCCCTTTTTTATCAGATGTTAGTAGAACGCCTAGGTTTTATGTGAAATTAGGTAGTTTGACCAATAAAGCGCATGTATGAGATGTAAACAAAATAATTTAATTACAAATTACTATTACAAATACTAAATTTATTATTTGTGGATAAGCGATAGGTTCATATAGTACATACTAGTACACCTATAGGCTTATTTATGGGTTATATCAAGAGAGGTAAAGAGAAAAATTATATATATTTACTTATTAATTACTTATTACTTGTCGTTCCATCAATATTCTGTCTAGGCTGAGTATTTCAATTTTAAAATTCAAATACTAAATTAAGGAATTTGATTAGTCTTCCTGGAGTTACTTTGAACTGCTACGGTTCTTTCCTCCACTCCAGTCATTCTGTAACATCTTTCATTGCGTGGTAAGATTAGCATAATCATGTCTAAAATATATAAAAGTATAGAAATCACATACATTTCAAATAATGATTCCCCGTTCATTGATAACAGACAACTATTTGGTACTTCTTTTCAACCATGAATGAATATCAGTAAGGTACTCGCCATTTTGCTAAAATCGTTATTACTGTATATACTATATTAGCAGCACATATTAAACCTTTTAATCTACGGTTAGGAGTACTCATCTATGTTCATTACCTACTTAAAATATTGCCTACTTTATTTAATTTTAGGGGTTAGTTTTAAACCTATATCTATGGAGGAGGCTTACATTTAGTCGTAGTGAACGGAATAGAATGTGTAATTTTAACAGAAATACGTCAATTTAACTCACCATTCTGCAATCTCCCTAATCTGTATTTCAGGTTCTATTGCCATATTATGGTCTATTTTGTGGATGCGAACAGTGGCGGAATCTCCGGCTACAGACAGGCACATAAAAAAATCCGAGCAGATGTACATAAGGGCTTGCCTCCAAGAAAACATTTCCCAGGCACAGGTATCGGTGAAATCGGTGCCATGGAAAGCCGTTTTAACATCTAATCCATTTTGGGCATTGGTATTTGCTAATTTTAGCCAAAATTGGGGATTTCACACGATCGCCATAGAACTACCTCTCTACTTCAAAGGTCGGGCGTCATTTCGAATTCTTCGTAGTCAAAATGATGACTTCATATTTCAGACGTGTTTAACAGCGATTTGGAAAAATCCGGGTTCCTGTTTGGGATTCCGTTCCTCATGCAAGCTATAATGACACCGCTAGCGGGGTTCCTCGCGGATTGGTTAACGAAAAAAGATATCATGTCTAACACTAACGTCAAAAAGTTTTGCAATGTCACGGGATCCGTTTCGCAGGTCATTTGCATGACGTGCCTCGCGCTGTGCAAAACCGAAACAAGCGCCATTATTGCGCTTAGCGTTTGCATGGGAATGGCAGCTATACAGTTCACCAGCTACAGGTAAACGCCAGCCAGATATGAGAGATGTTTCCAAAGTTATGGAAAATGTGCTATTATTAAATAGGCTGCTATTGGTGCCAGTGATATATTTATCCAACTATCTAGTGAAAGAGGAAAAATTAGTGTGAGGATAGGTATATGACAACTTATTAATTGGGGTCTTGGTAAGATATGTTGGGACCAAAACAGAAACTCGATAGATTTGATACTTGTTATCAACTTCAAAAGCTGTTAGCCCGTTGTGGTGATTAATTTTAGAGACGAATAATAACCGTGGATTCCATGACTCCCAATTATGACACCTAATGTCAATACAAAGAATGGCAATTCCATCTGTCGTAAATGCTTACTGCATTCGGGGATTGCGAATTTTTCAGAATTATCTGGCGAAAGGTACTACAATTAAGGGGGGATATTATTAGAATTCCTTGGAAAGTTGCATAATCGTCGATTATCAGAACAAGATAATGCAATACCCCACACCGCATGAAAATCGATGTTTTGAACGATTTTTGATGGTAATTGCATACGTACTCACCCACCCGGCGATTATCATCGTTAGTTAAATTTAAAAAAACCGTTCAGAGATTTTCGATTTGAAAGTTCAGCTGACGGCAAACGTCTCAAAATGTCGAAGATATTCGAACATTGCTTTTTACAAAACTTCTGGATTCCTCCTGCGTCGGTTTTTGCTAAGTAATTTGTAATATTGACGAAAATTTAAAAAAATAAAATAAAAATTATAAATAAATTCCCAGAACTTTGGAAACATTCTTCGTAATTGTTGAAAACGTGACGCGATAGTTTTGATTTAAGTGTACTCGCTCTGGAGATGGGTCCCCAATATGCCAGTGTACTGATGGGAGTTAGCAACACAATTGCGACGCTATCAGGCATTTTAAATCCCACACTGACCGGATACATAGTTTCAAGTAATCCGGTAAGTTGGGTTGTTGAGTAGTTGTATCCAAAATAGACTAATACTCACTGACGTTTCATGATTAAGTAATATTTTCATAGTAAACCGTTTAAGTAAATAACTCTCTAATGAAAAACTTAGCTTTTGCATAATGTTTTTTTTTTTCCTGATTACTTTACTACCAGATAGAATTTGTATATGAATGTGTTTTAAAAAGGTTAAACAATTTTGTAACATAACTTTTTTTTAATCCAACATAAATGATTTTTAAATAACATTAAACGAACACTAAATAAAAACGAAATGAAAACCAGATAATAATCACAAGTTGGATATGTCTACCTTCATAAATAATAATAAAACTTTAAGACGATGCATGTCGAAAATAAATAAAGATTTAGACCACATGTTGTAGTAACTTTTCACCTGATAGATATTTAAGAAATGTGAAATATACCCATAGTGAATTTTTGTTTTTAGGAATTGTATTTGCTATAAAGTAATATATGCTGATAAAGTGAAGTTATAAAATTGTTAAACTTAGTGTCTAAAGAAACTTAGTTTTCAAGAAAATTTTTCAAAAATATAATTTGGGTACATTTTTTGAAACCCGTTTTGTTTTTCAGACCTCCCAAAGATGGAACGCGGTTTTCTTCATTTCCGCCTTCATATATCTGGCGGCGACGTTGCATTTTGCAATTTTCGCAAGTTCGCATCGCCAGCCTTGGCAGAGAGCATAAACTCCCCGCGATCAAAGCGCGAAATATAGGTCGTTTAAATTCCACCGACATTATAAATAAACTAAATTCCGGATTTAGTGTTATTTTCTCGGATTTTTATAACCCCCGCATAATATTCGGCCTATATACCTTCACGTCGTCACATTTACTGCAAAATCGTTTTATGACGGAATTACATCAGCACATTGTTATTGACATAAAAATTAGGTATTTAATGCAAGTAGAGCAGTGGCGTAACCGAAAATTATTGACAGGGCGTTATCAGCGTTTTTGAAAAAATGCTTGAATCTAGCTAAAACCAGAGTATATTTTGGTTTCACTGCATCACGTGTGCTATATTAATTAAACACTATGTAGGCAACAACATCTCTTCTTGATGATATCAAGATATTTATTTAATGTCGGATATAGAGAGCAGTTGGGCAAAAAATAATCTAAAATTTGCTTTTTATGTACGCTACCAAAATTTGTGGATTATTAATTTTAATGATATATATAATAGTCTATATAAAAGTTGTAAATTTGGGACGTATTATTATGATAAAATTCTATTTTCACACATAGGTATAATTCGAACCAAACTATACCCCCCATCAAAATGCTTGAACCGGTGGGATCTGCATCTTATGAAAGATATTACCGAATAAATTTTGTAAACATTTACGACATAAAAAAATTGTTGCCTTTCGCAATCTGCGTGCGAGCCAATGACTTGGTAAATACCACATTCACTCCTGGTAGAAATAACATGGGTCATGGCACTAGTCAGGTGGAAGTTTTGATATCGGACACAATTTCAGTAACCAGAAAACGGTGCGCGTAAAAATTGATATTTAAAAATGGCGGTTTTAGACGTCGAAATGCGCAATGCTTCGAAATCAACGACCAACGTACCCGAACAGTAAGTAAACAAGCATGGTTGATAATTTCCCGACAAAACCTGACAATTTGCTCCGGAATGTGCTAATTAAAACTATAAATATCCAAAAGCGCGGTTATTCAATGCTGATTTTGAATATTGACGTATGTTATATCCTTTTAAATCTGCAACCTACATCTTTCAACAATAAACAAATCTATTTGAGTTAATATATATAGTCGTTATCAAGTAGGTCTGATAATTATATTTTTAAAAATCATGCAAACAGGCGACATAAGTTTCAACTTTCTATAGATAGATAGATAGCTTACACGGAAGTCCTCACTAATCTGTAAAACTCAATAACATGCCATTGTCAAGGATTTACGAATAATCAAGTAAATTGACCGGCATTTGTACCATTACCGGACAAGGTCGAAATATATAACCGGTAATTGTTTAAGTGACCAATCACGCCCTACTATGACACGCGCAGAGACTACTAGCAGAGCAAAGGATACTACTAAATCACCAGGCTGCAATACAAAACAAAAACACGTAATCAGTGCCCAGTGGGCGTCACAATGACAATTTTTATTTGTTTTTGAATATCTGGGTCGCACCCTGTATATAAGCAAATATTTGGGGTATATATTTGAAAAATGTTTAAGATGTTGAGATAATTGTAATAATTGTGAAAGGAAAAATAGTAGAAGGATATTAAACGGAGAAAAAATAATTTTTGTTGAAAATAAAAAGGTTTTTACATCTAAATGGGTGTGTCAAAACTGCGCAGTCCAGTCCCCAAAAGTATTCTTTCAAAATTCGTAACAACAAATTTTGAGTCAATGTTTCCAAAATAAAAAATTAACCAAAACCAAAAAAAGGAACAGAGCAACGCATATATTAATTCTCTGCAGTCACTAAAGTTAGAATTTAAATGACTGTTAAACACATTATCACAGATCAAATCTTAGTTAAAATGCGCCTTGTCGTTAAAGTTGACGGGAAGGGAATAATCTAAATTAATGGTAGTAGTTGATGAAATGATTAAATAATAATTATGTACTCGATTCTATTTAAGCCCTTTTTAAGTTAGATCTTAAGCTCATATTTCTTTTGACCATGGAATTATATTATATATAGTGTGATTAGAAAAGTTGGTACAAAACTGGCTCGATTGGTTTTTTATAAACAAATAAATAACACAGGGTGGTACAAAAGGTTATCAACCATTGTAAATGAAGAAAGACAAGCATTAGAGACCCATTTACATAAAAATTATAAATATTAATTATAAGTATAAATTTTTATATACTGTAAAACTTAGTGGTCTTAGCCGTATTCCGTATGAGTAGTATTGTATGGTCTGTTCATAGATATAAGAAAGCGACAATTTCTTTTGAATGGGATTATCCAAGGGTGGTCATTAACATACAATGCAACAAAATTAATACCTAAAGTTTCGGTATTTAAATTCAGGTCAAATTGTGGTCCGTGAGAGAAAATAATTTATACCTATCTGTGTTTAATATTCTTTGGTTTGGTATACTACTTAGTTTAAGTTTATTAGTAATCATTCTTATTTCGTGTGTAATACAGCATGTGTTGAATCGTGTGCGAATTATGCAAAATATGTGCAAGTCTAGTGTATCTCGGGAGATGCTTTCGCCCAAATGTAGAAAACACTATTCTATTGAGACTAAGGAAGTTATAAACAACGTTTATTTGACTCTCATTGAACGTGGTGCCAGCAAGCAAGCATCTTTAGAAGAGACGGCCACATTGATAAAAATTCCAACATCAACTGTATGGAAAATTGTGAACAATCCCATTTCAGTCAGGAAAAAAAGAAGCGATGCTGACATTTTCCCGAGTGTAGATGAAAGTGATCAAGATATAGTACGGCGTAAAATTTACCAGCTGTAAGAGTAACAAAGCGTGCCTACATTAGATATCTTAACTAGGAGGCTTGAAAAAGATGACACTGGTGTTAAATGTGGCAGAACTACCTGATAGAAGTGTATTCAACACATGAGTTATAGATTTAAAAAAATTGACAAAAGGCAAGTTTTAATGGAATCTTTATATTTAATCTGTATATTTAATCCCATTGAACATGTTTGGCACCAACTGAAATCTGCCATTCGTCATAACAATGCTTTTCCCCGTGTTAACTCCGATGTCCTCAAACTTATAGAAACCGAAGTTTTTAACATCCCTCCACAAAGTTGGGCAAATTCTGTTAAACATATAGAAAAAGCAGAACAATCATATATCCATATTGTAAAAAATATAGAACAAATAATAATTATAACAGGCGATGATAGCGATAGTGATACTGATATATTATGTGAATAATTTTAAGTAATTTAAATAGGTAATAAAAATAATTTGTAATTTTATTTTAGATTTAAACATAAATACATACATAAATAAATAAATATTGTTTAGTATCTTTCCTAACAAAACCACAAGTAATTAAATTCTAAGCAAAGTACGAACCTGTTCGGCCATATTTCATTCTTACAGCTTGCCCGGGTCTTTCCTTAATTCGTATCAGGTAGTCACTTTCTTATATCTATGAGCAGACTTTACCTATGATAATTGATGAGGGTCCCGAGCATGATAGGTAGACAGACAGGTAGTTGGCCTACTAGTGCTTTGAATTTAATATTAGAATTATATTTATTTTCCGGCAGTTGTCGGCAAAATTCGTTTTGGAAAAAATACTTACGTGTTCATGGAACAAAATGGCTTACTTTAAAAAGGACCTACTGGAGATTGTAAATTAGAATAAACCTGTTTGTACGAAATTTGTCGTCGAAGAAATCGCTTAAAAACGAAATATATTTCCCCTTCCGCCATGCCACTGTGAATCAAACCCCACAGAATTGGCAAGGTAACGAGTGAAAGAGTTTATAGCAAGGCATAACACCACTTATAAAAACAGGGAATAAAGACAGTGGATTGTGGAACATGATGAATGTGGGAAAGCCAATAACATACTAGTAAACACGTTGCCACATTACTTTCGGAACTTACTGAATTTATCGTTTTTTTTTACATTCAAAATACTTGGCGTCCAGTTAAATATTGAACACCTATTAAACTACACACTCTAAATTTCGTATTATAAATTTACAGGAGCTGTTGTGTAATGTGACTAAATAAGGGCATTTACGCATTTACCTTTATTTACATTTGTAAATAGAGGGAATAAACACAGTGGATTGTGAAACATGGAGTAAGTGCGTCGAACTTGTGATGAATGTGGGAAGCTACTAATATACTAGAAAACACTGTAGGTCCCTTTATAATTTACATGATTTTAGAATAATTTAACACCGATGATACATTACTTTCGGAACTTACGAAATTTATTGCCTCCTTCTACATTCTAAATGCTTGAAGCCTAATGAAATATTGTACATTTATTATTAATCTACCCACTGTAAACTTCGTATTATAATAAACTTATATATAAGGACATTTACCAAATTCCCTTATTTACAACCAATTTTGAGTGAATTTTTATTTTACTCCGTTTTTTTTCACCTCCTTTATACACTGTTCCAAACACATTGTATATTACACTTCTATAAGAACTTCCGAACAACATCCATCATGGAAAGTCTGGAAACGACGACGTTACGTAGTCGCTCTTATGGCGTTCTGCGGTTTTTTCAACGCCTACATTTTACGAGTCAACCTCAGCATAGCAATTGTAGCTATGACAGATGATAAATACGTCACACTCGAAAATGGTACGAGACTAAACATGGTAAGCGACAACGAGAACTATATGTCGCCACGTTCACGTGGACCTATCATTTTCATCAGGGTCCTGTATTCGACTGGAACAATGAACTCCAAGGCCACATCTTAAGCGCATTTTTCTATGGCTACATGGCCACTCAGATCCTCGGAGGCTACGTCGCTACGAAATTAGGAGGCAAATCGCTCTTCGGTATTGGAATATTCGTTACCGCCGCTTTTACTCTAGTAACCCCGTGGATAGTAGAAACCCACGTTTACCTCTTCATCGCCGTCAGAGTTATCGAAGGACTGTGCGAGGTATGGGTTTTTCTTTCGATTTTAGAAATTTACGAGTTAATACCTTTTGATGGATTCAAATTGCAGCGACTTTCAGGGTGTCACTTATCCCTGTATACACGCCGTGTGGTCGAAATGGGCTCCGCCATTGGAAAGGGCACGCTTGGCAACGCTGTCCTTTTCCGGATGTTTCGTCGGCACTGTCATTGCTATGCCCGCCTGTGCTTATTTGGCTGACGCTATGGGATGGGAGAGCGTCTTCTACATTTGCGGTACGTAACTTAACCATGTCGTAAATGTTGCTTCATTTGTTCAGAATCTGCTGGGTCTTCCTTTTTCGCTCTTCCCTATACCCTCCAACTTTCGATATCCACCTATTCTTGTCTCTGCTGGCCTTCCTCTTTTTCTCTTTAATCTAGTGCTTCAATCTGTCACTAGTGTTATCAATCCATTCTCCTGTGTTCGTTGGACATGCCTCCTATCTTCCGCACATGTTCAAAATTCCTTTAGTTCCTTTCCATATGCACCTGTTATATGTAATATTTCTTTTCTTATATGTCATAACACATCCTTACATCCACTCTCATTTAGCAGATTGACCAATTCCTGATGCCCGAAAAGATCCAATAAATATAAAACTAATCAGATTCTTAGCACTTATGAATACACAATTTCATTTCGAAAAAAAAAACTTTTACTTCAAATAGTAGTTTAATTGTACAGTTAGCTATAAAAAGCATCTGTAATGACAGTCTCCAAGGATTAAAACTAGTATAAAAATCATGTAAAATCGCTTTTATTTTGTATAAATCTTCATCCACATCCACACAGTCCACAATACAACAATTACGAACAATAACACGCCAATGCAAAATTAAACAAAATTGAGCCAAAATTTTTCAACTTCCATAGACAACGAGATACAATAAAAGTTTTATTTAGAAGACATCAAATGAGTCCAAAAATCTTAATTTAATCACCTACACCTAAACACAATTGGATAGATAACTGGAAAGTACATTCTACTAGATTAGGATCAATTTTTGTCATCCTATAGAAGACAGTATGATTTTCATGATTGGGAAATAAAATATGGTTGTTTAACTGTACTGCAAATTAATATATTGTGTGCACTTAATACATATAAATGAAAAACATCTGGCTAATAGACCTTATAAAAATGCACACATCTGGTGATTCGGATACTAATCAAGCTTGGATTTGAATAGATACTTTCAAAGTTTTAATGACAGAGACTACTTCAAGTAGCTTTAACCGGATATTAAAAATGTACGTAATTAAATTTTAATAACAATTACAATAAAGGAGATAGAGAGTGCATAATATTTTCTAATTAATTCTAATATCGCTATTCTCTCAGCAACAACTGATTTCTATAATTACGTTTGATACTACTATAATTAATTTTGAAGAAAATTGGGCATGTTATTTATATTTTGAGCAATATTATCAGAAAACAATCTTTTGTACGTTTCTTCTCAAAGTACTATGAGATTGCCGCTTTCTAGTAACTAATTTGTTTATATCACCTCGAAACTGAATTTTTAAGTAAAGATTTTATATTTAAATATTATAAAAAACAAATTTAATTAGGTAGGGCGAAATATGGTTGTTTCGTCGCACTCCTTAAATTATCCTTGAGCAATAATTTTGAATTTGAATTTTGACAGAGCTCCAGAACATCTAAGTAGGGCTTATAAAATCTAATACAAAAAATGAAATAAGTTAACTTACAAAGTAACTTACTAGTATCTTGTCGAAAGTAGTGCCCAGACTGCACAGTAACGTCAAATTACTATATCCAGACCTTCGATTTGCCGCTACGTGTTAACTAAAGCATAATTTTGAATCAAGGGTTCATTCTAAACTTTTACCTTAATTTGAGTATGATTGAAATTTTTCACATATTTGAGTATCATTCTTGACAATAATATAAGTACTTCAGAAAAGTTTATGGAGTTATCTGAAAATGACAAGTAAATTTGGATATTCTCTTTAACAACTATAACCTTTATTAAAACCGGTTGGTAATTGGTGGTATTTAAAAAGCTCTCAATTTGTTTCTTCATTGCCATTTCAAGAATTGTTGACAGTGTTGTCAGTATACTAAGCGATCGAAATTGACTACTATGTGAACAATCTACAGCAAAACTGGAATAAAGCTTTGTTAATTTTATCAGAGCCCCCAGCTTTTGATTTAATTCGTTGGAGATAATTATTTATATCGTGTATATCAGTTTAAATCAATCAATCGACTGTTTCATAGAAATTGAATCATTCATTAAAACATCAACAAATCTTCGCAATTGATCTTCTTCGATCCAAATTTACGAGAATCTTATGGAAACACACCAGAAATCGAAGAATGTTATAATATGAAGGGAATTCCATTTAAAAAAGTAAAACTTTGATACTTTTAACTCTTTGGGACCACCTGCTTAGTATTTATCAATATTTCTCTAACTTTTAGGAGCATCGGGAGTACTATGGTTTATCTCCTGGGTTATATTTATATCCGAATCTCCCGAGAGTGACAGATACATCAGCAGCGACGAGTTGGTATTTATCCAGAACTCCCTATCGTCTGCACCTGTTAAAAGCATCGGTCCGGTACCATGGAAAGCTATTTTGACGTCGAAAGCGGTTTGGGCGATTGTGATATCGCACTGCGGGGAAAATTGGGGTTTCTATACTTTGCTCACGCAGTTACCAAAGTATCTTAAAGGTTCATAAACAATTCAACGAAATTTAAAGTGATCCTAATTAAAATTGCCCTCTAATTATTTTCTTAGATATATACGACTACGACTTGGGCAAGTCTGGATTTCTTTCCGCCCTTCCCTATCTGGTAATGGCGATTCTAATCCAGTTTTCCGGACAATGGGCCGACTGGTTTTTAGTTAAGGGCATATTAACGACGACTCAAGTACGGAAAATATTCAACTGCACCGGATTTCTCGCTCAAACCGTATTTATGTTGATCACCGCGTTCTGGTCAGATAGAATAGGTTCCGTATTCTGCCTAACCATGGCCGTGGGAATAGGAGCGTTCGCGTGGGCCGGCTTTAGGTACTTCGTATAGAATAGGTGTGTTTCTTCTAATAGGTTATCTTGCAGTGTGAACCATTTGGATATAGCGCCGCAGTACGCAAGCATATTGATGGGAATCGGTAACACATTCGCTACTATTCCGGGTATTATTAGCCCGGTAATTACAGGGTATATAGTGAAAAAGCCGGCGGTAAGTGTTTTGCCCGTGAGCTAGGTGCATTTCTATTCAAATTGTGACAAGGAAAATGTAGTAAAATCATATGAGATAGCAAATATAATCTACTTTTTTCTTTACAAACAGATTCGAAAAACTTAAGGGGGTTATTTCGTTGGGTCAAAAGTAATTGGGGAGATATCTCGATACAAATCTGGCGGAAAATAAAGTTTTTAGTTTTTTTCTTACAAACGGTATTTATTTGTAGGTTATGAATTATGAAAAGTAGTTTCCTAATAGCGATATTGGTACAAAAAAATGTATAGCAGCTTTCAACTAGTTTATTTTGATAAAATAAATTTCTTTTTTCGACATGGAACGTTTTACTTTTTATTTTCTAATCTAGAAATAGTAAGTTCTATGAAGACATCAAAAGAAGCAAATGTCGTTGCGTTTAAACAATCTCCCATACTTGAAGATTCAAACATACCCCCAAGTTTAGGTTTCAAAAATAGACATACAACTACTGTGTGCGTTAGACAAATTTCAATTTGTGTTTGTGTGCGTTTAAGTTGACGTCTTTGCATAACTGATGATGGAGGGCGTGTGGGCGAAACACGTGTAACATTTCGAAAATAATTATTTTTGATACCTAGACTTGGGAGTGTTTTTAAATAGAATTGCATTAGTAGTTCTTTAAATTTTGTTGGGAACAATGATAAGGGTGCTGTAATTCGCACATTCTGAAACCCGCGAAAAAATACGGAGAATGTGTGTTTTTTTAGTAACGATTTCATTGCTCTATCTCCTTCCCTTTTTAAGATTTTTTTTTATATAAATGTATAAATTTTCTGATTTGTTTAGCCTTGCACTCCATATATATCTCTCTCTTACAAACGAACCGAGTATAATACAATTTACCCCTTGCAGACAGTCGACCAGTGGCAAACAGTCTTCTTCATCGCTGGAGGATTATATTTGTTCGGTGCCATATTTTATGGCACCTTCGCATCCGGAGAACTTCAACCGTGGGCAAAAGAGGAAAAGCAAACCTCAAGAGTGGAAAATAAAATCGGAGTGGAAAACAATGGATTTGAGAATTACCCATCAGAATAAAATTCTAAAAACAATTTAAAGTTAATCAGATTCAAAACAACCCCTAGAAATCATTTAAGTAAAGTCCAAGACAACAACTTTGACAATATGAAAATGAGAAACTATTTTTTAAATTGAAACACTCTTTTGACAAAGCTGGTTTGTGTTCAGTTCAAATTTAAAGCTGTTTGGGATACTGCAAAACCATCATAAAAGAGAAAAGGGGACAAAACCAAGAAAAAATCACAATCACCCGCGAAATGTACCGCGAACTTGATTTTTTTCAAAAATTCCTACAAACATTTGTATACATCGTGAAGTAAACTGTGTTGTAAAATGATAAATAAAACTCACTGGATTTACTTTTTTATTTACAAATTACTTTGAAGCACACATTTTGGTCCCACACTTCCCAAAAAAACAGGAACAAATTTTCAGGGCGTATAAAACTTAAAAATGAATTAGTATTAGTCTTAATCTGTTCGATCAATATGATCAGTTACTTTGAACATATAGTTACGTGTCTTATTATTTAAGCACAATCATCCGACATCACAATCGTCTTCTACCATTATACCCGCAATTCAATGTCTGTCCTTGTTCTTATTTTTGTCGTATTTCCTGACGTATGGGTATTGACTGTCGTAGACGTCTGGTATTTCCATCCGAACGAATTCGTTAAAGACCATTTTGACCGTACTCACCTCGTACAGCCTTCTTTCGTATTCGATGAGTTGTTTGAAGAATCCGCAATTTGGTCTTATTCTAGGTCTAACGCGTTTGACGTAGGTGTATGCCTCCAACAATGACATCCGGTGGTATTTCATCATGTATGCGATGCAAACGCTGGCAGATCTGCTGACACCTGCAACGCAATACACCAAGGTCCGTCCGCCTGAGATAGCTACCTGCAAACCAAAAAAATTGTCATAGTCAGTTTACTACTAGTGTTAAATTTTGTAAACCAAACTAAAATTTTGCTCAACGAACCGAGCAGAGGGGAGTTGAATCTTATCCATCTAATTAAAAATATGCACACGTTCCAACCACTTGCAAGCTTTGCAGATTTTGCTAAAGAAACTTGTTATCCTTCAACAAATGAGGCAATTTTGAATATTACTTTTCGATATATCTGCTTTTTATGCCACAGATTAATTAATTAATTAATTTTTACAATTTTTGCAAAAAATCAGTTGCGAATTTTAAAATGTAAATTTTAAAACGAATCTGGTTATATTTTGCAACTTTTTGCTGACACAAACTTGCAGCCATTTAATGAATTATTTAATTACAATTTAGATGAGATATTATTTATTACATCTTTTTCTTTCGGACTTTTAGTTACGTGAAAGCAGATACAATGTGTTTGCCATATGGGAACTTAATTTCAAAATCTTTATCACTTTGTCACAGATATGATCATAAATGTATAAGGGAATTTGATGATAAAACCGTTAAATGATCTAGGACAGAGATGGTGTGTACAAGGTGTTTCATAATAAGATAAGATCGAAAAGAGCGTGATTCCTTGGATGATTTTACGAAAATAGTTAATACCAATATAGATCCGCCATCGTTTTATTTTTGATATACATAGTGTTGAAATTAAAAAAAGACAATTTTTCTTCATTTCCATTGAGACTGCCTTAGATATTGTGTTAAAATTTAGGACCCACAATGCATAGAAACTTTTTTTTTCGAATGAAAATTATTATTTTATTAAGGTACCCCATTACCATTTTAAAAAAATAAATTACAATTTCCAAATGGCAATTCATTTCATAGCAAAAATTATCTCGTGACTTTGTGTTGTCCGACGAAGGATTTCCCGCGAAAAATTTGAGAAGCAGTAGAAACCTTAATCATAAGAATGAAATAAAAATTTAAATAATAGCAATGTACCATTGAATTAAAAAAAAAAGTATTAAACAGCGTGGAAAATGTTTTGCATTTTGGGTCTCTACTGAACAATCACTCAAACATCTAAAGCAATGAAAATAAGGAAAAGCCGCTTTCATGGCGAACTTTTGAAAATATTGACTTTTTCAATTCAGTTCAGAGTTCAATTTTCGGAGATGGTGGTTACTCATCGGCGAAACGTTTACGGTATTTGGAACCGCATAAAAATGAATCATGTTTCCGCTTTATCCGAAGTTATTTTAAAAGTTCTATTAAAACCGCCAAAATATTCCCGGAATGCGAATACAAAAAATAGGACAGGCGGCTCTCACGCCCAGGGTTTCCGAAACCCAAAACAAATCCGTCTCTTTAGAGGTTAACAACTTGTATTTATATATCGGCAGGAATTTTACGTGCGATAAGTTTTCTTTTAGCCGTCGACCGAAAAAATATAAGCAACATGTTTTTTGCCGTCGAAAAAAAATATAAACAACGCAATAAATTCGGACACGCGCATAATTTGGACGCGTGGCGCCAAAACGATCGTTTTTATTTTTCTAACCTAAAACGAAAATGAATGATGTTCGAAATAAACAGCGCTTTTCGTCGTCCAACTAGATTAAATCAACACCGGACTTAACATATGATCGCGTGCAATCACATCGTTGATCTACAATATGCAACTGTTGGCAATCGTACAGCATGCACCTGGTAACGAACACATTTATCATCATGTTTTACTTAGTGCCGTTAAATGCGCTTCGTATTAGTGATTTTACAATTTAATGAGACCTGTGGCGGAAAAAATGTTAATCTACTTGAGGAGTAAAATTTTGCGTCGAATGATCTATGTCGATATTGCCTTAAAAAAAGTTTGTTCGATATCAAGAGCGCCATTCAGTCAGTCGTTATGCAATCATCCGAATGTTCCACATTAAAGGAAAAGCTCCAAATCCGAACCCAACGCAAGTACTAATAATAACAGTTTTGATGTAAATATTGCATTCTCTAAAACTACCTAGTACACTTCAGGAGAACTGCAAAATATGCTTGCAACTTCTTGATTCTCTTAATTTTGCTAGTGCAAAAATGCCCTTTCATATTATCCGTCTCTCTGATTTCATTTGGTGGTCATCCAATTAGTTTCCATCTATAATTATCAGGTAAATTTTCAGATAAATATCTTAAATGTCGTCGAAATACCTCTCTGTCTGTTACAGTGTTATGAAGAACGCAGACTGATTTAACCGTAATGTCTGCGGTTTCAATATCATCTTCAATGCATTTTAAACGTGATCGTCATTTAGCACTAACCAAATATGCATGCAATACATGTTCTGGCACCAGAAAAACTTTTATTAATGCATTTTTTTCAAAAGTAAAATTTTGTCCATCACAGGACTACAGTAGTTTGAGATAAATAAGATGGTTCTGGGATGTTTAGAGTTCTGAAGATCATCACTCTGTCTACCGTATCCAGTGGAATGGTGGCCGGGAACCAAAAGAGCAGGAGCAAGGCTAGTTCTTGACAAACTGCAGAGATTGGCTTGCCTCTGCATAACGGGCGCCATGAGAACGGCGAGGGCCCTAGAGGCTCTGGTGGGGTTGCCGATGGAGGCGGCCAGGACGGCTGTGAGGCTGGCGAGCTCTGGAGGGAGGGAACCTTTAGAGGGCTGGCCCGGGGATCGCGGGGTCATGGGCATGCCGAATAACGTCATGATCCTCGAGATGACCTTCTTTGACAAATGGATCTTTCTCTTCCCATCAAGGGAAGAGTGGAAAGAGGGCAGAGTCGGCTCCTGGGATGGACTTGTCTGGTACACGAAAGGGTCCAGAATAGGAGATCTGGCCGGAGCTGGAGCGTACTGCGAGACAACGGGATCGAGCTTGTCGGTCTCTCTGGGTCAGTACTGTACTGTGTTTCAGGCGGAAATTTTCGCTTTATTGATGGCGGTCAGAGAGGTGCTTCGGCTCAACCACGAAAGCAGGAGGATCTTCTTCTGCTCGGATAGTAGGGCTGCACTGATGGCGCTGAAGTCAGTGCGTACGAGCTCCTTGTTGATAAAGGAGGGCAAAGGGGTGAGGAGAGTGGCTGGGGAGAGGAAAGTCACGTTTGCTCTGGGTCCCGGGGCACACCGGTATCCGGGGCAATGAGGCAGCGGACGCCTTAGCCAGGGAGGGCTCCTCGCATAGGCATATAGGACCAGGGCCCCGCTTGGGGATCGCCTCGTGTGTGAGGCGGGGAGCTCTCGAAGCCTGGGCGAGAGACCGGGCCGCGGTGGGCTGGAGAGTTGCTCCGGGAATAAAGCAGGCGAGGCTTATGATGGATGGGCCCACCCTCCCTCGGACCAGGGAGCTTCTTAGACTGACCAGAAAGGAGACACAGGACATTGCAGGCTTAGGAGGCATCTTTGCTTGCTAGGCATTGGAGACCACCCGGAGTGCAGGTGGTGCATGGAAGGGAAGGAGACCCCGTATCAACTGCTCATCGAGTACCCTGCTTTGACATGGGCAAGATTGCCAGTCTTCGGAACGGCCCTCTTCGATCCGGACTCAGTGCACGGTATTGGGCTAAAAGAGTTGCTGACCTTCTATAGGAGGGGCGGCATTCTGGACGCCCTCTAGAGCGGCCTGGGGGCACAACGGGCCCATCTGGTGGCCTAAGTGCTTGGACGCCCGCGAGAGCGCCCTCTTTTCATACCAATACCAATACATGTTCAACTTTATTAAGAATAAAAATCAAGTTTGCCGTTTCATTTTGGTATACTGAAAAAAACGTTTCTTGTCATCTCTTAGCGCATTGAACGAATTATGGGGTGAACACTATGTCTTATTTTTTTTAGCGGGACACCTGATTTCACTGCTTTAACCCTTATCCAGATAAATTGTGATTATTTTAGTAAGCATCTTCTGTTGAATATATACTCACTATGAGTATAAATCATATTAGAAATACGACGTTGCACTTGTTGGTGCTATATATTAGTATCGCTCTCTAGTTTTAATTCTTTTTTGTCGAGCCTCAGCTTGAAGAAGTTCTTAATTACATTTCGTATAAAGATAATTAGGGCAGTTAGTGTGCTAACAGACCTAAAACTGATCACGTTGTGTTTAAATCTCCACTAGTTAGCTATAGCTAATAAAATTACTATGGGCTATTTGAGAAATCCGGAAAAAAATCCGTTCTAAATTAATTTTGCAAAAATACGAAAAATTTTTTTTTAATTTTGTGAAGACTTTCTTTTAAATTTGGATATGCCTGATTTTAATTAAACTATGAATATTTATATTAAAATTCAAATAGATGTTGCTGATTTTGATATAACGAATAGATGAAATCTTAATATTATCTTAATCTATTCGATTCACATGTATGTAAAGAAACACTAAACAAAACATTGGGCTTTTTGGCTTAGAAGGCGTAAAAACTAATACTTTGAATAATAAACAGGCAAGATATGAGGAATAAGCAGACAAAACGACAAAACATTGTTGAAAATAAATGTATTAGTTTCGAGGGACTAAATACGTAAATCGACCCAAATAGTTTTGAATTTTGACCATGTGGTGGACTCGGTGGTTATTTTGACTGGTTGGAACAAACAACTTGACTAATATTGGATGATGTCTATAAAGTACTTGCAGCTCTTCTAAAAAAATAAGCAACGCATGAAGAGCTTGGCCCGTACTCCAATGATTAGGATAGAATTTCCTAATGGAAAAGCATATTATAATAATTGCGTCAAGTTATAAAGCCCCCAAGAACAAACAACCAGCATAAACAAGTAAAAGCATAACTCTTTAGATAATAGAATGGGTTTTTAACATGTGGTTTCTCGAAAAATGGTTCCAGTCAAAGTACTTTTCATCCTAGTGAAAAGCTGAAAAGTTTTGGCGTCATAATTACCAATAATTATTAACCTTAGAACATACGGAAAACTGCCCCAATCATGTTAACACATTTTTCAAGTTCGGAAACCGAAAATTAAAAAATAACATACCAGTTTTAAATTACTTTTCATTTGCAAATTTCATTGGTCGTTACCTGGTGGACGAGATCGGCCGCTTCGTCGAGATGTGGTAAAATATTCGAGCTTGGCAAATCCACCACGTCTATCTTGTGATACAACACCTCGTCGCTGTACGGGGTGTCGGGCAATTCAGGGGCCACGGTAATCAGACACGTAATATTCAAACTTTTTAAAATGTGAGGAATGACGTTCGAAGCCGAAGTTAACACCAGGCTTTCCGTGAGCGGGGAAATGTTGCCAGTGGTTGCCGACGGCTGGAGCCTTGCTAACAGAGCCTTTGCACTAAAAAAATATATATAGTTATTAGGAAACGGACGATATGTGCTAATCAATAATTTCTAATTCATTATACAGGATGTATAATGAATTAATGCACCAAATTTAGTAGGGCATATTCTACATCGAAAATAAGCCGTATTTTCCTATTTAAACATATGATCGAAACCCTGCCTCTCCGAGATACAGGGTGTTGAAACTATAAGAAAAACTAATTTTATCATAATTAAATAAAAAATAAGTTTAATATAACAAATAATAATAAAAATTAGTGGTGAGCCATGTACATGATTCTTAGAAAATATTCCACTCACGGACGTCACTGGTATTTTACTGCTTGGAGGCAGTGTACAAAATGTCATTGAAATATCTAGAGTGGTTTGATAATAATGATAAAAAAATACTTTTTACAAATCTTCTGGATTCCTCCTGCGTCGGTTTTCTGTCATTGTTAGATATTCTTATCAATAGAAAATCAGACCTAACATTGGGTCATTGTGTTTACAGAAAACCTACGCACGCAGACCGATACTTTAATGCATGGTCACATCATCATGCGGCTCAAAAATCATCGGTTATCAACTTTCTTGTTTACAGAGCGGTAAAACTATCTCAGCCCGAGTCACTGGAAACAGAATTAAAACACCTTACCTCTGCTCTTCTCTCTAATAACTTCAAAATTAAAGATATTAAGCGTTCCATCAAAAAATACACTTCACCACAACCTTCCAATAGCAATGAGTCCGAAAGCAATCCTACACTTTCCACTGTGGTCCTTCCTTACATTCAAAACATCACTGACCACATATCAAAAATTCTAAAGAAGTATAACGTCAAAACCAGATTTATCACTTGTCCAAAAATCTCTCAACATTTTCGGTCCGTTAAAGACAAAATTCCATTTGAGATGCCAGGAGTTTACAGCGGACGAAAAATATCAACTAGGCTCAAAGAACACGAAAGAGCCTTACGACTAAGACAAATACATTCACCAGCTGTTGCCGAACACAATCACGAAACCGGACATAAAATTTTATTCGATAAAACTAAAATTCTTGCATGTAATTCTTTTTCCAAAGAAAAATCCGAGAGTCTATAAAAATATATAAACAACCTAACAATCTTAACCGCGACTTTGGTCTCTACATGTCACCAATTTGGGAATCAGTCATCCGAGACGGTGTAATACCCCTCATTAGCGCCCCCCTCAAACAATATATCAGCAGGTACAGAGTGAAATACGAGGCAGTTTTAATCAAGCTCTGAAGAAGCCAACAGGATAATTGGCGAAACGTCAGCAATTTTAACTCAGCAAAAACCGACGCAGGAGAAATCCTGAAGTTTTGTAAAAAGTATTACAGTAGCCTGTGGAAGTTTCTTTGAAAAAAAAAAGATAAAAAAATCGTTTTTGCAAATAGTTTGAAACACCATGTAATTCCCAACAGAAGCGTTTCTGTTTATCATTCTCTTCCTGACATTTATTTTAGTTATTTTATCTCAAAGAACAAACAAGTGAGGCGTGAAAGCTCAAACCACTCGTCGGCAACATATTAAAGATGTTCTAGAGTACATAAATTAACAGACTATTTACCAAAACCTAATGGATTTTATAAAATCGAAAACAAACTTACCGGAGCAAAAGTGGTTGCTGAAAGCAATCTAAATTGTTTTGCGATGCTAATACAATTTCGCTAAGATATGTAATTTTGCGACAATGTCCCATCACCCTCACAGGTGGGAGTTCTCCGATATTGTTTATAGAATTTGTTGAAGCTTGTATTGGAAGCAAATAAATTTCTAACAGTTTTAATATAAAATAAATAACCAATGAACATTATACTTGCATTTATTTTCGGTACCATTTGCGATGTTACAGTCGGTCATAAACCCAGAGAGAAGGTGTGTCAGGATTTTACCTGGTTCCACTCGTATACTATGCATGGTAAAACGCACCCATTTACCTGGCAGTGTTCTACCTTTGTCTATTTCGCCTCGGTGTCGTACACTCCACAGAGATAGCACCGATTACAGTAGATTGCACTACAAGACAGAAAAACTGCTGCCGAAATTCAAAACGCCGTGATTAATGGATTTTGCACTATATCATTCTACACTTAGTGAAAGTGTACCAAATGCATCAACAAAAAAAGAAGAAATTACCAAATAGGTGTTCAGTATGCGGATTAATTGCAATTAAAATTGACAAAAATGATAAACAAGCTTGTCGAATGCTAAAGACGAAGATCATTTTATTCTGTATGGTATTTTATTGCAGACTATGCCATTACAAATCATACCGACTATATAAGACTAGTCATATCTAAGTATGTTCAACAACTTCAAAAGTTAGCGCGAAAAAGGATATAATAATAAAAATAAACAATCAGAAAGAAAGGTAAACACTGTAGAAACAACAATACACTGCAATAATTTCTGTTCAACGATCCAGAATACAGAATAAAATACATTACGCTATTTCTGTGTCGCACATATCTCGCCCTGTTCAAGAGAACCCCCACCCCCCTCCCCAATGAATTTTCATTCTAATATACAAAATTAATATATTGAAATATATACAAAAAGCGTAGGTATGCCTGTCATACTTTGTAGCTTTCTTCTGCATTTTAAATGCTTTCTGACAATGGGCAGGTATACCACCACCAAAAATATAGTGCATTTATTGCATTGACGTTTTAAGTATCTTACAGTACTTTAACCGCAGGCCTTCGCAGGGCCGCGGTAAAAGCCATCGCAACCGATATTTATTTTGCATTAAGTAGGTCTTGTCTGAGATGAACCGCAACTAATATTTGCAGGAACTTGAAATTTTTACTTGAAACGTAAATAAACCGTTTTAAATATGCTTAAGTATTGATGCTGCGGGGTATTTTCGAATAAGTAGAAGCGTTTATTTTAACATCAGGTAATATGTATCGTTCATAAGAGTTTAATCTAAATTGCAATATGTTCGTGTATATTAAGGGTAAGTTTGGAAATAATTATTTTTCTCTTGTGTGCCTGTCGATTAACAGTTATTAATTATTAATTAATTAATTAAGTTCTTGGATTATTTTTCAAGACTATAGATTATATTAGCGGTAGTAAAGGTGCTTGATAAGAATACAGATAAATATTTATTGGAATCTTACAATTAAACATTTTTTGAAGGTTCCTGTTTTTTAACACTTTGAAATGTGTTCCCCTGTTAGAAGAAGACACGGAAAACAACGCAGAATTTGAAGTGGAGATGGTAGCCGAACCTAATGACAATTTGGAAGACGAGCTACCTCAGGAATTAAAAAAACGGATCCACGAATGCTAAAAAAATGGTTTTAAATGTTGACAATTTTATAAGAAATCAAAATAATCCCAAATACTTCTTCAAATAAAGAAGAAATTAAAGAATTTCTGTACGAAAATGATTTACATTTTAAAGAGAGCAAACAACTTCTGGAATTATTAAAAATAAAACATTTTAATAAAACGATTCGACAGCACAACAAAACGGATATGAAATATTGAAATTACCCCTGTGTCTTTGTATACTTAACCCAATTGAGATGATTTGGTCTGAGTTGAAAGCGCATATAAGAAGAAATAGAACTGCACCAAAATTTAGTGATAGTACCAGTACCATAAACGCAATTCGGCAAGAAGTAACTAGAATATCAAGACAAAGCTGGTGTAACTGTGAAAAACGAGTAATTAAAGAAGAAAATATTTATCGAGAAGAAGTGGCGGAGTTGATCATTGAACTAGGTGACGACAGTAGCGATAGTGACGATTTTAAGCGACTGATATTTTATTATGATTATATTTAATATTTCGCATATAAATAAAGATACTACGTAGAAATGTAACGAAATAGAACGTAATCAATTTTTTATGTACATGTGTACATGTATCCCGGTTGTTAGTGTCGGTAGATAAATTCCTTGGACGGCCCTGGAATGATTATGGGTAAGGGTCTGCACGTCAGGGTAGTAGCCAAAGTTAATCACGAGATCGGTTGTAAAAGAACTAAATTTCTGGTCGAAGTATAAGCCTGGAAACAATAACCCGTCCTGAAGTGTTGACTGTATACGCCCAAAGTACACATTTTGAGCATACTCTCATAAACAGGAGTTTCAATTCACTTAAATCAATAAATTCTTGAAAGAATATAAAGCATAGTACGCGCACGACGAGGTCAACAGTCATCTCCCACTGTTATTTAGAAAAATAATAAAAAACAACAGACCCAGAATGAATGGTGGGACTTGGTAGCATCGACCACTGCTACTAATTTAGAATACTGCCCAATCCAAAGGAACCCAACATATCTAATAAAAGTTTGTAGTTCATAATGTCAAACGCTCCATTTAAATCATAAAATAAACCTGGAGAAGTTAATTATGGTCTACGTCAAATTTAGTTGTTACTTTTCTTCTTCTTTTTACCGGTCCAAAACAATAAACTCGTCTAGCGTTGAATACTTATTTTGACAGCTATTTCGACACCGCTTCTGATGCTTTGTAAACAAATTTTTAAATTTAGCTCCTCGAACCGCGCTATTTTGATTGAGGATGATATAACTACTTACGCATGCAAAAAAAAAATGTCGACTCCGATTTTTATTGCGGACGTGAGTATTATGGCGAGGAAAACATTTTGATTGTATCTCCGCGATACGCACACTAAGGTGCAGAAATATTCCGAAATAAACTTTTTATATATTTTTTTTTTGTTTTTCTGTCGCTATTAAATCCAAAAACAAGAGTCAAAAAAGAAAACGCAATGATTTAAAACTTTGAACAGACTGCAGAAACCAAAATGATTAAAAAAAAAATGCGAATATGTTCGGGTTGTTTTGCGAAAAGTTACTCAAAAGGTTGTGGTTGTTTGAGTTGATAAACATTTTCAGCTTACGAAAAATCAAACTCGTGACTAAAGTGGTCTTTATCAAACTTCTCGTCTAACATACTATTATTAATGTGAAATGATTTTACTTTCTTTGGCCAAACAATCATCGAAACCAAGTTAAAAATAAAATTGTCCAAGATTCCAGTTTGTTCACATTTCGAGTTTGGATAGTTTGCATTCGGCAGAAACGGCATCTACGCTGGAGCGTCGGCATTTGGTAGATTGCGATGTTTATGTACAACAGGAACGCGGCCATATATAAATTCCAGCATGCATAGGTATGCAGGAAATGTTTGGCCTAGAAACCTTGCCAGCAAATAAATTGTTTGCAGGTTTAATGCGCTCCGGGAGGTATTGCTCTAATTATTGCACTTTTGATAGACGTAAACTCTATTTTTAGAGTGCGGCGATGTACAGGGCGGCAGTTTATTCTACTTCTTCAGAAGCTATTACATATTATATATGAACAAGATACAAATAAAGCATTTTTTGCAGGTTGGTTGAATTTTCAAAATATAATTACATTAAAACCGAGGCCTATCGGAATATCTACTAACTCAAATAACTACTTATATGGGGACCCCCATCGGTCGGTGATGCATTTTTGTCGCATTTTTGTGTTGATCTAAATAGACTATTGTTTTTAGCACTTTTTTTCCCAAACAAAGTACAAAATCTCACTTTATCTGTTTATATTTAATAGTGAATAGATCTAGTGAATAGGTATAATTTGCGAATATAAACAAAAAATAAAGACGCTTTTATATCTGAGTAATTCTAGTGCGTCATTTTAAATTCCACGGGTCGTATCAATTAATTTAAGTGGGATGTTGGCCAAGTTCCGCCGACAAATAAGTAGGTATAATTTATATGACAATACAATTTAAATGTAACTAGTTTTTAGCTAAATCAGAGCATCTGCCACGCGAATATATAGTTTTTATGTTATTCTAATCATGCTGTGTGGGTTGGTCCAGAAACTTGTACCATACATACCTAGGCGTAGTTTTGTATTTTTTTGAGATTTTAAAATGTTAATCAAATACTGAATTACTGAATATTTACCTTTCATGGAATTCGTTGTGCAAGCTATGGTTGAAAATTTCTTGAACGGTGTTTTCCTTGTAATCAGGAAAGGAAGAGCTCACAATTCTCTCTACTTCCATCCTTTACGATTTGCCTGAAAATTGATTTTCCAAATTGAAAAATTTGTAATCGAAAAGCGTTAAAATTTGTCAAATATTTCACCTCCGCACTTATAGAATCGTATATATATATATATATATATATATATATATATATATATATATATATATATATATATATATATATATATATATATATATATATATATATATATATATATATATATATATATATATATATATATATATATATATATATATATATATATATATATATATATATATATATATATATATATATATATATATATATATATATATTTTTTTTTTTTTTTTTTTTTTTTTCACGCATTGATTCACGGATGGAAAAATGTGATGACACTATATTCCGGGATATCATCCGCTCGCTTGGAATATAGTGTCATCTTATATATATATATATATATATATATATATATATATATATATATATATATATATATATATATATATATATATATATATATATATATATATATATATATATATATATATATATATATATATATATATATATATATATATGTATATAAAGATTTTATACTATTTTCAATAGGTTTGGTAAGCCATCAAAATAAATTTAAAAAATCCATCTTTATATTATTCTGCTTTCAAACCGTATCAAAATTCTGAATGACCACACTATCAACTTCAACAAAAATTCTTATTTTTTTATATTTATGTTTTTTAAATCTTTCCAAAAAAAAAAATTTTTTACCGCATGATTCGCATAACATTCCTACAAGCGTACAAACAAACTGAAACCCCGCAATTGGCCTGCACTGAAGTTTAATTTAAAAAAAAGGAAAATGTTTGAAGAGTCAAAGTTAAGCAATTCAAACAATACATTAGACTCTCATTTTCTTCTATTATATTCTTTGATTAGTTTCTTTCTAGAATGGCATCTTTGAACTAAAACCAATTTTAAGGGGGAAAACTGAAGATTTGTTCTTTAGAAAAACCATTTCAAACAAAAAATGTTCACGAACTTGCACAACACACGCGCCTCTAAAAGGGAAAATGGCACGCGAATAACTTACCTGTATACTGAGTGTTCAGGGTCTCCGTTACAAAGAAAAACTCGCAGTGCGTCCGCAAAATTTCAGCAAACGCGCCGCAAACTTAAAACTCGACGGTCGGCAACTGACTCACGGGATTCCGCGTTCACCTGAACTTTTTAACGCTGAATTCGAATTGAGTGGGACCTGCGCCTGAAATTTACATTCCTTGGGGCAATATTTTAGTGTAAACACGATCAGCGTGCGCGGCTGCATTCCTTTCAGTATTTTCAGCTGAATCGGCGAAATGTTTGTTGACAGATTCGGGCGTATAGCAGACGTTGAACAATCTTTGAAATTTATTTTTACAGCGCTTTTTTTTAGATTGTTTTGTGAAATTGACATCTAATCCAATATATTGTTTTAAATTGTTATAATATATAATATATAATATGTAATGGTAGAATTAATTGTCTAGAAACATAAGGTTATTACTTTATAATTGTTTTTATAAAAGTCACGTAGATATCAGATATACGAATGTTTATTTTAATTTATGTTATTAAAAATAGTCCGATTTACCAACAATGGACCAAAAAGAAGAAAGATGAAAAAGAAGAAAGAAAAAGATGATGGGGTTTCTTGTGTATCTCTTGCTCGTTTATATAAAAGAAGAATGGGGTGTTCTTGTAATATAATTACTTTATTTAATCATTTATCGTATTGTTTGATCATTAAATACTTGTAATATTGTAAGTAAAATTTATAATAATCTAACACATACTTATTTAAATATTAAGTCCAAAATGTTTATTAAGTATAAAAAAATAATTGGAATATGTACATTTAAGTAATATGTTTATTTCCTGGAAAAGAAAAAAAACAAATTTTCTTATTATATTTTTATTTCTTAATATTACCCACACATATCGGTTACGATCTGATACAAATAATAAAATCAAACTAAAATTTTTATTTATTATTATTATTACTTTATTTATACCGGGTGTCCTAGTAAGGGCAACCAGATACGGTATTAGGGAAACGGACAGTCTTAGAAATTAAAAAATAAATAATTGGGTAAATCGGTCAACAGAAAACGCTGTTTCGAAACTGAAACAAATGCTGTTTACTCCATCTCTTGGAACATTTTCTTAAATAAATGTCCATATATCCATTAGTATTTTATAAAAGTTGGAATCATTAAAAATGTGGATTTTCCTAGGTGCTATGCTATGAGTGATCACCACCAGGTGGCATTTTTTGACATAATCGCAAAAAAAATCATCTTGCGGAAAGCAACGATACGACTTTTATTAATGAAGGCAAAACAACCCCGCGAACGCCGCATTTTATTGTTTTACTTCCCCAAAACAAACTTTTGTTTTAGTAAGCAAATAGGTACATAAAATTATTAGTTAGTTTATTTTAAAGGAGGATAAACGATTGAATACCCTCTAGCCAATAATTCAACCTCAAAAGCCTCAAATAGGTAGACAAAATGAAACAATATAAAAACAATCTTTTTTTACACTTTAGTGTCCTTAGTATTAACGTGTATGACAAAGAAAATAATACCCGTTAAAATTGGCTTCACAATTTAGTTCACTATTTGGAAATCAAGGGGACTAGGAGTGAATAGGACTGCGTAAGAGAAAAGATAAATAGGTAGGTACTGCAACAACAAAAAACAGTCACCTCTCTTTTCTATGCAAACAAAGCCATTAAATTTATCAAAAAAATCATTAAATCAAAATATTTCGCGAAAGTATCCCAGTTAAACGCTTACGCATACTTATTGAAGGAAATTTTAGTAATTTAGTTTTAGTAAATTTTGAACCACTTTCATTGTTCATTCATTGTTGTGCATAGGGGATACAACAGATATTGTTCAGATATAATTAAAATATTCGTCAAGACTTTTAAGTAAATTATTTCAATACACGTTTTTTTTTGTAAATATTTAAGTAGAACATCATAAATGCAAGTTTTGGAAACTTTGGCATATGAATACCTCGGTAATTATAACTATTAATTATTTTTAATTTAATTTTTTTAGTTCTTCAGTTGGTATCATATTTAATAATTAACAGCTGTAGCTAATAAATATTTTTAATTTTATTTTTTTCTTTGTAAAAAACTGTAAATGTTATTCTGATATAGGTATTAAGTGAGTAATTTGCAAGTACATCATTTTTATGTTTAAAATAAGTATGTACGCCTGTTCCGCAAAATGGGTGGTGTGATGAAAGAAATGATGATGATGATAATTTTAAAGGTTGCAAAAAATACGGCAATAAATAAAAATAACTACGGTCTCGTCTTTGGTATATTTTTTTTGTTATGCTGACGATGATATTTGGCAGCATTATTAACGTAGGAAGGTGATTATTTCAGATTTAACAAAGCGTTAAATTTTAACCTGAGAACATTTGCAATGGGTATGCGTCACCCAGGTAATAACGTGATCAGTGAATTTGCCAATTCTAGAAATAAACTAAACTTAGGAAACAATAATATTTGTTAGAGAAATAGATATAAATAAAATTCCAAAGTAAAATGAGATTAAATTAATCGACAGTAGACAGAAAATGGGCACAGACTACTGCTATTTAAACCAAGCTTATTTTGTTTATGCCTTTCACTTGTGCAATATAAACTGAAACATGTGTTTTTCGTTAAGGCATACCGAAAGTTTATTTTAAAATATTATTAGGTATAAATCTCAGCTTCCCCCAGTGTTTGTTTTAATTTTACTTGATTGCGAAATAACTACCGATTGTCATTAAAACTTAATGGTTGTAGGAAATAATTACATGCGAATACATTTGGCTAATTTAAGAAACTACAGGACCTGAAAATCGAGACAACTTGTTAACTTTGATTTTCGTTGTCGAAAAATTTTTTGCGTTCCCTAACAAAATGTGTTTATCGATTTTGTTCCAAACAATGACTAATGACTAGGGAAATGCCAACATCTTTATATTTTTTATCCGGATATTGTCGATTAGGCAACCAACAGTACAATTTAAATACTGTGCCTAGGGACCGAGGATGGCTTGGTTAGTAAAGCGTTGACCTGCCAACTCGAACTTGCCGGAGGTTGTGGGTTCGATTCCCACAACCCTTCGGTGTTGTGTGCGTGAAAAATTGTTATCGGTTAATTTTCCTCGGCGGATGCCGGAAAATGGGTGTATATCCGAATTTAAGATGAGCCAGCCCAATTAAGCACAAAGAAGAAAAATGCTGTGTCTAATAATTTAGATACTGCTTTCAGTGGAACTCATAAGTTCTCTGTTATATCTGTCCTTGGCGATATGCCAAGGGGAAAAAATAGAAAGAAGAAGAAGAAGTATTCTGTGGTAATTTCATTGTTTTTGTATTGTATTGTATTCAGCGCCGGTTTATTTGTGAAAAATCGTTTTTGCTATTTTTGCTGGAATATTTTATGATTAATTATGAGTCCGAGGAGAAGTAAACGTATAGCAGCCATTACCAACAGCAAAGCTGTAAAACCTCCCATTTTATTTGAAATTGACAGTGGAGAGGATAGTGACTATGAAGAGGGTTTACTTAATAATATTCTAGGACTGTTCATGGCGATTGAACGTCCGAAAAAAAGAAGGCGCAATAACAACCGGGCTGTGGGGTTTGGTTTACTGCAACAGACTGTTTCCTCATCAGCTGCATTAATTTCATCTAATAACTCTTCGACTTTGAACTGCTCTCAGAGTAAGAAGCCTGAAAAGAAACAGAGCTCTTCAGTGCCGACCTTAAAAGTTGTTAATCTGGATTCTGATGAAGAACAGGTACTTAATTTTGCTTAATATTGCATAGAAATAAATGGTTGTTGTTTTCTTTTTAGAATGCTGATGTGTCCAATTCCCAGGTGAGCAACATTAAAAACAGACTTGATAGTTTTTTTCAAGAAATCGAAAGTAGTGAGGATGAGTTTGAGAAAATTCTTACATTGACCCAAAAACCTGAAAACAAAAAAGATGATGACTTTTATACTGTTCTTTCTGATGGTGATGATATTGAGGTAAGTTGCATTTAAAGTATAAAATTCAATTTATCTAGTATATAATAAATATCTATTCGATAATTTGTTCATTTTTGAATAATTTTAGGCTGGACCTTCTATTCAAGCTGGTACTAATGGTTTAAGTACTTTTGCTGAAATGGCAACCAAAAGAGCAAATGTGCCTTCTCAGAAAACAAATGAAAAGTGAGTAGTGTTTCACACTCATGATATTGATTTTGTTTGTTGTTTTTTTTTCTTAGTACTTATGTTTTAGAAGTAAATTAGGATAAGAATTTAATGAAATGAACTTTGGTTTCTAGAAATTCTGATCTGTTTACCATAGTGGATGATATCCTAAAAGACTGTGATAGTAGTGATGTAAATACATCAAAACAAAAAATGTCACCTACACAGCTTGCTCCAAAGAGGTTAGTGTCACAGTTTTATGTTTCTTAGTACATTCGTTACATTATTTTATTTGTTAGCCTAGAAGATATGAAGAAAGAAAGTGAGCAAATACTTGGGAATGTGTCCTCCCTTCTCAACGACTTTATTGCATTGAAAAAGGCTGAAGAAGAGGTAAAAGTAATATTTAAAAATTTGCATTCCCTCAAGCTAAGTTAGAAGTGTTTCTTTTTTAGAAAAAATCACCAGAAGGTCCATCATGTCCAATTTGTCTGGATCCTTTTGCGGCCGATGTCCAAATTATGACTACAATTTGTGGTCATATTTTTTGCAAACCCTGCATAACCAAAGTGGCAAAGTCAATTAAAAAATGTCCGACATGCCGAAAATCGGTTAATATAAAAAAGATCCACCCAATTTATATGAATATTTAAGTAACCTTTTTCTAATGAATCTTATATGTTTAGCACTTTTAGCTTAGATTTTGTTTGTTTTATGCAACTGACCAGTGAAAAATAACAGGTTGTACCCACAGCATCAGATAAATTTTTATTTTAATTTGCGCTAATAAAATGTGATGAACTTTCCTTACTTTTGTATTTTTTCAAACTATAAGTCAGTGATATAAAAATGTTGAAACACAATTAATACTTTGCTTCGGAATTATATTATTATAAATGAAAAATTGGTTTTACAATGTCAACAAATGTCAAGCATGGATTAATTTCTTCTAAGTAATGTGTTTTTTGTTCTAATAGGCGTTATTTTGCTCTGAAAAAATATTGAACAATTTTCTATATATTAAAAATCTATCATAGCATCTTTAAAATGTAAAAACCATACACATAGATAAATTACTTAGGAGGTGAGTTGTAAAAATAAGGTGACTTTTTTTGAAGTTTTATGAAAAAGTATTTATTTATTTATCAAAGTTAAAGTTGTCCCCTTCAAAGTAATCAGCTCAGATATAATATACTTGTGCCAACATTTTTTTTAATGCACTTTCTGGTATAGCCTTGAGTTTTTCCAGCGATTTTTTTGTTTTGGGAACAGGAAAAAGTCACTGGAAGCCATATCCGGTGAATATGGTGGCTGAGGTGGTGTTGTTTTTTGCCAAAAAGTTCAACACAAGCAATGATGAGTGAGTAGATACATTATCGTGATGCAAAATCCATTAAACGTCCACAGTATATCCGATAGGTATGTCCGTAGGATGTTTCTTAGGACATACTAAGGATATCCAGTTATATTAGTTCAGGGATCGTTAGTATATCTGACTGCGAGGATATATGACCTTATATAGGATATACCAGTGGAACTTACTTATTGGGTATGGTTGGCGAAGTCATCACTGAAATAACAGGCCATATTTGAAATGGACAAGTTTTCTTCCAATAATTATTTAATCTTTAATTATGCTTTTATTGGTATAAGTGAAGGACTGCCGAATGATACCATTAATAAAAAACATTTTATACACATCTGATTTTTTTCTATTGTAGATATGAAAAAACTGTAGGTATATAATATAGCAAAAATGTAGAATAATCTAATCTAAAGTATCTTAAATATAAGGTACTATATCTTGAACCAAACTAACAGAATATCTAATATTTGACAATTTTGCAGTTCTTCTTAGGTGAAAGTAGCTCTTTTCAGACAAACAGTTATTGAATTCTCATATTCTTTTGACGTTTGTGATGTGTTTGCCTTCTTATCCGCATCTGAAAATATATAGTTTTAAGAAAGATAGGTTTAAGCAGCAGCAGCAGCAGGACAAGCCTTAAAAAGTTTTCACAAATTGACTCAACAATCGTTTTAATGTGAAAATTGTACTTTATGCAGGGTGATTCCTAAAATGAATACTTTGTTTTTTGGGAGTGATTCTTGGATCCATTTTAAGAAAAAATACTCTTCTGAAAATAAAATAATTTACATATTTTTTTAAATTGTATAACTAAAAATATAATTTTCTTCTGAGAGATTTTCTCCAACATTGTTTACTTAAATAAAAAATTAGTTTAGTTTTGTATACCTAATATTAACTGCTCAAAAATCATGAAGAGAAAGTGGATTTTATTTTGGTTTTCAAAGACTAAGCAGTAAGATACGAAAAGAAGTCTAGAAGCAAAAAAGATATGTAATCTAAAACCTATAATATAGGCAAATAGGTTACAAAAAAGTCAGCTTCACCTTAACTCGGTCCAGCAGTCACTCGTTAAAAAAATATCAACTAAGCAATCACCATAATATATTTTATTAAATTAGATTTCTTATACTTTATTTATGTTACATTTACGTTATATTTATTTCTAAAAAACATAATACCTACTCACCAATTTTAATTTTGAAAATTCCTCTTTTTTCTTCATGCCCAACCAATTAAATTTCATTGCTAGTTAATATGAAATCAGCATAGTCGGAGCTCATTTTATCAACTCATAACTGCTGCCGCCGCCTGATCTTGCTATCTGTAGTGTAGACTACACAAGAATGGTTCGTTCTGCTTAGAATTTATCAAATTTAATGTTATATTTTACCATAAAGCTTTACTTAATTGAATTATTAGTTCTTCAGTAATAATAATACCACAAAAAAGTAACTGAAATGCAAGCACTGAAAGCACTAAGCACAGCGCACAAAATACTCAAAATAGACGCTAAATCACTGTATCCCGTATAGTGGCCACAAAAAAAGACTGAAAATATGGCGGATGACAAAACGGAGGAGAAGCCTTCGCCTTCGCTCGACTATGATGATAGTCGAGCGAAGGCGGCACGGCACGACCGAGTAGGTGCGTCATTGGTTGCAGCCGTGTGTCAAATGGGATCTTTTAAACAAATACATTATTTTTGTGTTTGTAATTTTTTTGCTTACATGAATCCGTATTTTCAGTGGTATTTTCATTATTTTTTTTAATAATATTATTATTCGTATCCAAAAATAATAAACACAAGTTAATTTTAACGGTTTGATTCCGGTTTTTTTAGGACTTGGTAACGCGGACGTTGATGGAGATGTGCACAAAAATGTTGCAAATAAAATGTCTCCCAAAACACCACAAATAAAAAAAACTAAGTAATTTCCTACTCAGTTGTTCAAAATTTAACATTTCAGGTTACATTTTGTTTTGAGATCAAGAGATTTTTGTACAAAAAATGAAATAACAACAGCACAACACAGTTTTGAACAAAACTAGCTGATTTTTTTTTTAACTTTTTTTCCTTCTAGTCTAATGTTCCTATTATTGCGAAAGGATATATCCTCAGGCCATCTATTTACAATTCAGAGGATATCTCTGGTATATCGTGTACAATAAATCCTCAAATTATCCATTTAGAGCATATCCCTGGGATGTATTTTACAATATATCCTTAATATATATGCTAACGTATATCCTAAGAATATCCTCCACATGTCCCGGGACATGCGACTTAAATGGGACATTGGCCAGATATACTGGGGATATTGTGTGCTATCTCGGAGGGTTTAATCAGTTTAAACTCTAGACCTAATTACGATGGAAGCAGATATTCTGGTGAGTCATTTGCAAGCCTAAGAAACCAACCTTGTTCAAAGTCATTATTCATTATTATAAAAATATGATAAAAATAGAAAAAATGACGACTGAAAAGTTTTCTGAGAAAAACGAGCACTCTTCAAGTGAAGAAGACGCAGAGTGTCTGTATTGTCACTATTTGTATTCAATGTCAACGGAAAGCTGGATCCTCACGTATAAACGTTGGGCTCGCTGTTCCTACGCTGGCGCTGAAGATGAAATATGGAAATTCCGTTGCAACCCAAAATAAATAAAGTAAAGCAAAGTAAATATTGAAAATCGATGGAAATACGACACAAAAGTGATCAGACAGTCACAACGGAAAAAAATAGAACAATGGACCGCTACTTTTCGATAAAATTTTCATCCGCAAAACCATATGATGTGTACAGTTCAAATAGCGATTTTGCTTAACACACAATGGCAAATTTTGAGAATTTCAAGAAATTATTCCAACAATCTTGTTGGCTTCTTCAGAGCTCAACTGAAACTGGAGCGACACCTCAGTGGAAGTTTCTTTGATGTTCTTAACGAAGCTTCGAAAATTTATTTGATGTCTCAAAATGCCATTTGGAGATTGTGGTTGGCTGTTTTTGCTGTATTAGAACAGTGTTTATTGATAAAAATAAAAATTATACAACTTTTTTTATTGCCTAACGTCGAAAGACGGGGGTTCAAATGGGTTTAAAAAGTATCCTGTGCACTTTAAATATAAATTCGTCAAAAACATAATTTTTATAAAATTCCGACTAGCGTGAAGGCCCATATAGTAAAAATGAACATACAATTAGTGCAGGAGTTAAACTTAAATTAACGCTATCTAAACTAAAAAATATGAAATATGAATATGAAATATGTGTTTTATTGTTTTATGACGTTAATTACTATTATGTTTTATGGTAAGAATATGGTAAAAAATTGATTAGATATGCGTTTTTATTGGTTTCTAATAATAATAACAATAAATAAATAAAAATAAACATTTTGAAAATTATTTTTGTATTAGATTAGATCAGGTATATAATTTTATAAAATATTCGATTAAAAAACTGTGGACCGATGTTCGGGAATGACTAGAGTTGGGAAGTCTACCGTTTTTAAATTATTGTGTTAGAGAAAGACGAAGGTCGAGTAGAACCTCCTAAGAAAAGTACAGTCAGGCCAGTAAGTGGTCTTAATAAAGTCACCAAACTGTAATACTCACCCACAGGATTTTAATAGTGCTTAGCCAGAATGGCAATTATTGCGTTGATAATAAAAAAACTTTTATGGACCGCTTTAAACAGTATGAATTTCGGAAGTCATTTGGATAACCCTAAAGTTCATTTACTAGAAAGCGATGAGATTGTTGGGTGGTGACTTACGTACTTGAAAAGTATGAAGCAGTAATCAAGAAAACAGAAAAAATATTTTATTTTTGAGACGTGGATAAATAAAGATTATATATTACCAAAAATGTGGCTAGACAAAAATGTAACCAAACTTTTACGAAAGGTCAGTTAACGAGTGTTAAGGTGTTTTTACGAAAACGGAAGAGACCGTTTCTGCTGCAGAAGAAATATAACATATAACATTAATAATATGTACTTATTCAGTATAATACATCACATTCAGTATATCTATAAAATTAAACAAGTGAAAATTCTTCATTTATATAAAATACAAACTCAAACCTATATTATATAATAATTTTAAAACAAAACAATTGTATTTTAAATTTGACATTGAAAATAAAGAAATGTTGTAAATCTTAGACTTTTTACTTTTAACATTCTCTACTTTTCTTTGTTATTTAGTCTTAAATATATTTTTCTAATATTCCGTTTTGCTTTTTTTTCTTTATGCGTTTATATTTATTAAGTTATTTATTTTTTTAGATAGAATTTTTTTTTTAAGAAACTTAAGTGTGCCTTAAATCCTCATCTAGAAAATTATGAAAATGGACCTGCAAAAGTGTGTAAGATCTTTGGCCTTCCTTGTTTTAACATTTCCGTTTTTTCTGATAATCGTCCATCTTGAAAACAAAAAGGCATTTTTAAAATAAGGATTGCTTAACCAGTATTGCCTTACGGGATATTACCACAAAGATATGAATATCCTCCTCCTGATTCGGTAGCAGATATGGAAAATTCAATTTATCGCTTAGGACGCATAGAGGAGACTCCACATGTAGCAAATATATAAAAACATCGTTTTAAGAAAGACGATGAGGACACCAGAGAACTAAAAGTCAGAAATGCGGATCATGTCCTAAAATTTATATTGGACAAAAAGGTAGATCCTTCAAGAAACGCATTATCGAACATAAAAGAACGTTTAAAAGCAATAAACTTAAAACTTAAACACAGAAAAACACATTTTTGGCGACAATTTTGATATTTTACATACAGCTACAAAAAGTAGAAAATTAAATTAATTGGAAGCCATGGAGATTAACAAAATGAGACATTCAAATGTATTGCTTAACGATCGATTAGGTTTAAATACCTCCCCATTATTAAACTTAAATTCTCACAACAACATTAATTAAAGGTTTATTATCATTTTTCGGTATACATAGTAGCAGGTAGTTTGTAAATATTACATTTGATTAAAACACAGTGCTGTCGAAACAATTGTCATGTGAATATATATAATTTCGAGAAAATCTGAACTTTTAGTTCTTATTTATTTTGTTAATTGGTTCAATTCACCAGAGAACTGCCGAAAAGTTATCCAGGATGTTATTAATGAGAAGGACCAAATGTAAGAACTTGATTTCTTAATTCTAATGTCAGATGACGAAGGATAACATTATTTTTGTATCACTTATCCAATTTTTATTCCTTTAAAATTAAATTCTTTGCTTTTTACGAGTGGAGTTGGTGAATGGGTTACAATAGGGTAAAAGTGGGATAGTTTGTAAGCTGACTATAACTTTTTTTAAAGCACTATTCGAGTGAGTTGACTATTTGTAACAACTATAGTCCTTATACTTACTATCTACTCATATCATCATTCAATGCATACCGTAGATTTGTAGATATTCGGCTCTAAAAAAACTTGCAGTCCTGTCGAAACGCGTGCGCAGACTGTGCAGTGCGGGGCGAGGTTTGTCGGAGGAACTTGGTACTAGAGCGTGAACTTGGTTTTAAATTCTCTTTTTTTAAGGTGCGGCGTCTATCCTCCAAGGGCGTCTATCCCACTTTTACCCTACGTAAAACCTATAAGTTCACGAAAGCCAGGGTGGTTTGCATCCGATCAAAAGGAAGAATTTTGCAATGGCAAACATTGAAAGTGGCTGCAGTATTCGGTGGCTCACTCTGTAGACTTATCATATTTAATGAGGTTTTGTTACTCTACGCCTTTCTGAAGCAGACTATATATAGAACAAACTCTATTTCGGGAATGAAGTGGTGCATTATACTGCACACGTTTGTTCGAAAACCAACTTTATGAATGAATTCATGAATGCATGTCACTTGAGACCTAGTGTTTCTTCTCATTCAAATCGCCCGATAAAAAGACCGTCCGAGCGGCCAACACACGAACAAAAACCAAAAATTACATCGCCCAACACAGAATTAATGAAGAGCGAACACCGAATCAGTCAGCTTAAAATGAGGCGGCGTGTGTGTATGGCCTCCGCGTATACTCCATAACCCCTTTTCTAACAATTATTTAATATAAAACCTGGCCTAGGCGGTCAATATACCTCTCGGAGACTAATCGCGACATTGGTCAGGACCATTTTCAGCCGCGGCCTCATTGGTCTCCGGCTCAGGAATGCCGTAATCACTGGCGCGGAAGGCGTTACCCGGCCGAATATTAAGTGGGGCGTTCGTGGGCGTGGCCTAGCGCCAACCTAAGGGTGAGGAATTTTTATACGCGACTGGGAGTTAGTTCAGTACCGGTTTGCGTATGGAGTGAACGTTGTGATTTGGTCGCGGTGACGTAACGAGACTCGATACGCCGGTTTCGCGTAATAACAGCACCCACAGATGCGAAAAACAGCGGCAGATTAATTAACGATGAGCGTGGATTAACTATTGTAACAGTCCGGGAATGCGCGGTTAACGTATTGTGATTTTTCCGGAAGCGACGAGAGTTCCCGTCGGATGAGCGTTTTGGTGGAAATCGGTTAAGTGCGACGCCGACCGGACGACCCATCGGAACGAATTCAAATGTGTTTATGTATATAATGAGTTGTTCTGAAGTTATGTACCAGGCGTATTATCCGTACTTGTACCAGCGTGCTGGGGCTGCGCCTCCCGTATCAGCCCATCCTGTACCGAGGACGGGACCTTTTAGCTCGCCGTTCGGTGCTGCCCATCAATATGACCGGGTTAGTTGGTATCCATGATATCGGTTATTCGCCATTATACAGGGCGATTCATGAAGAAGACAATCTATAAACTGGGGATACCCCAAAACTAAATTTTCTCTTAATGCGAGTGGTACATCTTCTGAAGTTTGCCCAAATGCTATTAAATTTTAAAAAATAATCAAACTGAAAATTTGACTAGGTTCTTAGGTTTAGTCCTAGATAGAGGTACATTTTAATCTTTTTACATTTTATTCATTTTTTGCAGCAGAATTTTTTGCCCAAATGCCATTAAATTTTCAAAACGAAAAAAAATGAGTTAAGTGTGCTGAGTTTAATGCTTAGAAAGCGGAAGGTCATTTAAATCATTATTATTATTATCATTGTTATAATTGTTGTTTCGATTTTGTACGTTTTTATTTTTTTTATATTTATTAGTTTCGTTTAGTTTTTAAAACTTTGGACACCACTTACTCCATTCCGTTTTTTACTTTTAAAATTGTTTTTAAGTGTGTTATATTTGCATTTTTTTGAGCCTTCCCTGGATGATGTGAACATAGTTGGCAAGACCTCACTAGATATAAAGAAGTACCTTCCTTGCTTTTGAAGATAGTGAAGAGTTAACGAAAGCAATGTTTATAGCTAATCATTTAATCAGGCATGGTATAAGGCAAAATGTCACCATAGCCGAATATTTCGAAAAAGGAGACAAACTTCAGAATACAAGTAGGAAATAGTCGTACTTTTTCCTTACATGAACTCCTAAAAGCAAAGTTAGAGATGTATAAAACCATAACAAGACCAGTAGTAATGTATGGCTGCGAAGCATGGTCTTTAAGGGAGTAAATGAAGAAAGGTTTTGGGGTTTCGGACAAAAAATCTTAAGGAAAATGTACGTATCCATTTTTGATGAGAGATAAAATAGATGGGGATGGCGCACTAAGAGAGAATCATCATGTCGGCTATTCGATTTTTTTTTTGCGGGATACACCGGGCGCCCTTATACAGGGCGATTTATGAAGAAAACAACCTTTAAACTGGAGATACCTCAAACACCAAATTTTCTCTTAATACAATACGAATGAAGTTTAAATAAAAAAAAATAGGAATTCCACAAAACCCAATATTGATGATTCTCTGAATCCCACAAATGATTATTTTTTCAATTAAAGATTTGTAATTGTAGCATCATCGGTTAAGGATTTTATTAAGGAAATTTCCATTTTCAGTTTGTTGAGCAAATTGTATTGAATTGAATTTTTCGAAACATGAATTATAATTTAGTCTCTTTCATTCACAGTGAACACCATGATTCGGTGTCAATTACAACAGTTTCGAGTATATTCTATATTTGGGACTCCTCAAGTCCACTAAACTTAGCTTGAGCCAAAACAGAAATCATATCACGCTCTCACTATGAGAAAAATGAATTTCGCGCCATTTTCTGATTATCAGCTAATATGTTTGGACAAGTAGTAACACGCAACATTTGATGGAAGTTTTTTATTACTATTACCAAAGTTGTTATTGTTAAATATTGATTTTTTATTGTTCGCCGTACCTGCTCATCTTTTAAGTATTTATACATTTATACAAAAAATAATATGGTGAAACTTAAGCCCTCTAGGAGCAATAAGCAAAACCAAACCTGACAATTTTTAGTATTCCACTATGAAAAATTCTTAGTTAAACTTTGAACGTCTCCAGTTTAGAGATTGCCGATTTTTTTTTAATCATCCTGTAAATAGCGATAAAAGGACACCGCTATATGTCTTTATAAGAATTACATATACAGAGCGTTCCAAAAAACATGCCCTAACGCTGGACTGAAGATTCGTCATCCAAAAAAAAGTTGGTATAAACGTAATTCCGGAAATGATTAATTTCCTAGGCTTTTTGCAATATGTTAGACATTAAACTAGATTCAAATTGTGACCTCTAGTGCCGTCCCAGAAGGTAGGTCGCTGACTTTTTGGATATTGTTATTTACTCACCTCTAAAAGTTATGATGCGTATTTATAAAAAAAAAAATACGAAAAAATAATTTGGTTTTGGCAAATTTTGATAATGATGATAATTTGTATTTAATGTTTACGAAAGTTTTTAAACATTGGTTTTTACCTACCTGTCAAAATTTACATTTTTTATAAAACGTATTTAAAAAATGTCGTTTTTAAAAATATGAAATATATAATTTTTTTAAATTTTTCCAACTTTGTTTTTACCCACCCTAATTTAAAAGAATTGGAGCCAAACTACATCGATAGACTAGACTTTAGTAATGTGATTTTATTTACATTTATCTTAAACAGTCGATTTCCAAGAAAATGTTCCAACGCCCCTACATAGAAGTTATCAAAATTAATATGATTTAGACATGTTAAAACCAAATAAGGTTTAGTTGATTTTATTGTAGGGAGATGATTAATTCAGAGAAGTTGCCGGATACTCAAACAAAGTTTGAAATAGTTCCCTATTTTTTCAAACACTGAAAAATTGATAATTGATAATACGGAGAGTTTCTTTTTGATAGGACGAAAACTTTAAAAACAAATACTTTAAGAAAGTGTTTTCTGTAATATAAATAACTAATTTTCAAATGCGCACGTAGAAATTGTCAAAGTTGCGATGGTCTATGGTTTTAATATTTTAAAATCAAACAGTTCATTAGTTTTAAAACTAATTCTTGACAGGTCGTATCAATTAAAGCAAAGTCTTCGCGTTTTCCGAAACACTCGAAATTGTTACTTTTGACACCATTTAGTGTTTTTGTTAATATTTTTTTTATTGCATATATGGTTGCCTGTTTTGTTCAGAAATGTCAGATAACGTCTTTAAGCTGTCAGTCTTGCGAGATTTTGCTAGAGTGGTATTATTTTTTGTTATTGTTAAAGTTAGAATCGTTATTATTATTGTGGTGTTGTTTAGTTCAAATGAAGATTTCCCAAAAGAAAAGTGCATCGATGTTCAAAAAATAAACAAACTGAAAAATTGACAAGGTGCTAGGCTTAGTCCTTGGTAGAGGTACATTTTAATATTTTATTCTATTTTTACGGCAGTATTTTTTCAAAGTTTTCCCAAATGCCATTAAATTTTCAAAAATAAACAAACCAAAAAAAAAAGCTGAAAATTTGACTAGGTCTAGTCTTAGGTTTAATTAAATTAAATGTATTGAAATTTTAGTATTTATATATTTTATTCTATTTTTATGGCAATATTTTTTTCAAAGTTTGCTTAAATGATATTAAATTTTCAAAAATAAATAATAATTAAATTGAAATTTCAAAACATATAGGAAAAACCATAACTAATTTTGGTTTCTATTGGTTATTTAATTTGTTTAATGTTATTTAATATTATACATATCTAGTTCTGTCTGAAAGTGTGTTTATTATGTGTATTATCTATTATTATTATTTTTTAACAATAATGGGAATATTTTCATTTAATTTAATTTAAATAAAAGAAAGTGTTACGGTTCTGGCCAACAAGAATTGTCGAGAATATGCTGTGCGGTCTATTTTTGAAAGGTCTTACAGGGATACTTCCTAATTTATATTTCTTTTTATTTAATATTTTTCTTGAAATTGAAGATCATTCCCTCCCGTACTAAAATGTCGCGTAATGTGTACCAAAGTTACCGTATTTACGGCTTCCATATTATTATCTATATAAGCTAGTATCTACCCATACTATCCCCGTACATCCTAAAACCAATAACTTTAAAGATCGTAGACGAGCGGACACAAAAAACCGTGTCACAATATTATTTTCTGAACGATAAATTCGACCCGATAAAATCAGCCGCATGATTTTTTCTCACGTCCGCGTTGGGATATTCACGGGAATAGATTTAATTAGATGCCGGTCCAAAAGGAACCGCGACTCGATCGTTTTGTTTCGTTTTGGTTAAAAAGTTGGGGTCCGCCGGCATATAAAACCCGAAATAGTGTTTGACAAGTCCGCGACTGGAAATGCTTTTAATCGCCCCGTAACTTTTTACCGGTTACCACAATGGCCGCCTTTTTGTTTTCGGTCGTCCTTTTTTTTCCCCTTTCTACATAGCAGCGATTTTGCCTATTTCGATGTCGAAGGACGAGGTCGCCCCGGCTATTTTAAGTATTTACTTTCCTGCATGCTGATGTTCGCAAATCTCAAGGATAAAATGTCTACGTCTTGCTACCTCATTTTATTGAGCTTTTTAATCCTTGAAAAATTGGCCGCAAACATTTTTCATTGAAGCTTTCAACATCCATTTGCCTCCAGTCTTTTAAAATTAGGCAGAATGAAATATTCTTTTCTGTACGAAATTGTCTCATTATATTACACTGTTGCTTTAATTATTATTATTGGTTAAATTAGGATAGTAATATAATATGTTTATACTGATTAAGATGGCTAATGTGGAAAAACAATTGAATATCTCATTTCCGAGTAAAGCAGAAAAACGCATTGTTTTAATCATGTATCTTTTAAGCTATAGTGTTTGCAAATCTTCTATAGATCATAAAGTTGCTGTACCATTCTATGTAATTACCAATTTTATATTTTTTAGCCGCTCCCGATTTTAGCAAATAAAACTCATAATTTAACATACATTGACCTTCTGTTATTTTTTCTGCACACTATATATGCCTATAACATACTACCACGAATCATATTTCTCTAAGTGCACATTTTATAATATCTATTAAATCTAAATCCACATTTGAATATAATAAAATATATAAATTATCTATAAATATGTTAATCATTAGGTTATTTTTAATTGAAAACCAATTTTCTATAGGAAGTAACGGGTGATTCAATAACAGTTTCCACATTACAATCTAAAATATTTTTGAAACGCCACTGTATTTGATTATTATCATATGAGATTTCTAACCTCAAAACATAAACAAAATTAGTCATGGAGCAATATACGACTGAACAACGTGTAAAAATTGGGCAAGCCTATTATGAAAATGGTCGACCAAGAAAAAATGCATTTCGGGCTCTACGTGAATTTTTCGGCGCGCAAAATCGACCTTCTGAGAGGATAATTTGGAATGTGGTTCAAAAATTTGAGCAAACTGGATTTGTAACTAACCTCAAAGTCCCTCAACGTGCCCGTGTAGGTCGGTCAGATCAAAATATTGCCATTGTTCGCGAAAGTGTAGGCGAAGATCCAAACACATCGATTCGTCATCGATCGCAGCAAGTGGGCCTTACATATTCAACCACACAACGAATTTTAACAAAAGACTTGCATCTACACCCATATAAAGTCCAAATAACTCAGGAGTTGAAACCTCGAGATCATCAACACCGCCGCGTGTTTGCAGAATGGATACGAGAACAAGGAGTTCATTTTTCAACGAAAATCATCTTTACCAATGAGGCACATTTTCACGTTGGTGGCTTTGTAAACAAACATAATGCTCGTATTTGGGGATTAGAAAACCCAGGAGAGATTGTTCAAAAAGCAATGCATCTTCAAAAAGAGACTGTTTGGTGCTCATTTTGGTGCGGAGGAATAATTGTCCCTTTTTTTTCGAGGATAATGCGGAGAACGCTGTTACGGTTAATGGTGTTCGCTATCGAAATATGATATTTGATTTTTTCTGTGAGCAGTTGGAAGCTATGGACATTGAAGATTTGTGGTTCGAGCAGGATGGAGCCACTTGTCACACATCCTGAGAAACGATGCAATTGCTGCGGAGCAAGTTTCCTGGTCGGATTATCTCACGTAACGGCGATATCAATTGGCCGCCGCGATCATGTGATCTTACTCCCCTAGATTTTTTTTTGGGTATCTAAAAAGCAGAGTGTATAGAAATAAACCAAACACCATTAGAGCTGAAACAGGAGATTAGACTCGAAATAGCCGGCATAGAACCTGAATTGTGTCAAAAAGTGATAGGAAATTTCAATAAACGAATTAATTACATCATGCGACATGAGTCGCGGAGGTCATTTGAATGGCATCATCTTTCATACCTAATTGTAATACACTAATCTAAAATGGCAAATAAAAATGTTTGTATATATTGAATCACCCTTTCGTTTGTTATGTTCTAAAAATAATTTGCAGACTTAAAAATATACAGGGCGTTTTCCTGCATTCGCAATTTTACTTCGTATTTCCACAAGGCAATTAAGAAAAAGATTCTAGTTAGTAGGTAAATGTGACTTGCTTTTGTTATCTTTTAAAACAAATAGTAATTAGTCATGTGATCATATATGAGAAAATTTGTTAGGAGAAAAATATTGTAGGGCCTTGATTTTTTTCGGTAACATAAATTTTGACTTAACTCGCTAAAGCGTTATCATATATTATTATATATTGTCATTATTTCCAAATGGCGTACCCTGTTTTTTTATCAATTATTGTATCGCAATTGTAAAGTTTTCGAAATATAAGCACTTTTCTAAAAAAATGTAATTATTTTCACATATTTGTAAGCGTAAGAACATTGCTTTGTACTTCTTACAAAACTTCCGGATTCCTTCTGCGTAGGTTTTTGCTGAGTCGAACTTGCTGACGTTTCGCCAATCATCCTGTCGGCTTCTTCTTTGAAAAATTAAAAAAAAAATAACATTGCTCTGTGAATCTTTGGTTGCACTGTATAAAATATTAATTTTTTATAATATTACATGAAACTAAACTATATTTTAATATATAAAAAAATGCATGCCTTTATAATAAAGTTCCATACAGGTCAATTTTTCAAAGAAACTTCCACAAGCTACTGTAATACTTTTTATACAACTTTTGGATTTGTAAAAAATATTATATATAGGTCAGATGGTCACAATGTAAATTTTCGTTTTCGTTGAAGACTCACCCCTTCCCCCCCAAAAAAAAAACACTTACAGAAACGTATAAAAGATCTTTTTCGTATCAAATTGTATCTATTTTTAATCAACTTTCATTTTTCCAAATTTGTGTTAAAAAAGAAGTTGTTTCAATTCCTACCTGAACAACAAACACTCACGCAATATATTCTTATCTGTTCTTTTTATTGACTTTTTATTTTCCTCCTGTTATATTATTAATTCTAGATAATTTAGTTTTTTTTCCTTAATGTCGACAACCAAATTAATGATGCTGATTATTGGTTAATAACTCACTGTTACAGTAATTTTTTGGGTATGTCGCGCAATCCATATTTTCTTTTTCGGTTTGGGTGGAAGAACAGAGGCCTGTTGTGAGACCGGTCAACTGAACCTGACCCTTGTATAAATTGTTTTTTTTCTTCTTAAATCTCAAAGAAAAGACCTTTATTAGTATTATTTTTATTATTATTGACCAGGAATAGTGATGGATCCGTCTTATTTGAGTAAGAAAGTGTTTACCGTTTTTGTAAATTTGTAAGTGACTTTTATGGATCATTAGAAAATGTAGAAAATCAGTAAGTACAGTTTTAGTTATGTTATGCACAACCTTTAGAGGAAACAGAAGCTTATAACATCGGCGCATAAATTATGGTAGTAGTAATACTAATCCTTTTCGACCTTACAAACGCCACAAAGCAGATACAAAAGTCGTCGTCATTATCAGGGATATTGGGCACTGCCTCTCTTACCTTCCAGATCTTTGTATGCGTCTCAGAAATTGTCGAATACGAACCAAAATAAAATCAAATTATTTCTAATGTTCCAGTTAAAATGATTTAAAATCGGAATAGATCTCACGCCCAACAAGCAATTGGCAACGACAATGGCAATATTGGTAAGGGCTTAATCTTTCGCAACCACTATTGGTAATATGAAGGAAAATAAATATAACTTTATGCTTTCACAATATTGTTAATAAACCATGGTCGTGACAATGTAGAAACAGAATCGGTCTGGTTAATCCCCATTATTACATACGCAGCTACTTATTTGTTGCAACGTCCTGTCTATTTAAACGCCCTAATCGTCCAGAAGTATGGGCTTCGATAATTGGTGTTTTTATCAAATTCCTTTCGCGATCGATAAGTGATTCGATCGTAAATTTCAACTGAAACTCACGCCACCGTTAAAAGTTTCCTCGTGCTCCCGATAAAATAAATCCCGGGCAAAAACAAAACGTTAGGATACGGTCAAATAAATCTCTATTATCGTCGCACGGAGTCGCAGAAAAACTCCTAATACAGTACGTAATACACGTAATTTATTGTACTTTTCAAAGCAAATAAACAAGAAGTGAACGAAGTAAACAGCTTGGGAAAGAGAAAATAACTACTGCAAAATTGAATTCGCAACGGTATTATCGGCCGCTGATTGACAATACGTAAAAAGTTGATTTTCAAATGTCGTCGGCAAAAACTTACGCAATTATAATTAAAATAAGCTCGCCGGGTATGTACACGTATATGTTCGTCATTGCCGTTGGATATTTGAACAACCATAACGAGACAGTCTCGGAAAAATTGAAGTTTGAGCTGCATTTATAATCAATTCTCTTCCGAGCTGAACTTTGGCACGCGCATGCGCATTAAAAGAGAAGAAAAAAAACCTGACCGTCAACGTTGTCACGTGTGCGTCACGTGTGTTTGGACAAGATGCTATTAAATGAAAACGGTGAAAGAAATAGGTAATTCATTCATTCAGCCATTAATTTATTTTACTTGAAATGTAAACCACTATACAGGGTGTTTCTGATATATATGCATGCCCTAAAAGTCTTAGCTTTTGAGATATAGTGTGGTACCTTTTCCGTATTTATATAGTTTCCATATTGCGAGAAAACAAATAAAAAATTAAATTAACTTAACGAAAACAGAGGCAAATTAGATTTAAAACTTGAAAAATTGTGGGTCAGTGTAGCGAAATTTGACAATCCTAATTCATTTTATCAAGAACGGCGACCTGCCTCTTATACTGAAATGACTAGACTTTTCAAAATCTGAAAAAATGTCAGTGGCATATTATTTCCTTCTTCGAAAATACGCGATACAAATCGCACAAACGCGAGTGATAAAAATAACCACGAAAATGGTTTCAGAACTGGACGCTCATGCATGCTCATGCCAAAACGTACTAGATGTAAGGGAGAGCTGCCCAAGAATAAGCACTTAGTACTATATACAAGGTATAAAACTTTTGTATATTCTTTTGAGGACGGTGAGACTCCTTAATGAGGTCCCAGAAGTCGTTGTTTAATGTTTGTTTATTGTATTTTAAAAGTACCCATCCTGGATCTTAAGAGTACGCACTCATTTCAGGAACCTTTGTTATGACGTATAATGATTTGAACGAAAATTAATGTATTTCTCAAAATAAACATAAAAAACCTTCTAAAAACATTGATAATGATATTCATATTTATTATAAGTGAATAAGTATAAGTATTGTAGTATTAGCAGTACGAAACTAGAGGTACTTGGCAAATGGATCTTTTGACAATTGGAACAGTCGTCAAGCTACCAGTCACCACAAAGTTCACACAGAATCCTTTCTTGATTTCGTGAAAACTTGCGGTGTGGCATTCTGAGGAATTCGCAAGTATTCAGTGGCAGTTGCTAATACTTCTTTCCTAGTTAGTCTAGGAGACGAACCTGGAATAGAATAATCGACAAATACGAATACCTAGAGTACGCGCGCGTTCTTTTCGTAGTGCGTACTATTTGCCGTTGCGCAACTCACGTTAACTTTCTGTTACTGTATTTGAAAAGTTTGACATGAATTATCGTTTGAGACATATTTATTATATCTAAGTGTCAAGTTGTGAAACCCATGACACACATATTCTGGCATTCTCCACACATTTATTAAATCGACAACATATGGTAGGAGAGTTAGATGTTTTAAATGTATTGTCTCAAGCGCATATACACAACTAAACTACCAAAAACACAAGACCAACGCATTAGCTCTACTTGAGGGTTGTCAGCTATGGTCTTAGAGAACACCTTGTTTGTATTCATCGATCATCATCCCTCAATAAATTGTCGAAAGGAGAAAGAGGGTTTATCACAGGACAAAGAGCTGTATAGTTCAAAATATATGAATATAGTTCAAAATATATGAAGCAAATGAAGTCCTGAATGTGTGGAGAGCGAAGTACCATACTATAGGAACCTATATTGGATAATATTCGCAGATGACAAAAAAAATGCGCCCAAGATGAAAAGAATGCACATTCTCTGTGAAAACTTCACAAATAAGTAAATATGAGCAAGACAGAATACATGGTTGTATGGGGTAAAGACCTGGAGATGAGAAAAGAATTTGTGACAACATCAAAAAATATTCTGGGATCGATAATAACCGACACAGCTGATTGCGAAGAAGATATTCAATCGAAACTCATCAAAGAAAAAATAGCAATAAATTTAGTGCTGAAAAAGGAGTTGTGGTATAACAAAACTCGACAAAATTAGGAATGAGGAAGTTAGACGACGAGTACGAGCAAATATAGATATAGAATATAGAGCTGAAATAATTAAAGTGATTCGCACATTTACACCGCATGTCCGAAGACATGTTTACAAAAAAGATATGAACCTCACTTCCCCAACAGAGAAGAAAGGGAGGACGACCCTCCAACTCCTAACGAAATAATATTTAAACGGCCATGATTAGTAGAGGCTTTCAAGATGTTCAAGATATAGATGTAGAAAATCCTCAATATATATATATAAAGAAAATGCCTCTTGCACAAATATCACAAACACATCTAAAATTGTTTCTTAGACAATATAAAAAAATGCCTTACAAAATTCTTAAAATGAATCCATTGACAGACGATTAAGGGATGATATGTATATGAGAGGGGAGACAAATGTTAGAAGTCTGTACTGGCAAAATAATATTTTCTGGCATGTTGTCGCCAACTGAATATTTACGACACCATCAATACTTTTTTTAACAATTAAAGCATCTTGTTGCTATAATAAAATCGTGTAAGCAAAATATTGTCTTCGTCCACTCTACTTGTTAAAGAACGACCAAAATAACTTAAAAATAACAATGCATGCATGCGCGCAGTTCCAGATTAGACAGTTTGGAAGTATCTACTTCAAGTTTGACTTTCGGCGCGGAATTTTCACTCGGCCAGTCAAAAGTAGCCTCATGCAAGTTGATCTGAAGAGCATCCGTCCGTAGTAGCGTTGCCAATTTTCAACCCAGGAGATTAGTGGTTGTTTTTTATTATTTCTCGCAGACATAACATTCTAGTATATTCCCTGCAAGTCAGGTAGAAGTTGCAAAATGTATTGAATTCTACATGTTGAAATTGCTCATTGGTTTTAATTTTTAGATTGACTTTTGCAGAACCATTTTATATTTACAGTTCTTTTGAGTAGGTTTTACCCAAAGAAAAAAAATGATTTTTTATAAATCGGATATAATGTACCTAACGTAATGTATTTTTAGAAGAAAAGTTGAAATAAATGCCTATCACTTATCACTATTTTGTATATCCAACATTCTAAAAATATTGAAAAAATATTAAAAGCAGTTTGGATTCACTTAAGAAAAAAAAGTGGGCTCTTATTTTCTTTTGCCGGCAAGATTTTGACGAATGTGCTCCAAAAATAAGGTTTCAAATTTGATTTTAAAGTTATAGAAAAAGCAGACGCTTTAAATTATTTTCTTCAAAAATATTCAATTTGAACAGCATTAGAGTACTCAAACTCAAGTAATATTTTTCGCAGCTTAAGATTTTAATAGCGGTAACAGACATTTACAACGGGTTTATAAGAAACCTTAGTGTGCAGAAAGTAAAATTTGAGTCCCAAATCAACTTGGCTAAGTCTTTTGGGGGGTGCAAACAATATTCTAATGCACTTGGAATTACCGTTTTCCCAACTTCCTTGGTTAATACAATTGTAAAAATCTAGTTTGACAATAAATAAACAACTGAAAAGTGAGATTATGATTAAATCCCGTCAGACTACAATTTCTGAGAGAAATTTAACTGTTACTCATCATAGAAATGGATACAGCCAGAATGGTAAATAAATGACCATCAACTGTTCAGCATATCATTGAGCGTTACTATAACGAAAATAGGGTCGAGAATAAGTCAAGGTTAGCTCCAAATAAGTTCTTCAATGAACGTGAGGAAAGATTATTTCAAAAAATGTGCTCCAAACATGTGTGTTGAGGTGGGAAGACCGTTTGGAAAAAGATGTAACCCCGAAACATTTTGACTAATCCTGCAAATAAATTATTTAAATGGTCGAACTGCCAGAAATAAGCCTTTCATTAGCCGAAGAAACAGACGCCTGAGATTAGCATTCGCTAGAGAGCATATAAAGATTTGAACTTCTAGAATTCAACAATATTTGTCAATGACACCAATATAAACTTATTTGGATCCGATGGAAAAATATCAGCATGGAGAAAGCCTAAGGAAGAATTAAAATATAAAAATTTAAAAGCTACGGTAAAGCACGGTTTCATTGAAGTAAATATGAACCAATATGTGTATTTGGATATATTAAGACCGCATCTGGTTGCTAGTGCCCAAAAATTAAATATGGGTGACAATTATCGGTTCTATCATGACAATGATCCAAAGCACACGTCATTTCGGGTCAGCAGTTGGTTGCTTTATAATTGCCCAAATGTTATTAAGACACCAGCCCAGTCGCCAGACTTCAATTTACTTGAAAATTTGTGGTTGACATTAAAAAACAAAGTAAATAGTGCCCCAATATCTAACAAGAATGAATTAAAAGTAAAAATTACTGAAGTATGGAACACAATTTCCCCGGAGTGTACTAGAAAATTAGTTGAATCCATACCCAGAAGACTACAAAACGACGAAATATTAGCAGGAATATTTCAAATTATGCAGTTGATTTGGTTATATTTTGTTTTGCATCATTTAATCTGTGATGTTAATATTGTATATAATACACTTTTTTATAAGGCACTATATTAACGTAATTTCGGTAAGTTGTTTTTTTTTTTAAATAAACAGACATTCAGACCAGTTAATTTTTGTTATAGCGACTGCATGTTAGCTGTGAGTATATGCGTTCCGTTCTTTTTCGTGTTCCGTTCTTGCTCCATCATGGATGACTATATTGATGACGCGTCAACAAGTGAACGCGACGCGGAATATTGTTAATAATAATCCGGGGGATATTTTAATAAATTCATCGGCGCGGTCTAATTAACAGGAATGTCCGGCATTTCGCTCTTAGAAATTCATATCGGCTCTCGCGCGCGCAATTTAAATCGGAAACCTTTTTCGTTTCGTAAAAGGAAGACACTCCGTTCGCCATATAGCTACCGAAGCAACCCATTTCTGAAGAAAGAATCTCAACTTTTAGTGTTTGAGACCGTTCTGCGAAATGCAAGCGGCAACAGCGTATGTGCTCTGTGTCCGATATGAAGTATTAAATAAATTAAGGCAGGTGTAGGTAACCGTTCACCTTGAATTAATGGTCGCAAGGAGTATACCGCGAGACCTCTCTTTCGATGATGTCCGCACGGGAAGGGAAAACAATGGAATTCGACGCGCTCGCAGCCATATATACCATGTGATCCGGTTTCAGTTGTGTCTGTATGGCATTTCGATTAAGCGAACATAACCTATCAGAGGAAGCGTCGCCCCCGGCGAATGTTTTGCTTAGTTTTGGTGATCTGTGACCCCGTTCATTGATAATCTTCGTCATTAAAGCGTTCTTTTATTACACAACCCAAGAGTTAAGGCGAGAAGTGGCGATTAATACTCCTTTCTTGTATATGTATTCTCCACTACTTCAACCTAAACCTTTATTTATTATTCCCGTTAGGAACACAGATAACTTTTCTGGGCTTCGAATGCTGATCGCTGCTATTGCTAAGACCTGGATTTGTTCACAATTTCACATGATTCCCTGAAGAAACCACTTACACTTAGACTCTTGAGTAGATACTCAACTTCTAATTTGTAAACTTTTTTTCTTGTGACTTTAAATTCTCTTTTCTACTCCTTACTCCGAATTAACTTCGGGCACTTCGGGCGTTTCTGGTGGCTTTAGGAGCGTGTTTTTGGTAGGTTTCCGGTTTCACTGATCGTACTTGGGGACGTGGTCACTTTTAAGTCACTCTGCTATTTTGCACCCAAAAACTCATGCTCGTAGTGGTACGTAGCACGTTGAAAAACTTATAAAATACCAATAGATTTTAGAATTTAAATATACAAAAAAAGATAAATAATGGAAGTACTACAATCTATTAGTATTTCTACCGAATCATTGTCTTCCACCGTCAAGCACACGTTGATAAATTTCTGCAGTCAGTCGTTTATTAAATATTGTGTCCGCTCTTGCCAAATCAACCGCATAACTATAGTGCCGTTTATCGAACTTGTCGCATAATCTTTTTTTGAGATATTCAAATGTAAGTCCCGCCGTTGACCTCTAGTCCAATAAATTTTTCTAGAACCCATGGCGGATTTTGGCTGCCTCAGCAATTATCCACCATTCGTCCCATTGAATGAATTTCGACGGTTTTGTGCGACCAAGTGCTCTTAGAAGTGTGGTTTATCAAAATTGTTCGTTTATTCAATATTTTATATTGTGTCTGTACCAATTATTCTGACGAATTTCCAAGCTTGACGTCAAAAGTGTATTGAGATTTTAAATTTTCCAGGAATACAAGTCACAAATAATTCATTGGTTATACTCGCTGGTAACGACCAGCAGATTAATTATGTACCAAGGAATATTGAAATCAAAATTAATAACCTGACCTTATCATTCGTAGATTTCTGCACGAGTCTGGGCTTAATTCTAGACTCAAAACTAAAATTCCTGCAACATGTGACAAGTTCGCTCCGAACTTGTCATAGTAGTTAATCTATAGTCAACGTCATTGCTTGTCTCGCGATATAAAAAGAATTGTATTAGTGTATAGTGCCCTGCCTTGATGCTGTTGAAAAATATCGCATTCTGGAAGTGCATAATTCACGTCTTAGACTAATATATGGATTGAGTCTCAGAGACCACATAACACCTTTCCTAAACAAATCTGTCGAGCTTAATAGATATAGGCTCCATGTCGCAACCCTTTTTTACAAAATTATTAAGTATAAACATTACCAGTACAACAAAGTTCGTTTTAGAAGCGATATACATAATTTAAAATTACCTTGCAAGGGGCTCGTGACTGTTCCTCAACAACCTAAAGGGAGTTTTAAAAAAATCGTTTTCCTATAATTTAGCTTTTTGTTCTAAACTTCTGACTAGTCAAAAAATGTTTTAAATAACATCTTGAATTTGTTTGTGATGTCCAATTTATCTATAACCTCTCTTCAAGGAATATCCGGATACGATACTTAGCGATTTGAGAAATCCCAATAAGAATATCGACTCCATTTGGTTCCCAGAACGACGCGATGGCGAGGTAACGCACAATATAATTAAATATAAAAAAATAAATATAAATTTGACGGGTCAATTCCACAACCCTGTTAGGAACCATGTGGCAAAAGTATTAATTATTTAAACATTATCGAAAAATATATTAAAAATGTAATTATTTAACAGTTTTGACTTTTAGGAATGCTGAATAAGAATTAAATTTTTTACAGTCGTTTGTTTCTCACATTTTGGCCTACGACCTTATTAGTAGTTGGCTAGGGTGTTGATATTGCTAATAAAAGTCATCTGATACTTTTTTTATTTCTCAAAAATACCGAAGCCGAAGCTTTAGTTAGTTTCAATATCCAATCTTCAAACACTTTTAAAAATTATTGTTACGTAACATTTGGAATTCAGCCTGTTAAAGCTTAAGACGGCCTTAACTTTGAACAACAACGGCAAATCATAATGAATCTACCAGAGTTATAGTCAAGGCGCAAGGTGTTTTTTGTCCTAATAAGTAAAATGTATTTGAGGATAACTTTTATGACTTTTACTGACTGTGTTTTATAGGTGTAAGCGGACTCGACAAACACTAAGACGTTATTCTACGACTAAGTATTATTATTGTTCTAAGGTTAAGTATCTGTACTCTATTTAATTTTGAAAATAATCATTTTTATGGTGTGTGTCTGTCGAATAACATTCTTTTTCTTGTATTTTTGTGTCTTCTACATAATTCTTCGATTTGTAAACGAGAGTATTTTTTAAGACTATTTGCGGTAGATAAAGGTAGATCATAAGAAAACAAATGGATCGTGGAATGAAGCAGATGTTCCCCGGTTAGAAGCAGACATGGAAAAGAACGCACCAAATATAAAAACGGTTCCATTTATCTTCGGATGCTAAACAAATTGGGAAAGTAGGAGCACCAATAAAAACACATAACATAGAACGTAATAAATTGTTACTTTGTCCTAATATTTTTATGCACATGTTTCAAAAAGTGCTTGCGGCGAAAATGTTTGTTAGTGTAGGTAGATAAATTCCTAGGACGGTTCTGGAATGGTTACGGGTAAGGGTCTGCTCAACAGGGTGTTCTATAAGGGATTGCGGTTTTGGTGTAATAAACAGTAATAGCACTATAATTCTGCTTCAAGTATAACAATCATTCTTATCTACATTTTGACCCAGATTGCCAATCGCAGTTACTCAGGGTACTCTAAACCATTTTTATTACTCCCTTATAATTCTGAGGCGACTATACTAATAACGCCATAGTAAACGCAAACGACATTCAATCAGAATTCGAATTCGTCGCGACTCTTACGCGGCGTTGTCAAAGCATTCCGCGGCGCCGGACTAACAGTCGCTTCCCGGACTTCTAATTTCGACAACTGACTTCTTTTTGTTCCCAGTCTATTCATCAAGACGCAGCTGGGCCGTCGAAGTCGATCGAAAAACGTCGAGAATTGCCCGCGATTATCCAAAAGGATCGCTGTCGGAACGACCTGCAGTCCGGCACCAGGAATGTCGACCGTTAAGAACAGCCGAATCATCGCGAACCACTCCCCACCTATGTACTTAGTTCCCATATTTCGGATGCCTCGGCACTATAGGAAGTTATGATTTTATGATTGCCGTTTTATAGCTGAAGTGATGTTTGCAAAAAGGAAGTTTGGTCATGGCAGGGAGTTCAGAATGAATCGGATTTATAAAACATTTTCGGATTAAAAGTGGTTCCACTTTTGTTTGACGTAAAAATGAATCTTAGCAGGTGTTTGACATCGGATATGTACTTGACGACGTTACGTTGATTACTTTTTTTGCCTGAACCTATCCTTATCTTATTTATCTCAGTTATTTTGTGTTATACTTATTAAAATTCCTGAATCATGAGGTTCCACCGAAAGGAAGAAGTTAAAACCGTCCATCATGGCTTGTAGATTGTTCGAGATATGTCTTAACTTAAGTTTTTGGCACCTGCTTCATAAAATCGCATAAAAGAATAGTAAACTTTCATGGAGATTGGATTGATAAATACATAACCTACATTACTTAGACTATTTTTCCACAGCAAAGAGTCAGCGCTACACATGGCAATCATCAACCTGGATGGAAATCTATCGCCACCCAAACTTAAGGATAGAGAGTACAGATGTGAACAAGAGCCCTCAAATCCACAGTGCAGCTACATTCAAATGGCCAACCTCAAGCAAAATCTTCCCAGAAACTGAAGGCTTCCTATGCGCCCTACAAGATCAAGTCATTCCGACGAAATTTTACCTGAGGCACATTGTTAAGAACAAAAAAATAACTGACGCCAGGTGTCGTATGTGTAGTAAGGATCCCGAGAATGTAGAGCATCTTCTTAGTGGCACCGCGTGAATATACAACCAGGCACAATAACGTTGCAAAAATAATTCACAGTGTGAGTTGCTAAAAGATTGGCCTAATAAAAGATAAACCGCTAAACTATCAGTAATCAGAAACCGTATTAGAAGATGTGCACTACAAAGTGTGCTGGCATAGACAAATACAAACAGATAGGCCAATACTACACAATAGACCAGATATCACAGTGCACGACAAAGACAAACGAACAATTACCCTAATAGACGTTTCCCTACCCTCCCCTGTTAATATTGGAAAGAAGCACCAAGAATAAATTGAAAAATACTTACTACTCGCTGAGGATATAAAGCAGCAGATATGGGACGCATAGTCTATCAAAACCATCCCCATAATAGTAAGAGCGAAAGGCGAGATCCTGACGAAGCTGGCGAAAAACCTTGAAGCAGAAGGCTCTCTCCACGCAGCTTCAGAATAGAAATTTTAGTGTTTTGAGATAATACATCACCGGCACTAAAATATTGGCCCGTACTTACGGTGCATTAATTAATAATAATAAATTGTAAATGCGCTATAATAAAATACTTGAAAAAGCGAAATTAACCTATAAAGCTACTGTATATTAATTACTTACATAATAATAAATAATTTACTCACATAACAGTTAAGGCAGCACAACATAATATATAGATACTTATTTAAAAAGCAATGCAATATAAAAAGCAAAAAAAAAAATAGTCAAACTCTGAACTCAATTATCAAAATCGAAGGTCATGTCATAATTGGATCAAAATTTTAGAAATTAAATAGGCATATGAAATAGGCGTATGTATTCATATGAAAGTTACCAATATGCGTACTTGCCAGTAATATAGATTCCAATAAGGAGAGATCTGCCCGTTATTTGCAGGAATTAACTTCATGCAAATGGTCGACATCTGGGCAAACGACTCATTTATCTTTTACAGTTATTAAGGTTACGTTGGCTCTTTTGGTTTTAAGGTTAAATTGGATTTTAGCTTTTCACCTCTGAGGATTTCATTCAGCCAGTGGAAAAATTTAATTCCTTAACATAGAATATGAAGAAAATTTATTTGTGCTATCGCATTACTCAAGCGAAGGAAGAAAAATCGTCCACCATACGAAATAACTACACTTCCAAGTTGATTACACTGGGGAGCCCAGGCAGCTGTCGAAGAATCTTCACTGTGGTCGAACGTCAGTTTTTTCTGATTTTTCCGATTTCTATTGTTTATTTATCCATTTTCATAGAGTATGGAGTAAGCTGCGCAGAATCCAGCTTTGTTTTTATTTTCAATAAAATATTTAGTATTATTTCCTAGAAGATACTCTACTGCGTTTATATTTACCGTTTATATACACATATGTTCTTACAACTCGCGTTAGAAAAAGTCCTTTGAAAATGAAAACACTTTGTCTATAGGTCCTCATGAATATCTCCTCTTCAACATTGAAAGTGGAATTTTCAAGCTACACCTTTAACAGTCAGGAATTTTAAATACTTTTAGAAATCGAGATTTATTTTTCCAATAAACGTTTTTTAATACCCAAAATCGTAGCGCGTTCGTAGATGCTATGGGGTGACAAAAATCTGCTTAGATACGGCAAATCTTGGATGGATTCTGGCAGCATATTTAATGCTCATGACATAATAAATAAGGAACTTCTTTTGCCAATGTTTAGGATTGTTTTTATTTTTGTTTTTTATATTGTTTGAATTATTCTAGATGATGCATTGTCGTTCTTTGTAAGTAATGTTTTTTTCTTTAAACGCTTTAGTTGGTAGCCGCTGTAGCAATAGTTGCGTTAGGATCCAGGATTTGCGCTGCAGAATACATGTTACTTGGCTAAATGTAGGGTATTTGTAACATTTAAATTTCCAGATATGAGTTCTTCAATCCATAGCCTAGATGATAATTGACTCAAGAAAAATACAGTTTTCGACGATTGTTTGGTATTAGAATCTCATTCATTCATTTAAACATTCAACCAACCAGATCAGAAGCATATCCCACCGCATGTGGTGGTGATCTAATATATGTGTTTTCTCTAAATTTCCACATTTTCCAGAACTAGATATAATAATCGAATCTGGTACACAGAAAATCGAATATTGTTTTACTGAAATTTATAGTTAGTGTTAAGTCACTGCCTAAGAATATTTCAAAAATATTTTGAACTACTTTCCTCTGGATTCCCCGACAACGAAAAAAGCATTTTCATCTGCAAAGTTAGCTACAGTACATTGCATATAGTATACCATAAATATCTAGTGCCGACACGTCATTCAGGTAGATTGTAAATAAGAGAGACTTAAATACAGTTCCTTGAAGGACACTAAGCGTTCTTGATTAGCACCATTTCCATTCTCCCCGCCCAATTATTTTAAAATATTTTTTTATGTTACATCTAAATCCATTGTTCTCTTTCTATTTTTTTTTTTTCATTAGAACAGTGTCGAAATTTAAATCTATTGCATCTCAGGCTAAGAATTGTTTTCGGACACCATTCTGTTTAATTCTATTTATCCAAAAATTAATGTAAATATAAAAATTTAATGTAAATCTGCAGTTTATGACTTTCTTCTTGTCGCCACTTTCGAAGGCAGGTTTAAGTACACCTATTCAGAACAGAACAGAACAGTCAAACCCAACCTCTTTCTTCTTTTTAAGACCTAGAATATTTCTATTGCTTTCAGAACCATGACGGCAAAATAATCTAAGGTTACATTTTTTCAAAAATTATTTTTCTTTGGTCAAACTTGATGAACTTCACTCTTTTAAGGTAAGTTAAAATTGAAAGCATTACGCTCTATAAAGTGTCTATAAAATGTCTATAAAATGCCAACTGCAAGACAAGAGAAATCTGGAAAAGTCAGAGAATCCTAATTTTTCAAGTTCCTAAGAATCTGAAAATCTGTAGAACACCCTGTATACAGTTTTAGGTGACCGATAGTGCCGGAACAAATTTATTGCGATTCCTCACCTTTATGCGTCCGCGTTGAAATTAATATACGGGTAGCTGTTTGTGTATACCGCCGAAGTAAATGTTTGCTTTTGAAAAATGACCCGCAACCGCATATAATTGAAGAGAAAAAAAGGTGTCGGAACGAACAAAACCAGTCCGGTTGAAAAATGTTCGCGCGGAACTGCAACGTTCGCGAATTTTTACAAATTAAAAAAGATCTTTTAACTGTTAGCCTTGAGAGCGCGCATAAATACGCGTCTTTGTCGGAAAGTCGAAGAACGCGAGAAATGATAAAGGTGGAAGCGGGCAAAGATTAATATTAATTTATTTTATCTTGACACTGCATTTGGTCATGTAATACCCGTTTAATTCATTTAAAAAGGTTCGGACTATTCAACCGAAAAAATAAGTCAAGATATAATGTCAAATAGTACCTATTAAGACGTCAACAATTTTGATGAATCGTGTCCCGGTCGGCGCAGCGTGGCTTACAACAAAAGGCCTAGGAGGGGACTTGTTAACATGTTAACAAGGCGCTTTATTGCTGGAATGCGTGTTCGGCCGAATTTTCCCCATTGGTCGACGCCGCTGTGCAGCATAGTACAAATTTTGGGCTTTTTTACAATCTTCGATTTCGCACAGTTCAAAGGAGAACTAGCCCACCGCACATGTTTGACGTAAGCGATTCTTTTGAGGAAAATATTAAATAGCTTTAATATGAGGTAGCTTTTGCTTTCGAGGCATTCGAACAAAAAAAACGCTTCAGTTGACAGTTTTAAATTTAAATCCAATGCTTTGTCATTTTTAAGGTACAATATACATGGCATGACGTTATGCAACCTGCCAAGATAACTTCACAAGCAAAGCAGTATTTATTAGGTAAATTATCACAGCTTTCAAATTTCACAGGAAAGGATTAATGATGGATATCAATAAACCCGATATAAAAAAATGATAACTGACTTTAGTAAATCACTCCTACGAGGGCAGCGCCAAAATTTTCCGGCCTGAATATGAAAGAAACAAAGTAGAGTAACAATTGTTTATTATTTTTCGATATAATCTCCCTTAACTTCAATACACTTATTACATCTCTTTATTAACAACTCAATCAATTAAAAAAAATATTTTTTTGGTTTGTCTGCAAAATGAGCTAAAACAACCTCTTTTAACTCAACTTCGTCGTTAAACCACCGTCCACGTAAGTCCTTTTTCAAATATCCAAACAAATAATAGTCGCTGGGGGCCATATCTGAACAATAGGGAGGATGATCTATCTGTTGGAACCCACACTCTAAAATGGCAGCTTGTGCAACACCAGCAGTATGGACAGGTGCATTATCGTGCAAAAGACGCACGCCTCTGGTCAGTTTTCCTCGACGTTTTACACGTATGCAATCTCGCAATTTATGTAATAATGTTGCGTGATATTTACCATTGACAGTGATATTAGTTTGTTTAAAATCTATCAAAAGAATTCCTTCACAATCCCAAAAGATCGTGGCCCTCACCTTTTTTGTTGACTGTCAGACTCTGAATTTTATTGGAGGTGCTTCACGCTTAAGACGCCACTCCATTGATTCTCTAGATTTGATAGAGGGCCAAAATAGAGAACCATAGTTTCATCTCCCGTCACAATAGTTTCTATCACAGGCTTCGGTTCCGACCCACAGAGTTCCAAAAAAGACCGCGTACACTCGATACGCCGTTGTTTTTGAATAGTCGAAAGGTTTTTAGGAACCCATCTTGCTCTAACCTTATGCATACCTAAATGATCGTGCAGGATTCGATGAACACTTGTATCAGAAAGCTTAGTAATTTCTGAGATTTCCTTGACCTTTAAACGTCGATCACTCAATACCACCTCCTCCCCAATCGCAACAATATCTTCCGTTATGACCTCCATTGAATCATCTTCAAGGGACTCCTTCCCCGTTCGAAAACGTTGTGCACATTCTTTTACTACAGAATACGAAGTAGAACTATGACCGTACACACCATCCAGCCTTTCTTTAATAATTTTAGGTGCTAAACCTTCTTTTGTCAAAAACTTTATAACTGCTCTATACCCTAATTGCGAAATTTTTTCGGACACGTCTTGTTTAAAATGCTGTCCATAAAAAATTATTTGACACAAGACTTCAATTTTTTTTTTGCAGTCTACTAAGATATATAATTAAAAGAAGACAGGCCGGGAAATTTTGGCGCTAACCTCGTATGTAGGGAGTGGTCCAAGATATCAACTTTAAATTGGACCATAGGCTGCCTCATGCACCGACGAAACTTAGGTAGCACTATGCTAACAATATTTAACTTATATAACCATTTAAAGTTGTAGGGGAAACGAAAAACTCTATACCTAAAATCTAATCATAGTGGGTTTTTCAGCTTAGACAATGACGAACATGAAACAAAGAAAATAATCTTACTAAAACCAAATATGCTACAGAATATGAATTCCCAACTCGAGAATTTGGAGCAATCTTCAATCACACATATATGCCTCTCTTGTTTCACCCAGATTCATATTGATGTCAGGGAAACAACGCTGTACCAATAGACATAAAAAATGTGCACCACTTTCGAAACCAGCACTGAGCATTTTTACAATCATAGCTTCACTTTTCTACGATTTCTTAACTGTTGTACCAAAGTTATTTTATTCGGAATGTCATAGATTTCAAGCTGCAGCTACTTAGCTTTTGGATACTCGGAAATTTACTTTTATATGTTTTAACTAATTATATTGCCGGAATAGATAATTTTTGTTACTGAACTGAAAAAATATTTTTGTTACTGCACTCGGTTTTTTCTTGTAATAACAAAATTTGACTACAATATAGAGTAATATTATACAGCTTTGGGAACGTAATTCGCCGAGAGAGTGTTGAATACAAAAACGATATATATTATATATGCCTGAAGAAAAATTTATTTTAAAACACTGTTCATTTTTATATTCTAAAAGTTTGTCTTAATCACAAAAAAAAATTGAATAAACAAAACAGTTTGTTACTCTCCAAATGAAGCTTTACACAGAACGATCCTACAAACACCTGTTCATTAAATTGTCTATAATAAAAACTGTCCTTATTATAGAAACAGGGCGTGGATATGCAAAATGGCGTAGTAAAAGCGCTAATCTACATTGTATTGTGTATAATGAGGGCGCAAAATTAATTTACTTATCCATTTTGCTTATAAATTCAGTAGAATTAAAATACTATAAAGTTTTATCTCTCTTATATGCAGAACAACTTAAATAATATTATAGAAAATTTTGCTAGTTTAGCAAAGTTCATATCGTTACTTAAGAAAAAATTAACCATCTTTTAAAGTCAAAATTATTATTATTAGTATTAGTATTAGTTATTAGAAGTAGAATGATACCTTTTTGAGAGATAAATATGATGTTACAAAAGCGCTATTATTTTCACATAAAGTATCTGTTACTAACAACCTGCGCCTTCTTTTGGCCACACCCTATATATATATATATATATATATATATATATATATATATATATATATATATATATATATATATATATATATATATATATATATATATAATGCCTTTAGGGCAACGTCTTCTTCAGAACGAAGTATAAAGGGTTCAATTTCTGTTAATTGCTGATTTTTGTAAATTGCGTAATTTAAAAGCAATTTTCTGCTGCCCCTGATTTATCCCCATTTCGTGATTTATTTTTCGTTGCAGTTTAACGTTCAACGGCTCCAAGACGCCCACACCCTTTCGGCCCAGAGCTCGGTGTCGGGCGCCGCGTCGTCGGCGTCGGCGGCGTCGGTGGGCGCCGGTAGCGTCCTGGGCGACACCCATGCTATTGGCGCGTCGTCCGTTCACCCCCACCATCCCCTCTACTTGCAGGGATCCGCGCATAGTAGTGGGGGTTCCGTGAGCTCTACGGGAGGTGGTTCTCCTACCAGCCCTCTCAGGCCTGGAAAAGAAGAAGACTGCAGTTTACACGGTAGGAGTAGTACTGAAGGTACGGCGGTTGATACCTACACACCTATACTGCAGTAGGACTAAGTTAACCCAAGACATTAAACCATCCTGAACTTTCAGGATCATTTAATTGCCTTAGTAATAATACAGTGCCTTTATTTTTTGCGTACATATATACCAAATATAATAATGGAAGTTTACAATTAATTACATACGCTCTTCCATATAACCACCTCATAAAAAAAAACATAATGAGTAAGTAAAGAAAAGATATCTCAATAAAAGTTTCCTTAAAACTAGAATCAAAAACAATCTACAACAGAGAAAAATAAACAACTCTTTTACACTGTGGAAATATTCAACTCAACTCAACTCAACTCAAGTTTTTTTTACAGCTAAATATATTTGGAGCTTCTTTAATACTATTAGGGAGCTCCAATGTCTAGGTACTCAAAGGAGATTACATTGGCCAGTAGAGCACTCGTTGATGAAGACAGACCTAATTAGTTTATCTGATAAATATTGAGGAATGCCCGTTGTGATAAGTTTATATACTAAGCACCCAATTTGAACTTAAAATCTGATGGAGATACAACCAAGCTGACATATTGACATAATCGGAAATATGATCGTATTGTTGTTCTGCACATTTGCTACTACTGGCTACTTGCCTCAGTCTTACTCAGGACCGGCCAGAAAACTACACTTCAACATGCAAGCTGCGATAGAACCAAACTATTACAGAACCTGAGTTTAGCTTCTTGGCGCAGAGCGTATATTTTAAGTTTAGCATACAACTTTCACAGTAAAGTCGAGACATGTTCGTATAGAAAAAAATTGACGACCCAAGATACTTGGGCAATTTCTCTCTCTCTCTCTCTCTCTCTCGATCTTCCTCTATGCTGTTCTCATAGACCCAAAGTATTTGAGCTTTAAATATAAAATTGAATGAACTATAACATAAAATGCTCTACTGTAGTCGAGCAGTATAAGCTCCGTATTCAGTTTCCGATCAGAAGGCGAGAGAATATTCCAAACTTTTCTGAACAAAGAAATGAAAATTATTTCGATGAATGAATCATTTGATGCTAATACCTGTGAGAATGCTTTAAAAGAACAAACATAAGTATACAAGTGAATTTTGCCAACAATGCTCTTTCTGATTCCACTTGCTAGAAACCATCTTGCTCCATATTTGATTGCTTCAATTGGTTTTTAATTTTATATATACTTAACATTGACTGAGCATGTGGGTTGAATATATTGAAAAGAAGTACGTCACAAGAATAATCAATCCTCTTCATAATTTTATGTGGTTAAGCTGGAAAAGCAACTAAAGTCTGCGCGAGATACATAATTCATAATATATAATCTCCTTCGTTAGAGTTATTTTAAAGCAACAAGTTAGCATCGTGCAGTTTTATTTTCGAAAGGGTCAACCCCGGCAGCCACAAACGATTGAGTATTGGTCTTTTCCTTGGTCTATAATCACTCATATTGTCCAAAACATGTTGACCCTTTTCTTCCACATTAGATGCTCTGTTTGAAATATGCTTTGCTTGATTAGATTTTGTTACAAGATCATTGGTCCTGCGAAGCTGGTTCATTTCACTGTTGTGGTATGTCATGTAGGATGGAAGTTATATCTAATAGTATCCGAATAAAATGCTGTAGTTGTATACTGCGTCCAGCTGTCCATTGCATCCATCTGGGTGTGATAACTGTAATTTTTTTTTGTTATTTGATTTATAGGGCTACCTAAACTTTATTTTCGGGCACTGTAGAACTTGAATAGATAAAATGGTCGATAAGTTTTTCTTTAATAATTTTCAAATAAGTATTCTACACGCGGTCTCTCGGCCGCGTTGTTTGCTTTTTTTTTAATACGTGTCACGCCATAAAAGTTTTAGTGCCGAATTTAGGAGCAATTTTAAGCGATCCCCGCTTCTGTAGGTTTCAGAGTTTTATTTTGACATTCCGAAGACATAAAAATTAATGTCCACGATCGTGTCGTTGGCCCAGCCTCATTTAAATCGAAAACGATCCACATATTATTGGAGCAGTAAATTTGACGAGGATCTGAAAATGTTTTTATGGTCGGTATTTGTTATCTGCGTGGTCTATCATCGATCGATTTTATTACCTCTTGTGATTGTAGAAGAAATTCTGTAAAATAAATTGCGTTTTACCAGTTACGACGAAAAGTGAAATAAAATTGGTTTGTTTTTTCATTTGTGATTTAATCTGGTAGCATCGAATTTAACGGTTGTACACAATTTCATATTACTGCGGTGCGCAAAAATGTATTATTTGTAATAATGTAGTATTATATATTAACGACATATCATCAGCACATTCGTTTAAATATATTAGTCTCTGTAGTCAATTCTTTCGGGGAATGAAAAGGTAGGGGTGCGGTGTTCTTTTGATAGTTGGCGAATAGAAAACGTTTAAAAATGTATTCGTAATTATTTATTAAAATTCGTCTCTCATCTTTATCAACATCCTCTAATCGACCCCCATCAAATTTTTGGAACCATAGTGACGATATAAAAAATGTATTACTATGTATGTCACTTCGCATTGTTTGTGTTCGTTTTGAGCTTTTGTTATAGAACGACAAGTTGAACATTGTGAGGTGCAACAATGCAAAAGTTCGACGATGAAAGAGCCTTATCAAGTATTTATTAAGCGGCCCTTTAAATATATAAAGAAATCACGAAATAAAGAAAAGAAAACCTCTAGGTATATGGTTTTACATAACTTAGAGAGTATTATAACTTAATTAATGTATCTATAACAACTTTTGTTTTTTTTTTTCTGTTGTTGTGTTATATTTATAGTTTTTATTATGGAAAAACAACTTCAAAATTACTTTTAAGTATTGCCTGTTGCCTATGAACAGATATACGAGCTCTATTTTGTCTTATTAAGGAAACCTTAAAAAAGACTTATCTATATAATTTTGGGTATGTACTTTTAAATTTTTAAAATGTTGTTTTATTTTTATTTTTTTATTTAAATAATAATAGTAATAAGTATTTAGTAAGTATTTGTTAAGTGTATAGTACTTTTGTTATTTTTAAAGTTTTTATTGTGAAAGAACAAGCTCAAAATAGCTTTTCGACTGTGGCCTCTTTAGAAAAGTAGACCATCTACACTAAATATATATTATTAGGTTTTATTAAAAAAATGGAAAATATTTATTTAATTTTATTTTTTATATGCAAATAACACCAATGTGTATAGACAATTCTATTAACGCTACAAATGCTTTAAGGCAACGATTTCCCTGTTTTTGATAAAATTGTGAATTAGAAACATTTTCAGTCCCAACCAAATTCAGCAAAAAAATAGAAATCATCCTTTTTAGTTATAGTATGCATCATCATTTCTACTAAGAAAACAGAAAATAACAGAATCAAGGACACTCTGTAAATAGAATTAAATATGTTTTCCAACCCTCCAACGAATTTGTTATTTTACGTCATAGGGGGGTGTTGCAACCGCTTGGAAAATTTTGAATCTTGCGCATTTAAAACTCCCTAAAATTACCATTTCGAGGCAAAAAGACCTTCTTTGTCGTTTCATACAGTAGGTACTTATAATCTGTTATAGTTATAATTGTTTCTCATTTATACTGTTCAAAATCTCAAAAATCATAGAAAATTCAATCGACGAGGTTCCGAAACTAATACCAAAACGCGACGGCGACATGAAAACAATTATCTTTTCGTTCGCGTAACTTATTATCGATGATTTTGCAAATATGATTGACTTAAAACAAATTTTATGAACCCATATCACACTCGTACCAAGAACTCGGTCAGAAACGTCGGGTCGGCGCAAAAATGTGCTGAAAAAGCGTCGCCATTGTTCGCCTTCGGGAAAATAAAACCGATTGCGGGATTCCACGACAAGTTTCTTTGGGGCCCCGACTTAACTAATTAATGATTAAAATTTCGCTAATGCTGAACGTTTAATTATATACTGGGTGTATCGGAGCGCTCGCCGCTCGCAACTGCCAAGCACAGCCGAAAAAAATCACGACGTTTCGAACTTTCAGGTCATCAGCAAGCTGACGATGACGATTCCCAAGACGGGGGTGGCGGTTCTAGGGCGCAATACGTGTCTGCCAATTGCGTCGTCTTCACGCATTACCAAGGAGACACTGCGGCCGTGGTCGACGAACACTTCAACAGGGCGTTAGATAAAACCTCGACGCATTCTAAAGGTAAATTTGTAATATTTCTATAGGCTAATGATGGTATGTCCTATGCAGTAAATCGACACCCAAAGCGGCAATCAACTTAGTACTTTTTCCTGCCAACGTCAAAAGTATCTAAACTTGTTTTGTCCAACTTTTGTTGGCAACAATCCAGCAAAAATCCAAGAAATCATTTATTTCCAAATTGTTGACAATAATTAACATCTTTTTTAAGCTTTTCAAAGTATGGTAAATTCGCACTACCACTACCAATGTTTATTCCTTAAGCTGATAATTCAGATTCAGCTCGTAATATCAAAGTTTTGAGGGTCGGAAAGCTATCCACCTTAGACATGAATGCAATTGCATTAGAGGTGATAGAACTTCAGGTTAACTTTTTTTTTATGTTTGAATTTTATTATTGGGGTCTTCCCGTTTTTCTTCGGCCATTGTCGAAGATCTCCATACTCCGTGTCGCTTCAACACAGACGTAGAACTAAACCGATCATGAAATTGCTATTGTTGTGATGCAAATATAGCCATTTAGGCAAGGCACGGGTGGGGCGAAGAGTGTTGAATAAATATGAATGGTAACCAAATAAGGTGGGAAAAAATAATTCCTGAGAGGGGCAATAAATCATTTTCGTGCAAGACATAATATAAAAAAATTAAAAATTTCATAGTGATATCATAAAAAGTTAAATTAAACAGGCTTAACTTTTGAGGGGTTTTTAGAAATCTATAATAGCACAAATATCGTTTCTGTAAAAGCAAAATACATACACACATACACCGTTTTAATTTAAAAAATTCACTTAAAAAAAAAAAGCAAACGTAGTACATTGACCTAAGCTTTTATTGCTTATAACTATGTTGTTGATAGACAAAAATATTATGCTGTGATTTATTATTCCTTCTGCAGTACTCGCACACATTGTCTCAGCCCGTCAAGATATTTGTATAACGTTAAAGTAATGACAATGCTATTCCTTAATTCAACTTAATTCAGCTTCAAACCATATAAGTTACCCCGCATTAGCAAGAAGTCTATATGAAGTTCTCGGAAATAAATGACCATTTAGAGGTTTTGCTGTTAAATTAAGCAGTTTTTCAATTAAATTTATTCCGACAATTAAAACATCTAATTTAACTTGGATGAAAAGTGGCATATTTTCGGTAAATATTATTAATAGAAAAGTTTGGAACCTGTAAAATTCGTTCAATAGTCATTTTTGTATCGGATACTTTGACAATTAAAATTGAAAGTTTACTTTCCATATCACCGGCTTCAGTTTGGTGAGGTGAGGCGACAAGCACCTGAAATATATACCTCATATTAAAATGTCCTAAAACGAAATTAATACCTTGGATTTCTTAGGATTGTTTCCAGCTGACCATTTTTTTTAATATCGGACCAGCGTTTTCTTCAACATTAAGTGTCGAGTTCAACATAGGATATATTTCCCATCACGTTTAAGACTTCATTTAGATTTTACAGTGAAAAATATCAATTCAATAATTATTATTTATTACATATAGAGTACATATATTAAATATTTTTATGTTTTTAGTAAATAATTTGTTTGCTGCACCTCGTTAAAACAAAATTAGTTCTCGATCACCAAAGTGTGCAGCATTTCTGGCGCTAAATACAAATAAGTATAACGATTTTATAAAATATCAACCCTGACCGACCAACCCTTGGCTGAGCCGTTTTTTCCCACACAGGTTAGATATTGTGACTTATTTCCATGACCTCTAGAATTTGATCCATTATCCATTGACCCATGTCATTGTAAGAACATTTCCTCATATATTTCATAGTCTGATAACAGATTCTTGGTTTTTATTTCTTATCTTTTTTTCGCGTTTTAATCAAGAGTCGCTGCCTTACCTTGGGTCTACTCTAAAAATCTAAGAGAGACAATTTGCCGTTAAATAATATTTACAATGTAATTTTCTCAGAATTGCCCAAAAACCTATGGAAAATTACGAGCGAAATAACCGTAATCTATAAAATATGTGATTTAAAATGTATTGAACATGGCCTCCTCACCCGCTGCACCATATCTCTCTCACATTAGCACCCTACCTTGGCTAAGCTATAAATCACACTCTAAACCTATTATTGGCGCATTTCAAGCTTATGAAACTATATCTTTACAACCAATCCCCATTTTAAAACTTTTACTCATTACAACGTCAAACTGTCAAAGTTGCCTTTAGTTTTACTCAGAGAAAGGTGATTTGTTGTAAATTATTAAACAGATAATTATTTAAAGCGCGAGACGTTGTTGGATAGATGTGGAACAGACTGCTACCATCATTCCAACCTCAGTTTTCACATGCGTCGAATATTATTAAATTATTCCCTTCAAATAAAAAAAAGTGTTTGGTTTAATTTCGTATGTTCTGGTTAGCATTACGGTTAAATAGAATGTGATATCTACATCGATCACTTAAGTGTCAAAATTTGTACTTTTGTATTAGTTCAGTCGGTTTTGACGTTTCACAATTTCTATTTCCAAGTTATTTAAGAATTGAGGTGGCCTAATATGACTAATATGAGTAAGAGCGCTTTCCTTATCAATTTAACAAACTTAAAAAATGAAAATTCACGATTTAAATTTACTACGCCAAGTGGCTTCTTACTGTCACGCAGCACAGAAAAGAAACTTTTTATATTACCAATTAATTTAGCTCCCTGAATTTATCTGATTCGAACGACACCTGCTTGCTGTATATGCAAGGGTAGACTAAAACAGTTTCAGTAATAATAGGTTCTCTTCCATCTCTCATGACATGAAGTAATAATTTTCTGCCCTCCATGACTGTATTCTATCAATTTCCTTCAGTTAATTATCACCACTTTATTGAAATATTGATGCTTATTATGTTATAGTTTTGTTAATATTAATAACATTAAATTATAATTGAATATTAAATAATATTGGGTAATACGTTTCTAACCAAAACATAAAATCGCAGCAAAATTGCTCTACATTATCAAAACAGGAAAAGCAGCATACGAAACAAACATGTGAAAAATTCGCGGTATTCTTCGTATAATCATTTAGTGGCTCTTATTATTGCGAAAAGGCATTTACGGAATGTTAAACAACATTTATCGTACAATGAAGACGGGTTTTAGAAAAGATAAGAATTGGTTTAATAGTTTCCGAGTAAACGCTTATTATTAAACATATCTACGTACGTCTCTACATAAGATAGTATTCGCGATTCTAAGTTTTCTTCAATTGAAATACGATTTTAGATAAATCGATATATACAGGTTGTGATTTTTGAAGAGCTCCTAAATCAATTTGGCCGATTCTTTCAAATTCTTATAATTTTCTAGGTGTTTTTCACGAATCACTTCGGATATCATCAATTTGATTTGATAACAATATTGGTATCGTTGGCTTGAAGGTGGTAAACAATGATTCAGTAGAAATACTAAGAGATTGTCGAACTTTCATTGTCTATATTTTATGTTCAAATTACGCAACATTTCGCACAGCTATGTCACTACCGCTTATCAAGTGTAGACAGTGTACACTTTATAACTTGATATGCTAAACGTTTTAGCGCCCCAAGGCAATATTCAATTAATCTATATTAAACATTAAAATGTCTTATAAAATTGCTTCATCTTAGAAATGAGTGAATTTTTTGCAGAGCTAGTATTAAAAGTGTTCCTATAAAAAAGTGTTAGGTCTAGTTGGATTAAGTGAAGCGAAAACTTCTCGAGTAGAGTTGGACAATTGATAATAGGATTTGAGATTACATTAGGAGCAAGTCAATCAAGCCTCTCTTAAATTTGTAATTCGGATAAAAAATTAACTTTGCTTGTAGCTTTTCAACTTACGAGCTCTATGCTTTATGTATTAAAGGTCAACGCCAATAAAAGAGAAAAACTAACCAAAACTTAAAGGCTTCTGAGCAACGAATTATACGGAATCAACATTGAATGAAGATTTTAAAATACGTTGATGATTAGCAAAATAAAGTTTAGATATGCTTTTGAACTGTTGACATTGTATGACTTTCAAAAGAGGATTTAGTGTTCATAACAAGGTACTTTATCTCGTTGACTGTTTTGAGGTTCATACCCCCGAAACTGTAGATGCAATTTCTTCCATTATTAAAGTGTGAAAATGTTTCGCAGTGTTGACCTGGCGGTATAAATACAGTCGTTAATATCATCAATACATAAGATGTTTTTGAAAATCTTTGGATCATCAGTGTAGAGCAGCAATTTAGAATAACGGAAACACCGATCCACGTCGCTGAGAAAATATTGAGAACAAAAGAGAGCACAGGTAGGGTCCTTCTGGAACTCCAGAGGTTATTGTAATATTCTTTCGAATTATTTATTTTAACACAATGTGATTTGTTATAAACGTAAGATGTTAGTTCTTATTTAGCCTAGTGTTTTTAACAATAACTTGTCTACCTATACCATGATCCGTAATCATATAGTCTAAAGCAGAGAAAGATGGTGAACAAGATTTAAAACGCCTATAGTTCTTTTTTATTCCTTTCATTACACAAAAATAAAATTCTTTTTACATTCTGAATGAAATAGTCAATAACGTTTAAAAAAAAAAACAAAAATGTTTTCACCCGCCACCATTTCTTCCACTTGCGCTCGGTAAGATGGTAATAAGTAAGGGAGTAAGATCGTGAATTCTGAATGACACCAATAGCCATATTATTTACAATCTTCGTGCAGCCACTTTTTGGATCGTAGAAATTCTATCCGTTTTTCACATATTCGTATACTTTTCTCCCAACCCAGTGGACGAACATTCTTCCTCACTTTCTGCTTTTGCGTCTCCATTATAAAAGAGAGTGGTTCCCAAAGTAAGGGTCCTCGGGAAACTCGACGGGGGTCAAAATTTATATATAATATCCTGGAAATATAGTTACAAGAGGTCCATTGGAGCCAGCAAAGTTTTCAAAGTGGTCTATGAGAAAAAAAGTCTGGGAACCACCTAAAAGTGCTTGTGCTGATTCAATTTTTACAATTTTTACAAAATTTTACAAATAACAATTTTAAGAGGATTGAAACTAAACAAAAAGTAATCGTAATTGATTTAAATTTGTTAAATAAATCATTATTCTTCCGCGTCTCCTTTCCAAACCTTTTCTTTCAAGACTTCTTTATATTTTTCCACTATTCATTATTTTTCTTCCTTTCGACATTTTGAAGTTTCTAGTTCAGCGACTAATTGTACTAAAGATATATCATTAAAAGGCTTTCGGGGATTGTTAGGTTCATTTTCTTCTTGGGTCTCAGTTATATGGGGTGTTTTTTTTTCGATGTATAGAACTTTAAGTTGCAATGCGATGGATTATTCGATTGACATGAATTTTATTTATCCGAAAGATAATCTTGTGGCATTACATTTTAAATATGATTTCTGGCATATGACCGTCACTGCTGGCGCGGATGTAGTCCAATCTGGACGTCCAATTTTCGATGACTTTTTCCATATCGGCAATAACACGGCGAATGTTGTCTTCCAAATGGTCAAGCGTTTGTGGCTTATCCGCATAGACCAATGACTTTACATAGCCCCACAGAAAATAGTCTAGCGGTATTAAATCACAAGATCTTGGAGGCCAATTCACAGGTCCAAAACGTGAAATTAGGCGGTCATCAAACGTGTCTTTGAATAAATCGATTGTGGCACAAGCTGTGTGACATGTTGCGCCGTCCTGTTGAAACCATATCTCCTGGACGTCATGGTTATTTAATTCAGGACTGAAAGAGTTAGTAATCATAGCCCTATACCGATCACCATTGATTGTAACGTTCTGGCCATCATCGTTTTTGAAGAAGTACGGACAATGATTAAACCAGCCCATAAAGCGCACCAAACAGTCAGTTTTTCTGGATGTAACGGTGTTTCGACATACACTTGAGGATTAGCTTCGTTCCAAATGCGGCAGTTTTCTTTGTTGACGTAGCCATTCAACCAGAAGTGCGCTTCATCGCTAAGGAAAATTCGCTTATAAAAATCGGGAACAACGGCAATCTCGTTTTTCCTGTGCTCGATGGCGGACAATAGCTTCTTCTGTACGCACCGTACGGCGTCTCTGGGGATGCGAGTTATCAATAAGAGTAAACGTGGTGCGAAAACGTTCCACGATAAAATGGACGTAGTGCGCGATACGTATTCCGCACAGAACTATTTTCGAAATAAAATTGCACTATTTGTAAGCGTTGTTCAGGCTTGAGTCAATTCATGATGAATTGCCAAACCAAACTGAGAATAAATCACTTGACAGCTGTTAAATCGGTCGCCATCTTAAACAGTAATGCCAACTTAAAGTTTTATACATAAAAAAAAACACCCATTTTTTATATGTATTATTTTAAGTTTATATTGGGCATTTCAGAACAAATGAACGCGATATAGCGAAAAAACAACACTCACTTACTTGGACGCTTCAAAATTTGGCGTCAGATTCCACACTTCTTCGGGAATTATGACACAAGTTTAGTTCTTGAAAATGTTATTTACCCTATTCGCGGCATATCGACATGTTCGGGGTTATTTTTTTATATTTGCTTACCAACAACCTACAGGGGTTAACGAAAATCTCCGAGAAAAACTTTTAATATAAAAGTTGTATAATTTTTATAGTATTATCTTTTAGACTTGTAAGGGAAAACAAATGCGCATTGAAACGTTGAGAAACAGTAGCAAGTTTTTTATTTTTTTAATGGAACACCCTAATATTTTCTTTTATGACGACTGATTTCAAAAATATATTGTTGATATTTGAATAAGCCCTTCTTTAATTATTTAAGTTTAAATTTTTGATAAACTAACTAGATGCTGATCAAGTTAGCCATGTGTTCCGTAAATTTAAACCTTAAGTTAGAAAAATGGGTTCCTCAGAATAAAAAAATCTTGAAGTAGTTCGTCTTTTTTATGTCAATAAGTATTAATTAACCAATAATACAAAAAAATACAATAATATAAACAACAAGCAATAATAAAACCGATAACAACGACAATTAAACGAACAATAATGAAAATATAACCTCAAGTATAATTTCTATGTACCTGCCATGATTTCCCTAACATTTTATAATATTAGCTTCAATTTTACATACATACAAAATAAAGTCTGGATGATCTCTTTTGAGCTTGAATAATTCTTGTTCAATTCTTTGACTCGACACTCGTATATTTTGAGGTCTGCCATTGTGGAAAATCAAGAGGGTTTAGATCCGGGTTATTAGCCGGACACTGAATTGTGCCATATCTGCCTATCAATCATATCTGTCATTTAGCTATTCAGTAACTGGATCGGTATTGTGGTTGAATTCTATATGGGTTTTCATTTGCCCAATAATCCTTATTTTTCCGATTGGTTCATCAATAAAAATATTTTTTCCCAAAATATGCTTCTACATTTCGTGACAATATTGTTGAATTTTATTTAATTCAGATAACCCTTGAACCGAAACAAATTTGTAGGGGTGATATTTATAATATTTGAGAATGGACTGAATCTTGTAATATGAGATTGAACTTTCGTTTACTTTCATTGTCAGCGGACGGTACCCGTGGCCCAGGATTAATCTGATGATGTTGCCGTTGAACTGCAGCTATTTTATTATCATTGGAATAAAACAGACGAACTACTTGAAGTTTTTCTTCCTCTTCTTTCTTCCCATTTTCATAACTGAATGTTTCGATTTAAAGTAAAGCGACACAATATGTCACACTGAATGCCTGGCCAACTAGATCAACATCTGATTAGTTAATCAAAAATTCAAACATAAAACAATAATTCAAGAACGGCTTATCCAAATATCAACATCAATATTTTTGAAATCATCTATCCACCACAAAAAATCGTTCTATTTCAAAAGGTTTTTAGCTCGGGAAAGATTTCTGTGAATCGGTTTCCAAGATTGATTGGAACTCAGTATTCCAGATGGGTTGTCCTTTGGGTATGAAATTGGATAAGTTCTTAGCTGTTTTTCAAGACTCTATGTCCACCTCATTTCCACTGGAGAAATGCTTTACCCAAAAGTCAATCGATTGCAAGTCATGGCTGTCGGGGGAACTTATAGAGGAAGGTCAATATCTTCGAGATAAAATATACAAAAGACCAAAATTTATTTACACGGACAAAACTATAAAAAAACTTCACGAGCAAAACATTAAAAATTCTAATACGCTCATTTGTTCTCCAGATCAAATAACCAGATTATTTTATTAATGAGAACAGGGACCGATTCGTTAACTATCAGGAAGCTGTTGAGAACTTTAATATTTTTTTTATAGAATATGTAAACAAAATAATAAATAAAAATAAATCACCAATAAAAACAAAAAATTAAAATATAAAATAATACCACACTCACTTTTTTAAGCTTTTATGAGGAGCATGAATTAGTCGAGGTTATTTTATCTGTTAGTAAAAATCATTAAACTGGTGAGGACGGGTTTCCGCGCTCTCTTATCGAGTTTGTTGCTGACAGTCTGTTAGCACCCATGATTTATCTGCATTAAAAAATGCAGTTATAGTCCCTATCAATAAGGGGGGAGGCAGTTTTTTGATGTCTAATTACCGGGTTATCTATTTTCGGTTTTCTGGAAAAATCTTCGAAAAATGCTTTTATTAAATATTAGAAGCATTTTTGAGTAAAGAAAATTTTTTAAGTGGTTAAGTGAATTTTTTCTATCTCGTTTGGAAGAGTCTAGTAAGTCTTTTTTTGATTTGAGGAGAGCCTTTGATGTGATAGGCATAGAATTATTGCTCGTTAAATTCTGTAAGTGCGAAATTAGTTATTGTATCTTACCTCACTGTTAGAGAATAAAAAGCCAATTTAAAAAATAATGATATCTCTGTTAGTTCATCTTATGCTCCAGTTATCAGTGGAGTACCTCAACGAAGCTGGGACCGCTTTTATTAATAATTTTCTTTGATAACATTATGCAAGAATTTCCTAGTCATTACGTTGCTACATATGCAGACGATGCGGTCATCACAACCTCAAATGCTAGTTTAGCTATTTTATCCAAAATATCAACCTGTGCGGTGAATAAAATGATAACTTTTTGCAATTAAAATGGACTTGTTTTAAATGAATCGAATACGGAAATGATGCTTTTTAGCTTGACAGATTTAAATAGGGCTTTTCTTGTTAAATTAAATAATAAAACGGTTAAACAAACCAGAGTTGTGAAATATCTGGAAGTTTTTATTGACCAACACTTTACGGGCGCTAATCAGGTTGATGCAGTACTTAAGAAACTGCTAGTTTATGCGTATCTATCTTATCGATTGAGATATAAGGTTGTTGTTCAGCTTTTGTTACTTTACTATTATGGCTAGAACCTGTTGGTTCTACCGGTTAAACTCTACAATAACCTTCCCACTAGTTAAAAGTGTACTTCAAAATATAAATGCATTTGGAAATAAATAATTGTCTAATTTGTCTAAAAGATCTTTAGTCATAAAAGAAAATATATATATACGGTGTTCCATTTGAAAATAAAATACTTGCTACTATATCTGAACTTTTACGATGCTCATTTGTTTTCTTTTACAAGTCTAAGTTACCCCCTGCAGGTGGATCCGCAAATGTAAAGAATAACCCTGTACTATGCAGAGAAAGTCACTTCCACCATACACACACGCATAATGTAGTTATGTCATAACATTTAGTCAGTACCGTCCTATTATTTTCGCCATTTTTACTCCATTTTTCGGTTTTTAAATAAATTGTCTTACCAATATATTTGTTCTTATATATAGTATGCTGTATAGCTATTGGAATGTGGGTATATAGATTTTTGTTCATATCTAATGTCATTAGCTCAGGGATTATCCCAGATCTTAAACACTTATAGGCAGACAGTAGCAAACAATCGTAGGTCCAAAATGTGTAACACGTGTAACTTTTTTTTATGTAAAACCAAACGAAACAAAAAAATAACAGTGTTAAAATTAATCGGGTAAGTGCGATACTATCGGTCCGTAAAATATAGCACTACCAAGGAAGCCAAAGCTATAAAATCTCCCAAAATTGTGTTAATTAAATAGAAAGGTTGTTACGTCTTCTTTTTATCGCCCCCAGCGGTATAGCGCACAGCATCAACGAAAGGGCACAAATGAGATTCTTAGAACCTGTTAATTTATGATTATAAAACGCAGCCACGACCAGATACAAGAAGTCGTATTCGGTGTCCACCGAATCAAAGCGGAAAATAAACGGCCCGAGATAGCCATCTCGGCCGGGCGACCAAATATTTTTGGACCTGATGGATTTATGAAAGTAATTAGTAGCCGCGAACTGACATAAATTTCCGAATGATTTACTCCGGTCAAAAATTGTCCCCCCGCTTGGTAAAATATTAACGCGGGGCGACACTGAACATTCTGCAGCCTGCCACTGTACTGCGGAATTCTTCGTCGGACCATCGCAGCGCCTCGTGGGGCATCCTGAAGTTTTCGAATCGACAAACAGTAAAAAAAATAAATATGAAATTGTCAAGAATATAGACTAACTAACTAACGAAATATGGTACCAAAAAAGAAGAAACGAGATTATAATACAACCTAAGTTATCAAAATTCAAAACATCGACGAGTTGTCAAATGTAAGAAATCTTAAGAATATAAAAACCAACTTACAATAATTAAGGGTCAGTATTTTCTAAAATATTTCAATAGGCCATTATAGTAAGCTAGTAATATGTTTCTAGTATGTTACACAACAAGTGTGGTAACGGCATTTGAGTCACGCGATTATTAAGCACAAGCAGAGCGAGTGTTTAAAAAAGGAGTGACTTCAAAAATTTACCAAACGTATTGCACACTATACTTTTTCTGCGGCCGTTACTTTTTGGGTACATTTTTGCAAAACAACACGAATACATTCACTGACATGACCGTCAGAATTGACAAACGTTAAAAAAAAATCCGTGGGAAACGAAACTGACGTGGTAAAATGACGCTTTCCGCAGGCTAGATTGGTGTTTAATTGGGTATTTTACAGGGGAAAGTAGATGAAATTATAAATACCGAACTAAAAATAAATAGGGCTAAAAACATTTGAAAAGCAACAAATTAAATTCCACATAAATTAACATTCGACAAGTTAAAAGATCATTTGCCATACAAAAAATCGGACCAGAAAATCCTAAAAGGGTAGCTTTAGGGGTGTACAGGAAACTTACTGTGTAGATGTAAAACTGTGAAAAAGGTGACTTTTATCAGGCTAATGCACTCTGCTATTGGAAAAGAAATTTATAAAATAACAAACGAGTTCAAAATACAGCGTAGGTCAACAGAATGACCAATTCTAGTTTCTTTGACATGACAATTACGAATTTGAATTTGAATTAGTTTCACGGCATTATTTAGATTAACTCTCTAAGCTGGTTGAAACGTCATGAAAGTCTGAAAGAATTTTCAATTTTTCAAAGAAAAAGTACTCTTGCTTAGATCATCTAACTCTGTTGATTTTTGACTCATTTGCATTTCAAAAGTTCAAGGCACTTTTTCTCATTTTTTAAAAAAATACTTAGGACTTCTATTATTTCTAAAGATATTCGCGGATCGTTGTTGCTCTGCCGTAACTCCTGCAAAGAATGAACTTATCCAGTTTGTTGCAAATCCTTCATATATTGAAAAGTCGAGAGGGTTTAAGTCTGGCCTCGTTGATCCACAAATGAAGTTAATTGCACTGCCAATAAACCGATTAGGATTAGTAGGTCATGTAAATATTGCCGAATTGGCAACGCAAAGTGTGGTGGTGCCTCAACATGCACTAACCGCCACATACTTTACCTTAAGGCGGATGGTGAAGTTTAACGATGCTTTAAATAACGAAGTCCAGTTATTCATCTTAACCTCATGCTGAAAATGTTTTGCTTTTAAAGCCCGTGGATTTTCGGAATCAAAGAAATGATCATTTTTCCAATTAGAAATTCTTCGTCTTGTAAAAAGAATTTCATTAAAAATAATGAGCAAATTGTAGGCGAGTTGCTAAATCTTAAAGCAGAAGTTTCTTTTTTCTTAAAATTCTGTAAATAAACGATTGACTTATTCGCATCGCCGTACTAGATTGTCCAAAACACGGATTGCGTGTTCTTTATTGACGGTGATACTTTTTGCAGCACCTAAACATTCACCTAAACGGTTATATAGACTTCTAAAAAGAAGATTAGGTTGCCTTCGTTTGGATATAGCTTTGTTTAGTTAGCAGATTTTTTTGGGATGCCGCAAGCCCACTAAAAAACAAACAGAGTTAGACAGCCTACACAAAGAATAATACCTTTTCTATTAAACATTATTTCAGATTTTCATAATCTAGTATCTCCCGTTTAGAAGTTGATCATTCTTTACGAATAACCCATATCCGTCAGCGATCTAATCGATTTTTTTTCAGCCGAAAAATTTATGTTCAATTTTTTTTTCTATATTGTGTTATGAAGATTTTGACAAACTTATTAATTTCAATAAAAGCGTATGCTTGGTTAGTAGTATGTCAACAATTTTAATATAAATATATTATGTTGGTTATTATTGTGTTTGGTTAAAAGAGCGAAGTGTTAAGTAAAAATGTAGCTTTCATTGTTTCCATTAATAAATGTAGGTTTTTCGAAGGATAAGTTGCCACTTTCTTAAGAGGAAACAAAATTTTGATCTCATTAGCAAAAAATGCTTATTAGAATGTTGACACATAAGTGGGAATAATTATATGGAGTGAAAATAAAAAAAGCGATGTGCACATAATTCAAGACTAGTAGTTTTAAGTGATTAAACTATTGGTTTGATGTCCCCAACTTCCTCGCAATGTCACAATGGCGATAAAAAAAGTTTTGGCACTCGAATCGTTCATTCATTTATTTATAAAACCGAACGCGTATATGACACGCATAAAATTAATGCTTGAAATTACTACCGGTAATTTATTATTGGTAATTGAAACCCGATTAATGCATCGCATGAAATTGCCGGGATATTTGCAGTTATGCGCCATAAATTAGATGAATAACTATTTATCCGATATTATATCGGCATGACGTTATAATATAACGGAGTTATTTTTATTATCAACCAGAGGGGCGGTTATTTAGCGATTATCGTTTGCTGATGGCGAAAGTTTCCACGTTCTGCCATTTTTGTTATTCATATTTGCAAGGTTTTCCTTAACGGTGTGTCAATAACGAAGGAGATAATTATTTGACTCATGATGGGAAAAAGACTTCAATATGAACGTTTTTGCATGAGATACAGGGTGGTGAAGAACCTTTTTTTAAATATAATTTCTAGATATTCTAGATATCTGTGCACCAAGAAGGCGTTCAACACTTTTTTCGTTTCTACCAGTAGCAACCGTATTGCTACGTAGATTTGCGTTGCGTATTTTTGAGGAAGAAAAATGGTACACAAAGATATTGTTTTGGTTAATAGAAAAAGTATAATATGCAACACGTTTGGTAAACTTTTTAAGTCACTTCTTTATTAAGCACTCGCACCGCTACGCTCTGTCAGTGTGTTCGTGCCAAATGAACTCCTGACGCAAATGCCGTTTACCGCACTTGCTGCATTATATACTATTTCCGGACGTCAAGTCATTTCTACATAAAAGTCGACGCTCTTTCTTATAAAATGCATCTAGCAATCTAGTTGGCCTGGTAAAAATTATATAATTATAATTATAAACGTCATCGAACAGTCACTCTTGGTTGTGTTTTCGTTGACTTAGTTTAATTTTCTTTCAATACGGAAATGGCAGCACCATGTTTCTTAAAATTTAAGATGTTTATGATTTACTTTTAATTGAAATTCTTATAATTAACTTTAGCATTGACACGACATTAAGAATATGTATATGGATGCTGTGTAAGTCTTAGCAGAGCAGCTAATGTAGATATGGACCTTTAGATTCAAAGATTACCGAACTTCTCTATGCTGTCAGAATTGCTAGTCGGCATCGGCTGCATTAATAAAGCTTTTTATGCCTTTATATTTATTAGGTTAAAGTGAAGATTGAAGTGAGTAAATTATTAGAATAATGTAGATTAAGAACGCACCAATTCAACCAGTATTTTCAAATTTGTTAATATATCTTCAGTAATACCTTAAAAATTTCATAAAACAATTTCATAAAATGTTGAACTTGAATTTTGTTATTGCGTCCTATGACTTGTCTAATATATAAACAGAAAGAGACAAATTGCAATATAAATAAGAACTAAAAGTTTACGAAATTGTATATTTTTACATGACAATTGTTTCGACAACACCGTGTCTTTATCAAATTTGATAAAGACATGGCATTGTCATGCCAAAATATATAATTTCGTGAAAATCTGAACTTTTAGTTCTTATTTATTTTGATAAATCGATTTTCATCAAGTAAAAGCCACCTCAGTTCAACAAATAGCAATGTTGAAAATTGTTCTGAATTTCGCCTAATAGCCGAGATGTTTAAAATTACATTTGACGTTTACATAAATGATTTATCATGATATGCTCGTAATGTCCACTAAGCTGATTTTGTTTCGTGACCATGGATATCAGTAGTAAATCACTCTTGCTATTAATCTCCATCAAATTCTGATAGATGACGAGACCAGGAAGAGTGAAGTTCTCTGATCAACAACTTATTTACTTTTTCCTTAGGCTAAAGACTGAAACCGTATGATCCCGGGCGTCACCCCATAAAAATGGCTATGGAAAATAAGGAAGTTTGACTGAACTTGCCTGACAGGGAAAATAAATAAATTCTCGTACTTGTTTTGTCGGTTGATTTATAAATAACGTTTTCCTTAATTTACTTCATTGTAACCAAATTTCCTGTGTATATTTCTAAATATTTTCTTGTCTATAAGTCTATTCACGTTTTACCTGCTTTTAGTGTTAGTCTTGAGAAAAGCCTATAGTTTTTATAAAAGCACAAGACAGGTTAAATACATAAAAAACTGTCGTACGTGTTTTGTCTGTTTATTTTTCCATAACCTTATCTGCGATTTCCTTTATCTTTGCTGTTAGGCATATTGCGTTTTTCCTTTGCACTTTTGTGCACTTTATATTTTTCCTTATTCTACCTTTAGAGTTAGTTCTGAAGATATAAGAAATTCCGTTTTGTACCCATCTTAAACAAAATAAAAGCATTTTACTTGTTTATTTATTTGTTATGCACAGTTAAATTACAGGGTTGGCTGCTACACGAGTTAAGAAGAAAAAGTAAATAAATAATGTAAGCTATATTATGTTGTTATGCTGGCTTGTATCTGATTCCTAAACCTACCCTCAGTAGTGAGATGAGACCAAATGTTTGCCTACTCACCCTTGCACCCTTACGTCCATAGTTGGTCCTGTGGCACGGTACAAAAAATGTGCTATTTGGACGAGTTATTCGTATTGGTACCAAAAACGCAATTTTTGACAGAACAACAAGAAGGAGGCGTTTTCAAACTTAATAAGTTATCATGTGCCACATAATCAATGTGGACATCCAACTTAAAAGCCATATAACGAAAGAAACGATGCTAGAGTTGTTCGGTTCGAAGAATATGACATTTATAATCAGGATTCCATAGAGATGAAGCATATTCTAAGTGGGGTCGAACCAGTGCACAATAAGGGACTTGAATTTGAATATTGAATTCAATTTTGAAAATCTAATTAATAATATGATTGTCAAAGATAAAGCCGCTTTCTAAGAGCACGCCAAGGCATTTAACATGTGATACCGCTTTTAGGTTTTCATCCATCCAAGTATATTCGTTATATTCGTAAACTATAGGATCGCGAAGGCAGTGAAACGAAATACTTATTCATTTTGATAGATTGAACCTTCACGAGTTCGATCGATCGATCGAACAATCGAGAAATCTTTTAGTTCATCGACAAAAAGAAGGTAATTAGCCTTTTGGAAACAGGCAGCTATATCATTGATAAATATGGGCCTAAGTCAGAGCCCTGAGATAAAGTCTGTTCATAGATATAAGAAAGTGACTAACTGATACGAATTAAGCAAAGACCCGGGCAAGCTGTACAAATGAAATATTGCCGAACAGGTCCGTACTTTGCTTAGAATGTCATTATTTGGGGTTTTGTTAGGAAAGATACTAAACAATGTTTATTTATTAATGTATGTATTTAAGTTTAAATCTAAAATAAAATTACAAATTATTTTTATTACCTACTTAAATTACTTAAAATTATTCACATAATATATCAGCATCACTATCGCTATCATGGCCTGTTCTGATTATTATTTGTTCTATATTATTTGCAATATGGATATACGATTGTTCTGCTTTTTCTATATGTTTAACAGAATTTGCCCAACTTTGTGGAAGGATGTTAAAAACTTCGGTTTCAATAAGTTTGAGGACATTGGAGTTAACACGGGCAAAAACATTGTTACGACGAATGGCAGATTTCAGTTGGTGCCAAACATGTTCAATGAGATTAAATATACATGGTAAGGTGGCCTTAAAACTGTATGCCCTAGATTTTTTGCATAATTATCACAGACGTAGGGAAGGGGTTTTAGTCAACTGTCTACTGTGATAACTTGCATTGTCCATTACAATTACGCTATTAGGAGGAATCTTTGGAACTAGTTTGTTTTTAAACCAAATTTCAAATAAATCAGCGGTGGTGTCTTCATGGTAATCCAGAGAAGAATCTTTAATATTTTTCACCGACAGAGAAAATCCATTTGGAATCCAACCGTCTGTAGAGCCAGCATGCAAAATAGTTATTCTTTTACCTCTTTCTGATGGCGCGTTTGTTTTACACTTATCAGTTGAGTCAACCCAACCCTTTTCCGGGGTATCATAAGTGTCGAACCAGTTTTCATCCAAGTAAATAATTGCCTTTGTTGTTCTCTGTAAATCCTATTTTTTTCTAGATATTCCAGTCGCCATTTCCGAATTCTAAAAGATTCGAATAAAACTTGCCTTTTGTCAATTTTTTAAAATCTAAAACCCATGTGTTGAATACACTTCCATAAGGTAGTTTTGGCACATTTAACACCGGTTTCATCTTCTTCAAGCATCCTAATTAAGATATCTAATGTAGTCACGCCTTGTTCCTCGTATAACTGGTAAATTTTACTCCGTATTATATCTTGATCACTTTCATCTACACTCGAAAAAATGTCAGCATAGCTTCTTTTTTTCCTCGCTGAAATGGGATTATTCACAATTTTCCATACAGTTGATGTTGGAATTTTCGTCGTTTCTTCTAAAGATGTTTGCTTGCTGGCACCACGTTCAATGAGAGTCAAATAAACATTGTTTATAACTTCCTTAGTCTCAATAGAATAGTATGAGCATCTCCTGAGATACACTAGACTCGCACATATTTTGCATAATTCGCATAATTCACACACGATTCAACACACGCTGTGACGCCTCGAAGTGACGGGAAAAGGTTCCGACAAGTAATTTCCACGTCTCACAACCTAACTGCGTCCGCCCAGAAACGACTTGATCCACTCCAGGAGTCTCCTGTTGTACATTTCCCACACAGTTTATCAAGCAGCACAGTTTATCAAAGGCTTTATAAACAGCGTCAACCTGATGTCTCGCTTCCAAAGCACTAGCGATTAAGTCCGCGTGCGTAATTAAATTTAAAGTTCTTGATCTTCCTTATTAAAAGCCATATTGATGATCTATAATTGTATTTTTGAAAAAGGGAGTTCAAATTGTGTTGTTAAGTTTTCGAACTACTTTGGAACGGCACTTAATACGGATACAGGTCTATAGTTTATAGCGTCGGGACTTACTCCTGTTTTTTCATTAGTCTGGAAAAATGCCCAAATGCAATGATTCATTAAAAATAAGATATAGAAGAATAGAAAAGATGAACGCACAGCATAATCCTACATGGAGAGAAATGTTCCCCTGATCTGAATTAAATAATGTTAATAACAATCGTGACGATAAAATGAATAAAACTACGTTCACAGTAAATAAGCTTTTGTCGAGTTCAAATTGATTATATTTTCACTTTAATTTGTCTTAACCAAAATATTTAATTCAATAATCCACAATTTTGTAAATTATATTCTCATTGCGCCAATAAAGTTTTGCTAAAATTTTCTACAAACCGATATTAACAAAATATATATTATATAATTTATTGCCTGAATTAAACAATTCATAACATCCATACGTTTAGCATTAAATGGAATAAAAAAAAATATTGCTTGGGATAAAGCTAATGTTAAATTGATAATATGTTACCTTATTTCCACAAATTGAAATTTATTTGCTGCTGATTGTGAATGTGGATAATAGATAAATTATTTATTATCTGAATGAGGAGGGGAATATCTTGTTCTAGTGTTTCAAGGTATGTAGAAATCAAATTATTTAATATGTAATACCTCCCTCAAGCTTAAAAAGTGGAAAAAGTGGAACATTGTGTCTATTGAAGAAAATAAATTTAAAGTATGGGTTATATATATATATATATATATATATATATATATATATATATATATATATATATATATATATATATATATATATATATATATATATATATATATATATATATGGGTTAGACATCTGCTCAGATAGAAGAAGCTATAACTGCAAAAAGAGGGAAAGTAAGAAAATACAGCATAACATTACAACTCTTTACCGTTGTAGAAGCTCCCACAGTCACTAAGGTTAATCGTAAATTGTAAAATTTGCCTCGCAAATTTGATTTTGCGAAAACGTCAACTTTCAACTTTCAAGTGGCTTCTTCCTTATAATAATATTTCACTTTTGTTATTTCAGCGAAAAGTTCTCGCAAATAAATAATAACTGTACCTAGTATACCCCTTTTCTTGCAATAAATAAAGTGGAATTGTAATAATACGAACATGTTTTTGTTAAGATATGAATTAAAAAAATAATTTCCCGAATTCGATATTTAATTGCTCGAAACGAATTAAATTATTCAATTAGAATAAATGTGCTTTATTTTCAGGAACTAATTCTTTTTCCCTGTGTACTCCGTTCCTTCAAGTTTAAATTATTGGAACTTAACTGAACAGGAGGAGTAAAGTCTTTGTTCACGTAGCTTTGAAATAAGACCTATTTCAACCTCAGTATTGTTATATCTAATGCGAAAGACTCAACTCCGTATTCTGGACAAAGTTTCGGTATGCTGAGCGAAACAGACCCTTCCAAGCCTTTTGCTTTTTAAAAACCACTTGAGAAATTTACTTGGAAATAGTTTTTTGAAATTCACCACTCTTACGATTATCGTAAGAAGAACAGTAACTCCTCCCAAACAAAGGAAGTCGCGGCATCGTTTATTACAAAGTAATTTGCACTCTTAAAATCGTGAAAGTATGATTTGGAAGCCAGGCTTGACGCATGGTTACAAGAAGTATTTAATATCTTGAGAAGAAAAGGAGAGTGGTTCTGTGGGGGAACTCTCGACCACCAGAGAGTGACCATGAGCAAAACTCAGATCCAAGCAGCAGCATTTTGTTAAAATTACAATAACTTGTACGTTTAGAGTTTTACTGGACATGTTTTAATATACCAAATTGAGTTAAATTAAACAACAGAAAGCAAATATATGCGTAGAGGCGCGCCGCAGCAGACGCGCACGGCTCAATAAAACCTAGTTAGTGAACTATTCCAAAAATGTCGTACTTAAATACTATACTATAAATACGTATATAGAACTCATGTCGTATTGCAACAGACCGCAATATCCTTATTATATCTAAGCGTGTTCGGCATCCGTCGACAAAATTCTATAAATTCGTTAATTAATTAACCAAGCGCTTTGGTATTGATATTCAAACGGGTCTTTTAGAAAAAAAATGCCGAAGACAACAAATTTGGCCCAATTAAAAGGCACCGTCTCTCTCCCGATGTGCAAATTCCGGCGAAGCGGTAAGGCATCGATAAAAGGAATCTTATCGTCAGAACATTATTTGTTGATCGAACCGTATAGGTGACCAAACGACAGAAACCAGTTTTGCCAAAGACAAAATCAACGGGTACGACAAGGACGGCTATAACGACCAGAATGCTACACGGTCGTCTTTACCTCAGTGATTTATATAAAATGCTATCTGATTATTTTTTATTTCTGAATGTTAACTTCAGTTTTATATTGTCGATTTGCCTTTGAGCTCGCCGGTCTCGGGCTCCTGATTCCCACACTCGCGGCAAAGTTCTGGTGATAAATGCTTCTTGTTCCCTGACGAATAGCTCAAGTGTTTTAACTATTAATTGTCCTTCTGAAAGGATTCCTATGTTAGACCTTCGTTGCTTTTTTGGGTTTCGGGCGATTTCTTTTGCGAAACTCGCGCTGAAGGTCGCGGCGGCTCTCGTTTGTTTTGAGGCTGCGACGGGAGGGACGCTTTTGAGTTTACGCTTTCCGACGGACTCCCGCCACAGCGAACGATTTCACCAAATTAGCGAAAGTTTGTTATTTTTTTAATAATTAAAAGTATTTTTAGAATGTTGCATACTTACATGTGTATAATATGAATGTCATAGTAATAATTTTTTTCCGAATACAACAAACTAAAGAAAACAATAATAGCAACTAACAAAACATAACAGACATGTATATTATTAAAGTATACTTAGTGGCCAATTAACAAGGGCACTCGAATAGTAATTGTGGTAAAGGCGTGGGGTGAAAAACATTTAATTAAAACGGAAAAGAGAAAATGAAAAGAAGAAGTAAAAAGAAAAATAATCTTATATGACTTATAACTAACTAAAATGAATTAAAAGCGTATGATTTGACTAAAACTATAGAACGTATTTGATCTAAATAAAAGTTATTTTTGCAACGTGTATTACGTGTAAACGTAACCTTTAGACTAAGGGACGCTTCTTTAAACGAGGAGTTTTTACTATTTACAACAAAACAGAAAACAGATTTCCCCCCTCCTTTATTTTACCGGATAGGGCAAAATGGTTAAAAAAAAATATCGAAATTTGGGGAAAATAATGAGGCAGTTTTTTTTAATTAAGTTGGTAATATTTTTGTTTCCGCAGGCCATATTCAATTAATACTTTTAGAGATAGAGCCGAGAGCTATTCGTAGTGGAACACTCTCGTATCTGCTAGAGTAATTTTCCAATACTATATTATCATTATTTCGATTGATTAACTTAACAATGAAAATATATATTAAATTTTTGGTGAAATAGTTAAGTAAATAAAAATTTAAATACAATTCATGTGAAATAATTTGAACATTAATAGTCTTCGTTTTTTTTTTCAAATAAACTTCCTACTGTAATACTATTAAGAAATATTTTGGATTGCTCCTGCGTTGTTTTTTTTTTGTATTAGCTACATCGTACTACTTAATTCGACAATTTTTGATATTATTTCATATAATTTTTTTACCTAGTACAACTGATTTCATAATACAAGTAATAACCACTTTATATTTACAATTTCCTTCGTCTGTCATTCATTCTAACATTAATTTTGATAAATATGTTTCATTAAAAAATATATATTAGAAGTGTCGAGCTGAAATACGGATGGATGCAAGAATTATTCGGTAAACAACAAAAAAAATCTTTCTTTAGGACTGCCACTAGCAGTTGCTCTACGGAATTTTTCTGTTGTCTGTTTTTCTGCTGTTTTTCCAACAGTAATATTCTACAAAAAATAGTATATTACGCAACAAGTGCGGTAAACTTCATTTGCTTAAACAAACATGTTGCATACGGTACTTTTTCTACTACTGTCAAACGTCAAAATTACGATAAAACCCGTGCGGTAATATTCCAGAAATGTCCGAATTGGCTAGGATTTTACCGCACGGATTTGGGAGCAATCGGAAGTTTCCGGAGATATTTCCAACGCTTTCAAAATTGACGTTTGTCAATTCTGACGGTCATGTCAGTGAATGTATTTTTTGTTGTTTTGCTAAAATGTACCCAAAAACTAACGGTCGTAGAAAAAGTATAGTTTGCAACACGTTCGGTAAAATTTTTGACTCACTCGTTTATTAAAAACTCACACCGCTGCTGCGCTCCGCTCGTGTCAAATAAACTCGTGAGTCAAATGCCGTTTACCGCACTTGTTGCATAATATACTATTACACTCTTGTTTATTGTCGTTCACTATTTCGTGACTGTTGACATTGCTCTTTTTTTGTCTTATAAGGCAATGGATAATAAGAATCTGCAGGAACCCATATGTAATCAAAAATACCGATATTTGTATTGCTTCGAGAAGATTTTCTTGAATGATGCTCACACATATCGTCTTTGTTGCGCGCTTCTTCTAATAGATGTCGAATTGGCAAAATTAATTATTCAGCTTTTATATCAACCTCATAAATTTAAGTCTTATGAACACTACCAGGCATATTAAACCCAAACTTTTCTGTCTTCAAATATCTAATTTGCGGAAACTTAAAAGATCTACCTCAAAATAATTGCAATATGAAAAAATGAAAACAAAATATTCGCACAATAAAACTAACTAAAACTACAGCAAAAGCCTATTGTGAAATCCAGCTATCCGAGGTTTTGCCAGATGCTGCGTAGCCTCAATATTTGCTGGTTTAGTTTACAAACAGATCTCCAAACTATATCAAAAATATTTGTCATAGTAAAGAGAAGGAAATAAATGGATAGAGGGTAGTAAGTAGTAAAAACGTTAATAAGCATACCGTAAAATAACTCCTGTTAACTTAGACCATAAACAGCCACTCTAAAGAAAACTTTTTTAAGTGGATATTCATGGTATAATGAAAAGATGCCATACGGAACTAAATCTGTTATGTATATTTAGCCATCCTGTACTAATATCTAATATGGTAACGACCTCGTATCCCATAAATTAGAGATGGTCCAAAGACTTCATAGCAGTGATTCAACTGAGATAAAACAATTGATTAAGATGTTTAAGTGTGAATTTCACTTCCAATCGAAATTACTTTTTAAATTAACTATCTCATTTATTTAGAGAAGAAATTGACCCGGTGAATAATTGCCATCCAAAATAAATACTGTTTAAAAAAAACACTTTATAATGTGTGTGAATCGTGGATAAGAAATTAAGTTCATGTCACGACGAAGTCCTGAATTACCTTTTTTTAACAAAAATTTACGCAAAGGTTCCCAAACAAACGAAAATAAAATTTTAAGATAGAATACTGAATAAACTTGCTATAAAATTTTGCCTAAGTACCTCATGAGACTAACTATACCACATGTTTTATATTTCTATTCTTATATACTTAGATAATAATAATGGTTTGCATTATTGAACATTTCGAAAGCATCATGGCAAAAGGCAGGCTTGTAATAAAAAAAATAAATTGTTTAATTAGTTTTTCTACTATCTTTTATAACATTTCCAATTACGCACCGATCGAGCATGTGGAGAGCATCACTTTAATGTATTCAAGTTCAAACTAAAAAATTATAAAAAGTAAGTTATTTTGTACAATGAAAATCCGGTTTAATTTTAATAAAAACTTGTTCGTGTTAATAAAATATATTTACTAGGTTGCGAAATTAAGCTAGATTCTCTCTGTAGTTTAACTTCTTGCTTCTCGTCCGCATATTAAGTTCGTCCAATTAAAAAAACGACCCTGTCAACTGTCAGTAAAACAGAAATATTGATGCGTGTCATCCGAGTATCGGCCAGCTGGTGATTAATGACGATTTAATGTGTATATTTTAATCCGTTCTTCAGTTTTATTCGAATTCAAAATAATTTTACACAAAGTCTTTTCGGCAATTTCTTCTTTACTTTTGCCTTCCTTAATCTTATTTCTAGGCTTTTTTTTTCAATTTTAAACCGACCATGAACTTTACACCAAATTGACTAAATTTGCCTATTATTATCTATTAATGATATACTGAGCTCCGAATTTTTCACAGCTGTTGGCTATATAAATATATGTAGCAAATAATGAGAGTTCTAAATTTAACTCTTCTTTCAGTTTCATTAATTCTAAAATAATCAAATGGTGCAAACAAGGAGGATATGATAATCATCTTCAATTATGAATCTCTGATTCTATGGGCAGTTAAGTGCTCGAAACTTGTACAAGATGTGTACAAAAAGTAAGGTGATTTTTAAGTTTAATCAAAAAGTATTTATTTGTTAATGTTGCCCTTCAAAGTTTTCTAGTAAGCACTTTCTATAGCCTTCACTGCTTCCAGCGATTTTCTCTTTATCGCCTCAATCGTTCCAAACGTCCTTCCTTTCTTGGGTTTCTTGAGTTTTGGCAACAGGAAAGAGTCGCAATATGGTGGCTGAGACATCATTGTGGTTTTGTTTTTGGGCAAAAAGTTAGACAAAAGCAAAGATAAGTGAGTACATTATCGTGATGCAAAATGAATGAATTGGGCGCATAACTTCAAGGTAATACGCTTTGTTGACCGTACGACCTTGTGGACGGCTGGACATTGGTTTTGACGTCATAACTATATACTCATGATTCGTCACATTTTTGAGCATATCAGGATCATTATTGACGTCATCATTGCGATGCTCCTTTGACGGTCCTATTGTTCAAAATTAAGCAGTTTCGGAAAATATTTTGCTGCTACACGTTTCGTGCCCAAAACTTCAGAAAAAATTGCATGGCACCAGTCAATAAAGATGCCGACGTCTTTAGCCACTTCTTTAATAGTGATTCGACCATTTTTCAACACCACTTGTTTCATTTCTTCAACGCTTTCATTAGTTATTGACGTGCTGGGGCGTCCAGAGCGAGGTTCGTCATCGGCGCCTTCTCGGTCATCTTGGAACGGCTTGTACCCCTTATAAACATTTTATTAGCTCAAAGTAGATTCACCAAATGCCGTTGTCATTATATCAAGTTTTTTGCAGTACTGTATTCCATTTTTTATACAAAATTTTATGCAAATTCTTTGGTCCATTTTTTTTTGACAGCAGAAAATCGTCGAGCACACAAAACTGGCTGAAACTATGAACATATGTTAGGAACATGTGTACCAACATAAAAAAATCGATATACAAAAGTCACATATAGCGAATGGATCTTTTATTTAGTTAATAAAGCGATTCTATTTTGCATTTGCAGAAAGTTCGCCGATGTCGGCAAGAAACTTTCCCCCTTCTTTCTGGAACAGTCAGCATTACGCAGGCGCGAGCGGAGGTCACCACGGTACTTCTGCAGCTGACCTCTACTCCGAGCACTACCATCCGGGAGACGCTTGGTACCAATACAGTCAGCACCATCGCGCCGTGCACGACTATCACCACCACAACATGGCCGCCCAGTATGGGGGTCTGTTGCTGCCAGGGTCGCGCTTACATATGAGCTCACACGCCCCCTGCAAGGCGATGGACTGGCAGCATCCCTCTATCGAATCGGCGTACTCGTCGTACCCTTCAATGTCAGGTGAGTCGATCACATTTAAATCCTGAAACCCGGCACGCGCAACAGTATAGGTAGAAAATTAACATATAAAACTATGCAGGGTGTTTTCTAATTGAATGTTATTAATTAAGAGTACATTTTAAATAGAAAACTTCATATGAACATATGTCCTAAATATCGTAACTGTTAGTGGTGCAAGCAAATGTCTTTTTTTAAAGAATTCAGTGGCGTGCCATTGGCTGTCTGTGAACAAATAATATATTGGTTAATTAGGTCGCCACTGCACTGTTCAATTTGATTTTTTTTTTGTGAAATATAAAATTTCTATCTAAAACAAAATATCTAGTTTTTTGTTACCATCTAGAAAAGAAAATTAGAAACAATTCTTTTTTACTTTTACAATTAATGAAATAACAAAATATCCTAACAACAAGATAAATATTAAATGATTCTTATTAACAAAAAAAAACGTTACCTACCGTTAATCTTTTTTAACAAAATTGTCTGTTAATAAATTAATAACCTTTTTGAAAAAAAGTAAATCAAAGAAACTAGATACGTTGTTGGAAGTGTCCTCCACCTTGAGCACTCTTTAAAGTATACCTCCAGTGTTTCTTATTAAATCGCAGGAAGCTCTTATGCGATCCTTCACTCTTCTACCGTATTAATTTGAGTGCCATAAAGACTTTTAAGATGCCCCCATAAGAAAAAGTTCAAACTATTTAAATTTGGAGACCTAGGAGGCCACTATAGTAAGTACGCGCGCCGTCATGCATGAACCACATTCTGTTCCTAATTATATATGGTACTTCTTCCTCTTCCCCTTCTAAAAAACGGCGATAATTATAACCTTTCTGGCAGGAGAAATGGTTCAATTAAGTAATTTCTAAGAATTACAGTCCAAACATTTACCGAAAACTGTTCTTGTATTTCTGAAAAAGTTAGCTTCATTTATAATTAGTATTTCTTGGTCAAACAAGAAATTTTGTCCAAAAACCATTGACCATTAACCATTGACCATTGACAATCTCTGGGAAGTAACGCTTGGACTCGTTGAATACGGTATGGGTACAATAGAAAATAGTGCGAAATTTTCCAAACCAAGACGTGCGAGATATTCAGATTATTTCCAATTCTTCTAGTAATAAGTTCAGGATTTTCATCAATAGAACTGCTTTTTTAATTTCTGGAATTCTTACAGTCCGATGGGCCCGTTTGAAATGACTATTTGCAGACATATCATATTACAATGATATGAAATAATTATAAAGATTTCAAAAATACACCTCAGAGTTTACGTACTTCCCGTTAGTACTTCATTTATTTTGAAGTATTTTAATAAAACAGATTAGTAAGAAATAATATTGATAATATTTCTCTGCATGCTCTCATATTAACAATATTGTTATGAGCATACAGAGAAGAGGTTTTTATTTTTTCCAGCAAAACCCTTATATCGGATTGAAAAAATCAAGAAAATAAAATTCTTTAGAAACGATTGGGGATTGTAAGAATATTTTTCATTTTAAGAGAAATCCCTCCACCGGAGTATTTTAAAAAAAATCTAAAGCGGTATTACAGATATTAAAAAAATATTTAATTTTTAAAAAATTGGGGTAAAGGAATAGAACATAAATAAACACTCCTAATGACGCAATAAAAATGTAGTATGTGTCTTTAATCTATTATATCGACAGTAATTAATAAAATGGCGAGTATACTATTACTACTATTAGTAACTAGTAACTATACTAATTCTCCCTTATCAGTGAACGAAAATTACTACTACTGCTTAAATAATTGCATGGGATATGGCAATTCATCAAGTCAATTGGAATACCAGTAAAATATGCTATTCGAAGAATAATTCACACTTTTACTAGAGCAAATTTTACTAAAAAACGAAAACCTTGAAGGATATAAATTTTGCATTTTAAATGGCCGTTCTTTTACTTGAGACGACATTGTTTTTTGACAAAGAAAATATTGAAAAAGTACAAAGCAGAAAAACGCACACTATGGAAGCGAAGATGGATTCCTAAAGGAGGAGACGGCTTATTGACATTTCAGTTCTCTCGAACCGGAGATTATAATTTATAATAAAGCTTTACTTCAACCCCGCGCACCATTTAGAAATGGAATGATACTAACCAATTCTCAAGGCCCCCTTTTTTTAAATAGATTATATATGATTATTATGCAAATATTCGTCATTTTTCAATGTATCATCATAATATTTTCCACTCACTTCGTATACCGTGAACTAAGGACGCCGGTTACAACATACTCCAACCGACTCGGGAGATCTCAAATCGGTGCTGCATTCGGCAGGAACGGTGCAGCCAACAGGACGGAGAAGATCCCGCAGACATCAAGAAATCAATAACTCGTTTGACCAAAGGTGGCCAATGGCGAGCACGCTCTTAACCGACGCTCCTCCCCTCTCGTTACCATCGGGCATTCCACAGACGCCTCTAATTGCTATCCTCGGCAAAGTTGCTGACTGAGAACATGGCAGTGCCGGCTGATATGCAGATAAGATGATGATGATGATGATGATGATGCATAAAGTTTTATATGGGGGAGTTGCAAATTATACCCTTATAAATATAAAATTAATTAATTAATTTAGTTTTCGCATACTGGTCCTAAAAACACAGGGGTGTGCATTCGACGATTGTGTTTTATAACTGTAAACCAGTGTTGGTAATAATAACATGTCTTTTACCCTAACAACAAATAAAGTATTTTGAACACTATGACGTCAGACAAAACGAAGGAAAACAAAGTAGAAAATATACCCGTCGGAAAAGTATAGAACAAAAATTAAAAAATATCTTTGTCGGTAAGTCTTGCAATATGATAGATTATCTTCATGCAGATGCGACATGTGGTAACCTACAATTTCTGGACCTATTTAACAAAAATAGGGACAGTGTAACAATACTCCTCAAGTCTTGGTGTGTTTTCAATTTTCTTGCTCTAACAGATATAATAATTTTCATTTTTAAAAAACAGTTAAAAAGATCTGTTTGTTATAGCATATTTACTTACATAAAAACCAATACAAATAAAATACAAAAATATTTAGATTTAAAAAAATAAAAAAAAATCTTTTAAATCAATAAATCATATTTCCGTCACATGCCAGTAAACAAGTTTAATAAGTGTTTTATTAAATAATCCTTAAAAACTTTTTCATTAACAACATTGGGTTTTAAGACACTTTAATAATTCAAATGGTTTTCACAAAACAAAAGAAATGAATTATTGAGCAGGAGATTTATTATCGAAATTTTTAGTGTTTTGTTGCCGTCTTTCTGCGCGCATAATTTATAATTAACTGATTTTTACAAAAACATATATAAATACGTGTTGAAAAAGCTAATCCAGCTTTTGTGATTTAGTAATATTTTGCTTTTGTTGTATTCTTGTTCATTAACTAGAAAGCATTAACAAAGGCATAACTACAAAAAAACCAGATCTTATAGACTTAACCAAAAAGCAACTAATTTGACAATAACTGCAAATTGTTAATTAATATTTTTAAATTATGAAAATAAAAAGCTGCTCTAGTATTAAAAATAAAAATAGATACAAAATACATTATCTTTTTAGACTTTGTAATTTTCGTGTTCTTTATCTTAGCAAACATTTATATTATCTAGACATAATATTTTAGTTCAGTACAAAATAGCAGCCAAGCGAAACAACGCAAGCGCCCAACAGTTATACTTCTTATTAATATCTCTTAATTATTAACGCCCCAATCGGTTTAATTACCGAATAGAAAAAATATGGACGCACTCTGGTCATTACAAGTAGTAGTTTATATCCCGTATCGGACAAATTAAGACCATACAGCAATCATGCGCGTTCATTACTTATTATAAAAACCCTATCCAACTCGAATTGGTCGTGGCTATCAATTATCAATAGTCTGAAGGAATTTTTATAACGTTAGGAATGCGATATAAAAGTTATTTCATCGGGATAATGAATCTTTCAATTAATTGGGATTTGCAAGGAACGCGACTAATTTTCGCTTATTTTATTCAACGGCGCGATGAAATATCACTTATTATTAACCATAGAATACGTAATTATTAGTTTTTTCAGTAGTCATTAGCAAAATTGATTCAAATTTGAGTCAAAATAGTGAGCCAAGTGACAAGGAAACAAGGTCTGCCTTGAACCAAGAATAAATTAGTCAGTATTTCTTAAGTGGAAGTAAACTAAACTTTGGCCCAAAGGAAATGTTACTATTAATTTAAAGCTATAAATATTACAATGAGCAACAGGATTACTTTAATCTTGTTTTAAACTAATAATTATTAATCCCAGTGTTTTCCTACATTTTTTAAAAATTAATAATCTTATTCTTCAAGGTATGCCTATTTCCTATCAAACAAGAGAGAATTGAAGCTAATTTTTTATTTCATCCCTTATCTAACCATTTCCACAAACGCCTGTTGTTATCTGTTTGCTATTCAATAACGATTGCCACCAATTTTCTTTTCAAATTATTCAAATATTTAAAATATTCAACATGAAATGATATTTAATAATAGTTATGATATTACAATCTCGATTTTATTCAAACAAAAAAAAGGAAATAAAAAGTTACCGAAAAATCACGTAAACTTTAGTGAACAGGGTTGTATATTTATCGTGATCTAATGCATATCTAAAACACCTAGACGTTTGTAGTGGGCTGGATCTTAATGCGGGTATACGAATAAAAATTAGCTTTAACTTCACCTCTTTTAAAGAGGTTTCAAAGCTAGGAAAAAAAGGCAAACTGTTTGGTAATGGAATTTATTTATTTTAAATATAAAACTCTGTATTCAAATTTAGACAATAATAAAGTGATTTTGCCCTTAAAACAAATATTTCGGGTATACTATGCTCGTTGTGCCTAGATTTAAATTGTTAAATTTTGGTCATAACAGTCTAACATGCAAATTTAAACGTCTTAATAAAACTCCTGATTGGTTTTATTGTTCCTGATTTGATAAAAAATTTCTCATAATATCTATGGTTTAACATAAAATGCCTTTTTAATTTAAAACCTTTAATTCGTTATCAATTTCAAACAAAACGGATATCTTAAGTCGAAAACAATTAAAATTGAAGAACTGTCGAAGAATAAGGAAAACGTGTTTATTCTCCAGCGCGGAAAGTACGCAAGCTTGGTTGCATACAACTTAACAGAAAATAATTTGCCTTTTGAGAAAAATTGTGTTTCACCACAGTAACATTAAACAATTTGAAATAATTTTCCACCTTACTTCTTACTTATCCTATTATAAATATATTCAAGACCCACGCTTTTCTAAGTAATAAGTACAAATAAAACTATAATTTTTTCTGTCTGTTGGAAATCACATGCTGATAGATCCCTATTAATAGGGTTTTTGAATTGACCGGTCAATTTTTTTTCTGTCAATTGACAAGCCAATTGAAATTGAAATTTATTTATTTATATTGTGCGTTACGCCGCCATCACGTCTTTCTGAGAACTAAATGGGGTGGATAATTTTATTTTATCGTATTCGAGTATTCCTTGAAGAGGGTTATAGGTAAATTGGACATCACAAACGCATAATAATTTATTATAAAACACATATCATTACAAAAAAATGATAGATAAGACTCTAAAATTGTTATTTAAAACATTTTGATCGAATTTGACTAGTCAATTAAGAAGTCCCAACACTACCTATTAGTTGAATATTTTGTTTTCTTTAATTTCTGATAATAAATAGTAATAATAATAATAATAATATTAAATTTTACCACTGTAGTGGAAGAAATGATGATGTTAGCGGGCGTGTAACAAGACATACTTTTCTCGATAAAAATAGCTATTAAGTTCGATCGACAGGCGGTTGCTAATAATTGGTTAAAGACAACGGTTGTTCTTTTTGTTGCAGGTCTAGAAGCGCAAGTCCAAGACTCGTCGAAAGACCTGTACTGGTTCTGAACTGGACGCGATGGGCGACTGTGTATAGTTAATTTTAAGTGAAACGTGATTTTAAGTGTAATATAAAAAAGTACAAACTGTTTTATTTAAATTTTCGACGGGAGTCGCGCGCGAGCGCCCACGCCATTTTGAAAACGTTTATTTTAAATAAATGTTCCTTATTTTTGTCAGAACGTTGTATGATTGACGATGCAAAGTCTGATGTAAGTATTAAAGTTACAGATATTTACCGATCCAATTGTTTTATTTAGTATAACTGGGAACTTTCTATATGCTTCTATAAATCTAGAGATTAATTTAAGATTGTTATTCAAGTGTGCCTTGTTTTTTTTGGTACCCTGCGTTCAATTTATCTTAATAACATTTTATTTGGCTGTAACTTTTTTGTTTTTAGAGATATTAAGGTAAACAAAAAAAAACAAAATTTTGGGTTAGTAGCAAGTAACATATAAAACAAAATAAGCCTACATCATATATTTTTTTAAACGGAACACCCTGTATATTATGTCCCGAAAAGTCGGGGCTGTTGGCTGGTCAATCCATAGTTCCGTCGTTCCCTATCGAACCCCTGGGGTATCCAATGTTAAGAAAACTTTTAACTTGTGAGAAGCAGCACCGTCTTGCTGCTACATAATCAGCTCTGATATATTTAGGGGTAAATCTTCTATATATTGTTCTATTGGTGCTATACGAGTTGCAAATAATGATCTCCAGTTAACTTTTGATCTATAAATATCGGATCCAAAATATGCCCATCTATTACATCACACCATACATTAATTGATTGGTACCCCTGGGTTTTTATTTGTCTACGATTATTTAAAGACCAATATCGCGTATTTTGTCTATTACAACCCTTTCTTGTATTGAACGAACTTTCATCGGTCCAGAAAAAAATTTTCAAAAAAATTATTATTCTGATTATGTCTATTTAAAAAATCCAAGCAATGGATTGGTCCCCGAGAAATACCTTTCTCTTTACATACTCTAGTAACAATTTTTATTGGTAAGTGAGGGCACTCTTTGAAGTTATATAAAAAATTCCTATTTTCGCCGATTTGTCAAAAACGAGTGGTTGATAGTGTTTTGTTTTATGCGTCACTTGGAAAAAAACTTGGCTACTAGACCTACATTTTATTTTTTTATTTATATTAATATCTCTAAAAACAAAAAAGTTACAGCCAATTAAAATGTTATAAAGATAAATTAAACGCACGGTACATAGATATTCGAAAAAATAATAAGGCCAATTGTGTTTTCATACATTTTGAATCTCTTTTAGGAAAAAATAAACAATTAAATATTTAGTTAAAATTAAACAAATTACGAATAACATTAAGATACACATGTTCGTTAAAAGTCTAAAATTCGCACTGTAATATATGTTTTTCTTTGCACTCTTAGAGAAAATCCTTATTAATTAATCATTAACAACGGAATACGAGTTAACAATGCAATATAAATAATTAAATTTACATAAAAAAGTATATTCCTACACATGTATGCAATCTCAATTTGAATGGGGCAAGTAATACTATCTTCTACTTTCATTGCTTCTAAAAAAATTTTCAAATACTTTTCGACTGCTGGTAGTCAAACTTATCAAATTGACTAACTCAACGAAATAGAAACTTATTTCATTAAATTCAATTTTCTGATTATAAATTATTATTATACTGTTATAAATTTGCCTATATAAATGCGTACCGTCTAGGCATATGTAAACGTATAGTTAAAGGAACAAATTGCCCAAAATATAACGCCCAAATATTTGTGAAATCCTAATTTAGTGGGGCCATAAAATCATCGCCTAGGTAGTTTTATTAAATTTTTGAAATGGACAGCATCGTAAAAGTGTCTCGTAAAAAAGACCGAAATTCAAATGGGGCGGGTACCGCCTGACACGTTTGCTTTGGCGCGAAATCCATTCGTCGGGAACGGACAACCTGCATGGATGCAAAATTTTTGAACGTTTTCTTAAAACGGTTTTTCATTTTGATTGATTTTGATGTTTTCTTTTGAATTGAACATGATATTAAACTAAATATTATTGTGGAAAATTGCGTCATGCATACAAATACATAAATTTGGGGTTTATATTTATATATCCATTGAGTTTAATTTGGATTTTCTAAGTGAAATTTTTAATAAAAAAAAGGCATATGTGTTGTTTATACATAAATATTTAAAATGGACATTATTTTCTGTGCCATGTCACCGAGAATCCATAATTTACTCGAAAACGAATTTATTAAAGAAAATATGTCAATTAAACTTTATCTAAAGCAAAATGCCTATCGAACATTAAAATTTATTGTTGGGAATATCGAATATCGATCACTTTTTGGTAATAAATTCGAACATACGCCCAAAATACGATTCTCGGTTGTATATTTGACGTTGGACATGTTAAATATACACATGCTATTGAATATATTCGCAGAAAAAAGAAACTAGAAATCAGAATCGCACTTTTCCACCAAAACGGTTCAAATACAGTCTTGCCGCTTTCCCACCATTAACGATCCTCTACATGTGGTGAGCCGCAACGTGTTAATTAGCATCTTGTGTTGTTGCGGTTCATCCGTTTTTGGGACACCGATCTACCTTTGTCAGGTCCGTACTGTACAGAATTTCAGGTGAAAACTTCTTTTGTCGGAATAACAGTTTCTATTACTTATAAAAATTAGATCAACTAGGTAGCTTAGTAAATATTACACATTTAACACAAAATGCATAATTCATAAAAAGAATTGCAAATAATTTGATTACAGTAAATTTAATTGTCTAGTACCTTTTTAAATCAAATTCCTGAATGAACCAAGCCACTGTCAAACCTAAGATATCTAAAACAATAGGACCGAGATGTGTTCTTTATCTCTCTGCAACAGTTTCACTAAAACTAATTTATTTAAAAGCAAATTTAAAACATTTATTAAAACTGAAATAACTGGAAATAAAATCCGTAGAATAGATTTAAAAAACAACTAATAATTTCAAATTTATTAATTTGATCCATTTATCCATTATTTGCTTATGATTCTTTTCTAGTTTTTGTATCTATATTTTTCTGTATGCTTGCAAGGTTAAAATTAGCAATATTAGAGTTATTATCTATTTACTAGAGACAAAATCCAGAATTACTATTGTTTTTCCTTTCCTTTTTGCAGTTTTTGCGTTGGTTCTAGCTAGGTTTAAAAAAAATTCTTTCAAGGCTAGAATTTGGTATAGTTTTAAGTTGTCAGTGTGTTTACTTAGTATGTACTGTCTTTCTTGGAATGATATCTGGGATGTATTTAGCTTGTCTAATAACATTGTAGTTATTAAATAAATGCTATAGAATAATAATAATAATAATAATAATATTAATAATAGTATACAGTTCGCCATTGAGTATCATCATCTGTCAGGGCTATAACCCTCTGGCAGTTAACAAACATTGTTCATTTTCCTTGTTTTTCCTTATCTGGTTGTCTATCATCATAGTGATTCTTGCTTTTGATGTGACTGCTCAAAATAATTCTATTAACGTAAGTTTTTCAGTCAGGAAGCCCATCTTCTTCCCGCACTTCTTGTGACTTGTATTTTCGCTTGGATTATTAATTTTAACATGTAACATGTAAAAGCTTCCACTTAGCATGAAGTGACCTAGGTAAGCAAGATTCCTTGTTTTTACTCTACCACTATATCCCTATATGTTTCTTTTTCCATTCGCATTAAAATATCTGCATTTGTTACTCTTTTCCTCCAAGAAATTCTAAGTCGTTTTAAGTCATGTTTGTTGTCCATGATTCCATTCCGTAGAGAACGAGAGTTTTCACTTACCTTTCCAGTACAATTTCATGTGATGTGATTTCGTAAGATGTGTAACTTTTCAGCACCAAATTAGAACATACGTTTTGTAATGTTGATTCTACGCGTTGAAAAATAGTATAAAATCAACAAATATCAAAATTGTAATTTTTAGGTTTGTAAAGAATATGCTTTTCTTGTGATCGGAATATCATGGTCATATTTTTGGGGCCTTCGAATAATCAAAACCAAACCTAAAACCTAAAAACAATTTTGGGTACATTTGAAAATATTTTTATATTTGATTTATTTACAAATTATTTGTTTAGTCACTTTAAAACATCAACGATTTTCTTTTTGCCTATATTTAATGTACTGCGTATTTATTTTAAACAGAATTATGTTCAAAACAATTACTTGCTTATTGCAAAAGGACGTTTTTCCGTTCTTTTATAATAACACTACTACATTGATCAATAAGAGTAGCTCAGTTTTTAAATTGTTGGCGATAAGCAAACAATCAATATATTAAGCATTACGAAATAATGCAACAGTGAACGGGTGAAAGATTACACATAAACATTCTTATTAATTATCTTTTATTTTATTACCAAAATCTCAGTAAAGACAAACAGGTATTATTTACAAAAATCTGCTAAATTTTGTTCTAGTCTAAGGACAGCGGTAACAGAAAAATAGGGCTCTCTTTACAATTATAATTTGAATGGTTTCGTTTTCAATCGAAATGTAGAAAATACTTTTGTTTTAATAAGAATAAGTAATAAAAATTATCGTGCACATGTAAGTTTCAAGAAAACTTTATAGAATCATATAGCGTCTTATTGATTTGTTAAGAAGCACCAATGAAGCAAAATCATACTTAATTTTGATCAAATCGTTAATTAGGTTTTGGTTAGTGTGTATTGAAAAGATACATTTTATCGATCTACTGCCTTTCTTTCTTCTAAAATATTTATTGCAAAAATCGAAAATTCTTCCAAATATTTTGACTATTTTATGTTAGTTACGTTTTCAAAACACTGCATATGAAATTATCATATGATGGTAGCTTTTCGGTCCCAAAATAGTTCAAAAGTTTCACGGACTTTATATTTAAGACTCTCCATAATTCCACGATGCGGGTACTGCCCTGCTTCGCTTTCGCATGTGGCACACACTTGCAAACGCATCTAAAAGCTGCGAAGGCGTTGCGTAAATACATTAATCAAAGGCGGTTGATACGCAGGAAAGAACTTTTGCTTTGGTCGGCGGTGTGTATGATGAATGGACGGCTTGATTGGATTTCTTGTAGTATTCTAACAAGCACCCGATGGCCAACCTGCTTGCCGTGCCGACTGACGTAGCTTCTTTATAACAATAAAAATGTTATATAAAAATGTATTAATCATAAATATTTATTTATACATTAAAGTTAAACTGAGATTTCCTACTTTGCCATTGTGTATTGGTCAGCTATAACGCAAAAATAATTCAAGATGTATATATCAGATTTTGTTATGGTGTTCGCAATTACGATCATGTCTCCGATAGATTTTTGCTATTCTAGATGGCTGAATCTTCACCAGCGATAATATAAACGATCTAAGCTATTAGGTTCACAAGGTAAACAGTCCTATAATTACTTGTTGTTTTGATTCCTAAGGTTAGAACTTAGCTAAACGAACGATTTTTCAGCTACAATTCGGATAAATTTTTTAACAAAATCCCAGGTTAAAGAAAACAAAGTAAATTGAAAATGTTTGAAATTTCACGTATTGATTTTGTTTTTGTTATTAAAATATTTTTTAATAACACCGAACGGGTTGAAATAAATAAAGGCTTCTAAATCATTAGTGTTTGATTGATGTCAGCTGCCAATACCTCAGGGAAGCATTTAAAAAACAGATATAAGGCAAAATAAAGTCTATATTACAGAAAATTTAAAAAAAAAGTAGCAGTGCAGTACTACAGTATTTTTTGAAAGACTATAAGTACAGGAGGTTTTAAAAAAACAATTGGTTGGACATTCAATCAAAGAAACATGTTCAAAAAAATTTTTTTTTACATTATGTTAAATATTTGTTGCTAGATTGATTTGAAAATTGGCATAGTTATTTTTAATAACAAACGGCTAATTTTGCTTTAACTAGATTAAAATATTGAAGTCCAGTGCCATTCTGGGAGGTATCTTAAGGAATAGTATTGTCAAAGATATAAAGCCACTGATTTTTTGCAATTTTTATTATATACTTTGCACCTAATCTACAACTTTTTTGACTCTTGCTTTTGGCGAAAAAACTAAAATTCGCTACTTTTATCAACATTCGTTTTTTGGACACTCTGATACAAAACTCAGTTCTAATGTACTATTCAAAACACAACAAACATAACTGGATTAATTTGAGATACACAGAAATAAGTTGTGGTTAGTATTGCTTACGTTGGTAAGCTTTGGTTAGTTATTTAGTTTTGGTTATTGGCATAGCCTATGAAAATTAAATTTAAATTTTATTTTACAAAATGGAGTCTGAAGAAAACAGAATTTGCCACATTTTCGGCCAGGCCATAATACCCCAACGTACAATATAGCTAATCTCATCCGATCTATTTGGTCAAACGTCAAATAAAAAAATTTGGAATTCCTGTTACCAAGAATTTTTCGCTTTCAACTATATCCCCAACGGTTCGTCGAGGTCGTCGGTTTAAATAAAATGTCTTTGAGCAGCCACAATATAGACTCGTTTAAGAGTATCCCGAACGGCGGACAATCAGAAAATCTGATTCAATTTATACTGGTGTAAAGGGTTCGGAGATGGTACCGCGATAACGCACGCGATAGGCAAAGACAATACCGAATACAGTGTCTCACTAAGAGCTGAACATTTTCGCCGGGGCTCCCAGTAACCACATAATTTATTTTATTGTCAGTCCCGGCGATATCAAGATTAACGTTTCTTTTATCGATATTTATTATTTCTGTATCGGTTCCGTTTTTTTCTCTGTCCGCCATTGTTTAAACGTGTTTCGACAATCTCTAAATTGTTGCTGTTAATAGTGAATTGTTGCTTTGTATTTGGAGTAATGTTCTGTTTAATTTCGAATTACCGAAGCCTTTTTCTCTGAAAAATCATAAAATTTGCTCAAATATTCCAAACTTATTTTTCTACTCCCCTACGTAAAATACCTAATTACCCACCGGTCTAGCGTGCGGGAAGCGTCACTTTACCACTTCAGTTTTATTTCCCACAGATCCGAGCCACTTTGGACATTTCGGGGATTTTACGGCACGGGTTTGGGATCAATCGGATGATTTCGGAGATATTTCCCACGCCTTGAATTTGACATTTGTCAATTCTGACGGCCATGTCAGTGAATGTAACTAACGGTCGTAGAAAAAGTATAATATGCAACACGTTCGGTAAACTTTTTAAGTCACTCGATTATTAAACACTCGCTCCGCTCGTGTCAAGTAAATCGTGAGTCAAATTCCGTTTACCGCACATCTCAATATTTGAAACATCGTCGAAATGTTTAAATTCAGTTCCATTTAGCTCTTGGTTCTTGTTTAACAACTATTGCTTTGTTAAACTACTAAACTACTGTAAAATTCCTTCTCGAAAATATCTTCAGAATGTTAAAAATTGCAGATTTATGGTCCTAGGGGTATCGAATAGCCTTGAAATAGTATGTTATGCAACAAGTGTGATAAACGGCACGAGTTTATTTGGCACAAACGCAGCGAATGTTTAATGAAGGAGTAACTAAATATACTATATTATACTATACTTTTTTTACGACTAGTAGTCAAAATTAAAGGCGTGCGGCAAAATCTCCGAACACATCCGATTGCTTCCAAACCTGTGCGCTAATATCACGGAAATGTCCGGGGCGGCTCAGATCCGTAGGAAACGAAACTGACGTGGTGAAATGGCACTTTTCGCATGCTAAATCGGTACATTTTATACAAGGAAGTAGAAAAGAGTGTTTTTAACTTTATCAGAAAAAATGTTTTGCCGTGAGTTACGACTCACTCGTTTACCTTGTTATGAGCTTTTCATAAACAAATTCCGCGAATGCGATTTTTCCTCTAATATGACGGAATAGATGACAGAGATGCAATGACGTTTCATACTGCTGAAATTTTATAAAAATGAAAAATTGAGTTAATACATTTCAGATTTGCAAATTTCTGAAGTTAGCCACTAACCAACCTAACCGAGATTAACCGAAACTTATGTTCACTAGTAGCACTTTTTCCACTGATTGCGATGGCGGGGCTGTCATTATTTTGCACAGCTTTCTTTGAACATTTTTTTTGGCTCTTTATCGAATCTTTCAAAATTATGAAATATTTCGCAACCACTTGTAGACATCTAGTCGAAAATAAAAATGTGCTGATAATTTACATTTAAAAATAGTACGTTTTCTTTGACTTTTCCTAAACCCTACATTCCATGGTGTTTCTGTTTTCACCACCGCAATCAGTGGAAAAAATAGCACTAGTTTTCTTTACTTAAGCGACTTTGAATCTCCACTCATAACAAAGTTAGGAATGATAAACACTCAATTTAGATCAGCCTGTATAAACAGACCACCTAATATTCAAAAGAAAAGTTTTCAATTTTATGCTAATGAGAGCTGAATGCTGATTTTTTTTATTTAGTACGCCCACAAAATAAACAGAAATCGGTGCAGTAAAAATACTATGATCGGTGTCAAATTTTTTATTGCAAAAATTTCCTAAGCTATAAATATATTTGTGTTTTTTAGAATTAATCGTCCGTTTAGAAGAACATGATAAATAAACTTCTTTAAAAAAAAATGTTTTAAATATACGGGCTAATTCACATTACATGGTAAGAAATATTGTCGCCAAACTACAAGGCTTTTAAAAAGGTCTGCTTTTTAAAATTGCTTTCATACTATATAGGTCGTCCCAAAAGTATCAAAAATATGGAAGTTGTAGGTTTTTAAATTACTTATCGATTGGCTAACTCGTCATATGGCTAACTCTTCCCAAATGATGATCTTTGGTGTTACCTAAATGAATGGTTTATTACATCTAGTGGCCTGTGCTATAGTGATAGTGATAGTGGTTTATTCGGGTAGACAATTCGCTCTGGTTATGCAGTAAAGTCTGTTTATTGCGTTGTCTATGAGTTTAGATATTTCATGATTGTATTGCTTGAAACTATTCGTAACTTTGGACAACATTTATGCGATTGCAATGTTAAAAGCGTCTCTGGTACGCATATTATCTGGCGTGATCGAAAGAACGCTGTAAATATATCCATTTGTCTTTTGGCTATTTGTTTTCCAATCCACCTCCTTTCAAAATTGGAATATAAAAACTGCGGAAGTTCGCGATGACAGTTGAAGCCATGGATGTTGTTCTAATATTGAAAGGGCCTTCGTTTAACTATACGGGAAATTTCTATTACAAAAAGTGATACCTTTATGAATTAATTAAATAACATTTTCAACTTCCATAAGCAACGAGAACGGCGAAAACGCAAAGACTAGCTATAAGACACCTTAACACCATTCGATAGGTAATTGAAAAAGGCTTTCCCCTATAAGTTAAAAGGAGTGGTGTTCCACCAAGTTATAGTCACTAAAGTTATTACTAAAAGTTTTTGGACACTCTGTACCTTAAAATTTGATAATGGGGATAGAAAATATGATCTATTGCTCACTCTATTGTGAATTTCGTTAACATAATTTACAATAAATACTGCTTATATATTTGACACATTATTCTAGATTACATTTTCACAAAACTCAAATTCCTTACTTATCACACTTATTTCGTAACCATAATAAGATTTCGCATATCTCAGAAGCCAAACTTTTTGAAAATATTTGTAATTTGGTCACAATATTCAGCGCGAATGACCCTGTATTTACTGACAAAAATACAGACCTACAAACAGTGGTTTTGGTAATTAAGGTTTCTGGTCCACGCCTTAATTTTGTTCAAATCATTCGGAAAATTAAGTATAAGTCCTTTGCTTTAGTAGATTGCAGAGATTAGATGCAATAATTGAGGATGTATGTATACAGATAGGATTTTATAGACGTTGGCAGTCTTATATATACACACGCTAGGGGATGCAAATGTTCTCTGTCCAGGAGAACCACATGTGACACGCTGTACTCACCACTAAATCATTATAACGGAAGCAGCCCGCCTGCATGTCTTCGGCAGCTGTCTCAGGAGGCGGAATGTTTCTTATACGGTCTAAAGTTTATACGTATTCACGCACTGCCCCTGGTTCACACGTCGGCGTGTTTATTTACTTTTGCAAATAGCGACGCGTATATCGATTCGATTGACCGATTTGGTTCGTAATGCCATGACGATGACATAAGAGTGCGAGTTGGAAACAGAAGAACATACAGAGCAAATACATACGCTTTGTATGATGGGCATCAATTTCATCAATGTTGTTTTGATAGCATTTTGTTGAAATTGTTATCTATTGGTTGTAATATTTCAGATGCATATTTTCATTTTCTAAACTGTCTATAGGTACATTAGGGAAAACCAGGACATTACTATGTTCAGAAAAATGATTGTAATATAATAATTTTTATTTTTACTCTAAAAAAAAGTAAAGTGACAAACAGTAAAGGCACTGATGAAGGATCGACTCACTGGAATATATGACCTCAACGAGTTGAGTCACCAGTTTGGTTTGTAGTGACGTGGTGTTATAACAAATTCCTGCAAAAATCATCATTATTTTTCAACATCTACTGATTGCATATGCTGATAAAATCTGTGGCAAAGGACTATAGGGGGAGTCGATCAATATGCACAAAATTAAGATAAAACAATGCTAAATATAAAAATAACACTATATTTGAAGTGTATGTTTGACCTTTTTGACCAATGTCTTTCCGGAGGTTTTGTTTAAAAGTTGTTAATTAGGTGACTGATCCAAATTAGAAAGAGAGTTTATTGTAAGCTTTGATTGCGTTATAGCTAAATTGTTTGGGAATGGTGAACGGTTCGCTGTGGTGAGTATTAACTGGATCAATATCTGTGCTATTATGTTTTTCTAATAAATATACGGTGAATATTTTTTAGTGAAAAGCAATAATGGTTTGTGGGTATCGCACCATATTGTTTACTACAAACTTCATTTTTTTGATATTGATAGTTATAATATTTTTAGAACCGTTAAAAACTAAATAAATGATGTTGAACTCAAATAAACAAGTATATCTGTGAACTAGTGAACGAATGATTTTTACCGTGTTTGCTGTCTCTATATTAGTCTAATAAAATGTTAGCCGACAATGAGAATGATAATAATAATAATAATTATTATTATTAAATTAACATAATAATAATAACAATAAAGAAAATTAAACTATCTATGACGTGGAGTGATTGTAAGAAGGCTTTCGACTCCTCTTCCTTCGTGGCTGGTGAAAATACTAGACATATATAAAATTCATACTCAACTTTCTAAGTCCAATATGGGTCTGTCTAGTGCTTAATCACTTAAGTAATAAGCTAAAAAAGAGTGGCATTGCGTACGCTCTTGATAAAGTGACCAAATTCTACATGGACGATATCAAAGTATATGCTGAAAACTCATAACAGCTCCATAGTTCATTAGAATTTTCAGGTTGTTCAGTAAAGCAATTAAAATGGAAATGGGCCTTGAAAAAGTCACCCAAACTGAGAACATGACGCTAATGGAAACAAACAATAACTTCGGCTTTAGATCCACAGGACAGCTCCAAATACATAGGGTTTCAGCGGAGTCCGAGCATAGACAAGAAAACTAACAACAGAATTTTTTCAAAGGCTTAAAATAATTTTAAATTATTCTACTATTATTATACTACAGAAATACAATATTTAGATGTTAGTATGAACAACGTTTATCAATTTCGAATTTTTCTTCTCCAAGTATCATGTACCTATTGAACGTTGATGACTGCCACTTTCAAGATGTGTCTATATCCTTTCCAATGTTGTGCTACACGGAGTAATTCATCAGGGTCAAGGCCATTTTCTTAGCTATGAAAGGCTCTTACGCCAAATCCACTTTTCCATCTATTTCTCCGTTCTATTTTTCCATTAAGCATAAGTCTAAGAAAGTCATATCGATGTTCTCTAATTATGCCGCCTAGGTATTCAAATTTTCAGAATAGTCTGTGGTGTCCCATTCTTCGAAGAACTTCTTAATTTCTGACTCTTGTAGTCTTGACCTGTATATTATTAACTGTTTCTCCTCCAATTATGTTTGACCATTTAGTTATTCTCTGAATATGTTTTCTGAGAAAAACGTTGAAGAGGTTTGAGAAGACTATGCAACCTTGCTTCACGCCACTCTCAATAGTAACTGGCTTCGATTCGCTGCCGTTCACGGTAATGGTAGCTGTTTGGTTCCAGCACAGATGCAAAATCAGCCTAATGTCTCTGTCATCTAGTTGGATGTTCTGTAGGGTTGATATCAGTTTATTGTGCTGAATATTCGAAGGCCTTTTCAAAATCAATAAAGCACAAGTAAATAAGCTTTCCCACCTTTGCAGAAGCGTTGCCATGGTACTCCCCTAATGCACATGCATCTTCTGAAAGAAATTGCTCCCAACTTGTAGCACCCTCGCATTTGTTGCTAATTCTTTTTCTGTAGAGTGTGTAGAAGCGCGCACATTTTTTTAGGTATTGGGATGAATGCAGATTTTAGCCAGCCTGGTGGGATATTAACAATATCGTATATTTGGTTGAATAGCACAGAATAGCTTTTGTTTTCATAGCTGAGTAATTGTAGCAATTCACTGTGTATTTGATCTGGTCCACTTGCATTATTGTTTTTGGCTTGATCTGCTGTTGAACGACTATACTTATCTAGAAAATAAGGCGGCGGACGGCTATTTAATCTGGAGAGCTTGCTAATTTACGAACCACAGGATCTAAGAAAATATTTAAAAAATAAAAACTTACCTTAACAGTGGATACTCTGCTTTTAACCTCGCCGACATAGAGCCTGAAACAAAAAAACACAATTATTGATAAAGAAAAAGAAAACTGACAAGGAAGAGTTCTGCATGACAGATATTACAACTCGCTGCACCAAGAAGATGCACATCTTAAATTATCGAATACATGGTATTCAGGATCAAGTGGTGCCACCAAAAGCACAAAATGGACTTTCAAAACACCCGATGCAGACTCTGAAACAAAGCGCAGGAAACAATACGGCATCTGACATCAGTTGGTACCCAATTATCCCCCACCGCTTGCCTAAGCAGACATCAAGATTGAAACATGATCAACTGAAAATTGTTGAAAACGAACAGTATAAAGTCTACTGGGATACCTCAATAATAAAAACAGATCGAGACCGAGATCTGCCCAGCACGACCATGGCAACAAGCCAGATATGATCGTGCTGGACAAAAATATCAAATCTGCCACAATAATTTCTCTTCTCAGTACCGGTAGACGAGAATCTAGAAAAATCCAATAGAGAAAAGACACTTAAATATCGACCGCTAGCGGATTAGATCAGAAACCTGTTGAATTTGAGCAATGTACAGATTAAAATAATAAACCACCATAAGGAGCTTGTTAAATATTTTTGCTTAATGTCACAGTTTTCAGTTAGTGCGCATGCCTGTAACTTATAAAAAGTTCCGCGCAGGGTGCTTTTGCTTAGAGAGACGAGAGTCGGTCGGTATCCGAGTCGCACACATAAGCGGAAAGAACTTTTGTCGGTACTAAGAATGTCGGGATAATTTGTTTCTTTTACAAAATACACAGTGTTAGTGATCTTCCGACGTTTTATTTTACCGAAAAATTGTATTAGTGAAAACTGCTGAACAATAACCCCCAAATCAACAACAGAGCTAAACTCACATGAAGAAAGCAATTATTTTTTTCCTCTTAAATACGTAGGTTTTTGCCTTGATTGCACATCCTCCGGCAACAAACTGAAACAGGCACCTAACAAGTATGAGAAAAAAAATGCTCTAAATAATAATTTTTACAAAAGTTATGGATTCCTCCTGCGTCGGTTTTTGCTGAGTCGAACTTGCTGACGTTTCGCCAAACATCCTGTTGGCTTCTTCAGAGCTTGACTGATTCCGTGATTGTGTTCGGCAACAGCTGATGAGTTTATTTGTCTTAGTCGTAAGGCTCTTTCGTGTTTTTTGAGCCTAGTTGATATTTTTCGTCCGGTTTCTCCAATATAATATTCTTTGCCGCATATGTGTGGAATGCTGTAAACTCCTGACATCTCAAATGGAATTTTATCTTTGACGGACCGAAGATGTTGAGAGATTTTTGGACAAATCTGGTTTTGACGTTATACTTCTCAAAGAACACGAAATAGCGCCACGATATAAAGTTTTATTCGATAAAACTAAAATTCTTGCATGTAATTCTTCTACCAAAGAAAAATTCGAGAGTCTATAGAAATCTATAAACAACCTAACAATCTTAACCGCGACCTCAGATCTCTACCTGTTACCAATATGGGAATCAGTCATCCGAGACGGTGTTTATGCCCCTCATTTAGCTCCGCCCCCCTCAAACAATATGAAAGCATGTACAGAGTAACATGCGAGTCAGTTGTCAAGCTCTGAAGAAGCCAACAGGATGACTGGCCTAACGTTAGCTAGTTCGAGTCAACAAAAACCGTCGCAGGAGAAATCCAGAAGTTTTGTAAAAAGTATTACAGTAGCCTGTGGAAGTTTCTTTTTGAAAAATTAATATTCTTAATAATATTAACCTAAGCTAAATGGTTTAAGGGTAAGAGGAAACTCGTGGCGAGTATTAACTGGCGAAGGTTATATCTTTATAGATAAAACCAAGAATTGCGATTAAAGCGTTCGCATAAAGTCAACCAACCAAGGCTAGCAGAAACATGGGCAAATATTATAAGCGGATCTCAGGCAAATATTCAGATGACGTTGAAAATATGTTGTGTACGTTGGAGATAATGGCTTGCGCCTATCGCAACACTTTGTTTACTCCGAGTCTCATTGAAAATGCCGCTTTTCCAAAACTCGTTAGGAAAATACCACGCAGATTCAAAACAACCCCGTCGAATCTCCGCGCTCTTCGTAAAATTACGACGACTGCAACGCTAATTTTACGGTCAATTTAAAAGCTGTTCGACTTAAAAGGCGCACGAAGAAAAACAAAACTCCGCTCGCGCACGATCGGTAGCGTCAACACAACAATATAAATGACTTTTGTTGGGCGAACGGTGGTAACAGTTGTGTTATTCCTAGATCTGCTAGACGACACAAAATATATTAACGACTGCAGGGGTGCAGGAGCGACTGCAGGAACGGTTTCTATGTTACCGAGCGGACTATTTTCGGCCTACAATCCCGATTGTCTGGGAATTGATTAGGGAGGGTGATTTATCCGCCGTTGTCGACGGAATTACGACCTTTCTCGTGCCTCAAACGTGAAATATTCGTGTCATAAGCGATCGGGTGCATTTGAGGAATGCTCGGAATTATACTTTTAATAAGCGGATGCTTATTTGTCGGCGTTCCGAAGTAACCTGTTATTTTAAAATAGTTATACCCACGACATCCGTCTCAATTTTGAACTCCATGGTATATGTTTTCTTTGAATGCAGGAGTGTCGAAACGAAAATAACTTTGAACTTCCATTGTCCAGAAAATTTTGCGTTACGGCTTTTTAAATTCTATCTCGTCATTCGAGTGTGTTGAACTTGACAAGGAACAGCCATAGATAGCGGCGGTCCTGTACTGTTTATTGCTTTCATCGATGATCTTTCCAGTTGCCTGTAGGTGCGGTGCTTTCAGCAGACTATACCAGCATTATCTCTTCTAGTAAGTATTCCAGTCAGGTCTATATTAGAGAAACCAGAATGATTTGGAGGTAAGCATGGGCTGCCAACAAACTACTTCCAAATGCTTAAATCCGCGTGTGGTCTCAACCAATAACCGTCTTTAACAAAATAAACGTCTTAAACTCTTCATTATTGAAGATAGTTCAAACTCTGTTGGTACATGTGGTTTTAACCATTTTTATTTCTTTTTCGTAGATGAAAACAAATGCTGTGACAGGGTGATGGAGCTCTTTAATGGAGCTCACTTTCGGATTCCTCCCTATCCATGCCATACCATACATGCTGCAATCGTCAAATCCGAAATCTGACTACTGGACTTCTTTCCCTATCATCTTAATATACTTAATTACTGTATGAAACTTATCATAATCAAACGTCAAAGTGAAGAAATTGCAGGATGAAGGAGTAACAACTCAACACCTTTAAGCTACCTGGAAGTATTTCTAAGTATAATTTTTGAGTGAAACGGTATATAAACGCACTTTTATATAATTATGTATTTTGTTCTAATAATTGGGGTCAATAACACTTACTCAGAATTCCGCAAACAATTAAAACCACTGACTGAGCAAAGGAGATGCTGTTACAATAAAATACAATAATTTCTTACTAACATACTTGAAACTAACCTAAAAGAACAAACAAAAAATGGTGCTTAGGCCCTATGTTCTAATTTGCAAATAATCTTCTACGTTTTAGTTTTTTCTAATAAAAACAACATAATATAAATTTATGTGTGAGGAGCTTAGAAATACTTCTAGTATTTCAACTAGGCATATCACTTTTTTTTAATTATCTTTTTTTAATTATCAACAAACCAAAAGATTAAATACATAATAACCTCTACTACCAACGTCAACAATATATAAGCAATATAAATTTTATTTGTCTGTACGAGAGTTTACTTTTGATATTAGGTATTCACAGAATGATTTCCAGATAAGATATTCATCAGTTTTTTTTGAAGCGCCGTTGTAGGTGTATTTAATTAAAAATTAATATAAAATGAGCGTAAAACTGTGATGGTCACATTCCAAGTAAAAGTTTACTGGTTCGCTTTAATGAAATTACATTCCAAGAGAAAAATTATTTTAAGTTACTCAGAACCCACTCTCAGTTTTTTGCCTTATTGTATGGAAGTTTCTTTTAATTTTTCGAAGAAAGTTTCCCAGGCTGTGGAACTTGAGGGAGCACTGTTTCTGGATTTCCAATTGCGTCGAAGAGAAGAAATACAACTCTAGGAAAAACTAGAAGCAGTCAAGTTTGATTTGTTTTGTTAAAACTGTACTATTATTCTTACGCCTAAGCTGCGTCTGTCGCGGATGAAAAACGCATTCCGTGAAGCATATCATTTCAATTTTTTCGTGGCAGATGACGCTGTCTAGTATGTACACATTAAGACCAAATCTTAACATACAAACACCACACATCGACTTTCCCTCGAAGCAAGCGGTCGATTTGTTTTGGCTATGAAAATTTACAATAAAGTTCATCTTCAATACCTAGCGAAACTCAATTAGTACTGATACTTGTACTCATCGTTTGCGCTTCTCCTAGTATTTTTTGAAACTTTATTTACGTATTTGTCGTTTGTTGTAACGTATATGTTTTTTTTACATTTTTAAAAGGACCTTTGTCACGTAAAAATAATTGATAAATTCATTTTTCTACCAAAAATTTTATATAGCGTCGTATAAATAGTCATGAGTATTAAGATAAGAGGTAAGTAAATTGAGAATTGAATTCAAAAAGCTCTCGTAACCATGTATATCTTCTCTGCGTTCACAGTTTTATTTGTCAATGGGTCGTTGTTAAGAGGTTCCGTGACCATAATTTCCGCGTTCAACCTTATCAGTTTTCCCAATTGCACGCGAGGCCCAAAACGATTCGAAAAACGCGCGCCAACATTCCTCAATTCAAACCAACATCTACTTTTATTACCTTCGCGGCTAATCTAACTGGACAAAACGGTAATTATTGTAAATTGCGTTTTAATTTAAATTTGCAAATATGTCACGGGCTATGATTTATTTTGCCGTTTCGTCGCCTATACGCGACGCAACGGTTTGATCGATGCGGAATGCCGTCAAGAAGACGGCGTGAAATGGACGCCTGAAAATTGAATTTTCTGGTACATGTACTTTCAAATAGAGCTGTTCATTAACGTTTACCCCCTATTAACTAAGTTAGGGCGTCGCATTTGGCGTTTAAATGTTTAGTCACGGGGCTCGACTGACGAAGAAGAATCGGCAATATTATGATTGAAGATTTTAGGAACTTCAACTGAAAAACGTAAAAATTAACGTAAGTAATGGGAATGTACCTACATTGCATATCGCACAATTGAAACACTTTCGCGCTTCGGTCATTATTAAGTTATATCGAATCAAAGGATTTTGAGGTTAGGGTAAACAAAACGAGCCACGCGTAAGTCCAACACCAAACAGCTGACGTAGTTGATTCTGTCGGTGGCATTGCACATGGCGGTTTAACCTCCTTTCGCTCCCGACAGAATCCCTTGTACTCGTTCCAAAAAGTTTGGAATCGGTCTCCACTGTGTGGATTTGGTGTTTTTGGTGTTCAGTGCGTGTTTTGGAGTTATGATCGTCGTCGGCCCCGTCATTTTTTCCCGTTCACGCCGGTATGGTGGCCGGATAGGCCCGGTTGGGCCGCGGAGGAAGCGGGGGAGGCCGTTTATTTTAGTGTTGGTCATAAAAATCCTCTTCGGAAGTCGGTAATGGATGAGTGTCTTTAGCCGACGTGCCAACTTTATGGAAAAGAAGAAGAAGATCCCCTAACCTAGTCTAATAATCGGTAAATCGCTTTAAATCCACATTAAATCTCTTCAGGACGACATATTTACGGATTTACCTAATTTCATATCTCTTAATATATCTTTCAATCTAAAGCACAAAAAGCTAAAAGATTGCCTGTATACAATGAAATGTTTAATTAATTAGCAGTATTTTAATTTCATTTCGCACTACCTAATACTATAATTAAAAGATATGTCTTTCTAACATATAGATATACCGCGAATTAATGAAAATCAAAATTGAATTATTGATTTTCAAATTATTAGTTTTACAGAACCGATTGTTTTGTGTCAGTTTTTTGACAAAACTGATTGTTATGCGAACGTATTCATTTTTAACCAGAAGAAACCAAACATAAAAATGGTCACTGCAAGCTCAGTCGGCGCTTTCTTCTGGTTAGATCATATAGCTTTCTTTTCTCGGACCAACAACTTCTGTTTTATTTTTTAATATAAGTTCGGCGCTTGGTGACTCCACTGCGTGGTGGTGCCACAAAATGTTTAGGAATTAAAAGCAGAGGTATAGAGATAGATTTAAACTTATGTCACTTAGTATTTCAAAATCATATTTCTAAACCACGGTATACTATTTTGAAAAAGGTATTTATATCTTGCTCGTGAAATACAAAACAAATTATTTTCACTTGCACTAGCACCAGCGCTTAAATTAGTTGAAACTCTTATTTGAAATGCTGTTTAAAAAAATAGAAATAAATAATAAAAATATTTGAAGAATATTTAAAATAGATATTTATATCTATTTTTCGTAAAGTCAAATAAATAATTTGCATTTTATAGTAATAATAATAATAAGGTATTAAAAAAACAATAAATTTTCCAAAAGCAAAGTCAAGATATTTAAGATATTCAATATATTGATAACCTTTCATATAACAAATAAAATAAAAAAAAGAACTCTAACTTATGTCACTTAGTATTTCAAAAGTACATTTCTAAACCACTGTACAATATTTTGCAAGACGTATTTATATCTTCACCGTGAAATACAAAACAAATTATTTTCACTTGCTATCACCAGCACTTAAATTAGTTGAAACTCTTATTGAAATGCTTAAAAAAAAAATAAAAATAAATAATAAAAATATTTGAAGAATATTTAAAATAGATATTTATATGTATATTTCGTAAAGTCAAATAAATATTTTGCATTTTATAATAATAACAACATTAATAATAATAATAATAATAATAATAATAATGTATTAAAAAAAAACAATACATTTTAAAAAAGCAAAGTCAAGCTATTTAAGATATTCAGTATATTGATAACCTTTCACAAATAAAATAAAAAAATGAAAAGAAAAAACCGCACTAAAATATGGTAGATTAAATTAAAAACAAAAATGAAAGCAACCTTGAATTAAAGTAGATATATAAATAATCCCTAGCGATATGGGACCATTTTTTATACTTTACGAGACATACCCGGTGATGATTGTGACGCATAGGAATCTATATTGATTATATAGTTTAACAATGATATAGTGTTTAGCAAAAAACAGTCCTATGTTAAGGTACACATAACCTGGGGACATTTATCTGTCGAATATCAGTTTCGTTACGAAAGACTAATTATTCTGTGAGATATAGAGGTGTGGATATTTTTAAGATTTGGTAAATGAATACCAAATACGCAAATATACAAGTGCCACTGCAAATAGTTGTTTTTTTGGGATACAAAACCCCAATAATTATTATGTCATATTTTCTTCAAGACAAAATAAAACACGACCAATATGTTGCTATAGAAATAAAATAGATGAGTAATAAAATAACATTGGCTCCAAAATTAAACCTTTTGGCACTCCTGATTTTATATAATCAACTTCTGAAAGGAAATTAGATGTTCTAGCAATCTGTTTTTGATCTTCCAAGTCGTGGCCGGAACAGTAAGTGGCCCCTCAGATAAACCAAATAGTGCAACTTCGTATACAAGAGAGAATGATACACAGAATCAAACGCTCGCGAAAAATCATGCTGGATTAGGCAGTTTTTGCTAGACTACATTCTGAATTGACATGTGCATATCTGATATTAGAAAATGATCCAGACACAAGGAATACCCGTTGTACTTATTTTGAAACAAAAGACGAAACGAGCGAGAAATTCGAGAGGCGTACGTATCGATCTATATTCCCCACCCTCGCTGTCTTAGAAACACTCTTAATCTAATTAATCGAGCCAGTCCTTGATGAAGCAAATATCTTACGCACTGGAGGGCACTTCATATTGGTTCCTTTTGATTTCGGAAGTTCGGGATTTGCCTCCGTTCATTTGAGGTTACTTCAAAGACGTTATCGAAGTTTATTATCAGTTTGGTTGGGAGTTAACGTGGGCAGATATTGCCAAAATGTTTTTATTTTTTCTCAATTTCTTCTCAAAACATTGCAGTAACGAAATATTTCAAATTTGCTCGCTTAGATACAAACCGACAAAATGTCGTAACAATTTTGAGTTATCGGTAGCGAAATTTCGCAAAAGCACTGGTATATTTATTCCGCAATGAAATAAATTCAGCTGCACCAAGTTAAAAGCCAGAACTTACTAGGTTGATTTATTTATTTTTTGTTAAATAATACTTCACAACACAAAGATTAACAGAAATATCAATCTAATAAAATGTGGCCCCTTCCGGTAACACGCCAAAACAATGACAGCCGTATACAGTCAATTTGTAAGAATTTTCGATGGGCCATATTAACGATCATTATGCGCATTAGTCGTGCATAATTGACGGACCATTAAACGCAACGCGGCAACTTAAATGGATACTAATAAAGATAAAACAACCACCGACACCTGCTGAATTTAAATAGTTGCATTAAACGGTCGCTTCTTTTTTCAACCGCACCGCGGATAAAGTCCCAAACCGATGCTGATACAATTACTAATTGATAGCGATCCCTTTCGAAACTACAAATGGCGGCGATTACCTGGAAAATACGCAGGGGCGTTGACTGTCAACGAAAAGTCCCTATTGCTTCAGTTGCCTGACCTTGAGGTGACCTGACGATGGAATTTAGTGCGCGAAACCATCCTCTCTCACAAATAGAATTTGCTCTCATTGCTTATATCTGCAGGATATTTATTAATGAAATATTTGAAGGTGCGTGGATGCTTTTTACCCACAAAAAAAATATTTCTATTTTAACATATAAATTTTCTTTCTAAAATCATCGCTCCTATTCGCACTGGTACTTAATTAATAAATACGCTTTACACAAAAAGTCATTTTTGATTTACATTGGCACTTCCATACACATTTATCTATCCCTCTGGAATTCCAATTATCTTTTGACAGCTATATAACAGGGTGAACATTTTGTATTATACCTAGATCGATGAGGGTCGTCCAGTCACACCGACTTGGTTCTTTTAAATTAAACCATATACGTTATTGCAATTCCTCTGAATACTTTAAGAGGTGTTTCGTATTTCATCTATTACAATTTTATAGAAATAACTGACTTTGTAGAGAAAGCCCGTAAAACGTTTTCTAGGAAGTTTGAATCATATTCTCTTGCTAAGGATCCTCGTAGATTTTATGTCCAATTAAATCCGAATAGGCAGGTAAAGTTTTCCAAATATTGTCATCCCAAAACCAACCACCCAAAAACAAGACTAATCAAAAATTTTCCTTTGCAAAACTAAGCTAAACTTGCTAATAAGCCTCTACAATAAAGAAAAAATTGGTTAACAAAAAATTTTCCGTTGCAATACCAACTAAACAAAAATAAAATTGAGGTTACAACTGGTAATAAATGATTAATTGTTGTAGTGGGAAAAACTTTACTTTAATCGTTACACATTAAAATTTGCTCCATCAAGTTTTTCTCCGATATATATTCGATATCACCAATTACAATGTCATTTTTTAAATAAAATGCTTTTTAATCTGAATTTTGAAATTTTGAGCACATCGCAAAATTTCAAAATTCCCCCCGACCTCATTAAAATTTAAACCTTTTTTGTGTAATTTTGTGCAACTTTAAATTGATGTAGAAATTGCTATGATACAAAAACGTTTGAATAAGTGTGGGAAAGCGGGAAATTTTCAATTTTTTCATTAATTAATCGTAAAAGAAAGCTTTAATTTGGTTGAGGTCGGGGGGGCAATTTGAAAGGTCATAACTTTCCTGAATAAGGTACGCAAAATTTCGTTTGTTTTGTATATGGCTTGTATATTGCTTATTTTGACATCGAATATAGATGGGGAAAAACTTAGCACAGTACATAAATTTCACATCCAGATAAAAAATCGATATTATTACTAGAAATCAATGTTGGCATTCAAAACGTTACGAAATTGGCCTCCACAAGATGGTAGTTATCGGAGAAGACGCTGTGGCAGTTTTAGATGAATATAAATCGTGTAATAATTTATCAGTGGAAAATCTAACCTCAATTACGTCAGTCTATGGGAACAAAGCCTATCCTTGAAGTAATTATTAATTAAAGTCTGCATAATCACATCAAGTGTCGAATGGCATTTTTGAAAAAGTGATCGCTAAAAAAATTATTTACAAACTCTATCCTGAAAGAATGCTGCACTGTTTCCCACTGAGAATTTCGGATACGAACACCATTGTTGAGAGCGCTCGGAATGTCTATGGCTGATCAACGCGGTTTATATTGGATGCAATACAATGTTGCCGCAAGTTTATCGTCCACGATAAATTGCTTTTGTATTGTACGTCTTGCTTTCAATTGCTATAGATTCAGGTTCAGATTGTATATATTCAGTGTTATAGATTCAGGACCACAATAAAAAGAAGAAGAAAGAGGTTTTATGTGTTTGTCAAAATAAATAAGAACTAAAATTTCAAATTTTCACGAAATTATATATGTATATTCACATGACAATTATTTCGACAACACCTTGTCTTTATCAAATGACATTAACATGACAATGAAGTTTCAGTTCTTATTTATTCTGTTAAATGGAGTTCAATTTTTGTGTGTTTGTATTCTATACTGAATTGTAAACTCTCTCTCTAAACTAAAAGATTTAAGTCTCTCTTACTGGAAGCCCATCCGTCAGCGGGTATCCAGTTGATATATCAATAACTGGTGTCATTGAATTTATAACTTATACTGAGTTATTCATATCCTGAGATTTGAAAGGTCATTAAAGTAAAGATAATTTTCTAACAAAAATTTTTTTAATTGCTCTGCATGTAACAACAATTTCAAACCATATTCCCGGAAGGCCATAAACGTAGATATGAAAATCAACTCCCGGCCTTGTATCGAATTCCAATTTCTACCACATAAGTCATCGTAGCGTATATACACCTTATGCAAAATAATATAATTAGGGCCACTTTGCGAAATATCTATGCAAAATTCCGAACGCAAAAAAAAACAGCTTCGTAAATGTCGGGAATATTTTAAGGAAAAAACCCCCTTTTATCTTGCAATATTCAATGTTTTTTAAGGCGTTCCTTTGGTGTGTTCCCGTATTTTGTAGCCCGTTTATATTTTGTCGGAGTATAAATTACCGGGTAAGTAAAAGGATATCATTTAAGGTGTTAAATCACTGTAATTGATGATATTGCTCGCGGTTTACTTTTTACAGGCTTTTGTAGTATTTTTAGATCACTATAGGGACATTAAGCTGCGACGTGACAAAATAGACCGCGTTTTGTTCGAGAAGTATTTTTAACGCGGACACATTTTGAAACTGAGACAAAACGGGTATCGTTTTACTTTTCAACACGGATTCCTCTCAAGAGATACGAGCTCTTTCAACAAAAACCAACATCGCGTGGCATGAAGGTTTATCTTATTTCGACGCTTACGGAATATGCAGCTCTAAGATACAATTTAATCATATGGCATATTATGCAACAAGTTTGATAAACATTACTTTAGTTACAACTTTCAACCGACACAAGCGGAACAAGTGTTTAATAAACAAGTGTCTAAGTTGTTAGCACTTCGAATGGCTAACAAAAAAAAAACTTGAAAGAAAAAGCTAAAAGATAACGGGGAGGTAGACTCTTATTGAAGTATTAAATTGAGGGTGGTCAGACTATAATTGTATTCGGCGATTCACTACTCGAAAGTTGTTTAAAGTTGAGGAGTTCGTCCTATTTCTGCACTGGCCACCCAGTTGGTGAGGGGGTGGGTAAAACGTAAGCAAAATTAGAGAGATTTTGGCGTCTCCCATTTTTCACCGGACGTAGCTCCTCAAATAGTGAAAAACTGATTATCACAAAATGGGAAAGGAGGAGTATTAGCTACAAAAAAAGTCTAGGCCTTAAGTTAATAGCAAGCGTCTATTGTTATTAAACAATGTCTCCAAAAGAAAAAGGGAAAAAAAAACAAAAGTACGAGTGTGGTGTTATATAAAGCATAAGCTTCCAAAGTTATAAATAATCGTTTCAGCTTTACGGTCTTGAGCACTCAATCCTTACATAAGCCGGCCGCATAACAGGCATGTAATACACAAAAGCTCAAAATCAGTCAACCGCTTTAGAACAGTGTAAATTACTTACAAATACCAAATTTTAGGGCTATTGCTCTATTTTCCTCTGGTGGATGTTAATTAGCATGATTGTCTAGAATATTCTCGAATGGACGGTCCTCAGTTTCAAAGGTCGTCGAGACACGAACTTCACCTTTCACCTTGGGCGACCTTCTTGGAGGTATTGACAAAAGAAAATGCCTGTCGCTGGATGTCCGAACAAACTAGTGCTTATTATTTTGATAGGGCCATTTATAGTGCCCGGAAATAAAAGGCCTAAAAGGAAACAGAACCACCCTAAGTACCCAGTTACATCATGCCGCGCCAGAAGAGACCATGTGATAGGGAAGAAAAAGTGAAATTTCAAGATAATAACTGGTATAACATGCTTACCAGGTTGTTAGTGGCCTTCCTCGCTAGTTATCGGAGTTGTTTAAATTCGCGTTACCCAATATATTGAAATCCACAAAACGTAATAACAACTGAATCAACCTTAAAATATGGGTGCGAAACTCCGATGGGTCATATCAGCGTTACCGTTCTAGATCAAAAAGAGCCCGATACGCGCTTGTTTCTTTTAATATTGAAAATAACAAAAAAAAACCCAAAAAGATTTCATTGTTCGAGGAAAGACATCCAACTCTGGTCACTTCCGGACGAATTGAACGTTATTGATTGACATTTGGCTTGCGACCGATTAAAATGTTTTCGTGAATGAAAGATGATTTTGATTGGGGAAAAATGTCAAATCAAGTGCATCAATCCAACGCAGCATGAGAACATAGGTAAGTTGCTTTCCTTTACTTTACGCGAGAGTGCTTCGACTTTGAAAGTTCTAACCTTAATTGCGTTTGTTTACATTGTAGATAAGTAAGAATTTAATTGGGATTCCGATCGCTACCCCATTTTGAAGGTACGACCAGTGATTCCGGGACAACGTATCGCAAGTAGTAATTTAAATTTGCTTCCAAGCGTAAGGTTAAATATGTCCGCAATTTGGATTGGAAACCTCGATATCGCCGGTGAAATTTGACACAACCAATTATTATGAACACCTGACTGAATTTAGGTAAGTGCAAGGTGCAAAAATTGTACACTAGTTGAGTACCGATAGTGTGCCTAAAACTGACTTATAAACATGCTTTTCTTTTTTTTTTTAGTGTTTTACTCGCGCATGCACCATTCTATTACTTCAGAAGTAAATACGAGACACGAGCTGGAATATAGAGGAGATGAAACAAATTGCTATCCCTTTAATAGTTGTATATATGTCTATATGCCTATTATTTGTACCTGTTAAAATTATGTTAATTAATACTGCTGGATTAAACTTAGGTATTTAACTAAAAGCAATTTTCTGATTTGGGGTAAATCTAGCCTGTAACAAAGTGCACGGGAGCTATGGCTGAAGAAGTTGATCACGTGTTGTATAATGTACAAGTGACACGTTAAAATACCGAAAACACACGATCGCCAAGGAAAGAGGGGGGTGGGGGCTCATATAGTTCGTTTTATTACTAATCTAACTTTTTTCGCAAATAAAGGAAGCGTTTGGTGCTGAAAGCATAAAACATCTTAAGCAGAGAAAGAGAAAAACATTTTTTGCAAGAATAGGAATTATTCTATTTTGTGCTATCAGCAAAAACTTTTATGTCAATTGTTCCTATCTATCCCAAAAAAGCATCATGCTTCTTTTAATAAACTATTTTCTAGTAAGTAAATTTATCTACAAAAATGTACAAAGTGTATTTTTTTATCAAATATAAAAACTATATATATATATATATATATATATATATATATATATATATATATATATATATATATATATATATATATATATATATATATCCATTATCCATTTTAGCAAATGATGTTGCTGATGTAGGTATATCCAAAAGCTCTGTATTATTATAATTATGTGGCAAAAATCCGTCGTAACGTGAGTGTTTATTTATTAGTTTGATTTAATTTTTGAAGCTATAAGTCTTTGCTACTCCAAAAATATCACTTTGCTGCGACTGTGAATTTTCTTTAATATCAAGTTATTCTTACTAAAATGTTTTGTTATGAAACTATGGGCTAACCTTTTACGGCTACAAATAATATTTTTACTGTGGTTACTTTGAAACCCACAAAGCTTACTACAGAAAAGTTTTTGACTATGTAAGTGTTCTTTGCTACTGCAAATAATTTTTTGACTGAAAATTTGAAAGGAGAGGAATACAAACCCCTCAAATAGCAAACTGCAAATATGGTGTACATTCTACAAAAAATCTGTCAAGTCTATTGGAACAATAAAATTAAAAGTATTACCAGAGACTAGAAAAAAACTTTTAAAATACGAATTGTTTTTCACTCGCATTGGTCTATAGGGAAAATGTTCCAGCCGACGACACGTAGAAAACTAAAGTCCCTACTTTTTAACTTTACAAGAACGTTTTGATATTTCCATTGGTTAAAAAAATAAAGGGCTTGGAGGGACTTGCTTTATAATGGTATTCGGTTATATGGTTTGAAACTTATCTAAATATCTTCGAATAAACCAATAAACACAAATACCGTCGGTGTCCGTTACAAAATGCTGCATCTGTCTCATAATAGGTTACCGCATGCGAGGAATGCCCGGTATGAGGCTTTTTTATGGTAGCTTACCACAAACTTTCCAAAAATTTGACCGGCTGATGCCGCGCTCATCTATTAACTAGAGTATTTAATAACATTTTACGCCTGGATACCTTTGCGTAGGCAAGTTTGACTTAATTAAATAAAATTTAAGAGCAGCGTTATCGAATTACGAAATTGTATTTTTTTTATAAATTCAAGTTTAATGTAAATGTTCACTGTTACATCTATATATACCAGAATTCTCTGTCTGTATAAATTAGTGAATTAGCGGAAAATAAACAAGCGTAACACATTTATTTGTTACATTTTTTTTGTTTTTATTACGTACTGGTGATATTCCTAACCAACATTTTTAAAATGTCGAAATTCCCTAAAATTAAAAAAAATATTTGCATTTTATCTACATTACTACAGTTCATTTATTATGTTATATTAATTCTGCTTAAAATATGTTTTTTTTTTCAATATTTTCATGTTATTTATATCTTCTTAAAGACGTATTTTTTATTTTTTTATTCTTGTTATTAATTTAATAGTTTTTTTATTACTTGTTATCGAACATATACATCACTTTCAGAATGTTCTTCGTCATATCAATTAAGTTAGTTCTTCTGGTGAGGTTTCGATTAAAAATTGTTTTCCAATTATCATCATCATCCATGACCATCAGTTAAATAATGAATACTTAAAATAGAAGAACATTTAGTTTAATTCATTCAACGACATTCAGTGTCTGGTTTACTTTACTTTCTACTACAATACTTTACAAATCTGATCATGACCAGATAAAATTAGCAGCTATTTCTACCTGCAAAACAATTAAAATTTAAAATCTGCAGAAACCGTATGTTTTCAGATACTGACTCCTTGAACCTCGATGAAGAATGTAAATAAATCCGAAAACACAAAAGATGACTAGGAGAGGTGTATTCATTATAAATAATTTTGTGCAAAAAAATCTTTTAGTTCCACTTTTTAAAACTATACAGGATACTAAATATCGGACAGGAAAAATGTGAAATCTAAAAATTGTTCAGTGAGAAACTATAGAACCTTGGGAAAAGGAAATCGATTCTAATGTGGCCTTTGGTTTATTGTTTAGAAATAAAAAATATAATCAAGAACATTCCATGGAATGGTTTATTTGGAAAATTTAAATATTAAGTAGGTATTATACAATAGTAAGTAAAGGATGCCGGGTGAATCTTACCACTTACACTTAGGCTTCGATTTGTACTTCTCTTATAGGCAAAACACTCATTCCTTCATGACAAGTCATTGAAGTTTCGCCTTCTAAATATTATTATAAAAAGCGCCAGTCGACAATTTGTTTTATAAAATCTTTATGTAGACTCTAAATCAAAATATGGTAATTTCACAGCAAATAATGTAAGGGCATATTTTGTCAGCAAAGAGCGTCGTAAATTTAAACCATTGTTATATTTTTATTGTTGTCTGTAAAAACGGTATATTTCTCTTCCATTAGTTTTACTCCTATCACTTGTATAATGTAAGCTATTTTTAAGGTAACTATTTAGCCAGTACTACAGCAGTTTTATCCTAGTACTGTGCTTTTACAGAATTGTTTAGGTATATTTACATATTTGTTCAAGAATATTACCGATAAAATTGCTGTAACACTTTTAAAGGTAGTAAATTTACAGCAAAAATAGTTAAAAATACTAGTATATGTGCTGTGATTTTAGGCCACCACAAAAAATTGCTTTAAAATTCTCGTTTAGTACCTCTAGAGAGTTCAAACTTCAATATGGCGTTGCGCATTCGTCTACGTCTGATGTTTGCCTGCGTTCCAAATTATATAGGAACCTGTGATTTTACAGCGGTTTAATTAGGGCATTTAACAAACATTTCAAGCAGTATTACGTTCGCTTGTAATTTTCGCAATTGTCTGTAAAAGTACCGTGTTTTTGGGTCATGTATATGAATTTTAATGCAAAATATATGTGCCGCCAAAGAAAGGACTAAGTAAACAACAACAACAATTACGTAAAATAGCCCTAAACATTTCAGAATTACCCAGTAGTTAGTATATTACATTTTATTCAGCACTAGATACAAACATCTTCGTTTCTTTTTTTTAAATATGTTTTACAAAATAAATAAGAACCAAAAGTTCAGATTTTCACGAAATTATATATATTCACATGACAGTTGCTTCGACAACACCGTGTCTTTATCAAATGTAATATTTACAAAATACCTGCTACTATATATACCGAAAAATGACAATGAATGTCTCATTTTGTTAATCTCAATGGTTTCCAATAAATTTAATTTTCTACTTTTTGGTGGAATACTGGGATGGATGGTGAAACAAGATTTATTAGGTTGGTTAATTAGATCAAAATTATTTTGAATTTAATAGACAGATTTACAACTCTAGGGAAGGTTTGATTATGGGAAACTCACTTATTCTTTTGGTAGCCGAGATTTTTATGGATAATTTGGAAAACATGATACTAGAACATCCTCTAAGTAAAAGTTTTCTATGGTGGTATAGATACGTGGATGATGTCTTCGCTTGCTTTGTTTGAACGAACAGGCAATTGAATTATTTTTTAAATTATATTAACTCATTACATAATTTTATAAAATTCACTATGGAGATTGAACGGGATAATCTATTAATTTTTTAGACTTAACTATTACGAAAACGCAAAACAAATTAGATTTTTCCATTTACCATAAACCTTTACACACGGACACAGTCATAAATAACAACTCAAATCACCGCTCTACACACGCTCTTTTATACACAGACTTCTTAATACGCCACTTTCAACAGACAATTACAACAAAGAACTTAAACAAATTGCACTGAACAACGGCTACAATCCGTCCATTATCGATAAAATTATAAACAAAAAACAAATCCAGACAATAGTAAACTCTATTTATCCGAAACCTAATACAGAACACGAACAATTTAAAACAATTACATACATAGGAGAGCCCAGTTAAAAAGCTTCAAAATGTGGTGTAAAAAATAGCTTTGAGAACTAACAACACAATAGGAAAATGTTTAAAAAACAATAAAACGAAATGTCCAAAATCTCAAAAATCGGGTGTCTACAGGTTGAAATGCGGATCTTGTCCTAAAATTTATATTGGAGAAACAGGTAGATCCTTCAAAAAACACATTAACGAACATAAAAGAGCGTTTAAAAACAATAGTCTAGATTCTAATTATGCTACACACTTAAACATAGAAAAACACATTTTTGATGACAATTTTGTTATTTTACATACAGGCACAAAAAGTAGAAAATTAAATTTATTGGAAGCCATCGAGATTAACAAAATGAGACATTCAAATGCATTGCATAACGATCAATTAGATTTAAAAACCTCTACATTATTAAACTTAAATTCTCACAACAACATTAATTAAGGTTCTTTGTAAATATTACATTTGATAGAAATAGTGTTGTCGAAACAATTGTCATGTTAATATACATAATTTCGTGAAAATCTGAAATTTTGGTTCTTATTTATTTTGTTAAATGGATTTTCCTCAAGTAAAAGCCACCTAAGTTCAATTATGTTTTACAATAAACTACAAAAATTAATATAATTAATACATTGCTAAGACGAATGCTATATTAATATAATATATCTGTATTACGCAAAAATAAGCTTTAAAAACAAAATTCCAGCAGTATAAAAAAAATACTGTCATGGGTTGAAATGTTAAATGCCATTTAATTGTTGACGATGTGTCAACGACAGATTAGCAAACCTAAACCTCTGAAATAAAAGTAAAACAAAAATACTCTTCTGTAAACGCGGTCAAATCGCTGTTACGGCTGCCATTGCTTCTAATCTTCAATTTCAGTGACACGGCCGTGCGTCACGGCAGATGTCAAGATCCCTTGCGACGCGCGTAGAACCCATGGAAATGATTAAGAGAAATAAATGATGTTTATCAACGCAGTAGATAAGCTGAGAACCTAACCGACCGTCCGTCGGCGTCGGAACGTTTGGGTATACCAAAAGAATTCCTGTCTCACGCTACTTCGCACGTCACCAGAAGAAGTACTGTCCTGTCCTTCAACTATCGCCACTGATGAGCCCAATACAAATCACCACACCGTACAACGAATAATGATTCAATTAAAGGCGGACTTATCGGTCTCCGGTTGTTCGATGACGGTATATTTGTTTCAGTCAAAGTGGTACGGTGTTGTTCGCCTCACTAATTTAGATATCGAGATATTGCGTTAATTTTGTATCATTTGTATCGTCGCTCTAATGCGACTTTAATTGCCGGATTAAAATCGTGCCACGGTTTTCGGAAAATTCCGGTGCCGCCGCCACATTTTATTGGTAGACGTTTATTAAAGGCCTAATGCCCAATTTTTTCTATTTTTGTTTGTTTAAAGTGAGCCTTGCACGATACGTTCAATACGGTATAAGTCGAAAACAGGTGAACACTTATTCAACGATATCATCTATTCGTTTATTGGATGACGATTAAGATCTTCCACCACACTTCCCAAAGCTTACGCTTCGAGATCCATTTTAAAACGACAGTGTACACAGAAAAAAGGAAATTATTTGTTTAAAAATAATGCGTTCAAACATTCACTAAATATTGTTTTAATATAGTCGGAATAATGGATTTTGTTCAAGTAAATGGATAATTACCTTCATACTGTATTGGTAAAAGCGCCAAAAATTCGTTTTTCAATTTCCTACTCTAAAACACCTAACTATTCACCCATCAAGTGTGCGTCAAGTGTCACTTTAGCTAATGATGGTATTTTGAAAAGTTGGAAGATTGACAAGCTAATGACCTGAAATTTTTGATCATTGTACAAAAAACAAGTGGGGTTTAAAAACATATCTTTAATAGTTGTGTTTGCACTCCGCCTACCAGGTACTAATACAGAAAATGATAGAGTGTTTTCAATTATAAACAACTTTTGGAGTGGCAAAAAAAGTCAGGTTCATGTGAGCACTTTGAAATCAGCCAGCATTACAAGGTGTAACGGGAATTTCAGTTGTTTGAAGTTTTACAAACTCCTTTTAAAAAATGATGTTGCTCCAAAAGCAATAGCTGGAGGGGGTCGTTCTGGATTAATCTCTCTCGAAGTTGGTCACCTTAGATAATGCCATATAAATACTAGACATATAGAGGCCCTGCCTATGCTGATAGTACTCATAGAAGTCACTATGTAAAACAATTTCGAGAAGGTTCAAGCAACATCAATTTTACTATAGTAGGGTCACTATGTAACCTAATAGCTATAGGGATAATACATTAGCAATACCGTAAAAGTTGATGCACTCAGGCGTCTATGATATTAGATGAGAATGGGACCTGCACTTTACGTCGTTTTCACTGGATGATGGTATTTGTAATGTTCCGAAGAACCAAGAACCTAGTAGGAAAAATATAGTACTATAATAGTAACTTCAGTCCGTCTTTATCGTGCAAAAACAAGCTCATAACTAAAGTGGTGTTTATCAAACTTGTTGGAACATATACGACCCAGGAGAAATTCCGGAGTGTACCTACAAATAAATAAATATATGTTTTAGATAGATATATCTCCACTCTGTGACTATGGACAGTCGTCATGGAATTTGTCGCCATCTGTCAACCAGCAATTAATTTCGGTTTTGGAGAGATATTTTTAAATTTCCACATCAGTTATCAGTTATTATATATATATATATATATATATATATATATATATATATATATATATATACATATTTATTTATTTATTTATTTATATAAAATGTTTTTCAGGTTTCACTTAAAAATTATATAATATATATATATCTGTCAACTACAGTTGGGTACTAATGAATTAATTTCGGTTTCGGAGATGAATTTTTAGACTTCTAGTCCGTTATTTTCTCTTCCATAACAACAAGTATATTTAAGACATATATCCACCATATGGCTATGGACAGACTGGACCAGCCTATAGAAAATAGGAAATAGAATCAAAGAGACATAGAATTTAAATATACTTAGTTGGTTGATTATGAAATCAACTAAACAAAATAGTTGAAATAGACTGAAATATATATCAGTGGTCGTTAACATAAAAATAGAAATTGGAATGATTTTACTTGAATGTAATAAATCAATATAAAATACGTACCATTATTATTATCAAAATCAATACAAAGTTTCTTCATTGAGCCACATTTTTATTAAGAGGAATAAACATTTGCTCAGCAAATGACACACTATAAACATTTTATATGTCACGTTCAAAAATACACAACAATATATAAGTAAGTATAGATTCTTCTATACAGGATTATATTAAACTGCTGAAGTCGATAAGACTGTTTTTTTTCTGTTGAGAGATCGTTTATTTTTGGCATATCGAAAAGTTCCAGTTTAAAGCATTGATATCTTTTGATAACCTCTTCCATTGAAATAAAAAATTTTCATTCATTCATTTTGAATTTTTTTAAATGACTCCTTTCATCTCTATATATGGTTCAAAAATAAGTCAATGTGACTTAAACATTTTTCCGTTGCCATGCCAGCGGAGAGTAGCGATTACTTTCGTAAGTATAAATGTTAAGGCGGCCACGGCCTGCAATCAATAAACCGATTTTGCGGCCGGTAGTTCGCCACGGGGATGCCTACCCTCGTTAGTGACTTTTGACAAGTGTCCTACGAGAGTCGTAGATCGCATCTTCGAGAGATAGATGGCGCTTATCTTTGTTGACAGCGCAGCGTCTAGACTTGATGACACGGATGTAATCCCGAACGTTTCCAGTTGACCGGGTCGTTGTCATAAATCAAACGTAGATTTCTTCTCTAGGTAAATAACGCGAGTCAAGTCGTTTAAATGATTTTTCCACTATCGCACATTAGGATAAACTTCAATAATTTTGTCCAAAAAGTAGGTGCACTTTGTGACTATATCAAAATGTTAAATACATTATAACTATTTTTAACGAATTTTGAAATATATTTGATTACACTGTTGCTTTAATTCATACTTGTGCTAATATTTTTGAAATACAGATGAAAATGTTTAATGATTATGTAACTACAATATAAAAGTTGTTACTACGTTATAGCTTTATAAATTAAGTATGGTTAAAAGTTTCTTAAAATATTTGATATTTTAATTCAGTTAAGCCTACAAAAATAGTTCTTTTCTGAACTATAGTTGCGCAAATATACAACATACGAGACCTGTCAATGAACAGCTTCAAAAAAAATTGAAAGAAAAATGTTAGTGGAAAACCCTTTTTTCAGCGTACAAACGTTTTTGAAAAGTTAAAATTAATTTTCATGTTGTCTGTTGTAATTATGTATGGATAGGATAGGCAAACCAGTTCGAGTTTATAGGTTAAGTTTGTTATTATAGATAATAGCAATTAGTCCCCATCTTCATCTCTCTATCCATCTATCTATCTTTCATATACTTATTGCGTAGCCTTGCTTAGAATTTACACATATTTATGCTACATCAAACGCCAAGAAGTGTTCTGCATATCCACTTATAAATAAAAATTGACCAATAACCTTTTATGACGCGGGATAGCAAAAATACATTCGAAGCTTATATAACTGCTAAGTTTTTGAAAAATAGGTCAGTTTTAGTCACCTTTTACTAAATATCTACTTTGAACATATCTATGAAATGAATCTATAGGAAAATACTTAATACTTTGCAATATCCCTGTTTACATAAATTCTTAAACTTTTTCTAATCAGTTTAACAGCTAACACTTCGTGATGTTTGTAGCTGATTTCCTTACTTAAAAATATTTGAAAAATTTGAAACCATCCCGACCAACTCTCACGTACTCAATAGAGCTAAGATATATCTGATCCATTGAATTTCTAATTTGAAGGACTACGATAATTTTCATATTGTCTATTGTAATTATGTATGGGCTGTTCTTTTTGATATGTACATTTCAACAATTAGATATATTATATAATAAAAAGAATAATAATAATAATAATAATTGTATAGAGCCGCACATGCGGCTGTTTGGAGGAGTATGTATAGCCTTCTATAAATGTACGCAAATTACCTTTTAATATTTCAAAAAATTCTTCTCGCTCGTATGAGTTTTACTGAGAATTACTGAAAAGTTGACATAGAAATCACCGCAATCTGTGGAACTTTAACAATTTTTCTATTCCTTAACCTTGTTTCGCCGTAACATTTTTTATAATGCCACCTTCTCTTAAAAATCTAATTCTAAATCTAATAGCTTTCGTAGAGAACTCAAACGCTCTTTGCTCGCGGCGCAGTTATGCTTAGTGCGCCATCAATAGGTTTTTCCTTTTAATTAATAGTTAATAAAATTCTAACGTTAATTTTACATCGTTAACCTCGCTTCTTGTAAAAATTCCCATTTTATTTTATTTTTTTGTAATTTTTACATGTAGTAAGATATCATACATGGTTAAGTACGAGTTGTCGTAAAACTAGACTTAGCCTTTTATAAACTTACAATAAAAATTTTAAATAAAAAAAAATAAATTTTTTTAAAAAGAATTATCAATCAAATCATATGTTTAATATGTTGTACTTTTATTTATATGTTTTTAATAAATACGATTTTTGTATTTTTTTTAAATTCCGGTGTAGAGTATAAATTGAATATCAATTACAAAAATTTCCTTTACAATAGGCATTATAATCTGTAGAGTATTCAGTAGAATGAACGTATATTAAATAGCTAAAGAAAAAGAAAAAGTCACTAATGTATAAGGTAAATTTTAAAAATACTTGATGCCTTGAACCTTGTTCATATTACGAATTTCCTTAAATTAGTTTAGTTGCGATTAAATTAATTAAAATAAAATAACTTTTTTAAAAATTCGCAAAGGCAAGTGGCTTTTCCACTTTTTGGGGTTACCTACTTACGAAACAACTCCGGCAGCGTTCCTGCATTTTCAGTTGAATGCAAATTTTTCATTTTTATAATTGAATGTAAATTGTTACGAATATTTTATTGGGGGGACATCTGCGGTACGTGCGCAAAATTTCCGCAGAACATATGCGATCGGAAAGGGTAAGCAAACCGATTGTTAACGGTCAAATTTGAATAATTTTTTTTTAATGCTCCACCTTATTACCATGTTTATGGGGAATGCAAATTTTCCTAAAACGTTTGTCCGTGTTTACCCGCATTAACATTTCATAAGTCAATAATCGTAGCCGCTATTGATTACAATAACAACCGCTATTGAAAAATGAATATTTATGAATGAATAGACTGCTTTGGATAGATAATATTTTGTATATCTACATATATTTATCCTTATTGACTATGAATAGTGTTCATTGCATTATTTAGTCAAGAATATAATCTAATTAAGTTTAACAATAACAAATAATCATAATGGTAGTTAAAGTATTATCGGAGGGCGGACATCGAAGATGCCAAGTGAGATCTTGGCGAAACGTCTGCAGGATTCCAGTCGGAGTTCAACAAGCGAACGTATGATATCCCGGAATATTTTTTCAAATTCTAGATTTTGAAAATGTGTCAAATGGACTTCAAACAATGTTCGAAATGGAGGTTATAACCCTGGATCTCCCATCGTATATGAATTTTTTGAATAGAGTAAATAGAGAAAATAGTAGTTTACTGAAACCATGCAGTCGTCGCAGCAGTAAATTTACTCTGGAAACGGATAGTTTTCAGGGTCTTTTAGATTTTTGTCCATAACTGAAAAACCCTGTATATAATCATAAAAATGCTTGAAATAAAAGTTATAATACTGGATCATACGCGTCGGCCGGTTAAAGCATTTTTCAGATCGGAATAACAGTTTTGGAGAAAGTATTTTTTTCTGGAAATCAAAATAACCCAAAAAGAAAAAAGAGATCTAAAAAAATAAATTGTTTTAAAATTAGGAACATTGGTAGTATGATTAAACATAATTTAAAACCTTAACAACTTTATCCAGAATAAGCACAATGATAAAGCACAAGGCATGAAAGATTATAGATGAATTGATTTCGTAGTGACAAAATTTGCTAATTTTGCAACTGTACTGAAAATTATCATTATTTATCTTAAGAAGAAAACACTTCTTTGTTTGACTGTTTTTTGCTTTGGCTCAAATATATAGACTGTTTGGATTGGGTTTACCTTAGAAATGTATCTTTTCAAAGAAAGATTTGCTACAATCTCCGAGAAAGGATAGAGCTACATTGCAATTTTCTAATTTTTCTTGTTTAGTTTAAATGACTTGATTAAATTAAATATCTGTTTGTAAAGTTTTTCTTTGAAGGATTATTTTTCTTTTTTCGTATAAATTTGCATAGTTTTTTCAGTAATAGTTCTCTTTTGTCAAAAGAAATTCAGGGACTTTTATGAAGTTATTCTATGAAATGGGATATTTGGTTAAAACCCTTTCAAACTTTACACTGCTTATAATTATTTAGTAAACTTTAAAGCATACTTTCAAAAATATAGGCCATCATACCGCTGATGTTTTTTAAAAAGTGAGGATCAGTTTTTAAACAAATTTTTTGATGCTGGAAATGTTTAAAATAATCCAATGTTTAAAATAATCCAAATCCCATTTTGCCGTGGTGTTAATAAACTTTTTTTACTCTTATTTTCTATTCATCTTCATCCTAGTCGAGTATGAATATGAAGGAATGAAGGCCACTTTTTGACCAACACTGTACAATCCTTTGCTTGCCAGCCCCAGATGTGATGCGCAAGTAACCTAACATATTAGTGCTTCAAACAACAATAAATGTCACAACAAAATGATTTAGAATTGAGTGCGCTTCCGCGCACACAGCTTAAACACAAATTCCTTCCAGGCTGGTTTGTTTTTTGCCGTGATGCATTGGTGAGTGTTGAAAGACGCTCTCAAATGTCTTGACATAGAAGAATGTACGAAATCGTTGGGAACAATTTATAATCGGTTAACTGCTTTGTTGAAAAATATACGAGGGCATAATCAATTTTTTTTCCAGTAGACTCAAATAGCGGACTCAATCTTTTAAGCGTCATAAAACGCGGATCGAATTCAACATACGCAGGGCTAGTTTAATAAAAGGCACCCTTGCGCACCCTTAAACTGCGAAACGAATTCTATTTGATGTTTTCTCTATTCATTTATAAGAGCATGAACACGAAAGGTCCTATAAGGGTAGGAGGAGGACCTTTGTGTATTTGCCGGCACCTGTTTTATTTGATTTTCAATTATCTATGGCCCTCTGATTTCGAGATTAAAATCGCCTCTTGTCTTTTGCGTTTATTATGAACTTGGCGTTACAATAAGAAATATAAAAGTGCCACTCTGGTCTACCCAGCATTTTTTGCAAAGCCCACAATATACACATGTTGTATGAAATCTTGATAAAAAATCTCATTAAATGTTAAATAACAAGATAACTCTAGAATTTACTTTAACAAATTTTAGAAATCTCAGTGTTTCATTAATTTGTCATCCTGCACAGCTCAGCGTTCTTGCATCCCCTATTGTTTTTACTGCAAAACCAACATGTTTAGTTGGCCATTCAAATGTGCGGTATATACGAAGTGACGACCCTCTTATGATTAATATGAGATATCAAAACACAAGTTTAAAAAGATAATAACATACATAATAACAATTTTCTTAGGTTTAAGGCAACATCAAATTGTGGTGGCTCAATTAGCACTCAGCAAATTAATATATGGAAACAACCATTTTCCTTAATTAATATTTGAATTTAAATAGGTATTACTAAATATTGATAACTGCTAACAACGATTTCGAACGGCAGAAGACCCATAATGGTGCTTCCTGAGTACATAAGCATCAGAAGGACTATATTCTAGGGCTAAAAGTAATACCCACACAGCAAGTCCTCCGAAGTTGCGATACAACTTGTATAGCTTTTATTAAACTTGAATTTATTGAATCATTTTCCTTCCTTTGTTCCTTTATATTTAACTCTAATATTTTTAGTTATTTTTTCACGTAAGAATAATTTTCATTCTTCTCTGTTATGTAAGTTATATGCATTTTCATTTCGAGAATTTAATGATACCAAAGATAGGTACAGTTTGTCTCAAAGTTATCATCTTGGGTTTTGGCGGTAACTATTGAAATAACCTATTTAGTCAGGGACGCACTTATAAAATCAAATCATCACTGACAGAACATACGATGATACAAAATATCTACAAATTATCAATAATATATAATATAAATATAATTAGAGTTAGAGCCCTACGCTATGTTTCTTATAAAATATTAATGCAATCTTCAATTTTTAAAATGTGCGCTATTGAATTTTTCAATCTCTTAACAGGTATATTGTTAATTAATTTTTAAGTTGATAAGAATGAATTAATTTTATTATACTCAGACTTAAAAGTACTAGTAACATTTTCTGCTCTCATAAATTTTCTATGAGGTTGAATATGCAATGATATGAAAAAACCAACCAACCAAATTTATAAAATAGATATAATTAGCATTTGTCAACGATTGACAATTTTTTTTTCATTATATATATGTAATTTTTTTAAAATTAATCAAATAAAGTATGACTTCAGCTTCTCGAAGACACATTTTTTATATTTTCTAGTAATTTTGTGCTCTAAGTATTACAAAATGTGAATATTCCTCGCAAAGAAAAGATTTGAGCTAGATTTATGTTTTTTTTATTACTATGCATATTTACATTGATTAACTTTAAATATTAACCCTGACACACCCAACTCTGTGTACGGGTCCTCTGGGTATGTCAGAATGTCATCTGAAAAGAGAACTTTTAATTCATTGTTCTGCAGCATTTATATAGATATAGAATTAGTCCTACTTAGAGCTAGTTATTTATCTAAATAGTCAATATGGCCAATCCAGCTCAAGGCTTATTTGTTACTATCCCTAAGTATATAAATTGTATTGGTTTAATAAGCTTATTTAGTTGTTTGTTTATTATTCTTTAATTTGTTACCCAATAACCAGGTACAGTGAGTCTCTATTTACCATAAGCTCGAATTCCAAATAGCAATGCCAATACCAAATGAACAATAAACCTGAATCTTTCAAAGTTTAGTAAAATTTAGTTGAAAGTGAGCGCAATTATTTCTCTGTTTAACTATCAAATTTTTAATTGAGTTACAAGCATTACAAATAACCGCGAGCACATCCAAAAAAATCTTTCACGTTTCGGATCGCACCTAATTGATTACATCTCCCGCGAAATCGAAGTGAGATAAATTAACGTTTTATTAAACAACATTTTAACGAAGACGTTTCGCACTTCCAAAAGCTAATTAATACATACTTTTCTCGAAAGGAAAACCACAGGAAATGTTTCGCAGTCTTTAGTGAGACGTCCTCGGTTAGTTGATATGCAGAAAAGGAGACCGGCTTTAAATCGCTTTCGCTAAACGACTGATGCGGCTATACAGTTTATTTATATTTGTAGAAAGACTGAAGGTTTTCGGACATTTAATAAAACCTTGCAATGATAAATATTATATTTAAGTGTTTGTCAAAGATAAGATCCATTTTTGTTTTTAATTCATTTAATTTTAAACCAAAATGTTCCATGCCTATTTGGTTAGTTAGTTAGTCATATACATGTTCATTCATTCATAACATTCATTGGTGACATAATTTATGTTGCCACATATATAGTTTTTTCCCCAACCTACCTTATTTTAAATAGAAACAGTATCTTTTTATTCTATTTTTGGATTTCTCTTAGAATTCGTGTAACATTCAACCGTTAATAATTGATTCAATAAACTATAATTTCATTTAATTTTTCAAAGAAACTTGCACAGGCTACTGTAATACTTTTTATAAAAGTTCTGGATTCATCCTGTGTCGGTTTTTGTTGACTCGAACTAGGTAACCTTTGCTCCGGTATAACTAATAGGTACCTATACCTATTGACATCAAAATAATTGTGCAGCTTTGTATTTAACATTAAATTGTTGTTATCATGTTCTCGTTACAAGGAAAGAGTATTTTATTTAAATATTCTATAATCAAAAAATTGTAATAAAATGGCAATACGATTTGAATAAAGATGAGTATTTTAAGTGGTAAGTATTTTCAACTATCAATAAATCATCCTGTACAAGCGGTGACCACAATTGTGAACTAAGGTCATTATTAGCCACAAAACTTTGCTTAATATGGTTATGTTGGAGTATGCACACTTATTGTCCTTTAATTAAATTATATGTATTTATATGATTTGTTTACATATACAGGGTTAGTCAAAAGTGGCGCAACCACAGCAACGGAATTACTCGATTTAAATTCATGAAATATGATATACAGAGCTGTCTAATAAGTTGGATTCATTGGTGACATAGGCGAAGTTGCCACCTATATAGTTTTTGCCCAAGCTACCATACGGTCTTATTTTAAATAGTAAGGGTATGTTTTTATTCTATTTTTGAATTTCTCTTAGAATTAGAGTTTTCGTAGGAATGGCAAAAATCGAAAATACTTAATAATTCAATCAATAAAAATCGATAAAATCAATAAAAATGGCAGACCATGATTTGAGAAACAACTAATTTGTTATTTTTTGTTAAGTTTATCTTACATTAATAATAATAATAATAATAATAGTAGGTAGGGCGTCGCGGGGTGGAGGGAGAATCTTACAGGTGTGCTCAGTTCAAAAGGAACTTATACATGGCCTGGATTGACTACCGAAAGGCCTTTGACACAACATCTCACGATCTAATTATTTACCTTCTTAAGAGCCTTTCGGTAGATGAAGCCATAGTTCGATGCTTTGAACATCTAAGGTCTAAATGGCGGACAAAATACTTTACAAAATCGGACAGCGAAACAATAGTGACTCAATCCATTAGACTACATCGGGGTGTTTTCCAGGGCTACTCCCTGAGCCGTTTGCTGTTTTGCGTTTCGTTATTTCCATTATATCTGGCTTTAAGATCGGGAGCGGGATACCTGTGTGGTTCACCAGGCCGTAGGAACTTTAAAGTAACGCACTTGTTTTACGTTGATGGCCTGAAACTATACGCCCAAAGTGACCGACATTTAGAGCAGGCGAGAGTTGTAGCACAGTATACCTCCGACATCGGTATAAGTTTCGGGCTCGATAAATATGCGCTCATTAACCTAACAAAGGACAGAGATACTAGGACTCAGGATAACCAGGACTTGCTTAATGACAGCATAATTCGTCTATTGCGCCATGACGAACACTACAAATATCTTAGTATTCAACTAGTCAACACAGGGCAGATTAGTCCCCAATTTACAAAAACAAAAACTAAAACAGACAACGAAGAGTTTCTAATTGTTTTGGTTAATTATGGGTTAGTTAGTTATAAATAATCCACAAACTTCGACAAAACATAATTATAATTATTCTAGTCAGTCGTCAGTGAGAAGAATTTTTCCAAAAAAATAAACATAAACCACACAAGGTACATCTCTGCCTTATAAATGAAGCGATTATAAATCCAAATTTTCCAAGTTATATCCTTTTTTCAAATAAAGTGACTATTTGTTTGAATTACTTTTAATTAACACACCCAATTCCCATTGGAGGTTTTTTTATCAATGGTATTCTCATCGGTGAAAAATATTATATCTTTTTAGCCATTCTCCAATTAGCTTTGCTATATCCAAACATCAAAAATGGAGAAATAGGGATGATTGATTACCAATATGGTTTCAATAAGATGGAGCACTTCCTCATTATAAACAAAATGTAGGAGAGTACCTAAATCAAATGTTTCCAAATCGTTCACCGGATTTCAAATCCCGTAGATTTATTTCTTTGGGGTACATCAAAACTAAAGTGTTCAAAATCGAATCATACACCTTGATTGGCTTAGAAGAGCGGTTACAATACCTAATGCCAAATGCTCCAAAACATCGTACCGCTTAGGACATTGCCAAGTAATAGGACTTAATTATTACCTTTTTTTTTGTTTTTAAAATAAGCAAGTTTTGGTAGCTTAGAGAAAGAAACTGTAAATGTGGCAAAGTTGGCTATGTCACCATTGGATTTAGCCTAATTAGTATACTAAATTTCATAAATTTAAATCTAAGAATTTCTGAAATAGAAAGACTTTTCACTCATCCTGTATATGTTTCACATATTTAAAAAAAAGTTACTAAATAATTAAACTAAAGGCTGGGTAACTATAAAATTGCAATAAAAGAAAAAAATTGCTAAATCGCCACAAGTCACCCCCCTAATAGTTGATAATACGGGGGAATTTAATGCTGTATATTCATAAATGACCCCCCTTGTCCGCGGTATATCTAGTTACTCGCGCGAAATTAAATATCCAATAAAGCAGGTGCAGCAAATGAGAGGAGAATAAGAGAAATAAATATTAATTTAGGCAAATTATGTGGCAGACGAAGTGCCTCAGGGCTCCGTCCTGATGGATGTAATAATATCATTAGCCATAAATATTATTTCTTTTTTTCCTGTTAAGGCCGTGACCGTATTGCTCACTCCATTACCCTTGCTTCTCCATCCTCGAGTTTTTCCCTGCAGAAAAACAGCCCTCTAGTGTTTACATTATCCCCTTCCTAATTTACGTAAAGTATACAGCGAGATTAATATCTTTAGGGTTATATATTAAAAGTTTTAATGAGTGCTTGAGAAGGTAGAGGGCCCCGTAGGTATATTAAATTTTTAGAATTTAATAAACTTGAAAAGTCGATCCGCGGCGGCAGATAATTTAGCGTTAAACGCCGACGGCCATTAAAAAATTGGCCGCTTCTTCCTTGTAGCAACATTGTCGGCTTTATTTTTTTGTTTACTACCGAGTTTTGGCCGCAACGACATCGTTCTATATACGCGGTAGATATAAATATAAGCGACCGTTTAGGTGACTATATAGCCGCTCAAATAAGTTATGTTACGTTGCGTTTTATATCCATTAATTTGAAGACCTGGTCAAAGCAATAAAACGAAAATAAATCAAGTGTACCGCTTCAAGGACCCGCGAGCCAACATTAGAATGATATAAATCTGTCAGATCGGAGAATGGCATCGGATGAGTGGGATACTTTAATTCTGTACGCAAATAAACAATACTTAACATTTAATCTGGAATGTTTCGAATCACTTAAATGTCAAATCGGAGTAAACAGACGTTCGGCGCACATGGATACGTTTTTATTAAACACTTCCATTTGGAAAATTACATTAAGACGCTACGTTTTTAATTGCCTTGTAGTGTAATTCTTGGACTGAAGAATCGCAAAAGGTGGTGGATTTGAGAAAATGAAGAGAAAGCTGGAGGTGACAACCCTATAAACCGATGACAGTAGATATAGATCCAAAAATTTGTTTTTCTACTCCGTTCTGTAAAAGGCCCAATTACCCACCGATCTAACGTGCGGGAAGCGTCAGTATACCACGTCAGTTTCATTTCCCACGAATAGCCATTTCCCACATTTCCGGGATTTTATCGCACGGGTTTGGGAGCAATCGAATGTTTTCGGAGATAATTCCCACGCTGTGAAGTTCGATATTTGGCAATTCTGACTGTCATGTCTGTGAATGTATTCGTGTTGTTTTACGAAAATGTACCCAAAAAGTAACGGTCGTAGAAAAGGTGTAGTAGCAACACGTTTTGTAAACTTTTTAAGTCACTCGTTTATTAAACACTCGCTCCGCTGCGCTCCGCTCGTGTCAAATAAACTCGTAAGTCAAATGCCCTTTACCGCACTTGTTGCATAATATACTATATACTAATGTATACAAAATGTACAAATATGTACAAAATGACACACTGCTGTGTTTAAATTATTTAAGTAAAAATTTATTTGAACAACTAATAGAAAACTGATTCATTACCACTGGTATGTTATAAATCGAAAAACAAACATATTATTAATAAAAATTGGCAAAATAAAAAGTAATGAAACCTTCATTTAGTCTTGATCGCGAATACAAATCGTTGCAGTCTTCATGGTCGCTTTTGACAAAGGGATTCAGAATCCAAATTTACAGGCTTTGTAATTTTCCGTTTTAGTCTAGACAAACTTTGATTGGACGGTAAGGTCGACGCTCCTAGATGCTCGGGTCAATCCGGACCAAGGTCTAGAATTTTGGTGACCTTTTTCTTATTTGTGGGTGTCGGCTGCACGCATTTAGTAGCTTCTTTTGCTTTTGCTTCTTTCATATTAGGAGTTGAAATCAATACGAGCACGTTCTGTCTCTTACGGTTTTTTTTACATTGTCCAGTTACGTATGCTCCACTGGTCATTGGCGAAATTATGTCAATTTGAAATGGTAAAACTTTAATAAGGGTTTTACTTGAATCTTTTTCGGTGCTAGTTCCACTGTGCTCAGGCAGGATTCCCCGAGCTCCTATTGTTCATCTAGATGTGAATCGCCTGGAAAGCTTGAAGGTTCAAATACGTAGTCTCGAAAAACATGTGGATTTAAGGGTCTTCTTAAAACCGTTGGGCGTTTTGCACAATTGCTGCTTTTTCATACGATTTGCGAGAAATATATCAAATTTGTAAGTGGGTAACGACCCTGCCTCAATTCTGTTTAAGCCACAATGCAATTACTTGATCAAAATATGTTTTTAGCGGACCAAAAAACGAGACATCCAATGGTTGGCGCAATAGGCTGGCAGACACAAAGAGAATTATTCCACTTTTTTAGCAAAATTTTATGAGTCAATTTCTTTGTGACTAATATGTCCGTCTAACATCAGTAGAACTTTGTTGCCTTTTAGGGCTTTAGGACTGAAAGCAAGTCATTTATAAAATATGTTGTTAGTCATCCAGCCTGACTCTTGTGCTACATCTACTGTCAGTAAACTCATTCTTTCTCATATTCTCATATTCCTTTGAGGGCATATGAGAAACCAAGGTAAAATTCTAAGAAATATATACCGCTTTCTCAACCTTTTATGGTTTTGATTTCGAAATGAGTTTAAGACCCGCCTGTTGTAAAGCGGAATGGTCGTATTTAAGATGTGACGTGCGGACTGTTGTATTTTAAGAGTAGGATTTAAAAGTAAGAATAATAAAAAATAATAATAATCGGTACTTCAGCATTTGTATGCACGAAGTACCGAAGTATGCTTCTGTAACGTCATTGTGGAATTGCGAATCCATGAATTGAAGGTTACAAAGAGAAACCCTGCGGTTGAGCCTTCATAAAAATTTACCAAAGTTAAATACCGCATACAACAAACAGCAGTTACGTTGGATCCTTTTTCGGCACTTGTGATCACCAACTTGTTTACATCCAGCAGTTGCAAAAAACCCGTTAAGGCTTGTTAAAGGCCTATGCTCTAGCAGAAGAAGTTGGTTCTGGCTTTTTAAGGTGATATCTTTATTTCTTTGTCTAGATCCAGATAACCACTCTTGACCTGCTCTTTTCTTTTCCTTATTAAAGCGGCGCTCATAACCATTTTTTTTGCTGCTAACTGATAATTTGCAAGTTGTCTTTCTATTTCTAAGGGGAAAGTAGTGTTGAACCTTCCTAACTCTTTGCTATTAGCCTTTAGAACTTTATTTTTCTTAATGGCTAGAGTAACTCTGATAGCCGCTCTCAGCCATGCCATTTCATTTTTATTAACTACATCGTTTGCCCTTGCAATTGACAATTCACTCCAGTTCTGACGTTCATTAATGTGCAACAGTATATGCCACCCAAGCAAAAGCTGTATTAATAAATAGTTGTATTTATATGTTTTTTAATTATAATCTTAACTTGTTTAGAAATAAATACCAATAAACATCACATTTATTTAGATACCGGGAGGTTTGAAAACTTATTTAGTAATTATATTATGAACCTGTTAAGGCTCTAACGTTTTGCAGCTTCCGATTCCTTATCTCCCCATAAGTCTTGCTCCAGCCCTCTTTTCCGAACTTCTTTATTGATTCCCTCTCTCCAGTTTTTGCGCGGTCTTGCTCAGTTTCTTCTTTCTTGAGGATTCCAATTTAAGATTTTCTTTGGTATTCGTTGTTGTGGCATTCTCTGGACATGTCCATAATCACACTAATTATCTAACTAACTCTCTTATCGCGTCGTTCGGTCTGGATTTTGCCCATTTCCAGAAGTCCACCACCGTTGTTCTGTATGTTTTTCGTTCAGAAGCCACACTTCAGCACTGTAAATTATTATGTTTTTCAAGATTGAGTTGTAGATTCCTTCTTTGTTATTTATATATCTTTTTGTCCCATAACATACTGTTTACCATGAAAATTGCTCTTCTTCTTGAATTTTTTCATTCCTTATAGATATGTGCTAGCTCTATGTCTCGTTGTTGCCCTCGATCTTATCGGTGTTGACTTCTATACCTGATTTGTCATACCCCTCAATCAGCTTGCGTGTCATGTATTCGATGTCATTCATGTCTTGTGCAACAACTTGATCATCCGCGAATTGTATTTCCCATATTACTACATTTACGTTGCCAGGTTTGTAATGTATTTTCTGAATAAATTTTAAATAGGTGCAATTGGTAACCTTCAGGGCTGTTGTCAACCCCTCTTTTGTTTTAACTCTAGGTTCTGTATCATTATTACGTCTGCATTAATGTTGCTTTGTTCTAAGTTATCTCAAAATTTTACTAGCTCTTCGCTGTTATTTGCAAACAAGAGATGACCTTCTTGGCTAAATATGGTTCTCTTTTCTAGGATTAGTGTTAACATAAAGAGGTGATCGATCAATTGTGGATTTTCTTGCTCTAAAGCCCCCTTGTTCTTCCGCCTCCATGTGCATATTCCCTTTCTATTCTGTTTTTTAGAATTTTTCAATATATTCTAGTAACTTGTAACCGCTATACCCCGATGTTTGCCACAATTGCTCCTGTCTTCCTTGTGGTGTATTGTTGTGAATTTGAAAAGCAGTGAATTCACCAAAATGGCAAAAGAAATATATCCCTAGACATCACCAACTTTAGCCGGGTTTTTATTAGTATCTTGTATATTGCGTCTTACGCCCATATTTGGGTTTCTGTCTTGAGCATCTTCATTCTTGTAGTGATACTGATGAGAATATGTATATTAACAATCGTTTATTAACATAAACTGAAATAAAGTTTGTGTACTAACCAATTAGTATCTAAATCAACAGCTTTTTTATTGTATCTAAATAAAATTTACACCATAACTGAGGTAAATCGAGAGTTTGCATACTAACCAGCCAGTTTCTTAGATATATATATATATATATATATATATATATATATATATATATATATATATATATATATATATATATATATATATATATATATATATATCCGTAGGCGGGGAATTTCGGAAATCCAGAATGTGTACCTAAGAGTTACATCTATAGAGACGTAGAAGCAAATTCCCAGTTAGACCAGTCAAAAGAAATCGGGAGACGCGTAAACTCCTCGTCCTCCTAAAGCTTTCCATCTCTATAAGGCTTCGAACTCAAAAATATTATATCTATGCCCTGCTCAGCACATGTGAAATGTGTCTCTACAGGAGAATGTTACTGAGTATTAGAGCTGGACTAGTAGAACATTCAACGCAGAAATTCTGAAGTTTGGAGATAGTAGAATCTAAACCTAAAAGACATGAAATCATATACACACCATAATTGATCGAAAAATCTTAATAAAAAAAAAAACAAATACAGAAGAAAACGAAATATAACACAATTCGTGTCATTAACAGAAGATGATATGACAGTTGAGTTGGTGCCTCAGTTGATACTAAGGCAGAAAAGAACTGCCCTGGGTGATTTGAGGAAAGTTGTCAAAAAATGTTCAGATCATAAAATAGATACAAGTTCCGACTAAGAGAGTTGGCTATGGTAAGATATATTTTGGGTTGAATTACTCCAGTTTCGGTTTTATTTTCTAAAATAAGCAAAGTATTTCATAGTATTCTTTTAATTAGTTTATGAGGCATGAATTTTCGCCAGCATAAACATAGGAATTACAATTTTTTCAGGCAATATTGACTTCTCAATGGCACTAACCTATATTTTAATTTTAATAGTTTAATAATTTTAAAAGCTCTTATAGTAAGCAAAAAGTCAAAAAGAGAGAACTAAAATTACTGATAATTTTTCCTAATAAGGGTTTTTAATTAAAAAATTTGAGCAATTTCGTCATAAATGAAAATAATTTTTATTTTTTCACTCCAAAATGGTGCGTAGTACGAAAAAAGCAATATAAAATTTACTTGAAATTGAATGGGAATTTCTACAATATTGTTTATTTTTATAGGAACTGGTAGCGTACCGTTTGTCCTTTCATAAATATTCGCTCTAAACCACTTTGATGAGAAAAAAGAATGTAGCACCAAAAAGTTGCTTTTCGCGCTTACAGTTTGCTAAAAGAATGTTACACAATAATAAAATTATATTAAAAAAACTTTTTTTTTTGTATTTCAGAAACGCAGCCCTAGTAGATAAAATGTTCTTTCTTAAAAATTGTTAAGGAATAGCCCTTTGTTAAAAAACAGCATGTATAAACGCTATGAACTACCGTTTGTGAGTCTCCAACGTAAAGTGTCGAATTACAAACACCCGGTATATAAACACAAAATTTTGTGTAATTTTTTAGTTTTTGACAACTACTCTACAGGATGCGTTTGTGTGGTAAACACAACCTTGGTGATTCTTTTTTGTGTTATTAGTTACTCTGCTCGCACGCACAATTTGGGCAAAATAAGACTATAACTTATAAAATAATGAATGCGAAATTTATGTGGGAATGTTCGAAACTTAAAGGGCTATTGAAATGACCGATAATTCGATAGATTTGGCAACGTCCGCGCCGCTTCGGCCGTGCAGTATATCGCGGCAACTGTACCCCACGGGACCGAGTACAATGTCGGCGAAAATAAAGGGGCGTTACCATGGTTACTGAATTCCGCCAATCAGCGGTTTCATTATTTCGTGGCACACTACGATGCCGGGCACAAAAATATGAGCTACAAGACGGGGTGTATTATTGCCGAGACGGCGCGAATGCGAATGAGACTTTATATAACGCGACTATTCGACGAAACTTGTCCCGGGTTTTATTGCGGGAGCGAAACAATAGGGACAAAACAAAAGATGATTTCCCGCGCATCCGCCAGATATCATGAACGGGTGGCACCGAGAAGAAAAAACAAAGTAAACTACAACTGCCATAGCTTCTTGCTTCTAATAATAATAATAATAAATGATAATAACAAACTTTATGGCATAAGGGATATAATATCAATTTGCAAAACCATTAATCAACATAACAATAAAAATACAGAATGTGTACAAAAAACATAGCTAAAACCAACTCAAATGAAAGAAAATATTGAAAGAAAAACAAAACTTAGAATCAAAAATATTAAATAAAATAATCGCCTGAGACGTAACAAGCTATATTTTTATGCTAAAGAAAATCGAGCCTATGATAGATCACTGACATGACTACGAGTATAGTTGACGTATTACCTTTCAGCTTGTTTCAAATAACCTATCTCGTATATTATTTATATTTTAGAAATGCTCCTAACCTAAACGTATACCGTGATATTTATATTGTTGTATGGCTAAGTTGTGTTGCATTTGAAACTGGTTCAATTACATTATGAATTTGCACCATTTTTCGGTTGATCTTTTTCCAATTGAATTGAAAATAGGCTGCCAAACAGCCTACAACATAGTGGGATATTTTAGTAGAAAAGACTTACCTATCAAAATAGATTAAAACATATAAGATGGGTGGTATACGCACAATTTTAATCAGTTAAATATATTAAAAAATGAGAATCAAAAAAACATTATTTAAACTGCATATCGGTCAACTCAACTTTAATGATTAAAGTATTAAAGAGATATATATTTTTAATTTTGAATTAATCATCGTAATAATATAATGTGTCCGCAAAAGAATATTCTAAAAAGAAGTGCACAAAAATCTAAAGTCACACGTGGATTGAAGATTTTCGGATTCGGAAAAATACTCCAAAAACCAAAATAGGATAGTCACAGCATGCAGAGAACATAGCTAAGCGAATTCTTTGCAAGCACTGATATACCTATATAGTTTATTAAACTCATTCGAAGGTTAAAAAAAGTTTGACCTCATTGTCATCACAATTGGAACAAAATCGGCATCGTTTACAGTTTAATTTATGTTTATTTAAAAGGGATCTCGTTAAATCAGCAGGGTGGCCCGTAAATATACAGTTAGTAGCGCATTTTTCGGCAGCCCCTAATGCAGGTAGGTTACAAATGCAACTGTCAAATATATTAGAGCCCTGCGTTTGGGCAGTGGCGTATAAAACGCACAAAAAGAAGACAACAAGGAGTTTACTATAGATCATGGTTGAACGGAAAGCATTTTGAATGAAAAAAAAAATTATTTCATTTATTAAATTCAAGACGTGAGACACATCTCCGAAAACATCCGATTGCTTCCAAACCTGTGCGGTAAAATCGCAGAAATGTCCGAAGTGGCTCGAATGCGTGGGAAACGAAATTGACGTGGTAAAGTGACCCTTCCACGCGTGTATTTTACAGACGCGAGTAGAAAAATATTTTTGCAATAGATAATGTTACTGTTACAGGATATCTATTTAATTTTTGTTTAGGATATGTTATTGTAAATATTATTGAAACTCATATAGGGCACACTGATGAACCAACGACTGAGAGATTATCAAAAGCCGAACAAGAGACAATTATTTAAAAATTAACTGCGAAAATATCAATCCAAAGAATAATTGAATTTTTGCGAAAAATTCAAAATGATCAATTGGTGAGAACACACCTATATATATATATATATATATATATATATATATATATATATATATATATATATATATATATATATATATATATATATATATATATATATATATATATATATATATATATATATATATACAAATTAGCTTTAAAATAACAGTAAACTTCCATCAGTGTTTACTTATATTTACTTTAATAATTATTTAAAGCAATAAAAGCACAATTGTAAAGCTTATCATGTTTTCATATTAATAGTAAATCCTATATATACAATTTATAATAAATTAATGTTTATTCATTAAAAATTAGAAAAGCAAATTATCACAATCGTTCCCCTATACTAATACGTCAAGAAATTGACTCATTCGGTTTAAATTTCGAACGATGATAGAACATTTCATTGCGATAGGAAAATTAATCTCTGCTATAATCAAACAGTCTTCATGTGTGTTATACCCACAAAGGGTTTGCGCGAGACATTTGGATATAATGTCTTTGATTGGCGACCGAAGTTTCAATAACAAAAATTCCAAAACCGATTTAGTGGTTCGCCGCCATCAGTTGAAAACAACCATCTACGTCACTGTCGCACAAACGTCGACTCCGTCAGCCATAAAAGACGGAATCTACGTCCGCGCGGACACACGGACCAAATTAAATCCCATCGAATACCCACTATATTAAATTTATCGGTTTTAGAAGCATCGGGTACCAGCAATAAAGATAAGGAACCGATACTGCGGGGCGATCCTTCTCACTGGGTGGCCTTGTTAAAACAATCCTTTAACATGCCTGACACTACTAATTTTATAGAAATCCCTAGCATTCTTTCGCCGTTAAATCTAATGCGGCCGGAACGTTTTATCGACCATTTCGCCAGTGCGAAACATTGAACTTGTAAAGCGAATAACGGTTTTGGTGTGTCGAAGAAGATCCGGCGTCCATCAATAGCAAAGTTTCTCGCAACTAACATTTTCAAACCGAGGTATAGAATGGCACATTCCCAGTCTCTTCAACTGACAGCGCGATATTAATATGACGACAAAATTATGTGAAAATATAAATACACGAGGATCTATGTAGTGATCTAAAATGTTAACAAACTTTCTTCAACGATCGTGGTTGTGTCAGGCTGTTAGGCAATTTGGGGAATACATAATAAACCAGAAGTCTAATTTGGAGAATGGAGGACGAATATAGCACAACTATCGACGTATATACGCATGTAGGTCATTTTTTAGGCGTAGCTAACCAGGACTGGGGACTAATTGACATCGAAAGAAGCTCTGAGAAAAATTACATTGCTGTATTTGTAGTCATGAACATTTTATGCGATGCCTTCTTCGCATTTTGCATTTGCTTTTGGATATGCCTTTTGCTTTTGCATTTGGATGAATCTGGATTCTAAAGATTCACCAAAACTTTGGGAGGATTTGTGATTTTATATTGAGTAGCAGCAACATTCGTACTTCATGGGTCTCATCAGTTTTGCCCCCTCATCCTCATCTGCTTCTCTAGTTCTCTAGTGTCACTTCCTTAATAGATTAATGGATCCAACAGTGGCATTTACGCCCATATAAGTTCTATAGAACTTAGTGGCAACAGTTACACTATATTTTTCTTGCTTTATTTTTCACGACGTAATTCATAAATAGATATTCCCTTTTCTTGAAGTCACCTTAATATTTGTTGACAGGTCTTCCATTAAAGCTTGGCTATCGCTGGTTATATTTTTAGTCTTGCCACATTTTTGCTACTGTATAAACTACACATGTCTCTGCGGTAATGCTGGTCAAAAATCATTTTTCGGCACAACCATTACCTACGCCTATGGCCGACACAGAAATTTAGCGCAACCGGACGGAAATTCCTATATTATTGCTCTACACTTTTCTGAAGTGGACTATGACTTCTACCATGTCATAATTTTATAAACCGTATATTACAATGAAATGGAATATTGCGTTTCTCCAACAGATTGACACGTCATCTCTACAGGTGGCCACTATTTAAAGAGGTGATTTCTAAAATCATTTTTCTGACAAAGATTGGTGCAACAAGTGCCAAGATGGAGGATTAAAAAAATCAAATGTCTGTTGCTGATTTAATTTAGTGTTGTAGCCTTTTGAACGCATGTCCGTTTTTATCAAATGCTATCAAATAACACCACTAGTTTACCCATTGCTATCGGTTCAAAAATAACAACAAGAAAAACAAAAATGCGTGCGTTTTTTTTTTCTCTTTCTCTTTTATCTCAATAGTAGTTTAAAACCCACCGACTATCCGTCCATGAAAGCATGACGACCAATAGTAATATTTTTATCTTCCATATTTTTGGTACACTTATTAAAGAAATAATTCCAAGCTCCAACAAAATTCTCTCTATAGGGTGAATATTTCATTTTTAAAATAGATAGAGTAAACCTTGTCATCATCGATGATTTTTGCTGGTCTTCCTGGACTTTGTTTTGTCAGGTTCCACTTGACATGCTGCCTTTCTACCTTTCCTGCCATGATTTAAAAACATTCTTTCCAATTCTATCCTATCCATCATGTCTAAGCCAATCATATTCATTTAAAACTATTACTTATATTGTTCAACGCCCTGTCCGCGCAAGCGAACCGCCACAAGATTCCCACATTTTCGGTCTCGCTCTTGAAAGAGTATGGTGACATCATATCAGTAATTCTCCATGCTTCTCTGTTTTGAACTGTAAGAGAAGCTTCTTGCAGCAATGATTTCTTTGATTTGATCCACCCAGCGCGTAGAGGTCTTCGTCTTAGTCGTTTGTTATTACCTTTTCCCTCCACAGTAAGTTTTCCCATCCCATGCGTTCTACACGAACTGTGTTCAAAATACCGCAATTCTGGTTGATAACCTTGTAGTGACGTTTAGTTACTTAAGAATTGACACGTTCGTACGATGTTCTGTATATGAGATTCGTAGCATCCTTCTATAGGCCCACATTTTTTCTTCGGCTTGTAACTTTTAATATCCATGTCTCAGAGGCATATGAGGCAATGGAAAAGATCAGCTTATTGCCTTGTGATATTGCGGTCTTTCCATGTTTTGTTGCCGCTGCGTCTGCTTCCTTCGTCACAACCTAATTCGCTTTTAATAAAGTCAATTCTCGATTATAATTTGCGTCTTCTTTTTGTTCAACGTGAGGTCATGTTCTCTGGTACTGTCCAACTTTCTTATGATTTCCGCTAGTTCCTCTTCTGAACAAGCTAGCATCAAGGTGTCGTCTACATATTTAAGGTTAGCATTTCTTTTTCCTTTTTTAGTTAATCCGCCTCGTCAGCCTCGTAAAACTTTTCTCATTATACACTTTCTGCATACACATATAATGTAAATGAAGTGTTCGTCATTGAGAATTTTGTAATGACTAGAGAAGATACAAAGTCAGTTAAGTTAGCAGACTAGTAGCATTTTTTCGACTGATTACAATGGCGGAAACAAAAAAAAATGAGGAAAATGTACTCTTTTTTTTTGACAACTAGTTTTCTATTTGGCAGGGCTGCCATTATTTTGCACAAACTTCGTTAAACAATTTTTTCTGCGCCTTTATCGAATCGTTTTTGCTAAAAGGAGATGAAATTTTTTTTTATAATAAATGAAGACGTGGAAATCGGTGTTAATATTATTGTTTCTTGCTCTTAAATAAAGCAATAAAAATAAAATCTAGTCTAAAGGAGAAATGTACTTATTATTCGATTATTTTCAATTTGCATATGACGTTTTTTGTTCTGTTGGTGAGTTAGTTTAAAAATAGTACATTTTCTTGATTGTTCCCGGAACCCTACATTCAATTGTTTTTCTGTTTCTACCATCGTAATCAGTCGAAAAAATGCTACTAGTTTGCTAATTTAACCGACTTTGTATCTCTACTCATAACAAAGTTACACTTAATTTAAAGCGCGGGGTATGTTGAAGATTATCGGTGACCAAATTCAGGCCTGTCTTACAGCGCAATTTAGAATAAAGGCTTAGATAGATGTTGTATACAGGGAAGTTTAAATCAGATAGAACTTGTGCATATGCATTCTGGCATAATTATATTTTTGAAACTTTTGTATGATTTTTTTATTTGGAACTAAATGTGCTTAGAAAGAACCAATAAAGTCAAAGAATTTGATTTTTCTAATATATTTCTTAGTCCACCCCTGACAACTTTATTTTGGTTGCTCACGTTCATAATGCATCTTAATAGAACACTTGCAAAAGTTACCCATACAATGTCTTGGAAGGAGTGGAAACCACATATATTAAAAACCGACCTGTGTCGACCGGTCAAAAATATAAAACAAAAAATAATAAAAGAAGGAAAACGTCCCGCGACAGGCCAATAACTCAGGTTGTCTAATTCACAGTGTAAACAGCAATTTAAACAGTCGCAACAACTTTTGAATTAAAGCGTGTTTATGCAAATACACGAATTAATAGCGCCTAACTCGCGAGACGGACGGCGACAAAAAAAAATGGCGCGAGTCCTCAAAAAAAAAAACATAATATACCGTACATCATGAAAATGATTAAAGCCGTTCCGGAGCGAAACATTCGAGTAGGTAAATAGGGACATTCTTCACGTTTTTAAAATTTGTGTTTGTCAGATCTCACCTTATAAATTATTCAGCATTGTATCGCCGCACCGGCAATAAATATCTGCTAACTTCTGTAATTTACGTGTGTAGCGAAAGGAAAATAAAGAAGGTTTATAAATACACGGAGGACCGGAGCTTTTGTACCTACAAAGAGCGTTCGGAGGCACATACAAGCGGCACATTATCCGTATATTAATATTCCGTTGGACGTCGCAGGGGTTTCCCACTGCTAGTGACTTATGACCCACTTCGCGGGACATAAGCGGCTGCTGAGTGCTAGTAATCAAGTTATCGCCAGCTTTAATGCACCTTTTATGATCGCCATGTTTTAGTGTGGGGTCAAGGGTTCGCAACATTAGTCATCAACCGTGTATATATCGACACGATCATATCTCATACCTATAGGCGAAACGTAAACAGTAAAATTTCCTTCGTCGAAGCTAATCAATTTTCAAACTCTGAACGTGACATCATAATGTTCGTTCCTACAGCCAATATCAAACAAATTTTCAACCTATACCACAAAAATTCAAACATCCCAAACAAGTTTCAAACTAATATCAAAACAATCACACTCTCTTACTTCCACGAGAGTTTGAAAAACAACGAGAAAGCCCTATTAAACGTTAGGTTTTATCCCCTCGACTGGTAGATGTTCGCATTCAGCTGACGTAGCAAAGCGCTCCGGATACATAGCGGTAGCGATTGGAAACGTATATGTAGAGGTTATGGTGTTTCATTTTTGTTTGGGTGTTGCTGATTTTGGGATTTTGATTTTTTCGATGGTATATCCTATTCAGTGTTTGTGTGTAGTGCTGCTGATTTAACATGCGTTAATAAAGTCTTTGTACTCTTGTATCTACTACATCAGAAATTAGTAGAAACGGACATTACGGACATTTAATTTCAAAACGAAATGACGGAGGATAATTTGGTCAAATGGCTTTGGAATTGGCAGAACCCATTAGAATATTTGTAGATAATGAAGGTGATAGGTGTCCAATACCAAAAAATCAGAAGCATTACGAAAATTGTAAGGAGTTATGAAGAGAACTTATTCTTAGAATATTTTCGACTCCTACATTTGTAAACTTTTTAAAAGAGATTTATTTTAGAATTTACCACATCTAGCACATTTCGGAGCAGCGAGACATTCGATATGTTTAGAAGATGTGCTTGAAGATGAGCTACTACACCTGGAAGTAGATATTGCAGATGAAAGTGGAAATGAGGAGAGGAACCAGCAAATATGCTTTTATAACAAATAAAAAAAAGTTTTTGAATTATTGCTCTTTTTTTGTAATTCACATAATAAGTGCAAAATGTTATTTCTTTCCTCCTGGATTTTCTTGCTTCTTTCAATGCCGTTTCGTAAGAGGTTAATTTCTTGTACTCGAGCTTCTTCGAGGTTATTAGGTCAGGGAGGTTAACTGTTTTGTTCTACCAGTGATCTGGTGATAAAATTCCAAGTAAACTCTGAAATTTTTTTCTTGTATTTTTTTTTGTAAATTTTGTAAATACTAATATTAAAATATATTTATTATGCTGGAATTTTGTAGTCACCATCAACATCCAAAATACACCCTAACCAAATTCCTCTTTCAAGACCAAATTCTGCCAATATCGATCGCTTCGCTACCACTACCTAGCACAAACTAAAATGGCGTGCTTCTCAACATGTTGGATTTGTAGCGCATACGCTGCGGCTTTGTAGATTTAAATCTCCAACACGCTCCCAATCGCAATCGCTACCGCTCGCCGGACAGTGAAGCGGAGCAACTCCGAACAGTGAAGTTAGTGAAGTTTCTCAAAGTTGTGCCCCGTCCCACAGTGTTTCGGATCAGCATATTGCACAAATTACTCATTAATAAGGACTGCATAACCAGGTAATACAAAACAAGTCAGCAAAAACATTTTCATTTAGTGTTGTCATTAAAGGGCCACATTTGGATGTCCTGTGTCAAAACACTGATAAAAATTTTTGTAATCATGTTTGATAGTGAAATTTTTTTCAATTTTTATTTTTTTAAATATTCCCAAATTTTTAAATAGCGAAAAAAATATATCACTTAATTTCACTATCATTATTTTAAAATATTTAATTAAATTTAACTCAAATTTATCAAAACTGCGCAAGTCAAACAATATTTTTTCTTTACAGCCTTGGGGATCGGTATTAAACGAATGGAACTTTACGATTTTTTGTTAAGGGAGACAAGTCAAGGAACTAGTTGTAAGTGACTCGCCAAAAAAAAATTATTTGCAGCACAGTCTAGTCTAAAAAAACAGGCAACAGAAATGTAGAAAGTATTATAAAAACGCCTTAGCTTTTAGTCCTTATATTATTTTCCATCAAAGTCGTAAATTTAGTATTTTGTAAGCCCTCTACTTCTTCAAAAATTTTTATCGCACCTGTAGTGACCCAATACGAAAAGTGTAACGATAGATGATGATGCAACTACCTAAGCTTTTATCTTTTTTTATATTCTAAGACCAAACCACAAGAAAAAATTGTGGACACTTTTTAAATCGTTTACCAAATAATAAATAAAGACAAATGAAATAAACTTGGATGTTAGAGAAGTTAGAGAAACGCCCTTTTAGTCACCAGTTTGACTTAGCACGAGCGAAGCGGTTGTTTAATAAACCACTGTGACGTTACCATGAAGACTGAGAAATAGTAAATTTTAAATTTGCACTCTTGCACTTTTATACCACACAGTGCAAGTACTAACCATGTGTCTGCAAAAGTTCATTGCTGTTCATGTCATAGGGAATAACGTGAAATTTTTTCTTATTCAATTTTCTAACTGCATACATCGATCTTCGGGCACTAAACTAAAAGAGATATGAAGATTCACAGGTTTTCCATTACATGTCGACGTCAGCCGATGCTGAAACACCCCGTATTTTTCATATAAGCAAATAATCGAATAAAGGTAGAGGAGTATTAAAAGTCATCTCGGGTTGTATAAAAGAACGAGCCATACGACCCTTCTTTCGCTGCTCCCCAACAGCATATTAAACTGTTTGAACATTTATTAGTTGGGGTGACCGTTTGGCCATGATTAAACTTGGGGCTGCGGCCAGGAATTTTAATACATGTCAGACGTAATTAATGCATTCTCGCGTGATAGAAAATGCATTCGGTGTAATAAAACCCACGTGCGTTAACACCAGTATAAGTACAAATTTCTCTCTAGGTTAGAAAAAAAAAAGAAACCGAGTGGTAATATTGATTATTGTAAAATTTTAATATTTCCAGAAATTGTGGATAAATTAAATTTAACAGAAATTTTTTTCCGATCTAAAAATGCTACTTACAATTTTGCCAAATCATGCAAAAAATAAGAAGAAAAGAGTTGCGCTTATTCTTTCAAGGCTACTATGAAGATATTTTTTTTCAAGAAAATAAAAATTTTATTCAGTTCTGCAAATATTATAACACAATGGGGCGCTATTCAGCATACAATCATCCCAATGCAAAAAAACTCTTAATACTACAGCAGCAGCAATAAAAATAATTAAATGAAAGCACAAGGCAAAAAGTTGCAGAAAACTATAAACATTTACAATATGAGTATTATGAAGTTAGAGATCTATTGCAAACTTGTTACGATTCAAAAGATGATTTTTTAAATTTCTTTTTAAAAATCGTAATTTTTGGAGCTGATCTGACTTCGGGTAGTAGGCCTGGGGGCATTCGCAATAAGCAACATGAGATAACATCAAAGAATCTTCTTCTCTTCTTCTTCTTTGCTCTTTACAAACAGTTGGGCAAGACTACTATGGCCATTCGGTCATTACCGACGTCCGTCGAGGAATTTCTTCTTTTGGTCACAGACCAACAGTTAACAAAAAAGCTATTACCAACATTTATTCTCAGCTTCCAATATAGGACTTTGACCGATAACAAAAAAAACACCCTTCCCCCGCTTCCCCCGCGGACCATCCGGGTCCATCCGGCCTCCATACCGGCGTGAACAGGAAAAAACCGAGGGGCCGGAGATGATTACACCTCTGTGGAAACCGATTCCATAATTATTGGGGACGATTGCAAAGGATTCTGTCGGGAGCGAACGGAGGTTAGACAGCCGCGTGCAATGCTCACCTACAAAATCCATCAAAGAATCTGTCGAAATTTGGGACCAGTTTCAACGCTGTCATTATACATATGTTGTAATCTTAATTTGCCCTAGAGTTTTTGAATAAGTGAAGAAACAAGAATCCTCAAACTTTCATATATCAGAATAAAACCTTACTTTCTGAACATCTCATATCTGAATTCAAAATCGGTACTATGTTTTATAATGCAGTATCATTCAAATGTACTTTGAACAAGGAGTATGGTGTTTATCCCTATAAAATAATTTCTAAGTCTTCATTTATCGCTTCGTCTACTTTACCGCCAGGAAACGAAAAATAAATTTGGGTATCGTCAGTGTATTGATGAAAACAGCAATAATTAAAAAAATCAGAAGTGTATATCCAAAATCTAGAAAAACAAGGAAGAGGAATAGTCCTCTAATCAAAGGTTTAGTTAGCCCAGTTTTCTGGCGCCTTCCCTTAAAATAATTGAAAAAAAAAACTGACATAGTCTCCCCGAAACAAGAAAAACTTTAATTTCGTAAGCAGTACATAGTGGTCTAAATTGCCAAATGCCTTACTGTAATTGGGCAACACAATATTTAATAGGGCAGTAGCGGTCCTGTGACAATTACAAAACCTGGACAGACATCAAATTTTGTTATACTGATATTGATAGGCGTGTAGTGAGAACGGTTGATAGGATTGTAACACTTAGTAACAGGAACAACATTCTCGATTTTAAACGTATCAGGAAACTAACCTGATGGGAGTACATTTCTTCCTAAAAAACGTGATGTATTTTGTCAAATGTGCTGTTAAAATACAATAACATCGCCTAAACAATCAGTTTTGATTTTATAAATGAGTTTGTTAAAGCAATAAGGCTGTAAAAATTGAATTGAGTTTTTATTATTATTCGTTACATTTATTTATTATTCAAGTCATTAATATTAATAAAATATGCAGAACAGCGCCAGGTGCGGCGGTGTTTCGGTGAGCAAATAAAAAGAGAAAACACTTGTTTTAAAAATCAGTTGATGCTTGCGATTCGATTACGCAGGGAGTCGTCTGAAAAGGGGTCCCAAGAACTAATAACAAATATCTATTTGTCAAATATATTAGTATCCGGGTGATGCCACTGTCAAGGGTTTCTGCATTATCTGGTGCTCGACCCTAATCTGATATAAATTGCAATGATAACCCTCCCGGGAACTTGTGTTTTCCCGATATGGTCGCAGACCACCCGCACAAAACGTATCTTAGGTGATGATTAGTACAATGCAGAATCTACGTATTGTTACTGCGAAAATATCTTGTTATACCTCGAATTACAATGTTATCGCTAACACAGTAACACAAAACACAGTGAGAAGTGGTTGTTAATAATAAACGCATGATGTGTTTTTGGTGCGGGCAAAGCCGCGCCAATATCTAACACGTCCCTCCCCATTTGAGATTGAAAGCATATTGACTGTCAAGTATGCGTGTAATTTCAGTGCGATTTATTGAAATGAATCCCTCTTATTTATTGGTCCAGGTTTATATTAAGGACGCCACTTTGACGGGCTTTGTCTGTATACTTCAAAAGATGATTTTTTCGAACGTCAGAGTAAAATATAAGAAATTAGCAATAAAGTTTATATAAAACTTGCGTTTATTTTTAACTTGTTGAAAAGTTGTTACAATTTAGAATTTAAATTTTTTTCGAAAGACACTGCTAAATGCACTGATTTAGGTTCATTTTTATAGGATGCTAAATATCAAACACGAAAAAAGAGACGTCCAATAACTCAAAACAACGTGAAGGAATGGTTTATTAGACTATTTAAAACATTAAGTTTTATTCTGTGAGTAAAGGAAACAACTGCACTTAGGCCTCGGCAGAACGCATTCCTTCATAACAACTCTAGTAATTGGACATGAAAGTTTCGGTACTCAAATGCTATTTATTATTATTATAAAAAATCCCAACGGACAATACGTTTTTAAAAAATTCAGGTCATGCCATAACAATTAAAAACTATTACCAAACGAGCCAATAAAAACAAGATAAAAAACTATATTTCAATGTAACCCAAATTAGTCCTAAATATACGAGAATTGCGCGGAAACTAGTATTAGAGAAGACCCAATTTTGAGTTTATTCATAAAATTCTCAATTTTGTAAAACTAGATCTCTTCGAGTGCGGAAGATTTGTTTCACGTTTCTTCTTGAAGAGCTCCTTCAACTTTTTTTCAATTACATGGATTTTAATATATATTAAAATTGGACAACCATATAAAATTGATTCTGCCCTGGGCACGATTGAGCAACATGATAATAATAATATATTACATTTTACAAAACTTCTTGATTCCTCCTGCGTCTGTTTTTGTTGAGTCGAACCTGCTTGCGTCTCGCCAATCATCCTGTTGACTTCTTCAGAACTTAACTGAAACTGGTTTTTACTCTGTACCTGTTTATATGTTGCTTGAGGGGGGCGGAGCTAAAGGAGGAGCATACAGATCTGATGACTGATTTCCATATTGGTGACAGGTATAGACTTGAGTCGCGGTTAAGAGCGTTAGGTTGCTTATAGATTTCTATATACTCTCGGATTTTTCCTTAGTAGAAGAATTGATTGCATGCAAGAAATTTTATCGACTAAAATTTTATGACCGGTTTCGTGATTGTTTTCGGCAACTGCTGATGAGTTTATTTGTCTTAGTCTCAAGGTTTTTTCATGTTAAGAAATATCCTGTTTTTACTAAACCATAATGGGTATGACATGAAAGCGAAGATATTGGCGACTTTACAACTCAATTTTTGCATCGGATGGCTTAATGTTGATATTACTGAAATCATTTAATATTGTTCGTGATTCAATGCTTCCATAGAGGCCGGTTCCAAATCCAAACACAACACAAATTACATTATATACTTTCATACATCAAATACAAATAGTCATATACAAATAGTCAAATCAAATACATTAGTCAAGACACATAGGATAACAATTATCCCAATAGGTTTTTATTTTAATAAGTTCTTCTTTAAACCTACCCTAAGATTAGAAGAACTGCAACAATATAATTGCAATTTCCTGATCAAACAACTTTGCAACAAAAAGCAATGCGATTTATTTAATCGGCCCTTTATTTCACAAGAAGTGCTTTTATTTTTGATGGTTTGAAAGCATGCTGCAAATATGAATTTGAATTATCAGGCTCTGCAATAGGCTCAATTAAAATTACATTATTTGCATTTAATAAATAAGCCTTCAACAAAACATCGACTTTCCACGTTATATTTTAAATGCGCTAAAATTAATTAAATCGTAAGAACAAATCAAACCAAACTGCTAAGGGAGCCAAGAATAATGCTTTATTGTCCTTTATACCGAATGCCCCAGTAAGAGCAACAAGGAAGATATTGGGGAAACGGATGTTCTTAATAAAACTTATTAAGTAAATCGCCCAAGAGAAAATGCTAGAAATTATTTTTGAGGTTCTGAAATCATCTTGAATTTTAAAACCATTTTTGAAAATAAATGTCGATAACTGCAAAACGACTTAATGCAATTTAATAAACTCGGAGTACTTCAAAAATGGTATTTTCTAAGCTATCAAGCTACCAGATGAGTTTTCTGACATAATGGCAAAAAAATAACATTTTCTGAAAAAAAAAATGCAACGATATGATTTGTTTTTACGTCGTTAGGTAGTGTGTAAAGAATGGTTTTCAAAGGCAAACATTTTGAAATATTTCCTTACGGTCATGTTTGCTTACTGTGAGAAGCGCTACCATCGGAGCATAAATTCAGTCATAGAACGTCATTTTCTTCAGACATTCTGCCTGCAAATTAGCATGTCCCAGAAATTGTCAACAAATTTATTTATTACTGAGGACAGTTGAGTAACCTGATACACATATAACTGGAATCCAAAATTAAACCTTTTTATTAGGTTTAAGTTTTTTGAATTCTAATTCCGTTGAAACATGTTTATGTATGAATGAATCGTTATATCCTTGGTTAAATATAGCACCATTAAATATTTAAATGATATATTTCTTATATTTCTGCTTCCCTTTCATAACAAAGGTTGTTCGTCGTTGCTTGCAGGTCGTTTTGGTCGATCTTCGATAATAAACAGGTTATCTCGTTTTCGACGCCCATCAGTAATTTCTCGCAATGCTAGTCGCTTTTACGTTACTTCGGAATGTACTTTTCCCAATCTAAAACCGCGGCGAGCAATGCGATAACCGGCGTTAGTCCCGCAGCAGTAAAATCATCGTCTATGATCGAAATGAAATTCCTACAGTAGTCAAAAAATGCCCGGCTCGCGCGGTATGCAGCGTAGCCTGAGCTATTCGCGACCCTATGTACTCTTTCCTCAAGCGTATCAATGGAGACCGACAAAGGCCCCAAGACACAGATTTAGTATTAAACCAGAGAGCCAAAATAAAACCAATAAATTTATAGGTCTTAAAAGTGTTTATAAAACATTGGATGCCGGCTCGACATGCTGATGACCATTTATTTCGGAACGAGTGCCTATACCGTTTTCTTTTTCTATGCGCAAGAATTTTATACCAGTTTCGCAGTGGCGTGGTGTGACAAAATAAAATAAATGTGGAGTGGGTGTCCGACAGTTTCTTATTTTGCGGCAAATCGGATACAAACTTGCCCTATTTTTGTTTCGTTTCAAAATGTGGTGTCTCTGTTTTGTCTATATATTTTACAAGTTGTTGAATCAATGCACTACTGTCTTTTTCAAAATGCTAAAGGAAAAAGGTGGAACACAGAAAATAATTGCAAATTAATAGAAATTTACGTAGAGCATTCATTATTATGGGACGCTATATAAATAAAAACAATTATGGAAGTTATACTTACCTTTTCACACCCATCTAAACTGTTAACTAAAGCTTTACATAGTTCCGGTCGTATTACAATTATTGGATGATTTAATACATTTGATAGATGTGATAGAAAATCTTAGTTACTTGTAACCTTTCAACAAGACATACCAAATTATAAAATTGTTAAAGCTTAAGCGAATCTTATAGTTTAGAATAGTTTATTTCTGGAATAACTATTTCGCTTTTTTAAGCGATGAAGACTAAAGTAAGATATAACAACTTGCAGCTAGGAATAGACCTTTTTTTTTTTTAAATCCTGATGGAGACGCCATATAGTGAAACAACAAAGTCAAACAACTTAATTTTGTTGCCCATTGGTCCTTGTAGTGTGGACAGTCTGTCTCAATCGTGCCTTGTCTGAGACAAACTGTCCACACTACAAGGACCAATAGGCAATAAAATTAAGTTGTTTGACTTTGTTGTTTAACTATATGGCGTCTCCACCAGGATTTTTTAAAAAATATATAGAGGTACCAAAAAAAAGTTCGTCAACCGTACTTACATTGGTTTACTTATTTTTCAAATATGTTGCCTGTTTACTTTTCAACTGTTTCAATTTTTTGTCTTGTTCTTCATTGCTCAATTGTTAGAAGCTAACTTGAACTTTATTTATTAAGTTATACTTACCTTTTCACATCCATCTAGACTGTTAACTAAAGCTTTACATACTTCCGGTCGTATTACAATTATTGGATGATTTAATACATTTGAAAGATATATTAGATTGCGATAGAAAATCCTAGTTATTTGTAACCTTTCAACAAGACATACCAAATTATAAAATTGTTAAATCTTAAGCGAATCTTATAGTTTAGAATAGTTTATTTGTGGAATAACTATTTCGCTTTTTTAAGCGATGAAGAGGAGAGTAAGATATAACAACTTGCAGCTAAGAATAGACCTTATATTTTTTTAAAAAATCCCATATAGTTAAACAACAAAGTCAAATAACTTAATTTTGTTGCCCATTGGTCCTTGAAATGTGAACAGTTTGTCTCAATCATGTCTTGTCTGAGACAAACTGTCCACACTACAAGGACCAATGGGCAACAAAATTAAGTTGTTTGACTTTGTTGTTTAACTATATGACGTCTCCACCAGGAGATATATATAGAGTTACCAAAAAAGAGTTCGTCAACCGTATTTACATTGGTCTACTTATTTTTCAAATATGTCGCCTGTTTACTTTTCAACTTTGAGTGTAGGAAATATACTAACAAAAAACATTGTAATAGCAGCATTGAAGCAATTTCCAAAGAGCAATTCTCTAAAAATGTATACAGCTAATTACGGAAAAGAAAAAACTTTTCTGTCCGTCGTTTTATAAGTAGGTTTTAAAATGTTCAAAGAAAGTGTTCTCTATTTTCTTTTTAACGAAATCGCTACTGGTATGTAAAAAACTGAAGTAATAAAAGTAACGCGCGCGCCACTGGAAGCTTGGCCCACTTTTTGTCCCGTATATCATATATTCGCGCTCATTATCGGCGGCGCAGTCAAGATTTTATCAAAGGTTGGCGAAATTGAACTTTTTCCTTCGTTCCGCGTAGTCGTTTCGACAAATGGACTTTTGGTAGATATGACAATGTAAGAAAAAGTTGCCGATACGTAATTGCTGATCCTTTTTTTCAAACTCGAACATCAAATTGCATTTTCAAATGATTCGAACGAAACTAAACCGTTAATATTTTTTTCTGTCCAACCCAATTACTTGCAAACACAGGGTATTTCGTATAGAGCTAGATACTAAATTTTTTGTTTAATACGTAAAATACGTAGGTTTTTACTAAAATTATTAGTTTGTTTATTTCGTTACATCAGTCACCATATAGTGCGAAATACACTGGAGTATATAAACAAGTTATCCCAATTTCACAACTTCAATCACTTAAGTCGTAGATTTGAGGTCTTGGTACTCAGACAAAAGTCATGTCCAGGCTTCGACGCTTTTTCATATCCTCGTCTATGTAGAGAAAGAACTCGTTACTTATATAGACGCAAAATCTTCTGATAGGAATCTGGGACAGGAAAGTCCTTCGAAAAATTTGTGAGTGTGATAAGAATGAAAACGAAAAAAGGGCTATTTGAAAACGACGGTACAGTCAATCAAGGAAATAAAATCGAGTGGAAATCCAATGGGAAGAAGTGCTAACTGAGAGAAGAGATAATATAAAGAAAAATCTAAAATCTGTTGTCAAGTCGGCTAAAACCCACACCGGATTGAAATTGCATGGAGTATTGTGGTAATAAATGTAAAAATAATCTAAATGCAGTGTATTAGAATTAAAATTAGACCTAAACTGACCAAACCGTAGACAACACCATTATCGAAGAGGTGTCCTCTAATCAAAGAGGCACTAGATAAATCTAACTATGGAGGGAATCACAATAGATCCTCTGGGTTACAATCACAGGCGAAAAGTTAATTTTACCATCTCTAATCTGTTATTGGTATAATAGGTAAATCTTCAATAACCATTAGGTAACAACATACAATAGGTGTAGGACAACCGCTTGTTTGGACAAATATAGGCAATAGAAATCCAAACGAGTAGTTTTAACTACTGGTTGCATACAAACTTTAACTAAGTATAGGTAGTTGAGAAATTTGCTCGCTAAATGAAGTACAAACCCATCCCAACTTTCTTCGGTTCGATCAATTATTTTTTAATTCCGCCGCCGCTTAATGGTATTACGGAAAATACACTCGTAAAATAATTCAGGCGGTTTTATGGAAATTGCCAATAAAATCGCTATCTAAAACATCATTTTAATCGTTCGGCCATAAAAAATATAGTCTTAGGTATACATTAATTTTATACTTAAAGGTATCTTCGGTTGATAAATAAATGACTTTTAAATGAGTATTAACGTTAATAAAGTAGCATATGAACGACAAAATTGAATGCCACACAAGTCGCTATAGCGCGTACCTACTGCCTCACTCATGATCGAAAAACAAAATATCGTTAAACCCTATAACGAGGGCCGTTACGAAAATTGAACGCGTTTTTGCCGCTGCGTTGTTAATTTGTCGGTTAAAATATTTGTTTCAATTCGAAATAAAGAAACATATTACTAAATCGATTCGAAAAATGAAGGAATGGTAAAAATTTACCGATTCTAGAGCGGCAACAAACAAAAATTCAAGCTTCGTCTATCATAAAATCGCGAACGTCAACTACATGCTGCCATCTGGCATAAACTTCGTCAAACTAATTAGTCGTGGTAGTTATTGACGTTTCCGTTGCCGAAAGGTTTGCTGTTCGAACGTCACCCACTCTAATGGGACCATATTATCGCTCTAACTAGTGAGTGTCTCATTAAGCTACTCATACAGTACGTTTGGTTTAGTGCTGACTTCGGCTGATGCATTAATCATACATTTGCTTATTTATTAATATCGTCACAAATAAGTAAGTATCATGTCGTGTTATTTATGTTCAAAACCAAGTAACACTAAATAGTGAGACAGGCTCTGGGCCATACCTCTACTGCATAAATACTGCAAATTGAAGTCTCCTCCGTTAATGAATAAGTTGAATAGAACCCCATGCAAATTTTTTGGCACAAAATATTTATTCCCCTGTACATTTTAATAGCAATGTTGTAACATAACTTTTTAAAGGGCCCAGCATGAATAACTCGCTCCAAGTTTGAATCAATTTTAATAAGCCAATCTTCGGTTATTGAATTAAATATGATAGCAAAATTGCAAAAGGTCGGTACTACAAACATCGGCCAATATTTTCCACTATTTCGAAAACTTGACTACACAATATTCGTTTGAACGACTATAAATTTGACCCTCAAGTATTTTATTAAAAACAATTAATAATTATAATAAAAATACTACAAAACATTGCTAAAAAGAAACTTTACTTAAAATAAACATAATTTCTTAAGTAAATATTCAAACAACCCTTCCTTAGCAGTTAAACAATATCCTAAGCGATCTTGAAATTCATTTCTAACATTGCTGAGTTGATAATGTGAAATCCTGTCATATTCGAAGGAAATAACGTTTTGTAACTGGTTCATTTATTTATCGAGGATCTTTGCTTCGAGTATGAACAAAACGATATTCATTTTCTTGCCTCCAACACCGACGGTTTTGAACCAGTGAAATCAATATTTTTAAAAAAATTCCTATCATTATTTGATTTTTCCATCATTTCAAAACAATATGTGCGCAACACTGTGATTTGTTTATTTACAGCTTGTCCAAGAATCCTCGTACTAATCATTTTGTTTTCCTCCACGTGCAGCAAAATGTTTAAACCTCCATTGTCCCTTTCTTTTTCTTTTTTGAATTTCTTTTTCTTCAATTGAATAACGCATATTTAGATTTAATTAAAGCGCGTTTAATAATGTATAACAATCACAAATAAAAATATGGTTATTGTCACTATTTTTTTTCTTGTCATTGTCAAGATGTATTTTACTGGTTTTAAATTATTACCTAAACAATAAAAATCATCTAATTTTAAAAGCATATTTAATTCAATTACTGAAAATTGACTCATTTGCTGTAAAATTTACAGGAGAGCCATCTAAAAATTTACGTGAGATACATCAGTACATAAAACGTACAATCTGTAAAAATACAAATTGCACAATCTCTGCAAACAACTTTGGATATACAACTTAGTGAACTTAATATGTTAGGTAAGTATCAGGGCGGACATTTGGATTTTGACATCCAAAAAATTCCTATTTGTTTATATGAACTTTTATGTCGTTAACAGACTCTCAAGTTGTGCACCCGGGGTACAGGTAAAAGTGCTCGGTCTCATAAAAAATTAATTCAAATAAATCACCCAAACCGTTTTGTTTTCTATTTTATCTCGGACTCAAAACGCTCAATAAACTCCGATAGGCATAGTAAGTTCTATATGTATGTCCTGATGAAAGCATTATTTATTATTATATATTATTATTAAATATTTATTTCGTGAAGATACTGTTATTAAAAAAAAATAGTTTCATTTTTGGCAAAACTATTTTAATAACAATATTTAAAATCTAAGTGGAAAAACTATTCAACAAGCAAATGCATTTAGGTGTGATGAGGAAATCAATTCCAGTCCAGTTTTTAGCTTATAGTTTAGAAAAAGTCAACAAACTCATGAATAAAATTCGAATATTGCTAATTGTCAAAAAACAGATTTTGGGGTACACAAAAACGTTAAGCACTCCCATTTGTCTGGTTTTTAGTTTTTTGATTGTTGATTTTCTTCAAACGCAGTATATAAGGATATTTACCACAGAGCATAGGTATATGTTTTTTTTTTGCATTCGCGCTATCCATGATAAGAAGGGAAAAAAAGAAATGCTGTTTATATTTTTTTATTTTGATTTATGGCACTAATCTTCACAATAATAATTTACAATTTTAATAGAATAAAACAAATGCGACTGGTCTGGATGGCATATCACCGTTAATGCTACTCTAGTCCATATATTGATAAATGTATTATACATATAAGCAACTGCTGCATCGAAATGCTACTATTTTCCGGATGAGTGGAAGATATGAATACCATTACCAAAGGTTTCTAATCCAATGACGTATAATGCTCCTTTTCATAAGCTTTTTTCCGCCAATTTCAAAAACTTACGAAAGAATATTGTATAATCAAATGTACGAATTTTTAATTGCAAACAATATATTATTCCACTTACGCAATGTGGTTTAAAAAAGAAGTAGCACAAGTAGCATTTCTTAATGAATGATATTTTTCGAGCGAATGATACGAAAATGAGTACCGTTCTTGTGCTGTTAGATTTCTCAAAGGCTTTCGATAAAATCAGTCATCAACTTCTAATATCAAAGCTAAAATATTATGCATTTTCGAATAAATCTTTCACTCTTATGTCATCATATCTGAATAATAGAAAGCAAAATAAATAAGAACTAAAAGACTTTTAGTTTTATAATTTATAATATAATTTTCTAATTTTATATTTTCACATGACAATTGTTTCGACAAAATGTAATATTTACAAACTATCTGCTACTATATATACCGAAAAATGACAATAAAACCTTAATCAATGGTGTGAGAATTTAAGTTCAATAAAGGAGAGGTATTTACATCTAATTGATCGTTAAGCAATAGATTTGAATGTCTCATTTTGTTAATCTCCATGGTTTCCAATAAATTTAATTCTCAACTTTTTGTGGCTGTATGTAAAATATCAAAATTGTCTTCAAAAATGTGTTTTTCTGTGTTTAAGTGTGTAGCATAATTAGAATCTAGACTATTGTTTTTAAACGCTCTTTTACTTTGGTCAATGCGTTTCTTGAACGATCTACCTGTTTGTCCAATATACATTTTATGACAAGATCAGCATTTCAACATGTAGACACCTTCGTTTTATTGTTTTTTAAAAATTTTCCTATTGTGTTGATAGTTCTGAAAGCTATTTTTGAAATATTTTTGACAAAGGTTGCAAAATGTGGTTTAAAAATAGCTTTTAGAACTAACAACACAATAGGAAAAATTTGACAAAACAATAAAACGAAATGTCCAAAATCTTAAAAATCAGGTGTCTACTGGTTGAAATGCGGATCTTGAAATAAAATTTATATTGGACAAACACGAACGACAAACACGAACATAAAAGAGCATTTGAAAACAATAGTCTAGATTCTAATTATGCGGCACACTTAAACACAGAAAAATACATTTTTGACGAGAATTTCGATATTTTACATACAGCCACAAAAAGTAGAAAATTGAATTTATTGGAAGCGATGGAGATTAACAAAATGAGACATTCAAATGTATTGCTTAACGATCAATTAGATTTAAATACCTATATTATTTCGTGAAAATTTGAACTTTTAGTTTCTATTTATTTTGTCAAACGGATTTTCATCACGTATAAGCCACCTCAGTTCAATAATAGAAAGCAAATAATATACTCAAGTGACAAATTTTCGTAACTTTCTGTAAAATTCAAGCGTTTGCCGACGTTGCACATATTCATTATTGTTTTGATGATGACGATCTTTTGGAGGTAGAACGAAACATAAATCAGCATTAACGAACTTTGAGTGAACTCTCCAAAAGCCATAATCTTAAATTAAAACCACCTACAAAATCTTCATCATTATTTTTTGGTAATAACAATAAGATGAATTGGATCAAAAATTCTTTAAATATTTTAATTGATTGATTGGCACAGTGCTTAACTTCGTTAATAATGCTAAGAACTTGGGCATTTGTTTAGATAGCGAGCTAAAATTTAAAGAATATTTAAAAACATATTTCAAAGGGTATATACCTTATTAAAAATATTATACAGCAATTAACAGTAATGCAGAAATTTTAGCTCAAAAGTTAAGGAAAAAGTTTAATTATTGTAATTTTGTATATGATTTTTGTCTAGATATTGAAAATGAGCGTAGAATTCAAAAAATTCGAAACCAATGTGTGCGCTTTGTGCGCCTGAAAATATGATCATATTTCTAATTGTTATTGGGTGGCTTAGGGTGGAGTCTCGTAGAAGACTACATTTCTGTACTTTTTTAATAAAGACTATAAACGATCACGGGAACGAATAGTGATTAGGCGCGAAATGCATAACAAGAATGTTAGGGCTAGGGAATTTTTAAAAATGCCTCATTTTAAATTTATTTTTTTTAAATTAAATATAAGAAAGAACTATTGCATCAACAGAATTCACTGTTTTTTTTCTGTTTTTCTTTCAATTTTTCTTATGCATTTATGCATAGGGCGCCATCATCAATTATTTTTTAATTTTGTTCTGTACTATCGTGCCACGCACTGCTTTAGTAGTTAATTCCAAGCTAGACTGCGCCATTGGTCTCTGTATTGTATGTTTGTTATGCTATTATCTGAAATAAAAGTCGCTTTTTTTTTAATTGGAACGTCCCACATTTACTAAGTATCAAAAAATTACCAGCTCCAACTACATGTATTTTTAGCGGCAAATAAAAAAGTACATGCAGAAATCCATGCATAAATTCGTATTAACTTTTGCCTAGTAGGCAGCAGGTATGTGCGTGCATAAAATACTAAGTAAAAGAAATATAGTCAAAGCCGCTTCTGCTTCCCACATAACTAAGGCCATCGGTTAAAATCGTCGGTTTTCAAGCAGTAAACTGCCCCCCCTTAATTACCCACTGCACAAACAAGCCGCCGCCTTTGAGAAGGACCGGTGACGATCAGAAGGCAGATACCACGGCATTCCATAATTTCCATTAGAAACTCTACCCAAAACTTAGTTGGGAAATACTAAATTATCTCTGGAACAGTTTCAATCGGATCCAAACTACTTACGCAGTTTTCCCTGTATATGAATTTTTGATACGCGGTAAAACTATTATTACGCGAGATATTAAGAGAATCAATAATTATTATTTTATCGCGGCTTATACGGGATCTATTTTTGCATTATTATTAGTACTTTCTAATACTAATAAGGAGTGTCAAGCAAGTATTTAAAACCTTCTGTATCTCTTTAATAATTGAACAACAAAAAATAATAATAATAACATTTATGTCAACAATTAGATAATACAATCAAAAAACGCGTGAATTGTAAGTAAAACGGCGTATCTGGGACATATAATGCGCAACACCAATTCTGCATCTGAAGGAAAAATATGTCTTGGTTACGAAATGTCAGAGAGTGGTCAGGGCTACGCGATGTACAGTCGTTAATACACACCGCAAGAAATAGAGAAGCAATGGAAAATGTTTTCCCAAACATCCATTAGTGGATACGCACTAGAAGAAGAAGATTTGTCCATGCTAATGCAATTTAAGTCACTTAACTTAACTGATGGTTAAGTTCATAGTAATATTTGAATTGAAAACTTAAATTAAATTTATTAAATCAAATTAAATCACACTGCAATCAATTCGGTGCAACTGTTCTTCTGTCGATTGTTACTTCTATCTGCTACATCTGCTACAGAAGGTTAATTTTGATCCTTTCGTTTAACCACTATTCTCAGTCATTATCCTTTCAGTACAGAAATTTCTTCTCTGAAGCATAGTTGTATTCTATGAACGATGCGACATCTTGGTATCTTACCCTGCGGGTTTTGGGTAGTTTTGGACAGTTGAATTAATCAGCATTGCCCCAGGATCTGCATTCCACTGGGGGTAATATACTTAATTATTAAATACGAAGTCATTATACTAGTATTTTTTGTGAAATATGTTTATATTTATTATAGTGACAGTGTTCGATCTTTATGCGTTCCAAAGTAATTTCGGTGCTACTTTTTTGCGCAAACGCAGTTTGGGTAATTGGTGTGTGACTTATGTAGTGGTGAAGAAAATAATTTGGAAAATATGCCATATTAGTAATCAACGTTTGGGACTAAAACGAATCCATTTTTGTCAATTTTTGTGAGTTTTTAAATTTTTACATCCTAGTTAATGGACTGTGTGATTTTATTGAAAATGAAAACATAACCTACAATCTTAAAAATGTCCATGAACTCTTTTGTTACATTTCCAATTCACAATATTGACATAGCACTATAGTGTATTCCAGAAAAAAGTAGAGGAATACAACCACATTAGGCATGCAAAGGAACTACAGAGTGACCCCCCCTTAGGTTGTTTGGCATTGACTTCATTGAATAATTCTTTCTATCTAAAACAGGTAGTATTATTTAGGTTTGAGTTATGGGTTTTGTCTATTATTATCCATTCACTAAAATTGAACATGGTCTGCAAAAGTAGGGTACGCATAATAAGGAATGTAATTTATTTTAACAGAATAATCTTTTATTAAACGTTATACAGAAATAAAACTATAGAAACCATACCATTATTTGTAATTTCGGCACTATCATCTCCTCTCGAGAATATAATTAAATTTGTAAAATTATTTTCAAATTCAATATTGTTGGTGCTTAAGATGAACTTGTGAGTATGATATCGGGAATGATATCTTGCATTGCTACTGAAGCTGCAGATATTCTATCATTTTGCTATAATGGTCTTCAAAATCTGAGAGATCAGCAAACCTTAGTTTAAAAAATCACTCTTCACGTCCAATATGGAAGACAATTATGCTATAATTTGCTATAATTTTAGTACTCTAACATATAACCTTTATCCACGTCTTATAAAGATAAAAGATTTTCTTCTGCTATCTACAGTATTGCTTTATATTTCTCAATTATTTTCCTCCATAGCACACAATTTCATTGCTTCATTGCTATGGGCTATGGACACCGAAAATGGGCGGAACTGGATGAAATCTCTCATTTTATTACTCTACTCTTTTTTGAAATAGACTACAATTCTGTTAAATAGTCACCATTAATTAAAAATGACACAAAACGTGTTTTATAATGTACGAATGCTGTTAGGAGTCTTGCTGCGGTAGCTAGGATCTTGTAAATTTCTCGCAGATTGTAGGACTCAATTATATCGTAGGCGGCGGCGGATTACGAACTCGCCGATTCTCCAAAGAAACGTAGCGCGCTCTGGAAAAACAAACGATCGCGTCTGAACGCGCATTGTGTATGCGAGAGACGAACATTCGGCTCGACCTTTGGGGGCCGAAACTGAATTTTAAACAGTGAATATTTCACCGATCGCTGATAGGCTGTCAACCGGCATTGCCCCGCAATTTGACAACATGATTGCAAACGCTGCACATCCGTAAAAATACGGTCGCGGCGGAATTTCGCACTGTTCCGCAGTCTTTGGGGCCAAAGAAGAAAAAACGAAGTAGACGGGAACCGAAATTTTTTTTTCTTCTCGGTTAGTGCCGAGAATCGTGGTGACGATGGCGGTTTTCGATACGTATTTCGTGGAAGGATTCGCAGATTTTCGATCAAATACAAAGGGTGTTTTAGAAACTAGCTTTTGTAGGGAAGTATATGTATGCAAAGAGGCATCGAAAGCAGTGTTTCCTGCACATGGGAGACCGTCACCGCCCTTTACACAGGTTGTGGAAAAATTAATAATACTCTTATTACTATAAAATAGCATCATGCATCAGCTCTATATAGAAATTTCCTGGAAATTTTTCTTCTTATGATGCCGCGACCGGTCAGCGATAGTTGGGTATCAGGCTGACCACTATAAGCAGTATATAACAGTATATAAACAGTTTTTTTTTCTCAAGATGACTCATGATATGATCAAAGTGTTCTCAGCTGATTTTTAGTAGGGGAGAGAGGGGTAACACTTAAGAAAAAAAATCGTAACTTTGAAACTATTGATAGCACAATCATGTGTTTTAATGTGGCTCACCCAAATTTTTTTTAAAGTACATTCTAATAATTGGAACAGTCCAGTACACCAGACACTCTTCTCCTTCATTTTGTTCTGGCTCCATATGTTCTAAATCCATATCATCCAATTCGTCATCGTCACAAAGGTTTTTCTCATTTATATCATCTTTATCTTCACTATTAGACGAGTTAAACACTTGTCGAATGACCGTTTTTTTTTTGTATATACTTATCTTTCTTATGTACTTTTTTGCCTCTTTTCTCTTTGTCTTCTTTTATCATCTTTTTCTTTTGTTTCTCTTCCAATACCGATTTCAAAGGCGTAGACGTAAGGATTTCTGATTTTTGTTTTGAGCATCGTCTTTGTTATTTTGAGTTATTTGTGTTCTCCTGGGCCTTTTTCGGCAAAGGTAGAAAATATTCAATACTCGCCACTATCAGTTCTTCTGTGATTGGTTCAACTGAATTCAGGGAAACATAAAAGTCCTCCTTACGAAATACACCACGATTAATAGGAAAAATCCCAGGCTTTTCAAAAACCTTTGTGACTTTTTCTGCAGCAGAGACTGAAATATAGGCTTTAGTAAATATACCGTTAACATCAGTAATCAAAATCTCATATGGCCTCGATTTTAAGAATAAGTCACATTCCTTATTTTTGTACGCTTTTTTAAGGGATCAATAAAAAGGCAATTCCAGTGGCTGAATGTGACTTCTGTGATTGTCGAGAGTCAAAAGAACAGGATTGTATTTTGTAGTGTTATTTGTTTTGGAAAAATATTTCATCCAAAAGCTCTTAGTATATGTGTAAATAGAGCCTGTGCTATCTTCATTCCATCTTCATTCTAGGGTAAAATAAATAAAGGTGGGGTAAATGAACCACTCGCACTCATACAACAAAACACTGTAATATTTTTTCCTCTTTCCCCACTAGTTATAGCTCCAAATTGCTTTTGCCATTTTTTCGCAATGATTCGAGGCGGTCTGTTAACGGTAGTGATTCTTGTTTCATCGACGTTGATCTGTTGATTTCTTCTTCGTTAAAGTCTTGAATTATTATTATTATTAATACTTGTCGCTTCTGGTTTTCTAAAGCGGAGTTCGGGATGCCTATTGATAAATGCATAGATCCATATATAAAAAAGCAGCTCGTCTCAATTGTATTAGTGTAAGACCGTAAGAGATTTGGGATAATTGTAACAAATGGTCAGAAATCTCCGGACCTTGTTCTTCAGAGAATATGATACGAACCCCCATCCTTGGCTTGCCGTATCTTCCCTTTTTAACTCTTGCGTAAAGGATTGTTACAGGCACATCAAAGCATCGTGCAGAAACTCTCAGGCCTCTACCATTTTAAACAGCATTTATTGTAGACAGCATATTTTCTGCTGTCCAAGAACATTTGATAGTTGTGCTTTTATGTTTTCTCGACATCTAAGGTAAACAAAATAACTTGAATAGCTGTATTTAACTCAATGAAATAACTTGATTGTGCCGAACAACTATTCGCCATTGCCCGAAAATGCATCCCAGATTTTTGTAGATAAGAATTTATAAAAATGTTTAAAGAATTTTTGTCTGGTGGAACAAGTCTATGCTTTGGAACTCTTATAAGATTTTTTGCACGTGTTGGATAACTAATTTCTAAAAGATTGTGGAGAATATAGATACAGGGCAGTCTCATTATCCTGAATATTTGAACAGCATTGACAGAGTTTCCCCATAATATTGTGCCCTATGATATGTGGGAATGAAATAAAGCATAATATACTGTCATTAGGGCATTTTGGTCTAAGTTCTCCCTAATTTTTCTAAGGACGAATAAACAAATAAATAAAGTATAAATAAAAGAGACTGTTGAATGTTGACCCTTGGTCAACATTCAACAGTCTCAACACTAGTCCAATCTATTGCTGATGTTACTGCCGAAATACCTCACCTTTTCAACTCGTTTCAGAGGTGCTCCCTCCAAATAAATGTCATCATTCTGATGTGAGACATGTTTATTAATGATCATATAATTAGTTTATGTTTACGTTTACGTTAAAGTGTGATCTGATGTTATTAACAGTTTTTCAATTTATGATCAATGCTGACATGCTATCGCTGATGGCTTAATTAAAAGTTTCGTAGGAATATAGATTGAACAACCGAAACAAGAGAACGCAACCCTGCCGCTCCCCCCTCTGGAACTTATCGTTGAGAAGCGGTCTAATTTTCACTACGGCCTTTTGATTCCAGTACAAATTTTCAATAATTCTATCCCACACCTTTTAAAAAGTTTGTCGTGTTGCAGTCTATCAAAAGCTCAATACTATTAATTACTTATTAATTAAATTAATTAACATTAGATAATACTTAAGCATTTTCCTATCTCGAACAAAAAGTACGATTTATTTTACATTTGGCAATGATTTTACTGCGAGACTGAAAATACTTTATTTTATGTATAAATATTTTTACCGATATTTCCTATTTTAAAAGTCTAATGTACATACTTTAGTATTCTTATCAATATGCCAAATACTATTTACAGATTTTTTGGATTCCTCCTGCTGTGGTTGTTGCTAAATCGGCAATCATCCTGCTGGCTTTTTTAGTGCTTAAAAGGAACTGGCTCGCATTCTACACTGTACTTGCTTACATACTGTTTGAGGGAGGCGGAGCTAATGGAGGGGCATGAACATTGCCTCAGACGAAAATACACTTCACCACCACACACTTCCAAAGAAAATGAGTCAGAGCGCAATCCCACACGTGCCACTGTTGTCCTTCCTTACATTCAAAAGATCACTGAAAACATATAAAAAATTCTAAAGAAATATTCGTTAAAACCACATTTACTACTTGACAAAGACAAAATTATTATGACAAAACAGGACGAAAAAACTTCATGCCTTCAAAATAATTGAGCATAGAAGTAAAAAATTCATGCAAACCAGATGATAAACAACAAGAAACGATGAGACATTTATGAACTTTTTTCATACGGATTTGGCTTGATACTGACAGGTCAAATCAACACCGTACTAAATTTGTGTTTAGATGGTCCGATTTTCAAGTTCATTCAAGTCCTGGGTATTAGTTTTAAAAATATCTTACAATTGTTAAATGGAATGGCTTTTGCAATTCAATTAATCTGATTTTTTTTGTGATTTGATATTCGAGTAAAAGTTTAAGTAAAATTTACAAAAATTTTTAGTAGCTCTTCGTGTTGATATCCCAAAAGTTTTAAAAAAAGTACTTTTCATTAACTTTAATTAACCAAAAGAAAAATTATGAACGAAAATATAATTAATTATATAATTAGCACTACCTAATTTCTTAATAAAGTTAAATGTTATATCATAAGGTTCATATAAATTGCAATTATAGTTTCCGATAAATTCCGAATTTCAGTTTCAAAGATTGGAATCGTTCCTAAATTAGGGTCACACTAATTTACATACGAGGAAAAGGCGAGTTTCGTGAATGAGAGTAATGTAATAACAAATATAATAATAATTGAATATGATTACAATTATAGAGAAGCGCTGATTATTCTGAGATCAAGTAAATAAAATTATATAAAAGTAAAAATAACATGAAAATATAAATTAATTTCTAATGACAAAAAAGAAACTAGATATGCAAAGTATTTCTTTCAAAATTTTTCACAATTTATTTTTATTCAAAATGAATGAAAAAAAAACGTTATTTTTCATTGCAGATATTATAAAATCAATGAAATAAAATCGTTATTTTATATCTAAGTATGAAGGACTCGGAAATAAAGGAAGTTGATATGATTTTTATAAATATGTTGCCTTGAAATTGTCAATTTTCAATTAAATTGTTTTTCACGAACATTATAGATATTTATTATATTAATTATGGATCAAACTGAATGAAGTGCAGCAAAAGATTTAGACTTAAATTATGCATCAACATCAAAAGAATGTTCAAGCTGTTGCACGGTATTTCATTTATGCAAAAAAACAGTGTAAATGTTTTAGAACTTTAATTCATTCTTGATAAGCTTTTTCTATCGATCGAAAACATTTCGTAATTAGCTTATATCAAAAGGTAAATCCTAAAGTTAATAAAATAAGTTTTAACATTAAAAAAATCTGATAAACTACAATTGGTATTTTATATTTTGCACTTATATTTTATATTTTGTTTAAACTAATCCTAATTTTTTGAGAGTACGTCAAATTTTCGTTTTCCGCCGTTCGGCCAAGAAAATAAAACCCTTTTAGATTTCTGTTGTGTTTTCGATTTAGCCATCTAACCTTTATCGGTCACAGCCAAATTTCAAACAAATTGTTAATTGGGAGTGGATATACCAATAAGGGCTTTCAGTTCGGTTCGCAAGGAAACGATATTAAAAATTTCACCAAAAATTGCTATAACGGGCTTTGGTAAGTCCGGCGCATTCGCCATAAATATAATTATTGTTCTATGTTAAGGAGAATGGGAATTTCTCCTTTAAAATGAACAACAATCGCTGTTATACATTGATAACAAAAGAAAAAGTAATCACATTCCATTTTAATTTTCAAATTTGTGCAGTGCTAATGGGATGGAATTTTTATTTTCTTTTTTCATGCAATTTTTGATTTATTTTCCGATAGAGGTCATTTAAATTTATCAAAGCTCATTTATATACAAGAATTGTAAACAAAGCCAATGGTTAAGGTTAAAGACGCAATTTAGCATGCAATTAAGTATATGCTATGTGTACGGAAACTATCATATCTGGAACGTGTTTAAATGGCATTCAAAGTTTTAGATATCATTCCTTTGGCCTGGCTTCAGCTGCACTCGTTCCTTCCACGTGTAATACTTTCAGTATCGATTTATCGCTTGCCGGACATCTTCAACCAATAAGATCTATCTATCATTAAAGGAGAATCTCGTATTGGGTCGATGTTCAGAGTACCAAATGTTTTACAATTATGTTCAACATATTTTTTTAAGTATTCCATCGAATACGCCTCTGCTTCGGTAAATTTACTTAGGGACGATAAGAATGCCGTTGTTTTTACGTACAACAATAACTTTTACAATTTAAAAGGATGGTTTTTCTTTATAATCGTGTTAATAGTCGTCGAGGTCAAATCAGAGAGTAATTTCGGTCGGAGGGGCACGACGGGTGCTTTTGAAGTTTTGAGAAGATTTTAGTGGGTGCAGTTTCTAAATTTTGGATTAATGGATGCCGCGTTTGAGCTAAAATTGGAAAATCCGAGGAGGAAAGCTAATATAATTTCGAAATTATTTTTCGCGTACGTATGGGGCTCGGTTTTATTTCTGTCTGGTGCAACTAGTAAATAGCATATAAAAGAAATACCTCTTCGTTTCTAAAAGTTTTGAACTATTTTCATGGCTCAAGGGTTTGCTCCAAACATAGTAATAATTTATTTTTTACTACACAAAAGATTGTCTGTCTTTTTCTTCTGGTCATCTGAAATGTGATTGTCTATTATTGACTCTTCTGTTTTAATTTTTAGAATTTTTGTCTTTATTCTTTTCTTTGTTCTTTTTTCTTGGTTTGGGTCCTTCATCCCTAAAATATGTAATTAAGATTGAAACCAGTTACTCCCAAAAATGTCATTAGATAATTAAGATTCAATTTTATTATTTTATTATTATTTTTCTATCAAAACATCCAGTATACACAGAAATATGTTTTGCGAATTTTACGTTTTTTTTTTCGCTGGAAAACGCAGCACGTTACGAAAAAAAGAGGGAGGGAGGGAGAGTTTCCCTGGAACGCACAACTTTACTTTTTTTTTAGTTTTCCAGAAAAAGCAAGAAAATGAAAAGCTATTCATACTAAAAATTCATTTTACTTTAGTTTATGAAATGTCTATTTCATGCTTAATTTTCTCTATTATGGACGACTTTGCCCATGAAATGTGCGGTAATACATAGGTCAGAAAAAAAGGGAATTAAGTACTTTCTTATTTAAAAATAATATTTCAACAGCATTTCCTGCAAAGAAAAACTCCAATTATTCCACGTATTCTTTAAAAGATATTCATCCCTATAAAATATGCAAATAGAATTATTTTTCTGATCTGTTTTTTATTTAAAGTACTTCTACTTGCTCTACTTGAATCTGAGTCTACTTTCGTGCCCTTGACACCCTTCCTCCATTCTTAAGATTATCTTTTGTTCTTGTGGTTTTTAAATTTCGAAATACCTGTACTTTTGGCCATCGCAAACAATCTACAAACAAACCCAACTCTTTTGGAAAATTTTCGAAAATAAGCATTTCCGAGCCTACGTGTATATGAATTTTCTTTACTTTACTTCAGAAGTAAGTTTTTTTCAAAAACATTAGGAATAGATGTAGATAGATCTTATAAAGGAACAAAAGTCAATTACACCTAATTTTGTGTAGAATCTGAACCTATAATAAAATATGGGGTGTTACATTTGTAATTTCAGAATTGCCATAAGTTTCGGGTAAATGTGAGTTTCCGATAATGTCCATGAAATATCATATCTGACATCCAAATTCCTAATTTTTTTAGATTATTTGTCCAGAACTTTAAACTAACAAAACTCAACACGAATCGCCTTATATACTGCAGTAATCGAAGTTATTATAAAATGGTGCGTCATGTCAGTGCCTTTCGCCTTATTACACAAAAACTGATAAACGATAAATGTTATTATAAGTTTACTAAAATTTAGGATACTTGTTTTGATAATTATACGTGAAAATATTTAAAAGATTATGTAAGTATACGTAAACAAGGAACTGCTACGGATTTTTCTGGATTTTACTAACAATTTGTCCATTTTTTCTATTCTTTTCAAAATTTCTCGTCATACCGAATAAAGGCCCTTTATTATTACAAATTTCAAGAATAGAATCTCCACTGTCGAAATACTTTTGAATTTTATAACTATTTATCCATTTCAAAGTTACTTTTGGATCTATTTTTTGTATAGATATTTGCGTAATACTTAAAACTTTTAACTTTTAACAAAGGTCCACGAGATACTTATTATCTAACAACAAACATTTGCTGATATTAACGTGTTATATAATATTAAAAATTATAACAATTACCTACTTTTTTATTGAGCAAAATACGGAATTCCTGGGTTAATTTCAAATCCTAAAATATGCATCAGGCTGACGCTTTAAGACGTCAGCTGCGCTAAAACTTGTTTTTGGTTAGGTACTTTAGTCGCGGGTTTGGAAGATATCGTATTTTGGCGTTTGTCACTTTGGATGGTCAGGTCGCACTTTATTCAGTGAATATTTTGCAAAGATATACCAAAAACCTAATGACCTCAAAAATAAACCCGTTCGCTCGTGCCTAAACAAACTCGTAACTTAAGTATTCTTGATAATGTATTATCATAAAACACTAATATATTCGTTACTAAACCTTAATTGCGGGAAGGATAAATGATACTTGACAGCAAATTAATATATTGTATTAATACGACACCTACTTCTCTAAAAAAAAAAATGTTGTAATTTGAATAATATTTATTTTCTGAGTAGCAAGTATAATCTAAGAAGTGAGGAAAAATCATACTTAAAACTCTAGATAAAAATTAAAAAAATAATAAAACCCTTCTTGGAAATGTTCATACACGGCAAAAATTTGTAGTATTTGTTAGAGCATAGAGAAATAATATTTTTCTACTCCCGTCTGTAAAATACCTAATTACGCACCGATCTAGCATGCGGGAATTGCCACTTTACCACGCCAGTTTCGTTTCCCACGGATCAAAGCCACTTCGGACATTTCCGGGATTTTACCGCACGGGTTTGGGAGCAATCGGATGTTTTCGGAGATATGTCCCACGCTTTGAATTTTGACGTTTGTCAATTCTGACAGTCATATCAGTGAATGTATTCGTGTTTTTTTGCAAAAATGTGCCCAAAAACTAACGGTCGTAGAAAAAGTATAGTATGCAACACGTTCCGTAAATTTTTTAACTCATTCGTTTATTAAAAACTCGCTCTGCTGCCCTCCGCTCGTGTCAAATAAACTCGAAGTCAAATGCTTACCGCACTTGTTGCATAATATACTATTACTGAGATCTTGAGGTTAAAGTATAAGTAATATAAGAAACCTATAAATTCTACAGTATCATTTGCAAAAACATAAATTTAATTTAAAAATGGGGTGATATGTTTTGCCTAAAATGATATATTTTATTCTCATTCTAATATCACTGGCATGTGTTAAGTAATGTTTTTTTTTGCAGATGGGTAGTCAAACTTTATTACACAGGTACAAGAAGGGAATTAAAACTGGACGATCTCTATAAAACGCTCGACTGCGATGAATCTCAATACTTGGGAAACAAACTGGAGCTACACTGGAACGAAGAAGCCAAAAGGGCAAAGGAAAAGGGAACGAGGCCCAGTTTGTTAAGGGCACTATCCAATACTTTCTTCTGGCATTACATGAAATACGGGGCACTTGTTTTTATTTCGAATATACTTCTAAGGTAAGGAGTATAGTAAACTTCTCCGCAGATGAATCATGCAACTTAACAGGTCACCACAACCACTGGTTCTGTCTCAAGTAATTACCCAGTTTCAACCTGGCGTCACTAGAGATCGAACATGGATGTACGCATCGTCGGGCACTCTCATCGCAATATCAGGCATAATGATCTTCTTCATGCATCACACCAATTACGGACAATCTTGCGAAGGGATGAGGGTGAGGATCGCCGTTTCATCTCTGATTTACAGAAAGGTAAACACCAACCCAAACGTAATTTATTACGCCAGATGGGTAAACACATTTCCTACTGGCTGTTTACTTACAGATTATGAGACTAAACAAAAGATCCCAAGGCCAAACAGCAGCTGGTCAAGTTATAAATTTATTATCCAACGATGTTCAAAGATTCGATTTTGTGGCTGTATTTTTGCACTATCTCTGGATCATGCCCTTCCAAGTAATACTAGTGTCTTATTTTATCTGGCAGGAAGTCGGAATATCATCCCTGGCTGGGATCTTGTCTATGGCACTTTGCACGCTGCCCGTGCAAGGTAAAGTTTTCCTGTTATCCAATCGCCTTTACGTTACCTGAGCTAACACTTTTAGCATATCTTAGTAAACTTACCTCGACTCTTCGCCTAAAGGTAGCTCAGAGAACCGATCAACGAGTAAAGTTGATGAGCGAAATTATCTCAGGAATACAAGTAATTAAGATGTACGCCTGGGAAAAGCCATTAGAGCAGATAATCAAATACTTGAGGGCCAGAGAGATTAAGGTGCTGACTAGCGCTTCGTACGTCAGAGGATTTATGCTGAGCTGCATGGTTTTCATAGAGAGGAGTACATTGTTCCTGACGGTTGTTTGTTACGTACTCTTGGGACACAACATCACGGCTGACAAGGTCTTTTCGATGGCCCAATTTTTCAACATCCTTCAGGGTAACAACAAGGGGAGGAAAAAAATCCGCTGCTTATTTATCGATTGTCTATACAGCCGCCATGGCGATATTTTTTCCCATGGCTATCAGTCTGGGTGCAGAAGCATGGGTTTCGGTGAAACGACTCGAGGACGTACTAGTTCTGGACGAAAAACAGGTATCGGTGGTGGAAGAACTACCGGAAAATGAGATTAGAGTGTCAAACGTCACGGCCTCTTGGGTTCCCGGCACGCCCGTGCTGAAAAACTTTAATTTGCTCGTCCCAAAAGGAAGTCTATGCGCCGTCATCGGACCTGTTGGTGCTGGAAAATCTTCTTTGCTTCAAGTGAGTGAATTATGACACCTAAATAATTTCTCCTCCTGGATGCTTGAACGAATTGAATTTCCAAAAAGTGCCGATATTTAAAAATAACTTTTTCGGACTAAACATCATCTGCGCCGATAGGGATAAACTTCATATTCGTTAATAATTAATAACTAATCATCAGGGGATCGTCAATGGTTACAAAACAACCACAGATTTTGTGTGTAAGCTGATTGAAGTACCACTCTAAACGTTTTTAACTTTGGTGTAGTTGCTTCTAGGTGAAATCTCTCCCGAATCTGGAAAAGTCCAACTAGGCGGGACAGTTTCGTACTCTTCGCAAGAGCCATGGTTGTTTGCTTCTTCCGTGAGGAAAAACATCTTGTTCGGTAAACCGTACGACGCTACTTTATATAAAAAAGTGGCAGATAGATGCGCACTGGAAAAAGATTTCGAGCAGTTTCCACACGGTAGGCTTTCTAACCTCCAGATCAGTTCCTCTCGATTGCTGACGCGTTTACTTTAAGGCGATAAAACACTGGTGGGTGAACGCGGAGTTTCCTTAAGCGGTGGCCAGAGGGCGAGGATAAATTTAGCCAGAGCCATTTACAGAGACGCGGACGTGATTTTACTAGACGATCCTCTGTCGGCGGTTGACACGCATGTTGGGAAGCATCTGTTTGACAAGTGCATCGTAAGATACTTGAGAGGGAGAACGAGAGTTCTGGTGACCCATCAGTTGCAGTATTTAAAGAAAGCAGATATTATCGTGGTTCTGAAAGAGGTTTGTAAAAATCTAACTGCTTCTTACACACTAGGTCCAATACATTTTCTTATTGATCTTTCAATTTAGGGTAGAATTGAGGCTATGGGAACATTCAATGAGCTTTTAAGCAGTGATTTAGATTTCACCAAATTGTTGGCCGCAGCAGACGAATCGCATGATGAAAAGGGGAAATTGTCCAGGGAGAATTCAATGGAAGGTATACGTTCCAGGAAAGCTTCCATACGGGTACTTTTCTCTATATATTACGCCTGCAGATTAAACTCATGTGAAAATGATACTTCAGTGATCCTTGTGCTTGTCTGATTCTACTAAATTATACTTTGGCTTAGTTAAGTTACCTTCACTTAATTTTTGTTATTTCAGTTACATATAGTAAAATAGCAAAATCACGGGCTTTTTTCAGAGTCTATCCGAATCATCGATCGATCAAACAATCAAGGACGAAAATCAAGAGACTGGTGTTTACGAGGGAGGTTCCCTCAAAGAATATTTTAAAGCAGTCGGGAATGAATTTTTCGTCGTGGCCATGTTTTTCGTCTTAATCTTGGCTCAAGCGATTTGTACCGGAGCCGACTATTGGGTAGCTTATTGGTAAGAAGACGCTAAACAGTCTCGGTGATTTAAACTGTAATCGTCACCGCCCCAGGACAAACCAGGAAGAAATCAGACATTTGAACGATTCCAAGCCCATTGTTGGGCAAATTCCGCTGGAACAAGTTGAAGTGTTCAACTTATCCGACGTTCGTATGCCAGATTTGACCCACTATACCTACGTCGAAAGACAACCCATGGAAAGAAGCGTATTCGACTCTAGCGATCTGTTCGATAGAGTTGAAAGTAACGGACAAACGCAAATCCTCTTTAAAACAAACATCGCGATTTACATCTACGCGTGTCTCATAATAGGCGCTGTAGTCGTAACCATAGCGCGTTCATTTTGTTTCTATAAGGTAGCTATGTTGGCGTCCAAACACATCCACAGTAAGATGTTTCACTGTCTGCTTAAGACTCCGATGAGGTTCTTCGACATTAATCCCAGCGGCAGAGTGCTCAACAGATTCTCCAAGGATATGGGAGCGATAGATGAGGCTCTACCCCGAGTGTTGATAGACGCTATCCAGGTATGCGAAAGTAGTTAGGGTGGCTTCAATTCAAGTTTCAATTTCAGACCAAATTATGTATGCTCTGGTATAACTAAACCAACTACACCGTGGAAAACTTCTAATATTAAATATATGATGCGACTGCACATCGAAAATATAAAAAAACTTTTGGTCCATGGAAAGAATATAAAATCCTTAGAAATCTGGTTACAACATTGATTTGAAACGAAAAATACGCCTTGAATTTTAAATCACCAATTTCATGTTAATCCTAAGGAATTTTTCCGCACCTTGCGTTGGATTAGTATTCATATCTCAATGTTTCTCTTGCTTTTGGCACTCCTAATGAGTTTAATGGTTTCTTCGTGGTTAATAGGCCAGTCAACAATACATACATTAACCACTATATCAATAATGTTTCAAATTATGTTAATAATCACTTTCAGTTTTCACATCTACGCTCTAATGCTAAAGGATTTAATGGACTTGAACTATATATTATGAAAATACAACCCCTTATCTATTAGATCATCACTTACATAATTAATTATTGTATATGCTGCTGCAAGTTTTGCAGTGGCTTGAAGTTGGCCAGTGTTATGCCAGTAGCTAAGAACAGTGACCCTGAGCTTTCTCATTTTACTCCTATTGTCTTCTACCGGTTCTATCTAAAATCCTAGAGGAAGTTATACGCACACAGTTGAGCGAATATTCTTTGTAGAATGCTATAATTCGTTCTACGCAATTCGGTTATAGAGCTCAACGTAGCACAAAAGTATCTGATGATATATGTGCCGCAGGTGAAGACAAATCTAGTCCTTCTTGATTTTAGCTGAGCATTTTACGAAATTTCTTACATGCTAGGAGTCGAAAAGTATTTCAACGCATATTCTAATTTCTTGGATGTGGTTCGAAGTGTTTCCCAGGGTAGTGTTGTGGGACTTTTATTGTTCTCGCTTTGCACCTCATTAGGTTAATTATCCCACCTCTCGTCAATTTGCACATGACTTTCAACTATATTTCAATTTTTAAACCACGAGTCTCGACACTGCAGAATATCAAATAAATCATGATCTAAAGATTGGAAGTGACATCTCCCTTGCACACAAACTTCACGTTAACAACTCTGCAGTGTGTAATGCTGGCCGGCACTTCTTCGGCAAGACAGAGAAAGCCTCCAAAATTTACAAAACAGATTTTGTTACGGATTGAAACTGCTTCATATTCAAATTCTAATTAGCTTAGATTGGGAACTCATCATCATGAGGCGACTATGTATATTCAAGGAAAAGTTCAAGGATTGCTTTAGATCTGAGGTATAAAACTGTATACCTGTAGGTTTTCTTTTCATGGCACTAGTAAGATCGCACTGTTACTCCTTGTTTTACTTTTTATCTTTCTTTCAACATTTCTTATTTTCTCAATACCAGTGTGATTGAATATGAGTAGGTTCAAGCTAGACTTCGCTACTCCAATTACACTTTTCTTTTATGTATTGGCTGCAATAAGAAAAATGAAGGCATTATTATTATTGTTATTATTATTATTATTATTAATATTATTATTATTCAATTGGGAATACCTCAAAATTACAAAACGGGCCTAAATAATTTCTTTTTACTAATTTAATTAATTCAGCTAAGGAACCGAGCACATTTTTTGAACTCCTGTAAGTTTATGTTTGACAAACAGATTAGAGAGCATACATTAAGAGTGTAATACTTAAATTCAAAGAACACAATTTTGAAGACATTTTTCAAATTTTATATTCTGGGTCAAAAAGTAGATTTAGATAATTCCCCACACTTTGTGGTCGAAACAGCTATGATAGATTAAATAAACATATTCTCCTGAAAAGCCGAATAATTTTGTGTTCCTATCTAACGTGTCAAACGAATTTTCACCATGTAAAAGTCAAAACAGTTAAAAATTTGAACCTAAGTAAACAATTAGGACCTAATTTTGATAAGAAAATGAATAGGCATAAATTATTCATTGTGGCCAATCTAGCCCAGTCATGCCTATAAAACTTTGTAATCACTGCACTATTTGCACTGTCCAAATAGATTTCTGGGAAAAGATAGTTAACTTAAATGATATTTTTGAGTGTGATAATATTTTAATATTATATTTGTTTTATCCTATGTAGCTATGTATGTGTTTTTGATGTAATGGAAATAAATCGTTTTTAAATTTGAATCAGAATTTGAAAAACAAGTTTATTTCTATAAATTTCTGAGACACGTCTTTTATAAATATGAATTATATTTGTCAATGTTCTGTAACGACTATAACTGTTTCAGATAATACTCGTGATGGCGGGTATTTTAATCAACGTAACGATTTCCAACTACTACATGGTCATTGCTATGATACTTTTGGGAGCGATATTTTTAAAAATTAGATCCTGGTACGTGGCCAGCGCGAAAGACATTAAGCATTTGGAGGGCATAGGTAGGAAACTCAAATTCGCGATGTTTCCTGGTTCGAGACAGTTTGTATATAGTATGCAAAATAACGTTGCAATTTTTAGCAAAATCGCCAGTATTTTCGCACGTAACATCGAGCCTGGCGGGTCTGACGACCATAAGGGCCTCCCAGTTGGAGTCAACGTTAATTAAAGAGTTCGACGAACACCAGGTAAATCACTCAAAAAACATTCTCCACAATAAATAAGTTCTTGAATTAGTTTGACAACCCTTGAAGTTTATTTTCGGCTAGCAGGCTTGCTAACTTGTTTACAAAATTAAAGAAATATGTAAAGCGTTTTAAACTTTTAAGTTTCGGTAAAACAATTATCTTCTTTGCCTTATTTGATGCAGCGTTTTTCGTTGCATGTCCTTTACCAACGGTTAGTTTTTTGAATTCTCATTATTTATCTTTAATAATAGGAAAATTACAGTGGTTTCGACCTCTCTATTCTGTATTCGCCTTGATAATGCAAATGATAATTACTTGGAAAACAAGTATGTTAAAATATTTTTCATTTTTTATTTTATATTTATCTTTAAATACAAAACAATCAGTCAAAAATCATAATGTTACTGGATTTGAATTTCAGTTGCGTTTAGTAAGCAATTTGTATGCCTATCAGTTGAATTGTTTGAAATATAATCCTGCATTCCTGAAGGTATAAAAGTAAAAAAACAGAAAAAAACCAAAACTGAGAGTATTTTAGTCTGTTTTCCTACTTCATGTTAAAGAATATGTATTACGAATGCTTAATGATAAGGTTTTTTGGTGGTTTAGCCTTGTAGAATTCTGTAAACATGAGTTGTAAAGTAAACAAGATTTTATTGGCAAAAAGAGCTTGGTGCTAGTTACACCAAATAGCTAAAGTTCATCTTTTTCCAAAATGGTGACGCCCCAAGTTTCGGGGTTAAATGTTTTAAGAGGCACGATGAAAGGATGAAGTTTTAAGAGACTCGGGAAGAATCTTAGGTAAAAAAAATATTGTTTTTAAACTATCGACGCCTTTACGAAATAAAGCAACAAAATATAAATATAATGTTTACCGACTTGAGTGAGTGGCCTTACCTGCAGTGTTCTAAAATGAAATCAGCTTATTTCGCAACTCCAAGTACCCGATAATAATATTTGAATTTGTATATTTGTAACGTAAGCATCCTGTTTTATTGTCATAGTTGGGAAAATTTCGGAATTAGGCCCGGACTCTTCAAACGACTCCCTTCATATTACTAACAAGCCTTATCGGCGTGGTCCAGAAGGTCCAATTTCAATGGATAACTGGGCCCAGAGGCATACGAAAAAACAAGAAAAGAACCAATGCTTCGTTCTTTTTGAATTTGTATTTTTTGAACCAGTTATTCGTGTGTGTGTGTTTTTTTTTTTTCATTCAAAAGAATAATTTTGTTGTAAACTCTGGCACCTCACCTTACTTAATATGGCGAAAAAGCATTGCAGTAACTAAAGAAACCTTTGTAGAATGTCCACACCTCAGCTTGGTTTCTCACTATAATGTGCACTGTTTCCTTCGGACTATGGCTTGATATAATTTGTGTGATATTTGTCGCCTGTGTAACTTTTGGATTTGTCGTTTCCGCAGACTGTAAGTACTCGCCTACGTGGCAGTTTCACACCCATGGTATCCTCGTTTGGTTTTCAGATAATCTGCTTGACCAAAACGGAAGCTTGGTAGGCCTAGCGATTTCCCAGTCTTTAATACTAACGGGAATGCTTCAGTACGGTATGAGACAAACCGCAGACGTAGTCAATCAACTCACGAGTGTCGAGAGAGTTATGCAGTATACCAAACTCGACACGGAGGGGCCATTTGAAACGCCCAAAGGTTGACTTTTGTACTTGGTTCACGTCGGTTCGAAGTTAAACACCTATTAATTGCAGAGAACCTACCCGAAAAGCCATGGCCCGGCAAAGGAAGAATTGAGTTTCGAGATTTGAGCCTGAATTACGCATCCGGAGAGCCTCCTGTGCTTAAAAAGTTAAATTTCAAAATTGAACCTGGTGAAAAGGTATATCTAATAATAATCCTTTTTTAATACAAATTTGATACATATTATATTTGGTAAGCATTTAGAAATATGTAATAACACCACAAAAGAAAATGAAGGCTTTTATTTTAAGGAAAGCCACAGGTTTTTAAAAAGTTTTATGCACATGTAGTATGCACCTTTCTTTGTAATCGTCAATCGATGTATCGGATAAGAGAAATTTACATTTCTGATACCGTAACCATATAAATATTAAACTCAAAAATGTACAAACCAAAACTAGTTAATAACTCTAACTTCAACTAAATTTCAAAAGTTACCTAATATTAGCGTATTTTGGTAGAACCAATTGTTGGTATTATGGAAAACCAGTATTGCGTTATCTAAAGCTTCGCTGGCATTTTCCTTTACATTAATAAATTTGTATCGTCAGCAGAGAATGCAATTTGTAAATTTTCATCGGTTATGGCATCTATGCCTATAAAAATAAGTTGTGTCTTATCAATATCAAAAATTATCTATTATTCATAGATATTGATATGATTGACAAATCGCATAGGGGAATTTTGGTGTACAAGAATAGGGAATATCAGGTGAACTCCAAAATATTTTAGCACAATTTGGATAATTTGGGATAATTTCTGACAATTTAGGGGGAGCTTCGGAGAATGTGACGAAACGATGAGGTCTATAGGCAATGTGCTAGAGAAGAGACTGGAAAATTTTTAAATGACCTTTTTAGAAGCAAAAATCCAACCTTTGCCTACCTCGGATCTCAAAAAGTATTTCTAATAAAATCTGTGGCTTTTTTTGTTTCCATAATCAAAAATAAATATTTGACGGTCCGTAAATAATGAAAGCTTTACCAAAAAAAGAAAAGGTTTTTTGGAACACAGCTGAGGCATCCCAATCCGCCCTAAAACTTATACTGCATGCTTATTACAATTGATTTTGTTTATTTTCTTTCAATTTTGGTAACCACATTTGCTGATACATAATACAAAATGTCGCTTGCGACCTCCCAAAATTATTAGAACGAAGCTGAAAATTTTGCACATTTTCTGGATTCTTCCGACTTGCTGACACTTTGCCAATCATCCTATTCGCTCCTTCAGAAATTGTCTTGCATTCTACTCTGTATCTGTTTATATATTTTTTGAGGAAGGCGGAGCTAAAAACTAACATATTGTCTCCGATCAATGAGCCTAATATTGGTCAAAGGTAAAGACCTGGGTAGCCGTAAACATTGGTTGGTGGTTTAGGGATTTCTATAGATTCTCGGATATTTCTTTGGTAGAAAAACTGATGCATTATGTAGTCAGTAATATTTTGAATGTAAAGAAATACCAAAGTGGCAGGGGGGGGGGGTGCTTTCGGATTCTTTTTGTTTGGGGGGTTATGGGATTTTATAATGTGAAAATTATTTGAAAGAAGATCAAAATTTTTGGGTCCTGAAAACCGTTGAGAACCGATGATTTTTAATTAATGAGAATATCTAAAAATGGGACATTATTAACAACCGAAAATTAATATAATGGGTATTTTTTGGAAAACTGTTAAGAATTTCAGATATCACGATATCTGGTCAATTTTGGGGATTCTTCCCAAAATGGAATTTCAGTGAACAAATTTATTCTGTTATTTACTTACTGTATCGAATATCTCAATGGAATGTAAAAGTGACCAGTCTGTATAATGTAGCACGAGAATTAAAAAATTTGGAACGATTTTTTTAGGTTGGTATCGTTGGTCGTACCGGCGCCGGTAAATCCTCCTTAATTAGTGCCCTGTTTAGGCTTGCTCCACTCGAAGGTCAAATTTTAATCGACGACATTGATACTCAAACTGTAGGGTTGAACGATTTGAGGAAAAAGATTTCGATCATTCCACAGGAACCAGTGTTGTTTTCGGCCACTTTGAGGTACAATTTGGATCCGTTCGACGAGTTTCAGGATAGCAAACTGTGGGAAGTTTTAGAAGAGGTATGAAAAGAACACTTGCAGACTTGCAATAGCAATGTATGTATCTACACTCAGGTAGAACTGAAAGATCTAGTGGATTCTCTCAACTTCCAAGTATCAGAAGGTGGCAGCAATTTCAGTTTGGGTCAAAGACAACTTTTGTGTTTGGCGCGAGCATTGTTACGAAACAACAAAATTTTGGTGTTGGACGAAGCTACAGCAAATGTCGATGCCAAGTAAGTGTTAAAGGTTATTAACAATATTAACTTACAGCTTTAATTTCATTTACTTTTACATGAAGCTCTGGTATTGTGCCAATATCAATTCTGGGGAAGCCTATAAATAATGATCACGTACATTGATTATAATATTATAATTAAAAAGTTTGTGTCTTTTAGAACCGATGGTCTCATTCAGAGCACAATACGAAAAAAGTTCAAAGACTGCACTGTCCTAACGATCGCCCATAGGCTAAACACCATAATGGATTCGGATAAAGTGTTGGTGATGGGTTTTGGACAACTCTTAGAATTCGATCACCCGCACACACTCCTGCAAGTGCCTAATGGACACTTCCACAAGATGGTTCTGGAAACGGGCAAAACGATGACCCACCACCTGAAAGACATTGCTCGAAATTCTTGGGAATTAAAAGAGGATTACATTCCCGAAGAGAATTTCGATACGAAGTTATAAAATATGTGATCGTATCATGTATAAGTCGATTTTTAATGGTCGTGCATGGATAATAGATAAAACTTAATGCCGCGATATGCATATCACATTTATCGATAATTTGCCAAAAACGGATTATGAATTAAAATAATTATTATTTTAATTATTAAACAATATAAAAGTTAATAGGTATGTTTTATTGACACATTGTCGCCACATCTACAAGGTTTAATATAACATACAGCGAGAACTACTTGTGAACACAATAGTTGTAGGGATAGTCCTCAACCGCCAGCATCACTTCTCAAATAGAGTGTCCGGTATGGATTTATTTGAACACTGTGCCTCTATAAAATAATTGTGAATTTAAAGTTTTCACTTAAAAAATAAAGAGCCTCCCTACTACTTTGGAATTTTACTTTCAACAAATCAACTGCAAAATAGCAGCTACCATTTCGTATGAAAATAATTAATTTATCAATTTTTTGGGCATTGATTAAATATAATCCATAATTTAGGTATACGAAATCAACCGATACCCGATTAGGCAAGCTCAAGTGGTTTCTTATCAATCTCGTTTGACATCCAGGTGAAAACAACACCTGATTTTAGTTGGTCTATGTAACTGAAAAATGGTTTTTAAAGTGAACGTGCTACATATTTTCATCATCCTCTTGGGCACTGGATCAACGGTTGCAGCCGATGTAACTATACTTAATGGTTAGTGTCACTCACTTTAGAAACACAATACAATCATATCCCGATCACACCTTCATGTGTTGTTTTTAACAAAGAAAAATTATAGATACTCAAATTTTGCGTTCGTCAACATATGTACGTTTTAAATCGCCTTATAACTAATAGATTTAATTATCCACAACGACTTAAGGGTGGTAATGTCCTAGTTGCATATTTCAGATTTGCTCAAGATCGCTATTAAGTACCTAACGCTGAGTCTTAAGAATGCGGAAACGATCAGCTTAGGGGATATTCCTTTGGACCTGGATATTTTGAACAACGCAGACTTGTAAGTATAGCTATCAGTATTGATGTCCTTTGTGATATAGAAGTTTTTCAATACTTCAGTGCAGGTGAATTTATTGCGGGAGGTACAAATATCTACGGTTTCGATACCCTAAACCTCGATATAAAGAACGTTAACTTGCTGTCCGAGAATGGATACATTACATTTCGATTGGATGATTTATCCGTCGACAAATTAGGAATTGAAATTCAGGATTACTATTTAGACATTGGACTATTTAATGAGGTTCCTCTTTATGGTGAAGGAAAAATGAAGTGAGCATTGCCCAATTCTACAAAAAAACGTCTATTTGTGTTTTTCGTTATAGGTTTGAAATCAGAAACATCACTCTCAACATAAACACGGCGTTCAACATCGAAAAGTGGAAGTTCGAGACCCTTTCAGCACTATTGACGTTCAGACATTCTAAGGTAAAAGACGAAATGGCACCAAAAATGTCGGTCGATGCATTTCCATTCCTAAAAGCGGATCAGAAAGAGTTGTGCATATTAAAAACAGACTAAGAGGTTATTCAGCTTTTATTCCACACAACGCAACATCCAAAATTGTTGCTTCTATGCAACCCCACGAACCAAAACATCGCAGATATCCTGACCATATATGCAATCAATGAACTGAATTTATATAGAATAAATATATAGTGGGTTTGCCAAGAGAACCTTGGAAAGTGAAGAAAGAAAAAAGGAGAGGGGCACTATTGGGAAAATATAACAGTGATTTGATTGAGTTGACTGTTACTTGATGATAATCCATTACATACGTAATTTAATAAAAACAAACACTTGCTTTAAGATTACCACACACATGTTTATTGCTTTGACAATTGTTTCGGTACACTGTACCTACTTGAGAAAGAATCTCTAAACTAACTATCACAGGGCTGCTTACAGACTATCCATACAGTAGGTAGAATCTTTATGTAAGGGTTTAAGAGGGGAGAATTATTTAAGTCGGTTTGATCGTTTAGTAGCAAACTTGTAAATTTCAGTTTATTAATTTCTATTGTTTCTAATAAGTTAAGTTTTTTGCTTTTGCCTTGACTATGTAATATTTTAACATCGTTATTGAAGGAATATCCTGTTTCTATTAAATGATTACTATAATTAGAGTCATTTTTAGAATTCAAGAATGAACTTTTGTGTTCTTGAATCCGTTTCTTGAAACCTCTACCTGTCTGACCTATGTATATTTTTGGACAAGATCCACATGTTAATTTGTATACTTCCGACTTACATAACTTAGGTATTTTCGTTTTATTATTTTTAATTACAGATCCTAATGTCCTATTACATTTAAAACCAATATTCCGATTTAGCCTTCTAAGTTTTTTAGCTATAATTTCACTTGGTTGCCCAAGATAAGTTAATGTGTTAAAATTTTTGTTTGTTTTATTAGAGAATTGTTTAGGAAAGACTAGATTCATGGCCTTGTTATATAGTTTCATATGGTGGCTGAGGCATGATTGCGGTTTTGGCCAAAAAGTTAGAAACAAGAAACGATAAGGGAGCAGGTGATTCAAAATCCATGAATTCTTTTCCCACAATTCCGGACGTTTTCTTCGTATTGCTTTTTTTTCTTTATTCCTTGTGCGTCAGTTTGTGTTGAGTCGAACTAGCTAAGGTTTCGCCAATCATCCTGTTGGCTTCTTCAGAGCTTGATTGAAACTGACTCTTTATTGACATTACGACCTTTTGGTAAGAAATCTTGATGTGCCACGCCACGTCAGTAAGCAAATGACGTTTGATCGAACTTGAAGTGCTTTTTTTGGTCTTGGCGATTCTTGCATTGGGACTACTGGGCTACCAGTTATGACCTTTTTGAACATATCAGTATCATCATTGACGTCGAGCGATGTTTCTTCGACGGTCCTTTTGTTCAAAATGAAGCAGTTTCGGAACAAATTTTGCTGCTACACGTTTCGTGCTCAAAACTTCGGTAAAAAATTTCATGGCACGATCCAATAGAGATGACGACGTCTTCAGCCACTTCTGTAATAGTGATTCGACGATTTTTCAACACCATTTTTTTCACTTCTTAGACACTTTCATCAGTTATTGACGTGCTGTATACCATGTATACCAACATAACAAAAAAAAATACCGAAGATCGAATGCACGTAGGCCGCCCAATTGCAAAAGTCACCTTACTTTTTGAACGCACCTCGTAGGTAACATCCACTAATTTATTAAATACTCGCTCCTCTGGTGTGAAATCAACCTAGTGATTAAAGCGGCGTTTCCCTATCTTCATGCATCATATACTGTAATAAAAATAATTACACTAAAACGTATTTTTTAGGTGACCATTACGAAGTTCTGGAACAACGAAAAGCTAGACGGGATAGTGTCAAATGCTCTTACCGATATGGAAGCTTTGGCTGCCATGTTCTGGGACTACAACGTCGAATGTATTTCATGTGGTATAGGTCAGGTAGTCAAACACATTTTCAACGAGTTGCTTACCGGAGATGACATTCTCAGTTTCGATCAATGCAAGGTATATCGTATCTCATGGAAACGCTTAGTGGGATTAATACTACGAATCTCCTTACAGACTTCCTGCTTTGGTTTCGATAGTCTTTTAGAAGAAGCGGAATCCGGCAACTACGCTGAAGCCTTAAAGTATTTAAAACGAGAACATCTAAATTTGTTTCTGGAGAGAATTGAAGAATGTATGTCAATTATTTGAGTATGAATGTATTAATAAATTTAAAAAACCATAATCCATTTGTTTTAATTCTTGAAAAGACTCTCGTGACATAGAAAAATAATGACAATTTATTTAGATTTTAAATATAATTTGGCATTGATATTTTGGGATGGGATGAAGATGGACACTCGAATGCAGTTTTCACTGAATTGTTAGTTTAGTTCAGTTTATTTATTGAAGAAGGTAACTTGCTAGTTTCCAATATACACGGGAAAACTTTTACATTCCAGCATCCTAGCGTCCTTATGAATATTTTTCATTTATTATGCAGAAGTCTGAGCGGCGGAGCAGCGTTGCCCCATTGTTTGTGTATTAAAGTACATATAAATAGGTATGGTCTTCAGAACACGCTTCTCTTTTTTAATACGACTGTGCACAGTCGAGCGGGTATAAGGCGATTTATATTTTCCTTGTATTTTGAAAAATACTTTGTTGCGAACTGTGCTATATTTTTATTTTAATGTATTTGTTTTTGGTAGATTTGTTAGTTTTTAAAGCTCTTTTCTAAACTTAATATCCTTGTGCAGATGTTTTTTTTTATTACGAAGCCCAATTTCGGAAAGAAATTCTTTGATTGATTTAAAGGTAATATCTTTGCCAGAAATATTATACTGGTTTTTACGTTAGTCAGGCGCTGGTTGGACGTAAGCCTGCATAAAAAGTGTTAATTTCAGGGGTGCCTCAACAATCAATATTTTTTAAATGAATATCTAAACCACCTTTTTTATAACTTAATAATTCAAAATAAATACTAACATTTAAATATAATTTTTTAAAATTGTTTTCTAAGTTCTTGACGGTTGACTTATTTGCAGATCAAAAAATTATTGTACCAAATTAAGAAAAACTGTTAATTTAGAAATTAATATCATTTCAATTATTTTATTTTACGGGCCAACTGAGACTTGATATTACCGTGTTGTATATGTTTAATGTTGGTCAAATGTTAGATATGAGCAATATTTAGGACTAATAATTAGAAGTTACTATTTTAGTTTTAATAAAAATAAGGATTTTTTAAATTTTTATAAAATTATAAAGAACACAGACAACTGCGATGAGAGCAGCATTCGTTATTTGTCAAAATTAATATTTTCTTCAGAAGGCTATTTATAAATCTTCTAAATCCCTTCTGCATCGGTTTTTTATAAATAAAACTAGCTGATGTTTCGCCAATCATCCTGATGGCTTCTTCAGAGCTTAAGTGAAACTAATTCACATTCTATTCTAAACTCACTTATCCACTGTTTTAGAGATGCGGAGCTAAAAGAGGAACATGAACATTGTCGCAGATTTAGACATTGGTGAAAGACAGAGTCGCGGTTAAAATTGCTTGGTTTAGTGAGATTTAATGTCCGGTTTCATTATTATTTTCGGCAACAGCTTACGAATTTATTTGTCGTAGTCGTATATTTTTTGTTCTATTTCTTTGGTTCGCTTGGACATGGTTCTTTCACATATATTGCAATTCGGGAATCTGGAATCAAACCTTTTCAACCGAAATGAAAAATGCTTTTCTGGAACATATTTTTCTTGTAACGGTCAAATTTGTGAACAGGGCCAGTTGTGAGTTCTCCAGGATGATTAACGAAACGTCAGCAAGTTCGATTTATCAACCACCGACGCAGGTAGAATGCAGAATATTTTTGAATAATCTTTCATCAGCCTGTGAAAGTTTTCTTGAAAAAAATTCTTCAAAAAAATTTAACTGTATATTGCTCAACAAGTTTGATAAACGCCATATTAGTTTATTTGGCACGAACGGAGCGAGTGCTTAATAAATGAGTGACTGACGAAGTTTACAATGTGTTCCATACTATATGCGTACCTTGACCGTCAGAATTAACAAACGAAAGCCTTGGCTAATATATCTGCAAACATCCGATAACTCCCAAACCCGTGAGTAATACACCGGAAATATCCGAAAAGGCTCCCAGCCGTAGGTAACAGAACTGACATCTCGAGCGACACTGTATAATAGGTATTTTATAGCAGGAATTTGAAAAGGGGGATTTTTTTAATGAATTTGGGAAAAAAATTAGATGGTATCCAAGGAATTAAGGAGTGACTTTTTATCCCGAGGCAAAAGTTTACAGATAAGATGTCGAAAATTACCTAAAAAGATACTTTATCGAAAACTTTTCGATAAAAATGTTCTTTATGAGAGTTAGTTATTTTTCTTCATTGTCTCCTAAGGTAAAAATAAAAATAAAGTTGAACAAGGAATGAGATGGATAAAAAGTAAATAAGAAATATTCAATGTGTCGTCATTGCCACCGAACAAGATTATAATATATTACTTTTTTTGATGTACCTAAAGGTAAGTCGTAACAATGTTTTTGTAAATATACTCTCAAAGTGCATAAATAGTGTATAAACCTCTGGACTAAAGGAAAATATATTATTATTAAGTTATAAAAAAGGTGGTTTAGATCTTCAGTTAAAAAATATTATACTAGTAGGAAGAGAAAACAGAGGTAAAATAAATGACGTTGCAGTAAATCGGGGGTTTGAAATAAACAGCGACCACTACCTACTTGTGGCAAAAATGGGAACTCAGAGAGATGCCAACCGTTATCAAGAAAGTAAAGCAAAAACGCCAAATATAGTAATTAAGTCTTACAGAATGAAGCACGAAATAATAGCAGAAAAATATAGGGAAATGATAAACGATAAATTAGAAAATCTCTAAGAGACTCTAGTAAATAAGAACTTAGAGGAAATATGGCAAAAGTACGATACTTAATTCATACGCTTAGGGGATAAACAAACAAAATAGTAATAAAAAACAGACAGTATGGTGGACACAAGCAACAACAACCCAGATAAAAATAAAAAAGGAAAAATGGAAAACATATTTAGGGGAAAAAACGCAGCGAAGTTATGAACTTTACAAAGAACAAAGAACGAAAGTGAAAAATATGGTAATATAGTCTAAAAAAGGAAAATGGAAGGAATTTGGAGATAAATTAGAGTCAGACAACAAAATCAATCAAAAGCTTTTCTACAGAGTACTGAAAGGTCTTCGAGCCAATAAAAAAGTATAGAGTGTGGCAATTAAAAACGAAGCAGGTGAAATACTAAGAACGGAAGCAGATATAATGGAGCACTGGAGAGAATATTTTGCAAAACTGCTCAATTCCGAAAATAGAATAAAGGGCAAAAAGACAGAATACGAAGGTAAACGAATGGTAGAGCAAGAAGAGACGGAACCAAATGAACAACTTATAAAGAGAGCAGAATTAATTACCGCAATAAAGGTGAGGATAAGATTGCAGCTGAGATGGTAAAAAATGTGGGAGAAAAAGCGACCACATTATTGTTAAAAAATTTCAATATGGTATGGATAGAAGAAAAAATACTGGAAAATTGGAAAATGGGTTTAATACTACCACTGCACAAAAAAGGAGATAACAAGAACTGCAACAATTATAGAGGAATATCACTGCTATGTACACCATGGAAACTGTTCGAGAAAGTAGTTGAAAAGAGACTAGGATCAAAAGTAGAACCAACCCTAACAGAAACGCAAAGCGGGTTCCGGAAAGGCAGAAGGAAAGAAGAATTATTTTAAAACAAATAATTTCGAAAAAATTGGCAAGATCTAAAGCAGTATACGTGGCATTCTTAGATATGGAAAAAGCGTTTGATAAAGTACCGCGAATATAAATCTGGAAAAGCCTACAAGCCAGAAATGTTAACAATAAACTATTAAGTGTTATCAAATGTTTATACAACGAAACAAGAAATTGCGTAATAAGTAAGAACATGAGATCAAAGGCATTTATAACACAAGAAGGAGTGAGACAGGGGGGTAGTTTGATAGTTCATAACTCATGTGGACGATCTAAGTAGAATGACAGAACAGCGATCAAAAAACCTTTACGTTGGATACCTACAACTAGAGTGTATCAACATATGGGAATGTGTCTTCGCAGATGATATAACGATCAAGCAGGAACCTCGAAGAATCTAGAACAAAATCTAAATAATTGGGATCAGATACTACACGAAAAACGGAATGAAAATGAACATAAATAAAAGCAAAGTTATGGCAGTGTCAAACGAAAAAGAGAAATTAGAGGTGATACGTGGGACACTAATAGAACAAGTTAGTAGCTTCCAGTACTTGGGAATTGTGTTCGAAGAAACAGGAATACAGGACACAGAATTAAATAATAGAATAGAAAAGGCAAAAAAGGTATACTATGCTTTGAGTAAGGGACTCATAAATAAAAGGGAAATTTCTAAGGAAACTAAAATGAAAGTTTACAAAACAGACCAATCCCTACGGGTAGAAAGGGACTACATTATAGATAAATCAATAGTTTACTGCTAATTATTATAAAGACCTACTACTTAACAAAGACAATGTATCATTCAAGATTATAGCATTCATTGAGGTTATTTCTGAAATTTTGGCAGCAGGGTTTACATATATATTATTAATTTCAAACCCCAAATATAATACTTCATTCATTGGTTCCAAGTGATTGTCCGTTTTCGATTCTAATTTATTACTTTTCGAGTAGGTCTTTTCAAGGCAACCAATTTCAAAATTTTCTTCATATTCTGATGAACGGCAGCTATCAGCAGAAATATAGTCTGATTGTGATCTATTATTTTCATCACATATTACATCAGATGAGTCATTTGGCGTCAAGGTTTTTTAAGTCGTCATTATTAAATGTGGTACATCAGAAGGGTCATTTCGGGGCAAAGTTTTCGGAGACGGTGGTTTATTGAATTCGTCATTATTTAAAATAGTATATTCGGAGTGGACGGAATCAAGAGAATCACATTCGATATCAAAAGAATAATTTGTCGGCAATAGTATTGGAGACAATTATTATTTAACATAGTATGTTCGGAATGAGAAAACTCAAGATAATTACGTTCGAAATCAGAAGGGCCATTTGGGCGCAACTTTTTTTGGGATCGATGTTTCGTCAAAGTCGGAATGGAATAAATCGCTAGAGTGAAACTGCTCGGCAGACATATCTTCACAAAAATTGACTTAACTCCGCGGCAGCACCACAGGGTTTCGCAATGTCGATATGAACACGAACACGAGGAATCGAAGTGATTTCGAGTACCAATTCACCGTGGGCTTGCGTTTGGTGCTACTAATTACGCTCTTGTATGACTAACTAATAACTAACTGAGGTCATGCCGTTACATTTATATTTTTTTCCAGGAAAGGCAATGTGGCGGCAAGGAAAGCAAAAGCATCGTCTGGTTCCGTCCGTTTTAACGAGTACAAGTATTATTATGGACATTTATTCCCGAAAAGAAAATGTTCGAAAACCCCTTCCACTCTTTCCTTTTAGAGAAGGTTCACAGAGCATTTGAATTTGAATTTGTCTCAGCTTTACGAGTATTCAATCTAACTACCATTAATGTAAAAAAAATCGGTAACCGGATACCCAAATACTATACTTCATGGTCCTCATATCCGGTAAAATTTGTTTAAAGAAACAAAGTGAGTAAAATTTTGTAGTGGAGCTATTTAATGGATTTCATATATGAGGAAAATTTTCGTAGTTGAGATTTTTACATAGACCATGCAGGATATCTCACAATTGTATGATTCCTTTATTTCTACATAAAAAATTATATTATCTCAAAATTTTAAATACAAAAGTTGAATGTGGCGCATGTAATTAAAATAGTCGCTATTATGGTATCTCATAAGTGTCATTCAGCATCTCACTTTTTTATTTTAGATGGAATATCCTCTATATTATTCATTCCATTTTTCGATTTATGAGAAAATTTCGTGCTATGTTTTTCCTTATACTCCTTTCTTCGATATCTTCTATTATTAAAAAATTGGAAGACATGGTTCTGAGCAATGCGCCATTTAAAAAAATGACTGGTTGTAATTGACTGCATGATAAACGAAATCACAAGAATCGCCCTGTCGAAATTGATATAGAAAATTGAATTGTCGCTTGCAGGATGTATAAAATTTACCAACCAACTAGATCATTAAATTATTTTAAAATAAGAGAAACTCAGAAAAATAAAAGGCAACGATTTCAAAATACGTGATTTAAAAAATCAAAATCTATAACTGAACACTACAAAAGGACAGGTTTTAATATACTGAACATACAATAAGCAACTAAAAAAATATCATTTATATCGCATATTAAAAATTAAATAAAAATTGCCTATACAGAGTGTTCGGAAATTGAGTTCGGAAACTTGGAGTAAATATTCAACGTGGTAAAACAATGGTAGCAAATCGTGTAACAAAAATTCTAAATCGAACATTTTTTTTATTTTCCCTGTATTTTATTTATTTGGGCTGATAGACTAGGAATGATTGGTTCTTATTGAAAAATCTAAGGAATTTTACATTGTCTACAATAAGAATAGAAAAGGGGATATATCTAGATTCACTGTGCAATGTAAATAACTCCAAACGGACTTGGGAGGCTCTAAAGAATTTTAATATTAACTCAAAAAGACACTACTCTTCCAAATAACTTGAATGACCCTGAAGAAATTAATACGTAATGATATACACTATTATCAAGACAATTGTTTTAATATAGCTCTACACTTTTCTTTTGAATTAACAAATCTTGTTGATGTGCATATATTCATGGAATTAAAACAAATGCCACTGGGGTTGACGAAATCTTTCCACTTATGCTGCAGTCCTTTCATTGATAAGTATGTCACTCACATTATTAATTCTTCTATAGAAGTAAACTATTTTCTAAAAAGCTGGAAAATGTCACTTGGAAAATCAATAGCTAAAAATAATAAAAAATAAATATCAAAATATATATGAAAAAGTTATTTATAATCAAATGTATGCCTATATAATGGATAATAGAATAGTACCAGAAAGTCAGTGCGGTTTTAAACGAAAGTCAAGTACTGCGAATGCTCTTATTAGTGTCATTGCTGATACTGTCCGAGCCACTGACAAAAAACTAATGAGTGCCTTAATACTATTGGATTTTTCTAAGGCATTCGATACGGTGAAGCATGACATGTTGATTTCCAAGCTGAATTTATATGGTTTTTCCTCTTATTCACAACACAGATTATTAGTATTTTTCAAATCGATATCAGAACATATATACTGTAATAGCAGATATTCGAAAGAAATTAAAATTTTCTGTGGGGTGCCGCAAGGTTCCATTTTGTGGCCGTTATTTTTTTTGATTTACACTTCTGATATTTTAAAATCTTTGCAAACTTCAGGCATATGGCGACGATACTCAATTGTATTGCTGTTTTGATTTTAATAGTAGTATGAATGCAGAGGTATTTATAAATCAAGATCTTAAAAGGATTAGTGAACTTTCTCGTGCCCATAATTTAAAGCTAAACCGCATTTAATGATATTTGGAAATAAAAATAAAGTTAAACTACTTAAACAAAATATTAATATAATGTTAGATAATATTAAACTTTCCGTTGTCGATTCAGCAAAAAATTTGGGGGTGATCATAGATTGTGGTCTAAGATTTCGTGAATATTTAAAAAATGTCTTTCAAAAGGCATATTTCTGACTAAAAATCTTATAGAGTAAAAGGCACATTTTAAATCTTAGACTAAGGAAATAATTATGTGAGTTACTTGTTCTCTCACATTATAACTACTGTGATGTAGTGTATGGTTTTTTATTGATTACGAGTGTAAGTGCCGTATTCAAAGGTTGCAGAATGCTTGTGTTCGTTTTATCATGGGTCTTCGAAAATATGACCATGTAACTGCGTCAACGTAATTGGCTTAAAATGGATGAAAGAAGAGCTTTTCATTTCAACGTATTCGTTATGAAAATTATTCATAACCTCGATTCACCCACTTTGCTGAGATAGCCGCTTACTCCTAAGAGTACTATCCATTCTGTGAATGTAAGATACAGGTACAGACTAACGATGCCACATCATCAGAGTGCCTTGTTTCGTAGATCTTTCACATTCAACGCAATTCGTGTTTATAATTTTTTGTCACAGGAATTCAGTAACTTAAATTTATATTCATTTAAGAAAAGGTACTGAGATCATTTTTTACAAAGACAGTTTTCCTAATAATGTGTTGCTAATTATTTTCAAATTCTTTATCTTTAATTGCATTTTCTATAGTGTGTAGTAGAGTTTTGTTGTTCTTCCGATTTTACAGGTATTTTTCATATTTTATTTGTTGTTCACCCATTTTTTTATTTCAATAAATAGTGCCCAATTTATTAATTATATAAATAGTTCTTTAGCGGTTCAGTAGAGTAGGTATTTAAAGCTAGACAACGCCGCTTTTGAGCAATCTGTTTACTTTAGGTTTTTTATAATAAAGACTGTTTATTATTATTATTATTATTATTATTATTATTATTATTATTATTATTATTATATTGCAAAATAGAACAGATTGCCACAAGCAGAATTGCAAATATTAAAAAATTGTAACTTTTATTTTAAGTCAATAATTGTAGCCACAAATCGATTTGTGTGGGTCTAGTTTCTTAATACACTACTATGCAATACATATACAAATCGAGTAATCTGGATGGTCCGTTCAAGAGTCTTTGGGTTTTGATTGACTGTTGATAGAAAATACAATAATATACTGAATGTCGTAATTTGAAAACGGTGTAAATTTAATTTAATTTAAATAAAACTGAAGGAACCTGTAATAACATTTTCTTAGATAACCAAAAATGAAATAATATGCAAGGTGTTTCATCTAAAATAACGAACTTTTGTGCTGTAAGAAACCCTATATACTCTCTCCATATAGACAACTTTTGCATTTAACATTTTTCGATAAAATAAAAAATTATGAAGATATAAAAAATGCAGTAACATGCGAGCTACCCAAAAACGAATTATTTTAGAATTTTTATTAAAAACAACAATGTTATTGCCAGAGATTATTTTTTAAACTTCTTAGACCAGACATAGATTGGAAATTCTGATGAGGTCATATCGATCCGATATCTAACGGATAAACAATTGAACTATCCATTCATGGCGATATTATATTGCGTTGTATTGAAAAAAAAGATAACGTCTTAGCCAGAAACCGATGGATTAACGATAAGGCGCTTAAAAGGATTTATAGTATTGTCATATATCAATAGGAAAGTATCCAATTTCGTCAATTCATAGGCTCATTGTTATTGTTTAAGTGATATAGTTATGGATAGTGATGGTAATTGTGAATATTGTGTTGTCCCATTTGATCTTTATATACCACATTTAATTTTCAGCCCTAGCCCTGCAGGTCAACATTCTATTTTTCTTAAATTCACTGAAGGCATCGGGAGTGTACCAACCGTGGATAGAAAGGGTATTCGAATTCAACACGAATACCACGTTGTAAGTAACTTTTAAGATATTCAACAGACGGGAAACTGATTAAGTAATTCTGTGGTAGAGATTTGCGAAAGATATACCATTTTTACGACATAATTCGGTATTTGACTTTGGTAAACTTTTATGAAGGTCTAACCGCAGGCCTACCTCGCTTGGGTTTCTCTCAACAAATAGATTCGCAATTCCACAATGACGTTCCAGAACCGCACTTCGGTACTTCCTGCATACAAATGTAAATGAAGGAGAAACTTTACCTACGAAACAATGTTAGAATATTTACCAAAAAAATCTACACCAAAATAATCACTGTCGTCATGTGCAATTTGCATTTTTTCTTAATAGAAGCAGATATTTTTTCTACTTCACTTCCAATTGATTCTCTTGCCCCAGAACTAAATCCAAACATCCTTTCTTGGCGGAATCATGGCTATAAAACCCGGTCTCATCTAAATATATGATTGAGACGTTTTTAGCACGAATTTCTTGGATTTCTCTTAAATATCTTGTCCTCCGCTCCGAAATTCTTCTTGTTTCCATCAAAACTTGTCTTTTATTAATGGTTTTGTAATAAAAACCAATTGTTGGCAACAGTCAATGTTCAAAACACTACGCAACCCTCTGTCACGTACTGTGGCATACGGTGGTTTAGTAATCTCGGACATTAATTTTATGGGCCACTTTCCCCAGATATCGATTTCAGATTAAAAAACACATTTAAAATTGAAATTTTAACAGCCACCGGCAAATGTGTCGGAGTCTTTGATCCATTTGAATTTGACGGATGTTCATAATCAACAATTATTACATCATCGACCACAATCTCAACTTCTTGGTCGCAGGACATCGCAAGTGACTAACAAAATTGAATATTTGGTAAGAAATAAATTGTCTTGACAAACAATTAAATAATATTTTTTTTACAAAACTTCTGGATTCCTCCTGCGTTGGTTTTTGCTTAGTCGAAATTGCTGACGTTTCGCCAATCATCCTATTGGCTTCTTCAGAGCTTGACTGAAACTGTGCTGAAACCCTGTACTGTACCCTGTACTGAAACCCTAACATACATTTTACCATTGAGTTGGAAGCTAATAATAACCTGCCATTCTTAGATATACTTATCAATAGAAAATCGGACCTAATATTGGGTCATTGTGTTTACAGAAAACCTACGCACACAGACCGATACCTTAATGCATGGTCACATCACCATCCGGCCCAAAAATCATCGGTTATCAAGTCTCTTGTTTACAGAGCGGTAAAACGATCTCAGTCCGAGTCACTGAAAACGGAATTAAAACGCCTTACCTCTGCTCTTCTCTCTAATAATTTCCACATTAAAGATATTAAACGTTCCATCAAAAAATACACTTCAGCACAACCTTCCAATAGCAATGAGGCCGAAAGCAATCCTACACTTGCCACTGTGGTCCTTCCTTACATTCAAAACATCACTGACCATATATCAAAAGTTCTAAAGAAGTATAACGTCAAAACCAGATTTACCACTTATCATCCGAGACGGTGTTTACACCCCTCTTTAGCCCCCCCCCCCCCCCCCCAAAAGTAATATATAAGCAGTTACAGAGTAAAATACGAGCCAGTTTCAGTCAAGCTCTGAAGAAGCCAACAGGATGATTGGCGAAACGTCAGCAATTTCGACTAAGCAAAAACCGACGCAGGAGGAATCCAGAAGTTTTGTAAAAAGCATTACAGTAGCCTGTGGAAGTTTGTTTGAAAAATTAAATAACAGTAAGTTGGTAATTACTAATTAATTACAAACACAAGACTGAATAAAAATAGCTCCAAAGCTTGGACGGCTAAGAAAATACTGCTTCATAAAACTGACGACATACTCCGATTTCACCAACCCCCACAAATTAACCAATAGGAAAATGGGAATATTTTCATTATAAATCACTTATCTACATAATATTTTGTATTGCTTAAATTGGCAATCAGTGTAAGTTTCCTAATGAGATTTTAATATAGGAAATAAACCTATCCAATGGGCAATTTGAAGTTGAAATCAAGCAACCTCAAGTAGGGACTGTTTCAGAAGGATTTATGCAAAGCACGCTAATATGCACTAATATTACAGTTTATTCAAAAAAAATCCCTACTCTTAAAAACAACAACAGTTCTCACGGCACAGTTCTTGTCGGCTCACATTTTAAATAAGGCTCTCGCTTGTAGTAAAGTTTGTTCATAGATATAAGAAAGTGTCTAACTGATACGAATTAAGGAAAGACCCGGGCAAGCTGTAAGAATGAAATATGGCCGAACAGGTCCGTATTTTGCTTAGAATTTAATTATTTGGGGTTTTGTTAGGAAAGATACTAAACAATATTTATTTATTTATATATGTATTTATGTTTAAATCTAAAATAAAATTACAAATTATTTTTATTACCTTGACTTAAATTACTTAAAATTACCCACATAATATATCAGTATCACCATCGCTACCATTGCCTGTTCTAATTATTATTTGTTCTATATTATTTGCAATATGGATATACGATTGTTCTGCTTTTTCTATATGTTTAACAGAATTTCCCAACTTTGTGGAGGGATGTTGAAAACTTCGGTTTCTATAAGTTTGAGGACATTGGAGTTAATGCGGGGAAAAACATTGCTACGACGAATGGGAGATTTCAGTTGGTGCCAAACATGTTCAATGGGATTAAATATACAGTGGTAAGGTGGAAGGAAGCCTTAAAACTGTATGCCCTAGATTTTTTGCATAATTATTACAGAGGTATACTTTTGTAGGTTCGAGCTTTGTAGAACCTCAATTAATTGCTTTTTGATATAATATTCGTGAAAATAAATGTAGTTATTATACATGTAGTTTTGGATTGTTGCTTTTGTGTCACATGAGGAAGGGGTTTTAGTCAACTGTCTACTATGATAACTTGCATCGTCCATTACAATGACGCTATTAGGAGGAATGTTTGGAACTAGCTTGTTTTTAAACCAACTTTCAAATAAATCAGCGGCGGTGTCTTCATGGTAATCCAGAGAAGAATCTTTAATATTTTCGCAGACAGAGAAAGTCCATTTGGAATCCAACCATCTTTAGAGCCAGCATGCAAAATAGTTATTCTTTTACGTCTTTTCGATGGCGCGTTTGTTTTACACTTAGCAGCTGAGTAAACCAAACTCTTTTCCGGGGTATCATTAGTGTCGAACCAGGTTTCATCCAAGTAAATAATCGGTCTTTGTTGTTCTCTGTAAATCCTATTTTTTTCTAGGTATTCCAGTCGCCATTTCCGAATTCTAAAAGATTCCATTAAAACTTGCCTTTTGTCCATTTTTTTAAATCTAAAACCCATGTGTTGAATTCACTTTCATGTTATTTCTGCCACATTTAACACCGGTTTCATCTTTTTCAAGCCTCCTAATTAAGAGATCTAATGTAGGCACGCTTTGTTCCTCGTATAGCTGGTAAATTTTACGCCGTATTATACCTTGATCACTTTCATCTACGCTCGAGGAAATGTCAGCATCGCCTCTTTTTTTCCTCGCTGAAATGGGATTATTCACAATTTTCCATATAGTTGACGTTGGAATTTTCGTTAATGTGGCAGTTTCTTCTAAAGATGCTTGCACGTTCAATGTGAGTCAAATAAACATTGTTTATAACTTCCTTAGTCTCAATAGAATAGTGTTTTCTACATTTGGGCGGGAGCATCTCTTGAGATACACTAGACTCGCACATATTTTGCATAATTCGCACACGATTCAACACACGCTATATTACACACGACGTAAGAATGATTATTATAAACTTAAACTAAGTAGTATACCATACCAAAGAATATTAAACACAGATAGGTTTAAAATTATTTTCTATTAAGGACCACAATTTTACCTGAATTTAAATTCCGAAACTTTAGGTAATAATCTTGTTGCATTGTATGTTAATGACCAGCCTTAGATAATCCTATTCAAAAGCAATTGATCACTTTCTTATATCTATTAACACACCATACACGTACTGAAAAGAATCCCTTCCGCTTTACAGCAAGCGGGTATTTAACTCATTCCGAAGTCAAAACCATAAAAGGTTGTAAAGATGGTATATCGTTCGCCGCGGTCTAACAATACTATCATAAGACAGGTAGTCCTTATATAAATACCACTATGTACTGACAGTTCATTTTGTCAAAGAAACATCTCCATTGACTTGCTTTGTAAAACATATGGAGTTACTAGTTAATGTTCGTTGTAGGGGAACTTTGGATATTAACAACCCAATCGGTAACACTGAAATACTGGACTACGACATGTCAAGTATAGTTCAAGTCACGAAAGATGTCGACGGTAATTTTAACGCATGCATCTATAGCCTACCAGTAGATTACTTCAATGTGGATATGGAATATGTAGCGGATATCGGAATCAATAACGCAATTCCAATCTATGGAAGTGGAGACATCACGTAAGTTCGGGGTTGAAATTTGCTTCTGAGCAGACGTATCTACAGATGATAATAATTTTAGCATGGACATAAAAAATATTGAACTATCGATGTGCTGGATACTAACGAACGACAAAGATTACATAAATGACATAGATATCGATATAGTATTTCGCCATGGTCCCGTAAGTATGTTGGAAATTTGGCCGGCGTGTTTTATAAATTAATTTTTTTTTTGGTTAGTAAAATTAGCCAAAATTTTCTCTTATTGAATATCTTAGGCAAAATTATACTGACATTAACTTGTTCTATCGCATTTGGTAGAAATTACACCTTATGTAATATATCAGTTTATAAATATTGAGTAGACATGAAAAGTAAAGCAACTTAAATTTTCTTGATTACTCCAAATCTATGATTAATTCATACTTTATTAATTTATTCGGGTAATTTGTTTTTTATAAAATGTGGTAGCTACATAAAACATTTTTTTAAATTTCTGTCAACTTTAAATAGTAATTTCATTTTACCCGTTAATCTAACTGAACTTGTTGGTAATTATAAATCTTCGCTAAAGGCCGGTGGAATACGGTGCCATTTCTATATGTATTTTTTCATGTGAATATTGCAACTTGTCTACTGCCAAATTGCGAGAAATTTGGCAGATAAAATGCTAGTTATTTTCCCCTAGCTTGTTTGTTTACATGAGAAATATAAATAAAGTCGAAATGTCCAAAATCTGGAACAATGCAATCATTATCATACTACACAAAGAAGGAGATAAATCAGATATTGAAAATTATAGACCAATAAGCCTACTGCCTTATATTTACAAATGGTTTACCAAAATCATCAACAAAAGGTTAGAACAAAAATTATATTTTTATCAAGAGAGCAGCCCGGTTTTAGAAAAGGTTACGTAACAAATCATCACCTACGAGCTGGGAAAAGTTTAATTGAAAAATGTATCGAGTACAATAAATCACTGACTTTGATATATGTGGATTTGAGAAACGCTTTTGATACAGTGGAACTGCCTGGAATATTAAAACTTTAATATTAAACTATAGATATACGAAGTTGTTATATACAACAACGCAACAGCATCGGTTAAACTCCACGATTTCACGGAGAAATACAAAATTGAAAGAGGCATCAGGCAGGGGGATACCATTTCTCCCAATTGTTTACGACAGTCCTGGAATATGCTTTCAATGAACTGGATTGGGATAAATATCGATGGCTAATATCTGAGTCATTTGCGCTTTGCCGATGATATTGTCGTTAAAGCCGAAAGTTTAAATGATAAAACAACTAAAAACAGGCAATAGAAAAAGTAGGTCTTAACATTAATTTTCAAAAATAAAAATACATAACCAACCTAGTTCCAAGTGAAAATATGAAAATAGACGAGTATGACATACATCAGGTTTATAGTCATACTTATCTGGGACATACGATTAGAATAGGTAAAGATAATCAAACTTATGTTCAACGCCGTATAGGGTTGGGCGGCATTTGGTAAATTGCAACATATTTTGATAGGGATCTTGCCGATATGCAAACAGGCTAGTGAACTAAAATAGGTTTACCAAAATATTGATAGAATGGAGACCCAGAGAAAATAAGAGAAATCGGGGTAGCCCCCAACAAGAGACCTGAGAAAAACATCGGGAAACTGGAAACAGAAGGCACAAAACAGAATACTGTGCAAGGAGATGGAGGAGACCTATGTCGAACCGTGGATGCAACAGGTTGGCGGATGACAATGATCATATTTAAAAACTCTCAAGTATTACAAATTAATCTGGAAAACTATTATAAAACAAAAAAATGAAGTCTGATTTTGAGTTTTAAAAAACCGCATATTAATGTAACCTACGTTATCCTTAAATACAGCAGAACTACACTGAATAAAAAAATAAAAAACTATCCAACACTTATTACCCATCTCTCTCTTTTAGTTTTGGGCTCGAACTTTCCTTATTCCCCTACTACGACCTAACTACATACTTGTATGTGAGTGGTAAATACATTAAAGCATTAAGTTTCTATTAAATGTCCAAATTTAAAAAACATCCTTCAAAAATGAAACTGCACCAAAGTAATCAAGCAAATTTTGGTCGAAAAAATTGTATCGTGCCTATCGCCAAAAAATTAAAAGCAATTTTTATATGATAAAAAAACATGCAGAAAAATGTGAAAAAATATCACTCCTAATGATGCTAGGAAATTTTTGAATCTCTGGTAATATTATATGAATTTCGATGTTTTCAGATGTCTTTGAGTGGATTTTTTAACAATCATCTGTTGGACCAGCCGATATCGAACGTGCTAACTACGGCCTACAGGTTTTTCGCCATGTGGGCTTCGTACGAACCAACATGTTCCAAATGTGTTTTGAATCCGTTGGTGAAGTTTCTCGCAAATTACATAATATATCGCGTGGAAGACGACAAACTGGAAGTTGATTGTACGTGTGCCAAAGTAGGTCAAAATTTCAGTTTTTCCTAATTTCGATGCAATAAATTGTATGTTTTTTTAGGAAATCTTGGTCGACTTAAAAAAACATCTACTCGCTACGGAAGAAATAACCAAAGATACTATATCCAACTACATAACAACCATGATACTAGAATATATTTAGATTTCTTCTGTTTAATATTTATTTATTTATTTATTTGTATTCGAATTGTTATAAAATGTTTAATCAAATGTGAAGCTTTGAAATTACTACTTTATATCATTTGGTTCGATTATATAATTTTTTTTAACAATATCAGGGGCAAACATGTTAAATCTCATCAAAATTAAATAAAAACTCATTTCCGGTGAATGCGCCGGGCTTTCCAAATACCTGAATATATGTGCGTTCTTAATAAATATATTATGTATAATAAATGTATTTTTATAAAATATAATATAAGGCGGCCTTTAAAAAATCAGACCAAAGAAATTATTCACCTCATACCGATTAAATCCATAATGTTAATTTAATGAAATATGGCGGATGCGCAGGAATATTGAGCAATATATAAGAGCCAACTTTAAGCAAATATAATTCCGACAATGTGAAAATAAGAGGAAGTTAGAACATAATTTAGTTTGTTTTAATAATACGTTGATCTTTAAGAAAAGCATTAGACAAGCATAACATTTTATTAGTGTCGCTCGCACCGGAAGACTTATTTCAAACATGTTTTGTCGAAAACAACTGCTGTACTAATCAGATTTTGTAGTGGTCAGCGAACTTGAGTACACTTACCAACGTCTAGGGTTACAATAAACTTTTTTTAAATACCTTCTAGGTAGGCAATTTTTGTACACACACCAAACTATTAAAGCAAAAAAAATTAAAAAAGGTGTAGCTTTATGACGTAGACGGCTGATTCTTCCCCCAGAATTTTCTTGACGCATACCTAACCATTATGTATATTATTGATGGTTGCGGCATTTTAAATAAAAATTAACAAAATAATATCTATTAATAAATTGGAAACTCGACGGCAAGTGAAACTGCGTAACGCGCCATCTAGGCAGGAGGTGTTAAACTGACAATAGTTTTCTGTGGTTCCAATCGTAGAATAGTTTTTGTTCTATATCAGTTTTTTTATTGCTCCTTTTTTAATACTAAACCAAAATTTAACGAGAAGTTGTACCATTTACAATTAGACCCGATTTAAACACCGGTTCCGCTAAACTCCAAAATTTTGGCGTTTCACTATAGGTTTCAAGTTCAATGATTATTGTTATTTGTATTGGAATAATTTTATAGGATATTCAAAAGGTTCTTTCAGCTTTGTAAAAATTTTCAGAAAGCTTTTAACGCTTCATCTTCTTTTTTGTCATTGCAAAAACAACCTTGCCAGTACCAGAAACACTCGATAAAATGCCTACACAACAAAACCTTCAATGGTTCATTTTCAGGAAAATTTTCCAAACCTCTTCAAAAACCTTTACAAAAATCAATCGACAACGCATTCTTTGTGAAAATATTCTAGAGATAACTCATTTTTAACATAACTCTGGCAAATCCGTGTTTCTACAACTCACATGGTATATTCTTAATGACAAAAGGTGTTTCCTTCTGCAGAAGTTACCTGCGAGCAATATACTGAGGCCATAACTCGACAGTCATAAGCTCATTTGTTTTGAATAAAATGCAAATTGCAAAATACATATACCTGCTGGATCATTAACGAGGACTTGGGGGGAAAAAACCTAAGTAATCTAAACAAGCAAAGCGGCCATGACAAAACAATGAAAATCCAAGTTTTTTCGATATCTTTTTCGTTAAATGGTTTTTTATCGTTAAAAGGAGAGACGTGGAAGGTGGGCGAATATGCTCGGAAATAAATCTCAATAACTTCAAAATTGCTGAACGCAATTTGTCAAACTTAGAGTGGTTGAAAAGCGCTTTTTAGACTATCAACGCTGCTCTGAGCAGATTGATTTAGATATCTTGTACCGTCGCTAGCGGGCGTTTTGCGATATCATTGAAAATAAAATTTCACAAAATATAGCTTTTATTTCAACAAAAGATAGCCAAATAAGTGTGTAACAGGCTAGTGAAAACCACAATCTGATATATTTTTATCTAATATCAGTAAAATTTAACCTTTGGAAATATTTATGGAATTTAGTATATAATAAATCCTTTTAAAGTACAAAATGATATGAATATTGCATATTTGTCCACACGGAATTCGAAATTTTTAAAATCCAAATGTGCTTTGGAAAACAAAATAGCAAAAATTATAATGTTGGTGTTTACGTGTCAATCATATTAACGATGCAGCTATTTATAATGTACCCTTGTGCCCTTCTTTGTAAAAAAATGCCGTTTCTACCTGTAAAAGTGCTTGATATATTTCGTACTTATTTTGAAGATCCTAGAAACGCAACTGTATCTGTTGGAACCTATCCGATGGAGTATCCTGCATTAAAATGGAAAAACCTCAGCGTTTTGTGTGTTACTGTTTTTCATTTTTCTAATATATTCTGTTGCGATAATGAAAATGTTTAAATATTAACAGAAATGTCTCCAAAAATGGCGACATTATTTTGTTTTTATTTCTGTTACTGATATTATGAACCACGAAAGTGACATCGAAATGTGGATTTCCTTAGCGTATTGAGCTTATTATTATTAGAAAATAAAGTTTACCCTTTCACCCGATAGCGGCGATACAATTATTTCCGAAAAATTTTCAGATATCGCCCACTACACAGTTAGAGCAAAAGACTATTTTACGAAAAAGAATCCAATTTATTATATATTATTATTACTTATATACCGAAAAAAAACGGCGTTTTCCTGTGAGTTGGCAGCGATTTACAACTATTCTATCCACACGTATACGCTGAAAATGTGATCGATCGAAACCGACGCTCACAAGTCATAATTAAAATGTTAATCCTCGATCGAAAGTCACCCAGGATCGTAAATCCGCAACACAAGCTATCTGCAAGCCTATACTTGTTTCGTCCAACAACTACCTGAAATGAAATCGTTTGGAACAATAAACCTGACAAAATCGCAGTTGCCCTTTTTCCCTGACAATAGTTTAGCAATGACGGAAAGATTTACTGCAGCGCCTTGTTGTCCTAGTCGCGACTCATCCCCACCACGGTGACCGAGCCGGCGCGCAGGTATAACACCAATTTGAATTAGCCCGAGCACATGGCAAAGCTCGGCTTTTACCAAATTTGATTCATCGGCAACAGATCGGTGCGGAACGTTAGAACTGCCGGGTCGCAGTAAATGCATGCGCACGCAGTAAATCGCGCGAAAACCTCCGATTGTAGTTCAATTGTTCGCTTCTGTCAGTACGCGATGGTGCCGCGGTATTAGCGGGATATCGAATCCTACTCATTTAAAAATAATAATCCAGTAAAAAATGGGGCTTTCAAGTCGCGCGTTGATTTGGTACTTTTTGGTCGGCGCCGCGATCGCCATCGAAGACTATTGTTCGTTGAATGTGTACAATAACAACGGCAACGAGATGCAGTTCACCAAAGAGGCGACCAACGAGGAGTTCGCTATAGTTGGCAAGTTCAAGGAGTTGCACTGCTGCGCCAAGGGATATCGCAGCATCGAATGGTGAGTGTGTATCTGCCTTAATCGCGCAAATTCCGCTTTGGTGTCAGAAAGTGGTTTTATCAATTTGAGTTTAATAATTGGAAAGCCTGGCGTCCATTTTTAATCTTTTATTTTCCCTCCCGCAGGACCAGTGCGTTAAGCTACCTTAAAGTGTATGCAAATTTGCACTTTGCTTATAAGTTAAATCTTCACTTTTAGCTTAACCACTATAAAACGATACAATCACACTTTGAAATATTTCAACCTAAGACGGATTAAGTTTCTTTGAATCAAAAATTATTACACAAAGTTACTTTCATGACGGACATGTGATATACAGCTAATATTATTTTCTCAAAGTACATTTTGTTAATCACATATGGCATGTATTACTTTTTGTCCACTGGCATTAAAGAAAGTTTGAAGTATTTTTTAATGTTTATTCCGCATTTCCTTTAAAGAGATTTTGGTCTTTATAAGTGGGTTTACTGAAACTGAAAGTACACATGTATAATGCTAATTTTGTGACTCTCTCATTCTCTATTGGGATATGCGTACTTTATCTACTGGCCGGCTCCAAGACGGAAGGACATAATACAACCAGCTAAAATTGCAAAATGCCTGTCTGAGACACAGCTACGGTTTATGTAAATTTGATCATATAACGCCGGCACCCAGGGATTCAGCTTAAATCTGTCTAAAAGATACTTTGTACATATGTCTACGTTATTCTATAAAATTGATAGGTCCGCAAAAGCGTCGGTATCTCTTAAATATACTGATCATCAGGGGTAGTGATATACAGAGCAGGACAACTCGTCATCGTAACCAGTTTTATGTTCCCAAATATAGCAGCGAGTACCAAAAATTCCACTTCCACTGGATATTATTGCTTGTTCCCCAACCTCAACATTCAAAAAGAAATTAAAAGAGTTGGTGAGATTAAGGAGGGGCTGAACCTCTTAATTTCTTTAAATTATTTTGTTTTCCTTTTAATCGTTTTTCCAGTGTCTGTTATTTTCAATTTTTTTCCTCTTTTTTTAGAACTATAAAATTGTTATATTCATTTCCCCTTCAGGTGGATTTAAGGACTGCTATTTATATGTGTTAGTTCTTTTATTCTTTTTTTTTGTAGATTTCGCCATGTAGATGTTATTGTTATTGTAAATTTGATAGCATTAAGATATTATTTTCATGGTCAACTTACTGTGTGAGGTTCCAAATTGATATCTGCAGGTTTGATGTAATTTTAAATAGAATATGTGGCGGAAAGTTCACTTTCTTTACCAAGATACATACTTACTGCATGCTTAATATAATTGACACGTAAAATATTAAAATTTTTGCTGTTTTGTTTTGTAAAGCACACTTCGATTTTAATAATTTCGAATATCGTGTGGACAAATGGGCAATCATATTGAATTGCATAAGGTATAATTGATATTTTAAATGCAATTCTAGTATTTTAACAGGATCTAACAATGGCAGGTATACTAACAATATTCCTAAAAATGAGAAATGATTTTAAATTCTTTTAAATTTTACTGATATTACATATTACTAAAAAGATATCAGATTACGGTTTTCACTAGCGTGTTATACTCCTATCTTTTGTTGCAATAAATAAAAGCGATATTTTGTGAAATTTTATTTTTAATGATATCACAAAACGCCCTCTAGGAGCGATCTAAGTCAAGCTCAGAGGAACCTAAAAACCCTTTTTCGATCACTCCAAGTTTGACAAAAGACGTTCAGCAATTCTGAAGTTATCGACATTTATTTACGAACATGCTGCATAGAGCAAAAACCATTTAACGAAAAGGAATAGAGAAAAATTGGATTTAAAATCAAGAATGCCATTATGCCCCCTGGCGACCATTCTGGAAACAGAAATAATTTCCGTCATACAGATTTTATTGTCATAATTTCCGTCACAAATCTGAAATACCTAGGAGTCCAACTTACTGTATGACACAGAAAGTGACTTTGACTTTGACCGTAATCGGATCGAAATCGACGAGAAAAAGTTACTGGATGACGCAGAAACTGAGATTGTAAGTTGATATCTGCCAGAAATTACATCCAAACTGCAGATAACAGCTTAAAACCTTAGTTTCTCAAATAGCCTTTCCTCGTAGATTTTATCAACATAAAACCTCACTTTCTGGGTCAAATATTTGCCATTCCTTTTCTTTTTGACGAGATTCCAGTCCAGATCGTCTTTTCCGCCACTAATTGTAACGAAAACTATATCAAACCGGCAGATATCAACTTCGAACCTCACATTCTCTGTCACACCTTTTATTAACCTTTTCTTGTCGATTTCAATCAAATTCTAGTCAAAATCGACTTTTTCGAAGTTCTTTGATTCGGCGTCTTTTATTTTCTAGTAGTTTCTTTTGTTAGTTGACCTAATTCTTGTTGCACTTTGCTTAGTCTTTATATGTTTTTTTTTTAATTTTTTTTTTGCGATTTTGAATAAATTCTGTAACAATATCTCCGGTCAAGGTTCCAGTTCTTAGAAATAAAAGTAATAGATCCTTTAAAATGCAAAGACCGCAGCCACTTGCCGATTTGCAGGAACGTGTTGCAACAGGTCGCAGCGTGACGTGGCACCGGCTAAAGTTTCAAAACCCACTGGAAATCAAATTTGGCGGTTACATTGTTGTCGGCTTTCGCCTTTGAACGATTAAGTTAATTAAAATAAATCAGTTTTGTGATAAAATGGAAAATTAAAACAGGAAGTAGAATTTGACGTCAGATTGATTGGTCGTAATCTAATTTTTCAAGTTCAAGTTTTCCAGTTTACGTTCGAAGATAATCGCATTATTATGTTGGCAAGTTAGTATCTATATATTGTTTAACAAAACTAACCGAAACAGTCAAATGTAAGGTGTCTAAAATTCTTCTCATTTGTCAAATTTGTTTTATTTTGTTGCTCAAAATGTTTTTAAACGCATGAAACAATTAACACCTTTTGTGGTTTAGATCAAACTAGTTCTCAGCCACCAAACTAAAGTTACTATAAATTAAAATCCAAAAATAACCAATATAAATGAAATTTGGATAATATAAGTTGCTAACTGTTTGGGGAAACTTAAATTAAGAGAAAAAGATCTAAATAATTGTGAATTGTTATTTGTTATGTCGAATATAATTTTATACATATTTTTTACTTAGTTTTTTTGCGGCTAATATTTAATTTAAAAGTTCTAGAATACATGTTAAATTTTTACCTTGTTATTTTTAGAAATGATTCCCCCCGCGTAATCTATAAATTGGCCGTATATTTTTTTAATACTTTACCGCAGTGCGATAAACCGTTACAAAAATCTCACACACGATTGGCGGTTAGCCGGTTATTTGTTTAAAGTTGATCGAGTGACTAATTAGACAGGAGCTTATTGTGGCGCCAGCGAATTTGTTAAAATATACAAGATATTTGCTAAAAAAAGGGACGTATGATAACAATGCCTTCTTTGGATTAAAATATTTGGTTCAGCTAGGTTCCGTTTAGATCTAAAATTGTTATTAAAAAGATTTTGGATTCACTATGATGAAACTGTTGCGTCATGTGATGATCCAAATATCTACTTTAAATTTTCAATTGTAACACCTTGTATCTTTTGGACTAATTTGCATTGAATTGCAAATTGCATTAAATTTAAAAAATGTACTGCTTACGCAGGTTCAATTACAATTAAAATATTTGACGCATACTTTTATTTTAGTTAGTTGGTTGGTTTCGCGAGTTCTTGACCACGCAGCTTTTATGTAGTGTTTGAATCTTTAGGTAAGAAGATAAATGGTAGTAAATAAAAAAATTCTCCTAAAAGCTTTTTTAATAAAAGAATATGGTTTTGTTACATTGTTGTATTTTCGTTTGGTGGTTGACTTTTCCGCTAGGAAGTATCAACAAAATAAACATAAAATTGACTTCAGCACAAAATGTTGATGTAATTTAAATTACTTTCAGGAGAAACATACAATACAAAGAGAATGAAAATGTGCACACTTTTCTTCTCGGTATTTAAAATTTGATTTTCCTCTTTTTTTTTTAATTTATTTTATTTTGGTATGCTTTACCCTCAGCTTATTCTCGTTCGTTGGTTTAGAGTTTAAAGTTTAAGCGAATGAAACAATTAGAAGTGTGCTTGTGGTAGAGAGCAAAATGGTTCTAGAACACCAAAATAAGTAAATATAAATAAGTGAAAAATAAAAATTAACAAGAAACTATTATGAACGTAAAAAGCTGGTGGCAAACTAAAAGATTCTCAACCTACTATAAACGGCAAAAATTTTAAGTCGATTTTACGACAAGTTAATATGAAAAAAAAGGTTTTTGCAAATATTTTAACCAAAACAATTACTAAAAAAGTCTCTTTTACTATAACAAACATTAATTTTGCATATTATTTACTATATTCAGAGTTATTTTCATTCCTATTCGAAGATGTTGTATATGCCACTTCTCATTGCTAACTGAATTTTTTGTATAAAAAATTCAGTTTGTTTGAACGCACGGAAGAACACACTTTTCTTATTATTTGCGATTAAAAGTATTGCTGGGAACCAGTTTTATCCCCTCCATTTAGTGACTTTGGTTTTCCATTCATTATTTCAACGAAGTAGAAATTTGCTTACGCTGCTTCTCAATTTTTTCGCATTTTATTAATTACGTGTTCCTGGACTTTTATTTATTTCGTCCGGTCTTCGCTGCTCTACAGACCACGGCGACTCTCCAAAACGCGCATATATTCACGGTGCCCATTATTCTCGAGTGTGTTAACAAGCCGTCGGCTGTTTTGTGAATAAAACAAAACGAATCTCGTGCTCAGGTCGAAATGGCATACCCTGTTTTCGTTTCCATTTCATCCGGACATCTAAATTTCACATCTAGGTCACAGTGGCGTCGTGGTTTTTACACATATGTAAACCTACAGTAAAAAGCATTCAAAGCAAAGCCTTTGGACACAAATCTCGTGGTAAATTAAGATTTCAGAAAGATTTCTGTTGATTTAAGATTTATAAATTGTCGCTTCAATTAAAAACCCCGGCCAAGGCCAAGAAATAATTTCATCACTCAAGTATTTTGCGCTCTTAGATCTGACTTCATGTATTCGGTAACACCACAATCAGTTGTTTTTGAAGTAGAGATTCTTTTAGGACATAGGAATGAGACTTACTATTATTACCTATTACATAATCTGCTCTTCAGCTGCCTTGTATTTTTGGTATTGTGAAATGTTGTCTGATCTGCAGTTGCCTTGGATTCTTGTTTCTCTTTTTCTTTTCTTTTTTTTTTAAGTCGCGTAACTGCACCCCAAAATGTATAGACCCAAACTCTAGTCTTTTTTTGAAGGACATCAACTTTTGCATTTACTAGAGGATGCTTGAACATGTGTCCATAAAAAGAGCAATAATTCACAGCTTTCCATCAATTATTACAATGTAATTAACTGCAATGGAATTCTTCAAAGCACTGCATTATGCACTGGGAATCGTATTTTTTATTAATTGTAAAGGCGAGTTTAATTGTAAGTATTGAAATCTACCTTGCAACTTCACTAATTTCCGTCATATGTATTAAAAAAGTTCTGATTGATTCTGTTTAAGTAACTGAAAACACATTTCGATCTATAGCTGACCAGGTAGCGTTTGTAGCTTTTTGATAAGGAAAATCTTAAGGCAAGAACCAATAAACCGAAAATTTATTTAGCAAAGATCGAGGTAAAGACTTCAGAACGAATCTTTATGCATTTCTGTATTTTAATTGAAATTTTTCTTTTGCACCGCACTGTGGTACCATCGGCGGACGCGCCTTCGCGACAAGAGAAGCCGTGTAGACATTACCTACTGGTTGTTATTTTGTCTTGTTGGGTTTCTCGTCCGTTTGACCAGTCCATTAATAAACAAACGTGGAGAGTCTTGGTATAGGTAACCCTAATCAGTTTTGTGATATATAGGTACTACCCACGCGCACCGCACAGTTATTAGGATCGGGTTTTGTTGATGAATAACAGTATTGGAATGCGATCGAAAGCTATTTGTTCCTATTGCGCTCTAGTTATTCTAATGACGTGCGAGAGCGGTTTGCCTAAAACCAAAATGTCACTTGGTTGTTATAAATATCTTTATAAATAAAATAGCTATGTTTACTCCTTTGAACACCTGCCTGATTGTGGAACTCCATAAATAATTATTTATGCCATCTTTAATATTTACTACTCAGTAGACGCTATTATGTGGTCGGTATTCAAAGTATCGGCTGTCTTTTCTTTGTTCAAGTAATTTAAATGGCGCAGAATAATGAAACCTCATTATACATGCAAGAGGATGACTGGCCGACCACCGTTAATTTATGCGAATTCAATGGTTTAGTATTGAAATTTGTCCCTTTTTATCAAATACAGGTAGGACCGTTCGGTTTTAGGTCAATTCAGGTGATTGGCCAGTTATTATCACTTTAAAAATAATTACCATAAAAACTAGAAAGGCGTGGGTTAGGGTCGAAGAAGAAATGAAGGAGAGTTTTATTTTGATAGTCCTATAAGCTTAATAAGTCCGTTAAATTAAATAACTAAATCGCAGAATAAACCTTACTTAAGTTTGCAATTTCCATTTGTTAATAATAAAATGTCCAATAATATAAATAATATAAAATAGTCTACCTATCTCGCCTTCACATTTGTTATTTGTTCTATCAAAATAATGGTTTAGTCGAAGAGCAACTTTTCATATTTCACGTTGAATGTGGTGTTTCTTCTAGCTGTAAATAGAATCCCGAGTTTTATGAGTCCACACCATTTAGAAATATACTTTAAAATGTGCTGAATGAGATTTGGAATACATACAAGTTTCTCGTGTTTAAATTCTATTTCCAATCAACGATGTACTAGCATTTTTATTTGAATTATGGTCGTAGAGGTCATAAGATCTTTTCCATTATGAGGCGGGACCCTCTTCAAACAATGGAGCCGGTAATTCATTCTGCGCGACTGGTCGGTGGAAGCATTAAAATATTTACATCGCTAATGTCATTTTAAGAAAGGTGCAAACAATGGGAACAGCAGCGTCCATCGCCATCTTGTTAATTTATTCTCTCCACGGCAGATCGCAGACTAGAGGACAATAACACACCACAGAACGATTGATATTCGTCAATGAGTCTCACGCGTGGCCGCAAATATTCAACGAGGCTCGGGTGGCAACACCAAATGATTAAAATCTCGCCAGAAAATTCGCTCGACCAGTCCGCGCCGTGACATATTCAATTAATGGTAACCGGGCAAGCAATAATTTCTCTTTTGGACCTCGACGACTGTCGAAAACTGGATCGACGAACGTCATCGCCTTCGCATGTGAATTTTTTACTTGCAGTTTATTGCCTACGCTACTTGTCTTTAACAGAACATAATTTTAACAACGGTTTTATGCAAAACAATAAAAGCGGTTTGTTGCCTTGTTCCGTTCCCACGTTTTAACGACCGTGTCACACGACTGGTTCACCCATGTTGGTTAATACGTTGACGAACATATTGACCACGAAGAGTGTTTTATCGCTTTATGCAGCGGCTCCAGTGCTTAGCTACAGTTTTGATTTTTACAGACGTCTGATAAAATGCCTTACGGTGGCATAAATACTTTCATAAACATTGTTTTAAATTCTTCTTCTTAAGTCCGGAATGATATCGTTATCAAATTTGCCTATCTAAACCAAAACGAGAATTTTTAATACAAAATTGCTCATTTTTATTCCTGGTGTTTATCGTATCAAATATCAACCACGTCAAAATGGATTTAAAAAGCTTCTATGAAAGCAGGGTTCTGCTGTGAATGGGTGAAAAGTTTGTTCTTCTAATTTGGGACAATAAATAACGCCGGAAGAATTTTGTAAAGTCTATGAGGCTTTATTATGGGTAATGTCAAGAAACGGAAAATATAATAACTGCAACGAAAAGATAAAACACTTGCTGGACTTTAATGACAATCAACATTAACAAATCCAAGTGCATTTTCTCTTATTGACAACGCCAGTAGAGTAGACTTCACTGTCTTACCAAGGTCTTAATATTACCGAATTTTGTGAAAGTCATGAAGGTTGATCAAAAAATTGTTGTCATCTCTCTATAACGCTTTGGTCGAATCTATCTCTTTCAAAATTTTATATTAAAATTTTATTTCAAAATAAACGACATTTTCCATGTAACCAAGTATATAATGAAACTAGGCAAATAACAAACTAGAACTTGTATATTTCCATCTATAGCAAGAACGGTGCCTACAGATTTTTGCTACAAGCTTGGATCCGAAGCTCTACAATTTTCTGCTAATTGTGTTCACCTACTTAGAGGCCTTTGTCTAATCTAATTCTCTATAGTCTGTGCTTCAAGTATTCCACCATTTCATGCTAGTCTCATCTTGTCCTTTCTATTTTTTTTAAGTACTTGCAGATTTTAATTATATTCATTTATTTAAATAAAAATTTAGGAAACAATTTACCAGCTAAGCTAAATTATCTCTGTTCTAGGTGCAATGATAACTTAGCTAACACAAAATTTATTATTTATATATTTATTATTATATAGGATTGATTCCAATCTGCCAGTATCTCCAAAATGGATTTTAAAAGCTGCTACTAAACCTACTTACAACTTACAGAGAAATGGTTCTCCTCTATTGGCGAGTTTCTGGAACACATGAGTTGCTGTGAGTGCATGAAGAGAATTTCTAACAGCTTATCGAAACCGCTGGTCCAATTTTGTGCACTACATAACTCTAGAAAAATTTTGTGAGCTGTATGAGTTCTTCAGAAATATATTTCTTATCCACTTCAGCAATACCGTTAGTTCATCTATTTCTCGTTTTGGTGCTTTAGCCCTATTGTGCAATTTTCTGCTAATTTTATTACCCATAATTCAACATAAAAAACTACAGCAAATGTGTTTTAATAAATTCTTCAGATTTGTATTTGGTGGCCGACAGAATGTAGGAGATTAATCGATATATTTTAGTAATTTCTAGAAAGTTTTTACCTTATCTTAATAATGGTACACCGACAGGGTACTCGTAATTTGTGCAAGGAGATTTGTCTGGCCATGCATGGGTGTGCTCTGATCTCCAAGATATTCACACTTTTAAGAACATGTATGTATTTAATAATTTTAAATCACTTATCGTCAAAATTAGAAACAGATCAATTTTAAAATTTGCAATCAAAATGTTTGTTTCCTATTTTTTTTTATTTTTGTACTAATTTCAAAATAAAATGTTGCTGTTCTCCTATATTTCGTCGCTGAGCGATTTCCATCAATTCATTTTTTTAAATGTTCATTCGTTTTTATCTGATTAATTACCGTGAACGGTTATTTTTTAATTTTTATTTTTGAAAACTTATAACGAAATCAGTAAAAATGAATAAATAAAGCAATATTTTCCAAAATTTTAATGGCATTTTATTCCGATCAAATTGTGGTGCGCACGGTGTTCGCTATCGATGGGGCACTTCGCCAGCGTACGAACGACAAGTGTGAACGACGTGACAGTTTTTTCGATCGGTTCCCGTACGAGTCCGTCAATTTTAGAAAGGAAGCCCGTATCGAAAAATCTATATCAAATACAGGAAGCAGAAGTAATAAGCTTGATTGGTTTGCTCGGACGCGCGTTTACAAGTCGTTGCCCGTTGGTGTCTTTGAAATCTCCTAGTTGTTAATTTACTCTCGGAACCAGGCTAATTATTTATTTTTTGCGTCGATTTTCCGAAGAAAATTTTTAATTTTAGAACACTATAACGGTTTTTATTTATAGAGTTATTTTAAAGACCATTTGTATACAGGCATCGTCGTTACACTAACAAATAAGATATTGAGGATGTACTTACCGGGAAGCAATAGCGCTGAGTAAAATATGCGCATAGCATCTGAACGCAATTTATCCTTGCCGATTGCTGTACGGGTTCACATGTAAACACTAGATAACAAATGAAGTGCAGATACAGGCTTATAGTTTTCAATTATTGATATCTTTGTTACTAAAACGAGCCTTAAAAATAAGAATAGTAAGGATAGTTGTTGGGGTAGCGTTTATCACACACCACAGGTTGCATATTCGTTATTTGAGTATAACAAAGAATGTAAATTTCGGCATATTTTTCAAAATAAATGTTTTGTATGTGAAAGCTGATGTTATTTTATGGATTCTAATTCAAGCCATGCCAAAAATATTTAAAATTAAACGGTGATATAATAATAACTACGTGCATCAAAAAAGTATACGTATTTTGGTGCTTTTGAAGTTTTTGACAGTTTTTCTAACGATTGCAATGCAACTAACTTTTTCTGTGCTAGAAGTTGGCATTACTAAGTTTCCAGTAAGATGTTTCGGTTTTGTCTGCCTAAAGTCAATTGAAAAGATACATGTATCACTCTTAATATACTTAACAATACCCAAAATTTTCCAAAATGTATTATTGCAGAACTGGTTTTCTTCCATCAATCTTGTTTTAAACAATAAAAAACTCAAAAATTGACCTCGTCATGCAGCAAGTTAACCTCCTTAGATCAGACCAATATCAAACTCTTGGAATTTGTTATTGATCGTACTCTCTCCTGGACACATCAGGAGATTTTTCTTGTGAAGACGACTTAGTTATTCTGTGACGCCACCTGCTCTAAGAGCCGCAAGTCTATTCCGTAGCGCGACGTCTCACGACATTGTGTTTTGGGATGGTGTATGGTATTCAGAAAAAGTTTTTCGAATTCAGAAAAGGCGATTCAAGTGCTTTCGTATTTCCAACCTCTGCTTGTTAAGCTTGACCCGGGCAGAAGCTCTTTCATTTTCCAGGCTGATATCATCTCAGTTTCCGAAATCCAAATATTCTCACTCGGATTTGGCAGTCAACAGTTTGAAAGAAAGAGAAAATATCAGGAATATCATCACAAACATAAATACCATATATTATAATATATGGTTAAAGTGCAAAAAATGAATGAAAACATTTAAAGACTTCAATCCATACAATAGGAGAATAAACCATTATGTTAGTCGGTTATCGCGAGCAAGAGCGAAGATAAAATACATTAAAGTCAAGGAAATTGAAAAATATTAGCTAGTTTTGATTAATTCATAATTAAAGATGTTTTTCAACTCCCGTCTGTAAAATACCTAATTACCCAATGATCTAGCGTGCGGGAAGCGTCGCTTTACCACGTCAGTTTTGTTTCCCATGAATCCGAGTCACTTCGGAAATTTCCAATATTTTACCGCACGGATTTGGGAGTTTTCGGAGATATTTCCTACTCTTTGAATTTTGACGTTTGTCAATTCTGACGGACATGCCAGTGAATGTTGATGTCTTGCGAAAATGTACCCAAAAACTAACGGTCGTAGAAAAAGTATAGTATGCAACACGTTCGGTAAACTTTTTAATTCACTCGTTTATTAAAAACTCGCTCCGCTCGTGTCAAATAAACTCGTGAGTCAAATGGCGTTTACCGCACTTGTTGCATAATATACTATTTCTACTCCCGTCTGTAAAATACCTAATTACCCAATGATCTAGCGTGCGGGAGTTTTGTTTCTCATGAATCCGAACCACTTCGGACATTTCCGGGATTTTACCGCACGGATTTGGGAGCAATCGGATGTTTGCGGGGATATTTCCCACGCTTTGAATTTTGACGTTTGTCAATTCTGACGGTCACATCCGTGAATGTTAATGTTTTGCAAAAATGTACCCAAAAACTAACGGTCGTAGAAAAAGTATAGTATGCAACACGTTCGGTAAACTTTTTAATTCACTCGTTTATTAAAAACTCGCTCCGTTGCGCTCCGCTCGTGTCAAACAAACTCGTGAGTCAAATGGCGTTTACCGCACTTGTTGCATAATATACTATTTCTACTCCCGTGTGTAAAATACTTAATTACCCAATGATCTAGCGTGCGGGAAGCGTCACTTTACCACGTCAGTTTTGTTTCCCATGAATCCGAGCCACTTGGGACATTTCCGGGATTTTACAGCACGGATTTGGGAGCAATCGGATGTTTTCGGAGATATTTCCCACGCTTTCAATTCTGACGGTCATGTCAGTGAATGTTGATGTTTTGCGAAAATGTACCCAAAAACTAACGGTCGTACAAAAAGTATAGTATGCAAAACGTTCGGTAAACTGTTTAACAAACTTGTTTATTAAATACTCGCTCCGCTGCGCTCCGATCGTGTCAAATAAACTCGTGAGTCAAAGGCCGTTTAACACACTTGTTGCATAATATACTATTCTTTTCATATTAAAAGTATTTAAATAGAAATATTTTATATTAATTATGGCCTATTTTGCAAAAAAAAATGCAGTTCATGTCTCCTATCAATTCATATGGTTAATAATACTAATAAAATATTAAAAATACTTTCGAGCTTTAGGTATTTATTATGTTTGCATATGTCATTTGTCTAAATATTCTTCGCTAATCAAGAATTAGAAGTGGGTGTCATTGTGAATAAGATACGAAGAAAGTAAGTAATTGATGTAAATTGTTGCTTTTTTGTTTTCTAATTCACACTGACTTATTTCAATTGTGTGCAGTAAGTTTAGTAAATGATGTGTGAAAATATTGACTGATATAGATGAAGGCATAATTTTGAGGGGAAAAACATTAATTTGTGTCTCCTATCAATTTATATGATACCAATTTAATTATAGGCAACTGTTTTCCACTTTATTCTGTTTGCGTATGTATTTCTTCTAAATATCTTGGGTAATAAAGAATAGAAGTGTCATCGATATTTTAAATAAGAAACAAAGCAATGTATTTAAGTTGTTGGCTTTTCTTTTTTTTTTAATGCCCACTGGGTTATTTATAAAATGCTTATTTGATTTTTTTTACTGTTAGTTGTTGCACCAGAGATGGTGAGCTCATAATATTTTCCATGTTTCGCAATTTAATTAACTTATCGGTCGAGCTTGTGCGTACGTTTTCCTCGCTGTTTGGGTCGAGTACGAGATTTTGCAAGTCTCGATTCTCCGAAAACCAATTAAGCGTGCCAGAGGCGAGCGTTTGGCTGAGAACCGCATCGCCGACATTAAACAGTCGCCATATATGTTGTCTCGCTGCACATAACCCTTGAGCAATTTTAATTTTGCAGACGGACTGAGTAACTTCGAAATTCTGGATAGACGTTGGTTCTCAATGAAGTGTAACTTTTTCCAACACGGCTTACTGATGTAATACGTGATAATCTCCATAGGGCGGACCAGGTTTTTCGTGGGAAGTTCTTGAGGGAAAACCATATTTTTTATAAAAAAATGTCCATATTGAGTGTCGGTATTTGAGGGTGTGTCTTTGGAGGGGTTTAAGAAGCAACAAAAAAATGACGTTATCATAATCACTCCAGAATTTAGAATTATGCTTTCCTGGAGTTTTCCTAGTTTATAAAAAAATGGTTTCCCATCAACCGTCACGAAAACCTTGTCCACCTCGCATATTGGCAATATTCTGGCAAATATAGCATTGCCAGTCTACCAACGACCTGAAAAGACTGGATCCTAATTAAGTAGTGGATCGTTGGACTAAATAATCGGGTTACTCACAAATACATAGATATAGTTTTCAATTCTGTTCCAAAGGTCGGCACAATATATACTATTTTGTTATACTTTTCTCTTTTTCGAAACTTCGCCGTCACTCTTCCTGTATGTCTTTTCACTCTCCTATTTTTCATCACGCATTGAACTTTACCATGGTTGCCGCTGTGATGGTAAAATCTTTGCAGACTGCCATTTTATATATTACTTGTTATAAAATAAGTCCAGAGTATTTCAAAAGTGTGCATTTTTACATTTTTTTAAATTGGAGCAAGCATCTGTTTTGTTATACCATTTACATTTGTCTAGAAATATCAACGATGAAATGAAGAAGTTCTTTACGACCGAAACGAATTGAATTTTTATTAATTGCGAAACGATTAATTCTAAAGAACGTGTACAAATTCTAGGCTTTGTATTCACAGCGTTAAAACAAAGCGAACGGCCTTAAGTAAACAATTAATCGCGTTTAACTGGAACAAAAATTTACATTTTGCATTAATATTTATTATTTTAATGGAGTGCCTGTTCTTACACAAACTGAAATAGTTCCCCGCTCGCTTATATAAATTCAATTGGTGTTCCTGGAACCGTAGGATTTTGTCGTTCGTGGAAACCTAATCGAATATATTCATTTTGTTTATCTTCTCGCGAATTTTTAAAATAATTTATCACACATAAATATTTGCCTTTTTTCTAATGAAAAACTATTTCGTCTGGAATATGAAAATTATATTGTGTGCAAACATTTCCCGTACATCTTTAGAGATTTTTAATGAACTATAAGAATTTTTGTCATAAAACTTAGAAAATGACAAATTCGGTTAGGTTGATATTGATTATTTTATATTCTTATAGAACTATAGTGTGTCCCCTTAAGAACTGTACACCCATGTAAAATCTTTGTTTTGGGTTCAATTTTGATTTTTTTTGTTGGATAGATCTCTGAAAAACGCACTAAACCCCATGTTTCTTATTAGATGACCCTGAAGTCCTGGGTCAATTTTAATAATTCTTTTTTGTTGGATGTATTTCACTAAAAGACACTAACGATTTTCTTAAAATTAAATATGATTAGAAAGGATTAGATATGAAAAGATATAAAAAGGTTTTTAATTCTCATATAGTAATTTAAAACCAAGTTTGCCGCGGAGAAGCGAATATTCGACAGTCAAATTCACTGTAATTTTTATTTTAATTTTGTTTTAGATCTTTCGAATACTGAGATTTATTAATTCTTTTGTTTGTTGTTTTAAGACAACACTAAAAAATAATAAAATAAATTATTTAAAATTTGTGAGATCTTAAAATCATATACAAAATAATCGTTATTTACAATGTTTACAATATATATTTTTTTAAAACATTAAAAACTTTGGCTAGTTACTTTTAGGCGGTACTCAACACGAATCTGTTGCCATTTTCAATTTGTGGTAGTTTCCGCTTCAAAAAACTGTGTCAATTAGTCACTTTAGTCGATTCTATAGGAAAAAACCGTTCCATTTCTCTTAAGAAAGATATATCCAGCAAAAAAGTATTATCATAAACATAAACAAACATTCTACGGGAGTAATGCTTCATTCGAACTTCATGTAAATTAGTATACTTTTATATAGTTCTGAATAAGAATTCGTTGACACTTTACGTTGATGTAATAAGAACCATACAGTTTTAGTGCGTTTTTGAGAGATCTATCCAACAAAAATAAAAGATTTTCCAGCGATGTACAGCCTTAAGCGGGCGCAAACGATATTTCAAACACCCTGTAATGAAACGAATAAGAATTCGTTGCCAATTTATTTTTTTAAAAAATCCCTAATGGTACTTCGTTCTTCTCTATCTTTTGTTAAATAGTCTCAGTTGGCCACGACTTTAGGTTGAAGCAATAAGCAAAACAGTTCATAGTTCATTTTTTAGATAGAACAAAGACTTTACAAGGGTGCACTGTTCTTAAGTGGGACACATTGTATACAAATTTATGACATTCCACCCATAACTTTTGGAAATATTAATGTCAGTATATTTAAAATGACATTTAAGTCTTTAAATATAATAGCCAGTTGTAACGAATAAGAAATGTTCTGTGCAATTACTTAAATGGGACAAATTAGTTGGCACACACCAAAATTCCATTAAAAGAAATCATCAACCACCCAAATTTTGACATTTTTTGACACTAAAAATTCATGAATTTCAATGAAAATCATGAAACGTTCGTATTTTTAATTTTTCTGTGTCTTGAAACTAAACGAGAAAAGGTTTGTGATTATCGGTGAAGCAAGTTGTTGTTTTATACTTAGCTGTTGGAGTTCGAATAAAATCGAAGCAGAAAAGATCATTAGTGAAAAAAAAACGATTGCGTAATATTTTGAAGAGTGTAGGAAAGACCTGAAAATTGCAGGCTGATGTATTTCGACATGAAAAAGCGGTGTAACATTTCTAGGAGAACAGTGTCTTTGGGTGTAAATGGAAGATATACGAACACTTCAAACTTAAAAAATTTATTGTTTGATTTATGCACTGAAACGACAAACATTTGTTTGCCGATACGAAACCGATAATAGACACAACTGCCGATATACCGATAACAATAGAACGATACCGATATCACTTAAAAACCGTGCACATTTGTGCCACATTATGATGTTTAATATGTAAAAATGGTTCTTTCAATTCAACCTCATTTAGGACATGTCTCTTCTCGCCTGAGGACCGTTTCCAAAAATCGAATAAAAGTGTAAAATTTCGCACAATCAGATAAGCCCGGCACAAAATAGAGATGCATTTTTCTCAAGCAGCATGTCACCAGAGGACGTTATTGTGGGTCGTCTTTCACAATACCGCCTGTTATTCCGAGAATTACTTCAATGATGGATTTCGGGGTTTTCGGCACAGGGGTGTACAAAACAATACGCCCCCTGTTGAGGTTTCTAAACATAAACGCGCAAGGCTTTGACGCCAGCGTTTGAACAAGGAAATTCTGCCTATCACTTTGGCCGTGTGTGTGGTACGCCTGAAGCATCATCACAAATATTTTTATTTTGACATCAAATTTGTTGAATTTATGAAGTAAAGCAAAAATTTTCTAGATTTTATGCTATAGAATTATATTTTCACATCAACATAGATCAGGAAATAATAAGACGTTTTGAAAGACTCTTTTGTTTAATTGTTTGATTACTTTCAAAATTTCAGCGATGTCAATTTAAAATTTAAATATTTTGGAAACTGCTTATAGTAAAAAACTGACCAGCTATGTATCGAAAAACTTAAAAAGAACAAAATTTCGTGGTAGGTCCCTTGAGCTCTTCGCAGTTGATCCCAATAATTTTTTAGATATGGATTTTAGTTATTGAAAGATGCCACAAAATTTAAATATTATCTTGGACACTGCACCCTTTAACAATTTTTGACTCGGGATAATCAACTGTATAGTAAACACAAGAATCATCTTTTCGAAATTAATATTGAAAATTGTTTTTTCGCTCATGAGGAAGAAATTTACCAATCAGAATTCAATTCTACATCGATTGGCTATAACTTCCACTATCAAAATTCAATCAACTCCCAAAGCTCTTTTTAGTTAGCTTCGATTTCGGCAAATTTTTACATGCAGCTGGTCATAAAGTCTTAAGTATAAGAATTATGTCTACTTTCATTACATTCTCAATCTAGAACAAAGACAATTTAAAAAATATCTGCAAATAATATGAATACTTTTAATTATTTTGTACAAAAGTTCAATTTAATAAAAATAATTGTTTTTAAGATTTTAACGAAGCAGTTATTTTGGCTCAGAAATTTATTTTGTATCTTCTGTGTGTTTATTTATTATTTCATTTTTATTATGAAAAAAAATCAAAAAATATAATTATTATAAAAAATAAAGAAGGTAGAAAATATTATGAAAAATTGGGCGTTTATCAAACTAGAGTTTTAAGGTCGTATTCGAAAATTTGGTGGAGGGGTTCGGAATTGGCTTCTGGGCACCCTTTTTTTCTGCTATTAGTTAAAAAATTATATGGAAAGTGTAATTTTTAGTTTTTTACATACAAACTATCTGTCATCTTTCGATGCACTCTGTATAGTGCAGTTTGAAAAGCGTATTTTAAAGTCTGCAGTTAAATTTTTATTTTTTAATTTCGTTTTTAAATGTTTTTAGTTTGCGATATTTGATTGATACGATCTTTGAGTGATACTTTCAAATGTTTATTATTTGACAGTGTCCGTTTTCAAGAGTAGCCAAACAGCGTTTATAGCTTTTGTTATTATTAGGACAGTTTTGTGCTAATAATATTGTGGTGTAATAACGAGGTGAAATTTTTTTACGAAGTTTTTGTTCTCTTTAGTTTTCTAATTTAATGTAGCGTTTTCGCAGCTTAATCCGAGGCGCTCGCTTTGAAACAGTGTACCTTCAATAGAAACAGATACAATGTCAGTTTCAAAAACAAATAGTTCAGAGAGGGATTTCAGGTGCCAAGAGGTTCCACCACTATTGCGTCCTACAGGGCGTTATAAATTTCGAGAAAAAAAACTTAGTTATGATTACATTCAAATCTGAATAAAAATTTCAAAAAATATATAACGCATTTCATTAGAGGAACCATCACTAAACAAACATGATCGTAATCGATGTAATTTCGTTTCTATTATTGTTAGTTTCAAATCTAATTATAATTATTGTCTCGGCCGTAGCTTACATAATAACGATTATTATAAAGCGCGTTTGCGGAAAAAATCTACGAAATCCCGATGACGAATCGTTCCGTCCCGTTACGTCACCCGAGCGGCGGCGCTCTTTATCCAAACAAATCGAAATCGATTGTTAAATCAAAATTTCCAGAAAACCCGCTTTTTTGCGTTTACAAAAGGATGTAGGCGATAAAAACCGCTGCGCGTAATACGTTTAATAGATTGAATTTCCTTGTTGGGCGCGATGGATAATAATTAAATCTATGCCGCTTTAATGCCCCGGGCAAGGACAAGGGCGTGCAAGCATATCGAATAGGATCCCGAGAATCGGCGGTTTGACATATTGCCGGAAACGGACACGGCTTATTTAGTGGAGTTCATAAATATATCTACTTTAATTTTTTTGTTTCTGAAAAAAACCGGACCACGATATCATTCTTCCCTGACGTCATAAGTAGTAGAAACAAGTTTGGTTATCATTTACCTGTTTCTTCTTTGCTATGTAATGTACGGCACAATTATATTATACGTGATCTGTTAACTTACACAAACTATAGCAACAACAATATTAAAATTTGCAGAAAATAGTTCTTGAAAACTCTGATATTGGTTTTTCCCACGAAAATCATTTCCTTGTAAGTAAACATTTTATTATTATGATATTAGGATTATAAATGGTAAATAGCTACAGATGGGCATTTGGAAAATCATAAAACAAGAAGCGCCCAATAAACTTACACCAACCATATTTACTGGCATCTGACGTCATCATAGGAAAATCGACATTTTTCGGCGTTGTTGCACATATTTATTGTTTTATATTATGTTCGCTCTATTTTCTCACGGCATGTTAACTGTAGAATCGCTTAAAAAACCATGTTTTATTTTGTTTTTTGGTGTCATTGCTCTGTGATTTCTACCCATTGTTTTTCAATATTTTTTAAACCGATCTATTCGTTGGAAATGACTACCATAAATAACATTATGCCTTTTTGTTAATGTCGGTTAGTAATTAGAATTACAATGACATCAGAAGGTTTATGTGTAATATATCTTTAATATATCTAATAGAGTAACAATTTTGTCGTTACAGAGAAAGACAAAGTCATATTTAAAGCATCCCAATAAATGTCTTACGCCTCTGATGGTAAAAAGAAATATTTATGCAGCATAATCTAGTAGGGTGTCCACACTACTCGCTAAGTATGACTAGGTAGGTTAAATAATTTTAAAGTACTCTCAAAAGGAATTTTTACTGTTTCAATAGGCTCACTAGGTGCAATAGTGGCACATCCACAATATAATAGTTGCGAGAACAGTAATTTAGGAAAATGAAAACTTAAATATTGAGATAACTCGTATCAACTCTCCTACTTATTACAAAACTTGTGTGATATGTCTTTATAATTACATTTTGATTTGTAATATTATCTTTTTAACTATGCGGTACAAATCTCTTGTCTGCCTGAATTTTTAATGTTTAATGTTTTTTGATTCATTCCATTGTCTCATTTCTGCTACGAGCAGCAAATTTTTTAGAGGTTATTTTAGAGTAGATTTTCGATGTCTTAAAGAACTAAGAATGCGAGAGCCTTGCCGCCTGGTAAAAGTTCTCGTCTGTAAAAAATACCTGTTCCAGGCATCTGGAAATGAAGACCAAGCAATTCTCACAACTTTTACTACGGGTATTATAACAACAACTGTATCCACATCTGAAAAATTTTATAATCGATAAAGTCAAAAAACGAAAACGTCAAATGTTATAAGATACAATATATAAATAAAATTGTCCACTCCAATTTTCCTATAGGATGTTTTGAAGTTAAGACAAAAAAGCAATTTTATTTACACCTATTTAGGTTAACCTGAAAAATATTGCTTTATAAAAATAATGTAATAAATGGATCACAAACTGTTAACAAAAAAATCATCAAGAAATATGTTCATTCATTCGTGCTTATTATATACGTACGTATATATACGCACTAACTAAAACTTACAGTATGTAACAATAATGCGCAGTGATATTGGAATGCCTTTTCCCATCTGCAGAGAAGAAAATGTGATTCTCATGGCCTATGACAGCCCCGTTTATTAAAAACCAGAGCAAGTCGCGAAAATGTAAAATAACATTTTCTGCGAAAACAATTCAGGTAATTTCAGGGGCTGCATACATTCCGAGAGAACCGGAAAAATATGAAATTGAGATCGAAGAGTTCCCGGAAATTCAGGGGCAAACGCTGTTGCGATTTTTGATCGATAAAGTTTCCACCACAATTTCCGGCTTTTCTAGGGAAAAGTCGGTGCGGAACGTGTACAGCGATTTTTCTCAGAAGCAATTAACGCAGATTCGTTCGATACATTTATTTATTTCTTTTGTTTCGGCTCACTGTGTTTAGTTTAAATTAAAAAATAGACAAAGGAAAAACCCACGTTGAACCGGTGAACAGTTTCGTAAAAATCCTTCACTTCCTAGATGCAAGGTGTCGTAGTTCTAAGGAAAAATAGGTTTTCATATAATTTTTATAATCTAAAATTTTTTATGAAACACCATAAAAATATTGAATGGACATTTCGAATATATTTCTTTATGTTTATGCTTAGAAATATTGAAATAAAACTGTTATTAGAAATATGAAAATTTTGAAAATAATTAGTCAAATAAGCATTCTGATGTAAAATGGATGTGAAGGTAAAATAATGGTACATAAGGTATAATTTTGCAAGAATTAACAAATAATAATCTCCAAATATGGCAACGGTGAATAGGCATTTGCCTTTAGAATTTGAATAATAAGACGTCGCGATTAAAACTGCCTCTGAAATCAAATAAATGGCAAACAGACAATTTCATTAAAACTTCGTCACTAATTAATCCTTTGATATAAGGACGTCTACTCACTCAGTCCCTTACCAACCTACTTTTGTTTGTTGCCAAGATAATGCTGTTAGTAAGATATACGAGAGATTCTAAGAGACTGTTTCGCAATTAATATAGAATTTTTTATATATCCCAGAAACAATTTACGAATTTAGGAACATGTGTTTCATGAAAAATAGTTGCTTATTAATTGTTCCGAGTTTGTCAGGAAAAGCACCAATTTAAAGTAAATGTGATGTTATGTATTTTTATAAAAAAGAAAGAAATATTCTTTATAAATATTATTGATTTTCTTTATAAACTCGTAATCTTAAATTTTAATTTTTAATCATATTTATATTTTGACACCCTCCTTCAAAGCTCAAAAACGCAAAGACTTTTTATCATCCAATTTTTGTATTGTATTAATAACATTGTATGATTTTTTCTCTGTTATCTTCTGAACATATTAATAAAAGAAATAATTATCGTATTGTATCGCTTTGTATAATTTTACTGTGTCAGTTTGTTGGTATTTGGGTCAGCAGTTTTGTTTTTTAAATAAAAATGGCCAATTATTTCATGTTTTTGATCTTCCGTATTATAAACAAATGGTGTTCCTAGAAATTATAATTAGTCGTGATGACATTATTTTAATATCTGTCAGGATGCCATCAAAACTTATAAACAAGGTTTTGCTTTACACGGCAATAATGATGGTGATTACTAAATTCTATTTTTGAATAAAGTTTTTTGAAAAACAGCTGGTTAAATAGGATTTTCATCTTTTATAAAAGATGGTCAGGATGCCGTTTAAGAATACTGAAGTTTTTCATTTTTTTTACATTTGCGGCGCTCATTTGTTTTTATTGGTACCCTCAAAGGATAATGCAGAAAAAAACTTAAAATATTTATGTAAGAAGTTCTTAAACAGACTATAATTTTTTTCTAAAATCATTACAAAAATCATTGCTTTTTACCAAAATAATTTTCGTTACGAGCAACAAAAGGATCGCTGAATTCTATCAACTAAGGTACAAATATTAGGTACTGAATAAATTATTTTAAATTTTAGAAAATTTAATTAAAAATTGATGACCCGACCGCAGTTGTTTACGAGTGTAGAAAATTTCGGAATTTTAGTCGGCATTGGTCGGTTTGTAAAATTACCATTAGCTTCCAGGAATCTAATCAGTTTAATGCACCATTCGATGGCTTTTCCTATAATAAGCTATTACACGGGACATCTACCGCACAATGGGGCCGTTAATGTTATGTTAAACGTGAAATTGTTGCCGGATTACTCGCCACTTAGCCGATTTAAAATACGAAGAACGATCGCATGCTGCTAAAGAGAACGTCATCTTAATGAGACAGATTATTACCATCATTTTCGGGAAAACGGTTATTAGCGGGGTTAAAAAAAACAAGACGTCCGACACCGGCGATTATTAATCAACACGCACGCATCCGCTTTCGTCGTCTCGGATAATATTTTTGTTATTGGAATCATGGAGTTCGGACAGATATTGAAACAATCATTATTCGAGAAATTTTTGCTGGTGTATATTCGCGAGGAAATGTTTCAAAACAGTTCTGAAATTGAATTTTGAAGTATCTCAAAAAGCTGGGTTTTATAAAAATGAATGTTGTATTTCACTATTTCACTATTTTCGTTTCACAATCTTGAAAAATAAGCAACAAAACGGTCCAAAAGGGAAGGTTATGACATGAAGTAGGGAGATTTTAGGGGGTAACTGGCGTCCCCCACATATTATGTGAAGAAATCAAATATAATCGCCATCTTGAGTGGTGCATTTAATGTTAATGTTAAGGTTTATGTAATGGAAATACGAGTAAGTTCAGTAGTTTTGATTTGGGTTACACTTTTGGTCATTGTTGCGAATACTAGCAATAAGGATTATTTGTAGTTGTAGTAGATTTTTGTAGTTATTATAGTTTGCTTTTTATTCTTAATATTGATTCATGAGACAAAACTTGGAAACACAATCTTTTAAAACCCATAATTAAATATTTTTCAAATGCTGCAAAATATTTTACAAGTGTATTACAATTATAACACAAGTCATGTGACTGATATGACGTGACTTAATCTTTATATATGCCAATTGTAGTAATATAGAAACACCAGTTTTAGTTTAATAAAATGCCATCATCATCTTCAAATCACCCTGCAACTTACAAAATTACGGATATAGCCAAACATGAGTTGCGACATAAAATTTCTCATAAAAAAGTAGTTTAATAAAACTACCGTTACAGCCGACAACAAATTTGAGTTGCACTTTGCAAGAAATAACCCCGTGTTTAGTTTCTTTGGAACCGTGCATTTGCAAAGCTCCTTCATGTATGTTATTAGTAGCCACAGTTCAGTATCTGCAGAAATAATAAACAAATGATTGCGTTTCTGTCGCTACTCAACAATATGGTTTTCTACAAAATCTTTGAAAAAAGGCATTAATTTTCTAGCCTGTACAGAATAATATTAAAAAATTTACTTACTTTGCAAGTAACATCCGGCCTTATAAAAGGGGCCCATTCTTTTGAATTATTTCTGAACAGTTTGGGACCTAAAAGTTACAGCTGAAAAAAAATAAGTTCAGAGTAATTTACATACTTTGTGTTTGTGGTCTAAATTTCATTGAGGTATCCGTTTGAATCTTTTTTGTTATTCGTTTTTTGGTTCCCCTTTTACAGAAACCTTAACGTAAGCAAATGTATTTTTTTTTATTCTATTGGTTCCAGAAATTAACGGAACGTTTTTTGAAACGCCCAGTGTAATTACACGAAACTGTACCGACTCACAGTTACACCTATTTTCAACGTATGGAGCGTTTTCACACACGGCTTGATATTTCTAGTGTATTACGGATTGCGTCCATTCACGGAACCTGAAAATGGAGTTTTTTTCCAGTTTTTGCAGGTCCGTAGTAAACTAAAGTACGCTAGCGCGGCAGGAATCTTCGGTTACACGTGTTTCAGCTCGTGCCACCGCTGCGCGGCTGACCACAGAAAAATTATTGCTCCGAAACGAAAAGCCGCTTCCATATACGAAAGGATGCGCCTGCCTAGAAGCTCACAGATCGCCGAAATTCATGCTCTTTAAGTTGTTCTTTCTATATTTTTTAAATGTCAACAATTACCTTATTATTAATTGCCTAAAGCCAGCGATATAATCAAGGGTGTTGCCAGTGCTGGACATGCGGTATCTCTACACATAATAATATTTTTGTAAATTATAAATTTCACTCAATATGCGTTAACAAAATAAAATACTCGTAAAATAACATTTTTTTCTTTTTTTTTGCTATATCTATATCTGCTTTTGCTTATTTTTTGTGAGAAATCTGTCCTTTTGAAGGTGAAATTTATATTATGCAACAAGTGCGGTAAACGGTATTTGAGTTACGAGTTTATTTGACACGAGCGGAGCGTGTGCTTAATAAACGAGTGACTGAAAAAGTTTACCGAACTTGTTGCATATTATACTTTTTCTACAACCGTTAGTTTTTGGGTATATTTTCGCAAAACAACACGAATATATTTACTGACATGACAGTGAGAATTGACAAACGTCAAAATTCAAGGCGTGGTAAATATCTCCGGAAATGTCCGTAGTGGCTCGCATCTGTGGGAAACGAAGCTGACATGGTAAAGTGACGCTTCCTACACGCTAGATCGCTGGGTAATTAGGCATTTTACAGACGGGAGTAGAAAATAGTATATAATGCATCAAGTGCGGCAAACGGCATTTGAGTCACGAGTTTATTTGACACGAGCGGAGCGAGTGTTTGATAAACCTTTTAATACCTTTTTCTACTCCCGTCTGTAAAATATCTAATTACGCACCGATCTAGCGTGCGCGAAGCGTCACTTTACCAGATTAGTTTCGTTTCCCACGAATCCGAGTCACTTCGAACGTTTCCGGGATTTTACCGCACGTGTTTGGGAGTGATCGGATTTCCCGCGCTTTGAATTTTGACGTTTGACAATTCTGATGCTCATGTCAGTGAATGTATTCGTTTGTTTGGCGAAAATGTACCCAAAAACTAACGGTCTAGAAAAAGTATAGTATGCAACAAATTCGTAAACTTTAAATACCGTTTACCGCACTTCTTGCATAATATACTATTTTGTATATTGCTATTACACATACCGATTTTCTTCCAGTTAGCACCATTCATACCTAGGCAACATTCCTCACCCCACTGTATATTTGCATCAACAGCAATTTTATGAATGACTTTTTTATTACTGAAAGATTTGCTTAGAAGTTACACAAAGGCGCGGCGTTGATATATTGTATAATTTGTATTTATAATTTCGTCATAACCCCTGTAATATGTCAAATGTAACCGCACATCCTATACACATTCATTCAATCATTACTTTTTCTTTTTCCTTTGCCGAATTTGCAATTAAATTCCATGTAATTCAATAGACCTTAGTATTAATTTGCATGTGACCAGCATTATTATGTTGTGACTATACGCTCTGAATGATGTTCCCACATTTTAAGTATTATGAACGCCTCAATGGAAAATCCAATGACCGAGTGGGAAACTCATATTACAACTTTCTCAATTTTATAAAGTTAGCAATAAACCAATACGGAGCGTTAGTAAATTTAATCAATGTATATGCTGCAACTGAAAACCTGTGCAACAGCTCCTTATTCGAAATGCCATGATATTCAGACATTCCAGTGTCGTGCTTAAACCAAAAATGTTTTTGGAATGTACGCTTATCCCTTAAATGTGATTTTTTTTTAATAGATTGGCCAAGGAATTCTGCAATATCTAACCTATGAAAATTATAATAATTTTATTTGAAGTATTTTCTGTAAATGTCAATGTTACTAGTTACAAACGCTCATTTTCTGACTTCTTTTCCCAATGTCCATGGAATACATGGAAAGGAATGCCTTATACTATCGAATATCAATCCTAAATTTTTAGCACACATTGCATTGACAGGCAAGTTATTTTGCTTCGGAATTTTCAAATTGAAATACTTATTACTAATTTTTCAAAGAAACTTCCACAGGCTACTGTAATACTTTTTACAAAACTTCAGGATTCCTCCTGCGTCGGTTTTTGCTTAGTCGAAATTGCTGACGTTTCGCCAATCATCCTGTTGGCTTCTTCAGAGCTGGACTGAAACTGTTTCAGTCAAGCTCTGAAGAAGCCAACAGGATGATTGGCTTGGATGGTCGACTCGGCAAAACCGACGCAGGGGGAATCCAGAAGTTTTGTAAAAAAAATACTTATTACTGTTTATTCTGCGTTATATATGTAACATCACCCAACTAAATTAAAAACAATATTTCATGAAGTCATATTGCCGAGGATCAACGGTATTTTTCACGGGGTAATCCTTGGAGGGGTGAAGTACCTTCCCAAAAAATTTAGCTAAGTTGTTAATGGCTGTTGTGGGTATATACTTTTCAATTAGTAGCATTTTAGACGACAATATAGAGTAATTATCATTTATTGCAAATCTGTAGATAGTCATTTTTCATTCTGTTAAACGACGTACCCTCCGCGGCTGGTTCTTTGTTGGTGTTTAACATCCCATCGAAAAAAGACAATGATGTATTTATCAGCAGGATGTACAAGCAGCGTGGCGCTTTCCTGCTAAATGAGTTTAATCGAAAAAAGAGTTGAGTAATGATTCCAGGAAAGACGTGTTGGAACTCGTTGATGCGTTCGCATGGATGAAGGGAACTGCCGAGTTCCTTGACCCACCGTGGTATGTTTAAAAACGCGAAACTTGCACATTTGGTCGGTTTAAATCGCAGACTTCTCAAAAATAAAAGAGTACCATTTTAGTACCATACTTATCTTTGTATATTAGGTCAGAGTGACAACACTGTAAACGAATGATACTTAATTATGGCAACGTCAAAAAAATTAGGGTAATAGGCGAAATATCACCCAAGAGCGCTTCTAAATTTAACCTTTTTATAGAAAGAAAGGAAATGCGTGTGGACACCATTCTAAATAATCAAGAATCATTCGGAGGCCTTATACGAGCCACATCATTCTCATTATTAAAAATAAATGTTCTTAATCTTTTTCTGTAGTTATGCAATAATACGACGCTTAAACAATGTACTTGTAATTTGCGGACCAGTCATGTTTTTTAATGTTTAGTAGGGGTAATATTGCGACTGTGAAGGTATTTTAATGATTTAAGCTTCAAACGTTTCTGTTTGCCAATATCAAGGCTTGTCCTGTCATCTTTTCTTATATTGTAAGAAAATCTGAAGAAAGGGTAGCAATGGAATAATTAATAATATAGCACAGTAATAGTATAAGAAGAAGTGTATATAGGCGTGTTTCGATACTAATGGACTTGTTATACAAAACCCATATACTGTATATGATCAGCCAGTCACTGGTAGGATTTAGGGGTGGGTTCTAACTACTTCATTATCCACCACCGCACAACATATAATTTACCTCCGTTCGTGTAAATGACTACACGGTCGGTTGCTTTTGTTGTAGGTCAAAATTTGCCACCGGGTTTAAGCCCCCTTTACCACCCTTTTGACAGTGATTTTTACCTGTGAGATTATAATAACTACTTCAACGGAAGCCCATCCCCACATAGTTTATTATCCGATCATTGTGTTCGGGTTCTCCTTGGAATACGAAATAATGCGCTCTGCCACTAAAATGCGATTTGGCTTCTTACTAATAGATGAATCATCGCTGCAGAAAGAATTTATCAAATCAGCTTGTCATTTCGTGCCACGTATATTCGTATATTAGCGATGTTCTGGTACCTTTGATAACTATTAGAGCCCTGAGACCAATTTAAATACCAAACTAAATTTGGGAAATATAACGGACGTCCGAAAATACATGGTTATTCACGGTGAGTATCCTATTAGACGTTTATGGAGAATGACTTAAGGTAAAAACCTGAAATGTTGTTACTTATGTAATGCGGTAATGCGGTCTTGCCAGTTATACTCGTAACATTTGGTTTTTAAATGGAACATCCTGTATATTATTACATTTTTAAATTCTGTGTACTATACCTATCTTGAAAATTTTCTGAGATAAAAAACACTTTTTAAGAAGTTTGGCAACAAACAACCCGATATAAAATAATCATTTTTTTCACAACCCGTACAGTTAAACACTGAAATTTTTGGTTGCGGTTCCCTATTAAATTGCTATATCATAATGTATGAGAATTAACTTATCGCTTACAGGGCGTTCATAAGATAACGCAAGATATAAAAATGCATGCTACGTGCGAATTTTAAATACAACACCACATATTTTATATTGACACGTGAGCAATTAATTTGCCATCTAAAGGTACCGAGCTATGGTATATCTATTTTCACTGATTTTCAAGTTATAAGCAAAAAAACGAAAATATTGCAATTAAAGCGAATTAAAGTAATCACATTTCATCTGGGTAGCACGCTCTGACCGGCCATGGTGACGTTTTTTGTAAACAAATTTGTCTTTGACATAAATAAGGTTAATGATCCGATAATAGCGTGTTCAAATGAGTAATTGTAACGGTGAAACTGGAAGAAAATACGTATGGCAACAAAAATTTAATATTACTAGAAATTGTTATACACAAAACTAATGTTAAAAAGTAATAAACGGTTTTAAATTGCTTATAATTACATACAACTAGATGTTATGCTTGAAGTGACATCCATGGGATTGACTTCATAACATTGGAAACTATTGGCCGTTGAATTTCAACCGGTGTAATATCAGGCGAACGCGGTGACCAATTCCATGGACTTAGACGCCTTATCCATGAGTTTTCAAACATGATTGTAGGTTCTTGACTTACTCTATTTGTGCAGTGAGCCGGAGCTCCATCAAGTTGGTACCAACATCTGTAATGTAACGCTATTGGCAAATTGTCTAAAAAATCTGTAACTGTTGTTCATAAGATATCCATACATTTTTCCTCGTTCAAATTCTCAAATTCTAGATACAAAAATCTATTTCATTATCCATCATCAAACAAAACACGTTGGAACTAAATGTATGTTGGCTTTCCTGATGACCGAAAATGATTAATCCTTCTATTAAAAATACCCTCCCGCGAGAATTTTGACTCGTCGGTCCAAATAATTCTTTTCAAAAAAATCTTCTTGTATTCTAACGAATACCATCTCACAAAACTCTACGCATACCTAACGAGGGAGAAGAGATTTTAATGTAATTATTTTATTTTTTTATTAATTATGCATATTATGTTTCTTCAGTCTCCATTGAATGGACGACTAAGATATCCCCAAATTTTCTTCTGAGTTTGTAACAGATGTTGGAAGTTCCCTTCTTCCTAGGTTTCGAAAATTTGCTTCGCTTTAATTGCAATATTTTGGTTTTTTGCTTATAACACGAAAACGAGTGAAACTAAATATACCATAGTTTGGCACTTTTAGATGGCCAATTAATTGCTCATTTTCCAAAGAAACTTCCACAGGTTACTGTAAAAATTTTTACAAAACTTCTGGATTCCTCCTGCTTCGGTTTTCGTTGAGTAGAACTTGCTAAGGTTTCGTCAATCATCCTGTTGGCTTGCTTCAGACCTTGACTGAAACTGGCTCGCATTTTACTCTGTACTTGCTTATATATTGTTTGAGGGGGCGGAGCTAAATGAGGAGCATAAACACCGTCTCAGATGACTGATTCCCATATTGGTGACAGGTAAAGACCTGAGTCGCGGTTAAGATTGTTAGGTTTCTATAGACTCTCGGATTTTTCGTTGGGTAAAGAATTGATTACATGCAAGTATTAAAAAAAAATTATTTAATATTGTTTGTTTGTTGCAAAATTTCTTAAAAAGTATTTTATTACCGAGAATGTTTAAGATAGTTGTGGTACATATTACATAAAGAAATTCCAGAATGTTTAATGTAATATAATAATATACAGGGTGTCCCATTAAAAAAAACAAATACGTTATGAGTATATCTGGCAATACCGCATGGTCAAAAATATTGGATATCGGTAGCTCATATTCGCTTACGTAAGTAGCCAACATTTATTTTTACCGGAAACCAACTATGATTACTTTTCATGGGTTGTAACTATCAAAGTAATTACCTAGCTTGTCGTTGAATGACATGTATGCTTCGCATTCACTGTCAAAAAAATAGCTACTACTAGTACCCTACATTTAAGAAATAAATTTCCAGTTCTATTTAGTTTGGTTAGTTAAACTTCTGGTTACCATTTATTTAATGTCAATATTAACAACGATTTCGATATTTTCATTGGGAAATGCATAATGAAATTTGCTCTATTGAAATGCGTGGCAATTGTTGTTTTCTATGATTAGTTTTAGGCAATGACGTTAGCGACCAGTTAAATGCGATATGAACGTTAGCAATTGATGTCGTTAAATTGCGAACCGTGGATATATTATTGTCGCACTAAATAATCTCGAATTAGCACTGCTCGAGGGCTGTAGTTTGCCTTCTGAAGCCCGCGATGACATACGGCGTATTCTGTCGTATGTTTTCCGATTTCGCCGAACTGCTAATTATTACCACGTCGCATCGGGTAACATCGTGTATTATTAACGATAAGCTCATAATTATCGTAATTACGTCCAATTTCAATGACTTACGTATTCAGTTACGCCCGATGTCACTACCCAATACGCAGAAAAGCGAAGCGTGTCGTAATTTTTACGGATTCAGCATGGGCGATAAAATATTGACCGTAGACATTCAAACGTCCATATTCATAATGAGCTATCAAAAATTCTTCCCAGATCCGCTCCAAAGGGTTTACCTGTTTTTAGACAACGTCTTAGGCGGACCACCATTAATCAAAAGTTAAAGAGATTGAAGTCGGATGGGGCTGGCCCGCTCAACCCCGAGGATTATATCTACAAATTACATCGCAGGAAGGAGAACCGCAGACCGCAGACGGAAAACTTGTGGGAACTTGTCCGGGGCCAATTTGGAATTCCTTTTGAATGTTGCGCCCGTGTATATATACAAACAATACCAACGACGAACCGATCTTTATCTGAATGGAGTCTCGGGCTAATTCAAAATGTGAACGCCACACAAGAACACCTTTTTATTTTTATTTTTTCGGTCTCGTTCGACCATGGTTTCGCTTTTAATTGACGGACTGATTTGATGAAAAAATCGAACTGATCTAGCTGAGAAAATTTTTTGTCGCACAAACCCAAAAGACGCCAAATTTGTGAGGGTCCCCATTAAAGTGTAAAGCTTGGAATAGTCAACGAAATTATTCAAAAGTCCGGGAATTTTTTCCTTTTTTAAAAAATATTCGAAATATTTTTAATTTTATTTCTATGTTAAAATGTTTCCAAAAAGTAGTGTTGTTAGTGGTAAAGTCTGTTCATAGATGTAAGAAAGTGACTAACTGACCAGCTGACTAACTGAACAGGTCCGTACTTTACTTAGAATTTAATTGTTTGGGGTTTTGTTAGGAAAGATACTAAACAATATTTATTTATGTATTTATGTTTAAATCTAAAATAAAATTACAAATTATTTTTTTACATACTTAAATTACTTAAAATTATTCACATAATATATCAGTATCACTATCGCTATCATCGCCTGTTCTAATTATTATTTGTTCTATATTTGTTACGTACATACGTATGTTCTGCTTTTCTATATGTTTAACATAATTTGTCCAACATTGGAGTTAACACGGGGAAAAACATTGTTACGACGAATGATAGATTTCAGTTGGTGCCAAACATGTTCAATGGGATTAAATATACAGTAAGGAAGCCTTAAAACTGTATGCCCTAGATTTTTTGTATAATTATCACAGACGTATTCCTTTTGTAGGTTCAAGCTTTGTAGAACTTCAATTAATTGCTTTTTGGTATAATCTTCGTGAAAATAAATGTCGTTATTATACATGTAGTTTTGGATTGTTGCTTTTGTGCCACATGAGCAAAGGGTTTTAGTCAACTGTCTACTGTGATAATTTGCATTGTACTTTACAATGATGCTATTAGGAGGAATATTTGGAACTAGTTTGTTTTTAAACCAACTCTCATATAAATCAGCAGTGGTGTCTTCATGGTAATCCAGAGAAGAATCTTTAATATTTTTCGCAGACAAAGAAAGTCCATTTCGAATCCAACCATCTTTAGAGCTAGCATGCAAATTAGTTATTCTTTTACCTCTTTTGATGGCGCGTTTGTTTTACACTTATCAGTTGAGTCAACCCAATCTTTTCCGGGGTATCATAAGTGTCGAACCAGATTTCATCCAAGTAAATAATCGGTCTTTGGTGTTCTCTTAAAACCTAATTTTTTCTAGACATTCCAGTCGCCATTTCCGAATTCTAAAACATTCCTTTAAAACTTGTCAATTTTCATCTTTTTCAAGCCTCCTAATTAAGATATCTAATGTAGGCACGCTTTGTTCCTCGTATAACTGGTAAATTTAACGCCGTATTATATCTTGATCACTTTCATCTACACTTGCTGAAATATAGTTGATGTTAGAATTTTCGTCGATGTGGTCGTTCCTTCTAAAGATGCTTGCTTGTTGGCACCACGTTCAATGAGAGTCAAATTCAAATTCAAAAGCAATTGGTCACTTTCTTATTTCTATGAACAGACCATACCTACTCAAAAAAGTTCAGAATTTGAAAAATAATATCATCATAGGCCATACTTTTATTTTGCTTATATTTTCTAGCTCATACTGAAGCAAGAGAAATATTTCGAGCAATCAACTGAAGCAGTTTAAAAAATCTGGTTACAAAAATCACTTGTAGTTTACAAATATTTTTGTTTTGTTTAATTTTATCACGATTTAACTTTGCCTTCTACCTTTTTTATTATTGTAAAATATGTTTCTTCAATAATGATGTTTTGTTTGTTAAATTTTCTTTAAAACATTTTTTGTACATGTTTTAAAGAAAACTATTTTGTGGCATTGCAAATAAAAATGTCATTATATATATTAGCGAAAATTTGTCAAAGTAATAAGTTTGACGCCACTGCGTATGGGCTCTAGTGCCCTTGGGTGTTCGGCCCAACAAATAGTGTTTATATATATTTGCGGAAAAAAAAGTGGTCTTTCTCTCCCGACCTGCAGATCCTGCTAACAAGATGAACGTAAAGTACTTGACGTAATGTGAAAGAAATTCCTAAGAAAAGTACCACCTTTGGGTTTGGGTTAAAAATAATCTCAACACTATGCAATTCTCGTTAAGAACATTCTTTCTTTTATTTATTAAAAAGTTATATATTTCAATTTTTGTGTTTACTGTTTTACAAATAGTCTGTTTGATCAAATTGACAAGTGCAAAAATATGTATTTTTTGGCACTCCAACTAAAACTTTTTAATTTATTTGTTTTTATATGTTTGTGTGATTTTATTGACGTTCGGTATTTAAATCTTACTCAATTACACCCTATATACAAATCTAAGGTTTTTGAAAGGCGGAAGTACAAACCTCTGCGTCTTTTAAAATTATTTAAACAAGATAATTCCTTGGAAATCCCCGAAACATTATCAGATATGCAAATAATTTGTTTCATTAAATATGCATTAGCTAGATACCGATTGGAAATACCTAAATGAAATTAAACGAAGGAAAATGATGAAAATTCTTTTTTTTCCCTAATAGTCGCTGGGTGGATGTTTCTTTTTTTCATTGCTGGCGATTTAACATCCAGCGAATGATTCTTTCTTTGCCAATCCGCCTCGGTAATTTGATAGCCCAAATATTTGGCAGGTAGACGAGAAAAATATTAAATTATGGGTTGGAGCTCGGGTTCGGAGGTTGCTCCAGGTAATAAATTAGCCCGAATTTTGTAATAATATATAATCTCAATTTCAATCGGCCATTCGTGGAACCCTTTCTCGTATTGAATTTTCTCGATCCGTGCATATAATTTAGTATAAATTGGCATAGTAAGCCAAAGTCTGCTCTTCTATAAGAAAAGAAATATCTATAGAAAGATTTTCGAAATGAGGTTAAATATGAAGCGAAATTTGCTAATTGTTTTAAAACAGTCAGTACTTAATTAATTATTTTTATTTGAGTCCAACAAAAAACGTTATTAGTTTATGGGGCACAACCCTGTATATGTTTTTACTGCTAGATTATGCTAATTTCGGGAGAAAAACATTATATAGCATCGGAATCATAGGCAACTTTGAAACAACGTTTGATACCATCTACCGATTTGACTTTGCATTGGGCTTGCATTGCAATTGAATTAGTGAAAATTCCGAAAAATTTCGTTTAGTCGAAATAATTTGTACAATGTGTCCCACTTAAGAACTGTACACCCTTGTGAAGTCTTTTTTTATGGATCGATCGCGGGTGTAACAGAGTAAAATACTTTTTCACCGGTACACTTATTACTTTTACAAGTTTTCGCTAATATGTATATATATATATATATATATATATATATATATATATATATATATATATATATATATATATATATATATATATATATATATATATATGTATATATATATGTATGTATATATATGTATATATATGTATATATATGTATAATAATATTTTTATTTGCAATGCCACAAAATAATTTCTTTTAAAATATGTACAAAAAATGTTTTAAAGAAAATTTAAGAATCAACATATCATTATTGAATAAACATATTTTACAATAATTAAAAAGCTAAAAAGGTAAAATATAATGAAACAAAATCGTTGTAAACTACAAGCGATTTTTATAACCTGATTTTTTAAACTCATTCAATTGATTGTTGGAAATATATCTCTCACGGTTATGATGTGATTCTTTTTTCAAATTCTGAATGTATGTATGGAATATAAAAAAGAAAAATTCCGATATTTTTGAATAATTTCGTTTTTCAAGCTTGACACATTAGTATGGATGATTTTTTTTGTTCAATAGATCTCTGAAAATGCACTAAAATCTTGTTTTGCTCATTGCTTCAACTTAAAGTCATAGGGGACTATTTAAGAAAAGAGAGACAAGAGAGGATTTAAAAAAAACTAATTTACCACGAATTCTTATTCAAGAGTACTTAGAACCCAACTGTACCAATATCTATACAGGATATTTGAAACATCGTATACACCCCGCGTAAGGCTGTACATCGTTGTAAAATTTTTGATTTCGATATTTTTCTTTGTTGGATAGATCTCTCAAAAACGCACTAAAACCTTATATCTGTTTTTCCATCAACCTAAAGGCATGGCCAACTGGGACTAATTTTTGATGTCAAATATCAAGAAGGGCTATTAGGGATGAAGTTCGCTTAAACATTACTCCTGTAGAATGTTTGTTTATGGCTCAATTTTGATAATCCTTTTTTGCTTACTAAAGATAAATGAAACGGTTTTTTCCTATAGCAGCAACTAAAGTCATGACTAGTGAATTTGACAGTCGAATATAAACTTCGTATCTAATCCTCTAATCATATTTAATTTGAAGAAAATCGTTAGTCTCTTTCAGTGAATGAAATCAACAATCAACACGCTTCTACAGGAGTAATGCTTAAGCGAGACTCCCGCGATATTTCGAACATCCTGTATTCGAACTTCACGGAACGTAGTATATTTAGGTTTTATGTAGTCCTGAATAAGAATTCGTTGGTGCTTTATTCTTGAAGAAATCCTTAATAGCCCTTCTCGGTATTTGACATGAAAAATTAGTCATAACTTCAGGTTGATGTAATAAGGAAGATAAGGTTTTATAAAAAGAAATTATCAAAGTCAAACCGTAACATCCTGTATAAGAAGTTGTTGCCCATTTCCCTAATAGTACTTCTCTCTTCTCTTTTTTTTTTGTTAAATCGTCTCAGTTGGCCATGACTTTAAGTTGAAGCAATAATAATCCAACAAAAAAAAAATTATTAAAATCGAACTATAAACACAGATTTTACTGGAGTGTACAGTTCTTGAGTGGGGCACACTGTGTATAAAAGAAAATATTTTTGCCTTTACAAACGTATGAAAATAATTTTGTTTCTGCGGAAATTCATCATCTCCATTTATCGTGCTTTAGAATAATCCAAATCGATTAAATTAAAACTGAAAGTAACCAATACAATTTTTTTTGTTTCTATACATTATTTCTAAGCAGAAGAAAGTAATTTGTTTTTTCTAAAAAAAAAAATCCGGAGGAAAAATAATGGTTTGATAAAGTTTGACGTGACGCGATTTTAACCAAAATAACAACAATGGTTAAAATAACGATTACTATTAGTTTTGCTTTTATAAATTTAAAGATTCAAATCACTTAGCAGTAACCGGTGTTGTTTAGCTGCTGTTTGGTTTGAATTGCTCAATAGCTTTCTAATTGCGTCCGGGAGTCTGGTGCTTTCTAACATAAAAACAAACATATAAAGGTTAAAAACAACTTTTCAAAACTATACCATTTATGAAAACGAGCTGTACCTTTGCTAGATACAGCGATAAAATATACGTCTTGTCTGTGATATTTTTCAAAGGATTAATTTCATTTATCGTACTTATCCGTGAACGTTTTACGGCTCTAGGCGAACAAACGCTTCATTAGCTTTTGTTATACGAGGTGTTTGAATTCTCATTATCTTTTCACGCTTTATTGCACAGACAACAATCATATACTGCATATAGGTATATTGATTCCGCTCACAACGGCGTACAACAAAATGAAACATTATCTCTCTCGTAAAAGTTTTCACCGCTCGTACGTTCCAAGAACCAAACCATTACTCAAAATCAACCCTATACAGACCAGTCAAAAGTTTGCGTGCGTGGCATGCAATTCAATTTTATGCAGTCGACAGAAATGAAAGTTATTTTTTGAATACGAAATCGCTAACGACGTACCAAGATGGGAACTGACATGACTATGACATATCTACCTATCGCATTATTATAGTCTATTCTTTAACAACAAAGATAGGCCTGCTGCGTGACATCGTTATTCGACTCTTTTGACCGATTTATACCAAAAAATGAATAACAAACTTTAAAAATAAAATTTCATGGACATAGCTGAAGCACAACAGATAGTGTTTTGGCAGACCACTTCTTGCAATTGTAGAGTGTTATCTATCATTGTCTAATAATAATATGTATTTTATAATAAATTATTATGCGTTTGCGATATCCAATTCACCTATAACCCTCTTAAAGGAATGTTCCAATACGACAATTAGCGATTCGAGGAACGCCAATAAAAATATCAACTCCACTTAGTTCTCAGAACGACGCGGCGGCGATGTAACGCACAATATAAGTAAATAAATATAGATTTTATTGTATTTTTTTTTTGTATTATTGTTATTATTATTTTGTAGTTTGGTCAATTGAAACAAAAAAAATTGCCCTATCAATTCCACTACTTTAAGAATCGATGAGACTAGTGCATTAAATGCCATCATATTTTCAAATAACTTTTTACGCTATTACGGGATTGTTGTCTCCCACCTGCTCGTTTATTCTAAATGCTAGAATGAGATATTCTGGTTGTTTGATTACCCCATTTACCGATATTTCTTACTTAAATTATGTGTTGATCAAACCATTCATTTTTTTTATATTTCCATAAAATATAATTTATAATAACTTTCGAAAAAGCACATACAAATTGATATAAAAAAATTATTGTATAGATAAATGAATAGGAAATAGCGATTTCTCTAAAAAGTCAAAGTTTTTTAGTTAGAGGGTTAGTACGATTATTTCAGTTAATTAAATGAACAAAGAAACCTTTGAAAAAAACTCTTACACATAATTTAAAATTTTTAACTTACTTTTAAGTTTTAAAGGAAATCATTTAAACCATTTTTTTGTTTGGTTAAAAGGTAATATTTTAACAGTCGAACATATTAAAAAATAAACACATTTTTTAGGAGTCTAAACCGATTTTGAAATATTAAAAGCGTAGCTGCGTGAGGTATGACGCGCCGTTTAAATAATTTTGTGGTTACGTCAAATTTTTGACGTTAGGTTAGTTTGAAATAACTACTATTTAGCTGAAATATCTTCAAAAGCCCAAAATTTCTTCGACATCTAAATCAATAAGTAAAAGGTTAAGTCAAAGGTAAAGGATACCATAATACTGATTGATTTTTTTTTCCTAATAGCAAACATCATATCATGCAAATGATAAAATCAAATTAACAGTTTTCGTTATTTAAATTAAAGTAAATAAAATCATCAAATCATTTGATTTGACTTAGGTTCAAATCCCTCTATTGAATTTGCCACTTAAAAAAATGTTTTCTAATTAACACCTGTATGAAATGATTCATAGGTATTTTTTTAAAAATCGTTGATACATTGCCACCATTTGGTTTACAGAAGGATAAATGATTGAATTGATTTCATAATGGCAGAACAGTTAGAAATAGTGAGAATTATTATGAACAATATCTTATTGCAGTTATCTACCATTGAGAATGAGATTGAGGGCTTTAGATCAGTTCCTTTTGTTCCAACCTTTGGTGTGCCTCAAGGTTCTAACCTTGGACCACTTCTTTTGAATATATTTATAGACAATCATCTGCGACAAGCTCGCCTATGCGGATGACCTAAAACTATATCGCTGCATTAAAATAGGCACGGACTGCATGACTCTCCAAGCCAACATCAATATTGTCAGTCAGTGGTGTACTAAATATAAATTGCATCTTAACATCAGCACGGTTTCTTACCACCGGACACAAACTCCTATAACTTTTTAATTACACTATGGATGGCACTATCCTGACTAGACCTGCCAATGTAAAGGATCTAGGGATTTTATTAGACCACTTTTGTACCTCACATCACTAAAATGGTTTCCAGTGCAATGCAAATTTTAGGATTCGTAATAAGAAATTGCATGCATTTTTTTAGCTCAGCTTCTATTAAATTGTTATTTAACTGTTATGTTAGGTCCAAGCTTGACTATGGCTCGGTGGTATGGTTACCAATATACAACTAGCGCGCTCAGTCCATTGAGAGTGTGCAGAGGTTATTGAAGTATCTAATGTTCAGGGAGGAAGGTTCCTATCCTGAGAGGGGAATTGATCATGATTTTCTACTGAGAATGTTTGCTGTAATGCCTCTGAGCTTAAGCAGGGATTTCCAATCTCTAACATTTCTTTTTTCTTTTCTTCTGGAACAATTGCGTTTTCATTTGTCGCGGCTGGAAGGGAGACCTCAATCAACTTTCTTACCGCAGCTACAATATCCATTTTCAAAACCCCGTTTACAATTTATCTGCTATGGTCTGTTCATAGATATAAGAAAGTGACCAATTGCTTTTGAATGGGATTATCCAAGGGTGGTCATTAACATACAATGCAACAAGATTATTACCTAAAGTTTCGGAATTTAAATTCAGGTAAAATTGTGGTTCGTAATAGAAAATAATTTTATACCTACCCGTGTTTAATATTCTTTGGTGTGGTATACTACTTAGTTTAAGTTTATTAGTAATCATTCTTATTTCGTGCGTAATACAGCGTGTGTTGAATCGTGTGCGAATTATGCAAAATATGTGCGAGTCTAGTGTATCTCAGGAGATGCTCCCGCCCAAATGTAGAAAACACTATTCTATTGAGACTAAGGAAGTTATAAACAATGTTTATTTGACCCTCACTGACCGTGGTGCCAGCAAGCAAGCATCTTTAGAAGAAACGTCATCATCAAAATTCCATAAAAAATTCCAACACCAACTTTATGGAAAAAGTGGTCAACATATAATAGGGCTTAAAATTTTCCAGTTATACGAGGAACAAAGCGTGCCTACGTTATATATCTTGATTAGGAGGATTGAACAAGATGAAAAAGGTGTTAAATGTGGCAAATATGGAAGTGTATTCAACACATGGGTTTTAGATTTAAAAAAATTTACAAAAGGTAAGTTTTAATGGATTCTTTTAGAATTCGGAAATGGCTAATAGAATATATAGAAAAAAAAAATAGGATTTGCAGAGAACAACAAAGGACAATTATTTACTTGGATGTAACCTGGTTCGACACTTATGATACCCCGGAAAAGGGTTGGGTTGACTCAATTGATAAGTGTAAAACAAACGCGCTATCAAAAAGAGGTAAATGGACTTTCTTTGTCTGCGAAAAATATTAAAGATTGTTCTCTGGATTACCATGAAGGCTCCACCGCAGATTTATTTGAAAGTTGGTTTAAAAACAAACTAGTTCCAAACATTCCTCCTAATAGTGTCATTGTAATGGACAATGCAAGTTATCACAGTAGACAGTTGACTAAAACCCCTTCCTCATGTGACACAAAAGCAACAATCCAAAACTACATGTATAACAACGACACTTATTTTCACCAAGATTATACCAAAAAGCAATTAATTGAGGTTCTACAAAGCTTGCACCTACAAAGGGGTTACGTCACAAAAGCTGATATCTGTCACTTTAACTTTACCAGGCCTATTGCAGCCCCCGGGCCAATACGATTTCACCAATTACATGTCAATCATCTATAGGAAATTAAGACGAACTATAAGGGTAAACAAGGGCGGCGACACATGTCTGCACAAAGCGTTCCTGAAAAACGTACGATGTTTACCAAAGCTGGCGGCCCAACATAGACGAGGCGAACGTCCATTTCGACAAACAAGACAGATCATGTTTGACGAGATAACAAACATTTTACGGTTTGCAAACAATCGCGACCAAAGACAAACACAAGATCGACCGCGGGTCAGTGATGCCGCTTCGTGAGAAATTTCTCCGTAAAGGAGCCGAAGAGGCAAAACTATGGTTTGTTGATTTTTTGAGTTGTCGAATATGGCGCAAACTCGCCGTTCGACAAAGGTTAACGCGATGATTTCCATAGTTTTTTAATGATGTGTTGAGTGCTTCACCGTTAGATGGGGGAGGTCCATAACAGCTTGCAAGAAATCCACTGCGAACCAAATTAAAAAAGTAAAATTGACAAAAGAAACTCGCAATACTCATTTAAGTTGGCAACAAGTTTTTGCACCAAGACAAACCAGAAAACAAGTACTACCAAATTGTACTGATGGGAGAGCCAGAAATCCTAATGAAACCATCAGGAAATTTTCCAGAGACTAATCAATTTCTCTTCAAAGGTCACAATTTTTCACCACTTCAGCCACCAGGCAAATAATTCATGAAGTAACTAGCTTGAATTGATTTCTTGTTCTATTTACTGATGGATTGACTAATGACAGAATGAGATAAAACCCAACAAAAGGATGTGGATTACGAAATAGGTCCACTGGAACTCTACAATATTTCTGAAAGAGCTCCTCTTCGTTGAAGATACTTAAAAATTAATAGTATAGTTCAGTAGTAGTTCATGTCATAATACAATAGTAGCAACAGTCTCCAATCTATATTTAATACATTAGATTTAAGTAAAAAAATTATCGAACCAAATTCTAATATTTCAATTTCCTGAAAACGATGGTTTAGTATTTAAGCTTCCTAACTCTAAATAACATGTATTCATTATTCTTACACACTGGTAAGAAAGCACAATTCCGTCGAATGAAGAGAGCGTTTAAGGAAACCCCTAAAACGAACGTTTTGTATATCTGTTCGAAAATTTGTGTTCTCATAGCGTAGAGGTAGGGGTGGCTTTTTGAACTTAAGTATGGTATAAAAAAATGTACATCTTAAGCCAATTATTGAGTTTCAGAGTGTGACTGATGAAAGTGAAGATTTCTGCAACTTTTGAATTCGTCGAGCATCAATGCTTGGCATATAAGGACCCCTGTCTCAATAATAAACCCTGTGAATGTACCAACGGTTCACACAATATTGATTTGAATTTTCTGCTTACGCATCGGTGCTGATAAATGAGTTTTTGGATTCATATGGCCTCTCTGTATGCATTTTCAAAACATGTTTTGCGAATCTACATTCTCGGTCTACAGGTTGTTTTCGAATCGAATGTCAATAATTATGGGGGCGATTTTTGGGTCCATTTTAAAAAGAAAACTTTATATGGAAATATTATGTCCTAAACGTTTTAACTATTGAGATACAGCGTGGTAAAATTTACCAAAAAAATTACAACTTTAGATATTTTAATGAAATTTGGTACACATGTACTATGTCACAACTAGCATTATTTAATAATTTAATTTTCTGCTTTTTTTCAACCCGATGTACGGTTTTCGCTTAAAAAAATAAAAACCTCTGTTCTCTGCAGGGTCATAACAATATCGTTAATTTGACAGCATGCAGAAAATTATTAATATTAGTATTTCTTACTTAAGTAATTGTGTATCTCTTTTATTAAAACACTACAAAAAAAAATTATCATTGTAGTAAGGCTGTGTGTGTACGAATTCTTAATTCTGTTATCAAGGCGGTTGACATCTGTTTTTAAATTTAGTTTTTGCGTCTTATTAATATCCTAGCATTGCTATTTCAAAAAAGAATGGTCGAGTTTACTAGAGTGCGCCGGAAGCTAGGCTAGAGCGCTTTCCTAATAGACGAACATTTTCAGATGTATATACATATACATAGAAGGTTGAGCGAAACAGGTACTTTCAGGGAAAACAATCATTTAAAAGAGTAAGAACTCCAGAAATTGAATCAGTTTTAAATTATAAGGATGAAAATGCTGAACTTAGTACTAGATAAATTGAGAATATCCTGAATATCCCTCACGTCACCACCCTGTATATATATATATATATATATATATATATATATATATATATATATATATATATATATATATATATATATATATGATGACACTATATTCCGGGATATCATCCGTTCGCTCGTTGAACTCCGACTGGAATCCTGCATCCGACTGGAATCCTGCAGATGTTTCGCCAAAATCTCACTTGGCATCTTCAATGCTCGCGCTTCGAAAACACTTTGAACACTATATATATATATATATATATATATATATATATATATATATATATATATATATATATATATATATATATATATATATATATATATATATATATATATATATACTTAAATCTTGGGGTGATTTGAGCAAGAAAAGTTAACATAACACCCCAAGATTTAAGTATCGGCACTCAATACACCTAAATATCAAGAACGCTTTTTCGAGAGTGTGAACGAAGCCTTAGCTTCGCGTTTGTTAAGGACGGAGCATCCGATGACTGACAAATGTGTGTGTATTCCACGAACACCGATTATGATTGGAAAAGCAAACGGGAATATACCGCGAAACGGCTGGAATGACTGTGGAGAATTGATGAAATGTTCGTTTATACACAAGCGATGATAACAAATCCTGGAAAATTGTCTATTTATAAAACGAAATCTATCGCGTTAGGCGGAATACTTGGTAAGAGTATATCGTTTTGTTGGCTTGAGGTCAACAGTGGCATATGCGCGGTACTTTTTTGTGCGGCCGCGAATATTTTTAATGCCAATTGTGCGTCGAAAAAATTGTTATCCACAGCCGTTCGCCAAAAACCTGAACTGCGCTTCACTTTTGTTTTAACATAGTAATTATTCCGAAAACGTCGTCATTAGTGCGGAATTAAGCGATTACGAACATTTTGTCATGCACAAAGCACCAGTAGCACTCGTCGTTTGCCTTATAATAATTAAAATTTTCTTGGAACATCGTTATCGAACGCGATCCACGAATTGGGCAAGGTTATGTAGTGCAGCCGCGTCGCAGGAAGGCAGGACCGCAATCTGGGTTTTGTTTCTGGTGAAATTTCAAATCGTTTTGAAAGCAAGTTTGTTTGCGAGTGGCATCTTCCAAAATGTCGCTTATTCAGGCAGGTACCGCTAACCAAGGTTGTGTTATGGGTGACAACGAAAATGTGATATTTATATCGGACGTCCTAGCAACGAGATGCGGTATTAGGGAAAACGACGGTCATAGAAAAAGTGAGTACTATCTTAAAGTTGAACATTAGGATGATTTTAACAGGAAAAAGGCTTAATGCATTTTGTCAAACTTGCAGTCGCTAAAAAGGGTTTTTCCTAAACTATGAAACGCACTATGACGCGATTCCGATTACTTATCTTTCCACATGGTAGCGTTTTCTGCCATAATAGTAAACAAACCAATTTTATGAGAAAAAATGCAACGATATGACTTTTTACGTAATTAGATAGTCAAATAAGGGCCCAACAAACCAGTGAAAATCGCCCAATATTTTTATCTTCATCTTGAATATGAATAATAGTACTTAATACTCGCGAAAATGTCGCCTTTTAGGGTACATAGGGTATATGATGCAAAATGCAATTTATGTTTATTCCTTTTTTACAATACTTTCGAAGGTCACCAAATTACCCCGTAGCTGGCGTAGCTGTGTGGTGACATCCTTTTTCAAATATTTTTATATGTTTTCCAATTATTGATTGTGGAGACAGGACGAAAAATACCTAGAAATTATGTTATATACTTATAGTATAAGATGAGGGGTGTCCAAAAGTAAATTAATAATGAAATCTTTTTAAGCAGTCTTAAAATAGCGTGGTTAAAGTAAATAAGTAGTATATTGTCGATGGACTTCTATATTGGATAGAAGTTTTCTCTTAAAATAGTTGAATTAAATATATGAAGTTCTGAAAGGATCTTTATAGGGACGTTAAATATGTATACCTATCTTGTGAGTTATGTAAAAATAAATAATTTAAACACTTTCGTTAAGTTACATTTTGGCATATATTTTGACTTTTAAATTGGTGTTTTATCTACTGCCCTACTCTTGGTCCTAATTATAGACCTTTTCAAATTTTTTTTGATGCAATCGAAACAAAATCACAATTATTCTTTCTTGCAGTACGAGTTATAAATCTGGTATTAACAGTGGTAATTAGTGGAAATTGGATATAATTTAATTGGTACTTACTGGTATTTCTTGATATAATTAGGGATAATTTCCCACACGAGTGGTAACTTAGTGGATACAGATCCACCACTCGAAATAAATTATAATTTTATTGACACTATTTTCCTTAAATGTTTAATATTTTATAATAATTTTAATATTAATTTGTAAACTCCCGAAAAATTTTAGTAATAAAAAAATCTAAAATTAAAAGTTAACATCAGTCAGACGAAGCTGTTTTTAAAATCAGTTTTTCATCATTTAGCCTCCAAGCTTAACGATATTCAACTCAGCTGATATAGTCATAGCTGATCCATTGATCTTTAATTGTGATACTTTGTGGTGATTAAACGGTCCATTGATGATATAATCGCACGAGACGCGACTGATTTACAACGATGAACTGCGTCCTTATTACTCTTCCTTGCCAAGCACTAGAAACAGATGTTATTCACTTTGCGAAATTGTTATTTAACAAGCCCTTTGACTGAGCAATTGTTACAGGTACAAAGACGGTAAAATATACCCGTGGGAACTGAGCTTGTCCCGAATGGTCCTCTTCCCGGAAAGTGCCAACCAAACGATCTATACTCAGATAGTAACAGAAGATGATGCCGGCAACTACACGTGTGTTCTTCGCAACGATACAGTGGTCCACGCACACACAATCAACCTCAAAGTGTTTGGTAAGCATGTCTTTTTTACCCCGAGTGAGGCGCATGCCAAATTATTTTCTGCGTGGTGAACAATTCTAGACCATTTTTTTAATTTGTCGTAACATATATAATGATGATTAAATTTGGTAAAAAAGCACATTTTTCTGTCTCTAAAAAGATGTCTTTTTTGAAGCTATATAAATAATGTGCAGAATGTTTCAAATTTCAATACAAACATTTTAAGGGCATATTAGCCAAAAATAAATCTATTTTTTTTAAATGTTTTGTTTTTGAAATAGGCCAAAGTTATGGGAAAAAAATATTTTATATTAATTACTCAAAAATCTTTTAGCTGATTTTTCCAAAATTTGCCACGTATTTGTCGCAGTAAGGGTCTTTATTTTGTATGATTAAAATAAGATTTACTTCAGTGGCGTATGAGAGATGGTAACTATTAGTTTTTTCGTGTCTAGCTTTGTTTAAAAAATTGAAAACCGGCATTTTCCTTTATGTTCCCTGCCTGAATTAAATAATAATGCGTCACGATTCAGTGATCGCATTTATTACTTACATTTAATTAATTACCAAAAATGATTTCTTTCTAGACTCTACCAAAACTAAAGAACCACAAATAAGTATATCAATTTTTTAAATTGTTGAGTGAAGTATGACACAAAGAGTATCTATTTTTGATTTTTAAAACCAAAAAAAAAATGGATCTACAAAAAATACCGTAGCACGATTTTACCTATAAATACCAATTATGATGTTTATGATGACAAATATGTTTTGTCAAAGTCAGCAGCAAAGCAGATCAAAGGCAAAAGTAGAACGCATGACTTGTTTTTGTCTGATAAATATACCCTTGATTGTACTGAATTTGGAAACATCCAGTACATATCTAGGGTTAATTATCACCTCGGTAAATTCGATAATCTTCAGAAATATTAACTTCCACGGTAAAAATTTATGAGTTTGCGTACAAATCTTGATCGAGTTGCCTGCTTAATTCTAACCAAAACTTCCACATGAAATTATCTATGGATTCCTCTGAAGCTTTCTCTCGTATTGATCTATTTTGGGCTAGCGTATATTTTACGCAGGTCAGTGTGCGTGGGAAAACCCGTCGACGATTAAATGCCCAGTATTTTGTTTTATTGTCGCGAGTGGATACCGAGTAAGAATACCAGATGGTTAAACTGGCAATTACGCTCAAATAATTGTAATAATTCGCGGAAAATTTCTAACGATCTCAACCTCCGCAAACGATTTCGAGATCGTAGGAACACCTGGCCTGTTGCCACCACACAAGTATAAGATTACAAATCGCCAGCAGGGAATTACATGGATTAAATGATGATTAAATTGCGGCCGAACATACAAAGCGAGCCGACATCAACAATCGTCTCTTCTTGCGTCGTTAGTATCAATTCAATTAACTTTCAAGTCTTGTGGTAGATTGACTGTTAACAAGCTTAAAAAGTCTTCATTTTTCTTGTTGGTTTTTATCCTTTTTTATTGTTTCTTCTCTTTTTTGTGACATTTTTATACCACTTTCTATTTTAGCGCCCCTTGTATAGTAACCTCCGTACTAACGCACATACTTTTTACCATGGTTTGGTTAGTTTTGGTAGCCTAACTTATTTGAACCGACCAACAGCTAGCCAAGAAAACGTGTTAAATTTTTGATTTTGATTTAATTTGTTATTTCAAAAATTTCAATATTGTAATTTTTTTATTTTTTTAACTTTGTTCTTTTCAAAATTTTGCTATTCTTAAGACGGTTTTCTTAATTTTGTCAAGTTTATGCCCTTTTAATCTATTTTGCAAATTTTGAGTTTTTTGTCCTGTATTTCAAAGTAGGTGAACTACTCCGTATGCTCGACATATACTTCTATATATTATATATATATATATATATATATATATATATATATATATATATATATATATATATATATATATATATATATATATATATTCTATTATACCTCCATATAATATTCTTTTACCTGATAGGTAAAACGGGATGTACAGGGTGTTTTAAAGCAAATACGATCAAATTATGAGGTGATTCCTTGTTTAAAATTAAGAGTAATTTCTTATATAAATGTAAATGTAAAATAATGTTTTTGTATTTTATCTTAAAAAGCAAAATCGATAGAACAATGAAATATTACATAGGTATTACTATTACGAAAACACAATTTCCACTTTTTTCAATGTTTTTAAAATGAGTGAGGCGAATTAGAACCCTTCTTGACTAAATTTAAAGAAAAGCTGGTTTATTAAATTTTTGATTTTGATTTAATTTGTTATTTCAAAAATTTCAATATTGTAATTTTTTTATTTTTTTAACTTTGTTCTTTTCAAAATTTTGCTATTCTTAAGACGGTTTTCTTAATTTTGTCAAGTTTATGCCCTTTTAATCTATTTTGCAAATTTTGAGTTTTTTGTCCTGTATTTCAAAGTAGGTGAACTACTCCGTATGCTCGACATATACTTCTATATATTATATATATATATATATATATATATATATATATATATATATATATATATATATATATATATATATATATATATATATATATATATATATATATATATATATATATTCTATTATACCTCCATATAATATTCTTTTACCTGATAGGTAAAACGGGATGTACAGGGTGTTTTAAAGCAAATACGATCAAATTATGAGGTGATTCCTTGTTTAAAATTAAGAGTAATTTCTTATATAAATGTAAATGTAAAATAATGTTTTTGTATTTTATCTTAAAAAGCAAAATCGATAGAACAATGAAATATTACATAGGTATTACTATTACGAAAACACAATTTCCACTTTTTTCAATGTTTTTAAAATGAGTGAGGCGAATTAGAACCCTTCTTGACTAAATTTAAAGAAAAGCTGGTTTATTAGAAAGTGTTTGTTTCCAAATAAAAAAAATTAAATGTATTGCATGTCTAACATTTATCAATTATCTTCTAAACCATTCAATAAACATTTTTGAAACTAACTGACTATCGATAATTAAACTATAAAGAAATACCTTCTTTAAAAATATTTTATTTAAACAATGTAACTCAAATAAAAACCAATAAGCAAGACACCTAAGGCAAGATAAAATACAATTGTCTTCCTGTATGCCTGGATTATTTCTTATTACATTACAAGACACATTTATCCTGTTTCTTAGGTCTTCGATATCCTGTATTAGAGTAGTACAGATAATTTGATATCCACAGATACCAAAGGATTTAAATCTGGGAATCGATGCGGCGAATGAAAAAGATCTAGCAGTTTCAAAACTTATAATTTCAACCTTCACACATTTAAACTGTGCTGTGGCATCATTATGCATGTAATTCATAGCTTTTATTGTTAACAGGGCTACATTTTCTAGCAAAAGATATAGTTCTTGTTGAAAATGAAAATGGACACCACATTTAATTCTAAAGGTAGAAAATGTGGTCCATTTAAATTATCATCGATAATTCTTAACTAAAAGTTACCGACAAACATTGCGTTTATGAATACAGATTACTTTTAGTCCGTTTTAAATTGCATCCCCAAAGCTAGTTTTCTTACTAGAAAAAAAAAATTGAACAAAGTATCATCGCTATTCATTCGGCTAAGCCAGTGGTTCCCAATGGGTTTTGTGTCGTAGACGCCGTGGCATATTTCTCGGTTTTGACTACTACTAACTGTAGTCAAGTTTAGCATTAAAAATTTGAAATAAAAATACATGTTAAGTTTTATACATTTATTCATTTAGTTTTAATTAAAACTACTAAAAAAGACGCCTGAATACCATCAAACGATGCTTTGTGTGTGTGAAGTCGAACGCAACATTGTGGCCAGCGTGGGTCTCTTCCGACGTTTACCTTTGAGAGTTTGAAAGAAATCTTTATCAGGATGACATCTTCTCAGATGATCTTGCAGCTTAGATGGTTTCATAGCGTCATTGCCCAAAACTTTGTTGCAGAAAAGACATAGAGTCAATTGTTTGTCCGAAAATGATTCAATGAAGTCCAAGCTTCAAATAATCAATAATTTACTGTCCACACTTCGTTTTAGGTGCGGATATGGGATTAGTTATCTATGGGGTAAATTAATGTATTTGAATAAGACATATAGTTTAGCAGCTGTATTTAAAAAAAGTCAAATTTAAATCGTGTGTTCTTAGCATAGCAGGCATAGGCGTTCAGCTATTATAAATGTATGCGAGAAGGGGAATGTTATGAATGTTTAAGGTTTTAATATGATGGAAATTAGAAAGAAGTCGTAATCTGAACATTCCAGGCACAATGGAGAAAAGTTACTTTTATTGTGAAGTTACTTGGTATTTATAAAAATGACTGGCAAGGTCTTAAATAAGTAGTTTAATTCCAAAATAATATTTCTTTAATATGGTTCCTATATGTAAACTTTAAATTCTATGAATAAAAAAGAAAAGAAACAAATGGGAGAAATTCTTCAAAAAACACGCAGTTGAACAGTTATGGATTTCTTATTTTCCGACACTCCATAAGCGAACATCTTGCAGCAATTAGTTCGGATTCTGGAGAATCATACCGATGGCCAAAATTTTGAAGAAGGAACTATTGAGGAGTACTCGTATTTTTTCATTGAATATTAAACCACTAATAACTGAAGTCATGTTTGGCATAATTTATCTATCTTTGCTATTGCGTACAAGAGTAAAATTTAATGAAAAATAATGTGCTTACTTTTCTCCGGCATTCTCAAACAAAATAACGCTGATTAACTATAATTTGTGTGATAAATTAGTAGTTTATGTTTTTTTAAATATTTCCTTAGCACTTTCCTTTTCAAGCTTCAGGAAACGAATACAAGTATTCATCTCACATTCGTATTCATAGAGTTGAACAAGTCTGTGCATGTTTGCGAAGCTCTGACACAAAAATTGACTGCGCGTATATTTGTAACAAGATGATACTAGTGCGCGTGCACAGGGAAGTGCAAAATGTATTCCAACCACAAAGCGAAGGCCTACATCCATTTTTTATTTTATAGAGACTTATATACTTTACTTTATAGAGATAGATACTATTAGTGTATGTTGAGATCCGCTATCGTGGAACAACATTTTCATTTCAAGGCACCCTCAAATTTTTTTTCGCTGATGTACACCCCTTGCGGGCGGTCATAGACCCCTGGGGGTCGATATAGACAAACCACTTTGGGAATCACTGGGCTAAATCAAATCACTCGGTACAGGAGCTTGCAGCCTTTGTATTTGGTATGAATATCTCTGTTGTTCTTTTAATATTATCTATTCAGTTGATGTATCAGTATTTAATTTCCCTGGTACTCCTGTTGCCCTTTAATAATATTTAGCACAGCAACTTATAATCCGAACTTCGCGGTGTCGCCCGTTAAATTTTTCCCGTGGGAATATGTTATACGTCATACCCATTTTTCGCAAATATATTTTTTTAAGAACGGCCTCCTCTGTTATTTTGTTGCGTCTTTTTTTTTAAATTGTGTTTATTAAATGTTGTCTGTAATTGTTTTCTTTAAAAGTTCTATGTTTGTGCAAATCACGTGTGAAGAGAGAGAGAAAGACTCTTTGTATCCTTTTCTTTAATTGCAGATTCATTCGCGACAAATTAAAAAATTTATAACATAGCACCACCCGCTGCGTTAATGCGTACATTCACGCTGCGAGAAACACTAAAAACTTGTCATGTGCATTTCACATTTCACGGTTCTGTGAGTGTGTCTGGTCCCAGTTTGTCGTTCATGAATGGGCGTAAAATTTGCGTAGGTTGTCCGTAGGACTGTCACAAATATTTCAGTGCACGTGCACAGGCAGCCGATTGTATTGAAATATTGCGACAAACCCATAATTATGTTCCCTGCGTCTGGCCGAACACCATGCATTAAGTGCCAGGTTAAGTGCGGATCTCAATTTGTTTGGACTTTCTGGATTACTGAAGAGGCGAATACCATCCCAATCTCGTTTTGATAATACAAAAAATTACTAAAAATACTAAGATGTCCGACAAACGCTTCTCTGTACTGTCTTTCAAATTATTCAGGTTATAAAATCCAAATATTCTAAATTTAATTTTTTTTAGTGCTTTACACAAATGAGAATGAATTGATCACCTTCAAGAGTTCTGTGGTGAATTAAACTGTATGTCAGCTTCTGGGTATAATTTTTGAAGTTTTATGTAGCATATTTTGTGATGATTATTTATAAAGCAATATTCCGCAATATAATTTTATCGATGTATTTAGTACGTTTTCCCTATTATATTATATTAATCTATTACTTACAAATTTGAAATATTTTTTTTCTTAATATATGAAAATAATTATATGTCTTAGTAAAATTTAAGAAATTAGGGAAATACATTGTGTTAGTTTTCGAAATTGTTTGTTCTTTATATCTGAAGCTCAAGCTCAATATGTTAGTTACCCAAAAATCTATTTATTTTATGCAATACCCTTCTTGTTAGTTGTAATTTGATGATTTTTTAAATGATGAATGATATAGCGATGATTTTTAATTAAAAAAATAGTCTAAATTTCTAAACATTCCGTTTTTGAAATATTTGCCTGTCCTAAAGTGTGCAAACTTTACTTTCATTTAGCTGATGTTATATCTCACTGTACAATAATCATGTAATAATTTGACTGTTAGTTAAGATTTTAAAATTTAGTTTAGTTTTAGTCCGAGAATATTAAATTGCTTTCATCGCTTATATATGTCATATTTCTTTAAATCATAATAAAATTGGACCATTGAAATTTTGATGCTAGTAGGTAAAATTTTTCGCTTGAAGACCAACATCACCAGAGAGAGTGATAGAGAGAAAAACAACAAAATTTTTGATGAAAATAATGCAGTCCATTTAATTCATTTTGTGAGATCTTCACTTTCGTTTGGGAATTTTCACGTTCGTAGTTGAAAATTGTAGTTTACACGCCAGTGAAAGTAAGCCCGTATATAACTTTCTCTCTCTATCTCGAACGAACTAGGGACTCGCTGTGTTGCCGGATATACGTAGGCTCTAATATTATTCTGGTGGCCTTTATGTAAAGCATATATTCCAATTTGGCATATTTACGTGCCGTGTGTAGTACGTATTGCGTTATTCTGATCTTGTTAACGTAATATTTCATTGACTCGCGTGGGTCTACAATAGAACGAGCCCATTCAATGGTTTCTCCGCCACGTCCCTGTCCACCTGTTTCGTTGTAGCAATTTGCCGGCTTTGTTTCATGAAAATTACTTCCATTGGCAAACAAAAAAGAAGTAAAATAATTGCAACGAATCCGTTTTTCGAAAGAGGCGTATAAATATTTTGTATTAAAAATGAATTAAATATAGAGAACAAAATAAAAGTGCATAAGCAAAAAGTTCCAAATGGCAATTTCACAATACGATTTAATCGGACTGTCTAAAACGCATTATTACTGGATTTTAATTTCTTATTGGTTTTGTGATGTTAATTAGTGTCAGTTTGCATATGCCTTTTTGCTATACCTTTCCAAAGTTATTGAAACTCAACTCAGACAAAAACCCAAAAAACGAGGCAGTTACAGGCTTTATGGAGCCATAACAGAAGCATAGCACATTAAATAAATTACAAATACTAAAAATGTCTTAAAGTAAAATTTCGGATAAATTTTGAACAAGTCTTCGGAAATGGACTGGATAAATGAAGTAGTGAGCTACCCTGTATAAGAACGTTGGCAGGTATCCAATGAACGCAAATACCTACGAGTACCAAACTAGAACCGCTTCTGTGTTCAATGTAACTTACACTAGTCTCTAACACAGTTTTATGAACCTATATTTTTAAAGAAATTGCTCTCCGAAATAAAGAATCTTTGGGAATAGACTCAAAATAGAAATATTATATATATATATATATATATATATATATATATATATATATATATATATATATATATATATATATATATATATATATATATATATATATATATATATATATATATATATATATATATATATATATATATATATATATATATATCCTAAGTTTTAACTAGAAGATTCTGCATTTTCCAGCTCGTCTTTTTCTGGAGTACCAATTGAAGCACGCCATACGTCATTTTAAGGAGTAAGAAGTGTATTTGTATCGTTTGATCTGGTATTGCTATTGATTTTAAATGTGACTTTATTATTATGGCGAAACCATATGTAGTATGTATTCTAATAAACGTTGTACATTTTTAAGAACTAACCATTTGCCAGGAACACTCTATACCGTTTCTTCTCAAACGAATAATTGCTATCTACTTCCCCTAAGATTACTTGCATTAAGGTAATAATAAGAGGGAAACTTTATTACGAAAAATATAGTAACAAAAATAATGATAATAATAATGACTTTGATATGAGTTATTACAAAGAAATAATTTCATATACCTGTCCAAGTTTGGAGCAAGTTTTGGCTACTGAACCAAACAGAGACAAACATAGTTTAACAATCCTAGGTTAATCCTATATAAAATTTATCTAGAGAAATTACTGTAATTATACCTGTGGAAATAAGTTACAGGAAAAACAAATTATATACATTGTAGTAACTTTTAGGTTATGACATTGTTTTTAAAACAGTTTGGAACTCAGTGATGTGTGAACGCCGAAAGATGGCAGTGTTATGATGTGGCATAGTTAGTTGGGCATTATTTCTAATATTAATATTGCGAACAGTGTTACGAAATATTAAGCGTTGTTTTATGGAAACTGGCGAATTAGGATTATTTATTACCTTTTACAAAACTGTCGAGAAATGTAGAATTCTCCACACATTCATTTTGAGCCATTTTGTATCATTGTATATGTGTGATACATGATCAAATTTCCTCACACCATTTACAAAGCTAATACATGCATTCTGTACTATCTGAACACACTTCTTACTATTCTTTTACAAACAAAAACCATAGACTAAGTCACAATAATTGAAATTAGAAGGATTCACACAAACTTCGTTTCAATTGTTTACTTAAAATATGTCTATTATTATACAAAACTTTTATGAAGGTAAAAGATTTTTGAAATATTTTTTAGGTGCTCTTTGATAAGTTTCTGTGTAAGATAACTCCAGATTCTTGGTACAATTTTTAAAATTTAATTTTGAGGTGCTGATCGTTATATTTAATTTGTTCTTTAGGAAGTTAACATTATTATCATTCCCAAACACCATAACACATTTACATGGATTAAGTTTTAAGTTGTGGTCTTGAAATATCTGATTTAAAGTTTGAAGGTCGTCATTAATGTATGCTTCAAGTTCTTTATGTCGGGCCTGAAGCTGCAATAAATTTGTGAATCATCTGCAAAGGCTAAAATTTTACAGAATTTTAAAGATCTCAAAACATCAGAAGTATAAATAAGGAAAGGCAGTGGGCCTAAAATTGATCCCTGTGGGACACCGGATAGAATTTCTACGTTCTCCGAATATTTATCATTTGAAAAAATTGATTCAAATCTAAAAGTCAAGTATGATTGAGAAGATTCGACATTAAAACCGTAGTATCGTACTTAGTTTAGCCAACAACAGCTCGTGACTAATTGTATCGAATGCTTTCGAAAAGTCTAAAAGCACTAAAACAAAACTCTTTTTTTTTAACCCAGTACGTTAGTCAATGCTATCGAGGTACCAGACCCGTTACGAAAACCGCACTGAGGATTGGGAATAATATTATTTTTTTTGTACAAAAATCGTAAAGTAGTCCATAAAGAATTTTTTCGAATATTTTCGACAAAACAGTGAGAACACTTATGATACGAATATCATTATAATTTAATGGACTTGATGTTTTAGGTAATGTTTTACCAACAGAAATTTTCCATTGGACTGGAAAATAACTTGTTTCAATGCAGCAATTTATAATGTGCGTAATGTATTTATCAATAAATGCGCTACAGTATTTCAACAAAAGTGGGAATATTTGATCGACCCTGGTGGCGTTAATTTTAATTTTTTTTAGTTTTGAATTTTGTTTACCGTGGATATATCAATCATTTTAATAAAGAAATTTAAATTGTTTTTATTGAAATTGAAAAAATGAATTAAAGCGACACGACGCTTTAAAAAACAAACAGAATAGAACTCGGATGCATGAAACTGCTATTTTTCTTTTCAGAAAAGCTGCCGGATGATCCCAAAATTACTTACATATCTCAAGACAAAGAGATCGTGTTGGGAGAGAGCATGAGACTCTTCTGCGAGGCGTTCGCGGGTAAGTTGAAAGCCTGTAGCTTATGAATCGGGCGTTTTGTCTTCTCGTGTAGATCCATATCGTACCGCTTACGTATTGAAAACATAACAATAAGACTCGTTTAAGTTTTAGAACGCTTTCTTTGCGTGAACAAAATAAGCCGCATCGCGATTTATCGCGTTGCAGCACTGATGATTTAAAATTCTCTTTATTGTTCAGGAAGGATTGATCTGCCCGACGCACACAACGAGGCAGTATGGCGCAAACAACTGGTCAACGGTAGCCTTTTGGAGGTACCCGACCGCCTTCAACAGGAGAAAATAACCAGGTATTTTTAACTTTTTAACAATACAGTTTTATAAAGTTTTTAAAGTTAATGGTATATCGGTCATATTTCGTTTCAACTATTTTCAGTTTGCTGCAAGTTTCAATTCTATGGGAAGTGTTCTTTAAAATTTTAAATGGGACGTCCTGTATAGCATTTTTGCAATTAATTTTGAGTATGGAAAATTTAGAATTTACATTACAGCTTTCTGCCAAACAACACTTTAAGATATACATAAATGCCATACCTGGTGTCGCGAAGAAGTATCACAATCTTATGCCTTTTGCAAATTGTTTTAGTGTTGATAAGTGGGCTATTTCAATCAGTTTTAACAATTTTGAAATGTTTTATCGCACGTATTTTGGACAAATTTCATATTGAATTCATAAATTTTCCATTGTTTTAAAAAACAAAAGAACGATTTATTATCTGGCTCGGCTAAATGGGTAATTAATCGTTTTCGTTCTCCAAAGTCGGTTAAGAAATAAGTATCGATAAAACTTACAGTGTGTCGCAAAGAGTTTTTCCATGTTACAGTTGCGGACGTTTGACTTTTGCAGGAGACATAATACAATCTATTTATTTATTTGTAATTAGCAAACAAAGTATATTGTAGGAATAATTACAGTTTAGGTGCACTATGGACAGCAACTCTGTGCGTGAATGTATTTTATATACGTTTCCAAAAATAATAAGCAAAAAATTTTAAGGGCTAATTCTCTTCGAAAAATTAAAATCAAAATTCATATTGCATTTCGAAAGCTCAAAAATAAAAAATATAAGAATTAAAAACAAATTGAATAAATTTTTGATAACACCATTTTTGTAGTTTAATTTTAGTTAATTTTGTCGATTAACGTTAAATGGAATGTTATTTTATATTTTTGGACCGAATTGGAGGTATGCCAAACTGCCTTAGCAGTCCATGACAATCAAAATTTTCTTAAAACTTTTTTGCCAAGTATTAAAATTTGTAAAAAAAATAAACAAAGAAGTTTGGGAATATTTTGTTAAGGCCATGGGTAGTTAATGTTTGGCATTAAGGATTTTACATCAAATTTGGTCTAACAATACAAAAGAATATTAGTAATAAATGTGCAAAAGTTAAAGTTATTCAGTGACATGGAAAAGCATTCAGGAAAGTTGTTATAAAATAAAATTTACAACCTGTTTACGAATTTTAATAATAATTTCTCGTGTGCAATTAGTAACTTAAAGTAAAACTTAGAAACTTTGCAAATTTGAAGATGTCAATACGGAAGTGATAGCTAAGAAAAACCTCCAATAAAATTTTACTAAATTTAATGTTCGGTATCGTTAAACTTAGTAAAATTTTATTGGAGGTTTTGAGCTGTATTGAGAGTGAAGATAGAACCTTGCGTTTTCGCAAACCTTTGGTACTTTTTACTCAATTTTGAAAATTCAGGGTGATTTTGGAAATTTAAAGCTTTGAGTATCCTATGAAATGTCGAAAAGATGAAAAGCGCATCCCATATAGATTTTTACGTAGAATTCAGTGGCGGAGTCAGTTCTTTTTTAAATGGTTTCGTTTTGTTGAAAAATAATAAAAAAATTTTTTAATGCATAGGTCCGCTTGGTATGAGCTTTTCAGAAATATATAACAGTATGGGGTTATTTGTATAAATGATTTCATACAAATGATTTTTTAAAGTTTTCATGAAGGTATTTGCGGTAGGCCTGGGAAAAAGGATTTATTAAGTATCTAAAATAGTTACCTTATTTATTGCTAGCGATACTTACACGAAAACTAGGTCATAAAGCTTTGTGGAATATTACAAATAAATTGTTAATATTATACTTCATTCAACTTATAAAAGTTATTGTGTAAGTATTGTCCGAAATAAATAAGGTAACTATTTTAGATATGTAATGGATCCTCTTTCCAAGGTCATATACTTTCATGAAAATTTTAAAAAATCATTTTTGTGTATTTACATGTTATACATTTCTGAGAAGCTCATACCAGGCGGAATCAAATTGGAATATAAGATTTGTTTTAACTTTATTTTTTCAAAAAGCCGAAACCATTTAGAAAAAAACTAACTACGCCAATGAATTCTATGTAGAAATCTATATCGGATGCGCTTTTCACTTTTCCAACATTTCATAGGATACCCGAGATACGAGGGGTGCCCCAAAACTTCAAATTTCCAAATCGTTTCACACAAAAGTAAACAAAGGTTTACAAAAATGGGACACAGTGTACAGGACATCCGGTTCCTAAATTATATCATAAATTGCAGTATTACTCATCGAAATTTTTAGTTTTGATATGCCAAAGTGATTCCGGTGGCGTGTTGTTTGGAAACCAAATTTTTGAAACTAAAATCGGCTATACTGTAAGAAGCGAGTTTTCTTTCGTCGGAAACTTTAATTTATAAACGATCGGCTCTAGCCCTCGGAGAAGAAGTACCGTCCAGCGGCGTAGATTTCAATTACCGACCACTAGAAAGCTTTAGGATCGTCCAAAACAATTTGGCGACTTGGGTACGCCACTGACGGCCTGATATATGGTCACCCGTGAGAACATGTCGTAGCACCGTCCTCATTGTCTTTTATATATCTGGTGCCGTTTATTTCCCGTTGCTAATGTCGCTACCGCTGAAGACGACCGTAATTATCGTATAACGAGTTCGGAATCGGAATCAAGTGTCTTTTTTTTATCCGCCGAGCGACACGATAACTGACGAGAGGTCCCCGAGCAAATCTCCAAGTATCTTTAAAATAAACAACGCTATCCGGAGCGTATTTTTCCATCTTTCTTTTTAATGTTTAGATCTAAAAGAAAAAAGGACATTTAAAAGAAAATAGACCTTGCCCAAATGGAATTTGAATATTGGGTTTTCAGGGCATTGAACTTTACATTACACTTTACCTCCATTTACCCCATTACAATCTAAAATTTCGTCAATGTCCGTGCCGTTAAAATATGTTTCGTTCAATACACCTCCTACTTTGAATTAAAGTTTCCGTTCTTGTTTAATTTTTTATAACAAACATAATTTTTCAGATATTGTAGATTAAAAGATAATATTAAAAGTTAAAACTGACCGTAAATAATTGACATCAATAATTCAAGTATAAAAGTTAGACCTACTTTCGTTAAAATTTTAAACCCAGAACAGAGACAACCATATCTATTTTGTTTCTACATTGTTGTGATTATGAGTAAGTAGCAATAGATCACTAGGTAAAATCTTAATAGCTATGAAACAAGGCCGTAACCAACATTGCTAATTACTTTGCCAATTGGTTATTGAATGAAAGAAGAAGAATGCGGAAAACTGCATTGAATATAACCCACCATAGATAACCTATGTCCTAGCCGCGTTTCATTTCTTTCTTTGTTTTCTTATACCAGTAAGCAAAATGTCCAGTAAAATGGTATTGTTTCTGCTTAAATATGCTCCAAAGTTCCTTTTTAGACTGGATAATGAAGAGAACATGAGTTTAGAGAAAAAGAATTACGAACTTACTATTTGCATCGCTATTTCCTCCTGCGTCAGTTGTTGATAAATCAGAAGGACTCCAGAAGATTTGTAAAATAGTATTGCAGTAGAATCTGGAAATTTCATAGAAAAATTACTGACTGCTTTTTATAATTTTGCGTACTGCATACTAATTGCAAAATTTAAATGTTGCTGTAATCTGTAAACCGACGAAGATCTATAAAGTAATGAAATATATTTTTTAATTATGAATTATACTTTTAATCTTTTTATTTGCCAGCAAATGAGAGCTTGTAGAAATTGTGGTATTTCTGCCTCTTTGTTTAACCGATATAAGTTAATCAATTACTCATTGGGATTTCTCAAAAGGGTGACTGTGATGATAAAACAGCTAAAAATTTTACACAAAAAATTGCGACTGCCCAATTCATGTCTTAAAAGTTACAAACCCGTTTTTAGTTGACCACAAAATTGCTCAAGAAAATTTCAAAGCCGTCAACTAGTAGCGAAAATAAGCGCAAAAATGTGATTGCCAAGTTCCCAATCAGATTTAACAATGGATTGTTAACTGATATTTGGGATTGTTAAATTTGGAGAAACAGAATACAGATTCAAAATAAATAAGAACTAAAAGTTCAGATTTTCACGAAATTATATATTTTGACATGACAATTGTTTCGACAACACCGTGTCTTTATCAAATGTAATATTTACAAACTACCTGCTACTATATATACCGAAAAATGAGAGGTATTTAAATCTAATTGATCGTTAAGCAATACATTTGAATGTCTCATTTTGTTAATCTCCATGGCTTCCAATAAATTTAATTTTCTAATTTTTGTGGCTGTATGTAATATATCAAAATTGTCGTCAAAATGTGTTTTTCTGTGTTTAAGTGTGTAGCATAATTAGAATCTAGACTATTGTTTTTAAACTCTCTTATATGTTCGTTAATGCGTTTCTTGAAGGATCTACCTGATTGTCAACAAAATTAAAGACATCAAAATCCCTTCTAACGCAACACTACTGTCTTTTGATCTACAAAACTTATTTCCCAGGATGTGATAGATTTAGTAGATTTCAACCTAACTCGGAAGCAGGTTAACCCATTGGTGAAACAAGATTTATTAGATTGCTGAATAGTATCTTTAGACCAAAATTATTTTGAATTTAATGGACATATTTATATCTCTAAAGAAGGTTTGATTATGGGAAACCCACTTAGTCCTTTGTTAGCTAAGATTTTTATGGATAATTTGGAAAATATCATACCAGAACATCCTTTAAGTAAAAGTTTTTTATGGTGGTATAGATATGTGGATGATGTCTTTGCTTGCTTTGTTGGAACGGACAGACAATTGAATTCTTTTTTAAATTACATTAACTCAATACATAATCGTATAAAATTCACTATCGAGATTGAACAGGATAACTCTATTAATTTTTTAGACTTAACTATCACGAAAGTGCAAAACAAATTAGACTTTTCAATATATCATAAACCTTCACACACGGACACAGTCGTACATAACAGCTCAAATCACCCTTATACACATAAAATGGCTGCATTTAACTCTTTTATACACAGACTTCTTAATACGCCACTCTCGACAGTAAATTTCAACAAAGAACTTAATATCATTAAACAAGTTGCACTGAACAACGGCTACAATCCGTCCATTACAGATAAAATTATAAATAAAAAACAAATACAGACAACAGTAAACTCTATTTATCTGAAACCTAGTACAGAACACGAACAATTTAAAACAATTACATACATAGGAGAACCTAGTGTAAAAGTTTCAAAACATTTGTCAAAATGTGGTTTAAAAATAGCTTTCAGAACTAACAACACAATAGGAAAATATTTAAAAAAACAATAAATCGAAATGTCCAAAATCCCAAAAATCAGGTGTCTACAGGTTGAAATGTGGATCTTGTCCTAAAATTTATATTGGACAAACAGGTAGATCCTTCAAGAAACACATTAACGAACATAAATGAGTCTTTAAAAACAATAGTCTAGATTCTAATAATTCTACACACTCAAACACAGAAAAACACATTTTTGACGACAATTTTGATATATTACATACAGCCACAAAAAGTACAAAATTAAATTTATTGGAAGCCATGGAGATTAACAAAATGAGACATTCAAATGTATTGCTTAACGATCAATTAGATTTAAATACCTCTCATTTTTCGGTATATATAGTAGCAGGTAGTTTGTAAATATTACATTTGATAAAGACACAGTGTTGTCGAAACAATTGTCATGTCAAAATATATAATTTCGTGAAAATCTGAACTTTTAGTTCTTATTTATTTTGATAAATGGATTTTCATCAAGTAAAAGCCTCCTCAGTTCAAGAATACAGATTGTTAGCCTGCTTGGCACGAATCTAGAAGTTAGCAATAACTTTTTGGTTTATATTGTTTTAAAAAACATAGTAAAAATCTCTCAAAAATAAACAAGAGAGAAAAAATTATAAGGAGTTTGAGGGTAATTTATATTTATAATATATACCCTCTGTATTATAAAAATAATATACAATAACAATTCCAAAACAAAGAATCTCTCTTTTCAACTGAGCTTGTTTAACTCGGTCGGAGGTACAGATACCGCAAGTTGGAAACGTATTTCTAGTTGAATGGGGGAAAACTTTAAAATGACTGAGCATCACCAAAAAATTATTTGTGCACAACGAGTCCACCAACTCTTTGCCCGCCTCATTCAAGAAACCTTGTACAATCTAAATTTATGAAGATTGTAAGGAAGAACTACTATTTATTTTACAAACGAAGCAAAAGCATCATTTTTTTGGATATGAGACAAATCAATTATATGCTATATGCTTGCATCAAAAACTGCTATATGTAATTCTTATGTAATCAACATTTAAACTGACGTCATTGGCACGCAGGGGCGTGTAATAACCAATGGCCCGTGATTCGAGAGAATGAATAAAATCTGTTATTCGGCCTTAGGCAGAATAAACGCTATAAATTGTTTTATCGGCTTGACATAATTTGTCATATATATGATCTAATGGCTTTTATGGACTAAAGATTATGTTAATGCCTTATGATTTCATACAAAAAGACCTTGTTTAAATATTTGCGGCGGAAACTTAGATTGCGGGTGTATATTAAAGATATCAATAATCGCTTTGGCAGATAATGCGATATACAAAAATATACAATTTCATTGTTAAAGCAACCAAATTCAGAGAGGTATTAATGATATCTGGTATCTGCGGTAGTACAAAATTGTTAATTGCTTTGTGTAAGATGATGAGTAATATGCTGAAAAAAATTAAAATATATTGCGTCACCTTGTGTAAACATAAACTTGCACTTTATTTGGCCTTACCACGCGAGACACCAGGCAACACGGAAAAATAATTATCCACGCTTTGTTTACAGTGTCGTCAATGTTAACTGAAGATATAAAACGGCTTAAAAAATCTCTATCTTTTCTTAAATCACCAACTTGATTTTTTTCTGATCGCCATAATGAATATTTGCAGGTTTTAGCAGGCTGAGGAGTTCTGTTTGTTTGAAATTTCACCTCGAACGTTGACATCTTCTACAAATCTATATTTATTGCAAAACGCAGCTCGTAACTAAGAACTGTTAAGAGAGAAAAAATAGGTACAGCAGAAAAGGTTCCTCAAAAAAAAAAACGTTGTACATAGAGAACTTGGACCAGGTATCAGATATATTATTTGAAAAACAACATCCCTGCATATATTTCAACGGATTTTTGACTGCTGTACGCACCGTCCCTTTAAAGAAAAAACGCAAACATGCAAACGCGCCGCGTGCATTTCAATATCGAAAACAAAACGTTATTCCATGTCCATTGTTTCTGTCCGGTCATTTCGAAACCGCAGAATACGTGATTACTGCGTTTGTTTCTGACAGACAGCGTGCGGTTTTTTCCACTTAATAGAGGAGTGGAATCCCGGTCGCAAAAATTATAACTCACGTAAATAAAACACGCGATATTATCTTCCGCAGACGTTTCGCCGTTTGCCATCTATAAAACAGTATTTATAGAATTATTATTACATATTTTAATGGAAACGTTTGTACTATACTCAAAAGCGTAACGAACACATAGAGAAAAACGTGATATACTCGCTCCAGGATTTTAATAGAGTCGGGGAGGGCCTTCCAATTACGAATAGCTATAAACACCTAGACACCATTTACTTTAGATTGCTTAGGTTAGGAAAACTTAATATAGTATCAGTTTTCAGTTTAAATTTCAAATTAAATGCTTTAACATTAATTATTATTACTTATCCACAATAATAATAATAAATATTTCCGGATTGGTGGTAATCCGGATGAACACCCGGATTACCACCAATACACATAGTTCCATCCGTGAAGGACTAAAACAAAACATTATATATATATATATATATATATATATATATATATATATATATATATATATATATATATATATATATATATATATATATATATATATATATATATATATATATATATATATATATATATATATGATGTCATTATTTATATTTTGGAAAGTAAGGTTTTTGGTCAATTTAAATCGCGATTTACACTAGACTTTTAGACTTAAAAACTAATAAAAAAGAAATTGATTAGCTTCTATTTTTGGGTAAAGTTAAATAAACTTAACAACACCGTAATTTCAGGCTTCCCTGATTTATCTTCGTTTATTTACGTAACGTATCCAATATTATATCTCTCTGTCGACGATTAGGTTTAATATCGGAAGGAAGGACGGGTGACACCATTAATAATTTAACCAATTCTCCATTGTCATTCTTCATTTTTTATGAAATTCAGCATTGACGTTGAAACTCGACTTCGTTTTGTAAATTTTCGTTCGGCGAATTGGTCAAACTGCCTCCCAGTAATTTCAATAATTCCGCTCATCTAACCGGGTTGCGTAGGTCCGGAGCTAAATGTCCCGGCAAAAAGTGGTGTAATTATCCGTAATTGGTGGTGAAGAGCGGCGCGACCAAACGAAAACAAAAACCGACAACCAAGCGTTGAACTGAAAACCGTCCGTGGATGAGGTAAAGAGACAAGAAATACAAATTCGCGATCATCTTTTATTTATCGGTCGCTTAATTTTTTTTCTACTTCGTTACTGTTCCTTTGCCAGCGGCCTGTCAATAGGTTTTCGACTTAATTCGATTACTTTGCCCCTTTGCGGCTCTTTCGTTTCAATTTTTGTAGTTAGTATTTGACAGACTTCTCGACGACGCTTTTGTTCGGTCCTAATTACCTAGTTTTATAGTAGTTCCAGTTCTCGTTAGTGGGCAATTAGGTGAGCATAAAAAACAATAAAAACCATGAGCCCTAGTGTCTTCGAGGCCCTTCAATTAATAATAAATTTTGTGCACATAATAGACCGAATCTAAATATCAAATTACACACTTTTGTTATTTAAAAGCATGCATTTTTTTTTCTATGAAGTGACAGACCAAAGTTTTGTTTTTATTTCCGCTTTTATAATTAAACATTATTAAGCGTTTTCGTTTGATTTTTAATTTTTAATTATAAGGTAACCTAATATCGAAAAATTTTGTTAACTATGCCAAATGAGTGCATAAAATCCTGAAAATTTAATGTCACTACATTAAACGCATGAGACATCATCAGAAATAGTTCAACTTTCAAACAGATTTAGTCTTGGCCTGTCGGTTAATGCGTCTGACTAGAAATCCGATTCTCTATCGCATGGTGGATTCGAAAGCTATGGTCTGTTCATAGATATAAGAAAGTGACCAATTGCTTGTGAATGGGGTTATCCAAGGGTGGTCATTAACATACAATGCAACAAGATTATTACCTAAATTTTCGGAATTTAAATTCAGGTAAAATTGTGGTCCGTAATAGAAAATAATTTTATACCTACGTGTGTTTAATATTCTTTGGTTTGGTATACTACTTTGTTTAAGTTTATTAGTAATCATTCTTATTTCGTGTGTAATACAGCGTGTGTTAATTATTCGTGTGCGAATTATGCAAAATATGTGCGAGTCTAGTGTATCTCAGGAGATGCTCCCGCCCAAATGTAGAAAACACTATTCTATTAAGACTAAGAAAGTTATAAACAATGTTTATTTGACTCTCATTGAACGTGGTGCCAGCAAGCAAGCATCTTTAGAAGAAACGACCACATTGACGAAAATTCCAACATAAACTGTATGGAAAATTTTGAATAATCCCATTTCAGCGAACACAAAAAGATGAAACCGGTGTTAAATGTGGCAGAACTACCGTATGGAAGTGTATTCAACACATGAGTTTTAGATTTAAAAAAATTGACAAAACGCAAGTTTTAATGGATCTTTTCACGAAGATTATACCAAAAAGCAATTAATTGAAGTTCTACAAAGCTTGAACCTACAATGTTTGTGTTGTACAAATGTTTTTTCACGTGTTAACTCCCATGTCCTCAAACTTAGAGAAATCGAAGTTTTTAACATCCCTTCACAAAGATGGGCAAATTCTGTTAAACTTATAGAAAAAGCAGAACAATCGTATATCCATATTGCAAATAATATCGAACAAATAATAATTAGAACAGGCGATGATAGCGATAGTGATACTGATATATTATGTGAATAATTTTAAGTAATTGAAGTAGGTAATAAAAATAATTTGTAATTTTATTTTAGATTTAAACATAAATACATACATAAATAAATAAATATTGTTTAGTATCTTTCCTAACAAAACCCCAAATAATTAATTTCTAAGCAAAGTACGGACCTATTCGGCCATATTTCATTCTTACAGCTTGTCCGGGTCTTTCCTTAATTCGTATCAGTTAGTCAGTTTTTTATATCTATGAACAGACTTTACCTACTACAAACGACCATTGCTTTGTTTAAAGATGTAATTTTTTTTTAATTATCAACTAACCTAATATCAGAAAATTTTGACAACTATGCGAATTGAATACATATCCTCCGTAAAATACCACACTATACGAAGGCTTAACTGGACTAACCTACTAGTGTCCATTCCACTCGGAGTAAGCAGCCAAGTATACACGCGTGCATTTTCTCCTTTGTAAAAAAAGATTTTTATTTTTGCTAACTTTTAATTGATCATTATTTTGAGTGTAGTTTTCATCAGTTTTGCCAATGATTGTGGAAGGAAACCGTTGAATGTGGAGCACCTCATTTGAAACTATGCAGTGCGCCGTAATAATCAATGACGTCATCACGCATTGACTGAGCCCCCAAAATAACGATTTTAATACGGATTTTTTCAAATATTGCGAGGAGCGTATGTGATAGACGAAAACCAGAAAAACAAAAATTGCAGCTCTTGACACTGTTTGAACCGATTAATATTTTTTACGATTTTTGATTTGCTATTAATAATTTACTCTGTCAAAGAACAATTTTCTAGGGCTTTTATATGTTTGCCTATCATTTGAAAATCCTGTGTATATTCGAAAAAATGCTTGAAATAAATATTATTCCACTGGACCTTCCGCGTCTACTGGGTAAAGAATGTTGCCGATCGGATGAACGATTATGGAGAAAAACATATTTTTCTGTCAAAGTCAAAGTTACCAAAAAAATTCAAAAATTCAAAAAAAAACTTGGTAAAATTTGATTGTACCCAATTTCTACTGTTTAAATGTGGATACGGATCTATACTTCACTGCTAAATTTGAAGTTAATATCTTCAAATTTAAGACACTTAACACATTTTTTATATAGCACGGAATATCGGGAACATCCTGTACAATAGGTGAAAACCTAAAATACAAAAGCTAAAATACATAGCTGTCTATGCGGGCTATATCGCAATGTAAAAAAAGTGACATCTGAATCATAATCTTTCAGTTATAACCAATTTTCATTAATAGGAGAACTCAGTTTTTTTTGAATTTGCAGTGCACTCTGTATATTTTTGAAAAATTGTCAAGTATTAAAGTTTATGGAGCAGTATCTTCTGCGTCTTCTGGTTCAAGAATTTTTTTGGTCTTATAAACGGTTTTTGAAAAATGTTTTTTTTGTAGACTCTTGCAAACGCGATTTTTATTTTTTTTAAATACTTCCCGTCACGGGACAAAGCTGCATGTATGATGTATGATCGAGGCGTTTACTTATAAGGTTATATATCTCGTAGTGGGTTAAAAAGGAGGCCAATTTCAATTTTGTAGCTCCAACGGTTCGAAAGTTATTCAGGAAAAACCAAAGGACGAGAACGGAGAACGGACAGACAAAAACAATTTTTTTTTCGATGCTAATCATTTCGGTCCCCTAGGATTTACTGTCAGATATACAATTTTTATACGAGCGTACATACTGTTGAAAAATTCGATATAATCGTTTTTCGAAATTAACAAGCACATACTAAACTCTTAGTAAATGCGTATGGTATAAAGGCGTAGTAATTCATAGGAAAAAAGATTTTTTAAAATATTTTCAATTACTTCCTCATAAGTTGACAACGTCATGTAAACATTTCCTGGATGAATTGTACCTAGTCCGCAAAAACATTTCCACTCCCTACCCTAATATCTCCATTGCATCACTATCAAACCTTAAATTAATACATGTATATATAAAAACATGTCTGTCATTTCACAATCACATTTTACAATAAATAAAAGACATAAGACACGATAAATTTCATATCTCGCTCATCCAGAATTCAGTATATAAAGCAACGGTGTCGTTTTTGGGAGTATTCTTGAGGCGTATTCACCAATGGATATCTCCGAAGATTGTTTGTCGGTTTGTGAGATGAGAGCCCGAGGGAAGAAGTTCCTCTTGATTGAGCGCGTCCGGGTATTCCTTTTTCCAAAGCCATTCTTTGAACTCTGTTGATAGTTGAATTGCGTTTATGAAATTTTGCCTAGATTTCAGTCGTCTTGATGATTGGATAGTTGTTGTCTCTGATCATTGCTTTGTTTGTCCCGCTCTTCGGAGGAGGATCTTCTAACGTGAGGCGGAGCAATACCAGCCAATGAATACAATTGGTTCATTTTGGTAGGTTATCTTGCTGCAGGAATCTTGAACGGCCGTGTCTAATTTCTTTGTAGGAACAGATCGTCCCCAGGCGTTTCCGGCTGTGAGGCAACCAAGAGAACTGACAAACACGTATCACATGTCAATCAGTGAATGTATTCGCGCTGTTTTGCAGAAATTTTCCCAAAAAGTAATGATCATAGAAAAAGAATAGTAGCCATCACGTTGATAAACTTCTCCCGTCACTCGTTTGTTAAGCACTCGAGTCTAAAATAGCTTTTATCAAACTTATTGCATAAAGTGATCTTAAATGTTTAAGTTTTGATTTTATGTAAAAAAAGTTCGTCAATTGAACCCACCAGCCCTTGACGATTTACAAATTAAAATTTATGTAGAATATATTTCATTAGTCTGTGGATGGAGGAGTCATGACTCACTCCGCATACATTACATTTGTTTCACACACGTGTTCGCGTGTAACAAAAGGAGAGAGTGGACACTATATAGAGGAGAGTTCGTTCCCCGGAAATTCGAAACTGCGAAAAACGGCCGGGACGATGAAATCAGCGCGAACCATTCGATACGCTTTGTCGAAGAAAACAATAACGTTCGCGAGTGCACGGAGTGTAAATAATGCGGGAGCGAGCTATATGAACACGAACCAGTCATTTCATGCGCTTTTTTTTCTTTCTTCGTTTCGAGGAATATATATTGAGCGACACGGACGACAAGTATTTTGCCAAGTTTATCACACGCGTAACCTTACATGAGCCTGGCGAACGAAACTACCAGCGGAAATTCTTTGTTACTATACGGGATGATTCATTGCAGTGTTTGGGAGGTATGGGCGAGCAAAGAAAAAATTAAAATTGTATTTGTAATGCAACAAGTTTGAAGAGAACAACCGGAAAAATGTGGCACCCCAATAACAAAGGCTACATACAGAGTGTTTTAAAAACATACACCAACGTTCATTTGGTCATAAAAAAGGAGAAAATGTTTTCATAAAAGAAGTCCCAAAATGCTTAGTTTTCAGGAATGAGGTGTTTTCAGAGTTTTTTTCGATTATACTAATTATTTTTTGTCCCAATTTGGTGAAATTTGGCAACGTCATAATGGTAAAGGGCTAATTTTGCTTTAACTTGATTAAAATTGTAAAGTCCAATGCCGTCCCGGCAGATATCTTAACTGACTGACTTTTTTGCATTTTTATTGTTATTTGCTTTCAATAGACCACTACAAGTGCAACTTTTTTGACTCTTGATTTATTTTCGTTTCTTGCCCCGTTTTAGAGCCAAAAAAAAAGACATTTTTGCAAATTTTCTTCACAAAAATGTAATTTTATACACATTTATTTTTTGGACTCTTTGATAAAAATAAACTTAAACTAAAAAAAATTAATACTAAAGAAATGATGACAAGGACCACTATTACCTTCATTGCAGCTATATAGCATACCATGTATGAACTTTTTAACTTTATTTAGATAACGGAAGTACCGCCGAGCATTGCTGTATGTTTTTTGAAACATCATTTACGTAACAAACAATACATATGTGCTGCTCCTATTTTCGTTTCAAATTTTGCATAAAGCTCTCCAGTTAACACTATTACGTGACTGATGTAAAAATCTAGTTTTAGGTTAGGAAATGTTGCCTAAACTTGTTTAAAAGAGTAATAAAAAAAAAATCCGAAATTAAAGTGAGAACAATGTCTAGTTACTTTTAACGTACAGTCGAACTTCGATAAGTCGAACTGCGATTTGATACATGAAAATTTCGAGTTATCAAGACTTCAGTTATCAAGACTTCGAGTTATCAATAAAAACTACAAATGCATGTACTTTTTTGTGAATGATATTTATTCATTCATTTTTTAAAATGAATGATATTAGGGCGTTACATAAACGCCCTAATATCTATGATTTTTGAACAAAAAAAAGAAAATTATGAAATAGTAGTACACATGTATGTATGTATGTATTTACATAATATATGTACATACAAATGTATTGTATATGTACCCAGTATATATAAACATAGTATGTATGCACATATATACATACATATGTATGTACATATTAAAATTTACTCTTTCACTGGAAAAAAGTCAGTTATTTGTGACTGACGACCGGATTTCTTATTTTGGTTTTCAACAAAAGCTTCAATTTTATTTAAACAATTGTTGTGTTTTCATTGGTTTTCAAATAGGAACGCAAGAAAATCAACGAATTTTCAACCAATTCATTTGAAGGTGGTTGCTGAGAATCATGTTCCAATTTCTCCTCCATCGTGTCACTTTTGCAGTCATCTTCGATGTTTAACTGTACCGGTTCGGATCTGCAGGACTCGATAATATCTTCATCAGTAGGAAACTCTGAAGTAACAATATCCTCATCCACATGTATAAAATCGTTGATGGTGCTACCTTCTGCTATACCTCTAATGTTTGTCCAAGCTTTAAACTGGATTTCTATTTGGATTTCGTCTTAACTCTTTTCTTTCAGGCGTTCACTTAGGAAAATCAAGGGAATCTCATCTTCTTCTTCCCATTCAGAATACTGACCAAAACCGGCTTTTTTAAAACAATTGGTAATTGTTTCAGGCTTAACGTCGATATTCCATGCGGTAGTTACGTCGTCAACACAATCCATTAGTGTAATGTTATTGTTTTTGTTTTCTTCGAAACGTTCCATTGCGGTGATGACTGAATGTTTATTTTTCAAAATTGTAGACACTGTACTTGCCGAAATCCCATACTTAACAGCTACATCTTTATTTTTTGAGCCACTTTCTACTTCTTTTATAACCTTGAATTTTTGATTAACAGACAAAGCTTTTAACGTACGTTTTGATGACATATCAACAAATGCAAAAATGTCTTTAATATAATGTGTAAATTGAATAGGGACAGTATTTAGTATTAACTAGTAAGTCATACAAGTGAATTTAGGAAACACAGAAACTGAACTGCTTGCATAGATACGTTAAGAAGACAGGTTAACATCGGTCGTAATTAGAGGGTTCTCCGAGAAAATTCGACTTATCGAAGTTGGCACCAAATGTTTCGTTCGAGTTATCAAGATATTCGAGTAATCGAAGTTCGAGTAATCAAGACAAACTAACACGCATTTCCTACTTTTGACGCTATTGCCAACCAATTTGGTTCGACTTATCAAAAATTCGAGTTATCGAAGTTCGACTGTAGTTAAATGATATTTTCGTTTAGGTTTTTGTATCATACAAATTTTTGCTTGTTTCGTTTGACAATACAATAGCTTTGTAGTTGTGTTAGACATGCTTCTACACGGTTCATCACTTGTTAGTGAGTAGACTTGCTGTTTAATTTCAACTGCTTCATCTTACCAGAATGCTCATTTATGTTGAGCTCTACATCTGTTTTTTTTTTTTTTCAAAATTTAAGACCTATGGATTTTTATTACTCTTACCTTACTATGTGTCAATGAAAATTTGTGAATTATGTAGCATGTTTGCAGAATGGCTGCTTTCTGCATAAGAAATCTGAGACCTTTTCTTATTTGTTATTATTTATTATTATTATTATCATTAAATTTTCTCCCTTTTTTTAATTCATAAAATCATGCTTATGCTGTTTTGTTAGCGAAAATTGTGGTTTCGTAGTAATCAAATTGGCAATAAAAAATACAGACAGTACGTATCACAGACTTTGTTCGTCTTGGTTATTATAACATAATATTCATTTATTTTTAACGAAAAATGAAACTGTTGTGATATGACACTTTTGACAATTATTATTGTTAGTAGCGTATCGGAAATCGTAACTTCAAAATTTTAACATCTATTTCGATTTTATTCCCAGTTTTTCGAAATTCCTCCTTAAAATAATATATGTTCTTTTAATTTTGACATTTCTCTAAAATAACCGAGTTATAACTGTACAGGTGTGAATGGTATTCCGAGACGTGTGAATTAGTGAATGTTCACTGTGGAATTTTATCTATTCTCAATAATGGGAAGTAAATTAGAGTTTACTATGTGCGACCTATTAAAAAAATTCCTTACTTGGGAAATCCCATAAAAAATATCGTTAATTATTTTAACGACTTTTTGATGTGTCGCCAACTTTTTGCCGAGGCCTGCATTTAAACTGTATAATACAATAAACAAAAATTGATAACTTGTAAAAAGATTAATTTTGATAAAGCGCTTTATATTGTATCATTTTTCATTACAGGGTGGTAAATTAGATACAGCACACTTTTTTACCAACAACCAACTAAAGTCTACGTAGGATTAAAAGTAAAAAGCAAAGTTGGTAATTTATCATATCTTTTTTACCAGTTTTTAATATGCATTTTTTTTTAATTTTATTACTTTCACTACTTCTAATGTTTTTTATTTCTAACGGCACCAGGAAATCTATCTTCAACTAAAGTGTGACATATTCCTTACATCGAAATAGCGTTTTTGTGATCGATGTCAGTGAATAATCCCAAACATCAATCCATTACCCAGCATTTATAGCCCGTAACGTTTTGAGTCATGGTTTATTTCGATATGGTATTAATAAGTTTTGACGTTTTATCAATTTGTTATTTTATAAATGGCGTAGTAACGTTTTTATTTTTTTTGTTTTCAGAGAGGACGGTCAGACGTTCGGAACATATCTCGTATTTCCTGCGGTCCATGAACAAGACTACGGAACGTACACTTGCGTCATCACTAAACCAGGGAACACTATTCAAAAGCGAGTGTCCGTCACAGAAAAAGGTTAGCGGGTCAATTTTAGTAGCTTTAAGCGAACAAAATAATAATAAAATTAAACATAAAAACAGCACATGTATATACATTGGCAGCTGCCAAAATATGACATAATTCAGACACTTTTTGAAGATAAGTGAAATAGCGTGTCAAAGCCAGTGACAAATAAATTATGGTCTACTTATAAAATAAGACCTAACCTTACGTAGGGATGTTGCGATACCATTAAAGTATCGATACCTACTCATTTCGATAGTACTGAAATCTTTTTTCGATACTACTCAAATAAATACTCCCAAAGCATCGATACTTACTCATATCGATACTTTCAGCACTTTAATTTTTTTTAATTTATTTTAATAAACGTTAAAGGACAGTAATTAAAACAAAATTAAAAAGGAAAAGAAAACTTTTATTATAAAGCACGTACTTTAAACAAAAAACTCCATGATAACATTGGAATAATAAGCCGATGATTACAATAAAGAAAATTATTTGTAAGCATTCTCTTGTATGTTTGACAATTTATGTTGGTTGACAATGAAAAAAAATGAAGGGCGGACGTCTTTCTCGCTTTTGTCTCGAGCTCGGTCGAGTGAAGTCAGATGAGTTCGGCTTGGCTGGCGCGAGACAACGCGTCACCATAGATCTGATAGAGATTATGTTTGTCTGATGCGATCGGTTTTTTTTTTTTAATGGTGAGGCTGATTCGATTTGATACCAAGTACTTTTGTTTCGATACCGAGTAAGTATCGCAAGATTGATTCGATGTTATAAATACTTGGTATCGAATCAAAAGTATCGAGTACCTACTCTTATTTACTAGTATCGGAATATCCCTAACCTTACGAAGTGTGATAAAATTTTTTGAGCACTTGTGAGATATCACTGAACTAAAAATTTTACGCTGGTAATAAAAATCGAAAAATCCAATTATGGCGACCCTTAGATAAATGAAAGGTAAGGCGAGTTGCGAGATAAGAAAAGACGACTGAGGCATGTCATACGTGCTATTTTACTCGTCTTAAAAAAGTGTCAAAACAATGTCACATTTTGACAGCTGTCAATTTAACCGCTTTGGAATTACTATCGAAAAACGAAATCCGTGATTTTCGGTTTTTTGTTGATATTGCAAAAACCAAGTGACCGATGCTAAATCTGCAGACGGTCATCAACGCCACTAAGCCATCTGAAACTTTCCCCATTTAACTTTTGCTGTAGCTACAATGGGAGCAGCATTCCCTGTATAGAGAAACGAATCTAGGACACATTGTGTTACTTAATTTTTGTGAACTAAACAAAAATTTTACTCACAATCACATAAGTAACCAGTACTACTTGTTTCAGATAAGAAAAGAAAGAAAACGTGCTAAATATTTAAACAAACAAGAACATACAAACATATATGAGTAAAGTCCTATATAAAATAAGGCGAGAAATGACATTGCTCATCATTTCTGATTCACAAATTCAATCAAAGTAATAGTGTAAAATCAGATATGCCACTTTCATATTATAGATCGTCTGACGCATAATTTATGCGTTTAAAAAACACTCCTTTTTAGATGACATTTAAACTCCTGATGTGTATATCAGTTACAGTTATCAATTTAAAATAAACACCTAAAGTTACTGGAACATAAAAAAAAATGTTTGGTAGTAAAATAACTGACGAGATTTTATCTATGAAAAATTTTATTTTATTATTTAAAAATATACATGGTGTTTCTTAAATAATATGTTAATTTTCACGATTTCAATTTTTCAGTGATTTAAGGGCAAAAAGAGTGCCAAACTTTAAAGGATATATTTTTGAACATCAATTTGCCCCTGACTTTTTCATTTTTTTATTAAGCAGTGAGAAATATAAAAGACTTTTTGTTTTTCGTTTTTTTTAATAACTAGATTCCGTCTCCCAATAAAAAAACGAACAATGAAAAGGCCTTTCTAAAACCATACAAGACAAGAATAAAAATATAATGTTAACACTGGTGTAATGGAGCATGTCTGAGGCATTTTAAAGTGTTTTTCTTAGAACACGGTATATAATTTTAAAAGCAAGAGAACTCACAGTTAATTATCTCCGTTTTTATTTCAGTCAAAGTTGTGGAATATGTGGATCCAAATCCGCCGCCGATAAAGGAAATATTATTCTTTTCCGCCGCGTTGGCGCTGCTGTTGACCGCCGCGTTCATCCTGCATAGGCAATTCAGTTTGAAATTTCAAATTTGGCTGAAGGATTCGTTTGGACCCTCCGAGGAAAACGACGGCAACATCAACGACGTGCTTGTAGTCTTCGCTCCTAAAGATGCCGAACTAGCGCTAGGCGTACTGATACCGAATCTGGAAAGTCGATTCGGGTACAAGTGCCTTTACAAAGAGTTTTCAACCGATATTTCGAACTGTAAGTAAAAGTAAAACTTATCAATTATGAATCTGTACTAAATGCAATTCTGCTATTTCTGAGCTAATCACTAATTTTTACGCAGATGTCATTTTTACCCGATTTCATTTTGTATTCTAGAGCAATGTTGCCAAGTTTACTTTACACTAATAAACTGAATATTCTTTTATCTGACACATATGAGCTGTTATCCAAATATTTTAGTATCGGAAATCATACTTGACTAGTATTAGTTAATTGTTAATGATTTCACTAACAACGACTCTTAAGTTGTATCCTTTTTTTGTTCTGAAGCGGCCATAAGCTGGGGATTTTTCGATTCTTCGGCTTTCGATTTGTAGATGGCGCAATAAACAAGCGGCCGAGAAGTCTAGGTCTCTTTGATCTATGCTTCTACTGATTATCCTTATTAACTTTTAGTTTAATACTTTTAATAATTATTTACCAACTTTATCCAGATTTCTGGTATGCACAAAATTATAAAAGATGTTTTCATTTTAGGGTCTTTGGAATTAGCCAGGGATTCCGAATCGTCACGCCGTATAATATCAGTGATCTCACCAGCCGCGGTGAACGAAACTTGGGCTTCCTCCAACCTTTACCAAGCTCTGAAGCAGCTCCAAACAATAGGCCAGTCGAAACTGATTTGCGTAGCCCTCAAAGAATTGCCGGCCAGTAAAAACGAGACCAAAAATTCAGTTGGAGAAACATTATCGTCCCTGACCAGATCGATGAATTTAATTTTGTGGGAGAGATCCAAGGACAGCAAGTTTTGGTTGAATCTTAGGAAGCACCTGCCACCAAAGAGACGACTGGATAACGTAAGCACAGAACTCGTGCAGCAAACCGGTGATAATCAATCAAGACTGAATTCGAAACCCTCCGAATGTAGCTTAGACAGCCTGATGGTGTGAGCGAATGATTGCGATTGCTCTTTTGTATGTTTTTTATGCAACACGGGGACGCCGAGACATATTTTTGATAACCATGTTGTTGTGTAACATTTGTGATTCTATTTGGTAGTGATATCTATATATGTGTAATGTGAACCCATTTATGTTCTCTCTTTCATTTCCCGACGCCTTAGTATTAAATATCGTTTTCCCAGAAAGAAAATGGCAGACGTTTGTTTTTAATTTATTGTTTTATATTTATTCTATATGTTTTTTAAACAATTTTTATATATATTATTCGTACTTTAGGTGACATAGCTATTAAACTGCTGTGTTTTAACATAATATAAGTTTAATGTTTTTAAAAAGTTTATGAATTGTAAGCTCCTTGATATTCTGAGCAGTGAAAAAACTGCATTCCAAAGCTGTTTTCTTTGATGGATAAATGTTGTCATTTGTAAAATTGACGCCACTGAATCGCTGTACCAACTTGGTGTAAACATAGTCATAGCTCTAACAACGTTTTAATGGGAAACTTGTAATAAATTGCGTTTGAACAAGTTTCTTGTGCTTTTGAATTTCTAATCCCATTCTGAAGTCTACCTATTTAGTTTTGATTATTCCAATACAGACTTGAAGTAACCAACTTTTCGCCATCTTTCAAATTATGTATGAGAAATAATTATAATTTACCTATTAATACAAGGTTAACAATAATGATCAAATCTCTGATTGTTAATAAATAAATCAATGCATGATACATTGGTTATTTTAAATTTTCTTTACTAATCTATAAAAAAGGGCATAATCGGGGAAGTGCATTTTTGCATGACTGATAGTTTTGGGAGTTAAAAAGCATAACTTTTAGGCTATGAGTCAAATCAACTTTTTACTATAATAAAGGAAGAATTGGGAAAAACAACGATTAAATAAAAAATTACAACTTTATTGTTGCATTAATTATCACATAACAGCTTAAAAAGCCATTAAAAAAAATACAAAATTTCAGAGCATATGAAGATCACTAGCATAATATATCTTGTTCTTATATAAGGTATGTGAAAAGATGAGTTATAAATAAAAGCGTCATTTCGCGAAATTTTTGGAATGTTTGGATGTTTGGTATAGGGTGCACCAACCAAACTTTGAATGTAATAACATTACCTCTGTTAACTTTAAAAACACTTCCTTTTATTTACAAAAAATAACTAATATTTCTCTTTGTGAGAGCTGAAAAACAAAAGTATTGCAAATTGCAAACCTAACCTTTGTTGAAAGAAAATCACTAAAAGATGAGAAACTTAATGGGTTATGATTAAAATTTTCTTTGGTCCAGACTATATTGGAAATAAAATGGTTTTGTATAAAAAAAATCTCAAAAACCAGACCAAATGAATTAATTCGAGCAAATATCTTGAATTCTTTTATGATTTGTAATTATGGACTTAATATTATATCAAAAAATGCCTGAATATATGAAAAACAATAATAAAAAGTGAAAAATTAAGTTGCAATCAATTAAGTCACACAGGTACCTGAAATTAGGAGATCTTCCAACAAATTTAACACAAATTCATTTTGAATCAAATCCTCGCCATAAAAGTGTTATAGTTATTTTGTATCAAATTTTCTTTAGGAGCTTCACCAAAGTGAAAATTATGGTTATTCCGAAGGGGTTAAATCTTTTTCAGATTCGCCCTCGCCGAGCAGCTGCAGTAAAAGTTCATGCACAGGTTCAAAAGCCTTTTTGCTTCCTGCATTGGTTAGTAAAAGGTAATCATGCATGTCATGGTGACTAATTGTACCTTAAAAGTATAAAGGAAAATGAAAAATATTTAGACAAGTTTGTCACAAACTTTACCATCTGATTGAACAAATCCTTTATCAATAGAAACTAACTCTACTTTAGCTAAGCTCTCTATGCTGGCTTTTAAGTGTTCATTAACTTTTTCAAACTTCTCTCGTAACGGGTTAGGATTCTGACCTCTGGGAAGCAAAGTCTACAAATCACCTAGTAATGAATATGACACATGCCAAAACTAACATAATCAATTTACAGGTATAACAATGTAAATATTGGGATGTCTATCCCTAATAGCGTTAATAATTTCAATGATCCCATCTCTAATCTCTTCCGGGGAATTGTTATAATTGTTTGTCCCTACATGAAGTACAATTACCTATAAAAAAAAGTGCCAAATTTACAGCATTTGCAGAATCTACTATACTACTTTAGGTTTAACGTTATCTAATGCGCCATTCATTACTCGCCACAGTACATTTTCAATTCTATCACGGTGTATTCCAAAATTTAAGCAATGTAAAGGAGCAAACAAATCATTCCAAACATCAGTGTGTTGCAATGCATGTATAATAGAGTCTCCAATGAAGATAACATCGGCATCTTTCTCTCTAGTTTCCGACAAGAATCGGTTATGCTAGAACAAATAGTTTAAAATTGTGATTGATTTGCTAGCATTACTACTTACAATACACAACCATCTATTATCACCATCTCTGTCTTCAACAGGAACTGGAACCTTACATAGATTCATTGTTGAAATCGGAAATTCAAAACAAAGATTAAAACTAATTAAGAAAAAATCTTGGGTAAATATAACTAATTTAATAATCTTCTAACCCTCACTGATTTCAGCATAGATAAAAATTTGCTGCTACTTGCCAGTATTGCAAGGATCATTCGGCCAGATTATGAGAAATATTTTCTTCTTTTATTAGTTGTGTCTCACTCCGATGGAGAAGATTGCCAGGGACTTTTGCCCAATCCTATCCACTTTTTATAAGAAAAAGAAAGCGATATAATTTTTTGTGTCACATGTATCTACCAGAAATCGAGGCAATACGACTGAGGCTAATATCTCAAGCCCTTTTCAGAGTTTGTTGAGTAATGAACAAATTTTTTTCTTTTCAATGGTGCTGCCACCCTTACGACGGAAATCAAAATAAAACTTTTATTTCCAGCGTTTGGGTAGTTCCAGTTACTTACTATCAGATGTCGCCGGGATTTTCCAACACTGCAAGTGTTGGAAAATCCCCCGTAATAAATTTTCTATGCTTTTCCTTAATCCTCTTAAAATGAGAACCACTTGAGGCAGGTGGAAGAAAGAATATATGTTTTATAAACTATATTTTAGGGATTCTGTAGTGGAGCGTTGCACGCGGCGGTTTAACCTCCGTTCGCTCCCTACAGAATCCTTTGTAATCGTCAAAAAAAATTGAAATCGGCTGGGTGCATTTAGTGTTTTCAGTGTTTAGTGAATGTTTTAATGTGATAATTGTCCCCGACCCCTTCGTTTTTCCCCGTTCACGCCGGTATGGGGGCCGGATGGGCCCGGATGGTCCGCGGCAGAAGCGCGGGGATGTCGGTTTTTTTTGGTATCGGACAAAATTTTTTTTTGCTAGTTGAGCAAATATTGGTTATATTTCTTCTTTGTACGTGTTTGTCCATGACCAACCAAAAGCGAAGATCCTCGACGGAAGTCGGCAATGGGCGAATGATCCTAGCAGTCAAGCCCAAAATTTTTTGTGAAACGCATCATTGAATTGAATTAAAACTATATTTTATTTTCTCTTATTTCGCAGTTTTGATGCAGATGAGGAAAACGTTCCAACACTGCAAAACACAATTTTAATCTTCATACAGAAGAAAAGCTGTGGATCAACTATGAAATTTATAAAATTTGAGAAAGAGTGCAAAATATTTTATTTTTTTGCTGACTCGTTAATTTAAGTATATGCTGATAAGTATCAGCAGTTGGGATTACTTTCAACATAGAAAAAATTCATAGAAATAAATATTTGACAACGCTTGTTAACGATCGACTTTTCTACGCAAAAAAAAAACGAATCATCAGTCGTTTTAAATTATTCATTACTAACGTAGCGCGCAACTTTGTAATTTGTTTGACCCTCGTGAAAATAATCGATGATTCAATGAAAAGTCAAAACGACGAGCTACCAACTAAATTATTAAGTTTCCTCAGTTTAAATAGATTAAATAATGAATAACCGACTTGGTAGTTAAGTACCCATAAGTACCTTAAATATAGAATTAATTCTGAATAACAAAAAATCCAGATTGTATTTTATATTTGTAACGATCATATAAAAATAAAAAAATAATAATACTGTTAATTGAAGTCATGAGTACAACAGTACAACTAAATCTTGGTATGTTTGCGATAAAGTCTATTAAGGTAGTTATAACGACTTTTCCCGAAATTCTTATTAAATCGCTGGAGAAATTAGTTAATATTTTAGCGAAAAATCGTTAAATATCGTCGTTTATCTGAACATCTGGAAAATTTCCGCTGAGAAACATTCCACCGTGAGAACTGAATTATTTAATACGTACACCAGATAAGCAACATACAACGATGTAGTTACAGCGGACTTACAAAATAATTCCCCTTTGACATGCCATAAAATGGTTATCTGTTTCGTTGGGTTTTGGTTTTCTGGACACTATTAAATATAGCAACTACCAATACGCTGAATTTCAAAGGTAAAAAAAATCCTAACCTAAAAATTCTTTCACGCGGATGGAATAATTCCGTCTGCGAAAAATCAATTTCTTCCACGTTTTGTGGGACATTACTCTACTACAACTAGGTACCAGACGCTGGATTTCAATATTAAAAAAAAACTTAGACAAACCCTAAAATTCATTATACAAGCAGATAGGCCTGTCCTACCTAGTTACTAACCACAACTATCTACGAGACGCTGAATTTCGATATTTAAAAAATAATCCTGAACATAAAATTTTATCCACTTTTCGTAGTTTTCACCTATTATTTTTCAGTCGAATATTTTATATTTTATTTGTTACAACTTCGTTATTACTTAATAAATATACTTAGGAAACCTTTAACTACTTTTTTTTCCACATTTTTCTTAAAACCTTTTATGTTGTGTGTATGCTAAATAATAAGTAAACTGTTGTGACATCTCACGCCCTTTCTAACCTACAGCTTGTGAAACCCATGCATTACCCAAAAGAGTGGGGATAAGAGTGGCGTTTCATTCATATTTACTATAGCGCTGTATACTATATGTAGGGAATTTTATGAATGCCTTGTCTTGCCTGGTTTGCGGATCTGCTCTACCAATTGGTTAGTTAGTTGTTAATTATTTCGATCTTGGACCTCACGATCTACTAAAGCAAACAGTCACTGCAATCATAATTATTATATGCATCGGGCGGATAAAAGGCAGTGCTTACACTGGAAAGGCGATTCAATAGCGTCGCAATTGTAGACAATCGATGCGATAGCCCGGTGGTCATCGATTAACAAATGGTCATTATACGCTGCAAAGCGTCTCTTATGGCAGCGCGTCGCCAGTGGGAGACACGCCGACTTGTGTACCCGACCCGACCGACCAAAATGTTCACCAATAAACTTTAGTCTTGCCAATCCAGGCGGGTGGCTCAGAACGAAAGTCATTTTCGCGCGTTCACACAGCCAACCGCGATATCGTATGCTAAGCGGGGTTATCATGGAAAAGCCAGACTTCGCGTAGTTGTTTGCAAATTATAAGGATATGTTTTCTACGTTCTTTTTTAATACTAAACCGACGGCTTAATGATCGAAGGCTTCATATCGTAACTTCGGATGAGGAAAAACATTCTAAGAGTCAAAGTAAGTAATAAGACAAACGTCATGCATTCTGACAATTACTGTATGAAATTTGGTTTACGTTTTGTCCATCCAGCATCTTCCAAAATTAGAATCTAGAAGATGTCATTTTCCTTTCAGACAGGGCCTACCGACCAGGACCGACTTATTGTTGACATCCCTCGTATTTTTTAAGTAATATAAAATTCATGGGTAAAACATTTGCTTAGTGCAACAGTCTTGTGTCAGGTCCTCAACACATCCTAACAATTATAACACAGTTGGGAAGCACTGTGTTATTATATATACGGCAGTCAATTCTCGTCTGGTAGTCTCCGACATAGGTATCCAGCGAAAACTGTCAATTATTTATTTACTAGACAGTATTTTTTTGGTTTGGTAGTTTTTGCACTTGTTTTGAACGTAACAACTGGTTTAGACTCATATTGTTCAAAGAAATGCGCGGATGCTTATTGAAAAGCTTTTCTATTAACGAAATGTGAGGAATGTCTCAGAATAAAATGTAACCTCCGGTTGACTTCTTAATTCGACCATTAAATAAACCACGCAAATTGGATTTGATATGAGTTTTGGCTTCGTTCGGGTATTTATTTAAATGCGCAACATGTAAAGTGGAGATTTAGTTAAAATTAATTTAATAAATATCTACCTACGTTGGAAAATGTTGATCATAGTGGTGAATATTTCAAAAATCACAAATTCAAAAAAATGATAGGATTAACGCAAACGTCATTAGCAAAATTATCGTGTGGTGGGTACCAAACATCTTTTCCGCTTGTACTTTGCCCTTGCGCATGAGTGGGGGGTGATGAGAACCTTTACATATTTTCCATTTGCCTTTAAACGGTCGTCTTCCACCAAGCAGGTAGGAGCGATTTTAATAGAATTGAACAAAATTTGAACCTAAGTTTTCATATCATAAATGCCATGATGCACATGTAACTCCGTTTTAGAGCACAGGAGTTAGTTCCATCTTGTAGAGTAATTTTAAACCAAAGACATTTAGTTTAATGATAATAAAGTGATATAAACAATTTCTTTAAACAACCTGGCAAACTTTTACTGTACTTAAATTGTAATTTTTCCTTCAAATTATTGGGACATATATATCACGATTCATTGGTACACATCCATCAATTATATATCAAAAACTACGTAATAAATAGTTCTGCGAACTTTCCTGACAAAATCTCGGAATTATGCTAGTTGCCATTGGAACGGGAAATCGCAAATCCAATATACTAAAAAGTCGTTACTCCAACTGTAATTATTCAATAAGAAAACATCTTAGAAAATAGACCACATTTAACTTGGTTCGTCCTAATTTGTAGCCTCTTCTTCCCTTTTTTCGGTGTCTTCAATCTTGCCTGCCTTTGCTTTCTGGCCCTTCGTGTCACTGTCGGTTTCTTCGGCCTTTATCGCGTTTTCCACAAGCGCCAAATTGCAAACGTAAACGACCACCGTACAACCGACACACATTAAAATGACTGCCAGAGGATGCAAACGGTCCATCGCAAAAATTTTGACGTACGAGCCGGAAACGTCAAACGTGAATTGAATGACATGAAGCTAAGCGAATTCCGGTTTTAGGATGGCAATGCCAACGTTGCCGCTAAGCTGCTCACCCAAAGTGAACCAAGTGCTCGAGTGCCCTTTAGTGGACGCGGTGGCCACCAACTTATTAGCGCCCGTCAAGACGGAGCAGCAAATTTTGGAAAATTCGATGCTCGAAGATGACCCGAACTCGAACTGCGTCATTGTGGAACCGGCGCAGCAGAACGCATCGGGGCCAAGGTGGGGACCTCAACATAAAGGGGCTCAAGAATTGGCGAATTTATATAGTAGAGGTTAGTACATGTTTACCTCGTAACGAAATATCTTTAGAATGAAACCAAAAATAAGTTCTATGGAAACCCTTCAAAATTACGTCTTAATATAGTTTGTCTATTATTCTTCTCCTAAAATTAAGTGAACACAAAAAATATAAGGAAAATCATATTTTGTCCCATTTATGGTACTTTTTAGTCGTGTTGTTTGTTTGTGCTTTTTTAATAAACATTACCAACATACATAACTATATTAAAAAATTAACAGGTTGAGAACAAAATTAAAACTAGTTTTACCAAAAAACCGATACGATATAAAAAAAACAAAAATAAGTACGTCTGGGCTTCTAGTGGGATACAAGTATCTGGAAGCCTTCTGGATATAGGATTGTGAGATTACAGATGATGTACCTATGGTTGGAAGAAATTGATAGAGAACTCAACAAGAACCTATAGAAATCTGGAATGAGATGTTAAACTAACAAAAACTTAAAACTAAAAAGGAAAATACAGAAATTATGACCACGTCCGCAGTAAATGCAACGTTTAACATCGAATTAAACCCAAAACAAATATAGCAAGTTCTTATTATTATTATTATTAATAGGTGTAGGATGTGTTTAATCTAGAGCGTGCGTGAAAGCTTTTTTACGCTTTAAAACCTAATCATCTAAAAACTTGATACAAAAGACAAAAGGTAAGATTCAGAGCATTAATGTGAAGTACCTACAAGGGCTCGAGTATCACAAAAAAAGATGATCCGAAATTTATTGCACTGTTATTTATTACAATAATAATAAATAATATACAGAGTGTATAAAAATATTTCAAAACGTATTTAAATTTGAATTAGTTGATGGTCTATTTACCATAAAGTTTGCCAGCGTATCGGGTGGCACATGATGTACTTGTCGCCCTACATTTTTCTACAGGAATGCACGCACCCCAATTTATTATTATTGATTTCGACTTTAAAATTGTTATTATTAATCCCCAATTCTCTTATGATATACGAAATTTAAGTAAAATTCTCATTAAAATGATGTATGACATGTTCCTTTCAAAGATAGCCGCCAAATGATAGTTTTTTTGATAAATCTTATTTGGAAATCCGAACAGTTGCCGCTTTCCTCCCATTTTTATATTATTTGATAACTGGTGGAGCTATTTTAGCTTTTTGTTGCGTTTCCAGAAGTAAATCACTTTTTTCGTAGTTTTTCTAAAATATTTCGGTTTCTATAAAGACGTTTTGTATTATTTAGTTGGTATTTGTCATGTCATTTAGCGGGCCTTTTTCACGTAGGTATCGTATTTCGTTAGGTATACAAAGGAGTTACAGAGTACTTAACTAGCAAATCAATACTTTTCGACAAAAGTTTTCTAGTTATCAAAGATAATAATTGTCAACCTAGAAATTAACTCACCGAAAAAAAAAAGATTTTTATATTTTATAACTTTTTATTTTTGACCTTATTACGATGATTTTTTCGCTGGTCAGTTCTTTAAGATGGCGATGCAGTTCCTTCTGATGAAATTTTGTTTGCTTCACTGTTCATATACCAAAGTAAGTCAAAATGCTGTTTTTAGTCTTCAGTTTAAAGAAGCCTGTGGAAAAAGTACGCCAAAGGACCTTGTTCCAACATATTTTGCAATAAAACCGGATTTGTTCCTAGCAGTTTGTTTTTACTTCAAACATTTAAAGTTGTCATTAGAACACTAAAAATTTAGACGAAAGTTAATGGGTGTGTCCACCACTAATTATAAACCTCTAGCAGCAAAGACAGCTTGCATTCTTCTTGAACTTCTTCTGGCTCCATATTTTTCATTTAATATTAACCTGAGCTGTGCTAAAGTTATAGGATTGCTTTTTACAAAACTTCTGGATTCTTCCTGCGTTTTTTTTTTACTTAGTCGAAATTGCTGACGTTTGGCCAATCATCCAGTTTCAGTCAAGCTCTGAAGAAGCCAACAGGATGATTGGCGAAACGTCAGCAATTTCGACTAAGCAAAAGCCGACGCAGGAGGAATCCAGAAGTTTTGTAAAAACATTACAGTAGCCTGTGGAAGTTTCTTTGAAAAGTTATAGGATTGTTGGGACGGCAGCGAAAGCATTTCAACTCATTTAGGACATGCGCAACATGCGGTCTGGCATTGTTTTTCATGAGTATAAACTCTTCTCCAATGAAACGGACAAATGGAATGACCCCTTCCCCTAGTATCTGTTAATATATCTGGGGGAATTTATGGTTCCATTTTTCACAAACATTACGTTTTTCTCTACAAATTCCTGCCCAAATAATCACAGATCCACCACGTCTTCAATGGTTAACACCATTTTAATTAAGATTTTAGTATTGACAACGCCACTATTAAAAGAAATTATGTGCTGTTTTTTTTGTTTTTGTTGCTGTTGTTATGTCGATAATTGGCTTTTATGTACTCTTTCCCTTAATTATTCCTCAGCAGTTGAAAAAAGTAGGGGAGCTTGTGTCACCCGGTACACATTGCATAAGCCGATAACAGAAAATGCAGCCCGACGGATTTTGCAGACTTAAAAGGCCCTTGAAAATGTCGTTCCGATCATAATCTCTCGATGAGTTTACAAAAATTTCTTGGTTTCGTGTCGCGGATCATTAAGCATGGTGGTCGAGTTACGTAAAAAAGAATCTATTTTATGGTATTCGGATTAAAAGTGAATTTTATTTGATACAAAGTATAGCGACATTATTTATTATTGATGCTTTTCGTTATTGAGGATAGGATTTGAAAGTGTGAACAACAGGGCCAAGCGAGCAGTAGGGGATTATGATACACAAACCTTGAAACCTATACTTGCTTCTATTTAAAAAAAAACTCGCATTTAACGTATTTCTCGCAAATCTTTAACCAAATTTTATACAAAACGGTTCTAATTTTCAGTGCTCTAGTCAGATAAAAAAAAACAGAAATAGGAAAGGTTGCCCGCATAATCTGTAAGTCTGCTTATACTTTGAAAACGATTTTTAAAAAAGCCTTTAAATTAAAAAACAACTTACGAAGAATTGAGATTGCAGTTTTTGATGCTTTATATAATAAAGAAATCTTAAGATCGATTAAGAAATGCGCATTTTATATTGGTGGGCCAAACTTTTGTATTTTCGACAGTCCTCTTAACAAATAAAATCTCTATTAGAAAAAAACCTCTTCTAAACCCTCAAAGTCGTTGGAGGTGAAAATAATCGGACTTAATAAATTTAACGATTTGAACGTATATAAATTGTTTACCGCTCAGCCCAATTAGCTATTAAGTACATCGGAGTTAGCACTGAAGTCCATTTCATAAAAAAAATTATTATTTTTGTAATTAATTAAAATAAACTGCTTTTTTACTGCTATTAAAATTCGCTCGAAAATATGGCGGCAAATCATTGCCTGCAAAATTTTACGTTAAGTTTATAAATTCAAGATGATTTTCTTTACATTTATGGACCTACCAAACACTAAAAATGGATACAATCCATTATCGGTAATTACTTTAATATTGTGTATTTTCAGAGTAAAAAGCCCATGATCATAATCATAGAGATGGGCAAATAAAAACTTATATGGAAGTAAGAATAATATGAAAATAGATAAACTGTAATTGAAATTATTTTTTAAAACAATATCTATTTACAATTCAGCTTCATTTGAAAATTTTAGTCACTATGTTCCGGGGACTCAGTTGAATTATAGTTGTTTTAATCCAGAGAAATAATAAGGGGCTGTACAGTATTTTTTAGCATGTTAAAAGCCTCCGGCTGCTGTCAAATATCCTGGTCTCCAGCACATAATTTCGTCTTTATCGCAGTTTGCCAAGAACTACCACAAAAAAAAATTATAATTCCCATTTTAGACACTAAGGTACAGGTAGGTCCAAGTGTGGTCATTAACATACAATGCAACAAGATTAAAGTTTCGGAATTTAAATTCAGGTAAAATTGTGGTCCGTAATAGAAAATAATTTTATAACTACCTGTTTTTAATATTCTTTGGTTTGGTATACCACTTAGTTTAAGTTTATTAGTGATCATTCTTATTTCGTGTGTAATACAGCGTGTGTTGAATCGTGTGCGAATTATGCAAAATATGTGCGAGTCTAGTGTATCTCAGGAGTTGCTCCCGCCCAAATGTGGAAAACACTATTCTATTGAGACTAAGGAAGTTATAAACAATGTTTATTTGACTCTCATTGAATGTGGTGCCAGCAAACCATCTTTAGAAGAAACGGCCACATTGACGGAAATTCCAACATCAACTGTATGGAAAATTGTGAATAATCCCATTTCAGCGAGGAAAAAAAAAAGCGATGCTGACATTTTCTCAAGTGTAGATGAAAGTGATCAAGATATAATACGGCGTAAAATTTACCAGTTATACGAAGAACAAAGCGTGCCTACATTAGATATCTTAATTAGGAGGCTTGAAAAAGATGAAACCGGTGTCAAATGTGGCAGAACTACCTTATGGAAATGTATTCAACACATGGGTTTTAGATTTAAAAAAAATGATAAAAGGTAAGTTTTAATGGAATCTTTTAGAATTCGGAAATGGCGACTGGAATATCTAGAAAAAATTAGGATTTACAGAGAACAACACAGGCCAATTATCTACTTGGATAAAACCTGGTTCAACACTTATGATACCCCGGAAAGGGTTGGGTTGACTCAACTGATAAGTGTAAAACAAACGCGCCATCAAAAAGGGGTAAAAGAATAACTATTTGCTGGCTATAAAGATGGTTGGATTCCAAATGGACTTTCTCTGTCTGCAAAAAATATTAAAGATTCTTCGCTGGATTACCATGAAGACACCACCGATTTATTTGAAAATTGGTTTAAAAACAAACTAGTTCCAAACATTCCTCCTAATAGCGTCATTGTAATGAACAATGCAAGTTATCACAGTAGACAGTTGACTAAAATGCCTTCCTCATATGACACACAAGCAACAATCCAAAACTACATGTATAATAACGACATTTATTTTCACGAATATTATACCAAAAAGCAATTAATTGAGGCTCTAAAAAACATGAACTTACAAAAAGAATACGTCTGTAGTTTTAAGGCTTCCACCTTACCACTGTATATTTAATCCCATTGCACATGTTTGACACCAACTGAAATCTGCCATTCGTCTTAACAATGTTTATCCCTGTGTTAACGCCAATGTCCTCAAAGTTATAGAAACCGAAGTTTTTAACATCCCTCCACAAAGTTGGGCAAATTCTGTTAAACTTATAGAAAAAGCAGAACAATCGTATATCCATATGGCAAATAATATAGAACAAATAATAATTAGGACAGGCGATATATTATGTGAATAATTTTAAGTAATTAAGTAGGTAATAAAAATAATTTGTAATTTTATTTTAGATTTAAACATAAATACATACATAAACAAATAAATATTGTTTAGTATCTTTCCTAACAAAACGCCAAATAATTTAAATTCTAAGCAAAGTACGGACCTATTCGGCCATAATCATTCTTACAGCTTGTCCGGGTCTTTCCTTAATTCGTATCAGTTAGTCACTTTCTTATATCTATGAACAGACTTTACAATATCTATGGAATTCGACCGGCCAAACTATCAAGTTTTACAGAGTTTAGTGAGATATTATTTTTATATCTTTCAAAAGTACCCCAAGAACGAAAGCAATCACTCAAGAAGAAACCAAAATACTAGTCGGTATCCATGTTAAGTGTCAAATTAGAGAGTTTTGTGGTGGCAAAACTTCCTGAAAGAGTTTAATTGGTCCGTTTTCTTCAAGTATTAAAAAAAATTGTTCGAAGCTGCTGTTACTAAAATAAGTTCATTAGCCTTTAATTATCAGGAGCCAAGTAAGTTGCCAAATGTTCTAATTGTTTTTTTATTTTCAAAAAACGCCGACGTCGAGGGATCGCGTGTAACGTAGCGAAATAATATCACCGCACGGTTTTATTTATTGAAACGAAAGTGAAAAAATAGGTCGCATAGAGCTGGCACCTTTCCGTATGAAATAAATTGCCGTGTAGTAGTCCTCAACCTTATGTGAATGAAATTCCTGCGGACTGACATAATATTTGGCGACAGCGTCGTTGGTTAATTTTAGAAAATTCGGTTCTAGATATTCTAGTTTATGTCGGTGAAGAGCACGAGACTACGATTGCCCGTAAACATTTTCCTAAGTACAATTATATTTTATTTCTCTTTATTTGTTAATTATTTCGCGTGAAAAGTTGAGACATTGGACTTCTATTATCCGTTTTGTCATTGTTTATTACCTTGCAACTATCGTAAATTACTTATCTAAATCCTTTGTGGAAGTTTATTTACTCATGTTGCGTATCATACGATCTGAGATCAGTTTTAGGTCCGTTTTAACCATACAAAGCGTTTCGCGATAGCTTATGGCGTCGAGGTTTTAAGCCGCTCTGCAAATAACTTGACGTTAGCTAGAAGAAGGCAAAACCGGAAAGCTGTAGTAATGTCAGAAATTATAATTATAGATAACCGCATATGTCTTATCGTAAATTTAACAGATACAGTCGTTAAGCTTCAAGTTACAGTTTTCAGTAAATCGCCCGTATTTGCATTTTTTATTTCTTATCCTTTACTCTCCTTTGTAGTCTCCAAGTCTCTTTCGGTAAATTTGAGCCATTCAAAAGCGCCCAAGAACTGCGTGTATTTGTTTAGTTGATTATTTTTGCAAATACTTGTTAATCAAACGACTTTTAATATATTTTTAGTAAAGTTGCTACACTTTTAGACACAAAGCAACCGAGGCCAGGATAAAAGACACTTCTTTTTTTTGAATTAAACAATAAGAATATGCAACTTCTTTGCCTCTTGTTATATTTTTTCGTATCTTACTTCATTTTCGAGAAAAAAAAAACAATTTATTGCATGGTTTTTTTATTAATATTTTTAATAACCATTCAGATCTCTTGGAATGTGCATATTTTATGTGTAGTGATAAGACGCTAACTTGTCCCTAATAGATTAAAAGTAATAGATTAAAAGTCCAGTGGCGTTCCCTGGCAAAATTTTGCGATTTTTTTCACCAAAACAATTTACGCCAATGAATAGATAATTTTATTTCACCAAGTTTTACGTATGGTGTTAGTGTGAAGCAGATGTGTAAATTGTCACCTTCAAACTTTTTTGTTAAGACTCCACCTTAATGTCCACAAATCTGATAAATTTGCATCGTCAAATTAATAAAAATGATATGAAAACTATGCATTTCGGGAACCAAACGAAAAAATTCTCATTCTCATATTCTGTCATGAACGTTATTTTCAGACACCCTGTATATTGAAACCGTCCACATATATCATGACAAACTATTGTTGATTAATTATTATTAATTAAAAAAATGTCGTTAACCATAGTTAAGGCAAACCATAGAAATCGGCTGGTTTTTATTATTTGTTCAATGAAAAAAAGTGCTTCAACTGGTAATTTGCCTGCTCGACGTTCGCGTGACTGGATACCTGGATTTGTACGGTTTGAAATTATAAATTACCTGGAAAATTACGTTTGTCGCACAGCCATCTTTAATACAGGCGAATTGTCAAATGTCTACTTCTATATATATATATATATATATATATATATATATATATATATATATATATATATATATATATATATATATATATATATATATATATATATATATATATATGAGTTTTTTTTGCGAAAAAAATAAATTTAGATTTAACTCAAAATTTTGAAAAGTATCTACATTTGGTAAATGCATGAAAGTGCCCGAATTTGAGAAAAACGCACTTCTCTTAATTACCCATGTATTTCAAATCAAACTTTTTAAGTTAAGTAGCCGGTCTTAAATTCTGATAAGAATTGGTACGCACGGTAATGGAATTCCATTGAATATTAAGTTAAGTCGTAATAAAAAATAAAAAAAAAAGAAATACCTACCATGTGTTATGAAAATATTTAGCTTGGGAATGATCAAATTGAAGAAAATGTGATTTAGATTTTAAAAAATACACATACATATTTATTACAGTTATTTTTCCCTGTCCTAGGACCTCTTGCGCTCAAGGAATCACGATGCTACTTGCATTGCATTATATTTTAAAATTAATATATAATATTTTCGGGATAAAATTTGTTATAATATGTCGTTTTTATTTTTGCTAATGACACATGGTAACTATTTTTTTCTACTCTCTTCTGTAAACTACCTAATTATACACTGATCGAGCCAGTTCGGACATTTCCGTTATATTACCGCACGAGTTTGGGAGCAATCGGATGTTTTCGGAGATTTTACCGCACGGCGGGAATTTATGAATTTGTCAATTCTGGCGATCATGTCAGCGAAAGTATTCGTACTATTTGCAAAAATGTACCCAAAAACCAAAGTTCCAGAAAAAGTATAGTATGCAACATTTTTGGTAAAGTTTTTAAGTCACTCGCAACTCGTGACTCAAGTGCCGTTTGCCGCACTTGTTGCATAATATAGCATTTATATTGACATATTTGTTAAATCACAGCGTATACTTGATTGTATAACTTTTATATTTAATTATAAGTTAGCCATATGGTCTAATAATATTGTTCATGCCAATCAAGCTAATTTTTTTTACAGATATTTATATAGAATTTACTGGAGTGCCTCTTAAGCAAATTAAATACTCTATGCCACGTTGGATTTTCGGATTTTCAGAATTTTAATAATAATAATTCTCAGAAAAACACAAACAGAAAAAGTGAAGCTTGATAATTTCTAAATATCGAATTTATATGAAACTACTTTATTGAATATTGAAATGAGTTGTTAATTGTTAATTTAGTTATTAACTGTTATAATGCCTACAACTATTCGGTATAAATTTACAAAAATATTGACGACAATGTCCAAAAATATCTCCCCAACGCTCATCCGCCAGCAGAATTTCATTCAACAGTTGAGATGTTTATATTCCACGTTGCCATTTTTTATTTGCTATTTATATCTCCAAAAATATTTTTATTAATTCGTTCATTAATTGCACTTTATTAACAGTGTGAGCAATTAGTTGATTGTTAACTATTGGAGTTCCCCTGTTGCAAATAGTTCCGTAAGTAGTTCGTGCATACACGCACCCGATGTCACACCCGCAATTTAGTTTCGAATGCAATAATGTCGTCGTTCGTAAATCTACATTGACATGAGTCATCGCAGAGCTAAAAATATGTCCTATGTATTATTTGTTAAACGCTTGATGACGGATATCCATGCTTATTTTCATAGCGCAAACATTTGTTGACGAGGCTCTCGATATAATAAGCATATCCAAATAAATCTCATATTATCACGGATTAGAGCTTTTAGCGGTTAAGAAATTACTACAGACAGAATACTTTTCGCCCTCTGAAATGTTTTTTATGCACCTGCTTAAAGCAAATTTTAGACGCATAAAAAACTTTGCTTATATTCACAGCTTGACCTGCATTCTGTTTTTATTACTGTTTTTGCTATACTACTTATAGAATCTAAAAATTGCCTTGCCTCTTTCAGCTACTAAGGCACGGGAACTAAATTGCTGTAGCCTGTTTCAAAAAAGTGTATAGAAATATAAAGCAGTATCGAAGAAAGCAGAAGAAAGAATCAAAAATGTCGCAAGACAAAAATATAACCAGCTTTCATGAAAGGCCTGTCAAACCAAAACCAAAACTAAAAAGGATTAAAAAAAAACTAGGAACTTAGAGGACATGAATTTGGATGTTTTTGAAGACTATTTCGGTGAAATGATAAAATGTCTTACGTTTGAGTCGTTAGTGGTTATGGATATATGGATAACGCAAGCTATGATTCACGACGCATAGTGAAGACTCCAATCTCACCAAAAATATTGAATTTGTAAATAATGTAATAAAGAAGAAAACATTACATTCCATTCATTAAGCTACTGTTTGATCAAGCCATGACGAAAAGCAGACCAGCAATTCATTAAACAAGGGAAGAAAATGCCGTTGACCGTTGACCGAAGTAAAAGGTCAAGTGGAAATGAGAGGTTTTTTTGTATAATGTTTGTAACAAATAAAAAGGGGTACATAATGCCCAAATTTTAGTCGGTTGAAATAAAATTCTTTTCTTTTAACCACTCTCTTACGGGCAAGAATTTGGCACAAAATTTTCAGCGGTGGTGAATAATGACCCAGACCCAAGTGATACTACGCGAACTCGATATACAAAACAGACTTGTGCAATGCCAAAAACAATAAAATTGGATTAAGTATTCATTGGGTCACCCTGTAGACCGCTTAAGTACGTGACCAAACTTAGGGAGGTGATTCTTTTAATGATTTAAGACAATAAATTAGTCCGAAATTCATTGTTTTCAACTTATTTAAAAAAAAAATGGTTCTGGCGTTATTAAATGTTAAATGATGCTGCAGCTAAATTTACAAGTAGTACGTGGCTTCGTTTTCAAGACAGAAAAATTAACAGCAAACAGCAAAAACAGACAATTTCTATAAAGAACCCCACCATTTTTATAAAATAGCATTTTACGTTAAATAATATAAACAGTCAACAATTTTCTTTATTTCCGAACCTATTTCATACATCGCGAAGGAATCGCTCCTTAAAACTTTGACAGCGTACTTTTTTAAAACCCTGTGTGCGGTTCGGAGTATACCTGACACAGACTTAACAGATTTAGATTTCAGCAATGTTTTTAACCATGTTGGGCGAAATTCAAAAAAAGTGCCGAACAATAAGAATATTTTATTTTGAGTCATGTTCTTTGTGGAAAACAACATCTAAAAGAAAGATCAATTTTAAGCCATTTTTTAAAACCAGATGCAACTGGCACCTTTTTTGCCGGCCAAGAATCGCGAAACTTTTTAAAAATAAAATTAACTGTTCCTCGGAAACAATATGATGAAAATGGGTTCTCTACCAGAATGTAGGTCGCGACATATTTTGTAATAAAAACTAAAAATACGTTATTAAACTGAAAGAATCTCATTTTCTGTAAAAAAAGCACTATTTACAAAACTTCCGGATTCTTCCTGCGTCGGTTGTTGTTGAATCGGACTTGCTGACGTTTCGGCAATCATCCTGTTGGCTTCTTCAGAGCTTGACTGAAACTGGCTCGTATTTTACTCTGTACCTGCTTATGTATTGTTTGAGGGGGGCGCTAATGAGGGGTATAAACACCGTCTCGGATGACTGATTCCCAAATATTGGGGACTGGTAGAGAAAGACCTGAGTCGCGGTTAAGATTGTTAGGATGTTTATAGATTTCTGTAGAACTGATAACATGCAAGAATTTTAATTTTGACGAATAAAATTTTAAGTCCGGTTTCGTAATTGTGTCCGGCAAATGCTGATGAGTTTATTTGTCGTAGTGTTAAGGCTCTTTCATTTTCTTTGAACCTAGCTGATACTTTTCGTCGGCTCTCTTCAATGTATTCTCCTGGTATCTCAAACGAAATTTTGTCTTTGATGGATCAAAGACGTTGAGAGATTTTTGGACAAGTAGTAAATTTTAATTGGCAAGTGTGGAATTGCTTTTGGACACTTGCCACTGCTGTCTTTCCCTATATTGAGAACATTACTGACTACATATCAAAAGGTTTTAAGAAATATAACGTCAAAATTTGATTTATCACTTGTCCAAAAATCTCTGGACATCTTCGATCCATCACAGATAAAATTCCGTTTGAAATGTCGAGAGTTTACAAGATTTCATTCATATGCGGCAAACGATACAGAAACATCAGCAAGTTCGATTCAACAACAACCAACGCAGGAAGATCCAGAAGCTTTGTGAATAGTATTACAGTAGCCCACGAAAGTTTGAAAAATGTGATATGAAGATGAAAAAAGAAAAAACCAGGTATTTGTTAAAAGTACTTATTATGGCCCTTTTACAGGCAAGCGTACCCAAGAATGCATTTGCGTTGCCATTTGTATCACTCTAATGGCGGTCAATTTCCTCTTTCTGATATTCCATCTGAAGATCGAACGTATCAGCGCGATCGTGTTGGCGGCATTTTGCGGGATCATCACCGCAGATTTCTGTTCGGGGTTCGTGCATTGGGCGGCGGATACGTGGGGCTCCGTGGAATTGCCCATTATTGGAAAGGTAAAATGCCATAAGAAAAGGAAGGAAGAGGGAGAGAGAGAGAGAATGAGAAAAAAGAGAGAATATGCATTAATTCCGTCCTAATTTGTGGTTAGGTTCTGAATGTATCTGAACAAATCTCGCTTGCATTTCAGAAATGTTTTTAAATTGCTAAACATAACAAAAAATACTAATCACGCGCATTATATATGCAAATAATAGTTGTGGCAATTTGAAGGAACTCTACCATTCCTATTTTTAATGTTAAAGGGAATGCGGAGGGCTTTAATAATAATTTATTACATAAAATAATGTAAAAGTCATAAAAGTTAATTAATATTAAAAATTTTTTCAGTGTTATTAAAAGCACGTTTCTATAGATGTGATTATGTTCGAAAATAGTTGATCCATTTTCTTTTTTTCCATACACAAATTAACAGCTAAGCAAAAATGCTGCCTGAGCTGGTTCTATGGTTTTTCTGCCAATTACATGAACAAATAAATTTTTTAATTCCCATTATCTTGTTAGTATTATTCGTTTGCTTCTTATTTTTGGATCCTTCAGGAATCGATAAAATTTACATTTTTATCTGACATTATAGTGAGTGCAACAAGATATCCAACACTGTGCCATGGTCATTTAAGTGGGAACAAAATCTAAAAGTAGATGAGGCATGAAAAATAGTTAAAACATTTAAATACATTGCATTAAAATGAATATGCATTTGGTTAACATGTCAGTATATATATCAACGCAAAAAATATTGTTTTTAAAATTTAAAAAAAAAAAGAAAACACCGCTAAAGTAAAATACCAATTGTAATAAATGAACTGTTTTGTTTTGTTATATATGGCAAACCTCAAATTATGACGTCAGTACTAATGACGCCTATATGTCATACAAGTGGAGATACTTTTAACTTTATATAGAGACAGGTGTATTTTTTTTACTTTTGATTCTACAGAAATCCATAAATAATTTCTCAAAACCACCCATTTTATTTATTATATTCTAGACCTCTCCTCCTAATAACTTTAATTCCTCGATGTCCTCGAATTAGAGAAAAGGGTAATCGCACTAACTAACAAGTGAGGTTATGTCTAATTTTTAGCATTTGTATTAAATAAAACGTGTACTTTTCTCAAAAATTTCCGATGTTGCCAGCTAGTTTCTGCTGCGAATTAGTCACCTTTAGCTGATTATAAAATTACATGAAATTGGCGCATACATGCATTAATACATTTTGGAGTGAAAGAGAGAATTGGAGAGAATCCCACGGGATACAACTAAGTTTTTTTCTGGATGAATAACAGTTATATTATATCATTAATGGTAATTAATCAATTATTATTAGTAATCTAAGTAATGAAGTTGAACAAATAAACATTATCTTTTAAAATTATGGAAAACTCGGCCACATTATGAATTGGAACCTAATTTTTGTCAGCGGGTCGTATATTTTATTTTAATAGTACATTTTTGTTACCTAGCCGCTTATTAACTTGGTCTAATTATCTTCAGGAATACAAATTACCCCACATGTTACGCCCACATTCAACGTAATATACGGAATGTGAGTCATATTCGTGCAAGCAACTTTTTATATTGCCCGATTATTGATTCCCCAACAACAAAACGTGCATTCCGAGGGACCAAAAAATTTTTTTTTATACTTTTGGCTTTTGATTTCCTAAGTTATTATTTCAATCACGACTCTGATAACGACTAACAATATCGAATGTTTCCCTTACTCGATTTTATTTTTATGGGTAGATGTTGGTATATCAATCGATAATGAATTGAAAACCCTTTACGTAAGAGAAAGAATTTATTATGCAACAGGTCTGATATACAAACATTATTATTTATGCATGTGTGTAAAATGATTTCTTTTTGATGAGAGTGAAAAAATTTAAAAATATGGTGCAGTTGAGACCCTTGAGTACTAAAATAAGGTGATAAATTGCATGATTTTGATATGATTTGATTGGTAATGAAAAAGAATTTTGTGAACAGAAGTTGGCATATTGTACGACGCTTAAGTTCAACAAACTTTCTAGCTGTTTTAAGACAAAATTTTTTGAACGGCTCTGATTTCTAGAATTCTAATCTATTTTTTTTCGTAAATAATCCGAATTGTCACAAAATTGAATTGCCCGATTCCCATATCATTTCCAGACATTGGCTTTTCGACCAGCAAACCTACAATTCAATCCTGAATACTTTTTTCCGAGTATCTTTAATCTTATTTCTTAGCAAATTAACGTAAATGCAAGTGCAACAAAATTAAGTGAATGTTGATTAATTTGGATCCAAATCATAAAAATGTTATTACATCGTCTTTCTTACGAATTGCGTCGAAAAATTGGCAAATAACTTATGCTAACAAAATAGGCTATTTTCATATTTTCATTTCTGAGGTTTTATTATCGATATTAATTATAGTTGGAAAGAAAGAAATAATAAATACAAAATATTGCCAAAGAAAGAAATGGCGATTTTTATCGTTACCTAATTTTTTGAAAACATTTTTCAATTTTGCAAGACCGCAAATTACAGTATTTTTTAATCCAACGTTGGCTGGCATTCATTGAATAAAATATAATTTGAAAGAGGGAATTTGCGAAAGTAATAACATTTTCTGTTAAGAAAAAGAGAAAAATGTTTTTTTTTTAATTCTGTGACAATATTAATATAAAATTGTCACTTTTTACACTACTGTACATTTTTAGAGTTCACTTATCACGATTTTGATAAGAAACTAAGTCAGAAAAAATTAATAAAAAACACATATTTTCAAAGTAACTATTTCCGATTTTTGGCTGGGATTTCACTAAATAATTTGATACTATTAATCTATTAAACTTATCCTATATCCTAAGATTATTAAAAGAGTATCTTTACACTACGATGATTAATGCTTTACAGATGCTATTAATTTTATTTATTTATTTATTCTAATGTTGGCACATAACAATGGCAGGAAAACATTCTCGCTGAAATTATTGTAATAAAAAACCAAATATTTCGACGGATCGTAAAGGTCGTTTTAATTTTGTTGGGCAGTGTATATTTGCAACATTCGCCGCGCTGACGAACGAATCAAACTCGGTTAAGTCAGCACCGATAATTACGTGCCCGACGAAAAATTACCCTGTTCGTGTTTACGGTTCCGATAAAAGTTTTCGCATGCGCTGCACCCCGCAACCCCGCTGGCGTCAGCGGTGCGTGACAAAAATGTTATACAAAGTGTTCAAAAGGTAAAATTGCAAAAAAATACTCCAAGAATTTCGCATAAATTATAATAAGGGTTACTCGGTGTGTTTCCTTAGGTATGTCAGCTACAGATAACATTTATTGGAAAATAAAGTTTTTCAAATACTGCAAAAATAGTAAATAAATAAAGTACAGTGTAGGAAAATCATTTGATGTTACTTTTGTTATTAAAATTTAAAATACCCAGCGGAACCACTTTTATCGCCCCTATCGGCATATTTCGCCCCTAAAATAGGGACGGGCTGAGGGAATTTTCATTATATTGGAGCGGAGCCAAGTTGTATCGGTTGGTTATCAGTTTTTAAGCAATGAAGTTTTAGTTAAAATATGATTAAGAGGTAGAGAGTGGTCTATTGAGGATGCTGCTTAACCTTATTTCAATAAATACGACACTGAGGAAAAAACGTTAATTACATAATGTGTTTGACCCTTGACATATATTTTTAGTATATTTTATAGTATTTTTATGGGTCTAGGGTGTTCTGTTGTGCCAGGGCAGCAACCAACTTTTTTTTTTAATGGAATGCTATGAATATTTTTTTAAATTCTGATTATTCGCTTGATTTTGAGTAGTTTTTGAGAAAACTGAACCTTTCTATTTTTTTGCGGAAAACAGGAAAAATATGTTTCCTTACACTTGAAAACTGAATAGCGAAAATGTATTACGGATCCACGGAAGTGGTTAATGTATAATGTTTTGACCTATTTTTGATGAAAATATATTATACAGGGCGGTCACAAATGACTATCAAAAAACTGGTTTCCCTAAAAAAAATTTAGCACTTTTTTTGGCTTTAAGATTTAATTCTGTATCATTTCATATATATAGCTTTTATAGTATCCTATCCTAACTAAGTTTTTTTTATACTTAAATTCAATATAATATCAACAAGTAATCAACTTATTACTAATTACAAAACATTTTCTAACCCCCGTAAACCGCGTCTAATAAAATTGTTGCCTGAGCAGAAATACACACAAAGTTGTCACCAACTATTTTTTTGAAGGAAAAATTGATTTATACAGTGTTCAAGAGCGTTTAGATCTTCATGAATGTTAGGTACATAAGAAATTGACCTAGCAGAGCAATTTGAAGCTCTCCTGTATTTTGAAGAAAACAACGATAATTCGCGAAGGGATACATCGCAACATCTACTGAATATTAATAAGACTAGTGTTTAAAAGACTTTTAAATTTAATAACTACCATCCATTTAAATTTTTGTCAGTTTAGAAATTATCCCAACAGGACTTTCAAACAAGACTTTTTTGTTGTTAATTAATGATGAACCACTACAACTATTTACCGATTAGGCAATTTTCAATACGACCGGTGTAAAAGAAATTAAGAATCAGTTGGAGAACTATATACATATTTATAGTGCGTCATCATAGAGTAGTGCCCTTTCGAGATTGTGAAATCAACGTTTTGCATTTTGGATTGGTCGGTACGGGACCCATTGATTGGCCAGTGAGAAGCCATGACTTGACACCCCTGGGTTTTTTTATGGGGCTGCATAAAAAACGAAGTATATCAAAATAGGTGTAATATTGTTCAAGACTTAAAAATGAGAATTCAGCAAGTGGTAGAAAGACTTAAAGACGCGGTCAGAAATGTTATAGCGAAAATTGAAACCATATATACAACTTGAAGGTCGAGGTTATGTAGAAAATGTTTTGTAATTAGAAATCAATTCTATTTACTTGCACTAGTTGTTGACTGTATATCGAATTTAAGTAATTAATGTTTAAAAAAAATGGAATAGAATATTATAAAAATTTAGTTATTGCAAAAAATTGGCCATAACTTCTAAACTATTTTTTTTTAATTTTAAACTTTATATAAATAATAAAAATGCTAAATATAGTGTGTTCTTTTCAAAAAAATGAGTTTTTTTAATAAGAAAAAGAAATTTTTTGATGGTCATTTGTAACCAACCTGTATAAGATCGTTTCGCCATAGCATTAAATATTAACCGCTTCCATCGATCCATAATAATAATAATAATAATAATAATAAAAATAATAATAATAACAATTTTACTTTTCTAGTGTAAAAATAAACACATTTTTTTCAAAAGCCTCTTTTCTGCAAAAAAAATTAAACAGTTCAGTTTTCTCCAAAAACTACTCGAAATTTCGCCATGTCATGATAAAAAATACTCAAAATGAAGCGAATAATTAGCATTTTAAAAAATATTCATAGCATTCCATTAAAAAAAATTAAGTTGGTTACTGTCCTGACACAATGAGCACCCTGTATACTTAGGATCGAACACTTTTTCAACGTTTTCCATTTTGTATTGTTCATTATGTAGCCATTTATTTTGGCAAGTGAGAATCCCTGACACCTCTCGACTTTTTTATAGGGCTGCATAAATTTAAGCAGTTAATGTTAAAAAAAACTTAGAATACGATATTATATAGGTTTAGTTAAATTTGCAGAAAATTGGCCATAACTTCTAAACTAACATTTTTTTTTATTTTAAGCGTTAAATAAGAAATAATACAGAATTAAACCCCAAACCCTATAAAACTGCTAAATACAGGGTGTTCCGTTTTTTAAAAAAAGTTTAGGAATTTTTTTTTAATGGTCATTTGTAACCACTCATAATAAAAAATTCAATTTTAGTTTTCTAGTGTAAAAAAACACAATTTTCCTAAAGCCTGTTTTGTACAAAAAAAAATTGAACAGTTCAGTTTTCTCAAAAAACTACTCAAAATTTCGTATGTAATGATAAAAAATACTCAAAATGAAGAGAATAATCAGAATTTTTGAAAATATTCCTAACATTCCATTAAAAGAATCGTTTACCGTGACACAACGGAGAACCCTGTATACATAAAATATTAGAAATAAAATACATACTTAGTTTAAAATACTTGTGTTGTACTTATTGAGATACGGTATTGGAACATCTTAAATGGGCCATCCTCCGCTTCTTCTTTATTGTGTCTTATTGATGTAAATCAAGTTTAATACACGTAGCGCGTATAATTGCAGGAAGTGCCTAATTCGGAAGATATGCGTCGACGCATAGGTACGCCGCCGTCGTTGGGCGCTCTGTTAACAAAGACGCTTATACTTTTAATTCGCCAAATTGTTACCACAAGTCCATCCTGACAATTATTGTTTGTATCCGGCTTTGGTTTCAGCGGACTTATAGGTAACGGAGCCTCCGCCTACCGCGAAAGTCAATAGCCGGGTTCTATTTTTATGCTTCATTGGGCAAACACACGTGGGGGTTGAAAAAAAAATGGGTTAAGGCGGGCTAAAAATGCAGCGTTGCCCAAAGGATATATAACCATTATTGTGTAACATTCTCCCAGCAACAACTCAACAACTTAATTGCTGAAGTGGTAAACCAGAAGCTTTCCCACTCTTTCGGTGTTTTATATGTGGAGGGGCCAAAGCGCGGTTATAGCCAATCGTCATATTTTTGAATATTTCTGTTTCCAGGTCTCACAGTCTTACATATTGCCCTTTGCAAACTGAAAGTTGTATTTTTGAAATGGGACGCCAGTTATCAGAGTATTCTAATCGATTGTCGTTCTCAATACAAGCACTATTATTTAAGGTTTGTAGGGACTTAAGCTGACTGATACACAGAAATAAGCGATTAAAGCAATATATTTCTCAAAGGCTGAACACGACATTGAAAAATCAAATGTGGAGTGAGGTGCACGAATACACGTACGGGATACATTTTTTTTTTAATGGAAGCCTCAGTAAACAAATTTGTTCATGTAACGACCCCCCCCTCCTGAAATTTTTGTTTAACCTTTGGGAAAAATCATCAAATACCAAAGTTCAAAAAAAGTAAGCTATTTGCAACATATATTTTTATATCTTTATTAATAGCTGTTTAGACAACGGTATTAGAAATAGAGTGGAGCACTGTAAATATTGCTTGTGGGACACCTATATGTCGGATCATTTGGCAATTGCTGATACTTACACCGATCAACTAAGCGATAAAACCAACAAGACTTATGTACTTTAGGCCCTACTGCGAAGAAAATATAAATAAATGTATAGTTACGCTGCAAAGTGTTGACTGGCTATCCATAATGGACAGCAGGGACATTGACATATCATTTAATGTTTTGCCGAGAATCCTTCTGCGACTGATTGAGGAAAAGAGTTCACATAAAAAATAAACATAAAAAATGGTTCACCAACGAGTTAAGATCTTACAGAGATATGCTAAACTTATTAAGAAACTTAAAAAAGACTACAAACATAGAATAAAGATAACCAAAAGTAAATTTTACTTTGACAAAATTAAGAATATTGCGAATAAATCCAAAGTATTATGGGGCATTGTAAAGAGTACAAACAAGAAATGTAAAAAGCTATTAAATTCTTCGCTTACTTCAGAATAATTTAACTCCTATAACTTACAAAAAACAGATCTAGATTCATACAATGTGACAACTAAATATATACATCTCAATGTTCCTGAGACCAGCAAGTACAGAAGAAGTGAGTAAAATTATTAGTGATGAAGCAGTACCTGCACCTAGTATAGCTTTCCCTCTATCAATTATTGTTAATAAATGTGTTCTTTTGGGTACATACCCGAAAGAACTAAAAGTCAGCAGAGTAATATCAGTGTTCAAGAAGGGAGAAGATAGTGATCCAAACAATTATAAGCCAATCTCCATAGTGCCCTCTATCTAAACCTACTGAAATATGTTTTAATAATCCCAGTTTGGATTTAGGAAAAAAAGTCAACAGGTGCAGTAAATGAATTGGTGGGACATATTGTCGGGTGCCTCTGTTTCGGCAGTATTCGGTGACTTCTAAAAGGCGTTTGTGTCACATCAGACATTGCTATTGTGTATTTTATTTTGTGTATTTTATATGTAAACGAACTTTCAGCCTCCTTTCCAAATACGAAAACAGTCAAATATGCGGACCATACCACCTTGTTCGATAGTTCCACTAACTGTGTCCTAATTAAACAAAATTTAGATATAACACTACAAAAACCTCGTGAGTGGTGCTGGGTGTATATCTAGACAACCGGTTGTCCTGAAAGAATCACATAAATGAGCTTACAAACAAGTTAGCCTTAATATTACACCCCTGAATGTATGTCGAACTGCCTACTGTCTCTTTCAGTCGCGAATATTATATAGACTTCTATTTTGGCGGAGCTCTGCTGATTGGGAGCTCGTATTTAAAATGCATAAGACCGTACTAAAAATTATCGGTAAACGCAAACCCTGGGATAGCTGTAGGTATCTATTCAGGGAATATAGGATTCGGACCTTACAGGGTCTGTTTGCCCATGAGTGTCTAATTTTTATTAGGTCGAGAAGGTAGGGCTACCTAACTGTCAAAGATAGGCATATCTATAACTGTTAATTTACTTCCGCCCGCCATAAGAGACCTACCAATCCAAAGATATAAAACAGAAGTAAAGAGAATTATCCTGAAGATTGAGATCCGTACACAGTGGATGAGTTTGTTGCTGGATTGGCGAGGGTTGTTTAAAAATTTTAATAATTATGTAATAGTAAATGTAAACCTTATCTATTGGCTTAGTTAAATTTTTATCTATTTGTATTTCACTTTATTTTTTGTCGTGTTTAATTGATCACTATTATGTACTATGGAACGATGCTGAACATTATGTAGTATGGAAAAGCAAATAAAGCATACTATTGTTATATATACAGGGTGTTGCAGAAATCACCCACAGATAAAAGTTATTTATTTTTGATGGAACATCGTATATAGTATACGCTTAATAATATTCCCCAAAAATTCTGTACATTTCTTGTATAATATGTTCTATACTCAAAACCGATAGTTTTCTAGTTATATCAATTGACATGTACAGCTACCAATTACAGATTTAGTAAAACTTACGTTATTTTTATTATAAAATGCCTTATTTTGAAAGGGAAAAACAATTCATTTTGGAAGCGTTTGTTAAAGCAGATAAATTGGTTCAAAGGGAACTACGCGAATCCAGAAAAACCTTTCATTCAATCTATGAAAAATTTCAACAGGCATCCAGTCTATTCAGAAAGAAGAGAAAGAGATGAATATTTTCATAAGAAAAACATCGGAAAGCCTGGAAAAAGAGTTTATTCAAACCACTCTCAAAAAAACAGGATACAAGACATTCAAAATTAAGACTACGGAATCGGCATCGAGAAAAAATGCTTGAGTTTTACCATACAATGTTCTTCGACGTTACTTTAAACGGTAATGGTTATCTAAGTTTTCTTCAGAACGAATTGGAAAACTATATGGATGAGCTCCCATTGGAATAACTAATAACTAATTGTGTAGTATTTGTATTTTTGCATATATGATATATGATATGATAAAGATGAATCAATAAAAAGGCCACCCAATAGACCTGACCAGAGAAGTCTAAAAGTACGTGTAAACGCTAAAACCATCGAAAGGAGAGAACATCTAAAAAACCCGATTAGAACAAAGGTTCAAATTATAAATGAATAATATTCCTGTGGAAAGATTATTAAGAACATAGATCAGATATATTGAAGTAAATAGAGGACCAGTTGAACTTGCATTTGTAAAACTAATTAGCTACATATAAATATTATACCTACCTAAACTAGAAGTGCTAGAATATTTTTTAATGTTGCGTTTAGGTTAACAAATATTTCGAAAACTGAAATTTAGGTATAGGATACAGGTATTAGGACGTAATTTGATATTAGGGTATATTATACGAAATGTATTCTCTTCTTTCTGGCATAAATTCGAGGAAAGTTTTTTTTTAAGGCGCAATTTAGCCCACTTATTTGGTTTAATAAATGTTTCTGAAATTCATTGTTTTTTTCTTTGCCAATAAGGCATTTTATACATGATAGAAGCAGCATAATTTTACTAAATCTGTAACTGTGACTGTCAGTTATAAACAAATATTTGGTGTTTTGGCGACGACCTACTTCACAGCCACCTAAGATATAAATTATAAATTCTAGAATATTACTTTATTTTTGAATGTTGCTTTTATGTTAAAAGCGCATATAGCCCTAAAACTATTGGATTTGGGTATAGGTATGGGCAATTTTTAGGGGATTTTATTAAGCGTATAATAAACAGGGTGTTCCATTAAAAAACATATAACTTTTACCCTTTTTTGAACAACTTTTGCACTTGACGTTTTTTCCCCAATCGTTAAATCAAAATTAAATGGGGGTGGCATTATAAATGATCATTCGGTACAGTATGTCAATAGGGTTTTCCAACTCCTGTGCTTGATTTTCGTGAAACTGAGGATGCCGTTTTCAAAACAGTTGGCTTTGTTTTTGAGAAACAGCGTGAACCGGAAAATTTGACAATTTCAGTTACCCTTTTTATTTCAAACACCCTGTATCGTAATGACATGATGAAAAAAAAATCTTATAGACCTCATTACGTAGATTACAGTTACTTACTTAGATTTGTTGCAAAAGACATAATTTTTAAGACACGAACTATTTGAAAATTAACTTCGCCTTTTATATGCTTTTCAAAATGCATAATTGTTAACGTATGTCTTGACATATGTATTAGAAACATATATTTTATTCCGTTTAACATATAATAATTATTATTGTTATAAGGAAAATTACAAAATACACAAAATAATAATCATTTGTCCAGAGTAACTGTATAAATTCTTTTCAAAAATAAATCAGAGTAGTTTAATTAAGATATATGTATATATGTTTATTTAAAACATGTATTTAGAAAATTATACATATTTGAAAAGCGTGTAAAAGACGCAATCAAATTAATACAAAGTGTTCGATTAAAAAAAAAAACATAACTTTAGCTCGTATCTTTTATCTTTTACAAAAAATCTGAGTTTGGCACCGGATCTTGCTAAATATCACCTTCTGAAGAGTGATTCTCAGTCGCGCCTTTGTTGACTCATCCTGTATAGTTTTTAGTTAATTACAATTAAATATATTTTTTTATTAAAATGAGTTTAGGTAGGTTAGGGTGCAAAAATCAAACAATTTTGTGAATTGTATTTGCTGGTAAATTGGTGATGCTTGTTTCAGAATTTTATTAGGCCTTTTAGAGAACACCACATCGATCCGACGTCGATCACTAGACATGACTTCATAGAGACGAATGGTGATAATTTTATGGTAACCATTCCATTTCTGGGCCGCATGGTCTGGGATTTTATTACCCTCACGGAACACGAAGTGCAAAACAAGTTCACTTGGAACTGCTACGTTTTCTTGCTGGCGGTTTTCGTCGCAATGACTAATCAGGTATTAGATTTAATATCACATATTTTTTGCCTCGTTTATTCAGTTTATTCGAAACTTTTTGTGAATATACTCAAAAAATATTCTAGATTCACAAGTGGTCACACACCTACTTCGATTTACCGCCTTGGGTGGTTTTCTTGCAAAATTATCACGTGATTCTACCTCGTCGCCATCACAGGATTCACCACGTCGCACCGCACGAAACGTATTTTTGCATCACTACTGGCTGGTTGAATTGGCCGATGGAAAAACTTAATTTTTGGAGCACTCTAGAGTTTCTTATAGAGGCATTTACTGGGTACAGACCTCGAGCTGATGATATGAAGTGGGCGCAGAAACGAACTTAACGTTGTGCCTTATTCCGTATACAAAAATGCTTTTTTTACACGTTGTCAAGTCAAACAGGTTGTGTTGTTAACAAAAGGTACCAAATGTTGTACAAAAATGTGATTTATTTTTTAAGATAGCCACGCAGTCTCTATTTTTTTTGTAAATCAACTAGCTCCACTTTTCCGGAGATCTCTTGTTTAGTTTGTTAAGCTTTCATTGTACAAGTCCGTTAGAAATCTAAATTAGAACGAGAACTTTCGCTTAAGTGTTCCATTGCAATACAATTCTTATCGTCTGCATGGCAAGCATATAGAATATTTTTTGTAGAAGAAGGTAGAATACAAAATACTTAGTGATATAACTGAAATTTTGTATTTTTATGGTGTGATGACATTTTTAAAAATATTTATATCCTTAAATAAAGTTTATTATTATTGTTATTTTATTTTTTGAAATTATAAATTTCGGATATCACCCAACCATTTCGTATTACATCATAATCATATTTCAAAGAGAAAATACTTCTTCTTTTGGGGTTGGCGCTGCTACTAGGCAGTTTGCCAGCACTAAGAAAAATACTTATATACTGCTTTAAATCGATGGAATAAAGTAATCGACGAACACAGTTAACCTGTGGCGTAATGAATATTTCAGTAAGTAATTGCCGGTTAGTGGCCTAATGGCTATCATATATTTGCCCAATGCTTTCAGGTTAGGGTTTCTAACCAAAAATTTCATTTGGAGTGTTTTGTAAACTTGTCTCCACTTGTTCATTTTATAATGGTAATATTAATTTTGGTTACGACTGGCATTTCACGATTTTTGTATTTTAGTTGCCACTGTCGCTTCTTCGGACAGCCCAAAATCATCCAATGGTACTGTCTCTCTTTTAATTTGTAATGTGTTTTATAAAATGGAAACTTTTAGTTGGTGGAATTGAAAAATGGCGAAACATACAATGGACATTTGGTGAGCTGCGACAACTGGATGAACATAAATCTCAGGGAAGTCATCTGTACGTCTCGGGTAAATTTTGAGCTGAAACAATGCTGCAAAACTGAATTTGTTAAATTTATGTATAGGATGGCGATAAATTTTGGCGGATGCCAGAATGTTATATCAGAGGTAGTACTATAAAATATCTTCGTATCCCAGATGAAGTAATTGACATGGTCAAAGAGGACACCATGATAAAGAATAAACAAGTGAGAGAACAAAAAGGAGGCAGGGGAGGACAGAATCAAAGAAATAGACCTGCTGCCAGAGGTAAAGAAATGAAGTAGAATATGCATAACCAGGCTTGTTTTCTTCCAAGGCAAAAAACAAAATGGAGAATACCTATTAAAGATTATTGTTTTCAGGCAATTTTGGAGGAAGAGCCGGTAAGCCTGGTGGTCAACCAAAACCCTTCCAGAAGCAAAAACCAAAATAATGGACTTATGATTGAAGTTTAAATATATTTAATTTTTTTACCAAGGTTTAATTTAGATTTTGTGAATAGTGATTGATTAACTTATTGATCCAAATAAATAATTACCACATTAAATTACCACTTTGCCTTTATTATCATGATTTTATTGTAATCTCACCTATAATAAAAGGATAATGTTTAGCAACTAACAAATCATGTTGACAAATATTAAAATTTATACAGGCCAAATGTAACAAATGTCAAGTGAACACAAGACTAAAAAAAAAGAAAAATATTGACTTCTACTGTATTTGTTACTTTTTGATTGTAGTTGGTCTCAGTCTCTGAAAAAATTTGAATTAAGGTTACATGCAATTGCAGATGTCAAGCAGATAACTAACTGAAAGTTCTTAAAAAAGAAACTATATTGCACCTAGGCAACAATCTTGGTAGGAGACATATTATTCCTCCTACAATTACCACCACAAACCAAAGCTTTTTTATTTAAAAATAAAATATTTATAAACAATACACATTTTTTTAATGAAGAGTTATTTCAAAATAGGATGGTGAAAAAAATGTTTTTAATATGATTTTAGATTACAATCAAATTTGGGGATCATCTTTCAAAGTTTAATTAGTTAAGTTTTGAAAAGAGCCCAAACTATTATTGGCAAATTTTGATCTACAATTTTAAAAAAATTTGGCATGTGGCTTTATAAATCGGGCACCCTTACATGTCCTTTTTAATTTTATTATGAACTGCAAGTTGCTGACCCGCGTTTCTGTTTTGCTTTGATTATCTACACATAATTGCACTTTCTTTGCAATAGGTACCCCAAAGTTGTTTTAATAATAAACCCAGCTATAACACTAGCACTTATAGTATATTCTTTGTGAAAGCTAACTCCATTTAGACTAGAACAATCCTAATTAAAAATTAAGAAAGGTGCTGTTAAATTATATATTATTTTAAAACTCAACTTTATAATGTCGGTTCGAGTAAATGGTGCGACAATTATATTTCGTTTGGTGTCATTTGGAATATAAAATGTATAGATAGGTATTTTACATCGCAAGGCTAAAATAATTTAAGTCATGTATGATAGTCAAACTCAAAATTCACTTTCGAACATTATTCTATCTCTAGAGGAGGCGCGCTATATATGGTTTTGGCATATCAAGGTCGCTCCTATCACATTCATTCGAAAGTTCCCTATTCATTAAAAATAATTTGTATAATAATCACATACTTATAAATTATAAATGGCTTTATACATAATTTCATTCTACTACACTAGGGTTCCTATGGCAAATTTTCCATTTGTATACAAAACGTTTTTTTCAAAAAGTCGTCTCACAACACAATTCAACAGTATGAAATACGAAATAAATAAAACAGAAGACGCGTCATAAGAAATTAAAAATACTAAAACCATTGACGGGAAGCATTTCCTTTGGCACTTTGTGCAAATTTCGAAAATTTGTGCCGATTCTACAAAATAAAAAAAGAGATTTTTTTTTATTTTCACACAAATAGCATTTCAAATGGAAAATTCGCTTTAATATGGCAGCGAGAATATTTTTATATATACGTTTACATTTAAATATTTACACATTGGTTCACGTTTGGTAATAATAAGATAACTATTTACCCAGTTTAAACTTTGCAAGCTAATTAACAAATAAAGAATTAAAATTAAATAACACTTAAGACGCGAACGCGGCCGATCGCCCTCGGACATTATATTTTGATATGAACAGGAAACAGTCCTGCACAACGAGAATCCTCCTTCCACATATATTTTTTTGGCAGACTCTTAAAGCTTAGTCCTACAGTAAAAGCTTCTAGAAATTTAACACTTTGTAGAGTGGAAAACCAATCAAAATTAGTACAAGTTTTTATGCGATAACATCATAAAACAATGCGGATATATACATTAATAAATTAGAAAAAATGAAAACAGGAGAGACTTTCCGCGCTTTACTAGTCCTAAAAAAAATGTTTATTGCCTAACTTAAGTGTTATATTATAAATTGCTACAGGGTGGTCCTCTACATGCCATCAAATATGCTTAGTTTTAATTAAACGTATACAATACAAATATTGTATTTTATTGATATCTTTTAATTGACCATCTGAAAAAACCGAATGCTTTTTATGATTTTTTTCTCGTTTCAAGCGACAAATTAAAAAGGAACGCATTCACGGTGCAAAGTTACCAAAAAGATTAAAAAAAGATACACAAAAATTAAACAAATACAATAATAATCTCTTTCAAAGAAACTTCCACAGGCTACTGTAATACTTTTTACAAAACTTCTGGAGTCCTCCTGCGTCGATTAGACTCAGCAAAAACTGATGCAGAAGGAATCCAGATGTTTTGTAAAACGTATAATAATAGTCCATCCAATAATATTTAATTTATTATATTATATTATTTACTTCTATTGTTGTTCAATTTTCCAGAAACCAATATTTTAATTACTATTTAAACACCCTGTATCTCCAAAAAACAACAGTTTTTTGGACCTAAGCTTATAAGTAATAAAATTCGAATTCTTTTTTGTTTTGAAAGGGAGTGGAAGGATGGTAAAACGAATAAGCAAATCCTTTTTCACCAATTGGCTGCAAGGTGAGTACTTCTCTAGCGGCCACCCTGTATCAGAGTTCCCACTAAAAAAATCTGCTTTCACAAATTTCCTTCATTTTTTTGCAGTTTTCCCTGATGGGTTTTTCTACTTTTTTTAATCTAGTCGAAAGAATAATAAATACCTTAACTAGGTAAAAAAAATTGTATTTCAGGAGCCTGCATAGTACAACATAAACCAAACCAAAAATATTTAAACAAAATAATTAGACCATAAAATAGTGTTGAATAAAAATGGAAGGAATAAGAATGACCAATGATCGAAAAATGCCTAGACCAGATGACGATTTAATTCACTGACTTTGCCAGCCTTTCTAAGTTAGTGGGAACCCTGACAGTATAATATATATTTTTTGCAAAGATTTCTTTTTACTTTCAATATGCCTCAAGGCTGCATATTAACAATCCCTTGCCACACCTAACTTAACCTTTAGGAGCCTAACTCGGACTTTCTGCCATATCGTGATCAGTCTTGCCAACTATCATGGGTTCCCCCGCACCGCCACTCTGTGTCGGTGAGGGACTATCCACATTTCTGAAAGTGTACCCAGAGCCAGGGGAATCAGCGCTAGATAAACTTTCTGGTGTTCCCACAGAACTTAAAGATCCAGGTAGTGATATGGTGGTAGTTGTCAATAAACCCCGTTCCCCACTATAACTATATACTCTTTTAGTTCGCGGGCTCGTGTGAAAATCGCTATCCCTCTCGTCTAGTTTACGCTTAACGCCACCTAGAGGGCTGGGTCGGAAGACCGGGCTCTCGCTACGACGTTTCGTAAAGGTTGGTCGCGATCTAGTGGGACTTTGAAACCCGTAGCATCTATGGTGTTTTGAAAATGATAAAATTTTATAATTTAACACTTAATGGGGCTCTTACCTAGTTGGAGATGGTGAGTTGCATGCGAAATTATTGGCAGGCAATGAAACGTGTATGGGGCCCATACGGTTTCCTTTGGTATCGTTCTGAGATTCACTCATCAGGTTCAGATCCTCCCAAGATTGGGATATCTGCATTGCACTGTGGATTTCGCGTTCGTGAGCGAGCTCTCGAGAATTGCTTATTACATCGTGCTCTTCTTGTCGCAACTGGTTTATCCTCGGAGTGAGACTCAAGCTGGATACCTAATAAATATTTATTGAGACTTCTGCTAAAGGTATATGAGTATGGTTCAATAATATTAACCTATTGTCTCAGAAAAACCTCTGGCAAAGTTAAACAACCAAAAAATCAATAATAGTTATTTGCAACTTTCCAACAGTTATTGCGTGTAGGATTTTGAAAATAATAATAATATATTAAACGATATTTAATATTAAAATTTATCGTTATCATGTCAAACTTACTGGTGAACCAGGAACTTGGCTGTAGCTGGCACTAAATCTTCTGGTCCTAGTGGCGTTCAATGGGGCAAAATTAAGAGTAAAATTTGGTGGTTCTCTGTAATCAAACCACAAGGATAAACAACTTTTTCTAAAATAAAAAAAAAATCAAAAATGGAGATTTTAGTTTTTACAAAAATTAAGATACATTTTTTTTATTAAATTTCTTAATTTCTAAGCTATATCTTTCCAAAATGTAAGTAAAGAATAACATTAAAGGTTCCTTTTATCTGCCAGGCGTCAAAATCGCAATATTGCACAGAAAAAAATGTTGATATTCTGGTTAAATAGAACATAAAAAAAGAATTATTGGCAATTGTAGTGGATCACGACGTAATTAAGTAAAACTGATCAAATTTGGAGCCATACCTGGCAGAGCCAGAAGAACTTGAAGCAGTCATGACTGAACTAGAAGTCTCGTTGATCATAGGAGCACTGGAGCATCTTTTTAAGGTTCCGGGACCATTGGAAGGCCCATCAACGTCCATGGCTTGATGATTTAAAGATGACATTCAGTAAAGTTGTTACTACTGCAAACATTGGAATCTTATAAAGACCAAATATAATTGATACTTTCGACGAACGAAATGAACATCGAAAGATTTTACACCATTAAACGACACCCTCGATTAGGATTTGGTGAATCTGCTACAGGAAACAGCTTTTGCCTGGAATTTCAATACTTGGAAAGCGGTTTTCCAGGTAAAGTTCTGTCAAAAGCTTTTTAATAGATTTTAATATGTAAAAGCGCATGTCCGATCCTTAAATATCGATAAAGGATACTTTTCGGTTGACCAGGATTTGAATAGCGGTTCTACCTCCAGACGCCAGATGGTACACCTATCGAAAACCATTTTTAAAATACATAGTTTAATAAAATTTATTTTTTAGGTTAACGAAATGAAAAAATGTTTTTTTTTAATTTTTGACGATATTTTTAGAGTTCAAACCTGAAGAGTTGAAGCAATTTAATAATAATGCATAATGCAACCTGTAAACATGCGTAGTTTGAAACAAAACAGGGAATTTCATACAATAACGGGAATTTATAACCATCGACAACGCCGCATTGTAAACAGCCGTTGTGTTCATGCTGCCAATTCTACAGCAAAACAGTCCGCGCTCCGTCACGACAGAGAAATATCGTGAGTTGTACTGGGTTTGCGGGTATTTTTCGCATAGACTGTCCGACTTCTAGTGAAGTGAGAATGGCGTCCCGCAAAAAACAGGACGAAAATAATCTAAAGACATTGCGGGAGCTGGTAGCTTTGCCACAGAACAAATTTTGCTTCGACTGCGGCCAGCGAGGCCCTACCTACGTAAATGTAACCATAGGGTCGTTCGTCTGTACTAAATGTTCAGGAATGCTGTAAGTACCGTTTAAAAATTGGACAAAGTTCCATCCTTCGGATGTCGATCTATTTCTACCTGTTATTATGTTACTTTCAAAATGATGCATTTAACAAAGGAGAGAGTGTCGAATTGTGGATTTATTTTGCTACACTTACCTATGTCGAAATTAGCAGACAATAGAATTCGCAAGTATAGGAACGGTAATAAAGTGGGTATAGTACATATTGTTTATTTTTTACTTATTTATTTACTGCGAACGATGTCCTTATTCTTGATCCGAGCTTTGTACCGTCCCAGTCATTTGCGACTACAAGATTTTTGCGTCTTGTCTTATTTTTATTTATAGAGCGGACGTTAATATACGAGTAGATTTGCGTGAATATTCCAGATACTAAATGGATTTCTTTAACAGTGATATGTATTATTTTAACAGTTAATTCGTTCCGAAATCAACGCATCATTGCCTAGCTAGAGACGATAGTAGGAATACTATAAATAATAAATTATATACCGAAGATGCGACGTCATGTGATCCGAAAAATTTGACTCCTCTATTTTATAATTGTAAAATTTATTTTTGTTTGGTTAAAAGCTAAGTATAATCAGTTGTTGTTTGCTCGGTTATTTGGTCAAAAGATGTAGGTTTGGATAAATTACACCGACCCCTATTAAAACAAATGATGTGTGCAGCACCTGACTTCCTGGGTCTAACTAATTTTGTAACCCTTATTTAGACCTCTATATAAAAAAGGTACCTGCGAACTATCCCTTTGTGAATGGATATTTTTGTTACCTTTTTTTGAAAGTAAATGTTGAGAAATCTTTTTGGTTAGTTTTTGATTACCCAGTTAGCATTATCATCCCTTTTTTGTTTAGCGCCCCAAATATGATTAAAAAATTCAGTAAATTGTTTGCTTACTTATTGCATTGCTTAAATTTAAGATCCTGATAAATATGCGTATCAACTTAATCTCATCTGCTGTAAAACAAATATTTGACGTTCCATTTAGAGTTTAAGGAATTGTTAAATTTAAATAGCGATTACTAAGTAAAACAGCGACCCAATGTAGCAAAAGCAATAGTACTTTTTACCCGCGTTAAGCGCTTTTAGGTAACTTGAATTTTAAGAATTTCCTCTCCTATGTGTTATATGCCGAATCAACCAAACCTGGCGGTTAATGCGACCTAATTGCAAGTTTTAATTTAATTACTGATTATTAACCTTTCGTATACGTATGGCCGATGTATTGATCAATACGGCGTCTGTTCACTTTTCTTGTATACGGCACGGGATTTTTATGGACATGAAAGCGATTTTAATTTTCGTTTTTAACTTTCGATTAATGTTTGCCTTCTATTGTCTTACAGTCGACGCGATATGCGAGTGCAATATAAATATTTTTGTTTGTTTTGTTCCATGGCGCAAGGATGGTGTAAACAGGAAAACGTTTTCGAAAATTAAAGAAAATGGCTTTTCGAACACAAAACGCTTATGTGTGACTTACATTCAATTCCGGACGTGCTCTTTTTCCTTTCGAAGTGACGATTTTTCTATCCCTCGAATTTTAAAGCAAAAGACTTTCTTTTCTATAACTTATTAATAATTATTATTTATTCTATTATTATTATTAAATATACTAGTAAATATGCGGAGAAAAAAATAGGAGTATACAGGTTTTTTTCATTCGTATAATTATTTTTGTTTACAAAAATCCCAGATTGTACCAGGAGTTGGAGTTTCATTTTAAAAAAGTACTTGAAAAATTTCGGGAACGCTACATTTAGTTACAACGATTGTATACGTATTGCACAGGTAAATAAAGAATGGGATTGAGATTTACGAATCTTGGTCTGAACTTCTGGTCTAGCCTCATCTATGGCACAAGGGAAAACAGTATTCTTTTTCCTTTTTGGTTAAAATCGACGGTAAAATTCGGTTACAATAAGTTTTTAGATGTTTGCCCTTCTAACTTATTCTGGTAAAGTCACCATTTGCGTCAAAGCTCCAGATAGGATTCGCCGATTTCAAAAATACACATACTACCGAGAGTCAGTAATAGTATACTATGTAACAACTGCGGTAAACGGCATTTGACTCACGAGTTTATTTGACACGAGCGGAGCGAGTGTTTCATAAACGAGTGAGTTAAAAAGTTTTTCTACTCCCGCCTGTAAAATACCTAATTACGCACCGATCTAGCGTGCGGGAAGCGTCGCTTTACCACATCAGTTTCGTTTCCCACGAATCCGAGCCACTTCGGACATTTCCGGGATTTTACCGCACGGGTTTGGGAGCAATCGAATGTTTTCGGAGATATTTCCCACGCTTTGAATTTTGACGTTTGTCAATTCTGACAGTCATGTCAGTGAATGTATTCGTGTTTTGCGAAAATGTACCCAAAAACTAACGGTCGTAGAAAAAGTATAGTATGCAACACGTTCGGTAAACTTTTTAACTCGCTCGTTTATTAAACACTCGCTCCGCTCGTGTCAAATAAACTCGTGGGTCAAATGCCGTTTACCGCACTTGTTGCATAATATACTATTACTATACTTTTTCTACGATCGTTAGTTCTGACATGACCGTCAGAATTGACAAACGTTAAAATTCAAAGCATGGGAAATATCTCCGAAAACATCCGATTGCTCCCAAATGCGTGCGGTAAAATCCCGGAAATGTCCGAAGTGGCTCGGATTCGTGAGAAAGGAAACTGACGTAGTAAAGTGACGCTTCCCGCACGCATTTACAGTAACAGCACGCGGGCTAGAAACTTCGTTTAAGTTCGGATCCGCGAAATTGTTATCAGTAACAGCACTTGTGCTAGAGAGAAAAATGCGCGACAGTACGCCTTCTAGAAACTTCCTTCTTTCTTTGGTTAAGTGTGTTTTGTGGTGTTTGTTTTTGAGTTTTATATACATACTATTGTGTAAAAATATAAATATGGATGAAAAAACTTCCTAAGTCGTTTAAGACTAAAATAATTAGTGATAAGATTCTAAGGCTTCAATTAAAAGACAAAGCCGATGCTGAGGTAAGTACTCTATAATAAATTTGTTTCCTAACCTTAAAATAACGGATCAGTTGCCGGATAAAGTCTTTTGGTTCTTGGTTATCTGGTATATTCAGGGTTGCCAATGCTTTAAAATAGTTAATCGCCTAAGGGGAATCGACCCTTAAATTTTGGATTATACTGGGTGTCTCAAGAAAGTATTGTTTTTAATGAGACCCTATATAACATTGCATTTTGATTTGAAATTTGGTACAGAGGTAGTATTTAGGAAGGGGAAGCGACCCTTGAGTTTTGCATTATACAGGATGTCTCAAAAAAGTGTCATTACCTAAAACTCTTTTTTTTAATGAGACACCCTGTATATAATCGCATTTTGATTTGAAATTTGGTACAGAGGTAGTATTTAGGAAGGGGAAGCGACGCTTGAATTTTGGATTATACAGGGTGTCTTAAAAAAGTGCCATTGTCTAAAACTATTTTTTTAAATGAGGCACCCTGTATATAATCCTATTTTGATTTGAAATTTGGTACAGAGGTAGTATTTAGGAAGGGGAAGCGACTTTTGAATTTTGGATTATACAGGGTGTCTCAAAAAAGTGCCGTAGCGAGTAGCCAATATGCTAACAGGGAAATGTTTTTACCATTACAGCGTACTGTCAGTGAGCAGGAGATGAAGATGGATCCAATTACTGTAGAGAATTCGTATAACAAAACCAAAATGGAAAGCAATGAAGGTTCCAACAACATCGACAAAAATTCAGAATTTATTAAAAATATGCCCTCCCCACAGGAAATTCCAGTCCTTAAAAATGAATAGCAAAGTGTCTGGTTAATAAAAACAAGTATGCTAATAGTGACAATAATTTGAGTAGCGGTTTATACCACTGTTTTAAATATAGTGGTGTTCGTAGCGTAAGGGGACAAACTAATTTGCGTAATGGCAAAAAAATACCCGTGCAGCCAACTACCATTTCAAGAAGAAAGTCATTGTTGTGTGGACGAAGAGCTCAAACAGCAGGGAGAAGTACTAAAAGGCTTTCAAATAGCAAAACAAAAAATCCGCATTCGCTTGCCAAATGTGTTAGAGAAAATAAGGGTCTTGGAGGAAATACATTTAAAAAGTAATTAACACCTTTTTTTTTTATAAGATAGACATAGGTCGCAATAATGTTTAAAATATACTTCATTTGTTTTTGTTTACGTTAAGTAACAAAAATGTAATTCTTCTATCTTAAAAAATCAATTTCAGTTACATTTTTGTAAGTATTTTTATGCTACCTTGATAAGAATGTATTCTTTCTACTGTTCTGTTTTTTTTTCAAATATAACACTGCTTCTATGTGTATTGGTATGTGTTTTAGTTTTGTTGATCTATACTTATCCATAGAAAAAGTGCTGTTTTGATTATCGCTCGTGCATGAGCTGTAGTCAACATTTTAGTAACATTTTCTAGCCCTCGTTTTATTACTGGTAACTGCTGTTAGTTGTTAGAGTGTTGTTACTAGCCACGGCTTCGGAAAAACATATTTTCTAGCCCGCGTGTTGTTACTGTAAATGCTTCCCGCCCGCTAGATCGGTGGGTAATTAGGTATTTTACAGACGGGACTAGAAAAAATTATTAACCAACCTATAAAACTGTCAAAAAAATTTAATAAATTTTAAATTTAGAGATGTTTTATCGGAAGTGAGAAACTTTCTTATTTGAAATGGGATACCATGTATATTTTCCCAGAGATTTTCCGATTTTTGTATTCTACAGGTAAATCCCAGTAGGACATGTTCTTTACCTTTTTTCGATAGCTCTAATAGTTGTGGAAATAATAGCGTTCAAAAATTTCAATATGTCATTTTTCCTCAGTCCATTTAAATAAGAAATAAAACATACATTAACCAAAAAATTGGCAGAGTATTTTTTAAGAAAAGAAAATTGGACTTTGCAATAGTTTTCCGCAAAAATTTCGAATGGAAACCCTTCAAAAAGTTCCATTTTTATTATTCTGAATTCAGTTTAGAATCATAATTCAGATATTTGCGAATTATATTTAAAAGTCAAACCGTGTATCACCGAAAAATAAGTAAAATAATCGGCCGTGACGATGGCAATATGGCTGCTGAAACAATAATTGGATAGTATTAACATTTAGTTTGTATTGCAATTGGTTTTTATTTTGAGTATTTGCAGTAGTTGTAAAAACAAATTGACTGAGGAAAAATGACATATTGAAATTTTTGAACGTTATTATCTCCAAAACTATTAGAGCTATCGAGGATACTTGGATTTACCCGTAGAATACGAAAACGGGAAAATATATAGGGTGTCCCATTTAAAATAAGCAACTTGATCTCACTTCTACCAAAACCAATTGTTTTAATGTCAAAATGTAGCCATACTTTATTTATATAACATCTGTAAATTTTAAATACATACAATACAATAGTTCTTCCTGTAAGTATAGGCTTTAGTTTTTGTTCTACTTGGCACTTTTTGAAAATTGGTAAGTTTTGTACCTGCTTTTCAAACGCGCCAGCCTCCTCAGGGAATAACAGATATGACCAGCTTCAAAGCGAAAGCGCCGTAGATCTATCAACCGTCGCCGTAGTCGACAGCGATCGACGATCAAAGTGCGTTTTCATCTGTCACACGTTCAAAACGTCCGTTCAAAAGAGCCAACGGGTTTAAAAATAGCTTTAGGTAGATCAATTTAGTGGCGTAAGTTAAGCCTGGCACTAATATAATGAGATTATATACACGCTGTTTATCAACCGGCTCTTAAAGTGGGACACACGGTCACACTCGGTTTTATACAGGACGTTGCATTAATATGTGCAATTCGAGGGGCATTAACTTGCAACATTTGGTTTTCGTGCGTTGTTTTATTTTGAACGGCTGTCGCCGTGAGAGAAGAACTATCGTTCGATAAAGTGGTCTAGTTTTATTTTTGTCAGCTTCTGTATGCAAACGGTTGCACCCAACAAGTCAATCATAAACTTTCTAGGAAACGTGACATCCACTCTCTTGACGATGTCGAACAAAACAACGGATCTTGAGGGTACTGCATCCGAATTTCTCCTTTCGAGGGTTTGGACAGAAGAAAAAAACATAAAATGATGAAACGAAAACTACTCTGGATTCTATTACGAAGAAACATTTGAGGAAGTATAAGAGGATACATTTGCCGCGTTTATTTATAGAATTCCTTTAAAGATGAGCAAGGAATAAACTAAACTGAATACAGCAAAATTTCTGTCAAAAATAAAGCACTAGAGTGTGGATGTGTTGTGACCACTATAATTTGTCATATGTCACCAGCTTGATCTAAATCCTCAATTGATTAACAGAGTTTCCATGCAGATTTCGCAAATCATGTGTTTTTATATAAATTATTCACGTATGTCACGCATAATAGACACAAAGTTACACCTTAGGGTATCCATGATTTAGTTTCTTGGCGTTAACGAGTTTATTATGAAAATAAACTATTCGGGTCCTATTTTTGAGGTAATCCGTAAGAAGGAACATAGGCTTGTCTTTAATTTTATCTAGCCTTATCATTAGATATCATCTACGTTACAGGCGACTTTAGTATTTAATGATTCAATTTTTGAAGAACGGGTATTACGTTAGCATCGATGGATGCTAGGGTAGGGCAGTAAGTAACCCTGCAAATTCTTCTTACCTCATGAGAATAAAATAGTCATCTTCGAAATTTTTCAAATCTTCTACTCTACTTCTGTTCACGCATCGTGCATTACGTTAAACAATCGAGAGTGTTTTCTTTAATTAGTTGCGAAGCGTTTGGGAAAAGGGGGAGATAAGTTTGTGCGGTTTCGCTACCCCGCAGGATGGGGTTGGTATCGGTTTGCAATTAGTTTTCGTCGTTCTCGGAAATTTGATAGCCGTTCCTCATTTCGATGACGCAATTCCTGAAATTCATCGATCGTTTTAGCTTAAAATAGAAAACGTGATAGTGATTTGTTTCCTGCAACGTTATAAAGGCTCCCGAACCTAGAATTTGAAAGTTTCACAAACAAAGCGTTTTTGTTTCGATTGTTAAGCAAAACCTTAGGGCTGTTGGCGTTTATGTCTTTGTTTAACAGGCAGTTTGCATTTTAAAAGTAAATACTACTTATTTTTTACACGCTACCAAGTTAGTATTATTAAGTTTCGTTTTCGTTTCGGTTTTGTGTGCCCACCATCCACTTCATCTTTTTTAAAATAGTGAGCTGCATTTTTTATTTAATTTCTCAAACTCGTCATTCTAAAAAAATACATGTAATGATGATTTACCAAACAATATTGCCCTAAAATTGACAATAAAACCTTTGGCGTAAAATTATTATTATTTATGGACCTTCTCATATCTTTGATCATCTGCAACAAGCTTGCCCATGCGGATGACCTAAAACTATATGAATGCATTGAAACTGGCACGGACTGCATGACTCTCCAGGACAACATCAATATTGTCAGTCAGTGGTGTACTAAAAAATAAATTGCATCTTAACATCAGCAAGTGTGGTTTCTTATCACCGCACAAAAATTCCTATTGTTTTTAATTACAATATGGATGGTACTGTCCTGACTAGCCTTGCCACTGTGTTTTCATTTGACCAGTCGTTCTCTTTTGTACCTCACATCACTAAAATCGTTTCAAGTGCAATGCAAATTTTAGGATTCTTAATAAGAAATGCCTGCATTTTTGTAGCTCAGCTACCGTTAAATTGTTATTTAACTGTTACGTTAGGACCAAGCTTGACTATGGCTCGCTGATATGGTCACCAATTTATAAATGCCACACCCAGTCCATTGAGAGTGTGCAGAGACGGTTACTAAAGTATCTAATGTTTAGGGAGGACGGTTCCTATCCTGAGAGGGGAGTTGATCACGATCTTCTACTAAGAAGGTTCGCTATACTGCCCCTGAGCTTGCGCAGAGACTTGCAATCTGTTTCATTTCTCTATAAGTTAGTTCATTACGGAGTCGATTGTCCGTTTCTTCTGGAACAATTACGCTTTCATGTGCCGCGGCTGGAAGGCAGACGTCAATCAACTTTCTTACCGCAGTTACCCAGGTCCAATATCCATTTTCAAAACCCTATTTACCATATGTGTGCTACCTTCAACAAACTATCATCGTACTGCGATTTATATTATGATGGTCTCCAGGCCATACTTCAGCAACTTCGATTGGCGTCGGGTTATCCGTACCGATAAGTCTTATCCTTTTCTTTCTCATTCTTTCCTTCTTCATTTTTCTAGTTATAAGATTAGTAGATTTAAGATTAATTTCTACGTCCTCTAATGATTTATATTTAGTATTTCCTGTAATTGGGTCATTTTACCTGTTGGAAATAAAGTGCTATTATTATTATTATTATTATTATTATTATTATTATTATTATTATTATTACAGTAGTTCTCGAACTAAATTGAGCTGTAGTTCATTTATGTGATTCGGGGTCTCACGATATAAACAAAGCAGTGAATTTATACCTGGACTTCTAACAGCTCATCGTATAGATCCACGATTTCCTATCCACTTATTTTATTATTTACCATTATTGTTTGCCATCTATTGTGAGGAGGTGCGCCGTCTTGTTGGAACCATAACAATTGCACAATATTCAATGGTTCGTGGTCAAAGTGATCTAAAATCTGATTTTATAAGAATTGTTGATATATTTCGGACGTTAAGCGACCTTCATGTATTATTGGACCGATAATTTTATATTCCACAAGCCTACCCAAACATTGAAGGACTGTGCTCTCACCGCAAATGTGGGACTGTATTTAAAAAAAATAAAGTTTTGATGAGCACTCGGAATGGAAACGGCATCCTTAAAACTGACAGCTTCCAGGAGAGAAAAAGTTGCAATGAGAAATTGTCATTTGTTTTCAAAAAATTGCTTCATTAGGCTCAGGAACAAATTGACAACTAAACTCATACTCAACAATACTTAACATACTCAACTTTGCCTACACTTAACTTCGTATACCTTAAGGATTCCATGATCTCTGTACAGGGTGAGCCAAAAACTTAGTTTTGTTATTGGAACACATTTGAAGGTATAGGGAAATTCCGGAGCTCGAATTTTATTTTATGAAAAAATCTACATGTCAAACAATGCAAAGTACTATTATTTTTGAAAAGAGCTTAATATTAAGTTACCAACTTTGTCAGGGTTTCCAAGCGCCCTGGAAACGCCCTCTATCGACGAGTACTTCATAAAATTTAATCCCAGAAACGGGTATAGAAGATGTGTCCCTATAAGAAACCAACTAGTTTGTACACTCTCCCGGTAAACCAAACCCCTTTTTTTTGGCTGTGTAGTTCGAAAGTAGATAGCGAAGCCAACCGATACCATTGGGGTCTTCAAAGTGGTATGAGGTACAAGGTGGCCCAACCATCGCAAATATATTTTTTAATTCTTAAACTATGCGGCAACTATAAATGGCACATCAAGCTTGTTTGTGAATAAATAGTTATTCAGTTAACTTTTTTGCACTCCAAACGATAATCCCCATTATGATTTGTAGAAAAGTTTGGAAATATGAAACGTTTTTTTTTTGTTTTTTTCGCGTTTTTTCACTACATTTTGTTTTGCATAGACTATAAGAACGCAGAACAACTAAATTTTGTTATATTTTGCATCAAAGTTCGTATCGCCGTTTGAATGTACGATGTTCCTGCCGGTCTTAAAAATTCTCACAGTTAATAGCGAAAGCTAAATTACATAAGAGCGTCTATTGTTTCAACGCACATTAAAAGGCTCGAAGTTTTATTTATGTTAATTCATGTCGCGAGATCAGGTACAACATGCAAAAACCGTATTTTATTTTTCAAACTTTAAACCCCCTTGTGGTCAATGTTCAATGTGGAAAGAAAAAGAAACATATCAGTTAGAATATATAACTTTAATCGCTAATTCGAAATTAAGCTTTACTTTCAACCTTAGACTAAGGGCGTGTGGTGTGCAAGTTATAAGATAAAATATTTTAAATAAAAAAATCGTATTGTTTCGGCATGCTTGGTGTAAAATCGTTCCAAACCAAACCAAAAGGTGAAGTTTATTTTTTACCTAATACAATTTAGTTGGGGGGTGGAGGGAGACCGCAAGGGGAAGTAGCGAAATAAATGAATTATTTGACGAAACGATATTAAATGTATAAAGAGATAATCAAAAAAGTGTGATAAAAAGAACGTGGAACACGTGGAATTTTGATATTTTTGTAATAATTAATTGATCCCGTAATAATGGATGAAAGCTCCTCGAACGAATTAGATTCTGATTACTTTTAACAATGTATTCTATGCGTTCTACAAAATGTGTTTAGCCATTCTGCAGTTATTGACATTTATTTCCGAACATGTTCGAACACCCTCACCACTTTCCCTTAAGAAATAGAGCAAAGGATAAATAATGTTGTTCAATAGACCGGCAAATTCCTTTGTCAGTTTTAAAATTCAAGAATGCGATTACGCGCCTTAACTACACAACACAAACTTAAAAATAATTTCCATAATTTTCACTTCTTGAGTTAGTTCTTCTGGATTTCTCTTGAGACAGATATTGATTCTCTATCGCTGACGTTTCTACAACATGCTGCTGATTTAGAGTGATGCAGGAAAAATCCAGAAAAGTTTCATGGTTTCGCAAAGTTTCTTTGAAAAAAAAAAGCAATAAACAATTAAACTCTTTTGATCCATTTTTACTTCTTATGTAACTGCTCTGCTCCGTGTAGCATCTTATCTTCACGGCCATGTTTCGGGCACCGACAACCGCGAAAGTCCATTTAATATTATCAAATATTTATGTGATATTGTTATTCTTCTATGCTATTTCTCTTATGTAAATTAAATCGTGCAATTTAACAAATGCACTTTTACAAAGATGCGTATTTAAGCGATTCGAATTCCCCGTATCGGTGTCTAATTTAATCAAAAAGGAAGTTTAGCCTTGAAGCCTCCGTTATTATAGTTGTTGCAAGTCAAACTACGTAATCAAAGTCGTAATCGAGTGAAAAAAATGTGCATTTTCTAGCATTTTATTATTAATTATTAAAATTTAAGATAGTTTTTGCGTTTTATTTTCATTTCCGTTTAATTTCTTTTTGCCGATGTCGCGCGGCTGGCACTTTTTTTAGTTTCGTGGTATGTGGGCTCGGGCGTATTACGTCATCAAGGATTCAGGAAATGTCAAGTGTCAAGTTTCTTATAGTTATGGCGGGGGAGGGGAACTGAGTTTTATCGGAAATCGTCCGCCCTAGATTTGAGTAAAGTAAGGTGGATTTATACAGAATTGCGCTTTAATTTAAAAAACAATTTTAACATAACAATTCCATTTTCTTAACCAGTTTTTACAGATAAATAATTATCTATCAAATATTTAATATCGCCGGTACTCTGCTTGATTGTAAGAGCCTACGTACGACATGACTGTATGAGTACGACAGTGTAGATCATTTGTTTTTAAAAAAAAGTATTGAAACAATATTGCCCAGCGTCAACAGCTAGCTATATTTTTTGGGCCAAGTTGAATCGACACCTTGCGCAAATAAGAGCAACAAAAAATAAATGCTCATATGGATACCAGCACACCACGATCACCTTTGCGGTGTATTTATATTTATATCCTATTATCAGCTTATTAATTTTAATTTATCTATTAAAATAAGAACCTTATCAAGTCGCCCGAGATAGATACTGTTCTCCCAGAAGTCTACAGACTCAAACAAGCATTCCCCGGTCAATTTTCGTTTATCATAGCGCAGCAATCAGATTGTTTCGGATTATTTGGGAAAATAATTAACAAATTACGTCGATATTATTGCATCAGAGGCAGTGACGACAACGGAGGTAATTAAAGAATGCAACATGAACGTTGCGCGCACCTGCGCTTTTATTTTGCCGGCAACGTTGCCGTTTTTAAGCAATATACAAAGTGTAAAAGGTATGTACTTTGTTAACCAATTCTAAAATAAAAATATTGAATGAATAAGGTGCCATTCTGTGGCAGTACCGCTTTTAGCGCAATATTTCTAACATACAGACTGTGGTTTAAGGTTATTCCACTTATTTGTGTAGCCCATATAGCTGCTAGCCCTGCCTATGCTGATAGAACAGGAACTCATGAAGCAACTATCTAAATTTTTTTTGAGAAGGTGAATTCAACGTGCGCATGCGCGAGATTTAAAATGTCGTTTTTAACCAATGGCGGCTCTAATGGCAAATTCTGACGTTGGATCCATAAGACCTTGCGGCTTTCAATACACAACATTGCCTTAATGAAGCTAAAACGAAGAATTTATTAGTGTCTAATAGCAGTAGGTTGACATGTGGCAGGACATGCAACATTCTGAGCGTTACTTTGGATGACACTCTGAATTGGTCAGAACACATTGGCGAGCTAAGTAAAAATCTTTCAGATATTCATTTTCTTTTGCGTCGACTTCGCAGAATGGTGAGTTTTCATATATTGAAGTCAACTTATTTTGGTTTATTTCACTCGCGCATAAACTATGCCACCATACTGTGGAGTAACTCCTCTTATGCCATTAAAATATTTAGGATGCAAAAAAAGGCACTACAAATTCAAATTTTAATGAACACTGTAAGCCATTGTTTATTAAACATAAAATAATGACGGTTCCATGTATATTTATATTTCAAAATGTTCTTGGGATACACTCCAAGATAGTTTGCCGAGGGGTTCTGATTCTCATAGGAGTGAAAATAATCTCGTGCTTCCGAGATACAGGTTGCAGAAATCAAAATAAAACTCTCCTTATACTCGTATAAAGCTTTATAACGCATTGCCAAAATCTTTTAAACTTTTAAACGAAAAACATTTTAAATATAAAATTAAAAGTTTTCTTCTAAGTAAGGGCTATTATAGCGTTGGTGAATTTTTTGAAGAAAACATCGGTAATGACGTGTTACGGGGCGTTGTGCATTGATTGTATTTTAATGATTGTTGATAAATTTATTTTTTTATTTGTTGTCCTGTTATTGTGAAGTATATCTAGATTTAGTATATTATGACGTTACATACAATTTTATGTTAGCATATACTTACATATATTCATTTTTTTTTCTTTGTATGACTTGCTACAAGCAATGATATTGTAAAGTAGTCAATCTATCTATCTATGTATCTATTGAGAGCACAAATTATACAAGTATGTGAGTACAGTACGGAGATATTGACACCAAAAATGAAAACAACAATGGCACAGGACACAGACTGTTCAATAGTAATTACTTAGCTCGGCGTTGCCAACTATGTTCGAATTTCAGAGATTGATGTTTGTGGTCGTATAAAAATTAATCAATTTTCCAGAAAAATTACGGCAATGTAGCAACTCAGACAGTTCGGGTGACGCATGCGCAAAAGATCCATACCTTCTCTACGAAAATATCATAGTCATCTCGGGCGCATCAATTTTTTACAATAGTAGGGCTACTATATTATCTAATAGCTATATGGGGTAGCTTGTCTGAAATACGTATTTGCTAAGAAATGTTGGACGATGTGGCATCGCTGCCGTGGCACCGGGACAATCCTATGAGTTTTCAGGTGCAACGTTTATTATTCACGACTGCGTGCAAGAACGGTCCCCGTAGCGAAAGGGTTTTTTGCGTCACGAACGTGTCAAATGTGTTTGAACCTAAGAAAGTGTACTGTTACCGATCATGACTCAGATCTTTTATGCCACCTCTGGCCACGGATACCTTATATATAGACTGAGTAGGCGTTGGAACGATTAAATATTAATTGTTTCGACTTGTATTGGAGAGCGTTTGACACTTGAAGCTTTTTTTGTGATAACGGCGTCACTAAGTTCACTGAGTCACGTAGTTAAAATAAGTATACATATTTTGTTATTTTATATTAAATTCAGTTCAGTTATTTTATATTAAGTTCAGTTCAGCTGCTTATTCTAGCAAGTTAAGTTATTTTAGAAATGCGTTTTTAATTTCTCGGTTTACGTGAGCGTTTAATGACTAGTTTGACTAAACAACTGATAACCCAGATGATTATCGTCATTTTTGTGGAAGTCTGAGTGTGCTGCTTTACTGAATAACTTTACGTGCAAAATATGACTCACTGACGAATTAAAACGAAAGGAATCAGATTTGTCGATTGTTGTCTGATTCGGTGTAGAAGCTGCGTAGCCGCACATTGTCACTGTTGTACGTAAATTGATCAAACAATTTATAGAACATTAAGGAAGGAAGGAAAAATAGTACCGAATGAAAGAGGAAGCGGACTGGGATTTTATGAAAGAAAGTGTGTAAGAGAAGCGAAAGTCTGAATGAGGGGAGAAACAGTTTTGACTTTTTGTTTTATTATTAATAGTAATAAAATTTAACAAATTTGATTTGTAAATTAGCGATCAAAAGCTCGTCAGACAAATAACGTTTGCTTACTCACAACTCGCTGATTGTTAAAAATGTAATGAATATACACGAAACAGTCATTATTTTAACTTAAAAATCTGGTTTTTACTGATTTTGCGTTTGTTCTTACCTAAATAAACTAAAGGGTTCTGAATAAATCAACAAAGTTTCCGCGCCGTACCCTGCAGCAGGACATAACCTGCGTGACATTTTGCTTAAAGAGATTCAAAGCAATTATTATTGTTACCACCCAGAAATGCAGACTTTGGCCGCATTAAAACTAAAGGGTATTACAACGTCGACTTTAGATTGTAGTTAAGTCTTTAGGTATAGTATAGAATTAAGTAGAACACTTATTTTTAGTAGTTTGTGAGGTTGCTTATCTTGTTAGAGCGTATTTTAGAAAGGCGTAGAGTAATAAAACTTCATTAAGTATATATAAAGACTACAGATGACCCAAGGAATGTGCCACTTTCATTGTTTGACGTAATGTTTTTTTTTCACCAAGATATGGGTATTTTTTGGCATTAGCCGTGACTATAATCGACCCAGGAGGAGTAAGATCTAGCATTTTCTGGAAGTAGTCTTCACGATGCTGTCCAATTCGTTTTTGCATCCAAATTGTTTTGTCCAAATCCATTTTTGCTACCAATGTGAGTAATTATTACCTTTTACGAAGGTTCCTTTTATTCTAGTGCATCATCTTTGCATGAAAGCTTGCCTTCCGCTCTTTAAATTTTTATACTGCCATGTTTTGCGACTCCAAATGTTTAGTTTTCGTGCGGAGAGGTTTGAGCATATTGAGAATAATATTTTTTTCCATTTTTAAAAGTCGCAGTTTTACTAATCCGTTTCTCAGCAAGAAATTCAGAGAAATGAATTTCCCATTTTGCTGAAATAGCTTGTAATGTCATTAGTTTTGAGTTACCTTCTTTCACTCCGCACAAAATAAAACACCAAAGCGATCGTGTTCGATTCCAAAACAAACAACCTAAACCCACACAAAGTCCGCTTTGTAACAATAATGTTTATTTAGTCGGCAAATTACGTAATCGGTAGAATTGCGACGGCGTTACATTCGGTGTTACATTCACAAAATTAAGTTCGAACTGGTTTTTCGGTTGGGGTTTCACGGCCACGGCCGCCATTTCGTTTGAAAACGAAACCGATCCAGGCATTTTTTGACACGGTGCTTTCTAATTTCGTACTTGGCCAAGCAACTAACCTCCGAAAGCGCAATCTTACAATTTCGAGTTAAAACACGAACTTAAAAAAACAACCTTTAGTTTTCCTGATCATGCATGTGGAAGAAGTCAGTTTCGTTACTTCTCATCGTCCGTGTGTCCCCGATATGCTCAATCGGATTAAACATGCATTAAATTGGGGGGGGGGGGGGGCACTTTGCGACCACATTCTTCAGCCGAATGATCAATCAGACATTTCGGTAGTGACTTATTTCTAAAATACTAACAGATATAAGAAAACGATTCACTGACACATTAAATAGCATTATAAAATCAGCTTCCTATATTTACCAAGCAACCATATTCAAAAATGCAGCCATAAACATCGCAACTGTAATAAAATATTATGCAATAAGTGTGATAAATGGCATTTGAGTCATGGAACGAGTGAAGCGCAGCGGAGCGAATGTGTAATAAACGAGTGACTTAAAAAGTTTACCAAACATTTTGCATGCTATAGTTTTTCTACGATCGTTAGTTTTTGGGTACTTTTTTTTTTGCAAAACAACACGAATACGTTCACCTTTCGTGACTGTCAAAGTTCAAGTCGTGCGGTAAAATCTCCGAAAACATCCGATCGCTCCCAAACCCGGATCGTAATATCCCGGAAATGTCCGAAGTGACTCAGATCCGTGGGAGACGAAACTCACGAGGTAAAGTGACTCTTTCCGCACCCTAGATCGGTGTATAGGTATTTCACAGAGGGCATATTTTTATTTGTTAACAATTTTTGTCCAGGCAGTTTTTTTAGTTTTGTGATGTGGTTAATCAAAACATTTTTTTTGTTGGTTCCAATAGTTTTCTTTACCCTGAAGTGTATTTTATGAACAAACTGAAAAACTGAAACTCTCATGGCACTGTTTTCATCAGTTTTGGTAGTTTTTACAATTTTTATGTTACTATCTTGCCAAGAATAACCTATGGTACCATTTTCAGATATCCATAGGACCTGCGTTCTTTGCCCATAGATTTCATATTGCTATTAAAAATGTGTTTGAGTGGTACGAGATTAGTAATCTCACATTTCATAATTATTAATTTGTTTCAAAAACAAAAGCCGTGACTAAAATGTCGTTTATTAAACTTGCTACATACTATACTGCTAAGATTATGCACCTCAATTGCAACTTTTTAAAATGAAGGGATGGCCAAGAGAGCAATAACAACAAAGTTTACACATATAAATCGAAAAAATACAGAGAACAGAAAAAAAGGAAGAAAGATTTTTTACTTTCGATGCGACAGTTGAATAATACGGTATCCCTTTGCTCGCGTTATATCCAATACGGGATCGCGGGTTTTAGTTGAACGAATTTAGGCGCTTGAGCCCGGTAGACACTGCGATTTAAAGTCGTCTACTACCAAATTGCAGATATACTCAGCAGCTACTTTTATAAAGAAAATCATGTAGTTCCGCTTTCTGAAAACTATGGTTTAGAGTTATAACCTGAAATCTTAAGATTGCGAATCTATTTTAGTGGTATCTTCGTACTAACCAAATGCCTCACATTTTAATGAAACATTAACGCGCGGAGAAATGCCCGGGACAGATTATTATCATTTCGGCCCACACTCGTCGGCTTTCTAAAACGTGAGAAAGCACATCTAACCCGCGATTCGCACAAATTCCGTATTATTCTTCTTCTTCTTTTTGGCGTTTCGCGCTTCGCTTAACGCGACGCAAACGTTCTTCGTCGTTTTGCTTCCGTTTTGGGTACCGGCGTCGGCGGCCTCAACAACGTGTGGATTTTTATTGAATCGATCGTTGCGACGGCGGCGAACATAATTAGAATTTAATTATGGCGAGTGAAAAGAAACGCGGCGGCCACTAAGTAGGGGAAATGCGACAGTTGGGTGAAAGCGGCGGATTGTTTTAATTTGTGATTGTGCATTTCAACGGGCTCGAGGATCTTATTGTAATAATCAAACCGACTTTGTGACTTTGTGTAGATACGTACGACAATTTATCGAGGGTAAGTGGTTTTTGCGTTGTCTAAATTCCAAGGGATAAATAAATTCGTATATAAATTCTGGTGCGTATTATGAAGGAATTATACGAAGAGTCGGAGGAATTACAGAGGAATTGTAGGGGATTATAAGTAATTCAAGGCATTATGGGATACTCTCTTCAACGTGCGGTATATCCATCGCTAAATGCAAAGTCATATTCAATCCGTATTTTGAATATAATATGACTTTGCTTTTAGTTTATTTTTGATGGTAATCTTGGTCATTTTTTGGTGGTAGATAGGAAGGAATTTTTCCGAGCGAAATGTGTGCGTTTTTTTAGTGGATTTTTGTTTTTAGAGGTTATTTTTTTCACTTTTGACACTTAATTTTTAGTGTTCGGTAGTTTCAAAATTCAAATTGGTATACCATAAGATTTTGAAAAATTAATTTTAGGGTATTTGGAACATTTTTGTATTGCGTCGTAATTGAGAAACTATTAAAATAAAAAAATACAAGAAAAATACTAATACCATACTTAAATACTATTTAAAACGATTTTCACAAAGTTAAATTAAAAACTAAAAATTTTATTATTTGCAGAAATTTTGAAAACGGTCATAATTTTTTTTTAAATTTTTTGTCTCTCTAATTTTAAGTAATTTTTTTTCATAAACAGCACAGTCAGAAATTTATGTAATTGTTAATATCAGTTGATGAAAACGAATACAATTAAAGAAAAATAGAAAAAACAAACATTTTTCTTTTCAAGTGAAAACCACCTATTTTGTAGGACCTTATTTCGTGCCTTATATCTGATAAGCTTAGATATGTCAAGCGAGTATGTTGTTCTAACTAGTAGCTATTCACTGCCATTACACTTAACGCCATTAGAAATAACATAAAAATTGTTATTTAATGATAAAAGTGTTGAAAGACCTTGTCAGAATTTTAGAAATACAGATTTCACTTATCATTTACTCCTGGGTTTTAATTAAACTGTTAAATTTTATACAAAAATTTACTCCATAATATCAAAAACCAAGGTAGGGATGGTTAATACTGAAAATGTTGTGTATAAGACCGTAAAACCCAATATTTCGGTTTTTTGTGTTCTCCAAAGCAAATTTTTTGGGCAATTCTCGTACATTTATGTATAAATACAGTTCTTTTAAACAAATTGTTTATTGGCAATTTTTGTAACAATCGTTTCTAATTGGTCTGATTAAATTGCGCTATCTGCAGTTTTTTGCATCGAAATTGTTCGTAAGCGCGTTCTTTATAATAAGAATATTTGTAGCTCACGCTACCGAGGCCGAAATGCTATGGTGCGAATAAATCGTGCCGCTTTTCTGGAGTAATTTGAATTTTCTAGATGTGCTTGTTGACTCTTTCTAAACAGTATTGAAAAGTTTTTTTTCTACTCGCGTCTGTAAAATACCTAATTACACCCGTATCTAGCGTGCGGAAAGCATAACTTTACCACGTCAATTTCGTTTCCCACGGATGCGAGCCACTTCGGATATTTGCGGGATTTTACCGCACGGGTTTGGAAGCAATCGGATGTTTTCGGAGATATTTCCCACGCCGTGAATTTTGACGTTTGTCAGTTCTGACGGTCTTGTCAGTGAATTTATTGGTGTTACTTTGCGAAAATGTAACCAAAAACTAACGGTCGTAGAAAAAGTATAGTATGTCACTCGCTTATTAAACAATCGCTCCGCTCGTGTTAAATAAACTCGTGAGTCAAAAAGTTACCCTTTAAAATATCGTGCTATACCTCCACGATAGAATGCAAAGCAAAAATGGTTTCGCCCAATACGAGTCCCTCCCAATTGAAACTTTTATCCAAGAAGGAGTCTGGTGCCTAGATCCGATAGAGGTCGCGTTATATACATCGCGACCGCGCGGTTATCGTCCTCATAGAGGGAAGCGGTCTCCTGGTGATAAAAGGGCGCCCCGGGCCGTTCATCGCTTCCCGGACCCGGCCAAGGTCGTGCCAGCTCGCGCCGGTCACCTCTCGATGATGACGCTGTCGACCCGACGTTGCCGCTATCGCCACAATTTTACCATTAACGCCGATTATAATTGAATCGGATGCTCTAAATCATCGCGACCCGTATATATCATTACCGTGCGCCGGAGACGCATGTATTATAAAGGGTAACGCTACTTCATTAAAGATTTGTTTTTTGCTCTCCAGTCACCGAACATTTATTATATTTCAAAGGTGTTTCCCAAGATATGTAACGGGTACGAGTCCGGAGATCGCGCTGGACTCCCACACACCGTATTTTTTCCTAACGAATTCCAAATTTTTGTATTCTATATATAGAAAGCCCAAGAGATTCACATAACATTTTTAAAAATTTTATTGAGAGAACCTGGCGACTATTGTACCGGGTGGCTCATTAATAAAGGAAGCCCGACATATTTCAGGAACCATTAGCCCTACAACCCAGAGTAGGTATGGGATAATTCCAAAAAGGAAAGGAAAGGATCTTACTCTATGGTCTTTTGGAATTCATGCTACGGGAGATGCCAAATTTACGGGAAATTTGTCTGGTATTTGCATGGGGATTGAATTCTATATAGGCCGAAACATTAATAATATTCTCCTCTTTTCTTGGTAAATCAGGACGATGGATATTTGCGCTGGTTCTCAATCTTCGTGCCAATCTCTCAAAAACACTTCTGGCATGTGCGCCTCTGTGGATATTTTACAGCGTAGACTTTTGCAGCAAAATACACCGCAAGCAAATCGAAAGCGATTTAGTTCTTAAAGGCATTTTGAATTGATGTAAAGTGCATTCAAAAATAATACTTAGTTCAATCAGATTCTTTTGTTTTGTTTTCTTCGTATGTTATATATTATATTAATACTATTGATTATTGGCGATTATTAAGGACAAATTAGGACAAAATCAAAATTAGTTCTATTACAATGTTGAAAAATATGTTTAGTAAACACATTTTTATTTATATCTCAAAGGGGAAAAAAGATTTTGCCATGTCGTTTCCACTACTTTCTGTGTTTTTTTAGGCTCTTAGCTTAATATTTTATACCATTATATTTGACATGAAGCGCTTCCTACCGACTTGTAAAACAATTATAATTATTAATTATAATATTTTATTATTAATTAGCAACCAGAAACTCCGCATCTAAAAGAGAGACATTTTTAGATTTTTCAAAATCCTTTACAATAAATCGCAAAAAATTGTTAGCAGTTTTACATGATGAGTTAAGTGATCAGGCACACGTTTCTTTAGAAATTTCTTAATTAAAAGAACAGAGCGTGTCAAAATTGGTGGAAAGGTCTCGGATGAGCTGTCAGTTAATTGTTTCGTACCGCAGGGGTCTGTTTTTAGTTTTTAGTACACTCAAGGGGGATATTTAATATACACCTTTAATGGGAGGTGCTCAACCATTATTTAAACATATAAAACCAAAAGTCTTGGAATCGTTCACCGCGTTGTGAGCGTAATGTTGCTTAGAGAATAAGAAGTTTAAGTCCTCTGAGCAATTCTGTAAAATCTAAATGAAGTATGAGCGCATTTTTATCCTGATAAAGACAGAATGTGTTATAAAAAGCAAGGGAGGAAAAGTTTGACCCCTCAAAAGATGCTAAGCACCCAAGTAGACCATATTTTTGGGTCTTATGACATTGGCAAGTTTATAGCAGTGATGGACCGTTTATTAAAGTTGATTTTTTTCATCATTTGTCATCGTCATTACCTATTGATCTGCTTCGTATATTACATATATCCATATTAATCGGTTTAAAATAATCGATAACGAGCGTTCAATTTCCCAGGGGCAGATGTTTGTTTGCCTATTATTGCCGTTACTTATAATTGCGATATTTCTTGTTCTTAAACGGCAACTATTCCTGGAATTTATATAACCAGCTATATTTCGTAATTCGTTTAGCAGAAATTTATTAGACGCTAAAACTATGCACTATGTTGTGGAGAATCTTTTGTTGTTGTATGCTAATTTCAAGGTTGAGGCGTACGAAACGTCTTTTATATTTCGGAACGCATGCATATTGTAAATAGTATAGACACGTTACACGTTTTGTTATTTGATTAAAGTGAATTAATTTTATCCGATTATCTGCTGCAAATATCGCCTATACGATAAACAGGGTAACCAAAACTTCTTTTGCTTAGTTTTGTAAGTATTGTAATTTAATTACAATTAACTTGGAGCGAGGAACTTTTGTACTTCAACAAATATCGAAAGATTTTTCGTTTTATAAAAATGATGAACTTCTACAGGCGAATTGTCAAATGTCTACTTCAACTGCATATTTTGGGTTATATATAATATATAAATTCATTTTTTTAAACTACTTCAATCAGTTTGTATGCATAATTTTTTTTATTTTAATTTTTCTGTGGTATATTTCAATCCTTTTCCATAATATAGCGCATACTTTTCAGTTTTATAGATTCAGAAAGGGTGTCGTTGTTTATAATGATTTTTTTGCGAATTTTTAAAGAGGAAAAAATTAATTTAGACTTAACTCCAAAATTTTAAAAAGTAGGGTAAACTTGCCTAAATCGTACTTGCGCGTAAATCGTACCACCTAAATTACTCAGAATTTATAAAACATACAGCGGCATCTGTCGGTGAATACTTGAGTTAGTGCTAAGCTAACCAGCTGTGATGCTCCGAAGCAGTGATTCCTGTGCGAGATGTAATTTTACTGATAAAAGTAAGTTTTTTTCAGTTTTCTTGTAAAATTTTAGTGTTTTTTGTAAGCGTTTTTTAAGAATTCTATTTGGTGGTAGAATTAGCGCGCAGCGTTTTCTCATAACCTAAAAGCTTTAAGTGTATTTTGAAGAGGACTTTGAGCGTAAATCGTACTTTATTATACATCCTAATTCGTACCGGTACAAATTAGGAATACGAAATAAAATTGTTTTCATTTTGGTTTTAACCAATCAATTTCTGTTTATACATATTTGTTAAGTTTTTAATTTTATCATTTTATGAGAGGAAAAAATAAAAATATTTTTTTTTAGCACACAATGGCAAAACGACAATATAATAAATGGTCTATGCAAAATATGAATGTAGCAATACAAGATTTTAATAATGGGAAATTACGATTCAATGAAGTATGCAGGACATATGGTATTCCAAAACCGACCTTTCGACGTCATTTAAAAGGTCTAAATTCTCAGAAAAAAATAGGAAGACCAAGCGATTTGACGGAGCAAATGGAGACCGAATTGGTTCATCACATTTTGGATTTGGAGTCTGGATTCTTTGGGTTAACTCTCACAGATTTAAGACATCTAGCATTTCAGTTGGCAGAAAAATACAAACTTCCGCACCGATTTAATAAGGTGCAAGAGTTAGCCGGTTGGAAATGGTATTACAAATTTATGAAAAACCACCCAGAAATTGCCTTAAGAATGCCTGAACCAACATCAATGGCACGATGTAAAGGATTTAACAAAAACATTGTATCAGAATTTTTCAACAAATACGAAAAGATTCTAGATGATTTCCAATTTGGACCTAACGAAATTTTTAACATGGATGAGACAGTTCTTAATACCGTTCATAAGCCTGCTAAAATATTAGCGTTAAAAGGAAAACATCAAGTCGGAGCAGTCACTAGCGGAGAACGTGGAATTAACACTACATGCGTTTGTTGCATGAATGCTAGTGGAGACTTTATTCCTCCAATGTTGATCTTCAAACGCAAAAGAATGACGGACATCCTTAAACGTGGTGGCCCGCCTAAAACGCTGTACACTTGTTCTGAGAGTGGGCGGATTGTCGCTTCAATCTTTGTCGAATGGTTACAACATTTCATAAATCATTTAAAATTGGAAAAACAATTGAATCATAAAATTCTATTAATATTGGATGGACATACCACACATACTAAGAATCTAAAAGCCATAAACCTTGCTAGAGAATACGGTATCGTAATGTTTTCTTTGCCGGCGCACACAACACACAAACTACAGCCTTTGGATAGATCATTCTTTAAGTCATTAAAAACTAATTTTAACAAGGAATGTGCAGTTTGGATGAGAAATCACCCTGGTGAAACAATCAAACACATCTGAAATTTTGGGAGTGGCATATCCTAGATCGGTTTGTATGGACATCGCTATGAAAGGTTTTGTAACTTGTGGATTGTGGCCTTGCAACAGGCATCGAATACCAGAGAAGAATATCTCGTGCTCGATGAAAATGAAATGACCCAAACTGATATGCAACTTCCGGATCCTGGTCCTTCCACAGCGAATGTTTCTACAAATGCACACGATCAAACTGACGCATCCATCCGCACGGTTATTGAGAATTTGTCACCAATATATCGACTTCCACCGCAAACATCTAAGAAAACAAGCAAGGCCGTAGTCCTTACTGCGAGTCCATATAAAAATATGTTGGAAAATAAATTAGATGGACCAACAAAACCAAAGAAACGCTCTTTAATAGAAAAGACTTCTAATACTTGGTATTGCATTTTATGCCGCAAAGATGAAGAAAAATCAATGATTCAATGCATCAAATGCAACATATGGGTGCACGACAACTGTGCAGGTGTAGGAAAAGCCACATATTCTTACACTCGCCAACATTGCATCAGAAGTACGATTTAGGAATAGTGCGGTACGAGTTAAGAATATGGTCTTAAATCGTACTTTTTTCATTATTTTTTAAATATTTTATTTTGAGTAGTAAAACAGGGTTTCTTTAAGTATTAACACTTGACTAATGTTTCTTCTATTAATAAAGTTTTAACAACCAAAATTTCATAGTGTTTGATGCATTTTTGAGAAATCTACAACAAGTTGTTCAAAACTGGTACGATTTGGGCAAGTTTACCCTATCTATATTTGGTAAATGAACATTTTCACATTTTCCATGGAAGTGTCCTAATTTAAAAACGAACTTCTCTGAGTTACCCATGTATTTCAAATCAGTCTTTTTAAGTACTTAAACTTGTCTGCCTTAAATTCTGATAAGAATTGGTATGTACGGTAATGGAATTTCATTGAATGTTAAGTTAAGTCGTAAAAAAGAATTAAAAAAAAAGAAATACCTACAATGTGCTACGAAAACAAAATTTATTATTACGCATTTTGTTGCGAAATATAGCTTGGGAATTGAAGAAAATGTGATTTAAATTAAAAAAAAAATAATATCCTTCATTTATTGAAATTCTTATATTAGCTTGATCTAACTTTTTTCCTGTCCTGGGACCTCTTGCGGCCCAGGAATCACGAAGCTACTTGCATTGCATTACATTTTAGTGACGTTTGGTAACTAATTTTGTCTACCTCCTTCTGTAAAGTACCTAATTATACACCGATTTAGCGCGCGGGAAGCGTCACTTTAACACGTGAGGATTTTGTCCTACGGATCCGAGCCAGTTCGGACATTTCCGGGATATTACCGCACGAGTTTGGGAGCAATCGGATGTTTTCGGAGATTTTACTGCACGGTTTGAATTTTGACATTTGTTAATTCTGACGGTTATGTCAGTGAAAGTATTCGTATTGTTTTGAAAAAATGTACCCAAAAACTAAAATTCGTAGAAAAAATATAATATGCAGTACGTTTGGTAAACTTTTTAAGTCACGAGTTTATTTGGTATGAGCGGAGCGAGTGTTTAATGAACTCGTGACTAAAATAACGTTTATCAAAGTCACATAGTATATTATTCTAATAAATTACAAAAGTTGTGTGTTACTAAATGTTATTCCATTATTTTAATCTTATATATCATTTACAATTGCTTATTATCAAAAACCTCAGCTTCGTAGGTTATGAATTTTTCATTTTGGTAATAATGTGTGAAATTCGCGATCACTTTTAAAAATAAACAAAGATGGTACGTGGAAAATAGATATAAAGAATGCGCCAGGGTTAGGTACAGATTCACATACTAAGATATATCATATGAGTTCCATAATACCCTGTATATTATGATGGCTATATTTCAAACGAGTTAATCTCTATTCGGTTGAGGCGTGCAATTTACACCAACGACTACCTTATTTGTTCTTTATTTATGTTATGCGATATGATTTATCTTCCACAGGACGTTAATTTGTACTGTAGTTCTGATTATAAGAATAACAATAATCTAGTAATAATATTTTTTTAAGTAATGCGCAATTAAAACATAATACATTAACTTCAATGAAAAGGTAAAGTTCACCTCAATACACACTTGTTATGAAGTGTTCTTTGACTTCTACCCACAAGTATGAGGATGATGAATATATAATAAAAAAATCTATGAGATTATTGATGAAAAAATACTAAATATATAAAAAATATGCCATTACTGTGCCGGCAGTGATAATCTTCGCTTGTGCCGAAATGCAAAGCAAGAATACAAACTTAAGTAGGACCCCAAAGGCGTCATATATCTTTCGGATTTAATAAGAAAAAATATCTTTCAACCTGAGGAGAACCAAGGCAAAGGAGGTGTACCCCTAAATTTTCTATATAAATTTTTATATTTAAGATTTTTTTATATGTAACGAACAGTAACGAACGAACATTTTTTATTATTTCTTCATGAAGTATATTAAATGTTATCTAGATTGAGACCTTTATTTGTGTTGTGTTAAATGCTTAGACCTTTATAACTACAATTAGCTAGAATCAAAGTTTAAAGAGCAGCAAATAAATCTATCTAATGGATTAATATAGACTGAGCAGCCAAGTTTTGATAATTGTGATAAAATCAAAGATTATTTATTCTCGCGTATGTTGTGTCTAGCTCCGAGGCTGCACTTATTTTCTCAATATCTGTTATTACGCCCTAAGGAATCATATATCAAATTGTTTATAATTGTTTATGCCTAACAGTTAATGGTTAGAATGTCTTGAACTAGTTTTGACGTAAAAGTATTTGATAAAATTAAGAACAGTTTTGTTGTGCCTTAAAGTTTCTAATCTTTTGGTTCCTTTTATGTTTTTATTCTCGAAAATATGAAATAGTTTTACTTTTCAAAATTAATTAAAACTAAAGATCTCGAAATTTGTTGTTCTGAAGAAAACGGAATCACAAATACATGAGTTTATTTTTTAAAGCCCCCTGTATATACTTTTTTAGAAATATAGAATAAAAATCCTTTTTGGCTGGGAGCTTCGTTTCTGTATTGTTCTGTGTTAATGAACTGAATGAGAGTAGCCGTTTGCCATTTACTATGCGGTACATTAATAATAATTGTTTTCGGAATATGAGACTGTTCTGAAAATTTGATTATCCATTTTTTCTGACTTGCTCTATTGATCTGGAATATTCTCAGAGCTGTCGCTAAATTAACTTCTTGAGTCACGCATTCGGCTTTGCGCAAAATACCCATTTTATAGGTTTGTGTGATCTATGCGACCTATTCCGATTAAATTGGTAACATTGCTTCATCGAAAACATTGTAGATTGAATGAACAAGTTCAAAATCCTAAGCAACCACATTTTTAATACAATCCTATGCCCTGTTTTCCGTACATATCCGTCAAATTATTCCGCCCTGTAAACTGTCTCTCAATACATCAAATGCAATACATACAATAAATCTGTGCGCCACGTTCCACGTTATACACAGATAATTTAAAATGTGTTGGTAATGTCAATTGTCAAATATAAATCTAAGGCAACAGTTTTGTATTCTTTGACGGAGGTCAGGCATGATTAATATACTTCAAAATAGTTGATTAAACCCAAGAGTCACAAAGCATTTCACGGAGTTTTAAACGAAGGACGTCCCTTAAATTATACGGAGTGCTTCAAAAAATCATGCGTCAACCGTCGGCTGGAGATTCGATATCCAAAAAAAAGAAACGTTCAAAATTATGGAAAAAATGACATGCCTGCAATCAAGACGGTGGTGGTGATTTTCATCATTTTCTTTAGTGTACATTTTTTTGGACTAAATTGATTGTGATCAAAGCGTCCGAGATAAGAAAATAACTCAAGAATCAAAAAGGTTGTAGTTTTAATGGCTTGTTACGAGTAAATAACAAACAGCATGTTTTTTTAATCACCCGGTATACTAATGTTTGTTGGCCAAAAACTTTATTTTATTCTTATGTCAATTTTTCATTCGACAACAACGGAAATATTCCACCACGATATTTGTTTGGCAGCGGGTATTATAAACTCAAAAAAAAGGACTATCGTGTTTATAATTTTGCGAAATTTACTTGCAAATTTTGTTATCTTGAAGAAAATCCTTCGCTACTAATATACGTGTTTTCCATTGCCTTATCAAGTGCATAGGCGGAAGCATTTTTTGTTGTGGTTGGGATATTCGCAGAGGTCAAGAGATAAAAGTCCGATCGGAGGTGGCGGCCGCTTTTACGTTTATTTATTTACACGCACATGCGCTCGAACTAATGTAAATTGGACAATAAATTTTATAAGTACTATTGAGAATATTATGGAACCGAAGACAGCGCTTATCCACTAACAATAACATTATCAGAAATCCAATTTATAGTTATTTATTGGTCGACGTAGTTATTTAGTCTACTTGAATTTATTTGGCGTTTTTGTTTTAACGAGGATTTCGAGGACGTTTAACCGCCAACTTACCAAACGTTTCTTGAAATTTAGGAATAGATGCCAAATTGTCGGTTTGCCAAATGATATTTGTTTTTGGTTATTACAAGCATCGTACGCGTGGTGGAAAATGATTTCGTTAAAAATATATACGTCCCTTTTAGCAGGTAACAATAAATACATTAATCAAAGATTAATTGAAATCATTTCTGTTTAACAAAGTTTAAAACTGTTTTGGTGTAGCGTAGTGTAAGTCGAAAACTATGATGATCAGGAATATTATCTTTAAGGTGTTGTGAGATTTATAATAGTCTTATAATCTGTAATGTGTTGGGTCAATAATGAATAATTGATTGACAATTTTATCGCTACCTGACGCAAATATGTAAAAGAATCCAATTTTTAACGGAACTTACCTTTACCATATTGGTGAGCAGTTTTAATAAATTTAATTTAAAAATTAAATATTTAACAAGGACCCAGATTACCTTGAAATCAATTCCATTTCTAACATTTTCAAAATGAGATTGATGTATTTCTCCACAATAATTCTCTTTTTTATCTCAGTGGATAAGCGTCAAGTTAACGATGTTACAAATTCCATAAATAATGGTGGATGCTGTGGAAGTTGTAATGATACAATTCTTGTGTCGCCGTGTATATATCTAGATTTTCCACACTCCTGAAAAAGTATTGGTAATGTAAAACTCTAGATAGTGAAATGTTGACCAAACACTACAATGCAGCGAGTTTACTAATCGCGCGCGGGATTCACGGCCTTAAGTATTGGCACATGTTTAATAAGCATCCGGTAAATGCATATTACTAGAAACTATTAAGTTGGTGTTTTGGTTAGTTTAGTTTTGTTTGTTTCAGGGGGTAATAATGAGGGCTGATTTTTTTTTTGTTTCAGGCGAGGCATTACGCCACCACATAGGGTAAAGTCAATCTCCATGGCGACGTTTACCCCCGAGGAAATAGACACTATTCGGGGCCGGGGAAATGAGTACTGCCGGAGGGTGTGGCTGGGTTTGTACGAAGGGAGCGCGCCCACCCATATGGGCGACGAACAACACATTAGAGATTTTATGGTAGAAAAATATGAAAGAAAACGGTAAGGATTTTTTAATTAAGAGGAGATGCTTTATGATTGTAAGTGAAAAAAGAGCAATGCTTTATTTGAATTTGAACCTAAAGTAATTTTTTTTATAATTCACTCGACTGACCTTTATTTTATGTATTATTTTCTGGTTAGGTAACTGCCTCTTCTAATATTTGATTGATAGTAATGAAAAAATAGGAAACAAGATTTGTTCGTACTTTAAATAAAAAAAAAAGAATAGCAGTTAGGATGGCACATTTATTGATCAAAATATTGACAATTAAAGTGCAATTATATTATTCCAATTGTAGTTAAATTAGCCTCTTGCCATAGAATCGGTTAGATAATTATTGAGATACTTAGTTATGTATGTTTTTTTATTAAGTAATTTATTGAATTTTCCGTCTCGCGTTGCATTTACATTTTTGGCCACCTACTTAAAAAACCCGTATACTTATTTCTCCTAACCTTGACTAACGTTAAATTCTTGTAACAATAAATTTTTACATTCGTATCCAAAACATCCGAAAGTGAAGTCTAGCTAATATCTTACACATTGCGAGGTTATGTCAGGAAAACGTAGTGCACCATAAGAAAATTTAGAACAAAAACGGGGGTACAAAGCAGGTCAGGGTCAGGGCGAGAATTCGAAGGAATTTATAGCTTCTTGTCAAAAAAAATCTGATAGCAATAAAACAATTGATAAATTGGATGAAAAGAGGATAAAGTCCGTTTTCTGATCTATTCAGTGAATATTTTGATCCCATAAGAGATTTGAGGAAGTATGTTGACGAACAAAAAATTACTATTAAAAAATTGGTCTCAGAAGCAAAACAAATTAAGGATGACAGCACCTTTGCTGGCAAAACAGAATTCAAGAACAGAAATCCCGCTTTTTCAAAAGAATCAGGGAAACAATAGGATTAAAAGTTGAAGACTAGTATTCAAGGTAAAAACGAAATTTACATAAATAATGATCTAACACCACAAAGCCAAACATTATTTAGAAAAACCATGCAATTTAAAAATTTTGACCAGTTTCACTGGGTTTTTACTCGAAATGGAAAGATATTTTTGAAGAGGACTCACACAGATGACCGGATCATGAGGGTCTAAAAACAACGTAATAACAAAAATAAAAATTTTCGTCTGTTTTAAATAACAATTTATAATCAAACTCTTGACTGGAACCTTCGGCACTGTACTAACACACAATAACGTGTTTTACCACAAACCGAAAGTCAATTTTCAGATGAAGATGCCAAGTTGGTTGGCGAAACGCGCGTCGAGTACGTAAAATTGAGTTTCGGTTTGTGGTAAAACGCGTTATTGTGTGACAATTTATAATCATGAAGAACTATGTGTTAGAAACAGAAGATTCCAATTTTAAATTAAAAAAAACACTATAGGGCCGCAAACTTCAGATTTAGATTTTTTTCATTATATGAGGATTTCACAGGGGCTGACTCACAAACTTGTCTTAATCATGTTTTTCTTAAAACAAAAATGGAGAAAGATTTACTTCGCTTTAAGCCGTATATTGTCGACTATGACATAACTGACCACCTGCCTGTGTTGGTTTGTATTTCAATAAATAAAAATAAATCACTGTGATCAAACAAAAATGATGTAAGTATTAAAAATATGAATTATCAAAAACTACTTAATCTAGCCAAAAAAGATTGGAATGAATCACCTGATATCCACCACTCAGAAGATCCAAATTTGACACTATATATATTGTTAAATATTACAAATCAAATAACATAGGAATGTTGTCACGAAAGAGTGATAAACAAAAAAATTCGAAAAATTTACGCCCTGGATATCCCATATATAAACTAGGAACATATTAAAATGCAGTATTAAGAAAAATACTAATCCTGATACATTGATGCTTTGTATAAGTTTATTAAAGATGTTACTTATAAACCTGGATAAGAACAAAAAAAATGTGTTGAAGTATCGTGACTTATCTAAAGCATTTGATACGGTTAACAGCATTCTCAATGACATTGAACAAGTGAGTTTTATTAAATGTCTGGGAGTACAAATAGACGAAACCTTCAACTGGGAGATTCACATCACATGCCTTCTGGACGCCCTCCGAAGCGATCTGGGGGCACAACGGGCCCATCTGGTGGCCTAAGTGCTTGGACGCCCGCGGGGGCGCCCCCTTGAATACCAATTATTACACTTATTAAGTTTAAAAATATTATATTTGATTATTATTACATAATTCAGTTAAAATGCTTTCGGTAGCAATGTTTAATGCATTGTCTAGAAAGTTGACTTAATTCATGTCTACATAGTATAATAGTGTATTACAATATAATTATAATATGTATATGTAGTGTCTAACTGAATAAAGGATTATTTAAAAAAAAATGATCTGTTAATCCAACAACTGTACCCTAAATCATCAGTACTTTACCAAGTGTAACATAAATCAATGCTTTAAATTGCCTAAAAAAATAGACATTTCCCTATATTTTTAGGTAAAAAATATTATAACCTTTTACCAAAGTGTATCAGTCGAATTAAAGGTACTGTAAAAAAATTGCACGTGCTCTAAAGTATATAAAAAATTTAAAACAATTAAAAAAAACTTTCTCCTTTTTTAATAACAATTATATATCTAGTGTTGTAATGCTTGTGGAGAGTTTATACATAGATACATCTCGTATCAAGGTGAGTCTTTGATGTAAATTGCTTAATAATTTTTTGAAACATTTAAATGTATATATTTAACGAATATATGGCATAGTAAAAAATTTGATGTTTTTCTTAGAAATTTTTTTGAGGTCTATAATAAAATATGAATCTTTCCCACTTGCTACACATATGTAGTACTGCAAATGAAAACTATTATTTTTCAAAAATTTTCGTATTTCTTAATTGTTGCGATATTTATGGCAATGGGACGAGCGATACGAAACGTTTCGACTGATAATGTTTGGGAATTTTATCACTCGCAGCCTTTCCGCAGCTTCTCGAAACCGATATCAGCAGCCATTGACGCAGCAAGCGCTACTCAAAATGGGAGGTATAAAATATTCGATTCTGCGACCAGAAACGAATCCAATTACGCGATAATTAAATTCTTTTTTTTTTATACAATCACATATAATCGTTTTCAGAATAGTGCGCGTTCAGTATTGTGCGGCATTTTTTTGGCCGTTTATGCTTTCCTCGTACTGTTAGGGTACGATCAGGTGAATATTGGTGGTTTTCTCACATCTTCTCCAGTTTTGCAGTTTTCTCATATTTGTTGTACGGATCAAAGTGATTCTAAAGATTATTAGAATAAAATATTACAAATAATACTAATACTTGTTTGTCGCAACTAAAACTTAGATTAATTAAATATGTTTATAATTTATTGCAAAATTTGCGTGTTTTTAATTAAAAAAGAATGAAGATTTAAAATTAAAATTCTGCCAACATAAATCTTTGACTGTTTGCATAAAAAAGACAAAAATTTACAGTGTACGCGACGAAACAAAGTTCGTTATCACTTTATCATATAATTCCGATATTTTTGGGAATTTATGCTTTTATGCTGTTTTCGTTATTTACATCCGATATTTACATCCTATTAATCTTGTTGCTTCGGGTCTTTTGTTTATGACATTTAGATGTAGAGGAGGTAATCTAAAGCGTTCTCTTATTCAATCGACTATTAAATAAATCTGTTCGCTCGGAGAATTTCGATTGCGCAAAGCGGCTAAAACAGTTATGTTTTTTATTTGCTTTTTTCAAGTTTGTTATCATACATATTTATACAATCCTACATTTTCGTTATTTACGCTAATCTTTTAATACAAAAAACCTTGTGGAAAACCGAAACAGAAAACAACTGTGGTTAAAAAATCTTCGATGATACAGTAGCACATCAAACTTGTCATTCGTTGTTTTAATTTCAATCCAATCTCGCTGATGTGAAGTGAAAATTGCTCTGATCTCAAATATAAACATTGAACGGAGCTAAGATGGTTTTGGTTACCAGAATTACATTTTTTTATAGAAAAAAACATAGATAATGTAGAAACCTTTGAAAAATGTTATGGGTCTCTGTTTTAACCCGTTAGAGCGCATCCATTTTTACCGTTTTTATATACAGGCACTATATTATCTAATAATAGCTACAAGAAAAAAAAACAACCGGTTTAATACACCATAGTTGGACAAAGTTCGAAAATACCCTTTATGTATCGTCTAGGGATGCTACTCCTACTATATTATTAGGCGCGCTATATATCTCAGGAACTATTAGAATTAAATTCATGAAATCTAGTCTACGGCGGTCTCCAATTAGGCTGGATCCAATGGCGATATAGGCGACGTTGACACATTTATTTTTTTTCCCTAAGCTATCAAACTTTCTCATTTTAAATAAAAAGAAAATTCGACCGTTTTAACGCGAATGACGAAAAACGAAGATAATTAATGATTTAATCAGTAAACTATAATTTATTTAATGAGCGACGTAATTAATGATTTTAACGAATTGGTAAACTTATAAACAATAAAAACTATTTAAAAACAAAGAAAAAGGGTACTTATTTTAATAAATGCCGACGTTCTTCTGCTACTTAACAATGTCCTAAGCAGTCTGTAAATTCCCATTCGGAGTTTTGGAGGGCATTCGGTGTTATAGCTATAATTTCGGCTCTTAAATTTTTAAGTATTTACACGTGTCTATTTTCTCTATTTTACATAAACAACTGCAACGATACACTATAAATGACGAACTAACTGTTGATCTCATATTTTACAAAACATTCCCACTCCCACTATTTGAGAAACAATTCAATTTGTTATTTCTTGGTTTTCAAGTTTATCCTAGATCAATAATACTCTTGTGTTTAGGCGAAACGGAACGAATCGAAGTATTAATAATGGTCGGTTCTGGTGATAGGAAACGTTCGTATGGTGTGTGTGAATTATTTCACAAATACCCAAATAGACCTCAACTTATGAAGTCAACTATAGTCAGATTAGTTTTAAAATTACAACTTAAACTAACCAAAAACTAAAACGAATGACGTTCTAAATGTTTTATAATCCACTATAGATAATCCACAAACTTAGCAGGGGATAATAATTCTAGTGAGTCATCAGTGAGAAGAATGCTGACAAAAAATAAATATAAGCCATACAAGGAACCTGTCCTAAATATATGTATCCATCCACCAGATTAAAATCTCGATTTTTTTTCTTTGGGGTCACCTTAAAATACCTTGGCTGATTTAGAACAGACAAGAATCAAAATTCGAGCTACAAAACCGAATATTCCCAAAAACACCGTACGGGAAATTAGAGACGGTTTTTATTAAAATAAGTACTTTTTGTCAATTGATTAAAATGATTATATCATTCATAAATTAAATTCTAGTTTAGTGATTAAAGCATTAATTATTTTCGTTTTTACTCATTCCTGCAAAACCGGTTGAATTTGGTTATAAGTTACATGAAAAATACTTGAAAATTTAAGAGCAATCCAATAATGGAATAAAAACATACATTTTCTATTTAATATATAATATCTATAATAATAAAAGCACTATTGGATCCAGTGTAACTAGAAACTCCCTTATCTTAAATTTAACCAATTTAATTCTAATATCTGAGATATATGAGCGTTGCACGACTAACCCTGAATAATAGTGTACCATGTTTCAGTCTAGCGTACTATATAATGTTTAAAAAATATGTACATAGAATGCAAAAACTTCATTTTTCCCGTTAACTATCGATCATAAATAAAACCGAAATCTCATTTTGGAACGTCCTCATTAAAACTTCTTTGGAATAAAGGATTGTTTTAATTTTTCAAAGAAACTTCCACTGACAACTATAATACTATTAACAAATCTGCATTCTGCATTCCTCCGCCGTCGGATGAATTTGGGTATGTTACATGAAAAATATAATGAAAATTTAAGAGCAATCTACAAATGGAGTAAAAACATACATTTTCTATTTAATTTATAATATCTATAATACTAAAATCACCAATGGATCCAGTCTAATTAGAAACTCCCTTATTCTAAATTTCACCAACTTATTTCTAATAATTTCTGAGATATATGACCGTTGTGTTAGTTCAGTTCAGTTTCAGTTTCATTTCTAAATAGTGAAGGATTCTCCTTTTACGGAGAGAATTTTTTCGATATTGAACATAAAATGGCTAGATGAAAATCGTTTTTGCACAGAAAAAAAAATAATTTATATCGCAAATTCCGAACAAATATGCAAATGCATATACAAACAACTAACCATGTTATTGAGGGGTATTGTATTTTTTGCCTCCGTGCTAGTTGGCAACCCTAATAGTGTCGCGCCCATTTCTTTTTCAAATACACTTTCGCGTTTCAGTTGTACGTGTCGTTTTCAGGTATTACTTAGAAAAGGCAATGACGGAAGTATCGAACACGAGGTCGTCATCGTCGTCGACGAAATCCTCAAACCTCACGTCCGCATCGACCAAAGTGCACCTAAACGGATTTTCCAGGAGCGTTAACAATAATTTGAAATCCTCGGATCGCGAAAACGCGGCGAACGGTAAAAACTCGTACGATTTCATAGTACCGCCCGTAAACAGTACAAATAGGAGCAGGCCGGAAGTAAAAAGCGTCAATAACAACAATAGCAATGGAACGAGTAGCAATTTCGCTGTCGATTTCGACAAGGCGGACATTTTTAGGTGAGCGAACGTTTTAACCAAAATATGTTGACTCGAAATCTCGTATTAACAATTTTTCTTTTTCGCTTCAGTAATACGCCGAGCAATGGTGCAGTGCCCAGTAGCCAGCAAAATGGTTTTGCAAATTTCGATGACAATCCCGTGTTTAGCAGTCCGACCGCGAAAGGTGAGCTCCGACCCTGACTTAAATGGGGGTCATCATTGTCTTTGTGAGTGTTTTTTGAATACTTTGTTCCTTACTTTTCCTCGATCGATGTTGTCTTCGCATTCGTAAACAATTTAAGAGGACCCTGGAATGCTGAACCGTTTTACGGGTCTTGGTTTTAAATGCAACAATAATGGAGAAAATGTAGAAACAATGGCAACTTCGTAGACACGAAAAATATTTAAAAACCAACCTTCATATTTAAAATCAATAATAAAACACAATGTGGCATCTTCGCGATGTGGCACGGTAAAAGTATGAAAAGCGTCTTAAGATTTTTTGTTGTTGGGGGTTAGTTATATTTTTATATTTATTTATTTATTTATTTATTAACGTGTCTTTCCCACTTATAGTAAAATATATATCAATAGAACTAATCAACTAAAATAAACCGTTCAATTATTTATTATAACCTAAATACAAAACGAAAACAGAAGTATCAATATATATGTAAATAAATTACTATAAGCTTTATACCTAAATCACATGAAGCTTCGAGAGACTCACAACCCTATTTGAATCCGGCGTCAAAACATTCAAGTTTATTAGAATATGACTTAGACATTCCTGCCAGACGTGGGATGGATACGATTAAAAATAAGATTAATGAGTTTAAAAAATAGTTTAAGATCATGATTATAGGTATATATAATTATAATTATAATATATAATTATTATTATAATGTATAATTGTTTTCGATAAATTGTCGCCATGAGTTTATTAAAAGTTTCTTTGATCATTCTCTAAATAAGGGAAATTCATGTACCATGGCGTTGTAGCCATTTGCCTGAATTATTTATAATTTGTGAAGGAATGCAAACTGTTCACACTTCTGGTTCCAACGTCGCGGTAGAAAAATAAGTTTCCCTATAATTCAAGAACTTCCAAAAAACAAATCTAAGCCAAACTAAAATTAAGTACTGAACTTTGGTAATGGTTTTGTTATATCAAGCGTCACGAGCTTACCCTTGCATTTTCGCGATTTACCCAAAAAGTCCTCGTTAAGATAGTTTTAAAATCAAGTAAGAAGTCACGTCACAACAATACGGCTTTGGGCTTAAGGCCAAGAATTTATGCAACGTAGGTTGGTTTGATCTTTTTTCCACGGTATAATCAAATTGGAACTATAGTCGGTACGATTTGCGATGGCATAGCCGGTCATAAAACCACATAACATAAATATTTTGAGTGAGGCAAGGCACAATGATACTGCAGTAGCATCTGTTTGGGAGGCACCTGTCCAGACAGTTCCCAAAGAAAATTGGATCTGTTGTGTAACACATACCGAAAATATGATAAAAGAATACTGGACAAAAGAGAATAAACTTCATATAATGCATATAACATATATATAATATAAGACTTCGTATAACAATCATTTTCTAGTAATAGCAGCTCCAATTTTGGCTAGGATGATGAAGACGTTTCATCTTAAATAGAGACTAATTACGGTTTACTTCTATATTTACTCTTGTCAAATTATGTTTACTTATTTATTAAATTATGTTTTATACGATATACGATTTTTTTAATTTTCTGATTCTCTTTCTCCCAAGTATATAATCGTGATCGTTAGTAACCGTTGTTTTGCATTGATCAGATACACATTTAGGGCGGAACAATATCTCTAAAGTATAAGTGGAAGCAAGATGAACATCTATTTGATTCTGTCTGGCATTTTTTTGCCGACTATGCCATTACAAATGGTAACGACTATAATTGTTCGGCCCTTAAGCAGATAACGGACACTTTTACTATTTCCTTGACAAAGCACAGAATATATATTATGGTTCCAACTTGACCTTTGAATCGATTTACTCAGCTCATATAGAATCTCTGTCTACGCTGATATTACAGGACGGTTTGAAGCAACATTGAAAAAATGTTGAGAAGGACCATTCAATTTTCGTATGGGCGGGCATTTGAAATTTTGTGTTCAACCAACCAATAACACCTGTCATTTCAATTGAACCACTAAATCAGCATGCAACAACCAACATGTCCGTTGACAGTTCGTTAATTCCACACGTTTCAGTTAAAGCGTAATATTTGCCGCAGTATTTTCTTAAAATATGCCCAAATCTCAGGGAGCGCATCGAAATACTGGATAGAAATTTGACTTTATAATAAAAAGTCGTTTCTGTATCATTTTTATGGGCTCCCTTCATACCGAATGCAGAAGTTTATATCAGCTAAATATAATTATGTTTCTGTATCTTGATCAGTGGTGCCGTTACTGTCGTTCGATTATCGATATCTATAGGGTTTTAGGTCAATATTAGTGTAATTAAGATATCGAAAAACATTATCTAACTCAATTGATGAGAATGGGGTATCGGCCCGACTGATTAAGGCGTACATCCACATATAATTTTTGAGACGTATATTTTAAACGCCCGTTTCCGCGCCAACAAATTTTGTTTCCGCTTGACGAGAGGGGCAACAGTCGACCTGTTCCGGAAGGCGATTTTGGCCGCAGCCGACTATAAAAGGAAACGGAACTCGGTTTTCTTGCTAAAAAAAGAGTTCGTTTTCCTCATCAAATTAACTCGTACTACAGCGCGACTAATTCGTGCTGCAAAATGCGGATTTTTAATCGCCTTGGAAGTGTAGTCATTTTTTGTCATAATAAACATAAAAAATTGCAGAGCTTGCTTCTGTCTCACTATTCTTGAATTTTAGGAAATATAAATGTTGTTGGCAGATAGCCAAAAGGGGGCGAGTTAAATGTTACAATTCTTTTGAACATTTTTATTAACAGGGCAAGCAAGATCAAGGTGTTGTACCTATAATATGTTGTTTTTTGTGCTTATTCACAATTCACAATGGCAATAGTGAAAAGAGAGAGCTGAACCAACCGTACGGGCATGCTATTATTCATTTTTTATTATGAGGAGGCTCTCTAGGAGATTGAGATTGAAACGGACCCCTTTCGAGTTTTTAACAGAAAATTTATTCTGCTATTTAGGCTAACAAAACCTCTTGTTCAAGAACTTGCGGGTCTAGCCTCTAACATACGAGATTATCAGATCTTTTTGTTTCGAGCCAAACCTTTCTTGTATTAATTTTATTAGTAAATATGCCAGGTATCTTGAAGCAGGTGGGATAAGGAATTATAATGGTGACACTATTGTCCATTGTAATTCTATTAAATGGGACTTTGGATTTTTGGTTTCCAGAGAAATTCTTATAGAATTGAAATCTCAAAAACACTTTTCTTGTAAAATGCGTTTGGTTGTTTTGTGTGATTTGCAGTGGACGACTTCAGCATATTCGATCTCAAGTTCACTAGCCACGGTCCGGTGTGGAACGAAGTGCCTCTATTTCCAAAATGTAACACAAACCGCTGGAGTAAGTCGTAGTCCCAGGCGCGCCCATTTCTTTTTTTTAATACCCCATATCGCAAGCACAAAATCTGCCGTATTTAAATAAACAGCTTTAAAATTGATAGATGGCATCCAAAAGCACTTAAATTTGGGTAGTCTCAATATTTTTTTTCCGTCAAAAATTTACTGATGAAAATCACCGTGTGTTTTTTTGCCGTAGTGGAACTAATGCGATACTTATTTTTTCCTACAAGGATATTATCATCCCTGACATCAAGCTATTAGATATATAGATGCGCTGCCTATGCTGAGAATACACGAATTTTTGAAGACCGACAAAAAAATTGATACCCGCGTGCGCGGTTATTTTAATTATTATTGCTATCGAAAAATCGATAAAATCGAATTTTTCGAAAGCATATGCGCTTCGCAACGAAACTCCTATCGCAGCAGAGGGAGGCCCTAGAGGGCCTCCGTTGATACGGCAATAATCAGCGTCGTTTTTTTTTATTTTGTCTGTCCGTTCTCTGTTCTCTCTCGACGCTCCATAAGAATGCGAATAACTTCCATATAGTTTGACCAAAAGCATTGAAATTTGGCTCCTTTTTAATAGCCCACGAGACACATTAGCCATATTTATCGACTTCAGAATTGGACGAAACCCATTGAAACTGGGGGGAGCTGGGGGGTCGGGAACTATTTTAAAATATTTCAAAACGACATTTACAAGGGTTCAAGATTTTTTTTCTCAAAAATGGTTAATAAGATGAAAAAAATTCTGCAACTGGAAGACGCGCGAGATCCGCATCTAAAAATCATTAAGAAATTTTTCTTTTTGAAAATGTACAGGGTACGTCGGCAATTTGCAAAAAAAAAACTAAAAAATGGGTTAATCTTTTAGTGAAAATTTGTTATAACTAGAAGATGATTGATCAGTTGTCAGTTTCTTTGACATGATTATATAGTTCGTTTAGACAGTTATCTATTTAACGTTTTCACATATTGTACAGAATGTTCGGCATATTTCGTGCTATATTATAAAATATAGTAGGTGTCTTATATTTACAGCTGTCAACTTCAGATTTGGCAGGGATGTGGAAGTCCATACCCGCACTTAAACTTGAGAAATGAGGCATAATCAAATGTCGGAAAGTATTTTTTAAAATTTTTTGAAAAAAAATTTGACTTTCACAAAAAAAAATATTTTCTCCAAAACCATTATCCCGATCAGCAAAATTCTTGAATAGGAAAACGTGTGAGGTCCGGTACTAATACTTTTATTTCGTCGAATTTTTTTCGATTATTCAATTATGAATGAAGGTTCAAAAGACTTTAAAAATTGTTCTTTTAGGAAGAAAATTATTAATAGTAAATCAAAATTCTTGAAAAATATGGTTATTTTATTTATACAGTTCTATAGACAGCTTCGAGAGCTAGAATTTTTATATTTACGGTTTTCGTCTATCACACGTTTCTCGAGGTATTTCAAAAAGTTCATGTGAAAGTCGTTATATCTCACGGTCTATCTATACGCGATGATGTCATTTACCATTACCACCTACTCTATGGCTTCAGAAACCAAGTATTTTCTCAAAAATCATTTACACTACTGTAAAAATTCATGACCCAGGAAACGTGGGATATGCAAGAAATCTAAAAGACCCTGAAAATTTCCGTTGTCGTGGATAAATAGATAAAAAACTATAAAACATGGGATGGATATTGGTTTAAACATTATCGTAAACTGTATCGAGAGAGAGAGTATCACGTTTCTTTCGTCTATCATACAGGGTGCTCGCTATTATTTGTACAAATTTTAATATTTACCAAAGTTTGCTGTGACTTTCAAGTTCGGTGAGACTTAAAAATCACTTTATGCAGGGTGCATGCAAAATAAAATTGTGGTAAAAAGTGGTCCGCAGGAGCAGGATAGAAAACCGTGCGAGAAGTGGCTTCTATAAAAAACAAAACCGCGCAGCGACGAGATTGCGAAAGCTTTCTTTTTTTGTATAGCATTCTTACTGTGAATGTTTTGGGAAAATGAGTTAAGTGTGTGGAGATCGCTATTTAGAAATAAAATGGAGCAAAATGCAGGTTAGTGGGTCGAATTTTGGAGGTATGAACTGAACGTCATTTCCATCGTTACGAAAACATACTGGGCTTTTATATTATCTAATAGCTATATGCCTGATACAGTAGGAGAACTAATTAATTGCAATGCCCCAGGTTAATAAAATTGGTGGTGTATTTTGGGAACGAAGTGTACTAACTACAGTCATCAAATATCTCTGCAAGAAATTCATAGTGCCTCGTCATATCAGGTGATGTCGAAAAACAACCGAAGGAGTTATTCTTCTAGACCGTGTCGTCACAGAGTAACTGAGCAACTGCATTTAACGGACACAGAAATAGGAGCGATAGTCTCAGAAGTTCGACGATTGACCTTTGAATTTAAAAGAAGTGAAAATCGAATATTGTTGACAATAAACTAGAACGAAGTCTTCGTCAAAGCTTTTTCAATTATTAGCTTGGTATTGATTGCGATACGATTCGTTTACACATGACCTTAACGCTTGGCTCTCAACCGGTAGATAACGTTTTAACGAGCTTGAATTTTGCTTATTGAATTAAAACTTCGCACCCTTTACACAGCTATTCAACGATAGCGATCCTCAGGAACTATAATAGCGGTGAGAGTTCGGAAAAAATTTGAACATTTTGAGTTAATTGTACATTTTTGATGGTTTTGGGGAGCAGCTCAAACGGAAACGTGAAATAAATGGTAACAGGGTGATTTTTGAAATTTTGCATTTTTAGACACTCTTTATAGTTCGCTTATGTAAACTTATCGTTTTTTATTGAAACTCTCAAATATATATAAACTAAACTTGTGTTTTTTTTGATGTAACACCTTTTATTTTATATTTTAGCGTTACAAAAATGCATAACACATAAGAGCTATTTCAAATAAAAATCATAATTTTTTTCAATAGCTCATAGAAACAAAGATTTTTTTAACATAAATTACATAATTTATTACAAAAAGTTAAATAAAAATAAATAATAAAAGTCAAAATAAACTTGTGTGTATGTGCAAAATTATAATACACCCCTATTATATCCAATTTTTCATGATTGTCATTGTACACCTTTAGTTTGTATATCAAAACTGTTGGGTTTTAGAAGGAAACTGACGACGTCACTGGATCCTACTTAAATAACCCTATTCACACCAGTGTTCACCTCATCGATAAGTTCACATAAGCGAACTACAAAGAGTGTCTAAAAATACATAATAACAAAGCAAGGTAGGTAGCTATGACGTTTCTGTCACAAAGTTTCCTGAGATCCAACCTGCCAACTTCCTCTGACTAACAAAAATTACACAAGTATTTTAATTTTTATAGGTATCTTTTTCTCGAAATGCAACCTGCCAACTTCCGCGCTTACCAAGATAAAAAGTTGTGCCACCATGTTGGCGAATTTTGAAAAGAAATGCATTTTTTAAATGCCCGCCGGTGGTGTAAAATATCTTTCCAGCAATCTCTCTCGCTTGACAGGTTTTGACTAAAACATTTTTCCCAAACTCCTACGGCTATTAGTTCCTGACACATTCTGGTATCCCGCCACTCGTAACGAATCACCAGGCACACGATTGGTCACATCGAAATTCGGGATTCGCCGATGAATAAATAAAAAAAAACGCTTTTGATTTACAGGTATGCCAGCTCCGTCCACCTTAAACGCTTGGACAGTGCAACAGCCACAACATTCCGCCCCCCATCAGATAAACGGAAGCCTTGGTGCTGTTCCGGTCCCCTGCTCCGCCCATTTGCCCGTCGAAGACAAGTACGCCGCCCTGAAGGACCTCGACAACGAAATGAAATCGCAGCACCAGCATCAGATGCTACAGCAGAACGTGGCGCCCTCTTTAACGGGTTCGACGGGTTCGTTATACAGTTCGCCCACGCCCACCACTGGTTCCGTGTATGGTTCCCCGTCTTCTCAGGGATCCATTTTCGGTAGTCCTAGTCAAGGTGAGTGAAAATAGAAAATACCAGAAAAAAGCACCCATGAATATAGTGCCTTTACGAGATTAAAGTCACGTCATCGATAGTAATTTTTCTTACCAGTGTGTGTCGAAAATGTTGTTTGACACTTGAGGTAAAACATCGGAACTGTATTCACTACAGTCACCACGAGCTATAGGACGAACTAATTTTCTGCCTCTGGGTGACGGGAAATTCGAACTTTGAGAAAAGTAATAAAATTGCAACACTTCCTAATTAATTATATTGCTTTATTTCAAAAACAAAAAATCCAACAAAGAGCAAAATCAATACGGTTAAGCTGGATTATAACAACAAAGTTTTCGAACTTTTCTCTATCATTTTGTAAACTAAACAAATATCTATTATATGTACAGAGTGAGTCAACGATAGAGTAAAGTTCGTGATCTAAATGGTTTCAAAAGTTATGAGAAAATTGAAAATCGGTAAATACTAAAAAATACTAAACTTGCGTGCATAGAAGTCGTCCCACTGTAAATTTTTGGCTTTGGAATATTTTTTTTCTAGAAACTATTCATCTGACCCAGTAATTAAACATGCTATTTGGAAGTCTATTTAATATGCTTTGGTATGAGTTTAAATTTGTCAAGAGTGCTGATCTTTTATATGCGTAGCTACGGTTAAAGAAATGAAACGTGTTCTTGCAGTAGTTATAGTGATAGTAACAAAAATTGAACTGAGGTGGCTTTTACTTCATGAAAATTCATTTATCAAAACAAATAAGAACTAAAAGTTGAGATTTTCACGAAATTATATATTTTGACATGACAATTGTTTGACAATATTTGAGACGGTGTTGTCGAAACAAGTGTCATGTCAAAATATATAATTTCGTGAAAATCTGAGCTTTCAGTTCTTTTTTTTTTTATAGAAAACAAACTTGTTAGACTTAATCGCCTTTGCAACTGGAAATTTCTCATTATTCCATTTTTCCCACTTGGATGGCGTTTAATTTTGTTAGCTTAATGCATACTATACCACAAAAAGCCGCTTTAGTTATCGCTTTCTTCGAAAGTGGACTTCGCCAGCGAACTATTGCTCGACAACTCGATATGACACGCGCAGCAGTTCGGAGAGTATGCCAACGGTATGAGGAGACTTGATCCTTCGCTAGGCCCCTGGAACATTCAGAAGTCGAATTACAACGACTTGTGATAACCACTTTATTGTGTCAACAATAACAGTGTCAACACAACAGATGGAAGAAGACTGAAGGAAAATAACCAGACCCCAAAAACAACTGCAATTGGTCCAAAACTTACTCTAGCTCATTGACAAGCACGCCTACGCTTTGCACTGGGTCATCTGAATTAGATATTGTACCAATGGCGGACTGTTCTATTCTCAGATGAGACCAGAATATGCCTTTTTGGTAGTGACTGACGAAAAAAACGAAAAAACGTGTACCGAAGGAGAGGGATTTGCAGAATGCTGCAAAGAGGAGCGGTGGTTCCTGCATGATGTAGGGTGCAATTTCTATGGACGCACGAACCGACCCTGTTTTCATCCGTAGGGGCGGCCGTTTTCAATAGGCAGGAGGTTCAATAGGTGCTAGGTACATCGAGGATATTTTATCAGATCATATAGTACCATTTTTATGCATAACAATGCTAGGAGACACATTCGTGCCAGATTACATTAGCGAAGTCGGTTTTCGAGTTATGGAATGGCCAGCATGCAGTCCCGACCTCAATCCGATCGAACATTTATGGGATGAGCTAAAATGGAGAATTAGAGCCACACTTCGTACCCCAACCTCGACCCCAGAGCTTATTGTTGCAGTAGAGGAAGAGTGGCTTAACATTCCGCAAGAAACAATAGCGAACTTGATTTGATCTATGCCTAATCGAGTAAGAGATATTATTAGGGCAATAGGGGGTCATTAGTTGCTAATTGTCAATAACCCTATTAGTTTTTAGTAATAAAAAAAAAATTGGACTCGTCCAGTTATTTTACTACAGTATTTTAAACAGCACATTTTTTATCTGATCAGTAGTTTCTAAAAAAAAATGAAATTGAAGTAATAGTTCACAATGGACCGATTTCTATGAACGCAAGTTTAGTTTTCACACTTGCAAAAAAATTAGCGTTAGTCGAGGATGACGTAAAACGAAACGCAGAAAGAGTGTTCAAAATAAACGACTATATTTGGATTATTTCAAATTGAAAAATCTCGATTTTATTAAATGGCACGCCATATATATTATTATTTGTTCTGTAAGATCTTACAAAATTTTTAACAATTCGCGATTAATTTTAACTTTTCCAATATTTACCTTTTTTTCGGTCTAACACTATTGCTATAACTTTAGTTGCAATGACAATGGCAAGCTGTTACCAATAAGAAAAAAGAATTGGAAATTTTACTTCAAGTATCCGTCAAGTATATGATAAATCCCAATCTACCCTCAATCGCACCACTAGAAAACACAAATATCATCCCTTCCATATGGAATTGCACTAATAACTTCTGCACAGTTATAAATGAAGCAATAGAAGCCGATCTAATGTCTAAAATAATGTTTTCCGATGAAACCGCTTTTCGCGGTCGTGGTCGATATTTAAACTTTTTGCAGAATCACTTACCTCAACTTCTTGAAGAAATTAATAACATTGAGATCCAACAAATGTGGTGTCGGCAAGATGGAGCCTCTTCGCATTACCATCGAGAAGTTTGAGAATTTTTAAATAATCATTACCCACAGAACTAATCGGTAGAGGTTGCATTGAATGGCCCCCTCGATCATGCGACTTAACACCACTAGATTTCTTTTTATGGGGATATTTTGAAGATCGTGAAAATATGATTAGGATAGTTTATGCTAAGGAACGCCCAAGAAAATATACCAACATGTGTATGCAAGTGGAAGTGCATATTTTTGGAACATTTATTGCGCCATAATAATTAAAAATAAGATAACTTAATTTGTAGTAGTAGATATTTAATATTACTTATTTTTCCTGTGAATTTAAAATTTGGCGGTCACTAAAATTGCCAATAACTGTCTGTTGCGTTATCTACGGCTGTTGGCTAATTGTTTCGTCATGGCCAACTAATATTATAGCAATAGTCTTAGTAATTATTGGGAAAATTAAAATAAATCGCAAAATATTAAAAGTAGGTATATGAATTAATAAAAGTTGTAGGTTTTTTAAGATCTTTAAGAAAAAATAATAATATATATGATATGCCACTTAAGAAAATCAAGATTTTTCAATTTCAAATGATCCAAATATATTCGTTTATTTTGACCACCTTGTAGCTTCTTCCTTCTTCATCTTCCAGTAACGCTGATATCAAATATGAGCGATCTATCTACATTCAAAAATAATGGCGGTATAATATTTTTTTTGCAAGTGTGAAAACTAGTATCTTTTTAGAAAAATGAAAATATTGGAAAACTATTAGGTTTCAGTATGTATTAAAAATTGAAGAATTTCAAAACTATATTTAAAAATACGGTGTCCCATTTAAAAAAATACCCTGTACGTGTAATATGTATATCTACTTCACACCATATTAAATCTAAGTGAACGAAACCCTGCTTCTATCTATCTCGGCGGTCTTGCTCTGGATCTTTTTCCGACTGGTTCTTTGGCATTTTTTGCAATCTTGGAGTGTTATTTTTCTCAACCAGAACCTCACGTTCAATTTACCTTTGTTTTTATAATAAGTATTTTTCTTTAAAATTCAATAGTTTTCCTGTTCTATGCCAATCACTCATTCATTTTGTGTAAGGGTACTTCGATTATTTTGATTTAATTCCTCTCTCTGTTTAGTTCACATTATGTAAATCTGTCAAGTTTTGCAAATTTGTGCACAACAGTTTCTGGCGTTGTTAGATAAAAAAAATTATAAAAATTTTGAAATTTATTTTATGAAATAATTAATAATGGTTGCAAATACGATAAAAGCTGATAAAATAACCTAAGCATTAAACTCAAAAAAGTTATATTTTTTCATACACTTATCATTAACCAAAATATGTCGATGTTGTCGGACTAGTACAGCTGTCCGAAATACAATGCTGAAAATTACCCGGTTTGAGGGCAGCATATGCTAGGCGAAATTGTATATTTATGGAAATCATAAATGAATTTCATGTAACTTTTTGAATGTTACCAAAAAACAGCGTTTTATTAAATTAATAGGATTAGCATATTTTTCCACCTCGCATATCCTTATCCTTGGAAAATTTTGGTTGCCTTTGTCAACATTATTATTGCTTTTTCTTCACCTTAAATTAAAATTAAATAGGACCCCCATGATATATATTTTAACAGCGCATTTTCCTCTCTTTCCCTCTCAATGATCGTATCAACTTTTTCCTCATTTTCGCTAACGAATAGAGAGAGTGTAACGCTAGTTTTTAATGTTTTGCACAGGTCAGTTCTCAAGTGCCTTCCCGCCATTGCATGAAAACGGTACCAACCATCAAATGTCGAACCCGTTCGGGGGTAACGGTTCTGCGGGAGTGAATTGGGGTTCGAACTCGGGCGGGTTTCTCACGCAGCAACCACTAGTCAATCCGTTCAGGGATCAACCAAAATCCAACGGGTTTCAGAACGGATTGCAACCGGTGTTTCCACCCAATGCATTGAGCAACGGCTGGAACGCCAACCCATTTAAGGTAAAAATAAAAGGGCGGGGTTAGATCATTCCTTGGGTTTTAATTTTCGGTGGTTTCTTTTAGGTTGGCACCGCAAACGGCAATTCGAACAATCCGTTCTTATGAGTGGGGACGCCTATCAACGGGGCCCTTATATTATACTTTGTGCTTCGCAAATGACGATGAAAAAGTTCGAGGAGGACGCATTTCTGCTCTCTCTTTCTCTCCTCTCCTTTCTCTCTCTCTCTCTACACTGTAGATAACGAAGTTTTTCAATTTTCTCTTGTGTTACGCGCACTCATATTGTAATTTATTTTCGTTAATGGTGTATATTTATTTCGTTTTCGTCTCTTATGGTAGTCGCGTTTTTGATAAGGTAGTCCTGTTTTCATGCCAAATATGCGGTACCGCCTTGGTGAGTTGTTTGGGAAGGTTTTTTATATTGTGCTCAGTGCCTTACAGGATTCTACGCTATATTTTGAATATCAAAAGACTGAAGCGATTCAATTTGCTTTTTGACGATTATATAGTCACCATCGCAGGATGTTGTTAAAAACTCGGACGATGCTTTTTAAGGGTCCACAGCAAATGTCGTTTTTCGCGTTTTACTGGAGAAAGAAACCTCATTATTATGGAATTACGAACAGTAGGTTATAATAAACATAACAAAAAACGGAATTGATCTTCAAATAACCTCAAAGGTTATGGCTACTAGCAAAGTCACAGCTCCAAATGGCAAAAATAACAAAATGTAAATTTTATGGGATACATCAATTTTCGAAATTTAAAATGGTCAGCGCCAAAACTCGCTTTTATTAACAATTTGTGCAGTGTTGTCATATTTACGGAACAATCAAACCGTGTTATCTTCCGAACTTAAAAAATAATGATCTTCAGGATCAGTCAAATAAAATTTAACATTCTTTTTCTTACCCTTGTGAAATATTTGAAAACTGGCAACGTTTAGCGGAGTTCTGCGATTGCTCAACTTGCCAAACGTCATCCCCAGGTCTTTCAAACAAGGTGGGAGGGGAGCAAGTGATATTGTTGTGCAACTTTTTTTCATCCTAAATTCGTTTAATAAATTATAAATCAAAAACAACATCAGAAGAGAACTTAGAGTGGCCCTTCATGTTTCAATGTTGTATTGGAAGGGGTTTGTTTATATTTTCGTGTAAAGGAACTCTTCCATATATCACCTCTTATTTTTACGGGGACACTAACGAAAGTTTGCTAGCATTTGAGCATTTAACAACCAATCAAATTGTTATTTTATTTTTGAAGTAACGAAAACATTTGTAATTTAAAATTTAAGCGAGTATATTATGTTAATGTAAACGATCAAGTCGATTTTATAATGATTGAAAAAGAACCCTAGGCATAACAGTTTTTATTACCAAAGTAATTATTGCGGGCGGTTTTGTAAATTTTGTGCACTCTTTGAGACATTTATTAAAGACTTGAGCATTGCAGTAACTCGCAAGTTGTCCTGGAATGAACAAAAACTGTGATTATATAACTCGTTATTCTAATCGTTTATGGCGCATTTACATTCTGGGCCCAATGCTCTCGCCTTTACTCCATGAACGTTTTTCGGATACGCTTAAATTGTTCGGTCTATAAGGTCTGACCGTCAACGCAAGGTCCACACACAATCAAGAAGTTGCGATCAACATAGTTACTGGCTACACACCGAGGTTAGGTTGACACATTGGCCTCTGATTTTCCCGCCGAAAATGTAACCAGCCGCCATTTCAACGTTCTGGCTTTTTGTTTCGCCTTTCTACTTGATTTTTTTTTTATGTGAGGCAATTGGTAGGCTATCAAGGTTACTAGTTTTAGACATTATTTCTCATGTTTGTGTTAATGGTTGTAAATAGTAATGTTGCGATCAAATTATAGGTCATATTTTGTGTATTCATATTACAATATATATTTTATTTATTTTGAAGTGTTTTCTTTAACTTGTGAAGGAACAGGAAACAGAGCTGCAGCAAAGTATACAAATAACATTGTTTTCCCAGCTGGCAGTTGACAAAAACTATCCTGCTGACTGCTAGCAAATAACGGCGTCTTTATATTTTTTTAAAATTTAGATTTGAGCAGTCCAATTGGAAAGTTGTTTCATTTGTGTTTTTATTATTAGTCTTTGATAAATAATTTGACAAAAACGATATAGTACTTATATTTTTAAAAAATGTAGACTGGCGCGCTTAAAAAATATTCTACATTGAAAAACATCACAATGGTAAAACTTATTCCACCTTCAAATGCGTCTTCATGTGAGTGGAAAGTGGACCAGTTTGCATGAACGTTTTATCACAAATATTGCACTTGTAGGGCCGTTCGCCTAAAGGAAATAAAACGAAAATTTAAATGGCAGCGGAAAAAACTACAATCACCCCTAGTACCTGTATGGATCCTTATGTGAACTTTGAGAGTTGATTCTTGATAAAATCCTTTGGAACAGTACGTGCATACGTGATTTCTTTCGCCTAAAAAAATATTTTTTTTTACTGCATAAAAAGTAGTGACCGTCGTCAACCGACCCGTGTGGGTTTTGATGTGGATCTTCAAATACTCCTTGGCCATAAAAGATTTCGTACACATGTGGCACTGGTACGGCTTCTCTCCCGTATGGATTCTAATGTGCTTCTTGAGCTGCGACGAGCTGACGCACCCCTTTTTACAGTAACTACAGACGTAAGGTCTTTCTCCGCTATGAGACCTGGAATGTACCTTAAGCCTGGATTGATCCGGGAAACCTTTGCCGCAATCTTTACACACGTAAGGTTTCTCGCCCGTATGTATCCTCTTGTGTATCGTCAGATTACTGGGCGAGGTAAATCCCTTCCCGCAATATACGCAAATGTAATCTTTAAGACCCGTGTGCGTTTTCATGTGCATCAACAATGAACTCGATCCGCACAATCTGAAATGGTGTCCACCCAAAACGTGATCGATATTAATAGGTCGTTTTAATGATTTCTAATATGTTTAAAAAACAAACGCGTGAAAAAAAATTGAGGTGGGCAATATGCTTTTGGAAAGGATGTCTATTTCTTCCGTTAAATAGACAATTGAAATGAATATTGACCAAAATTTGGTCCAACATTTTTTTAAATAAATGTTCAAACGCCTAACGCATATTAATCAACGTTGATGCGTTAACAAGGACTTTTGTTATGCTATTCAGGCTACGTGTGAAGCGATTACGATTGCTTACCTTGCCACCAGGTGGCGTTTTCTAATATATCCGTAAAAAAAGTAATTTTCTGGGAAAAGGATAAATTCAAAGACATAACTTTTTTTTAGCTTTTAATTCTCGCTTTACGGGTTGTTACAATACGTCAATTTGTTATTAAGCACGTCACATGATATTTAAATCAAAATATGCTTTTGCTTTTATCGTTTTTAAATACGCACAAAATTTCTCAGTAGCTGACAATACGTTTTAATACCCAATGCCCGTTTTTATAATAATAATAATAATAATAATTTTATTAATTATTGAATTATTTAAGTGTTGAAATGTGTATCGAAATAATAAGTATTATTATTCGTTCCTAACGTGTCGATTTTTTCTTGGTATTGGATTATGATAAGTTTAAATTAGTTTTTAAGTTTAAATAAGACATACTTAAATATATCAATAGTTAGTAAAATTAGTCGCCAACGATGGCGTTATTAATAATTGAAATTAATTTTTAATGAAACAATAATTATGTATTAATGACAGCTACAAATTAATTTGGTGTCCTTCGCAGGCATTGTAAAAAAAGTAATAAAGATGAATAATTACATTGTGTTTTGATTTTAAATAACATTTGGCCTCCTAAATAATAAATTAGCATTTCATATGGTAAATTTTTGATAACTAGAGAGTTCAGTTCTTTGAATATTTAAGGTTAGGACAAAGTTACTGTGAGTTGCGCGTTTCAACGGGTTATTAGACTTTTTTAGCTGTATTACGACAAAAAAGTCAGTTTTGCTGCATTTATCCTTTTTTGGGAAAACTTTTTTTTGCGAATATGTACGTCGGAAAACGCAACCTAGTGGCATTGTAAGCAGTAGCAATCGCGCCACTCGTACTGCGTTTGATGGCCTAGAAGAAGCCCTTTTTAAAAATCCCAAGTTTATTAAAATGTGTTAAGCCTTTTTGGAAATATGGATATTTATTTAAGAAAATGTTCCAACACTCCCTACCACGTAGATAATAACAAAATTGCGATATCACTGGAGTACCAATTATTATTTAAATTAATTAAAAAGATCTCACGAACGCCACTGGTTAAACAATACCAAGTTCATGCTATATATTGCTTTAAAGGGGCAATGATACTACTAAGTTTAAAACCAAAAATCTAAAAAAAAATTTTTTAAATAAAAAAAAAGACATTTTTTACAATATTTTAACACCATGTATTTTCAAAATCAATCTTTTGGGGACATAAGTTTATAGCAACTTTTTTACTTATTTCTGCTGAATAAGCTGTTAAAGTTTCTCCATTATAATTCGAACCACCCTGTATATGCGTAGTTTTAGTTTTGCAAGAATTTCTTGTCTTAGAGACTTCTCTTGGTGGGATTTGTTTTGCGTTTGAAATTTTTTTAGGGAAACTGCAATCAAAACAATTTTTGTTTTTAGGATGGTGCTGCTTAATCCGCTAAATGATTGGAGACGCCTTGTGTTAAATGGAGCGGGGATGTACTTACTTTTTGCCACAGACAGTGCACTCCTGATTTTTCACCCCGCTGTGGATTTTGTTGTGAGCCGCTAAACTAGTGTACCTCGAGAACCCTTTTCCACATGTAGAACATATAAACCCTTTGGCGTTTTCGTGGGCCCTCGTGTGCTCCAATAAACGGAACGATTGCGCAAATGATTTATCGCATATTTTACAAACAAACGGCCTCTCGCCGGTGTGCGTCAGAAGGTGTCGCTTTAGATCGTCAGATCGGAAAAATCCTTTACCGCATTCACTGCATAGATGGCCGCGTTGTTGGTCGTGTTTCTTGAGGTGACGGCAGAGGGTGCTTGCACTTGCAAAATCTTGATAACATTTCGGGCACACATGGTGTGATTTGGAATGAATCTTCAAAAAAAATTGTGAACCTCTTAATTAAAAGTCTCACATATTTAATCCTGTTTATTTTTTTCTGATATCTCGATCAAAAACTAAAACTACTATAAAGGAAAAGACAGATTTTTTACACAGGGCATTATGGATGCATCTTCTTTTTGACACTGTATTTTCAACTGTGCTTTATAGTTACTTTTATTTCTATTAGCAGCAGAATAGGTGAATACTGACTTACCTTTAAATCTGCTTCTGTTGTAAAACATTTTGTACAGTTGCTACAAGGAAACAATGGCTGGGATGTTTCATCTTCTTTTTTATTTAAATTCTCTATTTTAAATTCCTTTTTAAGACTCGGATCTGGCCCTTCAAAACCATTTACAGATGAATTGAACTGATCCAATTCTTCCAGGTTATGACCACCACTTAGACCACTATTAAGAACTAAATTTTCATCTAGAAAAGTGACACCTGGTTTAAAACAAACAAACAAGTATTTTGAAATAAAATTCAATTAATAAAAAAACCTACTTCCAAATTTATATTTGGTATCATAAATGTCTAATTTGCTGCCCAAGTCACTAGGGATTATGTTATCTAGTTTAGATTCCAAGTCGGCAGGCAAAATATGACCATCAAATGATTCGCGACTTTGTTCTGCTACAAATTCGGTAATTGTGTCTGATTGAATTTCAGGTAAGCCTTCAGTTTCTGAGTTTTGACTATTTTCGGTCGAATTTGTTAATGCAGTAACTAAAGGTTTCAATTCTATGAAGTTTTCAATCGTTGGTGTTTTTTCTATAAACAAATTTCGAAGGGTAGAATCTGACCTCTCACAAAGCTGTCTGAAGGAATAAGCTTTAGTAATATCCTGAGTGCATCGGTTACAAATTTGATGCGGTAAACCATCGTTCTCTAAAATTTGTATGGAAGCACAGGCTGTTAACATTTCCACCAGCCTAAGTTCTTGGCCCAAAGTCTCTTGAATGCTGTACACGGAGCGCATTTGACTGTCTTCTGACAGGCACGTTCTACAAATCTTTTCTAAATTTATCGCTCGATAGGACATGTTTTTATGGAAAACATAATTTTCAAACACGAAAAAAAGCAAATATTCTTTTCCTATAGCACATCTTCGATTTCAACAATTTTTCATTGTCCATAGAATAGGATATAAACATATTTGATTTTTGGATGCATGGCAAATTGGTAGTTTATATTTTATCACTGTCTGACATCTGTAACGGTTAAGTTAAAATTTCGTTGTCATTTGCTGGTTAACGTACATCCTTGCTTTTATCTAAGGTCTATTGGGTTGGTCTTACCAAAATCATTCGTCTGTGGGTAGCGGGCTGGGTTTGCGGGTTTTGTTATTGATAATTTTGTCTTCCGTTTTAGAGGATAAAAGATATTTTATTTTGATTTGCTTTTTCAAATAAGTACCAAAGACGGCTGTCCCAATGAAGATGAAACTGGTGGACCAGGTGGTCCGAAGTTTTCGGGTCGCTAAGGTCTTCCGAGAAAACACCGATAAGATAAACAGTATCGACTTTTCGCCGAACGGAGAAACGCTCATATCATGTAGCGAAGACGATCAAATCGTGATTTACGATTGCGAAAAAGGCACCCAAGTCCGCACTGTTAACAGTAAAAAATATGGTGTGGACTTAATACATTTCACACATGCAAAAAATACTGCTATACATAGTTCCACAAAAGTTGACGATACCATCCGATATTTGTCTTTACATGACAACAAGTACATAAGGTATTTTCCTGGACACACCAAGAAAGTCGTGTCTCTTTGCTTGTCACCAGTTGAGGATACGTTTCTCTCGGGTTCTCTGGACAAAACTCTACGATTATGGGATCTGAGATCACCCAATTGTCAAGGCTTGATGCATCTCTCGGGCAGACCTGTTGCCGCTTATGATCCTGAGGGGCTTATTTTCGCTGCTGGTGTTAACTCAGAATGCATAAAGCTTTATGATTTGAGGTCGTTTGACAAGGTGTGTTATCAGAATTTTGAAATCTTTATTTTTTAAACTTTCGAATTTTACACCTATGACAAGCAAATAGTTATTCATACTATCTCCAAATTCATTTAAAATGTTTGGGTATTTTTTTTTTGTTTTAAGTCAAAACAAAAAGATTATTTATTATTAAGTGTTTTTTTGCATATAATTAATTAATTTCTCTTTTACTATCAGGGCCCATTTGTCACATTTAAATTGACCCAGGAAAAAGAATGTGACTGGACCGGCCTAAAGTTCTCCCGAGACGGAAAAACTATCCTAATCAGCACCAACGGCTCCATAATAAGATTAATCGATGCTTTCCATGGAACTCCTTTGCAGACATTTACAGGGCACCTCAACAACAAAGGTATCCCCATCGAAGCTTCGTTCAGTCCTGATTCGCAGTTCATATTTAGTGGTTCCACGGATGGACGGGTACATGTATGGAATGCAGATACAGGATTCAAAGTGTGTGTTTTGAATGCCGACCATCCAGGTCCGGTACAGTGTGTTCAGTTTAATCCGAAATTTATGATGCTTGCTTCTGCTTGCACCAATATGGCCTTCTGGCTTCCCGCTATGGAAGACACTTAAGTAATATTAAGGAGTTGTGTTTAAATGAAAACACGATCTGAAAAAAAAAATTGGTAAATTGCCATCAAAGAGGACTTTTCAACCTCACCCATTGCGACTTTGTAAATAATTTTTAATATTTTTTATATATATTTTTTATGAGGATTAAATAACATTGTGTAAGGAATTGGAAACGTTTTATTAAAGGTAAAGAGAGAAAAGTTTCTTACAGGCACCAGATATTGCATATGTAGATATACATGGCGACCCAAAATAACGTCTTTTTATTCAAAAGCAAAAGCTGATTTTGTAATAAAATTTATACTGTGAACCTTTGGGTCACAATGCACACGAAAAAAAAAATTGTTCTGCTGTGTTGGGACATGTCAGCACTAAATAAATGTGCCAGAAGAGACGGGGGGTGGGGGGTGTTGTGACGCAATGCGAGGTGGTATGTTAATTTAATGCAGCCCTGAAATGTCATTGCATCCATTTATGTTGTCGCCCCTATAGGTTTAGCATGTAGTGATTAATTACCTCTAAGGGTTTTCAGTATTTTTTGTAATAAGTTTGTAAATTTTTTTAAGGAACTTTATGTGGTAAATTCCAATGCTGTCATTGGTGTCTAGTTAAGTGGTTATAAAATACAGCGTATTTTGTGAGGAAAGGGAAAAATTTTGCTGAGTTTCCCTCAAAATAGTTAATTTGATTGTCATCAAATCTAAATTATAACGACATTTTTCACTGAAGTAGTTTTTTAAATTAAGTAAATTATGGGTCTTTTTATTATTGAAATCTGCTAATATAGTCTATAATAATATAGTATAGTTTTATAGAACTTTTCAATTTTTCTCACGAAACATGCTGTATATTTTTAGTTTAGTTAAAGACGCTGGATAAAAGCAAATCGCTAAATAAATATACATTTCTGGTAAAAAAAAATTACAAAGCAATAACTATCCATATATTCAATGCGCTTCCCTGTAAATTAATATCCCACTAATTCTATAATTTTGTAATTAGTTGTTAAATCATATTCATGTTTTCAATAAATTTTCTATAGTGATTTGAATTAAATATTAATTTTGTTTTTCTGAAGCGGTCAAATCCAGATTATTTACCTACCTAAAATTATTAATCCTACATGATACTTTGAAAAAATAAAATTTTTATTCATTTATACTACGGGTCATTAAAAGGATCGGTATTTATAACCCGTACTATTCAGTAAATACTAACATAACCACAGTTTATAACTGGTACCCTTATAAATTTGACGTTCTCATTTACTGTTTTATGAGGTCACGGGAGAAAAATTAATCTGCAACTATTTGAAATTGGGCAAATGTTACAATAGAAAAAAATTATAAATGAGGGCGAAATTTCGTCGGAAACAGATATATAACACATCTTCACAGACAGTCAATTTATTTTGTAGGTATCAAGTACTATTTATGAAAATATTTTATTACTGGTGAGATTCTGTTGCTGACAGCGGATTTTTAAAGCTGTTTTCCGTCATTTGATACAAACCGCCTCAGACCTTACGTTGTACTTATTTTGCGTCGAAGGAGCGAACTGAAAAATCATCAATTCGAAGGTTATCACCGTGGCAGCCGCCTGAAACTCCCCATCGATTAGACACTTCTATCGTAACTTAATACTAAAGTATTCTCGGACTCGATGTATCACTTACTTGCAACAGAAAGTTCTTTGTTATTAAAAAAAATCCATGTCCTGTAATACCGTTTTGCATGTAATTAATTTGTGTTATCAGCCGGCTAACCTAAAACTCTGATTTGCACACTTTGAAATCATCATAATTGAAGTGACTCACGTCCAACGTGTAGTTTTCTGTGGGCAGCGAGTATAAATATTCCACGGGTCTCCTAGCGGCTTCGTTTAACGTTGCCGAATACAAAGATACTGCCGCCACTCTTGCCGCTATGAATCCAAACGAGTAGAAGAAATATATACTATCAATTACGGCCGTTCTTTCCCTGCAAATCAAAATTATTTATTAACGTGGGATTGGTGACATTGACCTAAATACAGTCCTTCGGCAATTAAAATTGGAGCGATCCTATAGCTATTAGATAATATAGTGTAGCCTATTGTAAAGAACCGGATAATTTTCCTCGCGTGCCTCTAAATTTCAAACATTTAGCTGTTCATTGTACCGTTTTTTTTTAAACAGCGATCTACACTCACTCAACTCGTTTTTCCAGAATATGTAATGAGAAAATTCAGCCCTAAAAATGCTACACCAAAACTGAAACCAGACGGATTGAAGAACTGTCAGCGGCCATGTTGGATGTTGAATGTAGAATTGTGTCATTCGCGATTGATTCGGTCACTTCATAGGATCGAACGACCGAATCTCGCTTGTCAGTAACGATTCAATCACCTTTTGGGCTCTCGCTGCCGCTCTGACCCGTCTGAAGTGAAGCAGCGACCGATTGCAGGACGACGATTTGAATGGTTTAAAATTGAAAATTGAATAACAGAAACAGTCCACGGAAAAGGAATGGGAGTATTGTTATAATTATTATATAGTATTGACTTGCGATATGCATCGGTAGATTTGCTTATGTGTTCAACTGAATATCGAATGAATATCGAATGAAATATCTATTTCCACGCAGGTATTTAATTTAAACAAATTAATGTATTAGTCGTACAACCCAATACGTAGAACTTATTTGGATAAAACCATGATGCAGTAAAAAGCAGAACACAGCTAACTACGATACTAATTAAAACAGAAAACTGAACATATAAACACAACAATAATTCAAATTCAAATGATTCTGAATCGGTCCTTCGGACTGTTCGGATTAAGTGACTATTGCCGGTTATGGTTTATGGCTTGAGTTGGCAACAAAAAGTATTGAAATGAACGATTGATTGAAAAAATTGCGTCCTTTTCGAAATGGGTTACTGATTGATTCGGTTCTCGTAAAATGAACGATTAACACAACACTAGTTCAATGCCTATAGGTCTTATTGGTTCGTTTGAAATGAGAGGTGTTACTAGTTGAAAACAAAATTTGAAAACACCGCACATGCGCATATTCAATGGCCTCATCAACCTTTCTTCATCGTCGCTTCTAAAGTTCCTGTTCTATCGGTACGGACAGGGACTCTAGTACCTATATGAAGTTGAACACTGAATATAGGCCTATTTTTGAGCAGTAATCCACGTACATAAATAAGTCTATTTTGAAAAAATAATACGACCCAAAAAAATGCCGCAGCTAATGTGAAAATCACCGTTATTTTCATAGGTAGAAAGTTGCGGTTTTCATGACGGTGTAAGTACTACTTTTTCGTGAAACTGAAGATGCCGTTAACAAAATTTTCACAGCCCTTTTAGTTTTTAAGATACTGAGCTAAACTAAAAATATTGCATTTTCGGACACCCCTCGCATTTCAACTATCAAATAACTTATCGGAAATGTGATTATACAGGATATATTTATAGACTATAAACAGAAACAGAAATAAGCAAATAAATGACAATTTTCCAAAATAAATGCTTACTTTAGTAGAAGAAATAAATAACAATAATAAACAATTGGAAGTTGAAGATTGCTAACGAAGAATTAGACACCTTTTGAAATTTTACATTAACAATAAGTTTGCAACAACAGTTTTGAAGCATTAAATAACAATATAACAAAACACAAAAAAACTAAATTATAAAAAAAAAGCAAATTTTTAAAAGTAATGTTTAAATAGATGACCATTTTCTCTAATGCAAAACTGGCACATTTTTATAATCCTTTGAATAGCCTTAAAAAGAATCATTTGTCTTATTCGCAGATTTTGAAAGCTAAATGAATTGGTTCTCGAAGTTATGTTGCTATGCTGTCATTTCGTGATTTATATACTTTATTTTCTACTTTTCTACTGGCGAGGAACGATAAAGTTAGTTTGATTATTGCTCAGTAATTAACTCCAAATTTCTAAAGAATTACGAGCAAATAGATTGACTAAGTGATTACAGTTCAAGCATAGGGTGTACGACAAAGCATCGTGAAGACAATCCATGCAAGATTAGCTTTTAAAGTTTATAATTGGGCAAGCAATAATATTAAATCTGTAAAATCCGGATTCACCGATAAAGGTCAAGGTTCAACGGGTAGACCGACCGACCACTTTTTGCGCAGTGAATACTGGATAAGGAAATTCCAAACAGTGTGGGCTTGCGAATAATTGTGTAAAACAAAAAGATAATAATTACTGAGTAAATATGGACAGCAACGGTAATATAACTGATGAGGCGAGAAGAAAAAGAGATGAACCTATTATCTTTGAGAGGTGTGAAAAAAGCAATAGAACCCCGAGCAAGATGCCCGACACCAACGAAGACAAATGGGATTTGTTTCTGCTAGAATTGAGAGGAATTAAAGGAGAAATGCAACAAATAAGAGATATAAAACATTAAGAAAAGCAAATAAGAAGAGACTAACGAGAATACAGAGAGGAAGTGCAAAAAACTGAGAGAAGATAACAATAGCTTAAAACTGGAACAAATAAGAATTCAAAATGAATATATGAAGTAAAGAGAAGAACTCTTGGAAATGAAAAATACGCTTGAAAGACTTGAAAGGGCAAAAATAGAGAATAAAAGTGTTGTGAATGGATTACCAATTGATACCAGAGATCCAATTTTACTTAAACAAACTATGGGAAACTTTCTGAAACAGTATCTAAAACAAGAGGTTAACATCGAAAAGGCATAGAACGCACACGAAAAGGAAGTCATTATGAGAGCTAAAAATATAAGCATAAACAGAATCAGGACACCCGCCCCATATTTATTAACAATAACCTTACTAAGACAGAAATAGACGTACAAAAAATTTTAAGGGTGAGAACAGGGGAAGAAAAGCAGAAAAAAATTCAACTGTGGATGGTGAAGAATGGGGGCATAACAAAAGAACTGAAAAGTTCGAAAAATGAAAAAACTACCAAATACAAAAAAAGTGGGCGGGGAAAGTTCGTAGCGCGTAGCTCGAAGCAGTTTTTTATTATAAAAGAGCTTCGCAGTTTCGTGTGGTAAAGGGATGCATTGTTTTTCTATCGTGCTCCTGTAGACCACTATGGAAGTTTCAAAAAATCGATGTAATTTAATTGTGCATGCACCCTGTATAAAATGAAGGACATTTCAACTTCAAAGTTACAGCAAACATCGGAAAATATGAAAATTTGAACAAATAATAGCGTTGTCGAATGATATTTTTTCAAATAACTCTCTCACGAAACGGTTTACGATACTGTTCAAATAAAATTATCCCATCTTTAACGGTTTTTCATTTATCGCCAATAATTTACCCACAAAAACGGAAATTTTTAGGATATTTTAGATTTTTTGGCCATAAACGTCACACCCTGTATATGATAAATTGTTCGAAGTAAAGGTTATAGCCCTGGATTTTCCACGCGTCCTAGTGCAAGAATTTTTCGAGCTTCTGCATCTGCCGGTTAAAGAATTTTGCCGATCGGATGAATGATCATGGAGGAAAAAATATTCTTGAAGCCAAAATTGCCAAAAACAAAAAAATTCAAACATTTTTAAAAAATACTTCGTAAAATTTAATTGCGCCCAAATTCTACCGTTTAAATATGGACACGGATTTTTACTTCTCTGCAATATTTGAAGGTGATATCTGTAAATTTAGGACACTTAATACATTTCTTATTTAGCACGGAATATAAAATAAAAAAAAATTTGGCTGTCTATGCGGGCTATATCGCAATATAAAAGAAAGTGAGATCTGAATCATAGTCTTTCAGTTCTAACCAATTTTCAATAATAGGGGGACCCATTTTTCAGTTTTTTTGAATTTGCGGCGCACCCTGTATATTTTTGAAAAATTATTTGAATAAAAGTTTACGGAGTCGTTTCCTCTGCGTCTTCTGGTTCAAGAATTTTTCCGGTCTTGTAAACGGTTTTTGAGAAATGGTCTTTTTTGTAGACTCTTGCACATGCGATTTTTTTTTTTAAATACTTCCCGATCCCCCAGCCCTTCCATTTTCAACAGGTTCCGTCACGGAGCAAAGCTGCATATATGTGCCAAATATTTGCTTCAAATTTCGGACACTTATCGTGTTTCATAGCAAGGTCCAAAAAACAGTCGAAAATCTCGAAAAAAATATGGATACCGCCCTCGGATCAGGACCATTTCTTACAAGCGTGCCTCGTGGAGGGCTAAAAAGGAGGCAAATTTCAATTTTGTAGCTCCATCGGTTCGAAAGTTATCCAGGAAAAACCAGAAGATAAAAACGGAGAACGGAGAACAGACAAACAGACAAAAAAAATTTTTTTTTCGACGGTGATCATTTCTGTACCAACGGCGATCGCATAGGACCTACCGTTAACGAGATATAAAATTTTTATACGAGCGCAGATACTTTCGAAAATTTGATTTCATCGATTTTCGAAAGAAAAATGAAAGGAAATTAGAGTCAGATAGCAAAACCAATCAAAAGCTTTTCTACAAATTACTGAAAGGTCTTCGAAAAAAATAAAAAAATAGACAGTATGCCAATTAAAAACGAAGCAGGTGAAATACTAACAACGGAAGCAGATATAATGGAGCACTGGAGAGAATATTTTGCATTTCGAAAATAAAACAAATGACAAAAAGCTTGAATACCAAGGTAGTAAAAATGGTTGAGCAAGAAGAGAAATAGCTAAAAAACGGCAAGTCATCAGGTGAGCATAAGAGTACAGCTGAGATGCTAAAAAACATCGGAGAAAAAGCGACCACATTATTGTTAAAAATTTTCAATATGGTATGGGTAGAAGAAAAGATACTGGAAAATTGAAAAATGGGTCTAATACTACCACTGCACAAAAAAGGAGAAAACAGTTGAAAACGGACTACGATCAAAAGTAGAACCAACTCTGACAGAAACGCAAAGTGGGTTCCGGAAAGGCAGAAGTACCCACGATCATGGGTTCACTTTAAAAGAAGTAATTTCGAGAAAATTGGCAAGATCTAAAGTAGCATGCTTAGATTCTTAGATATGGAAAAAGCGTTTGATAAAGTACCGCAAATAAAAATCTGGAAAAGCCTACAATCCAGAAACGTTGTCAATAAACTAATAAAAGTTGTCAAATGTTTTGACAACTAAACAAGAAATTACATCAAAAGTAAGAACATCAAATCAAAGGCAACACAAGAAGGAGTGAGACAGGGGGTTAGTTTGAGCCCTTTACTATTCATAACTTATATGGACAATCTAATTAGAATGCTCGAACAGCGATCAAAATACCTTTGCGATGATATAACGATCAGAGCAAGAACCTCGAAGGATCTAAATAATAACAAAAAACGGAATGAAAATGAACATAAATAAAACCAAAGTTATGGCAGTGTCAAACGAAAAGGAGAAATTAGAGGTGAGAATACATGGGACACTAATAGAACAAGTTAGTAGCTTCCAGTACTTGGGAATTATGTTCGAAGAAACAGGAGGACGGGATACAGAATTAAATAATAGAGAAGAAAATGCAAATAAGGTATATCTACTATGCATTGAGTACGGGGCTCATAAATAAAAAGGAGATTTCCAAGGAAACTAAAATGAAAGTTTACAAAACAATTTACAGACCAATCCTTAGATATGGCTCCGAGTCTTGGATATTGTCAGATATGCACAAGAGCAAAATTGGAGCGGCAGAGATGAGTTTCTTGAGGAGAGTGAAAGGTGGAACCCATAGAAGAATTCATAGAAAAGAAACAACTTGGCTAGTGGGGCCATTTACAGAGATTGGACAGCACTGTAGCGGTTAAAACAGTTTGGCAGAGTAAAATGAAAACGGAAAAGAGGAAGAGCCAGAGAAACGTGGGACAGCACATTGGGAAAGATTTTACAAAACAGGGGACAAACGTGGGTAGAAGCTAAAAATTTGGCACTAAATAGAAAAGACTTTTTATAGATAGTTAGCTAAATTGCATATAGAAATGTCATCCTTACACTCGACGGGTAGAAATTATATATATATATATATATATATATATATATATATATATATATATATATATATATATATATATATATATATATATATATATATATATATATATATATATATATATATATATATATATATATATATATATATATATATATACATATACATATAATTTCGGAGGCCATCTAATAGGTTCGTTCGATAGATATTGTGCTGTAGGTAAACAATATTATACTGGGCCAATGGAATTTTCTCCAGCAGTTCTGGTATAACTTTCTCAGACCTCGTTCAAAAATACTATTTCTGTTTCTCACTTCTACTTCTTAACTTACTTACTTCTACAGTTCTTAATATTGAAAATGCCCGCACCTTCACCGTCATTTTTTGGCACAACAATTAATTTCATTCTCAATTTTTCTACATTTACTTCTACGATTATTTCCCTGTTTTCGTTGTTGTCTGTTTTAGGATGAGGGTGAGCAAATGATCTGTGCAAAATCTCAAAAAAATCGAGTTTTGTTCTTGGTATCTTACAAACCCAAATTTACGAAGATAACAGAGATAATAGCTTACTTGCCTATGCAAATATAATTCCGAAGCTGCTTCTGAATTTTCATTACCCTTTATAAAACATACCGGCATATATCGAAAACACCCAAAGAAATGAGGCAAACTATTTGACATTGAATTTTGTCATAGCCTACTATTATATTATGCATTTAATTTGTTTGTCAAAAAACATTTTTGATTTGGCTCTGTGTACTACTTCCGAAGGCGGAGTTCTACGGGGAAATTATGTGAGCGCGTTTTCACATTTCCTTTAAGTTAACGTTGAGATACGAGGGAGATATTTGCAATTTAGCTCGGTACCTTAAAAAGTAAAAGCGCTGTGAAAATTTTGTTAACGGCATCTTTAGTTTCACGAAAAAGAAGTACACTGTCGCGAAAACCGCAACTTTCTATTTATACAAATAACGGAGATGCTCCGCAAAAGGATCCCAAATGGAACGCCCTGTACAATATAGATAAATTGAATTATTTATTGGCCTATATGGTGAGAACTACTACCAGTATAGATAACGCCTCTATAGCTATTCAGCGTATCTATTTTATGTTATATGACTTTCTTATAGGCGAAATTGACAACTTACTTTATGCTGTTGTAAAGCTGGATGCACAGGAAAAAGATATTGTTAATGAAACTGAAAAGTACGATGGCGGCGATGTGGCTGTCCATTGCTCTCGTCAAGTTCGAGACTTTTAAGTGATCTTCTCGAATCGTTTTCCAAAATTTGTCGTGCACGTTCTAAAACACACACCTTATAAATTCTTATAAATTAAACTAAGTATGTTAAAGCATTATCAAGGTCCTTTTAGCATAGAAGACACTCGAATCTGTGCCTAACATCCCGAACACTGCGCAAAATATAACTAACTTTTCTAGTTCTACTTTTTTTTGCGCGTATTTTTTATTTAATTGTGAGTACTGTACCTATTTTTTAAAATAATCACCTTAGATTGCCTTATTTTGTCACTTATTTGATTGAATTTCTCTCTTAGTGATATACTAATCAATATAATGAAGAGGTCGGTAAAATTCCAAGTGAAGGTAGCCAGAAAATTCGAAAACTGAAAGAGAAGAAACAAAAAATTGAAATAAATCTGAGACACTACCTTCTGGATTCCTTCTGTGTCGGTTGTTGAGGAATGCAGAAGATTTTTAAATAGTATTACGAAAAATTAGATTAATTTAAATATTAGTATCCACCTCTACCACGGCAGCAGCCCAGTGATTGTAGCTCAGGAGGGTGAAGTAATGGGGAAACGAACATCCGAAATAAATTTCTACCGGGTGTTTCTTGAAATTGTCGCATTTCGATGCGGTTTGCACCGCGGACAATATATAAAGAGTGTGCTCGACTAAAACAAATTATACAAATTATTTTAATTGAAAAGTAAAAAAAACTTATTTATAAATAAACAAAAATAACACACGGTTGTGGACAGATCGCGAAACCACAAATAAAAACTATTTTTGCACTTAAAACGTGAAATTTCGTTGGTTGATTGGAAAAGAATTGCAAGCATTCTACCTCTGATGTAGCTTAACTGAAACTCGAAACTATTTTGTTCACTATACGGCTTACTTATTCCGAAAAACATGAAAACGACGGTGGTAAAAATGTTGATACGTTTTACGTTCTTCGCATTCCTATAACTTTTCATAGATATTTCCACGCAGGTCCATTCTTTCAAAATCGTTCTCCATTTTGCTGCCAAATAAATATAATGAATCGCGCAGAAACCGTTCATCATGTAGAAAACCATTATGGCTGAAAAGCGATCACATCGTATTAGCGAGATTGACGCCATATTGTAATACCCACCAGTTTCGTCTATCACGAAACCATGAAGCGCCATTTTTAACATGCAGAATACCCCAGCCGCTAGGGTTCCGATGATGTGAAACAGGGCGAAAACCATCTTCAAGCTGACCCACTCGAACTTAATGTCTTGGAGTTTTTTCGTGGTCGCCACTAAAATCGGACAAATAGTGAAATTTTTAAATAGTTAGGGGTTTTCGAAAGTATATTACAAACAAAAATGACGTATGTTTAAATCATATAGCTATTAGGGATATGCTGATTATACGGGAACTGGAACTATGAAAAAAAAAATTGAGAATGTCCATCCAATATGCGCATGAGCGATATTTAAAATTTCTTTTTCAACCAATGACGTTGTGGTATTCAACCAGCGACATGGCCGCTGACAGATCGTCAATAAGTGTGGATGCAGCATGTTTGTGGCCGCATTTTTTTAAAATAAACTGCGGGTTAGTGAGTACATGCACGGAAAATCATTAACTTCTCTACGAAAATATTTGTACCGCCTGCGGTGGATCAATTTTTACCATAGTGGGGCCACTATATGATCTAATAGCTCTATGGTTTAAAGCATATAGCTGCTAGATATACTGTGAATTACTAAAATATAGTTGAAGAAAAATTCTTGCACAAGTTCATCATCAAACAAAATATACAGGGTGGGTAAAAAGTATATACCGATACCAAGTTCCTATTTTTAAATGGGACATGATTTTTTTAAACCTTTTTCGAATTCTGTGTCAAATTTCACGCATAACTCATGTAGAATACCCTATCTCTTACATTTTATAAGCAAAACAATAAAAAACATAAATTTAATTTTTAGTAGTAAGTAGCTTGTAAAGTTCTTCAATTGTTTCAATTACATTTCTATCCGCAAAGAAAGCATCTCAATGAAACCCAGTAAATTGAATTTTTAATTTTTATTGGATATGTAGACAAAAATGAGAACTCAACAAGAAGTTTGTGATTTGTTTTACGCAAAATATCGAGAAAAACCGATTACAAGACAAAAACATCTTACACAACATTTTGATTTTGAATAAATCATTGGATCTAATTTCTTCGATCAACATCTTAGTGGAGCCCTTTATTTTACAATTTCTTCAAAATCCCTACTCTCGCAGTTTCTTTCCCAAAACCATATAGCCTAATATGCTAGATAGACACATTTGTTTTTGACATGATGGTGCTCCGCCCCACCCATTAAATATTGAAATGCAGTATTTCCCGTACAGTGGATTGGTCGAAGGTGGTCAATTGAATGGCAGATATTACTGCTGCAGATTTTTTCCTTTCTGGATATTTAAATTCAAATTATATAAAATTTAGATGATTTATTTTTGCGTGAAATTTGATACAGATTTAAAGAACTGTGTTCCATTTAAACAGAGGAGAAAAAAATATGATGCATTTTTCTTGAAATTCAATCCACTAATATATTAAGTATGGTGATAATACCGGAAACTTTTGAAGCCACCATGTAAAAAATATTGGTAAGAGCTGTTCAATTAGCATGCGCAGTCCTTTAACGTCTCGTTTTTAACCAATCGCACCTATAATTTGCAATTCCAATAAGAGGCCGTTGACAGGTGGTCAATTTGACAGATTTTAGTGAATATGTTATTTCCCAGTTCTTAATCAATAGCCATATGATTTAAACCTGTGTAGTGGTTCCAGACTTTTTTCTCAGAGACCAAATTTAGGTGGTGCCGGTGTACCCCCTGCAGCTATATTTCTAGCAGACTATATATCTACCTGAACGACTTTGGCAACTAGGGGTCTAAACAGATTAAAGAATAACTCACAATAACACAATAAAATTAAAAATCTCAAATCTACATTTTAATTTTGATATTCTTCCAAAAGAGTAATTTTTCTGTTTAGCCCTGATAGAAAACTTGCACCATGCAAGAGAGAACATGTATATTTTTTCACTTTTTGTATCGCCATCTTCTGGTTGTTGTGGCACTATATGAAAAATAGTAAAATTTTCTGAGATACTGTGGCAAATACATATATCGCCAAACGTAAAAAATAATTAGATATTAGAATTTTAGTCATTGTCCAATGCATAAATTGTCATTGCTAGGATATTTTATTAATATACCCGGGCCCTAAATGTTCCCGATTATTTATATAATTGCTGGAATATTTATAATATTGCTTATTGGTTTTGTTATTGGTCGTCAAGTTATTCTTGTTCTAACATAAAGTCACAAACACTTAATTTAAATAGAATAGTTTAGTTAGGAAGATTGAGGATTTGTTGCATTGATTGAATTTAGTTTCTGATTTAATGAATTTATTGCAGCAATGGATTGATGCGCCTGTCTGAAATTTAGAGATGGATGCACTTTTTGACATAGTAGCCCCCCTACCCTAGTTTCTTTTATATAAAATTACCCAAACGTGTTGAATTATGAGTTACACTATCCTTTGGACATAATGTTAAAAGCGTTGTTACCTTTTACATGGGAAGATGCATTTAAAGTAATCGACTTTAATATCCTAAACGATTAATAGATTCACCAAAACAATGAGTTGTGCTATAGTTCTAGAAATGCTTAACTTCCAAGATAGTGTTAAAAATTTTGAAAAAACGTTTTTTTTTGCAACATTGTGTTAATTATTTTTTTCCAAATTTTGTAGGAATTTTCTCATTTATATTGACAAAGAGCTAATTTAGCTCTAACTAGATTAACATTGTGAAGACCAGGAGCCTCACCCGCGAGATACATTAAGAAACAGTATTGAGAAGCGACAAATTTGAAGTGTGGGTATATCGGGGGGGAAAGGTAAGAAACAGTGATGCACTTCTCCAAATGAATAAGGAGTTAAAAATACTCTAGACAATAAAAAAGCGAAAGATTGATTACACTTACAGATATAATGAGACGCCCGGCAAAACACGGACACGGTGCAAAAGACGACATTTTTGCAATTTTTGTTATTTGCTTCGAATAAGTCTTAACTTACTTTGTTTTTGAACAGAAAAATAAAAACGAAAAGCGATTTTGATAAATGATAAAATTAGTTCTAAAGAGTTAACACAAGCTGTTTGAATATTTAACACTCTATATCTTGGAAACATGCTGTTTCGTAAGGACGCATTTTCGGATATAGATAGGTACCGCAGATACCCGTAGAGTTTAATAAGCGAATGATTTCGACTTTTAAAAAAATGTATTATACCTGTCGTCCCGTATAGAGGCATGATTCCAAAAATCTGAGCCATCACCAAAGCGAATCGGATACTCTCGTGAAACGTGGGCGTTGCTATGGTAATGGGATCGTCCTGTTCAATAGTCAAGGATGTGTTGGAGCGGATCTTTCTTAAAACTCTCATCGTTTCGCTGGCGTTTTGCGAAAGAGCTTACCGGCTCGACTGTCAATTTTTCGGATCAATTCATCAGGCTGATCTTATCTATCCCCTGTACGTGATTCGATATTAATGAGAAAGCACTAAGCTTGTACAAACAATTCCAAGAGATTATGTTTGGTATTTTTTCGAGGTAAAAAATAAATTTGTTTGCTCTGCGCGGATTGTTTTTGCTTCGTCTGTTTGTTGTTTTAATTGTTGTTTTTCTTGATAATCGGTTTCTTACTGACAAGCTAAACGGAACAACAACAAAAGTAAAACCGAATAAATGGTGAAACGTTCGTCATGATGGTTTTTAAATTACGTTGCATTTACTGGCATTCATTCCAAATATTGCGCTGTAGGGCTAAGAATTCTTAACTTCCTTGAAGATTTGAATAATACATAATAAGAAATAAGGAAGAATATCAAACTTGTTCAAAAATGTTTAATACATATATATATATATATATATATATATATATATATATATATATATATATATATATATATATATATATATATATATATATATATATATATATATATATATATACACTTATTCGACAAGGGAATTTTTAACAATAAATTAATATAGGGATATAAAAATAACAACAGTTTTGGTTAGTTACCTACGCTGACCAATCAAATTTATATAGCAACAAAAATTATGATTATTAATTATTCTGTATTTATTTTTAAAACAAAACTGTAAAAGTTTATTTTGTTTAATTTTTCACTTTGATGAAATTGCTTATTTATATAGCTATTATTGCATTGCAGTCTAAATGTGATACCTAAGTTTGACTTCTTTATTAGGAAATAATTATTTATCTTTTAGGATTATTTTATTAGGATTAGTTTTTGGGAAATGATAATTTAATATGATGATAATTAAATGTATTTTTCTATATAATTAAACAATAATAATTATTGCTATTATTAAAAAACAAGCTAAAACACTGTATTGGTGATCAGTGTTAAATATTAAGCAAACTCATTTAACATTTCTAAAATTAAGTACGAATTGAACTATGACCAGTTCGTAGGTGATGATCGCGTGCGCTATCTGAAACAAAAACTTGTATGCTTCTTTTCAAAGAGCACCCATGCCAATACTTACACTCAATATTAAGGATTTTTTAATTTTAAAGAAGTTCATCCCGGTAAACACCGAGTTGCTCAGACTAGCGTGGGTTAAAAATCTTTCCACCTAAAAATTAGACTATGTGTTTTTGGTTAAGGGGTTTTATACCGTGCGTGCGTTCACTAAAGTGTGTAATTCGTTTGTTGCAGCATGCATTCAATAGGGGATAGCAGATCCATGAGAAAATTAAGTTAAGCGCACAGCACACTCAATATTGGGATATAATACTAATAGATTGATTTAACTATTTCTTTATAATAATTTAAAGCAAGAAATGGGCATTTATGGGTGACTTGTAGGTTAACTTAGGATGTTTGCTAGTGACTTGCTCACGCACCTCAAAGTTATAGATGGAAGAAGGCACGGAGTGCAAGAAATCGATAAGAATTTCGTTTTCATCGTGAATCTTCCCCACAACGAGACAAATGGCTAACAATTGAAGCAGAACGTAGGGTCCAGTCGTAAAACCCTTTTGCTGAGTATTGAAAGTAGTAGCCGAAATTGCAATGAAGAAGCTGATGAGTACAAAGTACATGCTTGCTGCGAAACAGACCATAATTATCCAGGATAAGTGGTCGTTACACGATTCGCACAATTTGGTGAGATTCGCGTATTCTTCTCTTGTTCGTTTCCATATGTCCAAGTTGTCTATCTAAAGGATATATATTAGAAAATATAAAAAAACCTATTTAATTTCAGTTTTTCATTTTGCCCTACGACCATTACCTAGTTATCTATAAACTGTGCACCAGTTTTTTTTATAACAAATCTTAATAAAGCCAAAATAATTTTTCAAAGAAACTTCCACAGGCCACTGTAATACTATTTACAAATCTCCTGAATTCCTCCCGCGTCTCCTATTCCTAGACATGCCAGCGTTATCCTTCTTTACATTTTGTCACTGACTACGTATCAAATGTTATTAAGAAATATAACGTCAGATTTATTACTTGTCCAAAAATTTCTCAACATCTTCTATCCGTCAAAGGCAAAATTCCGTTTAAAATAACAGGAGTTTACAGCATTCCATGCGTATGCTGCAAAGAATACATTGTAGAGCCCGGACGAAACCCGACATCAAATTTTATTTTTTAAAGGTAAAATGGAAAAGAAAAATTCGAGAATCTATGGAAATCTATAAGCAACCAAACAATCTTCACCGCGACTCAGGTCTGTTGTCAACATTTAAAGAGATAAAACATGAAATAAATAATGAAACAATATTTCAAAATGGTGAAAAGTGACAACACAAATCTGGGTTTTTATGGATTCTCGTGTTTTCCTTTTTTAGAAAAAATTATTAAATTTTAGAATTTTAGTTTGATCTAATATTTGATTGTGTTCGACAACTGCTGATGAGTTTATTTGTTGTCGTCTTATGTTCTTCAGCGTAGTCGTTTTGGTGTGTCCTGTCTCTTCAATGATATTCTTTGCCGCATATGCGGTGCTTTAGTATCCCAAACGGAACTTTGTCTTTTATAGATAAGGTGGATGGATATGGTCTAACATTATATTATATGTAGTCACTGATATTTTGAATGCACAGTAGCAAGTAGCAGCAGCAGCAGTAGCAACAGTAGCAGCTTTCGGACTCATTTTCTTTGGAAAGTATATAAAGAGGAACAAAGGTAGAAAGAAACAGGTAGAATACAAGTCAGCTTCAGTTAAGCTCTGAAAAAGTTAAAGGATGATTGGCGAGCTCGATTTAACTGTGGAGTATTGCAGTAACCTATGCAATCTTTGAAAAATATCAAATAAATAGTAAAGTAAAGTAACTTTGATTTATACGAAGATGAAAAAAATTTATGTCATTAAACGCAAAGTGCAAAATTTTAGTGCATTTTGATAGTAACTAATTCAGAACAATTCGGAATAAAAAAGAAGTTAAATAAATATAATATAAAATAAATAACAAAACGAAATATAGATTTTTGCGGAAATAAAGAAAATGGAGATTAACAAGTTCAGTGACAACTTTTAGTTCATTTTAATAGTTTAGAAACTTATTCTTGGCGAGCGTAAGTGGCTATTAAAGAAATAAATGAAGTTTAAAATTAATTTATATGAAAGATAAGAAAATAGTCAATATGACGACAAAATTGAAAATTAGGTATAATAAATATAAATAAAGGCCATTAAACATAGAGTACAAATTTTTGGTTCACTTTCCTAATTTAAAGATTTATTTAACACTATCATAGCTGGCAGTTACCTTTAATCTAGTAAGAAACGATACCCTCTTTCTCACTTGCTCAATTCTGGACGTGAACGCTATACCTACGACCATTATAATTATTTTTGCGAATGTGATAACGATAACTTTCTGAAAATATATCCACTAAAAGGAAAATTGTATGCGTTGTCTTTAATGAATCACGCTTCCCGTTACCTTCTTGAAGATCTCGACCAAGAAGCCCATCGGATGTAGTTTAAAATGATCAGTTGGCAGTTTTATTTCGTACAGCACAGGTGGAATCAATCCACAACATATAATTACTAAAAATCACATTGAAAATCATATTAATAAATAAACAATAATTTGCCGTTCCACTCACAAATCCTGACCAATAGAAATACTAACATGGTGGCAAAAATCTTTGCTGTGAGATGCTTCGGCCTTCCGTACATTTCCAGAGTTTCTTCAGTTCGTTCCCACGTGGCAACGAAAGTTGGCCATTTTCTAGCCAGGCGTATGAAAAGTATCAGCAACACTATGGTCTCAAGTTGTGAGAATAAGCCGGCTAACATCATTTTTCCATATTTACATAAAAGTAATGTAAAGCAGTCTACTTACTGAGTTCTCCGACGGAATCGCTTGAACTCCTTTCTAAGAATTCGCAAATTATTGCTACGAGGTGCCCCGTAAATGCTAGACCTGTATACAAAGTGCTGAAAGAAACCCATGAAAATTTTAAGCATTTTGAGTTTGATCCTGCCAGCCCGCACAAAGGGAACATGCCGGCCCATTGCATCAAAGTTAGGGGAACGCGAGTAATTCTGATGAAGGCATTTTGTCCGTACAATATTTTCGGGCAAAAACTCTTACGGTTTTTGATTTTCCACGAGGATTTTTCAAAATACTCGGTCATAATTCTAATCGGTCTAATTCATTTCGGACGTTTTCAAACCCATACCGATGTCCGTATGTCATCAGAGGCCGTCAAAATATTTTTCGATGCATGTTTTCGTAATTTTTATTAAAATAAGACTGTAATTATCAACCGCCATGGTCGCTACCGAGGTGATTATTTTTCGATGATCGTTAACAGGTCATGTCGATATTAACATTAATGAAAATATGTGTGTGTACCACATATCATCGTCAAGGTGGACGTCAAATGTTTTTTTAGCGCCAATGTTTACGTTTGGGTTTTGGACAAGTGCAAATTATATTTGATAAAAAAAAATCTGCGGCGCTGAGTGGGTGATTCTAAAATTTAATAATAAAAACTGCAAAATTTGAAAGGTTTTTTTTTATTCTTCCGCAAAAACCATTTTGAGAAAAAGGAAGCTGACACAAGGAATCAAGGGAAAATGAAAAAAAAATCTGATAAGGATTTATTGCTAGACAAGAGAGACCTCCAAAAATAAAAAAATCGCTTAGTTACTTTTATTTTTAAAATCTTTTAGGTTGAACTGGATCAGCACAAGTTCGTACGATACTATCGCGCTTGCTATCTGTAAAACGCAACATAATCATTACCTACAAGGCCAAGGTATGTGTAGATTAACCTGCAGTATTAAATTTCTGGTAATCCTGAAGAAGTTTTTCCCGGTCAGAACCATTTCGCAAGTTGCCAGATGGGTAATGAAACGCTCTACCTGAAACACATTCGTCTAAGCTGGGGTTGATATGGAAATTGTGTGTTAGTAAAGTGTGTCTCAAATTATATCGTCTGGTTTTTGACGGACCACGGTTTATTGATTTGTTAAAAATAGTGCACCATGCATACTCTTTCTTTTTCGCATATTAGGAAAGAAACTAACCAAATTTGAAATAAAAATTAATTTTCGTGATTCTTACGTAATATCAACATTGAACACCATTATTTCAAAGAATGTTTAGCGCATAGAGAGAATGACCTTCGTAAAACCTCATTTAAATTTAATATTAGTTTCTTTCTAACTATATTGCCATAAACTGCAGAAACATCGATATCCGAGATAAATTACCAGCAAATTATTGAATGAAAGAGACAACTATAGTGATTCTCAAGCTCACCGTCTGGATAGTAGTGAATAATAAGATGAAAATAATATTCGCTTTATCAAAACCAGATTGTTCCTACGTTGGATAAACTGAAAAGGAAGCTAGAAGAATATGAAATCAGTATAATTATTAGCCGTGCCATCCTCCATCGAGTTATTTGTGATGGAATTGCACCGATCGCGTACTTGTATATTAATGCAATATGAATTGCTGTCAAATTTATATTCGAAGACAATGTAAACTAGTACCGGATGTTTAGATTAACCCCCTGCAGTTGTAATAAAATAGCTTTTTCTGTAGGTTTTTTGCCTTACCTATTATTTAGCCACTGGAACATATGGCAATTCAGCCAGAATTGGACTGAGGTGGCTTTTACTCGATGAAAATCCATACAAATTTTTAGCATGTGAACTTCCCTATTTTCAGGACCTCAGTCAGTTGCAAATGCAGGTGTAGAGCACCTTCTAAAGTAGAACCACCAGTGCAGACATCATCGATATAAATGTCTGACTCCAGGACCATGTGAGCTTCGGGAAAGTTTAATTTTTCATTTTTGGCTAATTGAGCAACACAATGAAGCGCCAAGAAGCTACTACTAACGACGCCAAAACAAAGTGTCACTAATTTATAATCTTCGGGCACTAAAGCGATTTGAAGGTACATTTGTCTAATGTCAGCGGAAAAAGCAAATTTGTGTCCCCGAAAGTTTAATAAGAATATTGCGTGCAGCTTTCGCCCAGAGTACAAAGTTTCATTCAAGCAGGTACCATAAACCTTGCACGATGCGTCGAAAAGTAGTTGTGGTACTGTCCGCTTTAAACAGTGGATGATGTGGCCTTTGGAGGGCTCCTCCCCAGAAGATTCATCATAAATTTTCTCTATAGACCCAGAGTCCAAATAATCTTTTACGAATGCGACGTATGAACGATGCAGCGATGGATCTTTTGCAAATCTCTCTAGAGAATAAAATATACGAAGTGCTATCTCTCTCGAATCGCCAAATTCTGGACCCTTAAAGGGAAGAGCCACTGTGAACCGACCATACTGGTGCCGAGAATAATTTTCTAATAAGTGCTTCTCACAAGCCAGATCTTCTGGAGAATCAAAGGGCACCTCCGGAAGATCCTCCAACTCCCAGAGTCTCAAGTCTACGTCTAGTCTAGCTGAAGTGTCAATGAACACACAGAACGAAGTTGAAGGTGGACATAATGGCTCAGATAGTTTTCCAATAAAAGCGAAACCAAAAATCGTATTGATCAAAGCAGGCGAATTCTCTGCCCCAACGACAATACCGGGAAGAATAATTCTCGGAAAAACATCCGAGGTGAGGATCAGCTAACTTAATATTTCGACATGGAGGTACAGCTTTTTTAAAAATGTATCTTTCAGGCATAGCAGACCAAATCTTATCAACCACAACAAAATCCACCTCTATGGCATGTATGTCTTGAATAGATGATCGGACTAAGCGAGTTAATTTGCCAGTAGCTCTTATGGACAGATTTCCGAAGTCATGAATGGAGAGATCTGTATGCACGGACTTAACAGGCAGAATATTAAGACATCTTAAGATTAACCTGGCTTCGACAATCTAGTAAAGCTCTAGGGGTATGAAAACCTCCATGCCTAGCCTACCGATACCTCTACTAAAGCAGTAGATAAAAGCACAGTTGAACTGATATCTTTCGAAATTAACGATCGAGGTTCACCTGTAAAGCCAACGGTTGGAGTCGAATTGCTGTGCGTGCTGACATAATTCGAATTACCTGTAAGTTGACTTGTTCTGACTACCGTTTGCAGGTCTAGCCTTTGCATAGTGCAAAGTCCGATGACAAATGGGATGAACCCAAACACAGAAGGCATAAGTAGCGTTGTTTTGACAAACAATACCTATCGAGAGGTGATTTTTTAAGGAATGCTGGACATTCTAGCAGAAAGCAATTTTGGAGTTGGATTTCGAAAAGAAAGAATGTTTATTTTGATGCTTATTATTATTGGTATGCTTCGTAAGAAAATGAAATGATTTTAAATTTTCCAATTCAAACCTCTTGAGTGTTGTCGAATCTAATTTTTTTAGAAAATGACCATTATCAGTTGGAAGTCCTAGCGCATTCAAAGCTTCCAAATTTTCCTATGCACAATCTAATAAATTTCTGAGTGACTCTGCAGAATCTGGTTTAATTTTAGGAGAGTCTAACAAACGATGGTTATTGTACCTATTTTTCAGTGCCTCATATGCAATCAAATAATTATCGCCTACATTTTCGACAAATAAGTAGTCAGAATTAGATATGTATTGAGAATATGTTGTTTTGAAACACTCCAGTAAATAATTCAATGTAGGTAGGCCTACCTTTCAAACTACCATCAAAATGAGGAATATCTAATTTAGGGTGAACGAACCCGGAGTCTGAAAATATGTCTGAGTTTGATTTAAGTTTGGGGCAACAACCGCTTTTTCCGAATACATACATACATGTTCATCAAAAGTATTCAATATAGCAGACTCGACTTAAAGGTTAGCACCTTCGCTGGTTGTCAATATTTCAACTAACGAGTCGTGAACCCTATTAAACTCTTCCCTTATATGTCTTAAATCTTGGTATCGCATTATAAATTTAAATAGATTTTTTGAGTCCAATACAGCGGCTTGTGCTACTGCCTCCAAAGAAAAAATTCACTCCAACCATGACGCGCGCTTGGCGTAAAGTGCTTTTGATTTTTTTTTATTCAGACATTTTTACTCTATTACCAGAGCAAAAATGAAAAACAATGAAAAAAAAAAAACGGATTTGTTTAGCAAATAATTAAACAGATTTATCAAATTGTATTTACTCGCGAGCGAGGACACAAAATCATCCGCAATTACTTATCGCAAAAAACGACAGTTTTGATCACTGATTAACAATTGCTAATGAACCCTGATTTGCGGTATACCAGAAATAATAATACGTTAGAATGACGAAAGTTTTCAGAGGCTATTTCAGTCAGTGCTAAAGAAAATCCTCAGCACTTATCGCAATACGCGAGTACTAAATCTAAATCACAAAATCGAAATAACTTTGCGCTGGTAAAACAAACACCCAGTGCGTATATTTAAGTATAAACAAAATACCGAGGGCATTGCGCAAATACACAACTTATTTCGAATTTATTTTCAAAAGGTACGAAGCAAAAAATAATTTACCTGCTTAATTTATTTAAGTGGAGCGATTCGAGCAAATCAATTAAATGTCAAACGCGGGTACAACGAAAAAAGCAATTCTGCCTTTTCGGACGCTGACCACCAAAACAAAAAAACGGTCAAATAAGAAAAAACTGTCTCTTACTATAAGCTAATAAGCATCGCAAGTGACCAAATGTTACGAAGTCGGCTGTATTTTTGGCTGGTCAGCCTCAAAACGATTAAGAGAAGGTGGCTGCAATCGACTTACCCAAAGTTTTGTTCGAACTCCCCGAAATATCGCGATGTGAGTTTATGAAAATCACTCAATGTCCCAAAATAAAATAAGTATGCGAAAGACTAGCGGCTTCGTCACACTATAGAAGCGAATATCAAAAAAATCAAAATGAAAAGTAAACCCAAAAAATAGCGATTGTGCTATTTGCGAAGTTGTTTATATTACGAATATTATTTTATACAGATATATAGATTGATCACTAACTGAGCAATGTTATAAGGCAATAATAATTTTCAGAAATATTTGTAGCGTGACATTTCCCTTTATTTTAAGTAAGGAATTACCCCCTAAACTTTTCCGATTTGTTTTTGGACACCCTGTATATAATAAAAATGTACCTATTTAAAGAATAACTGATAATTTGTTTACATTTATTTTATTTTTTTATTATACCTAATGAAACATAATATAATATTAAATATTTATATTTTTAAAACTCGTTCAAAGTCAAAAGCCAAAACGAAATACTTTGAGACAAAACGTACCTCTATATTGTATACCGACGATGGTACCGATGTCAAAACTTTCGCAATCTCCGCCTTTTCGTCGTAGACGCCGCCGCCGAAAATACAAACGGACGTAATTCGCATAATGAGCAGGAAAAACGATATGAAGAAGTAGATTTTCTCGAAGACGTCTTCTTTCGGCTTCAAACTGCTAAACAGTTGGGACAGAATGTGGTAGATGTTGGTCGCGTAGGAGATCATGATGAACCAAGACAAGTGGTCGTTGATGGAGTCGCATAGTTTTGACAGTTTGATATAGTCTTCCCTGATGTTTTTCCAGATGTATACGTCCGTCACCCAAAATAAATGAAATTGAAACTGTCAGTTGGATGGATGGGATAAACTTACTTGCGTTTTGGATAAGCTCGTTGCTTTGATGGTTATTTGCTTCAAGCGAACCGTGAAGCAGGTACTGATCAAAACTACGAATATGTCGACGAAGTTCCATATGAAGGTTTTTTGAACAATTAAGAACTGGAAAACCATGTATAACTTTGAAGTGCATTACGGAAAAGAATAACTGGATATGTGGAAAATGTTAATATCTGAAACAGCTTTGGAGTGTTTTTTTCTATTCATTTTTTATTGCGCGAAAAATATGTTATTCAATGTAATTGCTGCCCCATGTTTCGGTCCCCTGAGTGAGGCAACTTATAGACGAGTGTCAGGGAAAATGTGATAAATCTTTAGAATTCAGATGGAACACGAAAATATAACAACAAGTTCCTATCATTTTTTCTAACAGATTCTGCTGAGAAGCAGTTAGAAATCAACATAGTTGAATAAAAAGTAATAAAAGTAGAATCTCAAAGTAGTTCGGAACCGTGGGAAACGAAACTGACTTGGTAAAATGACATATTCCTCACGCTAGATCGGTATTACAGAAGAAAGTAGATAGATTGTTGAGAAACGGATTAGTAAAACTGCATTCTAAAAACTATTATTCTCAATGTATTCAAAGGTCCTCGCCACCAAAACTCAACATTTAGAGTTGCAAAAATAGATGAAATGTTTTAGAGTATGATTGGATAACAATAGACCGACTTCTGCATGAGGATAAACCTATCAGGTCACCGCGGGGTAGTACATAAAGAAAAGAAATTATAATAAATGAGGATGAAAAAACCGCCATCAGAGGAATAATAATAATAATAAACTACAGAAATACCTACCTTGAACAATCACTCACGAAAATAATACTATTTATTACGATTTATCGATTTTCGTATTATTCTTAGTACTACCTACAAAGACAAAAAAAAATATTTTTGGATGACTTGAACCTTTTTGTTTAAAAAAAGGTATACAAACTTTATATGAGAAAATAAACTATTTTCAGAAAAAAAACAAATTAACATTATAATTTTTCAAAAAATATTAACATTTAACACTAAATTCATTTCTGTAGGAAGGAGCCGTGGACAAAAAATAGAAACTTGTGTTATTTTTTAGTGTTCTACCTGAGTTCACTTTTTTCTCAATATTTTCTATATTTATAATCTCTGGTAAAATTTAGAAAAAGAAAACTCAAACAAACCTGTAACAAAGCCCCGCCCCACCCACGGTAGGGGACAACTATAAAAACATCGTAAAATGTACGATTGGCGAAGTACTCATACCACGCGGCATACCAATCGCCGTGGCAAAACTTAAAGCACAGTACTACTCTGTTGATGACCATCATCCCGTGTTCGACTAAAAAAGTAGACGAGTTAATCTGAAGCGTTCGGCGGGCACCTTGGGCTTGATTAGTTTACCCAAAGCGACTCCCAAGAAAACGATCAATGTTATCGAAATTTTTCGTTTTAAGTTTCGAGGCGGTTCGTAATTTTTCATGGCGATTTCTACGTTGTGCCATTGTTTCACGAAACGAGACCACTTCGTTGCCAAATGCAAAAACAACATTGCCATGATTATCGATTCTATGTGGAAGAAGAGTGCATCTGAAATAAACGGAACATGTGTTTTAGTGTTTTATTCTATGTAAGTCACTGTGGACATTATTTCGCATTTAACTGCATAACTCACATAAATTAATCAAAATTAACTATTATAAATGGCCATTTTATACATTTATACATGTATTATAAATGTTGTCTAAACTTATGGACTGTTATTGGCTGCTTAAATAGGGGCTGAATCTCTGATTTAATTTAAGATAGAAAGTTGCCCTTTCATATATTGTATTCACCTGTTTTTTAAAAAATGATTTATTAATCCCAGATCTTAAATTAAAAATTACTTAAATGAAACATATAATTTTTCCATGAAAATTCAATTTTTTTATTAAATTTACTACTTAATTTTTTTTTATTTTCTAAAGGTACATTTTTTACAAAATTTGTAAGAAAACTGCAAAATTTAAGATTTTGTAATTTGTATTAATGAACAAACTTACTAAATTTTATGAAGAGACTTAAGTTTTACGTAATTTTTCAAAAAAGTTATCACAAATTTTGACTTTTTTATGTAACTATAGATTTTTTTAAAGCAATTTTAGCAAGAAGTTTCAGCATTTTTTAGATATCTATGAAAAAATTGAATTTCGTTTAAATTTTGTGAACTTATATGCTAGATGAATTTGAAAAGATCGTTCAAAATTGATGAAGGGTGATGTGAAATTAGTTTGCTATTTTACAATTCGTCATGAACAAAATGAAAAAACATTTTTCAACTTGCAAACAAAATCAACTTACTGATGTCCAAAATATTCTCAATATGGCTGCTGAGATGAAGACAATACAAAACGAAATTGAAAGTGTAACCCACTATGCTTAGAACGGAATAGAGGAGTTTCAGTGACAACCATCTAAATTGCAATGACTTGTAAGTCGGTCCGCAAATTCCATCCAATGGAAAGAACCCAAAAATCTGCATCAAAATAATGGGTACTTTCATTGAAGCTTGGAGAGTGTTTTGGTGGAGATCGTCTTTTGAAATTTTACGCTTTTCCGGCCGTCTTAGTCTCGCATAATCCAGGATTTCTCTGGCGACCCCCATTCCTTAAAAATTAAAAATATCTGCTATCTATCCTTGAAGTATGACGTATCGAACTCATAACGTAATTTTGTATATGTGCCGTAATTTTCTTTAAAAGAATAAAAGCCAAATTAAATGGCTAAAATGGACACAGTGTTGAATCCTTTTAGAAAGGATTCATTTTTCATATCACGCGGAGATGTCGTCAAACCAGTAACATACTCAGGGTGTAACAAAGTAAGTAAAAAATAGAATTTTTCTCCCTTTACTGAGAGTAGTGTGGTTCTAGAAAGAAAATGAGCTGATACATTTTACAAAAATCATAATACGTTCTAAATGATAACAAAAAAGTTGCTATAGCTTTTATATAGAAAGTTGTAGTAAAGTGATAAAGTATAACAATTGTTTCTGAAATCTGTTTATCTCTCTAAAGGTTCACTTTGTAACATTGACTGTGCTATATACGTCCTGTACGCTTTTATTTTATTTCGCTCAAAACTTTTATTGCTATGACACTCTAAATCGCTACTCTAATTTCCAGAAGCTTTTAAATGATAGAATCTATGTGGCACGATTATTTATATGTAAGTTATTTCATATAAAGATAAAATGATTTATTAGGACACAAAATGCAGATTATATTATCCTAGCAAGTATACGTATCCCAATAGTGGTATCAATGATTCCTAGTATTTCGTTTCCATCTTTACGGTGTCAGAAATAGTGTTAAATTTGGAATACATTTTTTGTGGCACTTGAGGAGTTATTTTTCTAAAGAGGTGCGTACAAAAAAGCTGCAAAATTGTGCAGTTCTGTATGATTTTGCTGTTAATGCAAATTCATCACTGTATATAATGCGAGAAAATAGCCATTAACACAGTAAAACAGAATATGGCGTTATTATGTGGCGGCAGTACTAATGAAATAAAAACAGTGTTAATATAGTATACTATGCAACATGATTATAAATGCCATTTTACTCACTGGTACTCTATACTTTTTTTGGGAACCTTTTTGATAAAAAACAACACAAGTGTATTCACAGACTGGTGTGTGATGTGACAAGAAAAAATTTACCGATCGATCCTAAACCCGTGACTAAAGTACGGGAAAAGTCCGAAGTCGCGACAGTGCGTAACGAAGCGGTCCTCTTAAAGTTAAACGCGCATAATTGATTATTACATACTAGGGAGTTGAAAGAGAATTTTTGTAAATATTTAACGATTTCGCCTGGAAAGTTTCGTTATTTATGAATTCAAATCGTTAACAACATGGATTAGCGACGTAGTGTTGAATTTACTTACTTAAAGTTAAACAGGAATCGCGGGTTTCTATTCTAGTTTACCTGCAAAACCACCTACTTAAACCAGCTAGTTTATTTATTTCAAGTAAGGGCAAACATTGTAAACTCATTTTAAATATTTATGCGGCGCAAACACTTTTGTCCGTTTGGTGCGATTTGAAAGAAAATTATAGAACGCAGATAGCTGGATATCGATTGTGCGTTGGAAAAACAAATTAAAACTGTTATTTTCTTGAACGTTCATGTTTTCATTGACTCCCACTCGGCTGTTTACAATATACGCTAAGTTTTTTTTTATTTCTACGGCCGTCATACATTTTTTTCTTCAAATCCGAGTTCTAATTTTTTATTTATTTATTTGGCATGGGTGTTTTTCTCGAAGATCATGATTTGAAGTTATTTGCAGGAACAAAGAATTGGCGGAAAATTGAAACTGCTGCTAATTTAGGAGCTAGTCTAATCAAAATCGATTTTCCCATTAAATTACTATGAACCCCTTAGAATGTACCCATATCGTTTTCAGTAAAGCTCAGCGGTACCGCATCCTTAACACAGTGAACCCAACTTAATATGAAACGCATTTTACATTCACCAGATAAGAGATAACAGGGAAGTACTCAGCTCCAACTGGAAAACAGTGATTAAAATTTGAACCAGAATCGTTCTAGATGTTACGAACACACAACCCGATGAATACACACTTTCTTTGACACTTAATAAAATTTGAGTTAACAAAATATCTACATTGGTAGAAATTTAGACTTATACATACAAGTGTCTTTTCGATTATTTATAGATTTCCAGTTTTTTGATTGTGTTAAAATTTTAGTTTTTTTTTTAATTGAAATTAAATTTCCGTGTATAAGTAAAGCCAGTTGTTGCGTTTTTATTATATTATTGTCCATTTATACTTTTTTCTAAAAGTTTACTTGTAATTCGAATATATTTTCATGAGCAATTAAGCAAGAGATTGAATGTACAACATTCAGTTTCTTTTTCATTGACATTTTATTGATTGATATTAATTGATTTCATTAATTTTTAATCCATTAAAAAGTGTGATATCATATTTCATCCTTTATCAGATAACTTATTTATATTTGGTATTGCAACATATTTTTGCAATTTAAATACGTATACGCAGCGCGTGATGAGTTGTCGCAACATACAATACTAAGATAGAACTTTTTTAAATATGATCCACGTATTCAAATATTTCCAACAGTTTTGAGCTTTACTACGAATCATATCGAAATTGTAGGCTTTCATCCTCTGCAAGAAATACGTTTCAAATATTCTAACGACCAGGATAGAAAATGGCATTACATTATCATGAATCTCATCAGCATTTCTTCAAGGAAAATTGAGATTGCCAACAAAATTGAGATATGCATGAATTTCTATGAAAGATGTTTGCTCGTGGTTTAACAAGAAACTTAAAGACGTCTTAATGAATTTTCGAGACGCTCCTGTACTGGAATCTACTTCTTCAATCTTGAAATAATACTGATAATACTTACTGATACCGTTACCAAATATCCTCCTAATTAAGTTAGATGTTATTTCGTTTGTGCGCGACCGACATGAATAACCTTAAGATTATTATAAGCCAAATCAACGAATTATTGCAAAGTCAAAAAAATAAACGCGGCCCCATAGTTAGCGACTATAATATGATAGACTTTGATCAAATTTCCCGCAATATCATCAGCGTTAGAAATGTGAACGGCCAAGACTTAACAGAAGCATGTGCAAAACTGAAAATCTCCCTCGACCAGCTGCGTCAGTCTGGGGAGATAAGCTTTTGCGACGTCTTGATGTTGATTTTCTCTCTTACCGACGAAGATTTCAGACGCAGGCACTTCAAATACCTCATGGAATATTATTACGAAAGGTTAAGTTGCAGCGCGGACGCGTCGCAAGTGGTCACCTCAAAATACGACTATCGCAGAGCGGTAGCGGCTCTTCTGCCCATTGTTAAGCTCCAGTTGGTCAGCAACCTAATCGAGCAGGGTAAAACTGAAGAAGTGAAGTGTCAGGAAATATTGGAGGACATTTCTAAGTACGTGAAATGTCCCCGCCTCAACAAAGAAGACGTATCGATCGCCATAGCAAACAAGCTAAGATCTGTAGACTACCGTCTTCTGGATTACCACTTAACGCCCTTAGATCAACGCAACGGATACCTCGGAGATTACTACAATCTAGCACTCAAAGTAAGCCAAGGAGAGGAGACGAATGATCTTCAGATGTTCGCCAAGTTCGCCGTCAAATTCCGATGGGAAGTTCTCAGCCGGGCCGGGTCAGAGAGGGAGGAGTTCTTTTATTCCACTATCTTACGGTTTTTCGAAACTCATGGGTTGGATCAGATCATGGATTTCGCTCCGGAAGTGTATTTCATCCGATCGTTTGATGTCGTCCTTATGGATGATCTCGCTAAATCAGGCTACGTCGCTTACGATTCGACGGTAATGCTGAGTTATCAGCACCTGCGTCTAGCTGTCTCGCAGCTGGCCAAATTACACGCGTGCAGCTTCGCAATCGAGGAAACTCACTCGGTGCGTCTGAACGAGTTGTATCCGAACCGCTTCGAGGAAATCGCATTCAAAGAGTCTGATCCGTGGTTCATCAACGGCGTAGATGGTACCCTTCACATGATTGATAAATGTCAGCTGGCGGTTAAAGTTACCAAGACTGAAGAGTTTAAGGAGAAAGTAAGGCGCGCTTTCGAAAGTTTCTTCGAGAAAATTAAAAGCTCCGAACGTTACCGCAACGCTATATGTCACGCCGACATGTACGGTCCTAATATCATGTTCAAACATGATGAAAATGATGTTCCCAATGACTGTCGGTTGGTGGATTTTCAGATGCTGAGGTACTGCCCTCCAGCGCACGATGTAATGTTTTGTATTTACATCAACTCTACGAAAGAAATGAGGGACGCCTACATGTCGGCATTGTTGAGGGAATACTACACGGAAATCTCGAAAAATTTGAGGATGTTCTATGTGGACGTGAACTCGGTGTACACGCCTGACGAGTTCGACAAATCATGTCGGTACATGAAATCTCAAGCGATCTGTCAAGCGCTATTGTATTCGCATTTCAACAAATGCCCTTCGACGTTGAAAAAGCAACTGTTGAGCGACGACGAGATACGGTTGCATTACGAGGGCAACAGGAAGGAGTTTCTTGACATCGCCTTCAAATCGGACCTGTTTAGGAGTGTGCAAGAAGGTCTCCTTGAAGATCTGTACCAAGTTTGCCAAAACGAAGACGTGTGAGGCGTAAATATATTTTTTTCGAAATGACTAATCCTGACCAACGGTGAAGATTGCTCGTAATACTGTGTGCAGCGTTGCCAAATGTTGCTTATTTTCGTGGAAAAAACTTTGATAACTGAGACATTATGTTACTTAGATTGTTAATTTTTTTTGTAAAAATTTTGTTTAGTGCTTCGTAACAATGTTGATCCTCAAATAAACTTTGCTTAATCTTTACAATTTAGATGTTTTTTTGAAAATTAAACCCGATGTTCTGAAACTAAAAAAATAAAACCTTTTTAAATGATTATGATGTTTTCTTTGTAATCTCGTAAGAATTTTATGTACACAGAATGTCATATAAATATGTTCGAAAGTAAAGTTTGTTTGTTTTTTCTTATTTAACTTATATATTCCTTCGTATTTGAATTCCACCGTTAATTCTCAGCACGTATGATAATGTTTTGAAAATTATTCATTTCACCAATGTTAGAGATATCTAACTAAATAAAACACTCACTTATTCTGATATGAACCTTTAAATCTGATAAACAAAGTTTCACTTCAAATAAATTTTCATTCATCTTTACAATTTTGATGTTTTATTTACCATTAAATTCGATGTTCCCAAATTTAAGAAATTAAATCCTTTTAAAGGATTATAACGTTTTTTTTTGTACTTTTGTAACAGGAATAATCTGAATTTCGAGTATATAGGGAAGAACTCATGTACTTCGCTTTAAACGTCTTCTGTACTGGCGACAGAAAAAATAAATTTCCGAAAAGTTCCACAAGGGAATTAGACTCATCACCTAGAATTATTTTTATGTATACAGAATGTCCTATAAATTTGTAAGAAAGTAAAATCATGTTTTTTCTTATGGAACTTAAATATTCCTTCGTATTTCAATTCTACCGTTAATTTTAAGCACGTATTGTGTTTGCAATGGTTAAAAGAAATATTCACCATTTTGCAAAAGATAAGTGAATTGCAAGGTCTCAAAAATGTTAAGCACGATTTGATTTTTCGTTCTGAATTACGAAATTGTACTTATTTTGCTTCAATAACTATAATGTGAAATAATGAAAAGTTAACGTACTATATTTTTGTAAACCAAAGCAGTTAATTAGTAGTTTCAGCAATACTTTTGCTGCTTCAAACATTTATATTGTTTAAATTTATAACTAACGGTCTTTCGGCAAGATATCAACCGTCGAGGCTATACTGGGACAGCATCTTTTTTTTAACAAATAATTGAAGTGTATATATTACATTACGTATTTAACAAAAGAAACACATATTTAAGAACTTTTCAAACTCGAAGAAAAAAGATATGTAACTAAATGTAATTATCAAACCTGTAATGGTGTTGAATTTTTCCAAACGCCCGGTATATCCGCGGTTGGTTTTTTGGTTTTACTTGGACGAAAAAGACTCACCTGAGTACGCCATTAACTTATAAGTGGACAGTGATTGTCATAAATCAAACTACTCACAAATAAAGTGACTTGATTGTATTTATTTGCTTTAAGCAAAAACCTAAAGGTAGGCTACATTAGGAGCACTTTACATATATATTATTCGGCGACAAATAAGACAATTTATCGTTTACACGCATCGATTCGATTTGCTGTAGGAGTTAAGGTATTCTTGGTTGAACTGTATGAGTACCAGCTCGTATGTTACTAATGCTGCGGCTATCTAAAATAAAAATTGGCTTTTAATTCCTTAGCGAAAGTGACAACATATTAATTACCTCCAAAATTATGTGTCTCCTTATAGAAAAGAAGTTCTTACCGGTCAATAGTATTTCGAAGTTCGAAATTTGGTTGATGAATATTTCGATCTAAAAAGCATGTCTTATGTTTCATTAGGCATCATAAACTTCCACCGCATATGATACTTGTTTTTTTCTACAGTTTTTTACGTGTCTTCTTTTTGACTCAATGGTGAATTTAAATTTAAACCTACTCATTCTCAATCAATGAACTTGTGACAATTTTTCTCTGTCTCGTACCTCATTATTGTAAACATCCGACGACACGCAGTTCAAAATATTCAACGGCCTCCTGCCTTCTTCGCTAACCATGGCCCCATAAATAGACACTGCGACGGTTCTTGATATTAGAAATACAAGGGAAAAATAAAAATAAATGGCCTCCAAGTAATTATGCAGGGGTTTTATGCTGTTGAAAACCTGGATCAAGATGATCAGTACGTTCGGTAGAAACGATACCAGTATGGCGTTTGAAATGATCTTGTTTACTGTACGGCAAAGTTGACCTAAACGGGTATAGTCTTCCCTTAAATAGGCCCATACCCTTTCCTCCCTTACATGGCAGTCTGATGCGCTTCTGATTGCTTCTGTAACTTGGGCCATCCGACTCGACAGACAGATGCTGACGATCATTATGAACACGTCGATATACATTAAAGAAAAATGTATCTGCATTGCAAAGAACTGAAACCATAGTCGTGGTGAGTGTTATGATCTCCGAGTTGGGCTAAGTGTTCCACATAAGATTCTCTATCACCCTATTTTAAAAGATTGTGGAGCGGATAAATCAAAATAAGACTATCTTTCGACGATGGGGGGACGGAGAATCCTATGTTGCACACCCCATACATGAATGAGGAAGGCGGTAGGAGTATTGTACGGTATTATCCTGAATATGTGAGAATATGTCAGATTGCCGAAGAAGAATTTCATCGCCGACCGGGTGTCGTTGTGACAACTCATCGCCCTGTACAACTTCGTGCTTTGATGAAGACCATATTTCACTGAAAGCAAAAGCACCTCAAATTTTTAACAATTGTGGGATGATGATGTGCTGAAGACGTGGCAGGTGTGATTAATATCAAACGATTGGCAATATTTTCAGCACTGGTTAATATCCACTCCAAATGTTACCGGGGCAAGGATAACTTTTAAATTGCAAACTAAACGTACCAGCAGCGGCGCTCAAGAACAGTACCATTAAGATTGTGATTTTTTTGTTCAATCCTTTAGGTGGGCCGTAGTTTTTCATATGTTTTTCAATAGCTTCCCAATCTGCCATCAACTTGGGCCATTTCTTAGCCAGATCTATGAATGTAATACCTACGTACGCGGAGCCCGCATAATACGTCAGACTTTCTGCTTGAAAAATTGTCAGCTCGATCGCGATAGTTTTGGTCAGCTGCATAGCGAGCATAAAACTTGCGCCCAGGAGAGTCAGAATCGAATAAATAGCTATTGGAGTCTTGTAGGAAAATCTTAATTTTGTTGGATCGGCCTCCAATACGCCCGACAAGGGAAAATAACCGAAAACCTGAGCGACTACTATGACCTTGGTGAAAATTTTCGTAATGGTTATTTGTTGGTATTCGCGCGACTTTACTTGAATGTGCTTCGCCATTACGACCGAAAACAAAAAGCCGATCGAAGATATTTAACACTTTTCCGATTTTATAGGAAATGTTTACGTTGCTATAGAGGGACAAGCCACATGGCCGTGTTGTTTACTTTAATGGAATGCATTTTCGTGATAATGCTTTTCCGACTGGAATATAACCGCGTATGATTGACTTGTTTTTGTTTACCTCTTGTCAAGAACGTATTGATGTGGATTTAATCGCGCTCCGTAAGTGAATACGGGATAGGTACGCGTCCCAGAACCATTTCGTTATACCATTTGAATTGAACAATACCTTCGATAGTATTTTTCAGAACTATTTGCTGCACTGAACTATCACAACCCTACAAGCTTAGCGCTTTCCAGTAGTTAGGAGTAACCGGACCAAAATCACTGATCACTAATTGACTCCTCTAGAACAAGATCACTGATCACTAGTTGACCCCTCTTTCTCAGGTATTATAGTGACCTTTTTAAATTCCCCTCACTCAGAGAGGGAGAGAGAGAGAGAGAGAAGTGTGTTTAACAAAAATAGGTATGAACTAGTGACCGGTGATCCTGTGATCCTGGCTTAGAACCCATTTTGTTCGCTATTTTTTGAACTACAATTCTGAGAATGAGGGGAGTGTTAGTTAATCCTATCTGTGTTTGCTATGTATGACTATTTTTTATTAGGTATTTGCAAGATCCAATGATTCGTTTTTTGAGAGACAACAAAATCCATGCGGAAAGATCGCAGATTCAAAATGGCTCAAATCCCGAAGCAGAACCCAACATCCACAAATCGTTAAAATTTTTTATGATTATTGCCCAGGGATTCGGTTTGCTGCCTCAACAAAACATCTTAAAGGACACAAGCGATTTACAGTTTTCGTGGTTCTGCTGGCAAGTTCTATACTGCACAGTTTGCATTTTGGCCTTGTCAGTAGCGGTGGGGTTTTATTCGTATGACTGGATACAATGCGGAACCAATTTCGGGAATATAGGTAAACCATTTTGTTACGGCAATAGGAGTCAGAAACATTTTGGAACATTTAAAATTATGAAAACTTTGACAGTTTTTAGAACACATTTTGTGACTTGTCAAAATCACAACATTAAAACCTTGATTTTTGAGTTTCCGTTTCTTTGTTTCATTCCGGATTTTCTCTTCTGCTTTTCGAACATATTTTATTCGTGTCTTGTCTTTCAAATCATGGGCGCAAAATAAGTGGAACACAGAACAATAGAAACACTGAAATAAAATCCATAGTAAACAAACAAACTGACATTTTCATAAGACACAAAAATGTGTACTGCTTGGTTGTTAATAAGAAAGAATCATGAAACAATGCTAATTTGGCTTATTTAACAAAACAAATATGTATAATGTTGAAAATTGATGATATTTTATTATTTTATTTTATTTTATTTGAAACCCAAATAAAAAAAGAATAGAATAAAAAAGAATCTGCCGCCTGTATCTTCGAAATAAAAAACATATTTGATTACTTCAAATACCTACTATAAAAAACGTACAAAAATTGGACAACCTGTAGAATGGAACATATTAAAAACTTCTTGGTTTCAGTTACATGCGTGAACTATGCAGGATCTGCTTTGATAATCGGCTTGCATTTGAAACTGGCCGTCTCATGGTCAAACCTTATGAGATCTTGGTGTGCAGTGGATAAGAAAATGAACTCGCTGTATGGGTATCCGCGGCGTTTGGATAGAAAACTTCGTAGTTGTTGTGCATTGTTCATAACAATTTCAGCTAGTAAGTTCAAAACGGCGACTTTATGTGCTTACGACAGATTGGCGTATTACTTTCAGCCGAATATATTCTCCGGGTTGTCAAAATATGCGAGCAACTGATGTACCAACCTGGGACCAATCTTACAATCGAAAAGTATTTCGGCACCTATTTCTCCGGGTTTTTTGTCTACATTCCGCTTAATTTCGGAACAGGGTTATACGCTGTGGTGAAGCACATTGTATCTGACATATCCAAATCGAGACCAGACAAGTAAAATTGTTGCACAGTCAATACGGCTACACCAAATTTTTCGCTTTTTCGCTGATTTTAACTTATTTGCTGTTGTTATTTGATTTTTTTTTTCACCTGTGTCTCATGATTACCTTTTTCATGTTCGTTTTAAAAATTAAATTGTTCATCGTTTCAGATCAGGTAATAGAAAACATAAATTTCTTAAAAAGTTTGTGAATTTACACTTTCTTTTACTATTTCGTTAGAAAAGCGCCATTTTGGCTTTTTTGTAAAATTTTCATATACACGGTAGCTCATTACTGTAGGATTCTTCTTCTTCTTCTTTAATTTACATACAAATAGTTTCTATTATACATTGTATCTCACAAGTATCTTACAGGCAATCAATTCCTTATTTTTAGATATGGTTTTTAGATATCTTGCTCAATTTTTAACTATTGCTATTTTTAACCTTTTTTAATTCACGGTAATCATTTATATGATAAAAGGAAACACAAAAATTGTCCTTTCGATATTGGAAATTGATTTATCGCTTACGGAGCGTCGAAACTTTACTAACCAATTACATGATTTTCAAATTTAATTCTACATGGATTGAGCATGCATTTCCTTTTACTCTCTCTCACCTGTTTTCTTCGTATATCGTATTTTTTATCAAAAATCGATCAAACCCCAAAGTTCTGTTAGTTGAGTTTAAACAAATTTGACTCTGGAACTGGTCATTCAGGTCATCCAATTTGTAGACCTGGGGTTTTCAATTCCCTGACTGTATCAAAGAACTAGCGTTCTCTTTTTAAGCCTGTTCGAAGTAGAGATGAATTATTATTGAATTGTGCTGATCACGCCATTTCAACTTGAAAATGTCAAATAGCACGAATTAGGGTCTTCATTTCGTTTACCTTCATTTTGTATTTCTTGCCTTTCATTGATTATTACTTTCTAAATTTATTTTTTCTGTTGTGATTTAATGTGGTAATTAATAATTATTAATAATTATTTTATAAAACAAAATTATCTTTCTGTGCTGGCTACATATCGCATTAAAATATATTCTGCGTCGGACCATAAATAACTATACTGGGTGTCATTATACTTACAGAAAAAAAAACTTTGGAATTGTCTTTGAAATAATTTTCAAGTAACCAGTCAAAACTTACGTTCCAGACGTTAAAATTCAATGACCTCAAACTAGATGATCTACGTGATCAGTTCTAAACTCTTCTCACTCCTTCCCTCCGTAAGTAAAATCAAAAACATCAACATTTTTGTTAAAATCATAATAATTCACAGAAAATATAAAATAATAAGAGAGATGAAGTATTTTGTTATGGAGACATTGTCTGAAATACTTTTATCCTCTACACATTGTCAAACATATTCTATTGCCAAAAAGATTGGCTAATATTGGTCTTTTTTAAATTATAGTTGTTTATGTTAGCTGTCGGATTTTAATCATTGCGTCAATTTCTTGTCTGGTCCTTTTTCTATTTCACGTGTGATCTACATCGTGATTATCCAATAACACCCCTTTTCTATTGCAGGTAACAGATATCCTCTCATCTCTAGCACAAGCTCTAAACGATTTGTTTATAATATTAATGAGCATTTGTCTTTCATCACGTTTCCAGCAAATATCCAAACGGCTCAGCGAAAAAAACCTGAAGCACAGTACGATATCGTTTTGGAGGGAAATTCGCGAGGACTACGACAGGCTGGCTAATCTTTGCAAGGAATTAGACAGCAATATCTCCCCGTTGATCCTTTTGTCTTATTCCCTAAATATGTTCTATCTTTTGATTCAGCTGTATCATAGTTTAGAGTGAGTCGCGCCGCGTGAGACAGTTTTGGACTGTAATTTGTAAATTTCAGATCGATTTCCCTGGTGACTGAAAAAATATATTTCGCGTATTCGTTTTCGTTTCTCATCTACAAAACCACGTCGGTGTCGCTGTACGCGGCCAGAATCAATGACGAAAGCAAAACTCCGACCACCATTTTGAATTCGGTCGACTCTTCCCTTTATAATGTGGAGGTGGGTTCTCAAATTGTAAATTTAGCTGGTGTACGTCTCAAATTAATCTGCGCTGGGAAACAACAAGCAAATGGTTATCATTTTGCTTTTTGACTTTGAGTTGGACAAATGAGTCGGCCGAACGATGACAGATTATATACATTATCAAAAGATAATGAGAGTACCTTAAACCACATTCAAAAACCCAAAGGGTTAGCGAAAATCCGTTTGATAAAAAAGTAGAGTCTGTTACGAAAGTCGAGACTTTTAAACTTGAAAGATAAGTCTGCACATACGTAGCTTCGTGGCGCATATATAACTAAATCTATCGTATGTATGTGTATTCCAAGATATTTACTTTCAGATTCGACGATTATTGACTCAGATCAGTCTTGACAAGACGGCTCTCACAGGTTGCAAATTGTTTACCATCACCCGAGGACTTATACTTAGCGTGAGATTATATTCCATTTAATAACTGTGCGGTGGTTGGTGTCGAAATATAATCAGAGAGGAGTCGAAAACATTGATCACTTTCCAAAATGTCAAATTTCACTATCAACTATTTTCTTAGATGAATCTAACACACCTTGTATAATTAAGCACTTCAATAATAGAATATTACGTAATAAGTTTGATAAACGCAGCTTTAGTCACGCGTTTGATTTGACACGAACGAAGAGAGTGTTTAATATGCAAGTGAGTGAAGAACTTTATTAGCGTCTTACGTGATATACTGTGTCTATTTCCTATTTTAAAACGTCCGGAAAGTGTCACTTTAAAACATCACTTTCCACAGATGCATACATGTTTCCGATACTTTAGTCACGAGTTTAGGAACGATTGGTTTTAGATATATTTTAGCTATGGTTTTTTGACGTTTGAGGTTATTTTCTGCAGATGTTGATTTTTTACATTTTAGGTGGCAAGTGCAGTTGTAACTTACGAACTGGTGCTGATACAGTTCAGTTCCGCAAACCTATATGGTTCAACGTAAAAAGCTGTGACCTGTGCAGATATCTAGTAACGCAAAAATCATAGCAATTTATGCGTAGATATATATAAAGCTGTGGTTATTTGAAATAAAAGCTATTGTATGGGTCTCATTGTTTTATGGATTCCAACGAGTATAAATTAAAGACTAAATATTTAATCAACAACACAACAGCATATGGTGTGACACGTTTTTGAAAATTCTCTGAATATTTGTATTTCAAATACATTGCACAATATTACAACAAAAATGTGATTTTTAATATTTTTCATCTACTAAGTACTGTGTCAAAAGTCATGTTAAAACTTTTATATTGTCATTAACTTACCAATTTATTTAATATTATAGTATATTATGCAACAAGTGAGGTAAACGGCATTTGACTAACGAGTTTATAACTTAATAAACGAGTGAGATAAAGAGTTCGCCAAACGTGTTGCATACTATACTTCTTCTACTACCGTTGCGAAAAAATCACAATTAAACAAATAAAAAATAATAACAGATTATTGGATTACTAATTACATTAAACCTATGCGTTTATCGTTCCTATCGGTTCTCCTATTGTTGTCTCTTTTTAACTGTGTACGTATTGGTATTGGTATTAAAGGGGGGCGCCCTCGCGGGCGTCCAAGCACTTAGGCCACCAGATGGGCCGGTTGTGCCCCCAGGCCGCTCTAGAGGGCGTCCAGAATGCCGCCCCTCCTGTAGAAGGTCAGTAACTCCTTTAGCCCAATACCGCGCACTGAGACGGATCGATCAGGGCCGTTCCGAAGACTCCCAATCTTGCCCATGTCAAGGCAGGGCACTCGGTGAGCAGATGATACGGGGTCTCCTCCCCTTCCATGCACCACCTACACTCCGGGTCGTCTCCAATGCCTAGCAAGCAGAGATGCCTCCTAAGCCTGCAATGTCCTGTGTAGGCCCCTGTTAGTGCTCTACACTCCCTTCTGGTCAGTCTAAGCAGCTCCCTGGTCCGAGAAAGGGCGGGCCCATCCATCATAAGTCTCGCCTGCCTCATTCCCGGAGCAACTCTCCAGCCCCCCGCGGCCCGGTCTCTCGCCCAGGCTTCGAGAGCTCCCCGCCTCACACACGGGGCGATCCCCAAGCGGGGCTCCGGCCCTATATGCCTATGCGAGGAGCCCTCCCTGGCTAAGGCGTCCGCTGCCTCATTGCCCCGGATACCGGTGTGACCCGGGACCCAGACCAACGTGACCTTTCTCTCCTCAGCCACCCTCCTCAGTACTCCTTTGCACTCCTTTATCAACAAGGAGCGCGTACGCACTGACTTCAGCGCCATGAGTGCAGCCCTACGAGCAGAAGAAGACTCTCCTGCTTCCGTAGTTGAGCCGAAGCACCTCTCTGGCCGCCATCAATAAAGCGAAAATTTCCGCCTGAAACACAGTGCAGTACTGACCCAGAGGGACCGACAAGCTTGATTCCGTTGTCTCGCAGTACGCTCCAGCTCCGGCCAGATCTCCCATTCTGGACCCGTCCGTGTACCAGACAAGTCCATCCCAGGAGCCGACTCTGCCCTCTCTCCAATCTTCCCTTGATGGAAAGAGAAAGGTCAATTTATCAAAGAAGGTCAATTTATCAAAGAATGTCATCTCGGGGATCATGACGTCACTCGGCATGCCCATGACCCCGCGATCCCCGCGACAGCCCTCTAAAATGTCGTACGGACCCCGATTGAAGGTTCTCTCCCTCCAGAGCCCGCAGCTCGCCAGCCTCACAGCTGTCCTGGCCGCCTCCATCTGCACCCGATCCGCCAGAGAGGGCAGCCCCACCAGAGCTTCCAGGGCCCTCGTGGGCGCCTTTCTAATGGCGCCCGTTATGCAGAGGCAAGCCAATCTCTGCAGTCTGTTAAGAACTAGCCTTGCTCCCGCTCTTTTGGTCCCCGGCCACCATGCCACTGCCCCATGCATGAGCATAGGCACCACCATGGTACCGTAGATCCACTGCATGATCTTCGGCCCCAGGCCCCAAGTGCCCTCTACAGCTCTCCGGTACGCCCACAGAGCTCCAAAGGCCGACCTGGTCCTTGATCTTATATGTTCCTGGAAGGTCAACTTAGGGTCCAACCATACACCCAAGTACTTGACATTTCCGCTTGCAGAAAGAGGCACCCCATCCATCGAAATGTTGAGGTTGCACTCCATCTTCCTTTTCCTAGTGAAGATGACCATCTCCACCTTGCCAGGATTGACAGCCAACTTGCTGTCCAGGCACCATTGTGAGAATCTTGCCAATGCCCCGTTCAGGAGCCCCTGCATCCTCCTCACGTCCGTCCCCTGCGTCATTATCACAAGGTCGTCTGCATATGCCTGAACATAGACCTCGTGTTCTTCCCTCAGAATATGCAATATCTCGTTCACCACTAGGCACCACAGGAACGGGGACAAGACCCCGCCCTGTGGACAACCCCGTGATGAACCGATGGAGACCTGCTCCCTACCCAGTCTTGCCTCGACCCTCCTGTCGGTTAGCATGGAGCGGATCCACTGTGTACGTTAGTACAGAGACAGAGTAAACACAATTTTAAAGCTTCATGTCATTTATTTAACTTTTACAATTGATGATGAAAAAAAAGACTGTAATTGGAAGAAAATTCATCCAAGGAGAGAGCTTTTAAGAGGATTAAATTTTTAACATCGTATAAGCAATAAAAAGCAGGTCCTAACCTTCTATTTTGTTTGGTTTGTACTGATGAGACAAGGATATTTGAAAATCGTCCAATTGGTGTTGGCAAGATATAAATATAAAAACTGTAAAACCACTAAACGGTATGTAAAATTTCTGTGGGAAACTTAAATTATAAATGTCACTTTACATACCGACTAGTCTGCTATTAGTTTTTGGGTCCATTTTTGCAAAACAACACCATGACCGGCAGAATTGAAACCGTCCTGTAAAATCTCCGAAAACATCCGACTGCTCCCAAACCAGTGCGGTAAAATCCCGGAAATGTCCGAAGTGGTTCGGATCCGTGGGAAATGAAACTGACGTGATAAAGTGACGCTTCCCGCACGCTAAATCGGTATGTATTTAGGTATTTTACAGACGGGAGTAGAAAAAATTAATTATGTCAAATTAGCATCCGCTTGAAATAATAACGCTGAAAATTAACACAACACGTCTACAATCATAGCAGTTCACTTTTGATCATATCCATATCAGAAAACAACTCAAGTGGCAAAAAAGTAGTGCTGCTGGTGGCTTATTCAAAGTAAATAACATAAAAGCCAGTGACATATTTTTTTTTTGACAATACTAGTCGTTTTGATACCCCTACTTTAATTTAGTTAAAGTAAAATTAGCCTCTTGCCAAATTTGCCATATTTCAACAAAATCGGGCAAAAAATACTTAGAATATGTTATAAAAATCGTTATTTTGTAGTATTTACACCCCGTGTCTCGGAAAATAAGCACTTCCGAACCAAACCGAGGGTTGCCACGTTATTTTTTGAAAACACCCTGTATAAAAAATATGAATCAATTCATTCTGAATTCTTGTTTTTCTGGGTAGCAGTCATAGAAATAAACAAGTTGACAATAATTTTAAATCGAACCGTAAACATGAAAAACAAAACAATGGTTTTTAATTCCTGTATCAGTTGTTAACACGCGATTCCACGATTATATTTAGGAAAATAGCTGAAAACAATATTTATGTTTCGTTTTCAGGCTGGCATCTATCATTGTTTTGAAGCTACGATGTAACACGTACGTCAAAATCGTAGTCGATATTACTCGGAACCATATTATTCGGTGTGATAAGTACGATGAGGTCGAATATAATGTATTACATCGCGAAAAATAACAAAATAGAAGGGTTTGCAGTAGAAAATTTGCTCGGCAAAGAAAATATGTACACGTCTCTTAAAAATTTCATGTTTTTCTCTCAATTCCTGGGGATTTTTCCACAGAAAAGCGTTCGAGACGGAGAAGATCGAATACATTTCTCTTGGTTGAGCTTGAAAGTGTTATATACTTTAGTTTATATCGGTTTTCTCTCCGTAACGGTGGTTTGCTACATTATACACATATTTAGGGCCGAAACTGACATTATAGCAATTGGTAGGTATCCATAATTTGACTAGCAGAAAAGTTTAATTTTAAATTTATTTTAGCCACTCTCGTCTTTTACACGGTCTCACTTTTAATCATGATTTTATACCTTAAATTGGCTAGAGTTTGGCCCGATTTTATTAGAAAATGGTGCGCGGTGGATAAATTGACGGTCGTAAACTATGGATATCCGAAAAAAGTACTTCGGCGCTTACGGTTCTTTATTATCGTCTATGTTATCCTAGCCCTCAGTAAGTTTCTCGATTTTTTTTTATAGATGTTTATATTGCTTTCTCACGTTTTAATTAACAAATTGGGCATCGTTTTAGCGAACAACGTTCTACGGGCTTGTAATCGATATGATAAACTCCGTCTGAGCCTCAAAGAAAATTATACTGTCGACGCCTACTATAAAGCATCGACGACGGAAGTGTTTCGTTGTATGCGGAGTAGCACAGTTTCCGGTATAATGGCTATAGTAAGTTTGAAAACATCTGAACGCCAAAATTCATGTAGCTACTGGATAAATTGAATACCAATGCTGATAATAGAGCCACAAATAATTACGATCTTAGTGGCTGCAACTGTTTTTTCATTATAGTCTGTGGTATGTTTTTCAAAAAGTGCCTCATATACCGGCTGTTTTAGCAAAAAAAAAAACATTATGTAAATCGGACGAGAGAAAATACTGGAGATTATTTTCGGGTGTCTGAAATGGCCACCAGGGCACATAATTATTATTTTGAATTTAAAAAATCGCTTATTACAAAAAAAAATATTAACCCTAGTTAATGTGAGTACTGTTTTAAATCTAACCCAAATTCATTTTTTGTGTGTAATGGCTCTATCGCTTTATCTTTCGAAGTAGTGGGGAGTGTTCGAAAATTATTTTTCCAGTAAAAATTAGGCATCGATTAACCAGTCAAAACTAATCAATTGTTGAAGACTAACTAATTTTATTAATTATTGTACTATTCATATAGTAAAATGTGTATTGAAATAATCAGTATTTTTCTTCCCACCACAAACCGCAGTAAATGAAAAGATTTGAATTCAGATTCCAAATAATAATGGTGTCACTTTAACTAGGGTAAATATTAGAAATTTTTGTAGAAAAAAAATCAAGCTAGCAAATCCGTTGTGTGGTTTTCTTAATTCTGAGACAACCGGTATGCTACTAAACGCACGCATATACTGACTATACTGATAAAATACGCACTTTTTAAACAAACATCAAAAGTCCAATCTGAGCATCTGTCCACTTTGAAACTCGCATTCAACTATCTGCTGGCGGTTCTTGCATGCGACAAGTTTTTATTTTGTCAAAATATGTCCAAAACCTAATCAAATTTCAGTTTAAAAAAGGATAGTGCCATGTGCGGAAATTTTACATTATTTACGGCCTCAATATTATCTAATAGCTATATATAATGCTATGCACTGAATAACTAGTGAATACTGAATTAGGTGATTAATTTGCACACGAGTTTGTTATGGGCCTGCAACGATTTATTCATTATCGTGGTGAGCGTCGTGCTAGCCTCTAGGTTCAGAATGCTGTCGCAAAAACTATTCAGAGAATGTCAAAAGGCGAGTGCGTTCTTGATTTAAAAACATTTCTATATGAGAAAAATGTTACGATTTTTAGAACCAGCCCCTACACTTCTTTCAAACGATACGAGAGGATTATGACAGACTAGCCAATCTTTGCTACGATTTGGACAGCAATATTACCGGATTGATATTGCTCTCGTATTTTCTCAACATATTTTTTATTTTGGTGCAGCTTTACCGCAGCTTCGAGTTAAGTAAACACCAGCATATTTGCTTTTTAATGCTAAATCGAATTATTTTAGAGAAATCAACAGCGTTTTCGAAAATATTTACTTTATTTTTTCCTTTATCTATTGCATCTTCAAGATTGCGTCAGTATCGCTTTGCGCGTCCTGGATTAATGACGAAAGTAAAGTTCCCGGGGAAATACTTAATTCAGTGCCATCTAATGCTTACAACGTCGAGGTACCTTCAAAATATGTTTGGTGTTTTAGTCTATGTTTGGATTTCAGATAACAAGATTGCTTACTCAAATCTCTTTGGACCAAGTAGCATTAACGGGGTGCAAAATGTTCAGGATAACACGAGGTATAGTTTTGAATGTATGTTCGAGTTTATAGTACAGAGGGCAAAAATATTCAATATCCTTACAGGTTGCGAGCGCTATAGTAACATATGAACTGGTTTTGATCCAATTCGGTTCGATTCAGCTAGTTTCCATAACCAGAGATCAAGATTTGCATGGCTCTCAGGACTTACCGTAATCGTTCTGGTTTCTTAGAATTAGAATTGATGTTGACGAGAAAAAATATATCATCCGCGTATATGCAGCATCTATTTTAAAACATACATTCATGAATAAAATTAAAATCGAATTCATTTCCCAAAATATTTAAATAGCCTGTGTTCAAATCATATAGTTATATGGTTCAAATATATAATCTGCATGGTGTTTATATTTTGTCGTTTTCAGCTGTCCATTGGTTTGGTCCATGGCTTATTGTTTATTGTTGTAGGTTATGTTCTCCATGTTGTATATCATAAATTTTTAAAATTTCCCTGAAATAGGCGATTATGACCGGGTGCAAATCACCACTGGTATTCGACGTTTTATGCGAATGCAAAGTAACGAAAGCTAGGGTGGGAAAAATGAAATTACCACATGGGTATGTAGATACGCCGGTGTTTATGCCCGTAGGCACTCAAGTAGGTAGATGTTAACGAATTTCTCCAAACTAAACCAGATATTTTAGGGTACTTTAAAAGGTATGTTGCCAGAACAACTTAAGAAAATGGGATTGCAAATTATGCTAGCAAACACCTACCATTTAGGAACCCGTCCGGTAAGGATTTTTTGTGCTATAGCCCTAAGTGCTTTTGTTTTTTATTTCCAGGGTATTGATATATTGAGTAAAGCGGGTGGACTACACAACTTTATGAACTGGGATGGAAACTTGTTGACTGATTCGGGAGGGTTTCAGATGGTATCCCTATTGAAATTAGCAGAAATAACAGAAGAAGGTGTCAAATTCCAGTCACTAAATGAACAAAAAAATGAAGTCATGCTCACTCCAGAACATTCCATTGAAATTCAAAATGCTATTGGTGCCGACATAATAATGCAGTTAGATGATGTCATTAAAACTACAAATCCCAATAAAGACAGAATTAAGGAATCAGTGCACAGGTATATTAACAAAGGAAATAAAAATAAGTGGACATGACGAATGGTAAAGCATTTTAGGACTACACGATGGCTTGATAGGTGTTTAACGGCTCATAAGAATCCTGAATGTCAAAGTATATTTCCCATAGTTCAAGGCACTTTATATGAAGATTTGCGAAAAATAAGTGTGGCAGATCATATGAAAAGGGATGTCAACGGTTATGCGATAGGAGGTTTGAGGTAATATTAATTTTATTTTACATTGATTCATTTGATACAGTTTGGATTAATTTTAGTGGTGGGGAAAGTAAAGATGATTTTTGGAAAATTGTCCACCTTTGTACAAATTTATTGCCGAAGGATAAACCTAGGTATTTGATGGGAGTTGGGTTTGCGGTGGATTTGGTTGTATGTTGCGCATTGGGAGTGGACATGTTTGACTGTGTTTTCCCAACCAGGACAGCTGTAAAATTTAGACTTGGTTTTATAAACAATATTTTTAGAAAATCAATTTTAGAGATTTGGTTGCGCCCTTTTGATGACAGGTCAATTAAATCTAAAGAAAAAACAGTATGCCAAAGACTTCAACCCTATAGATAAAGACTGCAGTTGTACAACTTGCAAAAATTACACCCGGGCATATCTCCACGGAATTGCTGGTGATCTTCCTGTCGCTTGCCATTTGTTAACAGAGCACAATGTAGCATTCCAGATGAGATTGATGAAAACTATGAGAGATAATATACTAAATGGTAGTTTTGTGAGCTTTGTGCAGAATTTCATGGCTAATTTATATCCAGATAGGAGCTACCCCAGTTGGATCCAAGATTCATTAAAAGCTGTTAACATTAATTTATTGTACCCATAAATTCATTAGATTGTTAATACATTATTTCAGTTTTTCCTTGCAGTCCTTTGCAATTAATTAAAATGAAAGTAAGTTTAAATTATACAAGAAATCTTTATATTTTACAAAATTATACAATTGTTGTACACTGGAATAATAGGAATAAACAATTTAATCACATAAAGTCGTCAGAATCATTACCATCATCATATTTACTCATATTGTCTGCACTCATTAAGGAATTATAACTTCTTAATTCTGCTTCTTCTTTTCGTCTCTTCTCCTCTTCCTTTTCTTTATCTTTTTGTTCTCGTAACAGTTTTTTCTTATCCTCCCTTTCCAGTCTGTCCCGTTTCTCTCGCTCAGCTCTTAAATCTAATTTAGGTTTGGAAATATTTTTGTTAAATATTTAAACACACTAACCTGGGTGTTCTTCCTTCTTGGTCTTGTTTAGTCGGTTGATAATGTCATTAACACGTTTAGCCACCTTAATTTTTTTTACTTCGCTCTGTTTGAAAAATCCAACCTGACCCACATCCATACTGGTTGTTTTTTTTAAGTTAGACCACATGGTGTATACAATATTGACATCATTCATTTTATTCCCCATGATGCTATTGGCTTTGACAAGCTGTGCAGCATCTTCAATTACTGCTGAGGGAATGTCATCAATGGTCTGACCCTAAAAAGAGACTATTTAGTTTGAGCTTCCTAGAATTATGTGTACATACTGGTCGTAGCCTTAAATAGACATGGGCCGACGAAACTTCGTCTACATGGAACCAAACATCTTCCGGCCATCCCCATTTTATCAAATCTTCATCTGAAAGAACAAAATTAGTGGCATCTTATAAAAAAAAAACTGTTAACAATTTACAGTACTTTCGTATTTGTCAACACCCATATAAAGTACTGCCGGTGGAGCGACGGCGGTACTCTCAAAGTAGAAAACCATTCCCCAAGATTTGTGGGTGCCAAAGTACAAAAATAAATTTTGAAAAGATGTATTTAACCTAGCATTCTTCTTCTTAAACCATAGATAAATGAATTGGTTGGTTTTGTCGTGAGACTACATTTCTGCTTTAGGCCTATGTATATAATTTCTCAATACACTTAATATCCAAGGGTTTCACCCCCTGTGGACACATAATGTTTGTGATTTTCCTTACCTATATTATTATTATTACATCCGAGTTTATATTGTGGTAGGTATAATAATCCGATATTAAAATTCAACCGAACTCAAAGTCGTTGAGAAAATAATTAAAAATATCTTTTTTTAAATAAAATTCCCATTAGTGAAATAGTGCGTTCAAGGCGTATTAAAATTGCTTGCGCGCAATTATTACACTTGACGGATTAGAAAAATCTTAAATAGACAGTGAAAGATGAGTAGTTCACTTAACATCGCTACTAAAAATAGTCATCTCTAAGTGTCAAATATCGATTACTTAAATATCCTTGGGTCAATATTTTTTTAATAGATTTAGTTCAATGTCGCAATAATTAATTCCTTATATGCACGCAGTCTGCGTCCTTAAAATGTTGAAAGGATGGTTCTCTCGTAAATATCATCAGTAGCAATTATTTAGACCACCACTAATTATAGATAACGATTAACAACAATTAAGCAAATAAATCAGAAACGAGTACCTTAAGGTCACTATTTCAAATATTTTGACAAATAAGTAGGATAAAATTTTAAAAAGTACACATCACATTGGTTCAACTTTTTGTACTCAGAAAATAAACAGAGGTAAAAAATAATTGAACTAATTGAATTACTTTCCCATTTAAAAAGCATTAATGAGATCTTTATTCTGCAGCATGAAGTCTATGCATTCAATTAACGCCTATTTATTTATTTTTATTCGCTTTATTTGTTACGTGGATCGTTTATTTACTCGTCTCATCAATGTGGCACTTTAGAGAGAAGTGGTCCTTATAACGTCTAAACAAATACTCACAATCGCAAATGTCGTAACATCGGCTTTAATACTGTCCAGGTCTCCAAATTAAAGAAGAAACCTTGTGTGATTGCACGACAAATATGGCGTTAAATTAATCTGAACGACTCCGACCTTGATAAGTGATGTATAAACGAATTATCCTGTGTCCTTTTTGCTGTGCAGTTTATTTGAATTTTTCTTTCCTTTTAATTGCAACATATTCAGCTTTATTTTAAATATTCAAATAATAAAAATTCATTTGGGAACAATTAACACGTAGAATATGATGATTAATTAAATGGAAAGTTTTCAGGTATGTCGCGAAAATCAAACAGATTGGTAAATATTTAAGCGTAAATATTGTCAGTTGCTTCCCTAAATTAACCTTTACGGGTTGTCGAACAGATCTTTTCCATTACTTCAAAAGCTGCTCAGTTTTCCATAGAAAATGGTGTAATATATATTATTGTATTAAGAAGTTGCATAGTAGTAATAATAGTCTAGTATTGGTGGAAATGAGTATTGCAATTGTAGATATATTTGCTTCAAAAATAAAATAAAATAAACATCACATATTGCTCGCTAAAATACTACTGCATCATCCACATTCTTAAAAATTAAAATTAAAATTACAATTTTACTGAAAAATTTGGTAGAAGTATATCTTAAAGACCTACATTTTCTATGACGGGTAGAGCAGTTGTCTTAATTCAATTTTGCACGAGGCAAGGTGGACCAGCGTCTCTGAATCACTCAGAAAGATGAACATAATTACGAATTCCGCAATAAAATCTTATAAATTTTTTGTACTTTTATTAAGATATTTTGAAGTGACGCCATAAAACATAATTTCATTATGTGACGCCAGAAATTAATTGGAATGGGTTTCCATTTATTCACAAACGAGCTTTGTATAATATACCCTACATTATACGCAATAAATATCACCATCTTTTATGAGGAATCAATTCGAAAGTAATATCCGATCCCATATTTGTATTGTATAATAAAATTATATAATAAAAAAAAACTTTGAAAGAAATAGTACTATATTTTACCTTTTTATATTCCATATGTCGGGATATGTGGGACTTACTGTACAGGTTGATAGTGTCTCCAAATAATCATCGAGGTTAACAACCGAGAAAATTATTTATTTCGAAACTTATTCCTATACACTATACATGATTTGCTACTCATAAAATGCGAGAAATTAATTCCATTGTCAAAAAACGTAGAGTCCGTTATTGCGGATAAAATTAACAATTTGTGCGGATTATGCCCGCCCACACAGTAAAGGTCGCGACAAGTCTACAGCAATTTTGTAGTTTTGGCAATAGAGAAAAGTAATAAAACAATTTTCATCAGCGCCAAGGTGAGTTCCAGGACTAACTATTTTTCAAGCAATAGTTGCCAAAAAAATTGAATGAAGTAGTAAAAATACAACTAAAACTAAGACTATGAAATAAAAAAAATAAACAAGGTAAAATAAAATTGCAAACACTGCTTCAAAGTTAGGATAAATTAGATTCTTTTACGTTAAATGGTTTTTGCTTTATTTCAGGGCAAGTGGTGGGTGCGTCTGAACATTGAAAAAGGGCCCTTGTTAAATGAAGAAATAAACATATCGATATGGATTTTATTATTTATTTATTTATTACAATATCGTATGTACGTATAATATATAGCAAAATATATATAATATTTACTGTTAAAATATCAACATTAAATTTAAAGTATCTAATATTTAATTTTCATTCCATATAATTGAATATTACAATAGAATAAAATGCAATGATATTAAACAATGACGCACTCAGATGAGCTGACCATTTTGGCAAAATGTAAGATAAGACTATTTCTCAATAAAACTATAAATTTAAAATTCCAGAAAGCTACGCCTTCTGGTGGACATTGTAGAAATTGAAATATAATTTTCAGCAGATAGACCAACTGCCCTTTTAATTGGTCACCCGGTACATACATAATATGTATACTTTACAGACATAATGAACCTAAAAAGTGACTGGATTGAATTTTTGAAATCAAATAAAATTTCTTTAGGAATTTTATTTACCTCAATATGTCACAAACTTAACAGCTATATACATAAAAGGATACGTTTTAAGATTTAATAATAATAAACAAATTGGAAACTTAATTTTAAAATATCCAGTTTTGCAGTTTTCTATATCCATTGCGAGTTCATTTTGATCAATAATTTGTTCAAATTTGGGACGTCTGAAATGCGCTACAGGCGCAATATAAATGATGAGCTGACTATTCTCGCTTTTTCCATCACTCTCTCGTTTTCTCTATGGTTTTAGTCGTCGATTATGATCTTTAAAAGTTCGAATGAAAGTAAAGGTTTGATTCTATAGCAAGATTCAGATTATCAGCGGACCTTTTCAGTGCACGATCGAGATGTTGGATATAACTTTTCCTTCGATTTTTAAAAGAATCCTCCGAGACATTGCGCAAACAAACCAAAACAAACAGGCGTTTCCTTTATGAATACTAATTGCGGGAATGTTTCTTTTTCGTTGAAAATGGCGATTTTTGCCGCTTTTTAATTGTAATCATCGTGCCGCCGCTTCTTAACAACATTAACGCAATTCTTTTTTAGACAAAAGCATTTGCCTATGCGCAATTAAGTTGAATAAATTTCGTTTGTCAAGATTTAGGTCTTCGCACTCTTACGCAACGCGCTGTTGTAAAATAATAATAGACATTTTTTTTTTAAATGTCTCGGTCCTCTTCTATATAACCCGCTGGAAATTCAAGTAAATACTATAAATATTAAAAAAAGCGGGTAGGAGAAGCGAAATAAGTCGTTATTTATTTTAGTGAAAGGTATTCATTATTCATAAAACAGTTCTGCTATTATTTGTTAAGTGTTGTTTTATTTGGTGTAGTTCCTATGCACGCTATTCATTCATTTACGGAAAGCTTTGCAAAAGTGCACGACAATTTACGAAAAATAAAAATTAAAGCCGATAAAAAGTATATATAAGTTTTAACGATTTCCGGCATCTGGAAAAGTGCGTCTCATTCGAATTAATTTTTGCACCGGATGTCGGAGAAATGGATTAACAAATTGACGAAGGAAACAAAGATGAGCGAATTTTGTATTAAAAGATGGGAACTGACAAATTCATGAAAGAAAAAAAAGTAGGTTTACCTATTGAAGATTAAAAAATTGAATATAACAAGGAAAAGACGATTATCAGTAAGATCTTAGCTATTACCATACATATCGAAAAAAAACAAAATAGAATTTTGTAAAATTTAAGCGATAAGTCGGAATGCAAAAACATTTAAAAATAGGAAAAAAAAACATTAAAAAATTATTTTATTCGTTTGCTATAACTAATACTCACCTACGTTCAGAAATCGATTTAGTGAACGGACTGTTAATTGAACAGTTCGTTAGAAACCCGGGACAGACCAACAGAATAACAAAGTCTAATCTACGGAGAATCTAACAGTATACAGAAAAATTTCTGCAAGGTATCATTATCGCGCGTCATTCGATAGTGACAGTGATCGTGCCAATCGAAAATTAGTCGATAGGCATATGTCACCGCACCTTGAAGCCGCAAAAAGCGACTTGGCTTTTTTTTTTAACTGTATTGACCAACCATGCTGCGAACTTTGTGTCGATACACAATTATTTTTGCAATAACAGTATAAACAACTGAAAATTATGACAACTTCCTTCCCACTGACATGGTTTATGTGGATTATGAGAAGGTTTTCGACTTATTAATTGGAAAGTTAGAGCATATTGGAGTACGCGGACAACTATCAATAATTCTCTAAAGTAATGAGTAAATGTGAAACAAGCACCTAGTACGCACTGCATTATGACCATTATTATCTAATATTGCTGACAACATAAAACTTTTTGCCAATCGGAACACAAATAGTAAGCTATAGGAAGATTTAAATGTTGAAGTCTAGGACTGAACCAAACAACTCAAATTAAATTATATCCTCAATAATAAACTATCAACAGAACTTCAGCACAACGCTATCTTGGGATCCTTGTAATATCAGGTCTTAAATGGGAAAGTAATATGACGAAAATTTCAAAAAAAACTAAGTAATAGCAAAACTATATCGAATCTGTATTAGGACGGCATGCCCCTGCCTATCGAACTGAAGCACACAGTTAGTCAAACAGTTCAAATGCAGTCTTAAAAACAAATTGCTACGCCTCGCCTATTACAATATTAAGGATTTTCTTTCTTGTGATATCTTCTAATACGTATTCGTTGTTTGTTATTGTTTAAATATTTGTTATTTATCTAACATTATTACTAAGATTATACTAAGATAATTTTATATTTTTACATTCGTATTATACTGACAACATCCAACACTTATAACTTAAGTCTTATGTTATTAAAATTTCTTGCTGCATTTGTAAGGGTCAAGACAGTTCCACAGAATATCATTTTGTAGTAATATAGTTATTTTCAACAGACTTTAATGTATTAATTTCTGCCGAATACACGGTTATTTCTTAAATAAATAATTTGTTGACACAGTTCTGATACTATTTGAGATATTAACTATTTGGACACTTGTAGCAAGAAACCGAAAAGTTAATGCTAGTCTTTCTTCTGCTGGAATAATAAGACGAGTATTTTCATTCTACTCTTGACGTTATATAATTTAAAAGACAAAAAGACAGTCTTTTTCGGATATCTTAGGAAAATTTTTGAAAAACCAGCATATTTTGTCGGTGAACAGATCTTTTGAAAATTGCTAAATTTGTAAGAGTTCAGATAGATTTACAAAATATCACTTTGTTTGTGGTACTAAGTATACTTATTTTCAATTGAGTTTTTTTTTTGTGTTTAATACAGCATTATTTTTTAAATGAGTAGTACTATTGCTTATCTTAATATAGTTACACAAAAATGCAATAACACATTGATATACTTCTGGCACTATTTCTGAAATTAACTGGTATTGCAAACTTGGAGAATCTATCTAGAAACTCAAGTTGGTGCTAGTCTTTCTTTTTCTCAAATTATAAGACGAGTCTTCTCATTTCATTCTTGGCTTTGTGACGGCCAACTTGTCGGTTATTTTCTCACTTTCATCGGAATCAGAATATAGAAACGGATTCTAAAAGCGATTATACAAAGAACTAGAACAAAGTGCATTTCCAAAATGATTCTTTAGAGTTCCTTATGGTGAACATTGTTTCTGACCCAAAACGAGTCCGAAACCAAAAAATCAAAAGCAAATTTTGAGGAACGGCACTCCGCGCTGTAATATGGCAAAGGGTTTGCAAAAACAACATCTTATTTATATTCAGCATTATATTAGTTTCTACAAATTATATTAATATTTGGAATAATGCTTTAAAAATTGTTCAGTTTAGTAGAGACAGATACTTATTGGTAATGTAAGTTTCCGTTATGACATTAAGCTTCTGACTACGGAGAGCGGCTAGTTTTTCAATGCGACGGGTAGTAGCATCACCGGGACAAGAGAGCAAAAGAAGACGCAAGAAATTGGGGGGCATGAAGGGGACCGAGGTGCCCAATCTAGGTTAGCAACGGTTGTGGGGATGTAGGACGGCTATATACTCGCGCCTGAAGCTTTATACAACAGTTTTTCAAAGTGATTCATTTGCTTTACTCGTTGGAATACGATACTGGTAAGTGCGATTTAAACTGCATCGGAAAACGCGGAAAATATATTTTTAAAGATGTACTATAATACTTGTCTCGAGAATATTGTACAATGTTGTTTGTTTTCATCTGAGATGAATTGTTAGATATTTAAATTTTGATGGAAATAGATAAAATAAATTAAAACGCAACACCCGGCGATCCGCAATTTTAACGATAACAATAACAAAAATGGGGTCGGTAAGCATAAGAGCAAAATTGAAATAAGTATAAGAAAGAAAACAATAATTATTACATTGGATTTCACAATAAATTAATGACGTTTCGCAAATCGTAAATTGCTGTTTCGTACGGGTCTGATGTAAACACATGAGAAACAGTTTTTTCTTTATTCGTAGAAATATAATCACTTCATTAATACCTCTTTAAATATTTTTTACAAATACTTAAACAACAAACCGATTAAAGAAATAATTTTATTTAATAGATAGAGTATTTGAGGAGTTCTGAAGGGACGTGAAACACGAAGGAGCCGGTTGCCATAAATTTTAGCCATTATAAAAAAACAGCGTTGTTACGCAAAAATTTATTTTTCAAGTTTTTACTTTAAATCATTCCAAGAGTATTTCTTTTTCAAATTTTGGCAATTTTGCTCTTTTAGTACATACCATACCTCGGTGTATCACATTATTAGTTCTTGCTTGCGTGTTATTTAGTAAAATAAAGAAAAGGCACACCGTTGTTATATTTTGATCAATTTTTCGCTGGTATTTTATTGTGTAACATGTAATTTCCCTTTCTCTCACATTCCCAATTTATTAATTTAACGGAAATATCAACCGTGGGTTAGAAACTGAACCTTATTTTCCCTTCTTAAATTATATTCTTTCTCTTATTATTGTTTTGTTATTTTCAAAAAGTAATCAGGCTTGCGCTTAACTAAAAATAATAGAGCTTGTAAGTTTAACAATAAACAATAGTATAGAATATGTTATTATAGAATATGTAATTATATTAAAAACAAAGTTTCTGTATTCTCCCGTAATGTACTGAACGTTTGGGTCGGCAAATATGGACGTTTTTATAGCAAATCTCTATGGAAAAATGGCACATTCTCGATCACCCTTTTTGCGAGTCCGTTTGATATTGAATGGGGTGACTGTAATAGATTTTCAATATCTTCCTTTATTCTTTGATTATATTTTAAAGCCAATTTTTTTTATATTGGTGATCTAATTAAGTAAAGTTCTTCTCTTTTAAACTGCATATATAATTTGTTGGAAAGTAACGGAAAGTTACATGTTTTTATCATAATTTCCCGACTATTAGTCGCTAATTATCTAACTGTTATTATTTACAAATCATCTGGATAAATTGAACTTGCTGATGTTTCGCCTTCTTCAAAGAACTGAAACTATTTTTGTTTTTGAGTTAAACCTCCCTTCACGGCACTGAAAATGCTGACGTTCACCGGATCGTTTAAGAAAGCGTTTTTCTTCTCGCCCATGCTATATGTCGATAATAAAATTTTACGAGAGAATAATCGAACGCAAATTGGTCCCGACCATCAGTTGCGACTCGGTTAGCACATCACCAATCAATTTCACTCGAATTCCTCGGGTGAAATGTTTTGTTAGGAGAAAATTTTTTCCTAAGCGCTGTTTGTCACGTTACCGCGATCAAACGGTTAATGTCGCGGCCAATTTTTTTTCTAACCGTGAAAATATGGCAATAGGCACGGCACTCCGTTTTCTAATTTAATTTATTTTGGTCCGCGAGAGCCCGTGAGAAAAATGAAAACCGCAAAATTCCGAGATATTTTTTTCTTTGTTAAATCGATGTCATAGTGGACGACCAAAAATATTGAATTTACAGCGTCCTGTGAATTTATTCTATATATAATGTCATTTACTTATATATTAATATACAGGGTTTTTGTTTATATTTTATACCATACCTACATCCTAATCTTGAATTATTTGTATTAATTATTTTCGACAGGCTGGCTATATAGATTTTAATTTAATTTAATTAAAATTTAAGTGAAAAGTGGAAAATCGGCTAAAGATAATATAGGCAAACATCATATTGTTGAAATCAGACAGAAAATTTATTTTCGAATAAATTAAAATATTGCATTAAAAACAATGCAAGTTATGTCATTTTGATAAATTTGCAATCATTTAAAAGTAAATATTGGAAAACCAGCTAAAGATAATATACGTAAACTTCATATTATTGAAATCAGGAAGAACATTTATTTTCGAATAAATTAAAATATTGCATTAAAAACAATGCAAGTTATGTCATTTTTACAAATTTGCAAATCATTTTTTATCAGTTTTTTTTAGTTTATTTTCAAATTCTTACAGATTTGGCTGTCGGTATTGTGCAAAATATAAACATACACCCTGTACATAACATTCAATGTTCATGCATGTACGAACAGCACATGTATATTTTTACTTAATTTTATTCATTTTATTAATAACATTTAGCTATTTTAGGAATTAGTAAGAAGGTCATTACTCTCTGGCATCCTATTTAGTTATCTACTTACTATAGTATATTATGCAACAAGTGCGGTAAACGACATTTGACTCACGAGTTTATTTGACACGAGCGGAGCGCAACGTTAGTTTTTCGGGTAAATATATCCGAAAACATCCGATTACTTCCAAATCCGTGTGGCTCGGATTCATTCATATATATATATATATATATATATATATATATATATATATATATATATATATATATATATATATATATATATGATGACACTATATTCCGGGATATCATCCGTTCGCTCGTTGAACTCCGACTGGAATCCTGCATCCGACTGGAATCCTGCAAATTTTGCATCCGACTGGAATCCTGCAGACGTTTCGCCAAAATCTCACTTGGCATCTTCAATGCTCGCGCTCCGAAAACACTTCGAACACTGAGTGAGGATTCCAGTCGGAGTTCAACGAGCGAACGGATGATATCCCGGAATATAGTGTCATCACATTTTTCCATCCGTGAATCAATACGTGAGAATATATATATATATATATATATATATATATATATATATATATATATATATATATATATATATATATATATATATATATATATATATATATATATATATATATATATATATATATATATATATATATATATATATATATATATATATATATATATATATATATATATATATATATATATATATATATATATATATATATATATATATATATATATATATATATATATATATATATATATATATATATATATATATATATATATATATATATATATATATATATATATATATATATATATATATATATATATATATATATATATATATATATATATATATATATATATATATATATATATATTGATCAGACCGTGTGCGCTTTTATAATATCTTCATTTTGATATGAATATTCCGTAGATCTGATAACACACAAAATCCAATGTTTAATTTTCTATTAATTTACCGATATCTTATATTTAATAATTTTAACATTATCGTAACCGCTGAATGAAATATTTGTATAAACGTTAATGATTTTCATAAAAAAAATCAAGTGACAAGCGGGCTTTTCTTCTTATTTTATATGTGATTTTTTTTGTTAATTTTTGTTCTCAATATTTCATAAATTCAGCTGGTTGTGTGTTGATAATCGCCATCCTAATAATTATTGTATGCAGTATTTAACTTTATTATATTACTAAAATGATTATTAGGTTTGCTCAGGTTCGAGTGACGAAATTAGGAAACCACCGAATCTCTGTTGGCAAACGATCGTTAATTGGTATGCCGGGAGTGAGTTGAATTAGAAAATGAAATTTTCACGCGGCATGCAGGTACCTTTACAGTGCGATTTATTGCAATACGCTTTTGGAATACGCGCGAACGTTGCATTGCGAAATTATTTTTACTATTTAAGAGAGTCGTTAATTTATTATTTAACAGCGGAACAAAATAATTATTACTTTACGGACTACTCGATAGCGTAGGATGGTTTGCGGTAATATGTCTTTTTTTTCGTTCACTTTATGGTATAATATAATAATTGCGATTAGCAGGGTGCGTTTTTTCTAAATTTATTGCGAATAACATATAATTACATTCAATACTTTAATCTCTGTGAACCACTCTTTGATATACAAAAAAAATTGTTCCAATTCTTCGCAAAAATCAAGATACGAGCCTATCGTAAACTTAGCAGCATAAAAAGTACGAAAAATGTAGTTTTGTATTCCTACGCTTTTGGAAACTACAAATCGAAAACAAGGAACTATGGCAAAATATTTAGGCTTCTGACTCACTCCCCATAGATTTATTGAATATTCCCGAAGGCATTAAAGTTTGTATTTAATTTTTTTTTGTATTTTCATTGTTTTCTAAACCTTCCCAAAATTATTCAAAACTCAAAATTTTAATAAATAAAAAATATGCTTAACAATTCTCGTATGTAGAAGTATTCTTGTCAGAAGTGTCTGTTATGTTGACATTACCTACTGTGAGATGGCATTGTCTGAAATGGATAATTATTTTCTTTTTGGATTCTGAATTCTCTGCTAACAACCAAAAATTTTTATTGCTGACATTTAAGAAAAAAAAAAGCAACAAGACCCAGCGAAACAAGTCCTTCATAATCTACTGTCAAGTGGCCCAAATAAGAAGCAAAACGTACAAGGTGTACGCATTAAAAATTTGGGGTCAGTGCCAAGGTCGTATTTTGATGGGTACCTACCGCCAATGACTCGAAAACTTTTACCCACATATATCGACCTGCATCGATATCGCCTACCGATAATGTTTGTATATGGCTGCGAGCTTTCTCTCACATTATTTGCCAATATTTTCGTGACTTGTATTCTTAACTTAACAAAACGGATGTAATAATACATAGTTGTTATAAGAGGTTAGCTAAAATAAAGACTTTTAACTACTAAAATTTGGGCCATATTTAAAGTTTCACCGTCTAATTGGTACGGAATCTTCAATATTTGATGATTTTTTCATCAGCATAAGCATGGACAACTTTGACAATATATCTAAAACAGACCCGCATTTTAATAGATTTTATACAACCAGTTTGATAAACGCCATTTTGGTCAGGAGTTTCATTTGGGATGAGAGCTTAATAAACGACACCCGGAAGTAGCATTTCTCGCACTAGATACAAGAATAACTAATAGTACAACCTAATCATTTGTTCTCGTAAAAAAAATTGTTTTTGCACGCCAAAGTGTTTATTAATTTCATAAGAATTTGGAAATGAGGGTTTCTCATTTTCGTTAGTGCACAACTGTAATGGAATCTGATAAAATACCATACATCTGTGCCGACGTGTTTTGGTTGAAAGGATCTGACATTTTGGGATAACTACAAATAGCAGCGATTCAGCTGAAAATACGGTGGGTGCGTAATTTGCCTCTGATATTAAACCAAAGCGTCCCAATTAGCCCAGAATTCGTTACTGCGTACATTAATAATTTTCTAAATGTCGAGGATCTTAACCCGTGGGAACCTTTCTTATAATTTTGTAAGCCAGCACTTAGGTGGTAGTTATAGACTGCGAGATAATCTCTATAAAGTCGATCGGCTCGCATTAACTCCTTTCTTAAATTCAATTCGTTTAGTGCTTAATAATTTACGAGAACGTAACCACCTTAAACTTTTGTGTAATTGTTCGGTTTGCTAAACGCCACTTTAGCCACAAGTTTGTTTTGACACCAGTCGAGCGTGTGTTTATTAAATGTCTGAAGAAGTTTATCTTTTGCAAACTATACTTTTTCCACGATCAATAGTTTTTGTGACTATCATAACTGTCAAACGTCAATACCACCAGGGGCTAAAATCTACCGAAACCATTTGATCCGTTCACGAAGCTGACCTCTGATCAGTACATAATTGAATATTTTGGGGCAGGGAGTAGGAAAATATTGTTTTAGGTCTTTATCACACTTAGTTTAAAAAATTATGCGTCAGGTGTACAACATAGTCCACCCCTACCAGTAGTCATAATATTTATACATGTAATTTGAATTATTATAATTTTTGCACCAATTTGCACCAAAACCTAAATAAAATGCACAACATAGGTAAAATTGAAGTTCGTGTTTACAAACTAAAGGAAAAATTAACAAAAGAAAAATTAAGGACCAGAGTTCGAATATGGTAAGTGTGCATGTATTGGATCAGGTTATGCTTGCTTGGCGTTGATTCCTATATCTGCCCTCGTTGATTAGAAAGTCTAGGATTAGAATTTTTGATTTATTGAGTCTGACCGATGTTCTGGTTTGCGTTGCGACTTATTATTAAAATGTGGTAGTTAAACATGTTGCTTGTAGTCCAAATTTTGACATAATAGTTGAGTTAACTTTTATTACTATTGCTATAAATATTACGTTTTTACTAAATTATATTAGCTAAAAAGTAGAAAACAAATTCCAAATCTCCTTCTTTTTATTATAAATTTGTTGGTGATCTACATGAATTATTGAAATTCCTCACATTTTAACGGACACTCTGTATACACACATCCGTGGGACAACAAGTCGAATGCAAGTGAAACTTAGAAAACGATCCTGGGATCTTCTTTGTTGAGCACTCTGACCTTTTTCACTTTCTTCCGGCAAAGATTTAAATAGACAGGTTGTACCTCCAAGCGTATTCCGTATATGGCATAATGTTTTATCGCTAACATCAAAATTTTTGACGCAAAATCTTTATCAACCGCTTCTCGTTCTTTCTTCTTTCGTCAATTCGTACGTTTTCGTGAAAGCGTACGGAGAAATTGATTTTGGACTGGAAAACGTAGGGCGTTAAGATGGTTGCGTATTCCGATGACGTAGTAAGCCTGCGGTACGCACAAAAATCAGCGAATTGTTATTCAAAAACTTTCGATAACTTTCACTCAGGAAAATTGTTTTATTAGCGCACTCTGCTTGCGCTGATATCGAAATTAAAATCTTTAAAACAATGTCAGGTGAAACCACTGGAGCTTCGAAGCATCTTCTATATTTATAACCTTTACTTTCATATTCCTTGACGCTTCCCGCTGTCATTTTAGATGATTCCGTGATTGTCAGTCAAGTTAGGAATTTTTCGAATCATATCGTATCCATTGCCAACAACAATAGTAAAATAAGAACAGATGATGGATGTTTTTTTAAATTGGATAAAAAGATATAACTTAATAACCACAAAACAGGATCATCGAAGAATGAAAATGGTTTACCTTTCCTATTCTAATATTTTTTCATATCTAGTTGTGATTTTAAAAAAAACAATGAACGAAACAAAGTTAGCCATCGTTTATCTACTGAATTTTTAGAAAGTTTTTTACTCCCCGTGTCACTTCACTTTATTGAAGTTTGGCAACTTTGGGAAATGCAGTGTAATGGCAAAAATATTGAGCAATTGAAAGTACATTCATGCAATTAAAACGAATTGCAGCCGGTGATTCGACTTAAAATAAAACAAGCATTTTTGAATAGCTATGAATGAAATGATGTGATGAAAATATTAAGGAAAAATAATCAAAAATCATAGTCAATATTGTTGAGGCTAACGATATCACATCACGCTCAGTTCTAATTGAATGGAACGGCAAAGCAAACAAAGAAAATGACTTTTTTTTTATTGATTTTGTGATTTGTTGTAATTATTATATTATCTATTAATTATGGACAATATAACCATGATTGGGAGCTTTAATACAACAAAGAAAACCCAAAAGCAAAAATAAAACCTCACTTACCCGAGAAAAACAAAGCACTATAACATCAATAATAATTATCTCATAATCTGAGAGTTCTTTATCTAAACCATGATGAAGAACTTGGTCACGAATGGTGACTACGTCTTCTGAACGTCATTGATTCTCATTTGAATAGTTGTACTGAGATGTACTCAAGATCGGAAATAAAATTTTTATGAAGTCTCCAAGTGAGAAACGGCCTGAAAGGGCCTTGAACGCCTGAAAGGTTACTCCAAATATTGGACACGTTCTTTTACATTACTCAAAGTACCTTTAGGTATTTTGATACAGGCGTTTAGAGAATCAATGATATTAATTTATTTGCACCTTATCTACAGGGTCACCTATAAGAGATATTCAAAAAACTGCAAAATATGAACATTTTTTGGTTTTTATTAAATTTTTGGTATGAATTTTTGGTCGCAAGTGTCAAAAAATTGAAAAATTTCTAATTTTGCAAAGTCGTTTTTTTTTAATGGAACATCCTGTGTATTTTATATTTTTATGGTTTTGGAAATTTAAATGGTCACCATTTTTCTAAAATGATGTTTAACTCTTAAAACATAACATCACAGTGCCATGACAAAGGCAATCGCAAAAATAAGCAAATGATGACAAAAGAAGACCGACTCGGCAGATAATAAAAAATGCAGTAATATCAAAGAATGAAAGGAATACATTTAAGAAAAAAATGGAGAGAAACATTGAAAAAATGAGAAAGATTTAAATATTTTAATTGAAGATATATTTCTCTATTAATATATTCGCATTTTTATAATTTTTGTTCTCATGTTTTTCCTAATGTTTAAGAAAATCCTGCGCGGTTAATTCCTGTAATATAGCAATTTTTTTGAACATGTCTTTGCATAAAATTAATTCAGTTTTAAAATATTATAAATATAAATTATTCAAGAATTAAATAATCAACAAAAAATCTTCTACCATGCTTTTATGAGGAAATACAAATATTCTTTGTAAACCAGCTAAATCTATCAATATAATTTTGATTAAAAAGTCACATTTGCAACGGCAGGAATATTCAACAGAAAAAGCAAGCATTTTGGTTAAGAGAAAACTCGCATGCAGAACAGAAAGTCAAAATTCAAGGAAGAAGGTCTCGACATGTTCGATGTGTTTTCCGCAACAATAAAATCAATGAAATCAAGAATGAAATTTCAGACCCCCTAGTCTAATATGACAACAGCACTGAGCCCCTGCCTACCACGTCGTGCCAGTCCATAATTTTCTTTACCTTAGCTATCCGGTTTGATTAGTTTTAGATCAAATAATGCATCTCCCCCTTGACTTCTTTTTATGGGGCTATTTACAAAACAAAATTTACTATAATAGACCAAGAACAATCAAACTTTTAGAAACACGAAAAGACTATATATGGCATATATATTGAATGATATAAAATATATAATATAAGAATATTTTTTTATTGCAACTTGATCTTGCTATCTGAAAACAGCAACACATTTATTTAAAAAAAATTCCTGTAGACGCTGCTCGTAAAAAGTACATTTTATTATAATGCATTTTATGCAATATACTTGTTCAATTCTGTTACGTATACTCATTTAAAAAAAATAATGTGATAATTAAACATTAACGAGCGGTCATAATTAAATTTTGTACTTAATTTGAACTTTGTTACAATCGGGGTAGCAAATATCCGAAATTTTTGATAAATAAATGTTTGGCTTCGGCCAATTATCTGAAACACCAAAAAAACTTTCGCAAATTAAACTAGACTATCTATCCGTTTGTAGTGTGAGGTGTATCGACGTGTTCAACACATCCTGTTTTACGTGACGAACCCGGTAACGTTTTGCATGGTACCATTGGTTTTATATATTCTGTTACGCAAAATGGCGATTGTTCAACTAGGTCGACTAATCATCCTGGTGCGATTGTGAGAAAACGCCGATAGAAAAGGGAGAGGTTTTTGTTTTACGCTGAACGTAATACGTTTTGCGGCCGTTTTAATAATATTTATGGAATTGCGGTTTCGAGCCTCGAGAATACTGCTGTCTATCGTTTCGAAAAATAAAGCTAATCTCTTCCTGGATACCATCTACCGCATCAGCTTAAGAAGGGGTCCATTGTTCGAATCGAAAGTGATTATCGATAAATCATCAGGACGATAATGGTCGGATACTTCCTCAATCGGCCAGACGTTTACACAATGAAAGTAAGAGTTAGTTTTTTGTAACAGGTGCGAAGAGGCTCTACACTCGAGTGGCAATTTGCAAACTGTTTGCTTTCTTATACGGAGGCGGGATAACTTTTGTCTGAATAAAAAGAAAACCAATTCAATTTTTAGCCCAGGCAGTAATTTTTATTGTTAATTGTTAAAATTGGTTATAAGAAATATTATTATGTTTGTCAGTGTCCGAAAAGTCCGACATCAGTCTCACTAAGTTTAAAAGAGATTAATATTAAGTAATCTGAACACATTAAGATGACGCAAGTATCGAGTAAAAGCTTGGTCCTTGATTTTACACCGCATTTAACAAATGATGTTCATCATAAATGTTTCACTTTTTATTACTCCATAGACACACGATCCTCTTTTGCAGCAATCGATTCTTTTTATGCAGCAATCTATTTCGCATCGTTGGATTAAGTTACCGTCGTCTTTTTTTATCAATTATTGTTGAGCTTACTTTGATACCTATTTTGTGACTAGTAAAGAGACACTAATTATTAAAAATAATGTAGCGTAGTGTTGTTTACTTGATCAAAAAATTGCTTTACGATCTCATTAAATTATGGCAAAAGGGAAAAAATAAGGGAAAAATATTTTTGAAATTTTCTCTCTGAGGTTTCTTATACTCACAAATTATTACTTATTTCTATTTAATCACAAATGTGACTCCTTATTTCTAAAACGATGCAATTGAGAAATTGTAATCCATCTCGAATGCGGAGACTGCGAAGTTAGGGTTCAGTTCGTAACCCACTGTTGATATTTCCGATAAATAATAAACGTAAATGATTAAAATTACATATTAAACAATCAAATATGGCCGAGGAATTGGTCAAAAACATAACTACGATGTGAACTTTCACTATGTTTTAAAAATATAACTCAAGCATTGATTGTTAATTATGGTATTAATATTTAAAACAAAAATATTTGAATAAATCATCATTTGTGTGACTATTTTCAACGCCGAAGAAAAATATAAAAATTGTAGATATCTCTAATCTAAAACACTCAATTTTGCACTGATCTGGAGTGGGCAAAGCGCGACTTAAAGACTTCAGTTTCGTTAAAAACTGCCGCTAGCCTCTTCGCGTGTTTCCGGTTTTTTCTTCCGCAGGGTCAATTAGTCAAAATTTGTGTTCCTTTTTAGTGTTCTAACTAAATCCCAAGGACTTATTATCATTTAATTGCATCGACGAGTGCAAAATCAAGTGGGGAAAAAAGCTTTCGTTGAAAATTATCGCCCGTCGACTAGAAAATTGTTGGCGTCGTTTGTAATTCGACCACACGATTGTGTGTAATTTCTCAATTTTATGGTCGATTACGTTTTTATAGAAAAAAAAGTTAATCGGCGCGGCCAATTCAATTTTGCAGATGCGTTAACTCGAGTGTGTCATCGAATAAACCTCGAAACGTTAATCCGATACGAATGTCCGGTACCGTTTCTACAAATAATGTCTAAATTATTTGATAAATTTACATATACGCGAATTTTAAAAACTAAAAAGTGTTTATAGAAGCATTATTAATTTATGATTATTGCTTATATTGTGAAAGCAGTCAAGAAACTTATACTGGATGGAAATGTTGGCTTGAATGAAGTCCTGATGAACTCGTTCATTTTTCATGACCAATGTGGTCAAATTATAACAAGAGCATGCTTAAAGAAGAAAAATATTTTCATTAATTATGGGTCAAAACTGAAACCGAAACGAGATTTACTGAAAGATCTAACGTCTAATGAAGCCTATTAAACTTGGTTCGTCCATATAATCCATATATCCATATAGTTAATGAAATTATTTTGTTGAACCTTCACAATATAGCTAACTTTAATAATCCATTAACATTCAAATTTTCTAAATATAGGTGGCTACCCAATCCAAATATATCAAATAATGTAGTATTTAGAGAAACTTGTTTTTGTTTCTGGATCCTCATTTGAAGGAGGTTTTGAATTGTTTTCCAGGGTGGTTGACAAAATCTTCCATTCGAAAACATGAAATTTTCGTTATTTTTGTTTCCACCGGTATAATTGCACATTTTGGGCGCCTGCGTGTAATACAGAATGATCTTGTCTAAGTAAACTATTGCTTCATAAACTATAGCCAAAATTTCACTTCCTCACGAAATGAAACATGGTGATGGCTAAAAAGATACTTAACGATAGGTAGTAATTAACACACAAAAGTAACGATAATTTGAAGACGGAACGGAAAATCCGATAATCTACAGGGTGTCTCCGTCGCTTCTGAATACGACAAAGTTTTTAGAACGGTCATTCGGAATAAACGTCTAATCCCCCATCCACCGGGAATCACCCTGTATATACATATCAGCACAATTATAATCAAGTGTAACAATAAATAAACAATAAAGATAATAAAAATTAATCAGGTAATCAAGTTACACTTACAAACTAATAAGTTATAAACAGATTACAGGTTTATGAGTATGGGAGTGATGGGTATTACTGATGGTTCCAAAAAAGCTCAGTAGATACCGAAGAAATTATTTATTTTTTGGTAACAAAAAAATCTAAATGCGTATGTCACTACGAGGCGTCATGTTTCTAGGAAAAATTGTTAGCTTAATGAGGTAGTATATGAAAAAGTACACGATTGTAATAAAATGGCTACAATATATAATGAGTTAGCGATTTTGAGGATCCTTCGCCTACCTGAAAACTAAAATACATTTAATATTGTGAAGTTTCTGAATGGAAGAAGCTTCTTCTGTATTGTATGTCAGGCAGCTGATGCATTTTTATGAAGCTTTATTTATTTAAGGTAACACGGTCGCTGCAAAAAAGTTCCGGATCAAGACGAACACCTCCATAGGTCAATTATGAATTAAATTATTGACAGATTTTATTATCCCAAGTATTTTCAATTTACACTTAGTATTTATTTGAATATATACGGTTGGCACACCACAAACCTTGATAGTGTAATAAAAAAAGTATTCATTGGTTAAACAACGTTTATTGTCAAAATTCTCCAAATATTGTTTTGTTCTATATTTAAGTTATTCACAATATAAATTTTTACATTAATTTCTGGTAAACGCAAAGATGTTATTTATTTAGAATTCTTTAAAGCATATTTTTATTCTGTAATTATTTATTGATTTCGCAATAATTATTATTCGCGTACGTTTTATAAAAGCGTAAAAGTTCTTTGACCTTATTTCGCAGTCTGTCCAGCTCTCTCGGTATAATTTATGTTATAACATATTTAAATACCTTCGTACCGCATTAGAAGACTCTTGCAACATACCAAAGGTCGTTCCAAAATAAATGGCATTTTAATTGAACTTGATAACAAAAAAATCCTATGTACATTGCAAAATGTATTTGTAAAAATTGCCACATTAAAATCGGAGATGTTTTTGCAGCAGATTAAGACATCTTCTTCAAGCTGCTTGAACATTTTCGTGGCTGTGAAAAATCAGGGACCTTTTTTAAATTTCCAGTTCAAATATAAATAATATATTAACAGTTTTTAATTGTTTTAAGTTATCAAAAAAAACCTTTGCTTGAAATGTATGCATGTTAAACTAAAAAAACAAAATTAATAAATTACACTTTAAAAATATTTGCCATTGCTTCTACTGCGCAGGACGTTGATTTGCTAATAATATATAATTTTTTTTACATATACCCCATAGAGCATAACCCATTTGAGTCGAAAACTTGTCTGGAGAATAGCCATTTGCAGAATGTTTTTTTGCTAAATTATTTTTAAACTCCATAATTTCAGTTTTACTGTTACCGTCATTATATATAAAATATCAAAGTGTAACGTGTAAAGTATATAAGTATATTAATTTTAGTTCATAGCTAGTAGTTAATAGTAGTTAATAGTTCAGTTATTTTCCCATATCAAGTTGTTTAAAACGTTGTTCAAAAACATTAACATAACCAAAGCCAATTTTCTTAGAAAAAGTAATTCTGCTATTTTTAAATTTTCGATAAAAATACTATATAAACTTTAATATCGACAATTACATTTTTGCTCATTATTTTCCGACACTCTGTATACAATAAATACGTGAACGCAATTAAGAAAATAATAGTCACAGTTAATTAAATGGCCAATCAGTACCTATTTATTAAAGTTTTTATAACTTTGTTAATATAAGTGCAATAATAATAATAATAATAATAATAATAATAATAATAATAATAATAATAATAATAATAATAATAATAATAATAGTAATAATAATAATAGTAATAATAATAATAATAATAATAATAATAATAATAATAATAATAATAATAATAATAATAATAAATGAATGAAAATTGAATTAGAGGAAAAAATCTTGCAACGCTGTCCAGATCCCAGCCACCGTCAATCTAAAAATCAATTTCAAAAAGACGTTCCTTTTTTATGCTTAGGGAAAGTACCCAATTTTAATTTGGTAATTTCACGCCGAAGGCATACAATTTGTTTACTTCGCTTATCGGCCACGCCTTTGCGATCGGCTCAGACGAAAATAATGTTTCTTTTATATTATTATTCCGTGTCAAGTGTAGATCTGGTATTTGTTCCGGTGCGTCCCGGAACGCGGCCATGACAGACATCTGGGTCGGCTGGTGACCCCTCGTGCCGAAGAACGTGCGCGATAAACGTTACAAATGACGACAACGTTGCCAGGTCTGGAAAATATTCTTGGCCATGGGGAGAAAACGAAATTGTAAAAAAAGACGAAAGTCGAAAAAAAGTGATGAAGTTAAAAAACGTTCTTAAGGTTTTTAGATGATTAACTGGTAAAATTGTTTCTCTTAATTTAAAGTTCATTTGAAAGGTATTGAGGAAATTTATGTAGAGAATCTTTTCCTATACTGCATAACCAATCTAATAAGGGTCTCTTTTTGGTTTCAGACTAAAAAAATGATCAAGCCGATCATCACCCTTCTCCTCATGGGGATAGTTATGGTAGTAGCACAAAGAAGATTAGCATTACCAGATCCAAGAAGCTGCGCCAACAGTAAGTAAACATTTCATTCGTGAGGAAAAGAAAATATAATTAAAAATTTGTGAAACAGATTCTAAATAAGGAAAATGTTTATGGCCAGTTGGGTTTTATAGTTTTGTAAAACAACATAACGGTCAGTCACTAAAATAAATAATTGTAAAATCCGTCAGCGTTTATTTTCTTTTCTTTTTATTACGCCGCTCCACGCTGCTGTCATAACAAATATCATGTTAATCTTTACGGCATGTTGATGCGTTGGAGAAAGTATCCAATTTTTAACAATTTAAAGAAGCGTTGGTCCACAAATGCAATACAAATTTTGTTTATTTTATCTGGTTCTCTGGTCCTCGCTTGGAAGCGGCAGGTTAACTGATTTCTGTATATATGATCAGTAACAATAAATTGTAGGATATAGCTGAGCAAGGGAAAAAGTGATATAATTATCGCATATTTTGGCAATCTAGCATTAAAACTCATAAACAATTACTGACTGAGTAAATGTTTTATACATTTCTTAAAACAGCCATATCATGAATGAATGTATAGGGTGAACCTTTTAAGAATATATGATTTTGAGCTACAGAGCGCTATCGGTTAGTAGTAGGTGCCAGAAATATTTCGGTTGCGCTTTGTTTTCTGACATTGCGTTTTACAGATCTTGCAGAGTATGTGTACAATTAAAATGTAAGCATTGTGATATTCCTTGATTCATTCCTTCAACGAAGAATCATTTCATTTTTAGGGGTGCGCCATGCGACTTACAGGGACGCCAGGGGTGTTACGCATTCGTATTTCTTCAGCTGGGAACACTCGCCAACGAGAAATCTCGAAGTGGACTGGCTAGACTCGAGGAATATTTGCAGGAGGCATTGCATGGATGCCGTGTCTTTAGAGACGCCTCAAGAAAACGAATTCGTTAAACAGAGATTGGCAAGAGGAAACGTTAGGTACTTGAACAAAATTTTAATTTGAAAAATATTGCTATTAAAAGAACCATAGTTAACAAAAAAATAATTTCGTAGTTCTATATAATAAACATAAGCAATTGTAAATTGTGAAATTTAAATCCTCTTTGAAACGCACTGTCATTGGCCGTGACCGGTTGTGACGTCAATTCGCTCCTTCGACTACTCCCCAGTTGGACGGTAGCATAGAGAAGCCATTAGAGAACGAGAATGCGTTCGGGTTGGTGGCTTTAATTTTAATTTTAATCTTGTGTATTGTGTTTAGGCCATTCTGATAATTTTTCTTTAGTGGATATGTTTATGGTGACATCTTACATAGAAAACACCGAAAGCTTTTTTTTGCTGAGGTTCGCGGTGTTAAAGCTAAAACATATGCTTACAGAAAATTTAGATAACCAATATAATATGGTACTCAGCTTAAAGGTTTCTAGCTTTTAAAATTCAAATAGTATATCAAATAAAATGTAAATTATTCAACAAAAAAAAACAAAAAGGATTTTTTTTAACTAGTGGAAACCTACATGCTGATTTTAAAGTATATTGGCATTGGTAACTTAAAGTGTTCCTTATTTTATTTAGATCAGGAAGCCATTCCTTGGAGACTGCAATAGGATGGGTGCAAGTTCTAAGAGTAAAAAATGTTTGCACGGTTAAGGCAAAGGAACATAATGTTAACAAAAAAACTCTATTATTTTCTGGTTGGGTTGTACTCAAATTTGTGCTGTACTGTAGATTTATACTCAAAAAAAATTTGCAATTATTGGTTTTGTGTTGCTTCCATGTAAAGCACACTAAGCACAAATACAAACTGTCGTAAATTATATGCAAACACATTTTACACGAATCAAAAATAAACGTAAATAATATAATTTTCGGCAGCAGCGGTATGACGCCACGATCATTCCCGTACATTTACAATCATTTTAAAGTAATACTGTCACAACTTGAATTATTTATTGCAACTTAAATATTGGGTTTTGAGTTTTGATATTTGGTATGCATTATTTCTGAACATAAATAAATGTATTAAACAAATAAATAAAATGTTCAAGTTGCCTATTGTTCTCTCCATAAGAATTTCTCAAAATCAAATTCATCTACAGTTACTGGATGTTCCAGTAAGGGCAACAAGGTACGATATAAGGAAAACTGGCATCCTAGAAATTTGAAATCAAAATACTTAAGTTAATCAGTCAAGAGAAAATGCTGTAAATTATTTTCTAATTTTTGAAATGACCACCAGAGGGCGTTATTGTTTTCTTTCATTTTAAAAGTCAGTTTCCACAAAAAAAAGTTATTTTAACCATATGACAAATTCAAATATTTTTTTCCTTAAATTAATGTCCATTTCTTCAAAAAAGCTTAACGCATTTTAATAAACTTTGATTAAATGAAAATGGCTTTTCCTAGGCGATTACGTTTGCTTAAATTGCCACCAGGTGGCTTTTTCTGACACTCATCAAAAAAAGATAATTTTCTGAAGAAATAGTAAATGCAACAGTATGACTTAATGTCAGCCAAGGGCCAACAACCCGAAGAAAAGCGCATCTAAACCTTTATCCTAACCTAAAATAAAAGGTGAACGTGATAGATATTTCTTGACTCTATATCGTTTTAATTAGTTTAATTTTGTTAAATGTTTATTGCATTAAAAATTTCTAATTTAAACTTATCGTGCCTAGAAGAAATCGACGCGTTAGGAACGAAGAGAAATACTGATCATTTCAATACATATTTTTCTACTTAAATAATTCAATGATTCAATTAATGAAAGAATAAGTGATAATAGTACATATTTGAAAACGGCAAAATGTAGAAATGGAGTAATTTGGCGCCCTTCGAAGATATTGTAAAAGATAACATTTTATTTTGATTTTTAATATCATTTGGTATCCGGAATTATCAATTGGCTCTTTATTTGTCAAATTCGGAATAATTGCATTAAAAAAAACATTAATAAAAAATGGTCCTTACAGACTTCACGTTGATGATTGCGTTTTCAGTGGGTTGTTGGCCCTTTATTTGACTATCTAATGTCTGAAAAAGTAATATCGTTGTATTTATTATTTTTTTCAATTGTCAGAAAACTGCACCTGGTGGGAAGGCTATCAATTGCAGTCGCGTCACTCATAGCACGCTTGATAGCGTCCAAATTGATTAAAATTCGTTAACCCCTTTTGGATATGCAGGTTTATTTAAGAAAATGTTTGAACGCCACCTACCCCGCTTTCTTTGCAAGTAAACAGCATAACCAAAAAATACTACTCCGTTGAACTGTGGTTAACATTAGAAATGTTTGTAAATTCGAGATAATAATTACGTCCACTGATGAACTTTTCAGAAACTTTATTTTTCAAATTTCTAGACCCGTTTGTTTTCCTAATACCCTACCTCGTTGTCGTTAGTGAGACACCCGGTACACTATTATAGTAAACACAATACCTACCAAATATTTTCAGGTGTGTGGGTCTATTATTTATGATGTCATCTCTGTAGTCGATTTGATTTCTATTGACTGTATTTGGTAGACCACTATTTCACTGAATTCCAATGAATTTACTTAGATATATCTGGACATCCGGTCGTAAATGCAACTTTGCCGGTTGCGACAGACCCGACCTCCAGCCACCAAACATTAACGGTTGGTTTTGGTCCGGTTCCGGAGCAAAAATCGGACCGACCACCCAGAGAAACACGGGGGACTGGAGTCACACCGGAGGATATGGACAAGCTCAACCTGATAATAGAGAAGCAGCACAGGTAGAAGGACATCCCTTTGATATTTTCTTTTTTTTTGTTTTCTTTAACACATACTTCTAAAATTACATTGCGATACTGATACCAAACACAAATGATCACATTCAAAAATAGACTGTTGTTTTGCTTAAATGTTCCAGGTGAATATAGAAGCATTACCTATTTGCTGATAGTGATTACCATAATTAAAAATAGGATCGATATTTGCAATTTGGGCATGCCCGCGTCATTTCAATCATCGTGTGAATATGGCTGCCGACAGGACTGACTGTCATCGCATTTCATAAATTTTATCTTTTATTGGTTATGACACTCATATAGCTATTAGAAAAATTGCTGGCCGCTAATACTACAAAACTGATGCACGTCGCACGGGTATGACATTTTGGAAGGGAATGCAATGATCTTTCACGCATACGTATGATTGTATCATAAACCTTACACATTGACCTGTACTTTGTGCATTTTCTTCCTAAGCAGCAATCTGACGAAATACTGTCTAATTTATGTACTGTCCCTTTCCATGTTGATTGTTGGCGCGAGGTCTTATTGGTTGGTTTAAAATATCAGATCCTATTGGTTGAAAACTAAATTTGAAAACTTTTTATTTCTTGAAAGCTTTAAAAGTTATTGTGTCATCAGCATAGGCAGGGTCTCTATAGGGTTATTCACGATATACTTTTTTTTTAATGGAACCTCTTGTATGTTATAGAATTTTTAGATTCTGCGACCAAAACAAGTGTTTGTTTCACTAACGTTTATCATACCCAAAACCTACGACTATAATGACAACTAACTAAAAGTACAATAAAAATATATGAAAACCTTCCATTTCCAGACACTTATATATTCTTTTCTTCAAACTGTTGAGCATTTGAGGAGGAAAAGCGTCTCTAATACGCATTTTGATATTATTTGGTGTGGAAGCGTGTTATAAACAACTCTTTTTGTATGTGAGAAATCTAGTTTTGTTAAGTGCAAAGTCTGTGGATCCTGTTGTTTCAATTTTGAAACTCATGTCTTCCAATCCACTTGTTTTCAAAATTCGCAACTAAAAATTGCCCGATTTCGCATTGATAATGAGGCGCCGATGTGCCAACAATATTTAAACGGACTTCCTTTAACAATACAGGAAGTTTAAATTACAATAAGTAATACCCGGATGGCGAAATAAAACAAAAACGACGTTTACAATAAAACTTTTAATTATAAAACACCAAATGCCCCCAAAAACCATAACTTCGCGTATTCTGCGTACAACATTCGATAAGTAATTGAAAAGTTCATTCCCTGGTATTTGATTTAAATTAATCAAGTTATAAGCACTTAATGTTTTAGCCACCCTAAAAGGTTAATGTTATGCTCTACTGTAAATTTCGCTGAAATTATTTAAATACTTTTTACGTATTTCATAAATATTAATTACATTAGATTTTGAGAAACTCATCTTAGTCTTAGCCTGAGATATATTTCATACTCTTAGATCTTTTAGGTCACCCTATAGAGTATGAAAGTAATTTTAAAAATTGACTATAATACAACTCACACAACCCAGACGTACCTTTTGGGAATTTTGTATTTCGACGACAATATTCCGTGCAATATAGCCGGGTAGTCACGCTGCTTTCTAGTAGCTATATGGTTTCATTTCTTCCGAAAATTTTTTTGAAATATGCCTAGATGCTGCGAAATTTTCAGAGAAAAATGGCTGCACTGGGCAACAACTGAGCTATGGCAATTTTACCATATTTACAGCCGTTATATTAATTTTTTCTAGTACATACATTGTTTCAAATCATAGTTGGCGCGCTTGTATAACTTTTTCACGTGAACATTAAATAAAATATAAAAACTAAATAAATAAGTAGGTACACACCGCAATACCAGCGAAATAAAAAATCAATAGCATTGAACGCGATTGTTGGCCAATGCCAAGCGCATATTCAACGCGGTGACATCATTTAAACAATAAATAGTATTTTAATGCCTACATGCATTTTAGAACGTTGTTGCAAATTACATGACCTTTTTAACCTGTCAAGATAAATATTTGTTTCATTTGTATTTGACTTTACAGCTTTACTAAATATCAGAACTTTGAAGTTGCATACAACACAGAAAGACAAACTTGTGTTACCTAATACATACTTACACCATATTTTACTCATTGATCGGAAATGTTCTCCTTTTGCGTAGGCAATATTGTTTTGTTTTATAATGATATGCCAAATCTCACAAAAACTTTGTTTAGGGCAACGATGAGTCTTGTCTGGCTATTTTGAACAACTTCTATAACGACGGCGTGAAATGGCACGACGTAGCCTGCCACCATTTGAAGCCGTTCGTCTGCGAGGACAGCGAAGAACTCCTAAACTTCGTGGCTTCTAGAAACCCCGGCATTCGTCTCTAGAAACGGTTTTGATGGGAAGAAGAGACAAGATGTACCTTACACTTTACCCCCACTCTTTATAGTTAAAAAGAAATACAAATTGGTGGACTTCTTTTTTGATTTTTCGGACCTGCTGATATCGAGTTTCAATGACTTTTAAGCTGAGTGTAGATATACGTAGCGATTTTTATATATCTTTATACTAAATTATGATTTGTAATTTTAGAATCTATTTATATAAATACCTGAATAGTTTAATTTGCGTTTATTTTTAACGGTTCAGTCCATAAATTAAAACAAACCATGTACTTATACTTAAAGTCAAACGCCTATTGTCACTCGTTGAAGAAATAGAAAAGTTTAGTTTTCAGTAGTTATATTTGCTATATCATACGTAGAGTGTTTTTATTAAAACTGCCTTTTTCCAAATATTGATGACGGGTTATGTGGGATCAGTGTAAATAATTTTGAGATAGCATGAAGTGTTTTTTTTTTTCGAATAAAATAAAGCAACTGTAGGAATGCGTCAAATGTAAATCGTGAAATAGAATTAAAAGGTCTCGAGAAACACAGTAATGATTTTTGGTATTAAAAAACACTATATATAGCGAAATAGATCATTTAAATCGGAAAAAATATAGTTTATTATCAACCATTTGATCTTTGAAAGTTTCAGAAAAGCAGTTTTACTTTTTGGAAAGGCAAATATAAACATTCAAAAATGAATATAAACGAAATTTATTTAAAATATCTACCTGACATTTAATTTTTAAAATTTAGCAATTAAGAACACATTGCAAGAGATGCCAATGAACAATGTACATTATTTCTTGCCCTTTTTTTGGATTGTCATTCTTGCATGAAAAAAAAACCATAAACATCAAACTTTTGGTAGAATTTTCAGGAAAAAACATATTTGAGAAAAGGTTCTAAATATTTTTGTGAAATTTGGTAAATTAATTCTCAGGTGCACAAACACGTTCTTTTATTTCTACCAGTGGCGTCCGTCTGCGACTTGTAGAGCACACTTTTGAAGAAAAAAATGGTCATTGACATTTTTTCAGGTAAATAATTTATTTGGATAGTTACATCATGCGTTTTTTATCCCATGCATCGTTCTTCTTTAAAAAATTCTAATAACAATGCTACATTTCAAAATTTTTATAAATGTAATTGTCAAGTCACCCATGACTGAAAAAGAAATAGTTGGTCTTTGAAACCTTTTTAACTTAATGTTAACTCCATTTTAGTGTATCATCGAGTTATTTTTTTCCTCTAGAATATCTAACATTAAAAAATAAAAAAATCGATGTAGTCTGGATATGCATTTTGGAAGCGCTTTAGGGGCCGCAAAAAGGTGTTTTGTGCGCAGAGCGGAGTAAGTAATTATGTTAAAAAATGTAAACATTTTTATAAAATTTATTTAAAACGCTAAAGATATCACAAAATAACAATTTTTTATTGTTCTAATCGGGATAGAAGGCAACCCCTTTAATAATCGTACCGCAAATATCGTAAAAATACAGTCTCGACGAATTTCTAAACTTATTCGATAACTCGCTGCCCATGTAGCTGCAAATGACACTTGAAACAAATTTCGAGTCCAAGTTCCTATACGAGATTCGAATGTCGTACATTTTTTCCGGGACCAGCGTTACCGGAAATTTCAAAGGCACGTAAACTTCAGAATTGTAAAAGAATTCCGATCTCACTACCGTAGGTTTAACGATATCGTCAGAATTCAACTCACAAAATCTCACCGCTATGGTACCAATGTACGTTTCACACTCCGTCTGCTCTCGCTTCATTTCCGTACATAAAACCAAACCAAAAACCGAAAAAGTACTGTCCGCGGAAACGCTCGACACAAATTCTTCCCCTTCCGAGAAATCTATTCGCCTAGCTATTTTAAATATGGGTTTCGTTTGACAAAGTAAAGGCATAGGATCAAATGTCAGGAACTTTAAAGGCTCTTCTTGGCACACCTCTTCTTTGGATAACAATATGAATATTTTCGAAATGACCTCGTCCACACATTGGCACTTGGTTAAGGCAACCGAACAATATTCGCAAAGTGGTAGGACTCCATCTTTGTAAATATACTTCACGATATCTTCATCTTTCAAAATTTGCACTACACTCTCCGGACTGAGATTTTTATTTTTTAAACGACACTCGTCAATTGCCCACACTATTATGAAGGATGCGAGAGCCTCTTTGCTAATCAACTGATTTTGTTTTAAAGCAGCTCTCAAAGTGGACGGTTTTATGTGGTACTCACCGCATATCACGGCATTCAATGAATCCACTAGAGAATCGAAGCAATGCTGCTTCAAGTCATGGATATTATAAAATTGGGAGTATTCAAAACTTAAAGCTAAGGTGCTCATGGTTAAGTTGCTCATTATGTAACTCAGACATAATTGCATCAACTCTTTTATAAAGTATTTCTCAGCCACATAAAACAACGACCACCCATTTGTAACAGAAGTTATTTTAGTTTTGTATGTATATATGTAATCCAACATCTGATTAAATACATCCAACTCCACATCGTCGAGGAATATTTCGTTCGATGGCATGCTCCCAAAGAACATCTTCTCGAATACGGGACTGGCGCATGCTAAGATCAGTTTATGGGCTTTGACTTCTTCACCTTTGATTTTGAAAGTGCAGTCCACAAATTTACCCTCTTGAAAAAACGAAACCAACTTATTGTGTGCACTGTTACTGGCCTCCATCTGCAAGTAAAATTTTAAAATAGGATAAAAATAATTACGTTACATTATTATATATTGTACTCGTAAAGAAAAACAAAACCAAAAATACAAAAAAAAATCACCTAATCTAATTAGAATGAAAGTCTCAGCCTTTGTCTAACTAAAACTAAAAAATATATTACCTTCGCTCAATAATATTTTATTATAAACCTTGGAATACTGTGTGGTACAGGTACCTAACTCAAGTTCTCAACATCCTTCAACTAAACGGAAGAGCAAAGTCAAGGTCATCAGATTAAATTTTTTATAGAATGATAGATACCCACTTATTTAATATCAAATTTACCTGACTCGTAACTCGATGGTCGAAATTAGGATTCCCAAAACACTGTTAACAAATTGGAATGTTTAGAGTTTAAAGAACACCGCCGTCGAAAAACAATGCACAACTAGGACCTGCTATTATTTTAATGTACGTCACATGCTCGTTTTAGAAACTGATTAACTTTTAACACCTTGTTTCGGCCGCTGAACCGATCGTAATTGAATTTTAGTTGAAAGAGATAAGGCACGGATAATCAAAAATGTAACGCCGATCACGCGCTATTTAAAATAGCAAAAATAACCCTCAGGCTTAATAAACAAACACTGCGGAAAAAAATTGATGACTAATTTGAGAAGGCAATCCATTCTCTACGTATAATCGTTGGTTGCACCAGTGGGAATAATTTAAAAAAAAACGGCCGCCCAATGACTTACAGATTCACAAACATTTTTTTTAGTTTGAAATTTTACATTTTTTAATAATGCACTTTGCAATTAATCATTAATTATTAATGTACTAGCACATGTTGAAAGCTGGTTGTTTATATCGTCGAGGTCGACTGACGGCCAGAGTTTGGTTCCCGCCATTTTTTGACATTTTAACATAACCTGAATACAGTAAATTGTTTTTTTGTTTCTTATTATAAGTATTTCGTAAAATCATGGTTCAAAAAGAACCGGGACCAAATCTTCCCTGGTAATACATCTATTTGGTTAGTTAGTAATAACTTCTTATAATTATCATTTATATTTTAAGGGTAGAAAAATATCGGCCCAGCACCCTAGACGATTTAGTATCGCATGAGGAAATTATCAGAACAAGTAAGTGCCAAAGTTAGTAGAATAAAACAGTTTTTCCTGATATGTTGTTTCCAGTTAGCAAGTTTATAAAAGAAGACCAACTGCCTCATTTGCTTTTCTATGGCCCTCCTGGAACAGGAAAAACTAGCACCATTTTGGCCTGCGCCAAACAACTGTACACAAAAACTCAATTTGGGTCTATGGTAAATTCTTTGTGATTTTGGAAGAAACTCTTTACTCCTTTGCTTTTAGGTCCTCGAATTAAATGCTTCTGATGATAGGGGCATAGGTATTGTAAGAGGTCAGATTCTAACTTTTGCAAGCACAAGGACTATATTCAAGTCTGGGTTTAAATTAATCATTCTTGATGAAGCTGATGCAATGACCATGGATGCCCAGAATGCCTTACGTCGAAGTATGATTATTGTTTAAGAAAAACATCATTTTTCTATGTACATGTTTTAGTTATAGAAAAGTACACTGAAAACATTCGTTTTTGTATTATCTGCAATTATTTAAGTAAAATTATACCGGCTTTGCAGTCTCGATGCACGAGGTTCCGTTTTGGGCCTCTTTCAAAGGACCAAATTATCCCTAGACTGAATTATGTTATAGATGAGGAAAGGTGAGTTCATGTTATTTTATTTTTCCTAGTTTTCAATTATAATGTCTGGTAGGGTGAAAATAACAGAGGATGGAAAGCAGGCTCTTCTGACTCTAGCCAGTGGTGATATGAGAAAAGTTTTAAATGTTCTTCAAAGCACTTGGTTGGCTTACAAAAATGTTACTGAAGATATGGTGTACACTTGCGTTGGACATCCACTAAGGAGTGATATAGAAAACATTTTTCGATGGCTGTTGAATGAAGATATCAAAACCACTTACAAAAGTTGGCAACAATTTTTGATTTAAATGTAGCAAATATTTACCGTTTCCATTTCAGACATTCAAGACCTGAAAACCCTTAAAGGATTGGCTCTTAACGATATCATTACTGAAATTCACAAGCTGGTACACAGAAGTAAGTCACTATTCATATTTTACTTTTGGGTTTTGTAATAGTTTGTGTTCTTTTATAGCTGAGTTTCCGTCTGAAACTTCTATTAGACTTTTAGACAAAATGGCAGAAATTGAATATAGGCTGTGCTTAGGGGCGAATGAAAATATTCAACTGACAGGCCTTATTTCTGCCTTTCAGTTTGTGAAACACATAAAACCTCCAGAATAGGTTACTAAGTATTATTGTCCACAATCGTTTTAATTTCGTTTCATTAACTTTTTACTTTTTATAATTGTTTTTTTGTACAATATGCAGTATAAACATGTAAGCAGGTACCCAATCAATTTCCCTAAAATTTTGCAACCCGGTCATTTGAACTACTCTGCCGCACAAAGAGGGGCATAATACAAGAAGCAGTTTTATTATTTATTTATTAACAAATTTGATTTTATAGGTTCACGTCAAGGGTATAAATAAACACAGACACCCTCATTTCATTTTGAACAATTCAATGTTGCTAAAAACTTCTTTTTCAAATACATTTTTTGAACTTATGTGACTAGACGTTCACTTTTCGCTGTTCAGAGCTTGTATGAATTCCTCAAGTTTTTCTTGTATTTGACGTACCCGTTCTAAAATTTAAAAATTACAAATGATGTCTTGGCCCAGAAAATAGAAAACTTACTCAATTCTTCTGCCAATGTAACCCGCCTTCCGGTCAATAGTTCCACCTTTTTACTTTGGTCTTGACTGTAATCTTCTAAAACCTCCCGAATTTCCTTATCTAATCTCCTCGCTAAAAGATTAATTGCACTAGTTAATAAATTATAATTGTGTTCTGTTCACATATTCTCACTTGCTTTTGTTAACCTTTTTTTTTTTACTTTGGAAAATCGTTTATGGTAATTTACATTTGAACTTTTTATGACAAGCAAAAACATTTTTTTTTGTTACATTTCTTATATTATTTTTGAGAAAAAAAAATCAGAACAGAATAAAAAATAAAAGTACATAAACATTTGTTTATGTATAGAAATAAGGGATACCAAATATCAAAACTTAAAACCCAATATTTAAGTTGCACTGATCGTGACGTCAGGTTATAGGCCGAGAATTATTTTACGTTTATTTTTGACTCGTGTAAAGGTGTGTTTGTATTTAATCCACTCCAGTTTGTGTTGGTGCATAGTGTGCTTTGCACGATAATAATGGAAGCAACACAAAAACATTATTGCAAATCGTGCCATCCTGTTTGAGTACAACCAGTAAAACACCAGATGAACTTTTTATTCGTCTATCAAAAAACAAAAGCCGTCGTTTTTCGTTAACATTACGAACATGCACCCATGCTTTTTCCGCTTCCGTCATTTTCAAATCTTTCTTTTTGATAATAAACACCAGATAACAAAACCAGGCTTCAGGATTAAGACAAAATTAAAATCACCAAGACGAACGCGTTGACGTTCTCCAATGGCTTATCAATTCTACCGTCTGGCTGACCCGTAGTCTAACCAGCCAATTGACGTCACAACCGGTCACAATCAATGACAACGCATTTCAAAGAGGAATTCAATTTTACAATTTTTAATTGCTTATATTTTTGTACAGAACTACGAAATTATTTTTTTCGTGACCTGTGGTTCTTTTAATAGGATAAACTTAGTTTTATAAGCAAAATTTTTGAAATTAAAATTTCGTTCAAGTTTCCTATCGTTTCCGAATCAATATTATTTTGTAGTTTTACAAATGTTTGTAAAAAATAATGCAAAAAATCGTTGTTTTATATTAAAGAATGCTTGACATTCTGTATGTTGAAAATACAAATTACTTGGCTATGTTTATAATCACTTACAAAGTTTTGGTTTTGATGCCACTTAATGAATAACACTTTGTTAATTCAACCCTTAAAATAAACTGATTTAAAAGAGATCTTAGAAGTTATCATTCCTCTGAGGACCAATTTTCTTTTACTTTCTTCTTCACGAGATTCCTTTGTCTGAATAATAAAATTCGAACTATCCCTTATGTATGTAACAGTAACAATTTTGGTCAATAATATCAGATATTTCACTAATCAATATAATTAAGTGGTTTAAAATTTGAAACAACTCACCTTCCCGATTGGTAATTTGTTGTCTAAGTGCGTTAGCGGTCACTTTCATCATCTGCTGTATCCTGTGGAATAAAACTACCTCTGCGCAGTCCACGTCCATTTGCTGATGGTATAAATAAAATGCCTTCCGACAGTCGTACGCCTTGCTCAGCGATTGGGTAAGAAAATATTTCCGGTACACCGCGTCCCACAGTTCCCTGATGAATTCGTTATCTACTTCTACACTTTTCAGCTGGAGATTGTTCCTGATGGTCGTCAGCTCATCGTATGAGAGTTGTGGCGGGTGTTTCTGGAATCACGTTGCTGTTTTATTGATAAATTAAAGAAATCAAAGCTACCTCGTTTGAGTATAAAACTTTGTCCAACTCGCCCTTGACGTAATTACGTTTCAACTCATCCTCCGACTGGTACTGCCAATAAAGCCATCTCTCTTTGGCCGATGGACCCAGTAACTTCTTCAGATTCTTTTCGCTCTCTTTGAGTTTCTCCTTCACGCTGTTTTCTAGAAACTTTACCGCGAGATCCCAGTCGCGTTTGTCGCTGATGGTCCTATCTTCCAGAATGTTCAGCTGAATGACCCTCAACATGTCGGAGGCCTTAAAAATAACCCTTGTCGCCTTGCGCTTTAAACGGACACCAGTAAGTTACTTTGTCTTCCCACTTATGCCTCCGCATCGCCTCATTAACCACCGCCTCCTTGAGCTGATCGAAAATGTTGTCATGATCGGGAGCCTGGGACCTTTTTTGCATAAACTTCTCGAATTCGGATCGCAGGCTTTGCCAGCCAGACTCGACCGATTCAAATGGCAGGCTCGATTCGGCCCACTGACGTAATTTAATATCGACCGCGGTGTTAAAAGTTTCTGCAGAAAATTAAAAGTGAAGCAATAGTAACCAGGTACAATATCTTCTTTATTAAACGAATGGTGTATAAATAGAAAAACACACATTTTAAAGATATTTTATTTATACAGTTCTGTAAATGTGTAACCCCCCTAGAAATGTGTATGACACCGTAATAAATTTTAACTTTAATCTGACGTTGCTAGCTTATTGGGAATTAGGAAATATTTCCAGCTCTATGATTTCCTATTATCTTCCATAATTGTAGAATCTGCATCCTTTATAACAATAATAGTTATTAATCATTTACAAAAAACGTTAATTTATTGCTTTCTAAGCAGTCCTGAATGTAAAAAGTGGTATGCTTTCTTAGGTTTGTTGAAATTGTTTTCATAAGTTGAAATTAGAAAATTGATCAATTTTTGTTTTTATTTGCCAAAATTAATCCTTTAAAGACGATATTTGTAAATTGCTCGAAATAAGGTTAATTTTTCAAAGAAACTTCTACAGACTACTTTTTATAAAACTTCTGGATTCCTCCTGCGTCGATTTTTATTGAGTCGAACTAGCTAACGTTTCGCTAATCTAATCATCCTGTTGGCTTCTTCTAAGCTTGACTGAAACTGGCTCGCATTTTACTCTGTACCTGCTTTTACATTGTTTGAGAAGAGGGAGCTAAATGAGAGGCATAAACACCGTCTCGGATGGCTGATTCCCATATTGGTGACAGGTAAAGACCTAAGTCGCGGTTAAGATTGTTAGGTTGCTTATAGATTTCTTTACTCTCGGATTTTTGGTTGGCAGAAGAATTGATTACATGCAAGAATTTTAGTTGTATCGAATAAAATTTTATGTCAGGTTTCGTGATTGTGTTTGGCAACCGCTGATAAGTTCATTTGTCTTAGTCTTCAGGCTGTTTCATGTTCTGATACCTCAAATAGAATTTTGACGGTTTGAAGATAGCCAACTGGATGATTGGCGAAACGCTAGCTAGTTCCACTCAACAAAAGCCGAGGAGGAATCCAGAAATTTTATAAAAAGTACGAAATCAGGTTATTTAAAAAATACAACTAAGTGGTTGTCAAATAATCCTACGCCTTATTGAATACAACATTTCTCACAAAATCATAAAATTCAATACACCACCTCCCAGATATTGAAAAAAGTTTCTACTCCCCTTTTTTGTTTCGTCACTTGTGGTAGACCGCAGATTTATCCTTATTTGATTTCATATTCATTATTTATCGGCTGATTGTAAATTAAAATAAAAGATTATTAACAATTAAATTAGAAATTAGATCCATTATTTAAATTTAAAAGTACCACTGTTATTTTTAACTATTACTTAGGTTAACTAACTAACTGAAACTAAAACCTCCGGTATGAAATAATTATGTTCTTGTATTGCTTACTGAATTCTTAGTAATATATTAAGGTCCAGTTCTGATATAAATTATTATTAATTATTCATAATATTAAAAATATGAAAAGCATACTTTTTGCAACATGGTATTAAACTTAAATGAGGGATGTATTGGTCAAATTACTCCGCCACCCTGTATGTGTAAGGTTTTTACCTGAAGAACCGGTTTGTGCTGCGGGAATGTATACGTTCTCAAACACGTGGTTGGAAATCTTGTCCCATATACTGCAGAGCAAATGGTCCTCCCAGTCTCTCGGACTGACCTGAGACAAGTTTACGATTTCGTCTAGAATTTCCCCACGGGCGCGTTCAAATAATTCGTCTCGGTCCTGTTCGCGTAACCTCGGAAAATTGTTCTTCCATTCCGTTTCCAGATTGAACCGTCTCGCTTTAAATGAGTCCGCCTGCTGCTCAACAGTTTCCCTGACCATCTTCCAAAAACAGTCTGCGACCGCTAGACTTAGATTTCGCGTTGTTACTTGCGTCGACCGAATTTGCCCATCCCTAATGAATATGTGAACAAACCCCTATTTAATACTAACATAAAATCATACCATACAATAAGAGTCATTTGAGCTACATTATCTTTTGAAATTCTTGTTTCATATTTGTCTCTACCAGTATCCTACTCACTTAAATAATTTTGAGTTCCTGAAGAAGTTCTCCTCGTAGTCCTTGATTGTGTCAATCGAGTCATCTTTGCGCCCCCTGCCGGTCACGACAGCGAAATACCCAAGCGCTTTCATCGGGAACAGTTTACCTGAAAGTATCTTCCGTATCTGCATAGGAAAAACATATATTTCAATCAGGCATTCATTGCATTTTGTGGTAAACTAACCCTGTTGGGGTCGGCCAAATTTTCTTCAGCCATGTCCACTTTGGTCAGAACAAAAATAGTTCTTTTACCAGAAGGATCGCAATTGGCCACTAAATCTGTAACATTGCTTCTTTCTGCATCCACAGAACCATCCTGTAATTAAAAAAATATATACCCAAAAGTAACTTATTTTTAATATTCTTACTTGAATACACAAAATAATAGCGTTTGGATTAGTCATGTAAGCCTGCGTCATTTGCCTAATGCTTTCCCTGGTATCCCCAGCCATGTCGGTGGTTTGGGTCTGAAAATGATATTTCCCAGATCACACCCTAACCTCACCTAAGAACTCACTGAAATTATTCCTGGTAAATCTACTAGTACCATCCTCTGCAACCCGGGACCTTTTACGGTCATAGAAATAACTTCACTAGAAACGGTTTTTCCCCCTTTAACACTGTTTCTCATACGCAGCTCGACTTCTTTTCTCAAATCTGCCAAATCACTTTCTTTGGTTAAATCGAACTCGCGTGATGAATCGCGAAATTGTGCTACATGGTAGGGACCTTCAGATAGTGTCACTTTGACAGGTGCTCTAAAATATTGCTGATTATTATTTAAATATTTGCTATTCATGGGATTCTTGGACACAAATCATTTTTTAAACAAAGTCATTACCACAAATGTAAAATAATATGGAAAAATCTGAATTTTATACCTTGTCATCATTTCTCCAGCACCCCTTGGAAATATTCTGGCTTGAGCAATCATTTCCAAAACAGAAGTTTTTCCGCTACTCTGATCCCCGACAACAACTACCCTAGGCAATTGATCTTGAGTGTTGTAGTTACTGTCAAAATCGGCCAGTTCATCCAACACCTCACTGTACATATCAATCAGGCTCCTTTTCACTTTGCGTGTGTTTGGTTTCCTGCCCTGTTTTAGCAACAGATTTTGCTTCCGGAGCTCTTTGTTTTCCTTTTCTAATTTTTCCAGTTCCTTCTGGTATTTGATTTGGGTTTGCATCATTTCATCTTGTATCTCATTTAATCTGTTTTGTGCCTCTTTTCTAATCCTATCTTCCTCATTTTCATGGCGACCAAAAGGTTTTGCATAGACAACAGCTCTCTCTTGAATTTCATTTTTGACTTCTGCAAAAAGTCCTCTAATGGAATTATATCACAAGATTATAAATCATCCGTACCTGAGTACATTCTATCTGCAGCGTTCAAAATGGAGATCATAACACCTAAATAAAAAGGAAAACAAAAACTACAAATCACTATAATTTTAGAGACTGAATGTACTCAAAATACGGAAAAAAATGCAACATAATTACCAGTAGATAGTGTGGAATTCTCAGCTTTTTCAGCTGCAGCAATAGCATCATCCAGTCTTTGATCAAACCAATTTCTAAACTGATTGTATTTTGCCTCTGATAAGGATTTTATCCTAGGGTCTGAAATAAGATATTGCATTTAAATTTAAACTAATTAATGTCATACCTAGTTCAATGTTGTCTTTAATACTATCTTTAAATTCAATTAAATTTCCTCGCCATTCTTGCCATTTCTCATTGTCTGGTAAAACTTCTTCCAACCATTTCAAATCAGGCATTCCGTCTTTCCAATCATTGTATTTCTGTTTTGGAAAGAAAATAAAAATGTTATAAACACAAAACCACAAGAGACCTTCTGTAATGCTCCTCCTCCAGCAACGGCACCACCAATTAACAGATACCGAATCTTAAGAACACCTCTAAGTGCCCTAACTATGAACATTCCATATTCTCTCCTTTCAAATCTATAATGCTGATAAAACAATGGTCTGGATCTATCCACAGCTCTGCCGCCCCACAGACTGCAAATACCTCTTTGAAATCTACGCTGCGACCCATATTTCAGCGGATTTTTGGTATAGGAAGTAATGACCACCCGGCTGAAAAGTCCAACTAAGGTGACATAACCTAAAGCCATGTTTTCATTTTACCCAAATTTGCCTCTAAGTAAGATATCCATATTAATCCATTACTCTCTTGGGTTTAAGCTTGTGTTATTTGGATTTTAGATTAACCCAAGTGTAGTCCAATAACTGTCAAAAATCATTGTAATTTTTTTTATATAATGCCATAGACTACAGAACCACCATTATATTTTTCTGGGTCTAAGAACATCTTTTTGGATGCTTTCATTGGGTAAACTTATCATGGACACTCGCCCAAGGCTATGAACTTGAATATTTTTTGATTTGTAAGTTGTATGATGAAAGGTCTAAAAGAGTTAATGGCGCGTTCCATTTGAATTATTAAAAATCGGACTTTGACAAATAGAAAAAAAAGTCGGAAACATACTATTTATTTATTATTTAAATTGGGCATAAATAGTGGCTTAAATAAATATTTACAAAATTATTTACATCCTCTATTAACTAAAATGTATGGCATCTAGACTAATCTTTATATACATGATAATTTATTTACATTCGAAATGGCAGTGACATTTGACTTTTAATGGACTAGGTCTAAATAACAATTTATAAAAACCGCACGTCTGTAGGTACAGTATAGACATGGGTATAATACAGTTAAGGTAATACTTTGGAAAAAGTGCAGATATCCGTCGAAATTGCGTTTTATATACGGCGGAACGTGCTTTAAACATTTCCAGCAGGTACAATAGGGCACGAGTTTAACAAAACGTTGTTAAGTTCCTCCATATCTGTCCAGTCTTTTGGTTCGTCTTCAATTTTAAGTTTCCTGATGCAGCCCTTGAAGTTCTCCCTGGTTTTTAAAGTCCCAACCGGTGCGTTATCTGACAATTAAACATTACAAAAATGACCAAAATAATTAGACTCCAAGAGGATGATAAAAAAATAAATATATAATATAATTTGTTTTACAAAAAAATGTTAAATAAAAAATTATAGATAAGACTTAACAATTTAAAATTATTTTCAAACATACAAATATATTCGTAAATATATCGAAAACGAAACAGATTTTTTTATAGTATTGCATTAGTAGATAATGGGTGTTTTCGGATTTATTTTTTCGTAAAAAATGTCCCGTGTTTAAGACGCTATATTTTTGACACAATTTCCGACAGCTGTAATTTTATTATGCCAACAATTGTGTAGTCATTTATTCTATACATGTCTTGGAGTTAGTTGGAATCGTTTATGCAGGGTTAGTCAAAATAAAAAAATAATAATTCTCGTTAAAAAACAAATGTATACTGTAAATAATGTATAATTATATATAATACTTCCATTAATTATCCCTTTTAATGCTCTTTCAATGTTATAAAGCATTCGCTTATACTTAGTATTTTTTGGGATATACACATTTTTACGAGAAAAACTCCGAAAATTTGTCAAATTATGAGAAAATTTCGCAATAAGCCGAGAAAAATAAAAATAAAGAGTTTGGTGCAAATGTAGGTGATGCCCAATCGTTCAAGAGCATTTATCGAAGTCGAAGCGTTTCTAGCAATAAATAAAGTGGAACTTAATTAAACCTTCCTTTTTTGTTATGCAGTTTTGTTCTTAGTTTTTAAGGATTTTTTTTCTGGAACTATTGGCAATATTAATTTTTAATATTATCCCTAGCGTAAAATACTGTTGAAATTTGTATTAACACGGAGTGAATGCTATTAGCTCAAACTATTCTAATTAATTCGTCTCCCTGGACTTTTCACGTTCAGGTAATATTGATTGTTCAGTATTTTGTTCGTAAAAATGCGTAGACCTCAAAACTACTAACTTTACGTATAGGGAATTCCCAATAAAATTAAAAGAGCATTAATAAGAGAAATTAAAGAAAATATAATATACTCGGTGTTCCATTTGATTTTTTCAAGAAAATTAATATTTTTCATTTTGACTACTCCTGTATAAACGATTCGGACTAACATGAAGACAAGAGTCAGAGAATCAAAAATATAGGGTATTAAGTACAGCACCCAAATACTGAGTATAGACCATAACAACCCTAAATTTGGCGATTGAGTATAAAAGGATGCCATACAATACCATAATACACAAGGTGTTTCCTCTAAGATAAGCTTTGATTTACCATACATTTATGAATGATTCTGTATATGTATAAATAATTTTAAATTGTTTCTTATAATCTCATCTATAACTTTTGTATTTAACATTTTTCGCTAAAGCAAATAATAAACGAGATATATTATTTTGACACACTATTTGGACACCTTGTTGTAGTTGTGTATAGTGCAAAAATAATAACTACAAAGCGTTTTTGAAGTTTATTTTAATAATAATAACTATTTTTTTTGGACTCAAAGTTCACCAATAGCCATTTAGATATGATACCATGCGAAGACATGTTCCGACGTCACCAGTTGTTAAACTAAGCTGACTTCTTTTATCCATGTTCTTATTGTAATTTCTTTTAATCAATGTTTAAGGTTAAGTACTCCACTGAACGTTCTACGTTACTTTACGCATAAGTTATAGGTTGCGTGTTTTAACTTCATTCGCATGACAATAATCGTGACGTTACAGCCAATATTCCACGTCGATTCGAAATACAAATACCTGTTATGTAATAAATGCAGAAAAAAAACGTTCATTTTTTTCCTTTCCAAAAGTCGTATAGAATGTTATATAAGTATGAAAGGTTTTTCATGAAGCCGCATATATTGGACACACCGTATATATACCTGGCAAGCCTCCTATGTATAGCGGAGCATCGATCTCGTCCATGAGCGAGTTGAGCTCCGATTGCACCCAGCTTTTCCTGATCCCGTCCACCATAACTGTCAATTCGGAACTGGAATACATGGCGGTGACGTTATGCCAAACGTTGTCGCATAACGCATAGTCCCAGTTCAAATTGTTAGTTACGTTCGAAGTCGCGCCGTTACCCATGTTGACCGTCATCACGACAGCCCCATTTTGAAGCTCCACGGATAACGCGGGGTAGTTATCGTAGTTGGATACGCTGAGGAAAATGCCGTTTTGTTCCGCGGAGCGAAACTGGAAGCTGAGCTCCAGAATTTTGTTTACCCGGAAGCTTTCTTCTGCAAAATAGTGGGGTTAAAGGTGTGCTAGTTAGTTTTGACAATTTTGAAAGATGCTATTATCAAATTCCTCGTTTCAGTAATAGACTATATTTTTTTGTTTTGTATATTAAGTACTAAACATGAAGAAAAATAAAGTTATGACCTATAGCGCGCTGGATCTCGTTCATTCTGCGCATGCGGTGTCTTATTCCGCTTAAATGATATGCAAGTGCTTATAGGCTTGGAAATGTGATCGTTTTGCTGTTCTTTCTCAATTATTTATAGATACTATAATTTTAAATGTGGGTTTTGGTGTTTGGTTAAATTTTGAATGAGGTTTTCAGTATTTATAGGATATAGGATGATGCGTATGCCCAGATTGACACCGATCGAGAATAGAGGTCCATTGTAGTTATTTTCCGACTGCAAGTAAAAGTTTGTGTGAAAATTTGTTTATTTAGCCACAACAAATAAAAGTGTTTGTCAATGAATCAGAGTTGAGATTATCAACACTGTTCTACTGTTTTGAAATCATAAAATGGAAGCTTTCCTAGCTGGTATGGTAAATATAGTTTCAACTAAAGGTCAAACTGGACATGACGACTACGACTACGACTGACCGACTAAATAATGAAACTACGAAATGACTAAATGACGACACTCTGACTTATTGAACAACTCGTGTGTAGGACATGAAAATCGTAAATACTTGAATAAGCAAAGCAAAGCTTTTGCCCTGCTGAAAGAAAAAGTAGTTGTACTGGTATTAAGTCACTTTCTTTTAATCAGTTCTTTCTCAATTGAAGATATTAAACTATGGTGGCGAAAATTTTGGGTTTGAATTTATGTGGAAAGAATGCTGGATATCAAGAGAGGTTTTACTGAATCAACAAGCGATGACATACCATACAGAAATCCGTATTTAAAGAAGAAGAAAATAATTTATGTGATTAGGAATGTTCCTCTTAAAAACTATTCAGGAATCCTTGGCAGTGTTAGTACACAAAAAAAAATGAGCTCGCATAGGGTCGTCAAAATGATGTCGAAAATGACGTTATATATAACGTCAGCAGGACGTGAATTTGACTTACTAATGTCTCAGATGAATGAGGTCATTTAAGTGAGGTCTTTTTTACGTCAACTTAAAGTCAGATTTTGATCATTACTGCTGAAAAATATAACGATTTTTAAATTGTCTTTTTCTTGGGGACAATCGAAAATAAATTAAAGTAAGTGAAGTAAGTAAAGTAAATTAAATTACATAGAACATCTTTTGAGGTTGCAGAAAATGGAGAATTATGGTTAATAAATACAGATGAGCCTTTCTTAAAAAAATGTATATATAAAGTATATATAAGGTATATAAGTCTTCCATTTCATTTTTTTCACGAATATTATGTGTAGACTGTACCAATTTAAAAAATTGTTGACATAATAAAATTACAGCTGTCGGAAACGTCATAAAAAATATAGGATACTAAACACAGGGCATTTTTGACGAAAAAATGGCCAAAAATCCGAAAACACTCAGTATAGTAGAGAACATCTATTATTTTCCGGAAATTATATAAAAGAAAATAATTGAAAATAAATTGTTTATTTCAATCTCAACAAAAAAAAAACAAATAATAAACCAGATATATTACTTTGACAATTTAAATAGAAAAACTTAATCATAGTTTAAATTAATTATTAAGTTTAAAGTCCATATCTGGAATTGATCAAGTTATTTTATGACGACATTCTGAGCTAATTTTTGTGACGTCAATATGACCTGTTTTTCGGACCACTGACGAGTACCGACCACTTATAACTCGAAAATGTCATCACTTTGACGAGCCTCCGCTACCTGTGATCTTGTTAACACACTTTTATGGGTTTGAATTTCTGAGATAATCGATGTTCTTGCAAAAATAATCCGGAATCTTTTGTAGTAGACAAAACAATAAGATCTCTTTTAAACCAATAATGCCGAACACTTGTTAAGACTAATACTGAAAAACAATATTTTTTTGGATTTGAATTGGAGGTTAGCGATGTCCGCAGTACAAATTAAACCGAAATGCCGGGTTGCACAGTTTGGCAACCTGGCACCAGGGCCAATCTAATTGCCGAAAGATCAATCAGTGGCACGCAGTAGCATCGTTTATCAAATCTTTGGAGCAATTTTTCTGCAACCATCATAACGAGTATTTTTGTCATTTTTCCTTCGACCTTGAAATTAATTCAATAAATTATGTGATGTTATTTGAATAACACCCAGTATACCAAAACTCTAATTATTAATAGTATAGTTAGTAATAGTATAATATGAACGTAAACCTAATCAGTTGAAGACATTTTAAACTTTATCGTAGCCATGACTTACTGTAGATGGCGTAGGCGTCCCCACCAAAATACGCGCCCTCTTCCACTTTTGGGAAACACTGCGTGGGATTTTTGTACGTCACGTCTTTGGTATTCTTCCCCAACAACTTTGCTTCCCCGTTGATTAGTAGATTTTTGAAGCAGCCTCGGAACGGCATTATCTTATCTCTCTGAAAACATCAACAGTATGTCACATCTAGCCGCGAATTGGACGACGATCCTTACGAGTTCAACGTAGTCAGTGTAATTGGGGGGCACGCCCCCGAAAAATATTTCGTTCCTGACGACGTTTTTCGGAATTCGCACCGGTTTACGACCTTCGCCGTCCAAAAGGGCTTGCACCCTCTTGTTGTTCTTCTTGACGATCTTAATTTTGTGCCACTCGCCATCGTTCACCCTCTTCGCGAACGTGATTGGCCAGTGTTTCACGATTTTCCGCCTGCCCTTCGCGTGAAACGACACCCTGCCTTCTCTGAGCTCGAGAAAATTGTAATGAGGCAAGCCGGTGTTTCCCTAATAAAATAAATGTCGGTAACGTCTGCGCGTTTCGGGTGACGTCACAAATAACCACAGAAATGACAAAAATGAGCTCTTTGCGTGAATTCTAAATTTAAAACATTATAAATAATTTTTTACAAATTTTTCTACAAAATTCTATGCTATTGTATTGTATTCTTTTTCTACTCCCGTCTGTAAAATATCTAATTAGACACCGATCTAGCGTGCGGGAAGCGTCACTTTACCACAGCAGTTTCGTTTCCTACGGATCCGAGCCACTTCGGACATTTCCGCGATTTTACCGCACGGGTTTGGGAGCAATCGGATGTTCTCGGAGATATTTCCCACGCTTTGAATTTTGACGTTTGTCAATTCTGACGGCCATGCCAGTGAATGTATTTGTAGAAAAAATATAGTATGCAACACGTTCGGTAAACTTTTTAACTCACTCGTGAGCCAAATACCGTTTAGCGCACTTGTTGCATAATATACTATTATCTCTGACAAAATCAAAAAATGACAAAGCAACGTCCTTTCACAAACAGATGTATGAGCTACCCTCCAAAAAATATGTAAATAATTAAAACTCATTAAACTCATTACATTTAAATTAAAACATTGAGTTTGCATCCATTAATAAACGTTATTTTTATAATGGTTAACATTTTTCAGTGCTCTATATGCCTAGACGACATTCTATGTCACAAATTAATGCCCAATGCACATCTATTTTTTGTCTAAATTTTTGTTCTCAGGGATATATTTTTTCTTACTAACGTAACTTAAAAGGCAAAATATAGTGATGAAATGGTAATATTTTAGGTTGATTTAAAATGGTCGACAGGAAGCTCTCGGACGAAGCTCTAAGATAAGTTTTTGTAAAATAAAAATATCTGATGCCGTTCTGGACGGCTCCAAAAAGCAAATTCTATAAATAGTTTATAATGCTCCCTTTAGCTCAGGCTCTAGATAAAGTCTCTGGAATTTTACGATTCGTTTTGGAATTGTTTTCCTATCAAGTCCAAAGACTCTTTGTTATTAGTAGTTTTAGAAAAGAAAAACAGATTTTCATTGATCCTTCCATTCCCGAATATCCCAAAGACAAACCAAAACTGGAAATGTCAGAGAGCACAGAAAAATCTCATATTCGTTACTTAAAATAAGTTATAGGTTATGTGTTTTAACTTAGATCGCGCGAGAATAGTGCGTTGTGACGTCACAGTCTATTTCGTCGCTTTTCGCGAGTTCCAGTACAATTAAACTTCAAATAAGTGTGCAAACATTTTGAGTTAGTATATTTCAAATGTTATGTTAGTGTGCGCACTGTTATTCCGCGGTTACACTTACAACAGATATGAAAAGGACCCCGTTAGGATAGAAACTTCTAAACTCGAATTCGATTTTGAAGTCTTTCTTCCAGAATGCGGTTTTGATTTGAATATAGCTATTGGATTTGTCCCCCAGCTTGACGGCGTTCGGGTCTGTTTGATAGTTCGCGGTGGTTGCGCAACCTTGTGTGTTTTGCATCGTGTTGGTAACATTGACGGCACCGATCAACCCTTTCAGGACGACCGTTTTCCGCATCAGAGGGATTTCACGGCCGATTTCCGCGTTGGTGAAGCTCGTTACCGTTTTTGCGCTGAACAACACCCTTCTGCAATTATAATATACGCTATAGGATACCATAGGGCCTTTCCCAGTTGATTATTTCTGAGAAAGAAAACGATGCTTTCTATTCAAATGAAAATAAGGACTTATGATGTTTCTACATTTGCGGGATTTTTTTTGCGGAACCTAACCTATCAGAGAAGACAAGACTAACCGTGTCTACTTGCATGAACAAATTGGACCGGAAATGCAGCCAAGTTTTTTTATACATTTATTATTACGCAGATTCCGACATATCGACTAAAAACAAAGCACTTTTTATTAATCTGGTTTCGAAAAAGGAGAATTGATAGAATTTCTGTAATATTATAGTAGTATCAATATAATTGCTTAATAAAAATTCTTCTTGATATTTCCATGGTCCTATTTGTGTTTCTTTTTTATTTATTGGACCCGTTGCGAAGTTATTAGTTATTGCGAGAATACATAAAACATAAAAACTCTGTACGGGGAATTGTAGAGACTTGCGGTAAAAAATTGTGACCAAAAGGAAATAGTAGAAACAATTTTCAAGGTCAAATTTATACCGCTAGGGCCAGTTAAAGCTATGATCGGTTAGAAAATTTTACTAAACAATGTTTTATTATAAATTTCTAAAAAAATACAACCACTCTAATCTTTGTAAAATTCTGCACCCTTTTGGCTTATCATGTAGAGCATGAAATAAGGTTGTGACGAGAACGATGATGAGAAATGTCTGACTGAAATGTCTATTACATTAGTTTAACTTAACACATTTGAGTAGGTCTCGTTTAAGAGACAAAAATCATACCGGTGACAAACTTGTTTTCACTACTCGCGCCAGAGGGCCGCAATATATAGTTATTTTACGTTTTTCCAAAATTTCAAATAGAAAGATACAATTATTTCAACAGAAACAAAAAGTAGATCAAATTTGCAAGAAAAAACATTTAAACCTCATATCGACCACTTCTCGCGTTTTAGAGTTATTGACAAAAGAGCTTTTTTTGATATTTAAAATAATAAACTGTATTTAAAATTTGTATAACTGATCATGACAAGACTAAGCTAGTTAAATTGTGACTAATAAATATAAAACAATTTAAAGGACTGATTTGAATAAAACATCTATCTTCAACTAGAATGCGTCGAATAAAAATTGGACGTGCCTGTCAAAACAGTTTGCACACAGGTGAACAGCGAGTCCGTCAGAAAAAGTGCAAAATTTTAATTTTGTCTAGCTAATATTTTTAAATTATTGCCTGATATTCTAATTTAGGAGAAATATAACGATAAATATTGTAGTAAAACCTGAGATAAGCTTCGTTCAAATTTTTGAACCAAATTTCGTAAAATAGTTGGACCATTCGTAAGTCGGAATTTGTGTTATTATTACGGTTATTTTAATTGTTGTTTCAATTATTTGCAATAATAAAACATTTATTACTTTAGTCATTTAAAAAAAAACTATGAACGTTTCAATTGGCGCCCTCTAACGGGAGTAATGAATACTAGTTTTTCAGAAGTATGATTTTTTCTGAATATGCAAGGCTTTCTCTTTTAAACGTAACTTAATTTGCTTAAATATGCTGAATTAAACAAGTGTTATTCATTTACAAATTATTACACAGGAAGAAAGTAAAAGATGGTCTTGCCTAGACATAAAAAGTGGAGATCTACAAGGCTGTATTTTAGGTCCTGTTTTTAATTTTCACAACAAAATTCAAGCGTGTTTTTGACCCCTCTCGCTCAGAGCTCGAAAGCCAAAATTTCAACAGCGACCTTGAACGAATTGACAAGGTTACTAAAGATTATGGATTGCTTTTAAACTCAAAAAAATCTATACTAATGTTTTTCGGTCGAGTTGTGGATGTAAAGCGTCGTGCTTCTGAAGTATTCATAACAATAGGCAATATTACTCCCGCCATTAGAAAACGAAGCAATAAAATTGAGGTTAGTTTTAGACATTTAAAAAAAATGCTGGAGGTTCATTTACGGCATCCGTCGAGGCTCTTCGCACAGGTCTGGTATAGTTACTACTTGGCTAACGTATATAATGACCTGCGTCAGTTTCTTTAGAATGAGAAAATGAATTCTTTTCCAAATAAACTAGTTAGAAAGGTGGGGCTTTTTTCCTTTCTATATTATTATTATTATTATTAAGTAATGAATTTTTCTATCGGACCATAGCTATTGACACATATTTTAGCTTGAAAATTACTTGTACTATTTTGTTATGGTCATTTTAGTAATAAATTATTTTCCCCACAAATGAGTAAAATTCTTACTTCGCTTATTTGCCCACCCTGTACAGACATTGCAGGTAAAGGCTTCGATATTTGCAAAAAAAAATACTTACTCGTTATTGATCATTAAGTCGCTCAGCCCACCGTTCAGTTTGTTGTAATTTTGCGCGCTGCCTATTATTACATTCAACGTTTCTGTTTTTTGTATGTTTTCTGATTTGTTTCGGTAGATCACTTCGTCTTCACCGTTTATAGTCAGACTGATCTTATCCTTCTTAAACACTATAGACACCACATTGTAGTTACTAAGGGTTAACGGTCTAGTGGAACTGTAGCTTTCTTTCTTCAGATCTATTTGGAGCAGTCGGTTGGATAGAGAAATGACGCCGAATTTCTCTATTTCCATGATGGCCACGTACGAGTTCAAAGGCCTTACGATAAAACTTATAGACTCCAGTTTTTGGGTGCCTTTCGACGCAAAAAATGGAATATTTAAACTCACAAAACCGTTGCCGTAAAACCATGCCTTGTCCAGTCGGAGCTAAACATAATAGAACAAAATGAATAAAAACTATTTCAATTTTTTTTTCAAAGAAACTCCCACAGGGTACCACACTGCTATTTACGAACGTTCTGCATTCCTCCTGTATGGGTTATTTTGTAATTCAAACATGCCGAATTTTCGAACGATTCTGTTGGTTTTTTCAGAGCTTAACTTTAACAACTTTACTTTCACCAATATTGGAATCAGTCATCCGAGGCAATGTTCATGTCCCTCCTTTAGGTCCGCCCCTCAAACAATATACAGTGTGTTCCACTTAATGTACACCCTTGTAAAATCTTTGTTTATGGTTCGATTTTGATAAACTGTATAGGCCTCTGAAAAGTGCAGTAAAACCTTGTTTTGCTTATTGATTAAAAGCCACGGTCAACTGAGTTTTTTAACAAAAGAGAGGAAAGAGAGACATACTATTAGGGATTAAAAATAAATAAATTGGCAACGAATTCTTATTCAGGAGTACTTAGAACCCAATTAAACCAATTTTTATAAGATTTCTATACTGGGTGTTGGAAATATCGTTTGCGCCCCGCTTAAAACTGTACATCGTCGAAAAATCTTTGATTGCGGTTTGATTTTAATATATTTTTTTGTTGGATAGATCTCTTAAAAAAGTACGGCAACTTTATGTTTCTTATTACATCAACCTGAAGTCATGGCTAATGTCAAATATCGAAAAGGGCTATTAACAAATAAATAATAAATTGGCAACGAATTCTTATTCAGGACTAGATAAAACCTAACTATACTAATTTCTATGAAATTCGAATACAGGGTGCTCGAAATATCGCAGACGCTTCCTTTAAGCATTACTCCTGTAGAATGTTTGTTTATGGCATAATTTTGATAATTCTTTTTTGCTGGATAGCTTTCACTGAAAGACACTGAACTAACCAACGATTTATATTATTTTATATATTAAACGAACTTAATGGAAATTAGTATAGTTAGGTTTTATGTAGTCCTGAAAAGAATTCGCAGCCAATTTATTTAAAAAAAATCCCTAATAGTACTTTTCTGTTCCCTCTCATTTGATAAATAGTCCCAGTTGGCCATGACTCTAAGTTAAAGCAATGAGCAAAACAAGATTTTAGTGCATTTTTCAGAGATCTATCCAAAAAAAAAAATCGAAATCGATCCATAAACAAAGATTTCACAAGGGTGTACAGTTCTTAAGTGGTTCACACTGTATACGCAGGTACAGAGTAGAATGTTAAGTTAAGCTCTGAAGAAGTTATCAGGATGATTGGCGAAACGCCAGCAAGTTGGCTTTATAAACAACCGACGCAGGAAGAATCCAGAAGGTTTGTGAACACTATTTTATATTTTTTTCTTTTAAGTGTAAAGTAATAAAATTGTAATAATTAAGAAAATAATAAGGTAAGTAACATAAAAAACGGGTTAAATTTATAGTTCCTAAAACGGAGGTAAATAGATTTTTTTTTCAAATAACTCATTCAATTAAATTCATTCGGAAAACTTTATCTATTTGCATTCCTTGTACTAGAGATATATATGAAGCAAAAATGAAAAAAAAATCAAATGTTCCATTCAAAATGCACATGCGTAACATTTAAAATCTCTAACGACCAACGGATCATCAATAAGTTTGGATGCTGCATTTTCACGGCAGCATTTTCTCAAAAAGAGTGATCAAGTTAACAATACGGAAATAATACGATTCAGACAAAATTTGGTAAGTAAATTGAAGTTTGTAAGAATAAATAACAATTTTGCTTTATGCTGATTGCCTCTGAACCAAGAAGATAATTTGTTGGAGCATATCTGGACAGTTTATCAAATTATTTAATCATAATTATTTAATAAATGCACAAGCGCACATTCATCTTGATTTCAAGCTTGGAATAACAAAATTGCCTATGATGTTACTATTTTGCACACTCTCAATAAGACTCTTATGTGTAGTATATAATATGGACGCCATATAACTGAACAGTACTGAAGTTTAGATATGATAAAACGTTTAGAGAACTTCTAATGCACAGAAAGCTTTGTATTACCAATAACGTAAATAAATCTGATAAACATTTTTAATCAACATAAGCAAAAGTACGGGACCAAGATTGGAGCCTTGTGGTATTCTTGATGTTGCCAAGTAATACAATTTAAAAAGCAACGTTGCCGACGTGTGTTGTTACTTTACGTTCCTAAGAAACAGACTGCAATCCAGGTGCATCAACAGAGAAAAACCGTAATAAAAGATTCTTAATAGTGATTGAGAAATCGAGTAAGTGATCCAATTTTGATCAGTTTTGGTTTTCACATAAACAAATAAAAAAAATATTTCCTTTTAGTTTATTTACTTTCCCTATAACAGAACAGTGACATCCAATTCTGCTCATCATGTACACGCCTTCACTTACATCTCCTGTTTTCTCGGTGACACCTGAAGACACGGTCTCGTTGCTGAGTTCTTCGTTGCTTAAAAATCCCAAAAACGGTTTGACGTTGACGTTCAGACAGGACGAGTTCAGCGTAGGCGATAGTCCGCCCGTAAAGTGATGAGCGCGTTTTATCCGAAATACCGCCCTGTTGTCCAACTTCTCGTCGGCGAGGGTGGTAGCGAAGTCAGTTTTCAAACTGTAGTGCTGCAGGCGATTGCTATACGCCATAGCTACTTCCGCGTAGTAGTTATGGCCGTCGTTGAACCTCTCTTCAGTTTTCAGGGAGACTGTTTTACCGTTGTTGTGTTTGGCTTCAAATTTTAGGCGGCCATTTTCCAGTGTGAGCGCTATGTATGCGCATGGATTCTGCAGATATATTAAAAAAGGACTCATTGGCTTCGCAACGATAGGAATTGAAATACATGTTAAAGTAATTTGGATCGATCTGAATAATTTGATAAGCTGTGCGCCAATAGGAAACACTACTCAAAAAATTTTTGCGTATCGCATTCAGTAGATAGTCGAAGAGGAGTCTGAGACAATCAGGTCGGATTAGGATTTGCGATCCGGTAGTCTCGAATTAAGTTGTTAATTTTCGGGGATAGCTGGTAGAACCATGGTCGTTACTTATGTAACAATTGAGAGAGCTTTTGATAAAAATTAGATAATGAACAAAATATTTGGGGTCTAAAAATGATACCAAAATGGGAATATCAGTAAAAGTACTGAAAGTAGTAACTTGTATAGGGTGGGTCAATTTTATTGGGAGTCTACCTTACCTCAAAAACTATAGGGGAAGTTATATACAAAAGTTAATTGGGGTATTACAAATCTTTAATTTATTTGAATGTTGTATATACAGCGGGTTTCATTTTTCGTGGGCAAGCATCAACTTTCTTATCTTAAAGGAACACCTGGTATATTACTTCATTTTTGAATGCTATACAAAATTTTGACATTTTTAATTTTTTATGCAAAAAATTACGTTTGCAAGACATAAAATATCTGCCAATTTCTTCATTCAGAAGCATTTATTGTTTCTCTTGAGTAAGTTTTGTTGTTGACAAAAGACTCGAAATTTCGATACATATTAATACAAGGTACGCGAAAAATAAGATTAAAAAAATTGACATACAACTTTTTTTTTAATGGAAACTACCTATTTTTATAGTCTTGTCATATTTAGCTTTAAAAATTAAGACAATTCTATATAAGGTTGTATATGACTAATATTTTTACTTTTTGAAATATTTCCTTTTAAACATATGCGGGTGACATATAAGTTCTGTAAGTGTAAGGTGGCTATGAAGGCGTTTAAACAAAACAAGTGCTAGGACGCTGCCTCCTTGGGCGTGTTTTTTGTTGTTGATTACTGTCATAATTCAAATATTTTTTGACACATTACTGATTTATATATTTATCGTTTATAAATTTAATTTATTGGTTTGCTTGCGTATCATGTTTACCACAGAGAAAAACATTAATATGTTTGAAAGTTACATATCCAACAATAAAAATCGGACCCTGGTTCTTAGAGATTATATAACAAAATTTCCTTTGAGGAGGCGCCCAGAAAGAAAAGATCTTCGAAAGAATTTACCAACACTTTAGAATATATGGAACCTTGAACAAAGAAAAAAAAAAACGGCGTCGTCATATTTTCAATGATGAAGAGCAACTTAATATTTTGTTGCATTTTGCAGAGACCCGTGAAGATTCAACCCGAAATGCGTCTTTAGATCTAAATGTCAAAAGAACGACGCTTCGAACGTGATTTTAAATAAACAACTGGGATTACAACATCAGGTTAGATTTTTGCAACAATCTTGTTGAGAGACACTTTTCAGAAAGTATACTGGATAGATGCGTCCATATTTACAACCTCAACTAAAAGTATCCATTACTAGAGCAACAAGAATAATAAAAAACATATGGAATTTCTTTCCAAGTATGGTGCGCCATTTGAAGGTTCAGAATAATAAGTTCAGTATTTTTTTTATCAAAATTTAAATATTATCCATCGCTTTGTTGAAAATTAAGTGCCTGAAAGGGAACGACAAAATTTAATTTGGCAGCAGGATGGCGGTCCTTATCACAGAAATCAAGAAATTTGCATTTATTTAAATGCATATAGAGAATGGATTGGGGAGAAGGGTAGTTACGGCTGGTCTCCAAGGAACACCGATTTATTTCCCTTAGATGTTTTTCTATGAAGCTTTAGTTTGCAAACACAAACAACCGAGGAATTTAAACGTCGTTGGTCTTATTCTGTATAAATAATACATACATACATTTACATAATCTTTCATCCTAAGCGCATCGGCAAGATTATGGTCAACTATGAAATGGTATATCATAGTGGCAGCACTTTAGCACTTGTTTTGTTCAAACGCCGTCACAGCCACTTTACTCTAACTGAACTTGTATGGCAACAGCATATTATTTGTGTTTGACAAATGTTTGAAAGGAAATATTTCAAAAAGTAAAAATATGAAGCATATACAACCTTATTTATCTACAACGAAACTTACTCAGCTGAAACAATACATGCTTCCGAATGGAGAAATTTGCATGTTGCAAACGTTATTTTTCGCATATAAAATTAAAAATGTCAAAAACGGTTAGACTTAGGTATAATACAGTATAGACAAAATATGTCTAGAATTTGGTATAGAATTCAAAAAAGTAATATTCATTTAAAATTATACACACTGTATATACAAAATTAAAATAAATTAAAGGTTTGTAATTCCTTAATTAACTTTTGGTGCCATCACCTATAGCAATAGTTGTTTAAAAAAACATCAGGCTTACTGTTACTCATATCGTCTAGGGAAATATTTTGGGCTTCGATGGTGACCAAATAAAAACCAAACTTCCAATGGGCTAGGAAGAAAGTGAAAAGTGAAATTTTCAGATCCATATTTAGTGTACTACCCCCCAACATTTTCATATTAAGCGTTTTGTTATTGAAACTTGACTTACTTCAATTTCTTGGGCGAGATAGATGAGACTGTTCTCGTCGAACGTGGCAAAGTCGTATCTCAAATTGAATTTGGCGGGCGTCAATCGAGGTGCAGTTCCGTACATTCGATATCCGTTTCCCGAGTAGAAAGGTCTCGCACCTTCGCGTTCCCGTGTGTTGGCTCTGAGAGATGAGATATCGCGATAGTACCGTTTACCACCCAATTGACGCTCGGATCTTACCTGGACAGCCCCTTACATTTGCCCCACGTTTTGGCAAATTTCCACAACCCTACGTCATCGTCGTTAATCGTCAACTTGTAGACGTACGCGTTGGCTTGCGTCATAAGACCGTCGCCTATTTGAATGTAGTCACCTGAATCTATCACTAACAGTTTGCTTCCGATCTGAACCTTTCGCCAGTTGATGTCTTCGTCGAATTTCATTTGAAGCAGAGAACCTACTCTGGAGGAGTAAAAATTTTTGAACTCTCGCTTACTAATACAAAAACCATATACACCAACAGCTAATGTAATGATATTATACAGGGTGTTTCAAAATTCAGTGCAAATATTTGAAGGACATATCTATCAGCCAAAAATAAGTTATTTTTTTATTTAAACTGATGTATTAACTTACTTCGTTTTCAAGATACAAAAGAAAACGCGTAGACTAGAAGCGTAGATTTTGCGTGTTTACTGTGCGTAATTAAAATACCATATTTCTTTCATTGATATTTATAGATGAAATGGTGGCACGCTACTGATTTTTTGAAGATTTCGGAATTTTTTTGTTGTTTTGTTTTTTTGTTTTGGTTTAGTTTAGTTCATTTTTATTTTCTTAAATCGAAGTGAATTACTTAAAAAGTAAAAAAAAAGCTTGTTTAATAAAAAAATCAGTGGCGTACTATAATTTTACCTATAAAAATCTTATTTTTGTCTAAAAAATATAACCTTCGAAGTTTTGTTTTTAATTTTGAAGCGCCCTGTATATCCAAATAATATTCGCAGGCCTAAAACCCGACAGGTATAACGCCATCACCTTAAAAAATTTAAATCGCTAATCACTCTTCTACGTACTATTCTGACTATTTTGCGTTATGGTGGGGATAAAATTGGTTCCAACCAATGCAAGCGCACTTATTTTGGAAAACGTTGACTATATCGACGAAAAATACTCGGTGGTCCAAAATTACTAGAGTGCGGAGACTAATGTTTCTTTTATGAAATTTATTTCCTTTCAAAGCGACAAATACATCATTTCTATCAGAACTGAGAGGTTAGCAAGTAGCAATGAGCTCAATTGAATGGTGATTAATTAGGGCAGCAAACATTTTCATCAGTTCAACGCTTACCTTTCTATAAACAAAGTTCTTTCCATTTTGGTAAAGTCGTCCTTCTCGGTGGAAAGTTCCACTTGATCTTCGTCGTCCAGCGTAAGTATGGCTCTGCCGTTCGCAATTCGGAGCTTTAAAATGCTCTGGGGATTTTCCCATGTCAGTAGGTGGCAATTGATACACTTAAACGTGATGGCCATGTTCCTCAGCACTTCCGTTTTCGATAAACTATAGTACATCGAGCAGTTTGATAGACCGATCGCGACATTGACCTAAATTCGCAAAACTATTGTAGATCTGTTGGGTTAGAAATAACGCGACTATATGGTCTCACCGAGTCTGCCACTTGCTTCGCGTACAAGATTTTATTCTGCAACTCTTTAATTCGAGAAGTTACCGCCTCCAAGTCGGGTCGCCTGTCTTGGTCGTCCCGATGATTCTCGGAACCAGAGACTTCGAGACTTTTGAATATTTGCCGCAGCAACTTTTCGGTTTTCGTGATATTGTCTTTCATTTTATCGATTTCTGAAATCAATAGTTGAGATATTTAAACATATTTGTAATTCTGTAGGATAGGAGTAATACATAAAATGCTATTATGAATATGACGATATTATGACGACCTATTCCTACAGATTTTAGAAAGTTCAAGTTCTCTTTGGTAATTGAAGTATACGTACCTTCCTTGGAAGTCAAGTTGAGATACTCCTGATACTTCTTAAACAAGTCGTACCTGGTCGAAATGTTCAAATTGGATATTCTCTTGTCGATCAGCCTCATCCGCTCAGAGATATCAGAACTATTTTGAATTACCTCGTACAATTTTTCAACCGTGTCCCCCTGACTAGTTATCCGGAACTCGAGGTTGCGCAATACTTGATTCAAATCGTTGTTCGCTTTGCCGGTTTCGAGCAGTTGGTACTTGAAATCACCCAGTTTATTTTTAATCGCGTTAAAGCCTGCAAGTAGGTTAATTGTACCAATTTTTCGACAGAATCAATTATGGCTCACTGTTCGTGATATCCTTCAAGTTCACAATCCGGTGCTTCAGCCTGTCCGATTGAGCGTGAGCTAAATTGGTTTTGTCTATCAACGTATCCGAATCCTTGGGGTCTAAAATATTAAGAGCAGTGGACAACAGCTTTCTGGCTTCATCTGCAATTTTCCTGGCCGATTTAATCCCGTTCGCTATTTCTTCGTACGCGCCACTGGCTTTTATCGTTTTCCACTCGTCTTTTGTAAAATTGAAAATGCTGAAAATATCCATAAACCATCACTCAAATTTAAAGAACGGAGTAAAACTAATCAAAGTAATAGTCTTCCGAGTGTTGTACCACGCCAATCCTGCTAAATTTTAATACAAAATGTTTTGCTTTACTTAGGGTGAATTCTTAAAGCGGTTTCAAACAGTCACTAGCGACAAAACTCACATATGCTAGTGTAAAAAAAAAGGTTTTTGTTAAAACCTGTTTTTCATAGGAAAAACTAGTTCTATGAATCCTTTGCAGTTAATTTTTCAAAGAAACTTTCACAAGTTACTGTAATACTATTTACAAGTCTTGACGAAACGACAGCAAGCTCAATTTATCAATAACCAACGACGACTCAGGAGAAATCCAGAAGATTTGTAATGGTAAATAGAATTGTCTGATAGGCTTCCTTAAAACTCAATATTTTGTACGACTTAAATTTTATTAGGTAAAACTAGTTTTACTAAGCTAGTAAATCATAGCCCATGCTGGGTGCAGCACATCATTTGATGGTTTGTTGGGATTGTGCTGGGGGATTGTTTTGCTGTACCGCCTACTCTAAGGATTACTATGTCTGACGTTGCCCATAATCAGCAGAAAAATGAAATTATATGGGAATGATCTTACAAATAGAACAGAAATAAAAGAATAGAAAAGAAAGAAAGTCACAGCACCGTTATGACATAATACGTGGAAAATAAATTGATGGCTGAAGTACAGGAAGCGGAATTCACAGACTAAAGAAGATCGTTATAATATAGAAGCTTTAAAAGATTTAGAATTATTTAGCTTAACGAAACAAAAACACAAAATAGTTTCCAGAACTAGAAAAAATTTTATAAATATTATCTTCTTGCTGAACAATTTTTTGACATTATTGAAGCAACACATATTGCTATTAAACAGAGACAGATTGAAAACCGAAACTTCAAGAAAATACCTAAATATACCTTAATTAGTAATAAATATTTGTGTGCAATTTTCCAGCACAAAAAGAGTGAGAATGAAAGGGGTCTCTTTTCCTAACTTATACTACATTCATAAATGAATAGCCAAGCAGACTTAATAAATATCTGGTAACAGCCGGTGGTGTGTAAGGCTACTTTGTGTCAGTAGCAGAAACTAACACCAACTGGCGATTCCGGATCCCTTAGTCTTCCTCAGTCTTCCTAAGGTCTTACTGATTAGAAAACTCGGACGCTCGATCTATATTTGCCAACCAAACAGAGAGGGAATAAGTAAGGCTAAATGGGCTGTATATGTTATTAAAAGATGGATGGATATGGACTTCGTCGATAATCAGGAGAAACATGCTGAAAGTTAGGAGGGAGATTTTGATTTGATAGGAGCAACATATGACATATGTGATAAGACGTAGAAATCGCCGCTATTCGTGGAATCCTGTATAGCCCTTAATATCCACGAAGTTGTGATAAGATCCCAAAAAGTGCTTAGAACGCTCCCCATCCAGCCGTGTACATTGGCGATTTTAACGCCGCCAGAAACTCTAGAAATACCACACCTCTGACGACAATGGAGGAAGCCTGATAGGATAGGCTGAAGAAAAAAATATTGAAATAGTATGTGACGCCAAGAACATGAGCACATTCAGGTCGGCAGCATGGACTACTGAAACTAACTCAGATATCTGCTTTGTTAACATCCCGCAAGGTGTTGACTAACTTGCCGCATTTCCAGCATTGCTCTACATTAGTTGAAATTGGAACTGCCATACCTATCATTAAATCATTCCCGAGACCTGAACTATGGAAGAGCTAACTGGCATTTTTTTTCCACAAACGATTTAACGGAACAGTCATCAGCTCAGCCAAAGAAGCTATTCCCAGAGGTTACAGAATAATAATATTTAATAATATTAAGGCATCGAAAAGAGGGAAAATCATAAGAATAATAATTAAATTTCATTAGCAACTCTCAGGTAATTTATCTCTATTTGTTCCAGATCAGAATTTGACTTTTCGAAAGAAAAGTTTGTGAAAGTTAAACAAGTACCCAAATACAGTGGATTTTGCACGTTACTTTTACCAGAAGACTTACAACAGTAACATATGCTTCTATAACCATGCAGAAACAAATAAACGATATTGTCGAGGGGAACTTTTAGATATTTTTCCATGAAGTGATTCACTAGTTTTAGAGTTTTTTGTATAACTAACTTTTGAGTAATGTCTTTGATTTGTTTCATTTAATTTTTGTTTTATAAAAGTATACATTTTGGTACACAACAAACGTGATTTGAGTTACACCTGGAATTTACTTATATGCTGAGCAAAAACTAGTTTTAACCTAAATATTATGATGTATGCTATTATTCTAAGTAACTAGTTCTAACTATAATCAGGTTTTTACGGTAAAATAGATATAATTAATATCTGTGAAAATAGTAATTAAATGTTATTATTATTTGCTTACTTTTGATAATTCCGTACAGTATTTTCCAGTTCTTCGACATGTTCGGCAGCCCGAAGAAAGAGCTCTTCCAGATCGTCGCTCTCGTCTCTTGCCGTATCCAGTTTCGTTTGCATTTCGGCGAGATCATCGAATTCAATGCTCGCCATATCTTCGCAGTTCCTCTCGATCTTCGATATAACATCAGCGATAGCGTTCATACTGACTTCGATTTCTTCGATATTCATTTCGTTGTTTTCTTTCAAACCGGTCAGATGTTCGATTTTACGCTTCAGGTTCGTCATTATCACGAAGCTTTGATCGTTCCTCAAGCTGACCAAGTCGCTGTCTTCCGCCACCTTTCTTGTGATTGCTTCTATATCGTTCAATTTTTTATTAAATTCGGAAAACAGCTCGAACGGCAACGGCGGTGTTATCTGGTATATTCTATCCACTTCCTCGCCCACCTTGTTGCAATAAGTGTAGGTGTGCAAGTGATGTTCCTCTTGTACGTCTACAACGTACAGATTCTCGTTGATGGCTCCCAAGATTTTGTTGGCCTTCTTTAGCGCTCCCTTCAGGTCCACCTGTTGTTTTCCAAAATTTTCCAAAGTAGCGACAACGTCGCGTATCCTCTTCTGAAACGACTTTATATGCATCACTAAATCATCAGAATCATTTTTTAAATGGTTTGATGTGTCTGTGTACGTCATCACATCGGCATTGAGACTCTCAGTTCTTCCCAGCAGTCGTTTCAAGGTCTCTTCGTCAGCGCTGACGTTTGACAGAGTCAAAATCTGTTCCGCCTTATTTATTTTGTAATTGAACGTTTTCGATAGCTGTTTGTTTCGCTTGATAAGTCCGTCTAATATTTTCCATGGCGGATGTAAACCGTCTTTGAACAAATCGTAGGCGTCTTCGATAGCTGCCGTCAGTCGGTCAATGTCACTAAACAAAAGCTGAGTGCATTCGTCGCAACCTAGTGGGTTAAAAATACCAGTTGACGGTGTTGGAGCGACATATTTAGTCCTCTAAATTTGTACAGGGTTCTCCACTCTATACGTCACGGAATGTTGCGGCCAAAATACAAAGTTTTCACGTAGTTTCAAAGCAAGTGTGGTAACTTTCTAAAATTACTTTTATACTAATACGGGTTGCTTCAAAAGTGTTAAAACCATCAAAGTTGTATTTATTGAAGATGGAAACCCCTGTATATTATAACATTTTTTGGGTTTAGCCAAATAAAAAATTTGAATTTTATCAACCAAAACTAACCTGTTTTTAATTTTTGTGATATATGTAAGTGAAATAAATAAAGTTTAACCATAAACCACATTTATATCTCAATCTCCTATCTTATATAGAGTGACCAAAAATTTATTCATACACAAGTTTTGATACGTTTAACAGTTATGAGACAACCTGAGAGTAATTTTAAAAAGTTGCCCTAATAGAACTTCATATATCACAGAAGTAAACCTTGGCATTTTGGCCACAATTGCCGTATAGTGTGAATACTTACTGTATACTTGGTATGAGTTACGATATTTTCTAGAGCAGTAAAACAGCATTCTGGAACGTGATTTTGTTGATTATTTTATTATTAATGAGTTATAGTCCTGATAAAGCGATAACTGAGGAAATACGGATGATTCTAACTCCTTAAGAGACAACGTTTGTCATTTGTCAAAAAGGATTATTATATTTAATTTTTCGATAGAGAGTCGGTAATGTTTGTTATTTGATGGTAAAAAAAGACAGTACAAAAATGTTAGCGAGGTCCTAGAGCTATAACCCTTAGACTAACCAAAAAGTGACTATTTTCTTTTATCCATAAAATCGTTCACAATGACGAAAAAAAAAACCTGAAATTTCGAGCGCTCAATATTATGAGATAAAAATATTTATTTGAATATAGCTTTATATGAAGCCTTAAACATTATTTGGAATTTGGAAATGACTCAATATATAAAAAAGAGCACTGTTTTTAAAGTTATTCAAGATTGACCTTGAAGAAAAAAAAGAAATCCTAATTTTCTTCGTTTTATTATTCATTGAAAGTTATAAATGGATAACATAATAATACGTAAATTTAACTCAATATAAAAGTTATTTATTGCATTGAGTGGGAAAATTTGGGTGAATATAAACAAAGATTTCATTTTTTCTTCAAGTTTCATCATGAATAATTTTTAAAAAAATAACTTTATAAAAAAATATTCAAGGATCTTTTTTGTAGAACATTAAATTCCCTTTAGAAATCAATATTGTTCTTTTTGTATAAAGAGCTGTTTGTTAGTTATATAATTCTAAAATGGAACAATTAAATTATAAAAATAACATTAATGCTTAACCCATTTTGTCCCAGTGGTGCGTTAATGCAGCACCTATTATATGATTTTTTTTTCACATTCAGGAAATATTTTGGCACATCCATTTAGAAATTTTATTATTATCGCTACTAAAGGATATAAAACAGTAGAAATCGCTAATTTATGTGTAAAGGAAAGATCTTATATATGATTTCAAAAGTTAACAAAAGGGGTACATAAATTTGTATCACATTTTCAAGTAAATCCAAAATATTACAAAAAAAAATTTTGGATTTGCATTGCCATTTTTGTTAAGTCTATAGCATATAGATTACATCGCAGAAAAAATACATTGGAAATACTTTATTGATTATGCTTTATTTTTTGAAAATATTTACTGGTGCGTGAATGCACCATTGGTTTTATCTGTGAAACAAAACTTTGTTATTGCAAGTCTAGACAAGTCAGCGCATGTAGAATAAACATCCAACAATTAGCGTGATCTTTAGTATTAGTTTGTGCCTTGTGCAGTGAACGTTGCAGTTCGTAAAATATGGCATTTCCGAGGTAATTCTTATGTATTGTAGCATTCCATTCCTTGTAAATTTATGCTAAAAATAATGTGAAAAAATATTTACAGAACATATTGACGCGGTCTATAGTCCACCCGACGTGGACTGACGAAGAAGATATGAACGATAACATAACATCTACAAGAGTTTGGGGAACCAACTGATATAGTTGGAACTTTCGAGTTATATTCACCGAATTATACAGCTGTCCTGTAATTCACCAACTGCTGAACCTGAATGGGACTCATCAGATGATAAAAGCCTGAAATTCAAAAGAAGACGTATGCTGTCTGCAAACGACATGCTTGCCTCTACTGTCAAATGGAAGAAAAGTCAGATTGAGTACACTCACACACATATATACGATGAATTTAGATCACATGAGGAACTAAAAAATAGGCTTTCTGGAGAAGCTCCGCTTGAAATATTTTTTTATGTTTTTTGATGACGGCCACAATTCCTGCAAAATGGTTATAAGGGGTAAGCTAGTTCGTTTTGGCTTCAAGCTTTGGTGCCTTTGTTCATCTGACGGGTACCTATTTTATTCACTTCCATATGGTGGTGCTCAAAATAAACCTCATTCTGATCTTGGTCTTAGCGGCGACGTTGTCATGAGTCTATTTTCTCTTGTAGATAATCCAGTAAATCATGAAATTATTTGTAATTTTTGTGTAATAAATGTCCAATGGAAAATTTTAAATCATTTGGAAAAAAGACCGCGGATCCTATCTTTCAGCACATGAATCTGAATCAAAAATTTCTATTGTCCGTTGGCACGACAATTCAGTTGTAAATGTGGCAAGTAATGTTTCTAGTGTAGATCCTGTCCAAAATGTAAAACGCTATAATAAAAAAGAACGGAAAGATGTAAATATACCCCAACCTTATGTAATTGCCCAATACAATAGATATATGGGTGGGGTAGATTTACATGACAACGGAATTGCTAATTACAGGTGCCAGGTATTTGGAAAAAAATGGTGGTGGCCTTCATTTTGTAACTCACTGGATAGTTTAGTAGTGAATACATTGAAATTGTATAATATTGTCACCGAACTAAAGATTTCCCAGGTAGATTTTTGATGACGAAGTGAATTATTTGATTTTAAATCTTACATTGCTTTGCGACTTTTAAAAACTGATAAAACAATTACTCAAAGAAATCTTGCACCTGGCATAGATGAAGTGCGTTTTAATAATCAAGGTCACGTCATGATTGTTCATGCTAATAAAGCCCAGTGGTTCGTTTACGCACCGGTATATTTTTGTATGTTTCGAGTTTTTATTTTTTTTTGACACATGTAATGTATTCTTAAGTGCAACAAAATAAATAATTTCAGAGCAAAAAAGTATTTTCTTATTTTTGTATGCTTGGGAAATTATGGGTTAAGGTTCGATTTCCTGAAAACGGTTTGTCTTGCAATTATGCACAAAAAATTGAAAATACATTAACATTCACAATTTTTTTGTCATTATGAATGATTTTATAGATATATTTTTCATAAAACACAATAGTCGATTTTTTTGACTCAGTCTAATGATCATCGTTGGACGTTTTCCAGCTAACTACAGTGCAGACTCACGAGTGCAAACTCCGTCTTTGATATATTCTCTCTGGTTCCTGCACTGGCCGCATTTAGGCCCTACGAACCCTTCTTTACATTGACATCTGCCGTCTTCATCGCAGGCGTCCGAAAAACTTCCGTACCTGTTGCAACTGCATACGACACACAGATTGCTGAACCTATCCCTGTAGTAACCGTCTTTGCAGTATTCGCACTTGCTTCCGGTATAACCTACATGTAGACCAGGCAGGAATAATGATAAATGGGGTTTCAGGATAAATTTGTTAATTTCTTGTGTGCGCCAAAATTCACCTGACATTTTTGGCCATAAAACCTGTCATGAATTGAGCAAGCCTTTCCTGTAGATACAATATTCTTTGGTACACTTAGTATCAAAAGATTTTGTTCATAAAAGTTTTTTCGTATGGTCATAATTCCACATTTTTTATAGTACTCAGCCTGCATTACCACAATAAACTCACAAATAAAATGTTCATTTAAGATGGACTGGTGATGTTCTTCGGAGATAGAAACTGTTTCGGGAATCCATAAGAAAAAAAATTTTCCCTCACATAAAACCTTTTTGTACTAAATCGCTTAATTCTTGTCTTGGGAGTTGGTAATTATTGCCTTAACAATCCAGGTTTACTAGTAAATTTTTTATCTGTCTTTCAAATTAGCTGTTTATCAAAATTAAAAAATTGTTCATTGGTGTTAATTTTTCAAAGAAACTTCCAGAGGCCATAAAAACAAACACCAAAAGAGGAAAAAATAAAACCTAACAGGAAAACAATAAGACTACTAATGAATTTTATTGTGTAATCAAATAAGTGTGGAGTTGTTAAAGTTTTACATAGTATTTTCCCTTATTTTAAAAATTAGATCTGATATTGGCTTATGGTTTATATTCAAAAAGGAATTTAAAGGGTAGCTCGCCATGGCGGGTTTCTTTAATATCTATAGTTTATATTTCTGAAAAACAGTTAAATACAAGAGTTTGTTTATAGAGGTAATTTCATGAGTATCTCACAGTACCTAAGTTCCTTATTTTTAGTCTAACAGCCAGTATCAGCATGTTTTTGGGAAATTTCAAAATTTACTATTTTTGTGATACCGTATTTCAGAGTTCCTTGACTCCTTAGAAGTGGAAACCCAATTATCTCGAATCAAGTGATTTAAGTAGTCAGTTCCAAAGTCTCCTAATTCCTATAACTTATATAAAACCAAAAACAAACAAGCTCTGTCAAAATCAATGTTAACTAGAAAGAACTTTGTCGTATGATTGATTCTTTATAGAAAATGCGAAATAACTAGAAAATAGTTAAAAAGAGATATAGTTAAAGTCATAGACAATCGGTGTAGAATTAAATTATGTATCACACCACAGAATAATATATAGGGTATCGTATTTGAAAAAAAAAATGTTTTGCATCTTTCAAAATAATATAATTGGTTGGTTAAAAATGATTTTTGCGTTTACGATACAGGGGATCACCACAAGTCAAAATGGTTATGGGGCGTATTTTTAAAAATAATGTAAATAATAATCTTTCAACATTTTTAAAGTAATCAAGATAAAATATTAAGTATAGGCCAAACCTGGAGAAATCTACCATAAAAATTTCTCAGCACTCGAAAAATGAAACAATATGCCGGGCGTGCAATTTAAAGTTAGGGAGTTTTGGGCCTCTGAGATACTTATGAAGTACTATATATAATAACATCTATTTTCTCATGCTTAACAACTTTTGCATTTAATATCTTCTGCATAAGTAAGTGTTAATTACCAGCATTTTCCCTTCCTATTTATACGCGCAACCTAAATAGTAGCGGCTAAGACTGTCAGGTTCTACCACTGCACACAAAGAAATAAACGAACAAAATAAATAAGAAATAAAAGTTCAGATTTTCACGAAATTATATATTATGACATGACAATTGTTTCGACAACACCGTGTCTTTATCAATTTTTTTTTCCATTTTTGTTATCAAATTTGATAATTGTCGAAACAATTGTCATGTCATAATATCTGAAAATCTGAACTTTTAGTTCTTATTTATTTTGATAAATGGATTTTCATCAAGTAAAAGCCACCTCAGTTCAAATAAACGAACATTTCCGAAACGGACTTTACGCGTCGGTATTTTTATTTTCAAGTTAGGTACCTTTCCTGCAGTTGCAAACGAAGTCGTGTTTCTTAGCCACGCAACTTTCCGCATTGTTTTCCTTTTCCGACGGGCATAAACATGCCGAACAATTTTCGGATTGGTCTTTGTAATACCCGATGTCGCACAGTTCGCAATATGCTCCTGCGGTATGGTCCGAGCAGTTCTGAAAACGCGACGATTTGTTTGTCAAAATTATCGTTCATTTTGAACTTTTTGGAACTTTGCCATACGATAAATCATAGAAAAGCATGATCAAAGTTGCCAAACTTATTAAATAGACTAGTTCGATTTTATTGACTATTTTTTGTGAGGAATTTCATCGAGTTTAAAATAATCTCCTACGATAAAAAATACTGTATTTTATTACCGTTTAAAGGGTAAGTTTGACTACATTTTTTCCACTCAAATCCACAAACAAATCATTTTTTCATTCAGGAGCTCTTATGCTCATAAACTCATAAATGTCAAATTTTTAATTTTGAAACGACTCGATGTTTCTGATAAAAAATCATTTTTCTAGACAAGAACAATTTATTCTGATAATTTTTTTTATAATGCTTTTATAACGCCTGAAATTTAAAGTGTCTATGAAAAATAGTTCAGTCCTGACATTTTGACGAGTTAACAAAGGAAATATCTTTCACTGTCTAACATAGAAATGTATGTTTTAATAGAAATCGCGTTATTTTTGTACAAGATAGAAGAAATAAATAAAAAAAAATAATAGAGAGATTTTCTTGACGAAAGAAGTAAATTAAATCATACCAATCTGTTATGTTAGCACTTTTCGGCAATAACAATATGATAAGACAAATATATAACGAGTGTTCCACAAGCTTTTATGGAAGGCCTGTAAACGGGTATAAATGTGCCTTCAGGAAAAGAAAAAATGCTTATAATCGTAAATATTGGAAGCGAAGAGGAAATGCATTTTGAAAAGGTATGCTAACTTTTCAGTTGTGTCATAAGGCAATTACCACGAGGACATGAATTCGGATGTTTTTGAACGCTAGTTTGATGAATGATAAAATATCTTCCTACCGATGCAGAAGTAGTTACGGATGATCCAAGCTGTCACTTACGATTCCAACTTTAACTTGGGGAAAACATAAATTGTCAACTAGTTAATCCGAAAAATATTTCAATTTGAAGATAATTTAATAAAGAAGGAACTATTACAATATGGCAAATGTACACAAATATGAAAGGACTTAAGCTACTGGTTTGTTCAATTCACTGAGACACCAAAGAACTGGCAAAAAGCTGTCCAGCATCTCATTAAATGACAGGAGAAAATGTGGGGTCTTTACTATATCCATCGGACTCTCGACTCGTTAATTGTACCGTTAAGAGAAGACAAGTTTTTTACAATCTGATTTCCGTATAATCTATTTTTGGCATAATTTTTAATAAAAAATAAAGGTACCTAATACTTTGTACTGGGTGTCCACGAATCGTCGACTTTGGGGCCGCTTTCAAGATACAGGATGTTTTTGGAAGGGCCATAACTTTTTAATTTCCTAAGGTAATTTTTTTGTATGCAATACAACAAACAATACAAAATAATATTCTGAATTAAATGATATCACCTCCTGGCGCAGAACTTCAAAATTATATACATAAATTTTGAAAATTTCAATCTGGGGAGTGCTATGGATCAAATGCAGATGTTTTTAAAGTAAAAAAAGACTTAAAAGTCATGGTAAACTACACAAACGAGTATATAACGCACAAAACGTACAAAAACAAATATTGTTATAAAATAAAAAATCTATTTGTGACATTTATGTTATTATATGTTGGAATTATGAATTAAACATCTTGTGTCTTCAAAACAGTTTGTCGAATCAAATTAAAATCTAATAAAATCTCTAAAACATTACACATTATTTTGTTAACATAATTTTTTTTGACGCTTTTCGCACACCATTTTCGGTGTTGGCGAACGGATAACAACAGACAAAACCCATAAATAGAACAAAACGCCGATGGTAAACAATGCAAATGCATTAAATATTCGTTAAGTCACTCTGTAGTCTCTTTTTTTACTCTGGACCTTTCTGAAATAGACTTTAACAACGTGAATTTTTGAAAAATTGGAAAATACGACATGATAAAATGTTATATTGAAAGTAACAGAAATCGACAGACGGCGTCAAGAGGAGATGTCGGATATGTTTACAATAAAGCAGCCGCCAATTTGAGCATTTGTTTCAGAATTAAAGAAACTTGTTAGATGTAGGTTTTAAGTGTTACATAGTTTAATTAATAAAAATTTTAAATAAAAAAATTGCTTTTAATAATTTTATTTTCGTTTATTATTTTAGGGTTGGTAATTATTGTAAACTAGAAGTTAAAGTACTGTGTCCCCTCGCGTCATAGCCAACTTGATTTTGTATGAAAAAAAAAACAATAAAATTTTATCTACAAATTTAGGGCGAGCACAGCGCCCACTATGGTAAATATCATAAATTGCAACTAGCTCTTAAACTATTTAATAAAAATAGGTGTGTGGCACATCCTGCGACAGGAAATTTTAATAGAAAACTGATTTTTTAGAAAAATTGGGGGCATCCAATTTAAAGAAATATAACTTTGTGAGATATCTCGGGAACTAAACGGGTAAATAAACTTAAAAAATGTTTTTTCCCAAAACTCTATTCTTACGATTAAAAAAGTTATAGAGGGCGTTTAAAATCGCACATTTTTGAGAATCACCCTGCAGCTCAAAAATGCCGTGACGTATCACGATGCGGTTTTCGGTTTTCGACTTCTCTCGAAAATCGAGAACGTAACTTTATACTGCAAATACTTAAAGCCATAGAGGCCTCTCGAATTTCGACCACCCTGTACAGTATAATTTCAGTAAAATATATATTCACGTGCCCCCAATAATGCATTATTGTTCGACAACTTACCTTACAATGGCCAGTGTTCGGGTCGCACACAAGCGATCGCTGATTGCATTCGCAGGCTTTCGCGATTCCGATCACGTTGTTGATCCAAAAGGTGTGCGTTAACTCCGGAAGTTCCGGAAAGTGTCTATAATAACCCTTGTTCGGATTCTGACACGACAGACCGGAATATTCCGGCGGACATTCGCACTTTTCTATCGAGTGACTTGTACGATTGTACGGGATGTACGGTTTGGCCGAATCCAGAAGAACTTCTGCTATCCTGCAACAACCGGAAGTTGTAGCGCCAACCTTCACCCATACGTTCCGCTTACTCCATGTTTTGCCCCTGGATGATAATCGACGTCACGTTTTGCAGGATTAGCATGAAACAATCTCTAGACAATGCGTGTTGGCAGGCCGGCAATATATCGCCGGATGTGACGGACCAGTACTGTTCGCTGATCCTCAGCTCGCTGGAGCTGATTTCGGATCTCAGCGAAATTTGATTTCCGGTCAAAAATACGCTGAATTTGCCGCCGGTTCCTTTTACGGTTAGGTAGCCGCCGTAGGAGTTGGTGACATCGCCAACGAATTGTCTCGGCAAGCTTATGGTGTCGGAACTTATCTGGGGATAATAAAAGAAGACGCAACTCAATACATTTCGGCCGACCTAAAGATGGTAAGGCACTTTTTTATCCATTAGGTCCATAAAGTTTTCTGGTGACACGTTGCGGGTCGGGTGAGTCAGAAATGGGCATGTGATGAATATAATGCTTCAACATGGACTTTTTCAAAAAAACAATACTCGATCATTTCTGACAAGATTTTGTTAAACACTCTTAAGCCTGCACTTTAATCTGTCGTTATTTTTTTATGTTTATATTTAAAAAAAGTTGGAACAATCTATACATTTCCATCATCTATACGATAATAAATAATATATTTGTAATGTTGTAATGTAAAAAATTGTGAATTTTGTTCACATAATATTTTAAAATAACTTATTTTTATTTCATTTTTATCAAAAAAGGCGTTAAGTGTATGGAGATAGCTGAGGTACATCAATTTTATAGTATTTGTGGCCCCTATATTACTTAATATTATTTAATTAGCAATAAATATTTTTATTGAAAACTTTCATTTAGAAACAGTAATTAAAAATCAAGTGTTCTTTCCAAATAAACATTTATCGCCGAAACCAATAAAAACATTTTACAACATTTTCCAGAATTTAGCTGTCGACAATAAATACCTGAACTATTTCTGATCTACATTTAGAAAAGAAAAGCACAAAGTATCACGATAGGGAACATTTTCTTTTAATTTTCTTACCGGCTCGTTGTTTTCGATTTCCTTCTCGAACCTAATCTTGTCCCAGTTGTATCTAGTATCGACACACTTGTCGCTTCTACCGAAACAGAAGCAATCCGTGCAACCCCTAGGGTTGTCTTTCGCAAGGCCGAACGTGCTGTTCTTGCACGAGCCGCATTTGGTTCCCCGTACGTTTTCCTTAAAAAATGTGCTCGCAAAATACTTAGCTGAACGTTAAGACCGCTTACCTTGCAATTGCAGCTGCCATCTTCGTTGCACGCACAAGTGCTGTTCGTGCAATCGGCTTCGCGGGTACCGTGGAGATTGCACATGCACTGCCTGCAATTAGGATAGCCGAAATAACCCAAGGAACACCTGTCGCACTTGTCACCCTCGTAGCCAGGCTTGCAGAGACATCTACCGTGAGTTTTCTCGCACTGATGCGTTGAACTGCCGGTCGTAGAACAATTGCAATGCTGTAAATTTAAAAAACCATAATTTTATTAGATATTATAACGCATGTAATGACACATTACACATTTTCACTGATTGATGCGTAAGATACAAATTAGTATAGGACAGCGGAGTTTCTGTTGATGAACATACTTTAGTTTTTATAATAACCTGGTAAATTTTTTAAAATCATATTTGTATATGAGAATACATCGAGTTGTTGTGACTACTCCAATTACTATTATGCAACGTCAGGTGTTACGCGGGGTTCCAATCTTGGTCCATTGCTTTCTCTTTTGGTTATTGATTGGGTTACTTTAATTTATGATTTAATAATACTTTTATATGCTGGCATTCGAAAACTTTATACTATAATTAAACAGTACACTGACTGTATAAAACTTAGGAAAGCCTTACAGAGAACGGGACTATAAAAAATTAATTAAATTTTAAAACTGACGAATGTTTTGTGCGTAGCTGTACTAGAAAGAGGCAACAAGTTGATTTTAAATATTAAATTGGGGGAACAGTGTTGGCTGGAGTTGTGCAGATGTTGGTGTAACCTTTGATATAATAAAATGTATGGATTTATCATGGAAAAATGTAAGGATTTTAATTTAATACGTCGTAAAACATTGTATTACCGTGAAACTGGTGTGTACTAAATGTACATACCAAAGATAGGCATTATGGAATCATACAATCTTCATTCTCCACAAAATAGAAGAAATGTTTCTGCAGTATTTTTGTTGTACAAATTTATAAATAATATGATTAATGCTACCGTATTATTAGATCAAATTAATATTCATGCTCCGGCGTGTATAAAACGAAATTTCCTAAACTTTTACGTCGACAATACCCATACTGACTATTATAGTAATTCACCAATTATTGTAAGGTTAAAATTGTGTAATCAAATCCGCTCACAGTGTGATGTATGGCATGTATCGTCAGTTAGTAAGCTTAAATCTAAAATATTTGAAATATAGAATTAATAAAAATAATTCCTATATTGCTGACCATATAAAGCCTGAGTCGCGATTATTTGGTTGTTTGGATTTATCGAAGATTTGATGTAATGGCCGTTCATGTTCCTTTATTCTAGTTAATACTTGGTATCTCGAACGGAATTTTGTGTTTGACGGATCGAAGATGTTGAGAAGTTTATGGACAAGTGGTAAATGTGGTTTTAACTTTATATTTCTTAAGAACTTTTAATATGTGGTCAGTGGTATTTTGAATGTAAGGAAGGGCGACAGTGGCAAGCGTTGGATTGCTTTCAGACTGGGTTCAGTGACTCTCTTGTTTACAGAGTTTTACAACTCTGTAAACAAGAGAGTTGACAACCAATGTTTTTTGGATCGGATGGTGATGGATGGTATCGGTCTGTGTGCGTACGTTTTCTTTGAACAGAATGACCCAATGTTAGGTCTGATTTTCTATTAATAAGAATATCTAATAATGTGTGTATAGAAAAAGAGAAAATCTTGGAGGCAATCTTGACTATTCTGACACTTTCTTCTCAAAAGTTTCCATAAATATATGCAATGATTGATAATGAATTGAATTTAACCGATACGAGAAAAACATGTTCCAGAAAGCATTTTTCAATTAAGATCAGAAAGTTTGATTCCACTTACAAATCTTCTGGATTCCTCTTGCATCGGTTGTTTATAAATAAAACTTGCTGACTTTTCGCCAAGCATCCTGTTGGAAATAAGTAATATTTATAAACAACCGATGCAGCAGGAATCCAGAAAATTTGTAGATAATATTACAGTAGTCTGTGGAGGTTCATTAATTTGATTTAATATATCTGAAATAATGTTGAGAGTTTCAAGACCAGAAACTTTATTAAACAGGGACTCTACGTCAAAACTAACCAGAATATCGTTTTTAATTGTTGAAAATTTAAAGACTACTCCAGATTTAAGTAATACTAAAATTAAAAAATAACAATTTGTGACATTTTCTTTATGAATCTACACAATAATAAAGATTTAGAGAGATGTACTGCCTAGTACCTAGTACCTAGTACTGTGTAGTACCTAGTAACTTACCTTACATCCAATTCCAGGTTCGAAACCCCAAGAATTGAGAGCGCATCTTTCACACTCCTTTCCGATGGTCAAGTCCGGACATACGCAACGTCCACCCTTGCCACATACGTGTCCCCTTTTTGTGCACGGCTCGCATTCTACGAATATAATAAGAATTATTGAACTTCATTAATCACAAAATAATACATACAAAAATTATATATATATATATATATATATATATATATATATATATATATATATATATATATATATATATATATGTTGTAAATTCTTGTTCTCTCTCTCTCTCTCTCACTATATATATATATATATATATATATATATATATATATATATATATATATATATATATATATATATATATATATATATATATATATATATATATATATATCAATTGGTTAAGCCTAGCTTGGACTACTCACTCTCAACATATTACTACAAAAGACTATTTAAAAATACTTTGTAGTAACTATTTTCTATCAGTCACTAAATTAAGGAATTATGCAAAAAAAAGAGCACAATTAGGAATAATAATACAAGATGACACAATTAACCAAAAAAATCGGCCGTTAGAGGTATGCAAAATTCATTTTTATTCCTTGAAGGAATAACGTGAATTGTCGTGAATTGTTTCTTATTTTCTGTTTTCTTTTCTTGTATATGGGTTTACTATGATGCCTAAAAATGTTGACTTGGCCTAGGCCTATTTTAACGACGAAATTGGTTATTTGCTGTTATTGATTTTGCCATTTGAGAAGCGTTTTATTTCTAAATATTAATCAAATAGTTAAACTGAAAACTCTGCTTGAAATAACGTGATTGGTCGGAACGAAATGATTGAAATAGGTTCTATCGAAATATAAATGTTTCTTTATGTTGTCTTGTGGTATGTTTTTTATGCACCTAACTGAAACTTGTTCCAAATTTATAACCATATAATACAAACTCCAAAGCTTAAGCTTAATATTTTCACAATGAAAAAACTTAGACAAATTTAGAGTGAAAATAAATTGTAGGTTAAATATCAAGACCCAATATGAAACGGCTATAGTGCTTTTTATCTTAGGACTACAAATTCATAGAAAGAAAATCGTGCTCAAAAGAAGCAAAAGATAAAAATACAAAGATTTAACAAGAAAAACTTTGAAGCTAAAAATATTATAAAAACTTATAAAAAAAAAGAAACTAAAGTAGTTTTAAAAACATTGCATTATTATATATCGCCAGGTCTGCGACCCTTTAGAGGGGTCCCTTTAGAGGTACGACCAAATCATTTGCATTCATGGTCAGAATATCATGAATTAATATGTCTTATATATATTATGTTATATTATATACACTACTACCCGAAAGAATTATTAATTAAAAAAATTTATTTTCATCAAAAACTTTCGATCCAGACCCGACAAGCTTGCGACAAAAACATCAAATTTGAAACGTACACTTTGAGATTTTTGACATTTCAAATTTGAACCCCGAATTTTGTTGTCTGTTGTTATTGACATTGGCTGCAACCAAATCATCAAATCATATATGGGAACTAAACTATCCATACATGTTTCTTTATGCTCGACTCATTTTATGAGTGAATTGCCTTGTCTTCTTTATACTCCTAATCATTTTCATTTACATGAGAAAAACTTTGGGGGCTAAAAACTTCGCTCAAATTTCCAACCATATAATACAAACTCCAAGGCTTATGCTTAATATTTTCACAATAAAAAACTTCCTATAGACAAATTTAAAGTGAAAATGTAGGTAAAATATCAAGACAATATGAAACGGCTATAGTACTTTTTCACACATTCATAATAGGGCAAGGAAGCAAGCAGATAATAACGTTATTATTAAAAAATGAAACAAAAATATTTTTGCATTGCATTTTCCAAGCATGAAATAATGTGATTGGTTGGAACTATCGCCACAAACATGGAAACTAAACCATGCAAAAATATTTCTTTAAGTTCGACTCATTTCTTGTCTCGTTTATGTACCCGAGTATTTGCTTCTGCATGAGAATAAATGGGGAGCTAAAAAGTTTTCTCAAATGTATAACCATACAAAACAAACTCACCAGCTTATGCTTAATATTTTCATAATTACCTTTTCAAATGTAGTTTTAAGAACAGTACAGTGAAAATTACAGGTAAAACATCAAGGCATATGAAACGGATTTGTCTCTTAGACCTACAAATTCATAAAAGGAAAATTGTACTGGAAAGAAGCAAAAAAAAGGCTTTAAAGACGTAAATATTCTAAAGTCATAAATATTCAAAAGAAGAAACAAAAATATATATATATTTTTAAATCGCAAGTGTCCTGTTAAACACATTTTTACTGAATCTCAACGAGCGAGCTGAGTGGAACTTTTAGACATATTCTAGCAAGATCGAACTATTATAGTGTCCCGGATATGGTTGCATAATGCGAATAATGGAGGGGGGAGGCTTAAACCTCGTCGCTCTATCGCCCAATTAAAATCGACGTCGCGATCCATCACGTCGACAGCTGAAAACCGTCGTCGACGTTTCGTTCATTTACTTCGTCGATCATAATTTATGGTCCGACTAAACCTAATGGCATCGGGAGATCTGGGTGCCGACGAGATGTCTCGCCATTTTTTCTGGACCGCGACGACGACTGACAACCTCCTACTGTTCCCCCCGTAGGTATCGCAGAAGTGTAAGTATCATTACATGACATTTGCACGAAGCTTCGAATTGCGGGAACGCGGGGAATTTGTCGAGTACCCAATTGGAAATACCCACCCAAGTTGTCGATTATAAGTTATAACCACAGTCACTATTTGAATAGAAAAATTCAAAATATTGCGGGACAATATCCTAACAGATTGAAAACGAAAAAAATTGCTTTTCTACTTCCTTATGTAAAATATCTAATTATAAACCGATGTAGTGTGCGGAAAGCGTCACTTTACCACTTGAGTATTGCGTTCCACGGATCCGAGCCACTTCAGACGTTTCCGGGATATTACCGCACGGGTTTGCGAGCAATCGGATGTTTTCGGACATTTTATCGCACGGCTTGAATTTTGAAGTTTGTCAATTCTGACGTTCAAGTCAGTGAATGTATAGTTTTGCGAAAACGTACCCAAGAACTAACGGTCGCTCTGCTGCATTCCGCCGTACCCAATAAACTCGTGAGTCAAATGCCGTTTACCGCACTAGCATAATGTACTATTTTGTACTCCCTTCTGTAAAATACCTAATTATATGTCGATCTAGTGTACGAAAAGCGTCACTTTACCACGTCGGTTTCGTTTCCAATGAACCCGAGCCACTTCGGACATTTCCGGGATTTGACCACACGCTTTTGAGAGCAATCGGATGTTTTCGGAGATTGTACCGCACGGCTTGAATTTTGACGTTTGTCAATTCTGACGGCCGTGTTAGCGAATTTATTCGTGTTGTTTTGAAAAAGTATGGAAACACGTTTATTAATCATTCGCTCTGCTGCGCTCTGCTCGTGCCAAATAAACTCGTGACTTAAATGCCGTTTAATGCAATTGTTGCATAATATACTATTTCTATTGGCTTTTCTGAAATACCTAATTATATACTGATCTAGTGTGCGGCTAGCTATAGCTGCGAATCGTTTCGGAGAATTCCGGAATATTACCGCACAGATTTGGGAGCAATCGAATATTTTCGGAGATGTTTCTGACAGTCATATCGGTGTTATTTTGCAAAAATGGGCCCAAAAAGTCATGGTCGTAGAAAATAGTATAATATGCAACAAGTGCGGTAAACGGCAGTTGACTTACGAGTTTATTTGACACGAGCGGAGCGCCACGGAGCGAGTGTTTAATAAAAGAGTGACTTAAAAAGTTTAGCGAACGTGTTGCATACTATACTTTTTCTACGACCGTTAGTTTTTGGGTACATTTTCGCAAAACAACACAAATACATTCACTGACATGACCACGAGATTTGACAAACGTCAAAATTCAAAGCAAGGAAAATATATCCGAAAACATCCGAAGGAAACTGACGTGAAAAAGTGACGCTCCCCGCGCGCTAGATCGGTGTCTAATTAGGTATTTTACAGATGAAAGTAGAAAAAGTATAGTATGCACAAAGTTGGGTAAATTTTTTAAGTCTCTGGTTTATTAAGCACTGGCACAAATGCCGTTTACCACACTTTTCGCATAATTTACTATTTTTTGCTTTAAATTGAACTCAGCATTTTTCTTGTACAATTAGTAGAATATTCAGCTTTATATTTTCGAATTTCACTTTCGGTGAAAATTCTGTTGTTGTGTCGGAGAACGAAGATGATCTTTAAGTTCAATAAAACAGCCAAACAATTTATTATAGTTATATCAGATGCAGACTTTTGGTTGAGGACAAAATAATACAACAGGAAATGAAATTCAAATATTTAGGAATTGATATATCTGGATGCGGATACGTTGAGGTAGAAGTATGGAACTAGGCTACAAGAGCATAGGTGAGCAGCAGAAACTATCAGGTCGAGTTTCTCCTTGAAAACAAAAAGAATATTAGAGACCACGGAAATGAAAACAGTTAGAAGGATAGCAGGAAAATCACTCATGGATAGGGAAAGAAGTGATGATATTAGGAGGGTGTGCGGGGTAGATAACATCAACGACTGGGTGTTATATCGAAAGATAAAATGGTATGAAAACATTGATTGTATGGCAGGAACGAATAGTGGAAGACCTAGGAAAAGATGGCGCGAAAACCTCCCAAATGACTGAATGATGGCAAAGATGTGAAGAAAAACAAGCAATCATGCCCATATGCAGTAGAACTTAAACGAAATTTTGAACGGCACTCCATTTTAGAGAAATTGTTTAGGATTGTTTAGAATTTTGAATTGACAATAAAAAATTCGATTTTTAAAATTAATTTGACTTGTTATTTCAAAAACTTAAAAATATTTTTAGAAACTATTTTCAGATATTCCTGGTATAAAGCGAAACCAAAAAAAAAAGATCAATTAAAACAAATAAAGTTTCTTTAGCTGCATTTTTTATTTAGATAATTTGTATGGATTTTGAAGACGCTTACAACAGGCATTGAAAAAGCGACAACATAGCCATCGCCAAAAATATGTTATATTGTTCTCGCTTATGATCAAATTTTCATTAAATTTTCATTTCCCATTTTTCCCAATTTTCGTTCATCATAAACATCTAAAGTTTGTGAAAAAAAAGGATAATAACTATATTAACAGAGAGCTTACCTATACAACCAGTTTGGACATTTCCATAATAATTGGGCAAACAGACGTCACAGAGAAACCCGGAAATTCCGGGGTGGCAGTTGCATTTTCCGGTTTCTTGGTCGCAAAAACTATCCTTGGACCCGTACTCGTTGCAGTGACATTTGACGCAGTCCTGCTTCGCGTTTTTCCAATATCCCGGCTACATGTAAAGAAACGAGATTATAAAGGCCTCTTTCTCTCAAAATCTTAAAATCAGGTCACGTTGCGTCGCGGTTATGCGCTTATTATGAGAAGCAAAATTGATAAAACCTGATATGAGCTGCTGCCAGGTATCCAGTATATTTTAATCTTGTTTAAGACAGTTTATGGAGGATAACATTTATCACAACAAGATGGAAGACCGTTTTTGAAACAACCATATTTCAATTTTAAAGTGAAATAAATCAGACCGTTTGCAATGTTCCTGAAAATGGGCTGCGATCGAGAATTTTTGTGGGAACACTAACAGAACAGAACATAGTAAAAGATTTGCAGCCTTACGTTAAAAAGATGTCAAAGAAGAAAAACTTAAAGGAATAGTAAATTTTGGATAGTGCTTCCAGTATGGGCAACGAAATACGGTCGAAAAGTCCAATAATTCCAAAAAATTCCTAAAAATGCATCTCAATTTTTTTATGCCTAGCTAAAATATAGAACTAACTTAACTAAGTTTAATTTTATGAAGCATTTCCAGTCTAGAAGTTGCTATTAATGTCCAATTCTCCTGAATTTACTAAATACAAGCGTAATTTATTATTTATCGTATCAAATCTTTAGCATTTTGGTATTTATCTTTATTAAGTTTTATACAATACCCTCGAACCGCACAAAATTACCAAGTACACATGATGATGTTGATGTGTACACCTTTTCAATTAATTTATTATGATCACTTACGATTTCGAAAAAAAATTGGTTTTGTTGACTAACCAAAACGAAACAATGGTTGAAGACTAATTACTTATACTAATTATTTAGGTAGTAAAATGTGTATTGAAATAATCATTATTTTTCTGCCTAGCCATTGAATAATGATCAACAATTAACAAACTAGTAAAAAAGGTATGCAATCAAGAGACTTTCGCAAGCAACACATAACGATATGATAGATGTGTAGCGTTTGGTGAGATAAAGCAAAATTTGTTTTAGAAATAAATTATTTTTTTTACTTAAATACGCCAACCGCTAATAAAATCAATTAGTTTCCAACAACTGATTAGTCACCTAGTTAGTGATGATGTAAAAATTATTGATAATAGAAAATATTTGTAAATGTCAAAGTAATGTCAGTTACAGTGTAATTTTGTGCTCTTCAAAGGTATTGTGAAAAAGTAATACGATTTTTGCTTTGATTTTAAATATCATTTGGTATCCCAAATAGTAAGATTATTTTAGTTGGTAAATTCGGGATAATTAGCCATTCATTTTAATTTTTAAAATGAAAATTTTTAGCAAAATTCAATATTTAGGTTACGATAAAGATATTGAGATGCGGTTTGCACTAGGCTCTCATTTGTTCTATTTAATGATGTGAAAAGGTCATATCATTGCATTTAATTACATTTTAAGCCCTTCCGTTTCCCCAATACCGTATTTTGTTGCCCATACCTCCACTATAACTGACTTATAATTAATTTTGTTTGGTATATATGCCGCTCAGTTTTGCGCAAAAAAACTGCGGCAGTTAAAATTGCATCTTCTAAAACTGGACTGGAAAGACGTACAAGCCCCAGAGGGCTTCCGTAATCTCTTTTAGAGCTTTCCCTTAGTCTCTCGAAACGCGTGCGTATTCTCGGAAGAAAATGGAAGCGACCTACCTTGCACACGCTGCACGTTCGTCCCTCATAATGCGATTTGCAAATGCAGTTTCCCGTTATTGGATCGCAAGACGAGTATTTCGAACCATTTAAGTCGCAGTTGCACGCTGTAACAAAATACGTTACGACATGAGTTCGTGATTTTCTAAATGCGAAAACGCAAATACCATTGTCCCGTCGATCTATTATGGTAAAATATCAATAAAGTTTTTGGTTACCCTCGTATAGAAGTTTCGAAATGGCACCTAAGCAGTTGCAATGACATACTTTATTGTCCCTTCGGACTTTTCATTCGCAAACCTCACTAGCTTCACATAAACAAACTATTACGTAGCATGAAGAATAATAATAGCAAAAAGAATCTTTTTTTTCATTATTTTTCTTTTCTCTCATTCGCGTTCTCTTTCTGTTCTCTTTTTTATTCAGTTTCTCCCACTCTCGCAATGTACGTTAGATACTTTGCTTCCCTTGTCTGTACTTTCTCTTTATTCATTTCCACACACAAACCTGTGCATCAAGTTGCTCTCCTCCATGCTTTCCCTATTATGGTACTTGCGGATTCTTTATGCTTTACGTTAAATTTATTATTTTAAAATTGAATAATGCTTGTGTGTGACTTCTTGATGATGGCGTATTCAAACTATGGCGACAGTCTCCATAATAGTTGGATAAATACAAAAACACTGTATACAAAAAAGCAGCATTGTTTGCATGCCAAATTAATTTAAAAATTGCACTATATCTTTATAACAAAATCAGTTTTAAAATTAATGTCCACATGCTCAATAGTAGACACAAAAAATATTAGTGTTATTGTTGATTAATGATCCCATTTAACTTTTTGAATGTTCAGTATTTGTTTTTCTTTATAATCAATATTACACAATACATAATTTATCGAAATATTGAAGTTATATGTTGGGGCCTAGTTAATAGGTCAATCCCAACTGAACAGGCAGCTAAGGAACATTTTCCAGGCCGAAGATTTTTTTTCTGAAGCTTTCTATCTGCTATATAACATCCAGACATGTCTATTTGATATCTGTGTAGGAATGTTTACACAACCCCACACAGATTATCGCATCACTTGCAATTTAAAAAAAAAAAGTTTTTGCCCCGCTGAATTCTTTTTATATAGTAATTTAGATCTTGTGGGAATATTTTGAAATGTGGTAGACAAAAAGTGATGCAAAAAATAAAGCACGTGTACCTGATTGAAACGAACCTTTAATACTCCAAAAATTCCATTAAAATTAAAAAGAAAAACATACAAATTAAGCCAAAGTAAACTGTTTAATTTCATGTATTGTCTCCATGTCTCAATATGCTTCAGGAGCCCCTCAACAAGACTTTCAATGTGGTTCTTGGCAGTTTTTTCCATATTCAAAAAAGTATATTTTAAAATTTGTCAAACATGGCTTCTTGCTGGTCAATTCACAACAGGAATATATAATTGTTCATAAAAATGAACCTGTCTAAATAAGGCCCAAAAGAGAGTACGTGAGCTTCAAAAACCTGTCATGTCCCGATCAGCGGTTAATTTGTCCTCGTTTACAGACCATAGTTGAGTCACCACCAAAACTCTCCCTCTGAATAAAATGAATACACAGGCATACATCTCATCTGTAAAGAGGGCAATTAACAATTCTTCGAGATTCCAATTTGCATGGTCCCTGCCAAACTGCCAAATTATAACCCTGCAACACGGTGTCCCCTAGTTAATCGCGGACCATTTGTGGATACCATAGGACCATTATTTTCTCGGAGACTATATCTTACAGTTTGGAATGAAATGTTATCAGTTTGAGCTTCCCAGAGTTCAGGTTGCAGCATCCTCGCTGGACAATGCCGCTACCTTAGATGTAAAATGTAAAAAATTATTATCAGCACGAGATTTAATGTGGTGGTGAGCTTGTTCTTCCTTTCTAGTGTACTGTCTTGTTTCTGTGTACCAATCTATAACTCCAGAGATGGTACTTTGCTGGACATTCAGCAAATTTGCCTTTGGCTTCGGCCCTCCTCAACAAGAACAACTTCAGTTTCAGCAGTTAAATGTCGCGTAAGGCGATATGGCTTTCATAGCTTAAATTGAAATATGGACAGTTAACATAACAAGTTAACAATAAAAAAACGCTTGTTTTTATTTCTTCTCACTTTTTTATTGTTTACAAATATTTTTTACATATTTAATAAAAAATAAAAACCATCTATAGGAAATTTTTGTTCAAAATTGACGCAAAAGGATTGGGAGAAATAATTTTGCGTTTCATGGTCACGCTTTTGGTAGTACACAATTTTTAAACACTTTTACCGAAAATCTAATAGCGTTTTTAGTGAATTTGACAAACGGCAGAGTGGTACGTTCCGTTTTATATTGCGTCCGCTGACCGACATAAACGGGGCAAATTTATTCATTGAACTGACGATCGATCCGCGCAAATTAATTGACACGAGGAGTGACATTTAAAATTCTTCTGAACTTTTATAGTTCCATTAAAATACAGGTTGGTCGCGCGGGTTTTTCCAAAAAGGCCAACTGAAAGTCTCCTTTAATTACTTAATTTATTTGTTTAAGTTATACATCATATGCCCTGCTCATGCATATTAAGGTTTCGCATTAAATTGCCTTCGCCGGTGTTGCGTATTTTATGGTCATCGCTTCGCTGAAGAAATATAGATAAATGCGTTTATATTGAAACGTTTGCAGAAGAGTCGCGGTTATAGATTATATATTCTGGTTTAAATTAAATGCTCGCACTAAGTAATTATTTCTTATGTACAGGGTGTTTCATAACTGAACGTGAATGGTTCAAGATTTCTGTGTATATTTTAAGAAAATAACGTATGCGCTTTTTTGATTTTGTATTGATGGCAAAGGGAGTGATAAAATAATGACAGATTCACTTTTGGTTGTTATTTATTCGCTACGTTTTTTTCTTTTTAAAAGCCTTCTTTTTCCCACAGTTATATTTTCTAACTGACATGGTCGGTCAGTTCAAATTTATTAGTATTAATATTCAATGTACAGTTAAAAAACAAGAAGAGTAACGAGGTTGAAAAAGCATTGTAACTATTATTTTTATTGTGAAGCAGATATCAGGGTGTATAAAAAAGAGATTGTTTTAAAAAACACCTATGCTGTCATGTGTAGAGAAATTTGCCTTTTATAATTTTTATAAAAAATACCAATTGTGAATTTAGAATTTCTTCTCTTCTTTATATCATAAAAAATATTTTTGCATATATCGACTGAATAAAAATGTATAACAGTGTAATATGAAAAAGGTTATTAAACATATAGGGTATTTGAGATTTAGGGCAATCAAGCTCGTGGAAAGAGTTAAGAAGAATGTAATATTTTATCAATCTGCAATATGCCTATAAGCCTATAGCCTAAAAATAACAAATTCACTAAAATTATTGCACTAAATCACTAAACTAAAACTAAAACTATCCCAAAAGTATTTAAAAGTATAGAATTTCAAGAGTGAAGGGAACTATCGTTTTAAAACGATCACAATTTCCAACTCAAGTAACATGTTTTTAATATAAAATTAATATCCTGTGTGATTGCTTATTGCTAAATTTAATAAAAACAATAAACAAAGATAAACTACCTCTAATGAAAATATAAATGCTATATAATGTAATGTAATATGATATGATATGATATGATGATCATTGAGACTTATGGGCTGTGAACAGCTGAAAGATTACTTTAAAACAAATCAATTAATTTTTTTTAATGTCCAATCTGGCATTTCGAAGTGAACATTCTTGTGATTCGCGGTTGTAGAACACTTGTTTGAATCGGGAAGATTAATATGGGTCGATCTTAAACGTGCCTGTGAAGCAATAGATATTGGCACAATATGGTATACGAGGTGGTGCATTAACCTGAATTTTGTGACTACTTGCGTGAAAGATGTTGAGAATGTGAGAGTTTGTGGTAAAGTGTCCCATAGGAAAAAAAGTCTATTAAATCTACCCCTTCTTGGGCCACTTTTGTATGTTTTATATATTAACAAGTTCTACAGATTTTTAAAGAAATGTTGTTAATTATTAAATTATTGGCAAGGTGATAATCTCAAATCCGCATCTGGTGATTATTCACTGATAATGAATATCTTAAGATATTCAATTGGTCAAAATAGATTGAAATTAAATTCATCAAAAAGCAAGTGTATATTTTTAAGTGATTCACCTAGTTAATATGTGTCTAAAACTTGGAACTGTTCTAGACTCACAATGAAATTTATTTAGTCACAAGGAGTATTTTTGTAGAAAGTTAGGGAAGAGATTGTTTTTTTGGTAGAGTGTCTTAAACTAATATTTTTCCCCATTTTGTATACTATTTTTCATTATTGATTGCTAGTAATCGTGAGTCGATCGAATTGATTAAGTATTGGAAATTGGAAAAACTTAATCCCAGATGCTTACATTTATATTTAAGGAAGCGCATTTAAGTGTATACTTATAATTTAAGATAGCTATTTTAACGTTTGTTTAACGAGCGACCTGATGATATTAAGAGTGCTCCTAATGTACATATATTTTGTAAAAAATGTACGTAATCATAGTTGTTTATGACCCACAAATAAATTTTGCTAGTCATAAGGAGTATAGAAAGTTTGTTTTTTTTGGCAGAGTGTTTTATTACATTTTTGAGTGGAATCAACAAGAATGGAAGAAAACATGATTAGCAAAGATGAAGGGAAAAAGTTACAAGGAAGACCACAAAAAAGTTAGCAAGATGGTGGGTCGTGTGAATCCTTAATTAAACGAAACGCTACTCGGGAAACACAAATCTTGGAGGAAGAAGGAGAAGAATGTATTAATTAAACGTCTGTTATTATTGTTATTGATATTGAAACAGAAAAATCTCTCTTTCTATGGGATACTAAATTTGCATTTTGATATACTTAGCCGCACTTATTATATCGTTATTCTTTAAAACTAGTTGCAATATGTGTTTTATATTTTATGATTGATTTTACACAATATCGCTATTTGGTTAGTTAATTAAAAATTACTCCATGCGCGTTTTTTTTATGCTTCAAAATCAATACTAAGAAATTCCAGAACGTAAATTTCAAACGATATCTAACGATCCTAATAGCGCCAATAGTTATCTATCGGGGGCATCTTTTAAATAGCCGCATTTTACTGTTCGAAAGTTACTGTTTTACATAAATAGAATCATTCTTATACCAGTTCCCAATGCTTAATTCAGGATTTAAAACATATGCGGCAGTATGCGAGGGGTTATCTGTTGTGACCTTGAACTTCTTATGCAATGGTATTAAATAAACAACGGCGTAATGGCTAAAATTAGCATTGCCATTCATTGGATAAACTAACACAATCATTGATGAAATTATAAGTTAAAAAAGTGTCCTTGCAATATGGTTTCTTAATAAAATTTATAGCTGAGTAAATACCAGTTTTTTAATGATAGCCCATTTTTTATTAACAAAAGGTTTAAGACGGTAGTTAAAATACAGCCGGAAGGAGGACGGTACTTAAGATAACAGGGTCTAATAATTAAGGAATTGTCGCGCTAAAGATAAATTAAGTAGATGGATGGATAGTTGAAAGAATTACAATTACGATTAAAATGTTAATGATAGGTAATGGCTCTAACGTTTAGTTTCTTTCACACCAGTATTGAAAAGATAATGGTAAAATTTTTGTTGGCTCTACTTCTACGATGTATTTTAGGAACTTAAATTAATGGATTAAAGATTAGTTATAATAGGAGTAGTTATTTTACGAATGACAGCTAAATCTGACCTTATTGATGTAAATTTGTATCTTGTTGTTTCTTAATATATCAATTAATGACGTCTCAATAAAAAATAATCATTTTATGTTATTTATTTTTGAATAATTAACAAAAAAAATTTAAATGATTACATATCGTAGGTGTCCTCCAGACGATTTTGAATAATAGTATATTACCGCGTGTGATGATTGACAACCACTCGATGGTGTTGGCGAAACACCTTTACCGTTATTTTTCAACCATCCACAAATATTTTCCTATCGTTTTCATATACGGGCAATATAAACAAACGCGGCCATTGATGAACCGATCGGCTAACAACAATTTTGAGTGTGGGCAGATAGAAAATTATTGTGAAAGGTTTATTGTTAAGTTCCGATTCGATAACTACAATAGCTGCGTGAGTATTTGAATGATATGTTGTACTTTGGCGAAGAATCGTCTCTTATAAACGCATGTCGTTCGCGTTTGTTTGGAAAATCGTTGGGAGTGCAAGTCTACAAAAATTTTTATTCAAATAAATATTTCTTTTAAAATTTTGACAATGACATTGAAACTTTACCAAGTTACCTACTTGGAAACTGTGTACGTACTCTTTAAGTTTTAAGTTTGTTGGGTAAATAACAACCATGATGGTGGAGTCGAATAAATCGAGAGTTTTCTAAAAATCTTAAATCTACATGTTTTGATAATATAAAATCATTATATCTTATAATACAAACACCAGTAAACAGAATAGAGAAACATTTTTTATATGGGAAAACTAAGGAAATTAGGCGTCATTAGACAAGAACAAAGGAAATAGAATAAGGTCTTTTTCTTCTTCTTCTTCTCAGGTTCAAGAGATTTTCTGTTTTGGTTAGTTTTAAATTTACAAATAAATAAAAACAAACTTTTGCAATATGAGATAAGCACCTTGTGTTTGTTTTTCATGCAACATTAGTAGATTGACTGTGCAAAAGTTGTCAAAACCTGTGAATTGTTATTAGCAATTTCCTTCATGATCCTTGTATAAACATTTATAACTGCAGAATTAGAACAACCTGCCTATAACGAGGGTACCATTGCAAAACATTTTTTCCTTTTGGGAAAATTTTGAAGGGTTCGGGGGATTGGTCGGTAGACGTGAAAAGTCCTTCGTAACGACAAGATACCGTTGCGTCGATTGAGTAAGAAATAATCTAGCAGAGAGTAACCAAAAAAAACCAAAACGTAAATTTCGAATTCCTAAACAAACCCTTTCAAACCGGGCTGTGCCGTCGCGACAAATCATTCATATCGTAATTTGGATTTCGAGCACGATATTTACGAAAATCCCCTCTGCGTCAACGGTGAGATGCATAACTTTATCTGTCCTCGTCGATCTTAATGGAATTAGTCACGCGAAAAAAAAAAGTCGTTCCCAAGACACTAGCAAATTGTGTCGTTTCGTTTATATTCAATTTTTATGGTTTAATCCGCTTAGCAGCTACGAAAAAATTATCGGTTCATCCTAATCTCGATCGTAGACTGGCGTTTCAGTTCGATCGAGATCGACAGATTGCCCAAACAAGTTCCTTAACCGATGAAAATAGAGCGCCGTGCTTTATTAACCAGCGTTTGTGTACGATTTAACAAAAAAGAACACAATTGCAGACTTCCTAGAACTATTTCAAAAGGACAGACCTAGCCAGATTCGCGTGTGTGCAGCGATTCTGATGTTTTTAAAATTGCGCGTGCATGCATGATCAGCGAAATCATAGACGTAGGCAGGGTCTAATATTAGAATTTCCATTTAAGATTTATTCGTTGTGTATCGAACTTTTTTTGTGATTTTAGAACAGTTTAAAACCCTCATCAATTCTAATAAATGCATATGCGTTGTTAGCTCGACAAAAATCGTTCGGAATTTAAAATTTATTTCGTCTAAAATAGCAAAGTCACTAATTATTTATATAACCTCTATTTATATCAGTTGATTATTTATATTTGCGGGCTCAGCGACATCACTGTTCTAACTAACTAGCCAGAGAGCGACGCTTCGCTTTTGAAGCCTCCTCGTGATCGAGGTCGAATATTCAAGTTGTCTTCCCGACAGGCGACGTCTGTAATTACGCTCTGCAGTTACTTGGAAGGTAGGAAACCCCGCCCAACGCACTTAGGTCGCAACAAAATATACCCTTGTTTGTTTTTCTGAAAAACAAAAGTCAAAAATTGGAGGCGTTTTTTTCTGTTTTAACAGAATGTCCTGTGACATATTATTTTTTAAGCAATACTGCAATGTAAGGGATTAGATTTGTGGAATTCTTAAATGCTATCTACGAAAATAAATAAATAAAGCAAAAGGCTTAGAACATAGTTCAATTGCTTTGCAAATTTTTTATATGAATAACGTTTTTGATTTTGGTTAGTTCATATATTACATACATTGTCTTCAATCTGCGAAATTCCTAAATATCATAAAAAATTAGTAAAAGAAAGAGACTTAGTGCATGGTTCCATTGTTTAACAAATATCGAATTTCTTATCCGAATATTGATTATGGTAAGCTCATGTATTATACATTGCCTTCAAACTGTGAAAAGTTTAAATGTCGTAAAAATAATTCAGTAAAAAACAAAAGACCTAGGGCACACTTCAATTGTTTTTCTAATATACAATTTCCGCTCCGAATATTGACTTTGATTCTGGTTATGTATATATATATTTAATTTATTTTTCAAATAGAAAGAATATGTTTCATACCAATATTGATTTTAATTCTGAATAAAACATTTAATATTGTTGGTTACCTTTCCTTTTTATATTGTTTTTATATAGCTGTTCCATGATTTATACTATTTTTACTGTTTTTTGCTACATTGCAGGATTCTGCAATACATGCTTCAGCTTGTGCATAATCTGGGCGTAATCCTTTTTGTCATTTCTTCTTCTCAGTATTGTATTCATTTAGTTGTTTTATCTGAATTGATATGCCACATAAAGATATTTGAGCTGAATTTTAATTTTTAACTGACCCTAATATTACTAATACCAATCCACAGCATATTTCAAAAAGCTGAAAGCAAAGTTATAATCGCTAGAGCATTGAGATTCAGTGAAAACAAACGTAATTTTTTTAAAAATCCTCCATTATTCATTTCTACCGTAAGATAAAAATAGTTTTGAAGGATCTGCAGATTATTAGATTCATTATTTATATTATTTTTCAAACATACATACAGTGCTCGTAGATTTCAAGAATATATGTAGCGTGTTATTGTTATAGGTGCTACAAGTCACCTCGTCTATATACTCGAAAGAAAAATAAACTTCTTATTTTGTTACGCCGCTGATTCGACAGCTGTGTGTAGAGTAAGCAGCGCGGTACAAACATTTTTGTAATTTTAGAGCGTACTCGACGGTATGTAATTTAGTTAGTGAGTGCAACAATGCGAATCTCTGCCCCACAAAGCGGCACTGAGGCCACTTACAAATACCTACGCGCCTTAGTCCCTTTGCACCGTCAATTGATAATAATGTTCATAAACGCGCTAAGTTCTGCATTATGTTAACGTATTGCAATTACAGTTTATTTTCGTTACAAATTTGTGTCATTTGCACAGCGTTAGAAGGATGATATATAACCTACGGGACGTTGGAAATTATTTTCAATTATTTTAGAACGATATCATACTGTGTAACTAAACTCAGTGGATTGTACAATATGCGTCATAGTTTTTCTCTTTGGTAGTATTACATAATGTTTCTTTTTGTACTATATTGGTGTCTTCATTAGAAAGAATGCAGCTCTATTTTGTTCCGAAATATAGAGAAATGTCTATAAGTTTTGATTTTCAACTTTAACATTAACCAAACGAAATATAGCTGAATCGAATTATTTTTACCCATCTAGCTACTATGGTGACAATACTTTTGAAGCAACCGTGAAAACAAATGTTGACGCATGTTCAGTCCGTAGCTGACGAGCTAATAAGGCCCTGCAACATTCAACAATCAATATGGCAACTTCATCGTTCATCAGTTCGACGGTTTCTCGTTTGGAAGTGACTTTTTTGAGCAGTATTTCATTAATATACGCTTCGTTCTATTAAATTTTCGATACAACAATAAGTTAAGTGTGTGAAGATCGCAGTTTGGAAAGAAAAAGGGCTCTTCTTCTGAGGTTCATCATTTTGAGAATCCTAACAGCCTTTATATTATACTATCTAATAGAAAGCTATATGTTTTTACCCAAAAACTGCGCCGTTAACGTACCGGACACCCTGTGGATATCGTCAATTTTTCGCTTTCTTTCTTGCAAGAATGTTTTTATCTTTGATAAACCTGCCATTACTGGAGGAAGGAGGTGCTAGCTACGTCGTAACTATTAATTTATACCCAGCACATAAAACTTACAAATGCCTAACTCAATTCGCTTATTTGATCCGGCCAAACTAAATCTAATTATCCGTACGCCTCTAACCGCACTTTAATAGCCCATTAAGATTTATGGTTCGCTAATGAACACGAACAGGAGACTAGAGAGGGCATTTTTTTGGCACCCGGTACTTAATATTCACTAAATGCATTCGGAATAAATCAGTTCATGATGCGGACAAAATAATTTATAACGCGCAGGGCAGTGTTCCTGTTGTCCGCTTCGGTAATTGCTACGAGAGTTTACGGCCAAACTGTGCCCAGTAAGTTCTTCGATTCTCGATCTCGTAATACTTAATTACTTTGCGTGATATTATAACGGATCTGGTCGCGATCTTAACCAAAACATTCCACGAAGAAAGGCGGTCACAAACTCTTTCCTTCGACATAGTTTATAGAAGTAAACCTCTACAATATGAGGTTGAGGAGTGTACTATAATGGTGTCTCATGTCTTTTCACTATTTACAAATTACTATTAGTCTTTACTAAGTTTACTATTCGGATGGGCATAAAACTAATTTGTGTGTTGATAGTAGTTGTTCATTTAAGAATTCATGGCTGAATTCGGTTCTGGAAGTGTGTGTGAATGAGCAATATCAGATAATATCTAACAAACTCCTTTCAACTTCATTTGTTAATGGAATCTATGTTTAAAATTATACTCAATTTATTTAGTTTGTCAGCAACTTTACAAGGAATTGGATAATTTTATGCTGTGCTCAAGTTTCAATGTGAACTTAGAGTTACAACTCGCAGCATAGTCGACCACAAGGATGCTGAATTATTAAAGAAAAACAAAATCCCATATAGTGAAGAGTCGTTATTTTAGTATTAGTATTAGTACTTTAATAGCAGTGATACTAAAAACGCTTTTTTTTCGTCCTTTCCCCGTATATGCGGTATAAATTAATTGACATTCTCATTAGCTAATTGACGAATTGATCAAGAAATTATTCTAAATATGATTAATGGCACAGATTATTCGAATAATAGATTATGCGCTATATATACGCGCGCGTACGACTTTTTGACACGTCCGTCGGGTCTTTCTCTTTTCAGATTAAAGCTTAAATTATTCAAACCACTAATCAACGCACCGAAATTAATTTACGCGCGTTCGATGCCGTTATCTTCTTATATTCGTGTTTTGAAGCTTAGAAAGGGGAACTCGTCTCGAAGCTTCGGGATTGACAGAAATGTATTGGATTCGATTTAAAAGAAAATGAACAAAAATGTAAAAAGATGTATTATTACATATTTTTGGTTTAAATTTGAGAGTGAACGTGTTTTTTTTTGTAAATCCTTAATTTAAAATTAGTTTTTAAAGTAAGTAAGTTTATTTCTATTTTAGGTTGTTTTTGGACGAAGACTTACGATGTATCCAAGTGATTGGACAGTAGCCATTGCGAAGTTTGTGTTATTATTATTATGACGCTTATTACTTATATATTATGGTAATATTAATGTAAATTTATTTTGACAGAAAATAATTATTATACAAATAACATGTTTTTGATTAGACGGAGTAACCTTTAATTTTAAGTTTTATTTTTTAGAGTTGCTTTTATGACTTTATTAGAGCATAAAGTTTTAAGAACGATTAAGATTCCTACATCTACTAATAAGGATAAATAGCATTAAAAGAGCAACAATTTCCTTTAAAATTCGCTTCTCTGCCGCTGGCCTCTTTCTGTTTAATTTTAGAGATACTAGATCCCTAATCATTGTGTGCAAAATTATTTTGTGCAAGTTTAAGAATTACAAACAATAATTTTTCTATCAGTGAAATAACTACACTTTTAGAAAAATTTTAATAATGTTGAGGATGCTGATTCTTCTTTTGGTTTACCTGGCTTTGGTCATCCATTGCTGCCTATTGGATCTTCTCCAGTATTCAATTTCTCTAGCAGAGATTATGCTTTGGCCTCTCTTAATTATTGTTCAGTTCTTGGTCCGGTAGGTTATGACATTTCTTACTAGTGGGTGAAAATTCTCTTTTTAATCTTTTTCGTAATGTGTTCCAGAGTATTCCGTTAAGGTTTCTCATATATGACCTAGTTTGCCCTAATCAGTTATGACTTTTCCTGTTGTTTTGTCTTTGAAGATAGTGAAGCCGAGACGTTTAAGATTGTATTCATTTGAACCAGCAGCTTTGTTTGTTATACAATGCCTGCATTCTAGGTGTTTCTAGAATACTCGTCAGTAAGTTTACTGATCGTATACACTATCTGATGCTCATCCAAATTTAGGGTACTAGGGACTTTGACAACAAATACAAAGTTTTCAGATGTGACAGAAACCTTCGAAGTGTTGGTCTCTCGCGTGGAAGGGGCGTCATTTTAACAGTTAAGACTGGTTTTAGAGCAATTGATGTAGATTTAAATATGATTAGAAGAAGAAGAAGAAGATTTTTTTTATTAACCACATATTGTACAATAATAATACAACTGCAGCCTGTCAATATAAGGTAAAATAATATATATTTTTTTAAATAACACAGTAGTGAACAATAACAAATGTAAAGGTCAACAACACTAACACGGAGTACAAAAATCGTACAGAAAGTGCAAGATAGTATGCTATGATCTTCACACATTTCAGTAAGCCAAGGCTTTTAATTTAGTTTTTTATTTTGATGGATTACTCGTCCACGCTATAGAAACAATTTTCAATAAGCAACACTTTAATATTTGTTTTGAACACCTCAAAAACCATATGCATATCTGACAGCACATTGTACAAGTTAATGTTTAAAGAATTTTTGTCTGATGTAAGTCTGTGCTTTGGAACTCTTATAAAAATTTGTGCACGTGTTGGATAACTATATCACACCTTCAAACATATTAGTATGTTTGTGAATTTCTAAAAGATTATGGAGAATATAGACACACGGCAGTGACATTATCTTATATTTTTTAAAATATGGAGTGCTTAGTCCCAGCAAGAATTCTTATAGCCTTTTCCATATCCTGAATATTTGAACAACATTGACAGAGGTTCCCCATAATAATGTGCCATATGATATGTCGGAATGAAATAAAGCATAATACATTGTCATTTTGGTCTAGGTTTTTCCTAATTTTCCTAAGGACGAATAAGCTGGAAGATAGTTTTCCCTTAGGAGATAAAATATGATTTTTCAAAAAAACTTCCACAGGGTACTGTAATGCTTTTTACAAAACTTCTGGATTCCTCCTGCGTCGGTTTTTGCTGACATTTCGCCAATCATCCTGTTGGCTTCTTCAGAGCTTGACTGAAACTGGCTCGTATCTTACTCTGTACCTGCTTATATATTGCTTGAGGGAGGGGCGCTAATGAGGGGTATAAACACTGTCTCGGATGACTGATTCCCAAATTGTCCCCAATTTATATTATTATTATTATATGCATGGAATGCTGTAAACTCCTTGCGTCTCAAATGGAAATTTGTCTTTGACGGACCGCATATGTTGAGAGATTTTTGGACAAGTGGTAAATCTGATTTTGACGTTATACTTCTTTAGAAGTTTTGATATATGGTCAGTGATGTTTTGAATGTAAGGAAGGACCACAGTGGCAAGTGTAGGATTGCTTTCGGGCTCATTGCTATTGGAAGGTTGTGATGAAGTGTATTTTCTGATGGAACGTTTAATATCTTTAATGTGGAAATTATTAGAGAGAAGAGCAGAGGTAAGGTGTTTTAATTCTGTTTTCAGTGATTCGGGCTGAGATAGTTTTACGGCTCTGTAAACAAGAGAGTTGATAACCGATGATTGGGCCGGATGGTGATGTGACCATGCATTAAGGTATCGGTCTGTGTGCGTAGATTTCTGTAAACACAATGACCCAATGTTAGGTCTGATTTTCTATTGATAAGAATATCTAAGAATGGCAGGTTATTATTAGCTTTCAACAAGAACACGAAAGAGCCTTACGACTAAGACAAATAAACTCATCAGCTGTTGCGGAACACACTCATGAAACCGGGCAGTTCTTGCATATAATCAGTTCTTCTACCAACGAAAAATCTGAGAGTCTATAAAAATCTACAAACAACTTAACAATCTTAATCGCGACTCAGGTCTCTACCTGTCCGCAATGTGGGAATCAGTCATCCGAGAAGGTGTTTATACCCCCCCCCCTCAAGCAATATATATGCAAGTACAGAGTAAAATACGAGCCAGTTTCGGACAAGCTCTGAAGAAGCCAACAAGACGATTGGTGAAACGTCAGCAATTTCGACTAAGCAAAAACCGACGCAGGAGGAATCCAGAAGTTTTGTAAAAAGCAGATAAAATATGATCTTTCCAGTCAAGTCTACTATCAAGTGTAATGCCAAGTAATTTTGCCGATTGCCGATCGCCGTTGTTGTATTTATCTAGCGAAAAGAATATTTGTTGAGTTTTGTCGGTATTCAATTTGATGTAATTATTTTTAAATCAATTGTTTCGCATTGCTCTTCAGTTTCCCAATAATGTTGTGCAGGTCATTCCAATTCGGGTCATATAAGGTAAAACTGGCATCGTCCGCAGATAAAGCACATTTGACAGACCCCGAAAAAAGGCATAGATCAGCAACATACACTATAAAAAATACAGGGCCGAGTACAGACTCTTGGAGGGGATTAGGGGGATTAAGAATATTATTAGTATAGTAGATCTGTACATTTAGTCTGGATCATACAAGAATTTATGTCTTTGTTATTTACATACCATCTTGCGTTGAATATTAGTATAACTCTCAATGTCAAAATACAGGCCTTCAAACCAATTTACAACAATGCTACCACAAACTTTAGAACATACTTCATACAGATTGGTCAAATTTACTAAGTAATAACAATGTTAATGAGGTTTGTGACATTGTATACTATTTTTAACGACTGCCTCCCATTATCTATTATCCATAAAAGATCATTTCCGGTGTGGTTCACATCCGAAATAATTAAAGCAATTAAGAGAAAGCACAAGTAATTCAAAAAACACGACAGAGACAGTTTTCCGGACATTAAAAGAATGATTGATGTCACATATAGAAACTACATCTTTAAGGCCTGAAGACCTGAAGAGATTGTTAATGCTTCTGATTTTTTTTTGGAGAGGGGGGTATACAATACTCCTCAACAACAGATCCCTCAGTTCAATTGATTTTGTAATGTATTTATTACTATTGATCACTTAACTGATGACACTATATTAAGAGCATTAGCACGAGTTAAGAACAAAATACCTTGTAGTCCTAATAAAGTTTCTTGTTTCGTCGTGCGAGATTTTGCACATGCTTTGGTTAAACCCATGTCTCTTATTTTCAACTTAGTCCTAGCAACAAACATCTTCCCAGATGTCTGGACGGAGGCCAGAGTTACTCCCGTCCTAAAGAAAGGAAAAGCATCTGATATATCCAACTACAGGTCTGTATCAATAATATCGCCTTTTGCGAGGGCTTTCGAGATATCGCGTTTTCAACCAAATGAAACACTTGGTAACCCACAAACAACATAGCTTCTTGGCTTGCTTCACGGAATTCACTGCTAAGGCTTTGGACGACGAGAGACGGATGGATTGTTATACACGGACTTTTCAAAAGCCTTTGAACGGGTGGACCACACTGCACTGCTCTCTAAACTGAGGATGCTTGGATTTTGTAATGTTCTTGTGGCACGCATGAAGTCATATTTGCATAACAGAATAGAGTATGTGGAGCTCCGCTAATAGTTTAGGTTCCTGGCTAGTAGCGGTGTTCCCCAGGGTAGCAATTTAGCGCCATTGATAATCTTCCTTTTCATTAATGATAGAGTAGCTAATATTGATTAGTGACAAATTTTGTTCTTTGCTGATGATATGAAATTCTTTAGAATAATTGATAGTGTGGTCGACTGTGTGTCTCTGCAGAATGATTTGGTGATTATTTGTTCTTGGTGCGCTTCTAATAACCTACCCCTGATTACAGATAAATGTTTTGTAATAACATTTCAAACAAAACTGATACTATAACTTTTAATTACCATCTGGATCACGTATTATTAAGAAAATGTGACAGTTTTAAAGACCTGGATGTAACGCCGTGTCGATAAAGCCTGTGGAAGTGCCATCAAAATACTTTCATAGTGATTTATTACTAATACTTAAGGTTCCTTCACTGTTGAATCGTAGGAGGTACCTTTAATTTCAGTTTTTATATAAACTTTGCAATTCATTAGTGGATTGGCCTGAGTTGCCGAGCCAGCTGAACTTTCATGTTTCTTCAAGGAGTATAAGGGCATCGCCTGTATTTCACCTAATAACTCCAAGAACCAATTTTTTGATTAAAGGTGTTCTCTATCATGACTTCTGTAATGATATTGACGTTTTTTGTCTTAGTCGCTCAGTTTACCACATTAATTAAAGGTAAACTTGAAATATTATAGATGATTGTATGTGTCACTTTACTGGAGTGAATATAGTTGACTACTTATTATGGTTATGATGAAAGATGAAATTGTCTTTTAAATGGATGTTAATCTCTTAGATGATTAAGATTATTATTATATTATTATTATTATTATTATTATTATTATTATTATTATTATTATTATTATTATTATTATTATTATTATTATTACTATTATTATTATATACTTTCACACTTGCGCCTCCAGAGTTTAGTGCTACCTCTAAATATATTTGAAGAAGAGTAATAGATGTCGAACAATCTTGCAATAATCCTTCCCTTACTTATTACTTATTTTCACTGGCAGTGACAGCAATAATTATATTAAATGTACGGTAGCTTATATCTTCTACATTTATTCGATCTTGTCGCATTGCATAATTAAGAAATAGATCTACTTTTTGAGATACTTGGAACTAAAATATTGTTACTTAGTCCCTCTTAATGTATAGCTATGTTAACAAAAATTCTAAAATCTCTATTATTTTATTTTTCTCCAATTTTGTTTAAGTTATACATATATTACAAAAATACAATATAAAACAAGCGTCTATAATATGGCAAATTTGTTTTAATATGCTCATTATAGTTGTGCGGGAAAATGCTTCATTGCGTAGACAAAATATTTACTATGTTATAAAATATTTTAGAGAGTGTATTGTCTTGGTTGATATGTGTTCAAAACAAATTAAATCCACATATTTTTTCTCCCTTTTCAATAATTGAAGAGAATTTATGTTTTTAGTAAAATAATTTTTAAAATATTCGAATATTTGATTTTTAGTAGTATCAATATGTAGTGAAAAGGTCTTTAGAGTATTCAAGTACCGAGGTAGCTATAGGAAGGGAAAAAAATAGAGAAAAAGGAAGCGAGAGAGAGTGAGAGAGAGAAAATAGGGCAACAAAAAGCATGGCAACAAACAATAGATTCTTACAGGCGTACAGCGAAAAAGTAACGAAAAAGGCTTTGCAGCACGGGAGTCGCCTTATTGGACGGTAAATACGGCTCATTAATATTAAATCTAGGCAGGTTTCTATTCGTATGATAATTTATTACGTCGAAGATTGCTTTTGCATATTAAAAGGCAAAACGTTTTATATTAGACTTTATAACAGGCCGCCGAAGGCGTTTCGCTGTGATTTGAACGCGAACCGTGTTTACCTTAGCGTAAGATTGTTACTATCGATTTGGGAAAAAAAATGGCGAAATTCCCATAGGCGATGCATAAAAATTAGAAATTGGAATACCGGGTGTCCGGATGAGTGCGGCTGTACCTCGAGATGGCCTAGAGATTTGGGAAAAATTCTTATGATGGTGGCCAGGAGAAAATGGAAATATTTTATACTTCGCTAGGGCAACTGCCGTGGGTAAACGAAAACCGCGCTTCCGTGGAAAGTGGGACGATCAGTTAATAACTTTGACATTTATTTTTATGCATCGTAATAAGAGAGGAGAGGCCAATGCATTTTTCATTTACATTCTAATATCTTTTCAACCGCCCAACCGATTTGAATAATTTTAGTTTCTTTTTAAAGAGCATTTTATGATCATTATCTGCGACGGTTAGACATTACAGTGATGTTTGCAAAAAAGTGCAAAAATTTTGGTTTAAACCTAGAAATTGCAGAAATTTCGAATCCCCCTAAGGATCAAATCACCAATTAGGACTTAGCACTCAAGGGTTACCCATAAAAAAGCCATAAATGTTCAAAATGTTTTCCATAGTTCATTTCTAATCAATTATTACGTGCAGTGTTTTTGTTAAAGGATTCTGGTTGCCCTTTCCAATTAACTTTTATTGTTTTATAGAGTTGATATCACAATCTAAAGAGAGCCATAAAAGATGTTGCAGCTCAGTGAACAGTTGCTATTTATTGTTATCAATTATCAATCTAGCTTTCGCGTATGAATACAGGCTTTGCCGCTATTTTTTACATGACAAAGGGAAGGTATCATCTTAATGTCGTTACATAACCATACAAATTAATTACGGATTATTACGGAAACGAAGTACAAACTTTAAGAAGACTCTATGTTGGTAACAGAGAATGGCAAATAAATGTCAGGAAGAATTGTTATTGTTTAATAGACTGAGATTAAAGAAAGAATCAATCACTACAGACTGCTCGAAAGAAAAATGAGGCAACTCTGGTTTGCTGGTTTGTACTTGGTCAAGGAAGTAGGTAAACATGTTGCTGAGATCTTCCACATTCATCTTCATATTAAGACTATTCCCATATAAACTAATGTAGCACATCTGTAGAAACATTCATTTGAAAAGATTAATAATAATATAAAATGTCCTAGGTCCTAATATCGAAAATAGTTCATGATCACGTACTTTTTCTTTTACCCGTGTAACTTAATCACTTCTAACCATTTTAGATTGCTCGAAAGCTTTTGATACTGTAAATCACCAAATTTTTATTTCAATTTTATATTTTATTGCTTCTTCAGAAAACGCTATTAATTTTCTCCACACCTCTTCATACAATTTCAATTTCAGATGCGTGCTTCTAATGAATATTTATTTTACATAAACAAAAGTTCTGGCAAAAATCAAAATATATCATATATGTAAATGGTTCCTTAATTATCCTCAATCAGTAATTCAGTAAATTTAATCCATTTCAATTTAATTTCTTTCCAAAATTACTGCTTTTAAGGTAAATGATCGTCTACTTCTTAAGCCAGTCTGCCAATTTGCATGCAACCTCTGTATTGTGCTTAAAAACAAATGCATGATCTAGAAAAGAAACTTCGCAGTCGACTTCTGGAATGTGAGCTTTAAGGTTTTCCCAGCAAGCTGGTTCAGTCCAATTATCTGATCTGATCTGAACTGAACTTAATTTTCTTAACATTTCTTCTTGTTACATCATTATTTCTTTCCTCAACAAAATCCATTTCCTCAAATCCCAAGAAAAGTACATATAGAGTAAAACTGTTGCTAGACAATCAGGAAGGTTTGTAAATATCCAAGTTAAAAACAGTAAAAACCATACAATAGGCCTAATAAATCTGCTTAAAAATTTGCCATTTTTAGTTTTGGATATGTGTTCAATGGCTGAAGATATCAAGAAAACATCCTTAATTTTTGTGTTGACATCTGGATGTTCCAGAATTTCCAACGCCATATAAGCACCTACAGAATGTCCTATGAAGTGTATATGAGCATTTTCCGGGACATATTTACGGAAAAAATCTACCTTGTGTTCAATTTGACCCTTTGTTATCGGAAATTTGGGCAGTTTAGTAAAAGAGTTTTCAGCATGCCCAACACACCAGACAGTAATATTGGAATGAGCTGAGGAGTGCTGTTTGTGCGGTATGTCGTTATATATTTTTAAAATTAGAAGTTTTCTCCGTCCTTTTCCCATCCCCTAAAATTATAATGACCTGTTTTTTGATAAAATATTTTTCCATTCTCTAGAATCCTGATGAAGCCCGTATTTAAAGTTAAATAGTCCTTGTTCACTGAGCTGGAAAATCTGTTATTGCTTCCTTTACATTTCCATTGATTAGTGTTGTCCCACGGTAATATTGATTTTATAGTTTGTCAGTAGCCCGGTTACTGTCCATTGATTAACGATTAACAATGTCGTAATACCATCAAACCATAATTAACCGCCGTTGAAAAAGGTTATTTCATTTCGTCGTCGCCACACTTTTCCTAAAGTTAAATCACCTGGGCCGTCAAAATTTATGATCGGAGAAATGGAGAGGCAACTAAAATAACCGAAATTTTCGTTATAATAAATATCCGCGTTTTCCCGCGGTTTATAAATAATACCGACAGAAACGAGCAAAAAACGAAAACGACGAAATCTAGTTGTATTTCCGTGTCCGTAAATATATATAATAATTCGTGTAAACTACACGAACACTCGGAGGTTTGAATTCGGTGGATCCTCCGGCGGTGTCGCTTGCCAATACAAATTTTTGGAGGTGACGACAAATCACCAACGGCTTACGGCTCACGCAAAATGACACAAGCGACGTTTATGGGGCCTGGCTCTTTGACATGGCACACAAATAGACTCTCTAGTATACAGGGTGAACAATTGACTAACTGATTTTAATAAAAAAAACCATTTACTTGTTTCAGAAACGTCTGAACAAAATCAACATTTTTGCCATTTAAACTAAGTAATGCGTTGGCAATACTTAATTAACTTTAAATAAAGTGTTGCCTCGGGAATTCCTAAGGGATCATATTTGTGTCCTTTTTTCTAGTTTTGTGTTAAATAATCTCGTTTTCTAGGCATATACACAACCTAATAAATATATAATAAATAACGCTAACTTGGAATAGTACATTATGCAACATCTGAATGAGGAGTTTATTTGGCACGAGCAGAGCCAGTGCTTGATAAACCACTGACTTAAAAAGTTTACCAAACGTACTTTATCTTTGACAGTTAGTTAGTTTTTGCAAAACAACACAACACGAATATCTCTGAAGACATCTAATTGCTCCTAAACCCGTGCTGTAATATCCCGCAAATGTCCGAAGTGGCCCGGATCTGTATTAAACAAAACTGATGTGGTAAAATAATTCTTTCCGAACGCTAGATTGGTGTATAATTCGACATTTTAGAGGAGGGAATAGAAAAAATAGTGTATTATGCAAGTTTGATAAACATTCACCATATTTTTTATAAAGAACATTGTAAAAAATTCCTATAAAAATTTGTTCTTAGAGTCCTAAATCCTGATTCTTTCATATTTTTGTATAACGACAAGGTTAGAAGTCACACGTTGTTTGGAATTCTTAATTTGTTTAATATCAAAATAGAATTAACTGAAAGATATACCATCTTAAATAACGATATAACCGCGATTTACTTTTTGAATCCCACCATAACTTAGTCAAACATGGTCTTCATAAACTTGAGAACATAAGTGTGGTGGACGTACCTGCTGGTGCCATTTAATTCAAAATTTAACATACAGAAAGTTAGCATTACCGCTTGCAAATTTTTAATGGTTTTTGTAAAGACTAATTGTCGTTTTTCGTAGTAAAAATTTATGGTAAAAGAAAAAAATTGTTCATCCGCGTTTTAAACAAAATCCCCAATAATGTTAACATCATTCAGAAGTGGTGTCACTTTTTTGTCGTAAAAGCAAAAAAATGAACCACAGTTTTTTTTAAATCCCTGGTACTACTTCACGCTGAAATTAGCAATAAAATGCCTAAAGCTTGTACTTTCTCAATATTTTGTTTTTAAATGTCACTTTTAATATTTTTCTTCCACATGATGATGCTGTCTCAAAAAGTCTAGGATGGCGTCAGGTGCTAGTAACTGTACTATTCCTAATTTTAAAAGAAATTATTAAATTTACTAATAATTAATTTATTATAAATGTTAGTTCTATGATGTATATGTGTAGATTATGAAAAATGTTTTTTTTTCTACTCCCTTCGGTAAAATACCAAATTATACACCAATTTAGCATGCGGAAAGTGTCCTTTTACCACGTGAGTCTCGTTTCTCACGGATGCGAGCTACTTCGGACATTTCTGGAATATTACCGTACGAGTTTGGGAGCGATGGGATGTTTTCGGAGATTTTACCGTACGACTTGAATTTTGACAATTCTGATGGTCAGTCAGTAAATGTATTCGTATTGTTTTGCAAAAATGTACCCAAAAACTAACGGTCGTAGAAGTATAGTAAGTCAACTCATTTATTAAATACTCTCTTCGCTGCGAAGGACTCGTGCCAGATAAACTCGTGATTCTAATGCTGTTTATTAGACTTGTTATCTAATATACTATCTACTGTCTACACTAATAGATTGAGAATCAAATGATTAATTTATGACAAACAAGTCAAAGCTATTAATAGAACTTTGTCCCAAAAATTTGATCAAAAGGACCATCTAAAGTTTTAAAGGCGGTAATGCCAATTTCCGCAATAAGTTATCACTGATACTGAAAAAATAACGCTGCTTGAAAATTTTTTTCTTTTACGAAAAATGTTTACCTAATCCGTAAACAGGACATTGAAAAGGGGCAAGGGTAATAATGCTAACTTCCGTATGAATTTTCCAGTGATTTCTCTTAAAAAACGCAACACGACGAATTTTTTATGACAAAAAGCGACAATTAATGCATATGTGAATTATTAAAAATTGACAAGTGGTAATGATAACTTCGTACACTTCAAAATTTAACTTTCATTACGAGTTGACACCAGATCATATCTTCCTTTTTAACGACACCCTACAATACTAGTTATTGTAAAAAAAATCCTTTTCCTCGAATACAAAATCATAATTAGTATTTTAGTTACATAGACATATTGCGTTATCATTAAAAAGGATTTTTCTATTTTTTTTGTCGTTATAACCTTTTAGTTTTCCTTTACTTTCATTATTAATAATTTGTTTCGCTCCGCCGTCCACTGCTCGTGATTAAAGTGGTGTTTAGTTGCATAGTATACTATTATTTGTTCTTGTGCCATGTGGCATGGTGACATTAGGTCATCGAAGAGTTATCATATTTTTTGTTATAGTATATATTGTTTAATAAATAAATAAATACTGCGTGGTTCGTCTATTTGCACCTGTAACTAAAAATTGGAATTCCAATTTCAGTCTGTGTAACTACTGAAGATCAACCAGAAAAAAATAGACTCCTTTAAGAAATTTATAGAAAACCAATGGTAAAAAAAATGTCTCAAGTCTCTGCCGATCACTACATCACGAACTCGCATTTTAATCTAATTTGAATACGAGATTATCAATTGGAAGGAGAATTTCAAGACTTAAAAAGATCAATGAGTGATTTTTTTAAATTAAAAATTGTTTAATTTATTTTCTAGCTACATATTCAGGTAATGGAAACCGGATAACGCAACGAAATAAGTACCCACCCGTACTCGCCCACCTCCCAGCGATAACTCATTCCATTTATGTGCATTACCGATTAGAATTAACGGTGACAACCCATTTATTAAATTTCATTAAAAGTGTGTGGCGTCTCTCTGGACTTGTCACACATGTTACCGTCAAAAAACAATGCCACGTGAAATTACCATTCTTCGTGCGCGTTCTAATAAATATTCTAGATCCGTATCGGGGCGCTTCTGCGTTATCATGTAGGTGTTACAAAGGCAGCAGTGCTATTTGAGAACTACCGACACGAGAAACAAATTTGGAAGGCCGTTACGTTGTTTCTACATAACGTTTTGTCATGTCCGAGCGACCAGTCGGAAACATTTTTTCAGTTCATACCGTTGGTTGAGGCATATTAAAAAATATTGATAGGGATTTTGTTTCTCTATTCTATATGGTCGAATGGCAATATTCGTCAAATTTTAGCACAGTAGCGATATTGGTATATAATCGTATTCTATGTAATTCACGTTAATAATAACTTCTAAGAATTTAATTGCAGGCCGCGACACTTTGCCTACCACTGGCTGCAATTGCAACCAGTTTGATAAATATCACGGACTGAAGCCGTAAGTTGTAATGGTCACCTCAGACATCACTCAGTAGATGTGTTTGTGCCGTTCTGCCAAAATGTGCTCACAAGTTAACAAGTTCTTTGTCACTCGATTATCAAACACTCGCTTATTGTATGATTTTGAATCGTGTTTATAACTTTGTATTAGTTGCTATATATTTGTAATAAAAAAGGAAGGAAACTAAGCAAATTTTATTAAAATGCGATCTCTACTAAAATCATTGCCTACCACCTTCAAGGGAACGTATGTATGGTATGTTTAGAAGTAGACAGAGCATACTCCAAAACGTATGTACGATGTTCATACCTATACTTACTGGATAAACCCAACTACCTCAAATAACGGACAAGGCATGTAGGCAAGTAGACAATTGTGAACGATGTAGGATAATCATATCTTGTTCACTATTTTCTTTTAAACCCTACACATACACCCACACAAAAAGTGATATACTCGTAACACGGTAAAACGGGTTATTATTATTACCTATGAATATATTGTTAGTTCAAGTTGCAAGTCGCAATTATATTCTTTGAAACATACCATATGCTTGGCCATAGCATTTTAATGAAATTTGCTTGTTTTTTTTTCCCTTCTTTGATATATAATTATAGCAACTAATACAAAAAGTATAAATATCAGACGATAAATTCAAAAGGAAGGTAGGAGACTATGAAAAATATTATGAAATAGGAAAATTGTTATTCTCGTGCAATCGTCCATAGAGTTCTATTTACAAATCTTCTGGATTTCTCCTTCGGCGGTTGTTTATAATCTAATCATTCTGATGGCTTCTTCAGGACTTAACTGAAACTGGTACGAATTCTATTCTGTACCGGCCTGTATATTGTTTGAAGGGGAGCTGCATGAACATTATCTCGGATGACTGATTACCATATAGTCATCAGAAATTGTCGAACACAAACATGAAACCGGACATCAAATGTTATTCGATAAGACTAACATTCTGGCATGTAATAAATTCTTCTACCAACGAAAAATCTGAGAGTCTATGGAAATCTTAACCGCGACTCAGGTCCTTTCATCAATGTTCATGCCCCTTCTTTAGCCCCGCCCCCTCAAACAATTAATAAGAGAGTACAGAGTAGATAGTTTCAATAGAATCACATTGGTTTTGCGTATTTGGAGAATTACAGAACAGATATATAATTTACGTAGATGATATAAATAATACACATGATACAGTATCCAAAGTATGGGCTGATTTCAGTAAAAACTGATAGACAAAAACATCTTCAAATAAATAACAATGCATAACCATAATAAATAAAGATTATTAAGGAGTCTCTCTTGGACTATCAGTTAGATGCAAGTGCACTTTTTGAAAACTAATTTCAAAATTATCTCTCAACAAATTCATTAACTGCAAAAATTGAAATTCAATAATATTTTTCAGAAAATGATATGCAAGAAAAGGCAACTATTTAAATTGTGAAATTTGATAGTTTAGCTGTTTTACTTCTTCCCCCATATAGTAAAATCATTGTGAGTTCAGATAATGTTATCCCTACTTTAAGTCCAAGTGTAATTCATTTAATTAAAAATGTAATTAATAATAAACCTTTTAAAAACCAGCAAGATTCTCACTTTTGCATACAAAATAATATAGAGCCCATTGTAAGTCATCTTAATGACAACTCTGAGATTAAAAATGTACTAAATGTAATTATTGATACAATTGAAATTGAAATTCTGCTGAAATGATACGCCTAATTTCAATATTTCGAAGCTATGTCAAAATCAATAAAAAAATCCCATTTCATTTAGCACTTTTCAACTTCCTGCTTCGCAACTACGACTTATCTAGCAATGCATGGACATATTAAATAAAAATATGACTGAAACTGTACAAACAGAATGCCGATTCTATTACTAAGCAAGAATGATTGGCGGCACAAGCGGGTGCAAAGCAACATTGTTGCATTTAAGCAGATTTTACACGCGTCTATATTTTGACGACAGTTATTTCTCAAAAGTTGGAAGGACGTAAATGACCCACATGATATTTTGGCAGTTTAAAATGAGATAATCGCCCCGGAACTCTGGTAGCAAATTGGCGATGATACAATTTTCTTGTATACGTTCATCAAGTATGACCTCAAAAGTTTCTATAAATTTCAGCAATTCCGGAGTCATCAATAGGCAGACTCTTAAATCAATTATGGCTGAAATCATACGGGAATAAAAATTCGTGAGTGTTGTCAAAGCAATTATGTAAATAGGCGAATTGTCAACAATCATCGCGCGACACAATGAAAGCTGTTGTCAATCAACACACACCCAAATCTTGGCAGTCAAATGACTTTTTTTCCTGTTAGTATATTATTTACATCATAAAAAATTAAAACTAATGTTTTATAATGATAATTCTCAATGAAAGAAGCACTGAAGAAGATTTCATTGACGGCAGCCAGGTAAAACACATAACTTCAAGGAGATTTCAAAAATTTATCTATTTCAAAGTATTTTTTTTTTAATTCCTTTGAGCCATTTGTCATCCAAATCGTTTTGGCCGCCAAGCCTCCTCCATATTAGACGTTATTTCTCAATTGCGTCAATGATGTTTCCTTTCACATTCATGCGCTGTCTGATAACGTTATTGCTGACGTGTGTGGTGAACTTTGTTTCTCAAGTTAAAAAAATAACTAATGTTTTAACGGCGGGAAAGCGAAACAACTAAGGTTATTACATCAGTTAAATAACACAACAGTGAGCTATTTTCGACGGAAAAAAAGTTTAATAGAACCTAGAGGATAAAATCAATATAAATATAAAATATTTCATAATTGAAATATTTGGCTCTCATAACGGCCAGAGTTGGTTATTAATAACAACATTATTACTTATGTTCCTTTTTACTGTAGTGACATGTGGAAAAATTTTGACATTCCGAGTTTAAAAGGTTCGCCATCATTGTTCCTAGAAGTTGCCATTGACATCATTGAATTTAAAATTGAAGTTATCGAGGCCTCATTCTATAGGCACTTGTCTATCGCTATCGCAATTGCTTAAATTAATAAAGCAATTACTTTTTAATATCGCGCGCGATCCGACCAATTGAAATAGTACCTCGAAAGCTGTCTAGCTCTGTGGAAACGGCCACCGCTTAAAAATGATCCAAATGACCCAATTTTCTTTATCCTACTTCGATTAACTTTATCAAGGACAATTAAATTACATGCCTATTATTTTAAAAATAAAGACCCGACGATTGTGTGGGCTAGAAGAATAATCGAATGCGTGAACTTTTAACGTAGATGTGGGCGTTTCGTGCCAAATTTTTCATTCACGCTTGGTATTATTTTGGGATTTATTTGATCCGATTATGCAGCAGTTTTTGTTTGGTTATAAAATTGCTTTATTATTTTAATGACAAATTTTAATGAAATGAATTAAGTTTATAGTTGTAGCTAACTAACTAAACCATTCTACAATTTTCAGTAAAAACTGATGCGTGTCTCTCACAAATAAGACTTTTTCCTGCTAATTTATAATAGAACTTCCTTGTTAATAAAGTGTTATTTATTAAATATGAAAATTTCAAATAAAACAAAAATTATCAAGTCCTCTGTTGAAGAAATCCTTTTAAATTATTTATTAATTCAGCAGATTTCTTCTGCTGGCAGTAAACGTGTTATAGTTAAGTTTTTATGACCTGTTTGACATTAGAATTCATCATTCTTTTAATTATTGAAAGGGATACTTATGAAAATTTATATTTTGGCTTTAATTTTAATCCGACGTGTCATGTGACGTCATAATAAAGCTACTGGTTTCGGTTACAAATTTTCCAAAAAAGTGTCATACATTATGAATATCTGTATTAATTTTGACGTTTTTACTTTCGTTTAGCTCTTCATCCTTTATTTAAAAATGATATATACTAACGAAACTGAGTGATAGGAAATGGTTGACGCTGATTGGCTAGATTTAAGGCAGCTAGCGCCCTATTTAAATATAAAAATAATTAGTAGCGTAGTTTTCTCCTAGCTACAGTGTTATCAGGTTTATGTGAAGTAAGTAATTCTTAAAGGAAAGATATTAAAGCCATCGTCGTATAGTCCTGGCAAGTACTATTACAGAGGAGCCCAGAGAGATAGAAGGTTTAGTACATGTGGCGTTAAATTAACTAATTAATAACTAATAAATAATTTATTGTGAAATTTTTGAAACAATTTAATTAACTATATTGCCAGATATAATTTTAATTATTTTAAGGGAGTTTCCGGGGCAAGCATGCTTAACGTGATAAAAGAAAAGAAAGGAAATCATGGGCTTGTTAGTTCGCTTGGAGTGGTAAAAGAAACATATAAAAACGTGACAAAGATGCAAACTTTTAATTCGAACTTTTGAATTGCCCAGAAAAATTGTGGTTTACTTGTTCTGGAATTTATAGCCTATCAGACTCGAAATTTGGTCACACGTTTTATTTCCTATGTAAAACTTTGGGATTTTCAATATTTTCCAGCAACAAATTAAATTTGTTCAAAAACGCAACCTGGAAATATCCCAATCGGCTAGAATCAAATTATGTAAAACCCATGCAAAAAGTTCCCAATCATAAATATTTGATTATTTTGGCTTCAATGCAAATAATTTAGGTAGCTTTTTTGTAATTTTGCTGAGGTGATAAAAATGTGTTCGGTGCATACCACCAACGTTCTACCGAGAATCGACATCTTGTACTTTTGTTTTGTCTTCATGCGCCAGTCGAGCCAGACACGAGTTCATATACATCGGAGATGTTAAATCATTTACAACGACGAAACCTCGGGTGAAATTAAAAACGTCGAATACTATTACACGAGTATATCGGACGTAATAAATGGCTTTAAATCAATTGTTTAACCATAATTGTGTGGGTTCGCGTGTATTACCGTGATATTACCATTCAATAAACCCGAATCATTAACATAATGTTCCGTACCGACTATCGGTACATGTAATTTATTTGTCGAATTTATTTTCATCACGTCTCCGCGGTTGTCAATGGTATTTTCGGCATTGCGGTCCTATAGATTTCGGCACGGGTACCACCGCGGGCGGGTTCTTAATCCTTATTCCTGTACGAGCCGGTTTTAGAAACTATAAAGTAAAAATTCCATGTTTTCATTAACTATACACAATACTCATCCAGTGATATGTAATCTTTTATTTGAAAATATTTTCGGCTGCCACTTTCGGTTTGATGTAGAGGGGATAATTTTCAACATTTTAAAGGCAACAGCCTGTAAATCTATGTGTTTTTTTAAGTCAATTGTGAACAGGTTTGACCGTAAATCTCAAAGAATTCAAGATTTTTTATTTTAGATTGGCTAATCTACCACAGAAAATTGCAAGTGGCAAGTAACAATCTACTACTACCCCATTTAACAACCTTTAACTACCATATTAAATGATTTTTCTTTTCTCTTCCCGGAAGATTTTTTTTTCCACGCCCTTCTCTAAAATACCCATTATACCATTTTTCACGGATGTAGACTAGGGAAAGTGTCATGTTAGGACGTCAGTTTTGTTTCCTACAAATGCGAGCACCTTCGGACATTTTCGAGACAATTGGCAGCAATCGGATTTGTCAATTCTGACGGTCTAGTCAGTGAATGAGTTCGTATTGTTTGTGCCCAATAAATAACGGTAGTGAAAAAGTATAGTATGCAACACGTTTCGTAATTTTCTTAAGTCACTTGTTTATGAATCACTCGCTCGGCTGCGCTCCGCTCGTGGTAAATAAACTCGTGGCAGTTGTTGCATAATATACTATTTCTATTCCCTTTTCTAAATTGCCTATTTATATACCAGTCTAGTGTGCGAAAAGTGTCATTTTACCGAGTCAGTTTCGTTTCCTAGGGCTGCGAACCACTTCAGACAATTCCGGAATATTACAGCACGGATTTGGAAGCAATCGAATGTTTTCGGAAGTGTTTCCTACCGCTTGATGCCAATTCTGACGGTCATGTAAGTGAATGTATTCGTGTTGTTTTGCAATAATGTACCCAAAAACTAACAGTCGTAGAAAAAGTATAGTATGGAATACTTTGGGTAAACTTTTTAAGTCACTCGTTTAATAAGCACTCGTTCCGCTCGTGCCAAATGAACTCGTGACTCAAATGCCGTTTACCACACTCGTTGCATAATATGCTAATTTGTAATTGTTCTTATAGGGTAAGGCTTCGCTGCCAGTAAATAGGATGCTTCGCGGAGGGTTAATCAAAACATTCTGTTAATAAACCTGGGCTCTTGTACGCATCATTGCTTTTATAATATTTTATGCAACGATTTCAAATGTTTCTTCTAATACTGATTTGTTTCTGTGATTTTGGATTGTAATACTATATTATGTAACAAGTGCGGTAAACGGCATTTGACTCACGAGTTTATTTGACACGAGCGGAGCGAGTTAAGAAGTTTTCTGGACGTGTTGCATACTATACTTTTTCTACGACCGTTAGTTTATGGGTATATTTTGTCAAAACAACAGGAATACATTCACTGACATGACTGTCAGAATTGACAAACGTCAAAACTCACTTCATTACCCATTCTCACGAACCATTCAAGACGTTTTCCCTACTTTAGTCCGAGGTTTAGAAGCGATCGGAATTTTGCGGCAGATTTTAGAAATGTAATTTTAATATTTGTCAGCTCTGATGGTCACGTTACACGATCGTAGCAGAAAAAGTATAATATGCAATACGTTGATGAACTTCTTCAGTTACTAGTTGATTAAGTACTCACTCAGCTCCGTTCGCGCCAAAAAGAACTATTTTTTACAAACATCGTAATAGTATATAATATATATAATAGTAATATACTTTATTTCCATACGACTTACATTGTAAGTATAGGGTAATGTCAAAATACACAACCAATAAAGATACACAGCATTTTTAAAATAACACATAGAGTTATAAAAAACAAACACAAGTTGAAATGGACAAACGCTGGTTAAAACACGAATTAAAAAGTGCACTGCAGGTACTCTTGTACAGAATAAAATGCCTTCTTGATAAGCAATAGTTTCACTTCAGCATTAAACTGACCGCAGCCCGAAATCCGTCTCATTCCAGGTGCTAATTTATTAAAAAGTTTTATAGGAATGATGATTGAGCTATTTGCTACCGAAATTAATTTATGTTTTGGAATATCTAGATTATAATTCTGTCAGAAGCTATAATGTTCATTGGTTGCACGCATATATACTCATTATAATTAGATTTAACCGTCGTTACCGAATAGAATATGTATAGATATATTTCTGCAGGAATAATGTCTTGGTTTAAAGTGCATTGTACGAATAATCCTTTTCTGGAAGAAAAATATTTCATGCGATCGGGAGCAATTACCCCAAACAGTAATAGCATAATTTTGAACTGAACTGAATATACGAATAATAATATAGCAATAAAAGACATTTCTTCTAAGTTGCCAAATTATAAAACAGTTAGTGGATATTTTTTTGAGAATATAGTCCACCTGATAAGAGCAAGAAAGACCAGAATCGAAATAAACTCCTAGAAATTTCGCAACCCGCCTCCCCTCGATCGTATTATTATTACCCTTAACTAATATGCTTTTATCTATCCCTCTTAGTGAGAAATGAATCAATTCAGTTTTATCATGATTTAATATAAGACTATTTCTGTTACAATAATCAATTTCTGCCATCCCCGAATGGGGCTACTTAAGTCCAAAGCTGCATTAAATCAACACCAAGATGACCACAGCTGCAATACCAAAAACAAAAAAATGTTAGAAGTAGAGTAGTAGAAGAGAAACAACAACAGTATACCACAGACTATAAATGATGGGCTAAAGGTGTGCGATGTTTGGCGGAGGGTTAGCCAAACTTAGTGGGCTTATAGATTGGTCTATTTGGAAGAGATTTTGTTTATTTTGAAATATTTTCCAGAATTGACAAAAATAGATGTTTAGACTTGCGTATTTTTTTCAAAATTTTCTAAAACGAATTTATTTGTTGTACCCCGGACTTTAACAGTGTTGGAAAGTGTCACCTCCAGCTTTCAGACACAGGTATTTTAGTCACGGATTTAAGAGTGATAGGATATTTTCTGAAGATTTTAGAAATTGTGTTTTAACGTTAGTCAGTTCTGATGGTCATGTCACGCATCACTCAGGGGATGTATTCATGCTGTTTTGCAAAAATTTATCCAAAAACAAATAGTTGTAGAAAAAGTATAGCATAGTATAGTACGTTGTTAAACTTTTCAGCAACTCGTTTATTATGCACTAGCTCCCATCTTGGCAAAACAAACTCGTGACTAAAATGGTGTTTATCAAACTTGCCTTGTCAGCCATATAATGAAATACCATTGAATTAATGAGCTGACATTGCTAACAGTACAAAAACAATGATATAAAAAAAATCGGTGAAGTTTATGATACAGACCCATAAAGAAAATATCTTCGAAATGGGTCTATCTAGGAGTCCACCAAGATTGGTTAAGCAACCGCCAAACACTTTTAATATTTGCATTGATTTGAATTGCGAATCCAAAGTTTTCTGAGACACCACTTTTTTGTTTTCTTTTCTTCTTAAACAGCGAAGTCACTGGAATATATTTTGAAAATAAATAAGAACTAAAAGTTCAAATTTTTTGACAAAATATATAATTTTTTGATAAATGGATTTTCATCAAGTAAAAGCCTCCTCAGTTCAATGAATATATTTTGCTACATATTGCAGCCAAAACAACTGGGCTTGTCTTTTCGTATCATTAATCTGATGTTTTGCGCTCAAATACTTTAGGTGAATATAGTAACATAGATGGTTAAATGCGTGCTTTCAAAAATCAACTACTTAAAATTACAACCGATTTTGTTTAATCGTACGACAGAAAGAATGCTGGTTGTAATTATTATTATTATTTGTTATTGACGTCGAAATATTTTTTTTTAAATTATCGACACACACGATTCTTCACGTCTAACGAACGGTCCGCTTTGAAGACGAAACGTTATCACTGGCATCTAAACCTTTAACAACAAAACATGGAAGGAATACTCACGTGTGTTAAAACAATAATATACATTTGCGCCGTTGCTTATAGACAACCGATGTTTATGTGGGAAGCGTAAAGAACAGGACGCCCACGAGCGTACCGATTCAATCTTTATCGGCTGTGAAGAGTACTACTCACACAGGTTCCGTTCTTCGCTAAACTACACACACAAAGCAAACGTGAAAAAAAAAACACGAACGTGGGGTACCAAGTTCGAAGTTCAGGTAAGTAAACAATGTGAAATGTGGCGATTGAAATTATATGTACCGTGATTACCAAATTCATTTTCATTATCATTTTATTATTTTTGATCAGAATTTATTTTATTTAAGCAATGATACATAAAACCTAAACCACAATTTATTATTAACAAATTATTAACAAACAGCTCAAAATATGTTTTTAATACGATCTAATTTTAGAAATTAAATTAGAAAGAAAGTTATATTGCTAATATAGATTTCTGTTAATTCTCATGGAGAGGTTAGTGGAAAATTTTGTTTACACCATAATTTCGAAAAGGTTTGAAAACTGAAGTTTATTATTCATAACAAAAACTCTCAGTTTCAATTGCTATTCAAATAAATTAACTGAGGTTAATGCTGTTGTGTAGTCAAGGGTGATTTATATTTAGGTTTTATGGAATTGGCAACTGTTGTTTGTAAAAATATTAAACTCCTAAAGATACAACAGAGCGGCCGACGTATCACCATTGTTTTTGAATTTTGATAGATGAAAATATTCAAAACGGTTTTGACTAAAAAAAATTATTTTAAATCACATACTTTTTAAATCGCACCACATTCACGCAAAGTAAGAGTAAAATAAATTGATTTATTTAAAAACGAAACTTTTTAAATTTTTGAACCCGAGTGTTGAAAGGACAAAAACATACTTTATTTAATTTGTCATAACTAGAAAGAAAAGAACATATTTAAAACCTGTTAAGGATATTCTTTTCAGAAAAGTGTTCGAAAAATGTTTTTTTTTTTTTCGAAATAAAAGATAATAAAAATATCGACTTTAATCGAAAAATTTTCGCAATTACGTTTCTCTCAAAAAAGTACATCATCGACATCGTAGACAAATAAAAATTTGGACATTCGGTAAAAAAAGGAAACTCTTTCTTTTTTTCATAAGGGATCTACAGTTTCACTTTGAAGCACTTAGGGTATAATTTATAATAGATCCTTACGATACGATACGAATGTGACAAACGTATCATGTCCGACCTAAAGTTTTTAAGAAATCCTGAATGTTTGAATACAATCTTAGCTTCTCGAGTTTTGCGACTGTTACACCCCATATATACTTTGAATCAAAATTAAAGTATCACTAAAATTTGGGTCAATGTCAAAGGTAATTATCTTAAGAACTGCTGACTAGATTTGGATATATTTTTTAAAGTGGAGCTTAAATCTTCATAAAGGTTTCAATAAGGGTGAAAAAGCATTTTTGGTTAAATTTAACTCATGCGCACATACTGAGTGTTTAATGAAATGCCAGTTTTATATATTTAAAGCCACTACAATAGAATTTAATGCCAAACATAACAAATACAAGTTATTACAACAAAAATTGACCAACCAAAATTTTAGTGGGCGGTAATTTATGCGAAGTTTATTTCGAAGAAACATATCGTATTATGAACTTGGAAAAAGTGGGGAATGTTTAACTATTGAACTGCGTATTTCACATCATGATACATTAGTGATATCTGTATCAATTTCATAAAGGTGTAGATTTGTCATTCGAACCTTGCATTACGCCCATCGGAGACCATAATTATGGTTTCACGTCGTGTTTATATCAGTTTCACATTAAATATTTCTTAAGTATCTATTTTACAATAGGTTCCTGACTCAGTCGATTTTGTAGTTAAGACAGCACCATTTAAAAAAGCATTCTGTTTTTATATTTGTAACTAGACAAGTATTAGTATTAGTATTGATATAATTTTAAAAAATTGGTAAGCAGCATCTTTAATGACACAAATAAAAGTATTTGTGGTCTAAATTTCATTTAGAGAAATTAATTTACTGAAGTGTTCTGGTTTTATTTTTTAATATCCCATTCACCCTAGAAATCAAAAAAATACTTGGAAAGGCGAAATCCTACTATAAAACAATTTAAAATAGAATTTTACGGATGTCACATTAACCTCGAATAGGTTAAAGGTGGCCACATAATCGTTTAGTTTTGCATCTCAGGTTCGATTCGCTTTGGTATTTCCGCGATGCCCGTCCTGTAGCGTTCATTTAATGCGAGCTGACGCGATAGCACAGGCCATAAGTGCATTTAATCGGTCAAAAATCAGGTAATTTCACCTTTTAACATCGATTTTACTAATGATAATGGTAATAGACGGTTAGAACAAAGGCGGCGTTCACGTATCTTATAGAGGGGGAGGTCTCTCGTCTCTTAGTGTACGGCTTTGGTTCGATTGCCTCACACGCTGCCGCTTTCGGTAGTAAAAAAAGACCTAATTTATCAAGTTAGTTATCGCTTCGGGCTAATTAATGTTTTCCTAGGTATATCTGTGGAGCCCGAGTTTAGTTTCAATAGAATATTTCAATGTCAGCTTTAAATACATTGATTTGTTGTATTTAATGGCTCAATTGTAGATCCTCGCTAGCGTTGGATTGTTGACGAAATGCCCCTGTTTTTATTGATGAACATTTTTTTTATTTTTGTGTACCAACTAAAAAACTGTATTTATGTATAGATTCGTCAGATATAGATACTGAAAAAAAATACAGAAAGAATAAGATGAGCCTACAAAAGTTGGTATTTTTTGCGTAATTATTGTGGTATTTTTTACGGGTCCACTCTTAGAGTTTATTGATTTCGCATGGTTTGAAAGAATTGGTAGTTTATCACAGATTACTCTGCTTCATCTATAAAATAATTGAATTTAATACATTTCTACTTTGCAAGATTTACTTGTCAAGCGCACAGACGTTAACCACTTACATTTAATAGGGGATATGTGGACTTTTTAAGAAGTCTGTGTATAATTATACACATATTATAAATCGAAATGTCCAAAATCCCAAAACTCAGGTGTCTACAGGTTGAAATGTGGATCTTGTCCTAAAATTTATATTGGACAAACAGGTAGATCCTTCAAGAAGCGAGCGTTTTAAAAACATCAGTCTAGATTCTAATTATGCTACACACTTAAACACAGAAAAACACATTTTTGACGACAATTTTGATATATTACACACAGCCACAAAAAGTAGAAAATTAAATTTATTGGAGGCCATGGAGATTAACAAAATGAGACATTCAAATGTATTGCTTAACGATCAATTAGATTTAAATACATCTCCTTTATTGAACTTAAATTCTCGCAACAACTTTAATTAAGGTTTTATGGTCATTTTTCGGTATATATAGTAGCAAGTAGTTCGTAAATATTACATTTGATAAAGACACGGTGTTGTCGAAACAATTGTCATGTCATAATATATAATTTCCTGAAAATCTGAACTTTTAGTTCTTATTTATTTTGATAAATGGACTTTAATCAAGTAAAAGCCACCTCAGTTCAAAGATAACTATGCACACCAAAGAGGTTTGGTCCAATAAACTAATCACTGCCTCAGTTGTGTCCGAAATATTCAAAATTATGAGATCTCCTGCAATAACGCCTCTCATAGAATTGCAGCACAAAACCTGACCAAATAGGTTGTCTAATTAAGATCTCAACTTATATACATAAGAACCACAAAGGATGAGGGTTCACAGCGTAAAGTGTCCCTTAACTGTGTCCCGCATTTTAAAACAAGCATATATTCCAAGGTTTCGCTTTTCCTTAGGATTACCACGTTATTTTTCAGAGCATATGGTGCTTCATTGTTTTGTTAATAATATAATGCATTTATCCTTAAAATTATTAAATTTGAAACGCCTCCATATTTACATGATCGACTCATACACTCATCATACAGACGTTCATCGTTCATTTAAGAAGAGATATTTTGATTATTCCTAGTCAATAGTAAGAAATATTTAAGAAGACTTGGTCTTATAATATTACGTCTCTTGTGAGTAGATTTAAAATGCTCGCTCTTGAGATTTCACCCTCAGTGTTATAAAAGTATATAAAACAAGATCGTAATACTCGTTAGTAATTTTTATTAATTTTTACTGTTTTATTTTATATGAGAAACTGGTAAAATGAACCGATAAAACATTGTTATTAAATGTCTTATTATTTTTATTCTAAACTATTACTAAGGCTTATTGTTTTGTTACTTCTCCTGTACCTTAAATATCCAAAACACAATGTGCAACCTAAAAAGGATTGCAAAGCCAAACAACTTCAAAAAAAGTTGGAAGGATGCTGGTGGTTAAACTTGGTAAAGCTGCCAGAAGAAAGAAGGAAGGAAGTCCAATGAAGAAACTTAAAAATCAGGTTTTGTTTGTTACACAAGCGCCAAGGAAGTTCGCTCCAATAAACTAATCTTTACCTGAGTTGTACCCAAAAGAAGCAAAATTAGGAGATCTCCTACAAGAAGACCTCTTATGGAAAGGCCTGACCAAAAAGGTTGTCCTTATTTTTGTTCCTTAATTGTGACATGCACCATAAGGCAAACATGTATTTCAACGTTTTCTTTCCCCGGATTACTCCTTTGCTTTTTCAAGCTATAATATTATGTTATTATGGTATATGTCACTTTATTCATGAGGTTGTTCTGGCACACATACATTCAAAATCATAACTGCATGCGATCAGTTCCAAACCAGTGGTTAAAGTACCGGAAAGGTCCGAAGTGACTCGCTACAATAGTTAATTAAACAGAAATCTTAAAGTGACCATTTGCGCATCCTTTATCAGTGGATGATTGTGTATTTTAGAACAAGAAGTAGAAAAATACTTTTTCTAGTCTTGTATTAAATTAAGGATCTGTAACGAGTTGGTAACTGAAAATATTTCAATTTGCTGTTTAATATTATCCACGTTATTGGCAAATCAGAATCGCCGACGTCGATAATCGTAAACACAAATTGGAAGTCGGCCTCAGAGTCGACGATATCGCATACTTGCATCGATCGTAAATAATTTGTAGTTTTGCAAGAAACACGACGGAAATTCGGACACACGTCATGTTTGCTCAGCGCCATATTTCTTATTTTATAAACGAGCGGTATGTCTCTGTTCGGTTAGCTAAATATCATTCCCAATATGGTACCGACAGACCGAGCAATAAATACGCCTGACGATTCGAAACTGAAGACAAAATACTTTTGATTACGTACCTGGATATAAATTCCATGTTTGAAGTGAATCTGATGATTCCAGAGGACACCCTCGGTTCCTATTGTATCAAAATCAAAATAGTTTTTGTTGTAGAACGACTATTGTGGTAGTACGGTCACGGTACCGTTTTCGTTTTGCTTGTACTTGCGTCGGGGTAATATTACATCTGCTCGTCTTTTTCTTTGAGTTAAAAATAAGTCTCGTAAATGCAGTGTCCGGATTATTTTTAGCTGAACGCTGCAGCTTGATGACTTTTTGTTAATTAGCCGTTTTTCGGAGGTAAGTGCGCGATTTCTAGGTCGATGCGAAGGAAATAATTTCGAACACACGCACCACCAGTATTTATAGAATATTACTACAAAACTATGCGAGTGGAGAACTATCACAATTAGTGTTAAACCATACGTGTTCTGGAGGATGACCGACATGCTTAAAATTTTAGAAACAGGAATATCAGTACCACCTTTCAAACGTATTTGTATTTGCGTCCGTATGTCCTTCTATATGAGTTAGGAATTCCTTTGGTTTTAAGTTAAGTAGGGAGTAGAAGTAATGCAACATAATTTGAAAATACGTCCCTCTTTGATAAATGCGTTTTTTACAGTTCTTGAAAGAGAGCCGACCTGTTCAACATCTTAAATGGACATGAAGAAATATCATCTAAACCTTTCTGATTTATCACTCGTGCTTGTGAGAATATACCTTTAGAAAAATAAATTCAGATACACAAGTTCACTAATTCATAATCCTATCAATACAATTTGTTTTAGCACTTAAAATGTAGTTGTAAGCATTTCTTTCTATAATACTCTTATATATGTATAAGCTTCCTTATGAGTTAAGAATTCATGGTTTCAAGTGAGAGAAAGTTAAATAGCCTAACAAAAACTAATTTCAAAATATATACTTTTTTGGTAAGTACTTTTTTACCAGTCGTTAAAAGAAAAACGCACATGAATACTATTGTTACCTTTGAAACTTGATACTTGTGCACGTATACCGTAGAAAATAAATCCAAATTCACTGATTCATAATCTGATGAACACAATTTCTTGTGTTTGTAATGCGCATGCGTAATGTCTTCGTATATGTATGCCTTTCTTAATGGGTGAATTTATTGGTTAGTTTTAAGTTTTTAAAAAGTTCGTCTTACACAGTTTTTCCGTAGCGGTGATTGGCATGACCGAATCTTTACAATGACACTAAATGACGTCGAAATTGTCCTTTATTGGTGATTCACATTCGAGTTATCGAACACAAAGCTGGTGCAAATATTTCATTTTTCAAAAGATATAGTCAGCTGCGACGTATAAAAATGGTGTCTTTACAAAATCGTAAAAATATTTCAGAAAACAATCTTGAAAAAATCTGAATTAATTCTTCTTTCTTCTCCGAAGGAAAACAAAATCAATCGCAGTTAAAAAGTGAGGTAAATTTTCTGTGAAGGATGCTGCCAATATGTTGGAGTTTAATTGGTAATCTTTCTCTTCCCCAATCTGATAATATGGCGTCATGAAAACGATACCTGCGCACAGTAGAGAACAGTGAAGATATAAAGGAGACACAAAAGAGATATATAAATAAAATATATAAAATTCGTAAATTATTTACATTTACATTACATTAATTGATATTAGTTCAACATTTGTCGCCAGTGCATACGGTAAACCGTACGTAATTGTCAAACAATGAGGTCACGAAAACCGAAGCAAAAAAAAAACGCGGACCAGAGCTTCTAAAGCCCCTTTAACCGACAGGGTGAGCACGTGTTTCTAGGAAGACATTTAATAATAGATTCGGTAAACATTCGCGATCGGTTTACGATCCCTCGCTAGAAAAATAAATTTCCTGTGAAGTTAACGGGAAATTATTATGAAATGCAATACCTATTTCTGCTGATTATATATTACGCTCTTGCACAGATATCGAAACGGCCAGTAACAATTCTAACGTAAATTAAATCGGTTGCACTGTTGGCCGACACGTTGGGTAAAATTTATCGGGCAGTTTTAATACGATCCGCGCTTGTATTTACTTTTTATATTACGAGGTTATTTATTTATTAATGGTAATAACCAATTTGCAAGCATTAAACATACTACAAATTATTAATACTATCAGAAGAAGTGGTCAAATAAATAAGAAAAATGCTAAAACTAAAGTTATTTTTTGCACCTTGCACAAAATATCATAATTTCACTCTAATATATGATGAAGTGTTGAGACTTTGTATAACACTGTTGACTGCTGAGTGCTGTCTAAATGATAATATGTTATGATTTTAACTACGTTTTACAGAAAAGTAATTGTAGAGAGTTAAAAATTTAGGAGTAGTATAATATGCAACGTGTATATAAATATGAATGGAATATAAAGCAAACAGGTGTCAAACAACAAAAGTACAAGCAATTAATAAAACAGAAAAAAAAAACAAATCTATAGGAGAATATTAAGTTATTAATATTAACTAAGAAGGGATGGATCTGTACTTTGCTTTGTGAATTCAACAATAGATTAGAAACAGAGAAGGTACTCTTTAATTTTCTTTTTAAAATATATATCATCTAAGGCTCTGAAGGAATGGAGACTATTGTCTATATATATATATATATATATATATAATATATATATATATATATATATATATATATATATATATATATATATATATATATATATATATATATATATATATATATATATATATATATATATATATATATATATATATATATATATATATATATATATATATATATATATATATATATATATATATATATATATATATATATATATATATATATATATATATATATATATATATATATATATATATATATATATATATATATCTAGAAATAGTTCCTACTGTTTGTTTCTGCCGTTTAAAAAAGACACAAAAAGATTAAAAATTACATCACAGTACTGCTGCATTACATAAATCAGTTTCAAAAGAATACGATCCCTCGATTATACTCGAAGTGCTGATTTTTATTTTAATGAACTTCATCTTTCACGTGTATCAACTTTTAGCGAAACATAATACAATCAGCACCGCGTAAAATAATAATCAAATATTTTCATAGAAACATGGCGCAGTCAACGGTGATTCATTACTTAACACGCGACTAATCGCAGATTTGTTAATTGTCGTAATACGAAACGTTTATAGAATCAGAGCACGTGTCGTCTTAACTAACAATGGCCGGGTGCCAGTTAATCTCAAACATTTACGGTGAAGAAGGCTAATAAATTCAGTCGGTTATTCTTTTGTTATGGGGAATTTGCGAAACGCTTCTGATAAGTGACGTGACTTTCTTTTACTGCTTTGGCCGAAGGCGCAACTGGAAACAACGAATAGGCTGGGCAAATGTGAAACTAAATTAGGGTTTTAAATTTAAAATATTTCAATAATGGTGTTGAATAAAGATTGAAAAAAAAAAATAATAATTATTTATGACAGTAAAAAATATTTTTTAATAATTTTGCAATATTTAACAAGTATTTGAAAGATAAAAATTACTATGAAATGCTTCATATTCGAGATACAGAGTGTCAAATTTTTATTTTGTCTTTGAAAGAGTATTTCTCACTTGAGAAATTTTAATAGATCTCTCTTGTACACGACTTTTCGCAGTTTTAACGAATCATTGCTTTGCATTACAGTTTGTGCAAAAAAAATCCTAATTCATGTGTGCTTCAAAAAGGCTTTCTTATTAGAAGTCGCTAAAAGGAGTTATATGTCTCAAACTGCAGACGAAGCCCAAAGCTAAGCGAAGATAACGCATCGCTGACACCGCATCAAAAGCCCTATTTATTCGATTGTAATATTGTAAAATACGCTCTTAATTATTCCAACCTTTGTAACGGCCAGTTCGAATAAAACTTTATTTCGCTTTCTGTGAAATAAATGTTTTTAAAAACGCTCTCTCGAATTTTGAACATTTAAGTATGGAACCGTTTTTGCAAAATTTTGTTTTGAAAAAAAAAATTAATAAGTTATAAAAGAGCAAACATGCCAGCAGGTTTGTCTACATTGTATTTTGGTTGTGTTGTGTTAAAAATAGAAACATAATACAGTTTTAACATACGTCTGAGTAGTACCATTAAAAAAAAATCTAGTACTGATTACCTACGACTGAATGTCCCCTATGAACTTTATCAGTCAGTTTATTATTCCAGAGGGTGGGTTCAACTGGACACTTTTAAACTCTCCCCTTGTTAAAGGATATATACGCATTTCCAAAAACATGATATTTAAAAAAGCTCATTTTCGAAGAACGCTATAGCTTGTGAAACGGCATTAGATGTCCATGTACGATCGTTTTTTATTTGATTTTCACAGTTTATTGAAATTTCTATTGTTCTATTGTCGTAAAAACTGCGTTTTTTTGGACAATGCCGTATGGGTGACGTAAAAATATTTTTTTTGTGTGACAGAGAGAAAAATGTTTCTTAATCACCAAATAACGAAAGCTCAGGAGTGGTCGTTTTCTTTTGTTGCTCGCGCTTCATTTGGATATTTTAAATGGTTGAAAACACCTTATGAAGTAACGTGTAATAATAGAATCTGTTTTCGGAATTGAAAATCCATTTTCGTTTCTACGCACGTTCGTTGAATGTGGGACACTGGGCGTGACAAATAGCAATTCTATTTCGTCCACATATTCCCGCATTAAACAAAGTATGTGGCGGAGATCGTTCGATTTTATAATGTCTTCCATTCAATAATTCATGAGAAATGCCAGTTCGATTTTTCTTTCGCGTATCGCGTATTAGTTGTTTTAAAGAAGTTTCAATATGTCGCAGGTTTTTCGATTTTTTAATTTATATATTTCATTTATAAAATGAAAATATCCACAAGTTTTTAATTAAAAAAATCATTAACAACCAGGTCAGAAATTAGAATAAAATACAAACTAATTTTTTATTTAGACTGGAGAAATATTGAATACCGGCAACGCTGCACGGACAAAATAGCATATATTCCTTTTCAGAGTAACTGCTAAAAATATGCCAAAGTGATGTTGTTTTATTTGGTTTAGAGATTTTTGCCAAGATTCGTATTCAGGGACAAGTGATACTCTTGAAAGTAAGAAAGTGGGAGAATGGGGTGTTTTTTTTCGATGTATAGAACTTTTATTGAATTTTATTAATCCGCATTACATGGCATTACATTTTAAATATGATTTCTGGCATATGACCGCCACGGCTGGTGCGGATGTAGTCCAATCTGGACGTCCAATTTTCGATGACTTTTTCCAACATTTGTGGCCGTATATCGGCAATAACACGGCGAATGTTGTCTTCCAAATGGGCAAGCGTTTGTGGCTTATCCGCATAGACCAATGACTTTACATAGCCGCACAGAAAGTAGTCCAGCGGTGTTAAATCACAAGATCTTGGAGGCCAATTCACAGGTCCAAAACGTGAAATTATTCGGTCACCAAACGTGTCTTTCAATAAATCGATTGTGGCACGAGCTGTGTGACATGTTGCGCCGTCTTGTTGAAACCACATCTGCTGGACATCATGGTTATTCAATTCAGGAATGAAAGAGTTAGTAATCATAGCTCTATACCGATCACGCCATCATCGTTTTTGAAGAAGTACGGACTAATGATTCCACCAGCCTATAAAGCGCACCAAACAGTCAGTTTTTCTGGATGTAACGGTGTTTCGACATACACTTGAGGATTAGCTTCGCTTCAAATGCGGCAGTTTTGTTTGTTGACGTAGCCTTTCAATCAGAAGTGCGCTTCATCGCTAAACAAAATTCGCTTATGAAAATCGGGAACAACGGCAATCTCGTTTTGGGTCCATTCGACGAATCTATGCCTTACTTGATGAATTCATGATGAAATGCCAAACCAAACTGAGAATAAATCACTTGACAGCTGTTAAATCGGTCGTCATCTTGAACAGTAATGTCAACTTAAAGTTCTATACATCGAAAAAAAACACCCATTATTATTAATTTTTCGACAAGTAATGTAGAGTTTCATAAAGCAAGGGTTAACTTGTTATAACTTGCAATCTTGATTACTACCTTGGTTGTTAGGACAAATATGTACGGCTATGGTGCACTTTAAGTATCGCATAATGTCAACTTCTACTTAATATCAGGGATAGCAGATTTCTTGAAAAGTAATTTAGAAGAAAGAAAGTTTCTTTCTATACTCTATATAAAACTTCTACTACATATTCAATACACATTGCGAGTTTTCAGTAACACTTAAAGTGCATCATCATCAGTCTGCACAACCTAAACTTTTTCCTATCATTTTAAATAAAATAATTTAAAAATAATTATGGGACCATCTTTCTTTGGTACCATTGTCGGTACGAGGTAGCATTTATAACCAAATAGAATAGGAAGAACATTATGTATAAAGCGAAAATTTATTTTCTTTAATCAATGACTTACTCTGTATTACTTACTACTCTTAACAATCCTCGATTTTGCATGAATTTATTTACTGAATTATTTAAGAAATAGAAAAACGTTAAAAACAGACATAAATATGTGCTTTATTTCATCGGTTAACCTCACTTTTATCTTTTAGTTTTGATGTTTCTTCCTCCATAAAAATTGGCAATATTCAACGTCTGCGCACTAGTTCCGCGATTCGTCTGGGATAAAACTTTCGTATATCATGTGAGCAAGGAGCACTGCTCTCGCCTGTAGAAATAATCTTGCACTTTGCACGAATGGAGTCCTTGGCATCGTAGGATTCATGTTATGTGTAATACTTGAGTGTATGAAGATACATTATTATAACATTTTCTATATATGGTATAAAATGAAAAACGGGGTATGTTGTTATGTTACGGATTTTTTAGCTGGAAACATAGCGCATATTTCCTCATGCCGGGCGGCATCTAAATAAAACTAATAACATTTTAATTCTATTCGAGAATCCGCGCTCCGCGATTTTTTCGAAAGGCATTGAATAATTTATGTGAAATGCCGCGTACTTAAGCAAACACCGAGGCATACTTTAAATTGCTGGAATTTACGCTAGCCCAGACGCGGCGATAAATCTCTCAAAAGCACGCAGATCTCAACGAAACCACCAAGCGGCTACTTTGGCCGATTTCCTATTTGTTCAACTCAAATGACAAATGTTACCAATTACAGAGATATATAGGTATGTTGTGGACGGATCTTCGCCGCGGTCAAGGGTTCTCGCTTAAATTAATATACTTATTTTAAACACCCAACATCACTTTGGAACTCGTGTTCCCCAAAAAAAATGACCATACGCCAATGCAAACCAAAACAAAACTGAGTTTCTTCGATGAAGGCAACAATTCATAGTTCATTCGATTTTGTGTGTCATTTCATTTTTTTCATTATTCCATATGTCAAAACTTCAAATTAGTCAGCTATTAAATTAATTTTGGACTGGAACTGTCATATTTAAATAACTATTTGACTTCTTCTTTCTCTTTTGTATAGGGTTATTAATTTTTCTATTGAAAATACAAAAAAATAATAAATGAAAAATTCATTATTTTTATGGTATGTTCGTTATAATTTCTAAAGTCTTATTTTCTAAACATTTCATGTATTTATTTTTCAAAGAAACTTTTACATTTATAAATCTTCTGTATTCCTCCTGCGTCTGTTGATGAAACGAACTTGCTGAAGTTGAAGGGAAACATGTTTGTACCTGATTGCCTACTGTTTTAGGAGGGCCTAGGTAAAGAAAGCACATGACTATTGTTTCGGATGACTCTTTACCATATCGATGAGCTATGTCGAGGTTATTAACATTGTTTAGAAATTTCTTTGGATTCTCCGATTTCTTTTTGATTTTTTAGAACTTTCTATGGATTCTCCGATTTTTCTTTGCTTTTTAAAATTAATTACATGCTAAAATTTTAGTTTGTTTTAATAAGATTTGATGTGCGGGTTCATGACTATGTTCAGCAACTGATGACTGCTGACTGCTGAAAAGTTCTTAAAAAACATAATATTAAAGTTCTCCCGAAATCTTTCAATATCAAGGGTTTACAGCATTCTATGCGTATGTGGCAAAGAATCAATGGGCGGACGAAAAACATCAACTACCACGAGAGAACATGAAAGAGCCTTAAGATGACGACAAATAAACTCATCAACAGTTGCCACACATCAAATATAATTCGACCAAACTAAAATTCTTGCATGTAGTCAATTTTCTACAAAAGAAAAATCCAAGAATCCATAGAAATCTCTAAACGAAAACACAATTTTAATCGCGACACCAAGCGGGTACAAAGTAGCAGCAGGTACAAAGTAGAATGTAAACCAGTTTCAGTCAAGCTCTGAAGAATCCAACAGGATGGTTGCCGAAATATCACCATTCGATTGATCAACAACCAACCCAGGAGAAATCCAGAAGAATTGTAAATAGGATTTGATGCATTCAAATCAAAATTTCACAAAAATTGCGTTAAATTCCTTAAAATATATCAACCCAATTATAAAAAAGGTATTACTTTTATTGTGTAATAAGTATCTTAACATGACTATGTTCTAAAGAAGTTTTTTAGAGCATTTTAAAGAAATTTTGGATTCGTGAATATCTAAAACAAATGGATGAAATAGAAACTATAGGAAAAAAAGCTCTAAATATTTTACTAAAAGAATCACGAAATTCTGGTTTTAATTGAAATAGGGGAGTCGACACTCACTTGTGTGCTCCCATCTTTCATACTGTATATTGGAAAGATTGATTTATAATTTTATGGAACTTAGGCAAATTAATCAAGGTTAATGTAAGGGGTCACCTATATAGATGTTATCATTTTCCAAATAATCTTGGAAGTTAAACAAAAATATCAAAAATATCAAAGCTTATCAAAATGCATTTCTTAAAGGTATCGTTAGTTTTAGTTAATTTCAAATCATCTTATTTCTTGCTTGATGACTAAAATAGGCTAGGACGATTTTTAGTAGTGATTAACAATTATCCTAATATACAATTAATTATACTTGCCTGATATATTAGAACGTTCAGGTTTAGATGCATCGTTATCGCTAATAGAGCTAGAAGTGGGTTTAGTAGGAAACGCTATGAGACTAGTAGGCTTAGAAACACTCAATGCATCAGGCGCTGGTGCTATAATGATACGAGCTTGCACGGAACCTGAAAGTTTTATTAGTATAGAACTGAGTGAAAGAAAAGTTATTTACATCGACACTGAATTTTTATTTTTTCTACTAGCTAACTATTTCGAGTGTAAATATTGTATATTGCATAAGTAAATGTTGATTGATAGAATGAATACAAATAAATCAGACAATATATTGTTGAAATAAGTGGCATTATATCCAAGCCAGATATGATTTTAATGATTCAACTTTGCTAGAAAGTTAATAACCGCAAGTTTAATTTGTCAAGAAATAACAATATACAGTATTTAAATAGTCTCGCAAAATTAAATGATATGAAGCAAGAGGACATAATTACAAATTTGTACCTTGTGAATTTGACGATGGACATCTTCGTCTACAATTCGAAGAAGGACAGGAAACGCAATAAGTGTGACATTTTGACGGCACGTATGGCACGTAAGTGGGCGGGACGTAGTACTGAGGATACTGCGGATAGAGCTGATTGTACTGAGGATAGACCGGGATTCCCCTGTCGTAATACTGTTGGGCGTATCTTTCGCAGCGAATTTTTCTCTTCCTCGATATACGTCTGGTTTTGTTCCGACTACTTTCGAAAGTTAAGAGAACGGTCTCTGGAATCGTGCGCGGTAATTAAAAAAAAAACGGACCCCGTCTAAGACCCCTGTTAAGCTGACAGACATAAATCGGCAGAATCGATTGATATTTTTCTGTAGTCTCAAATTCCATTAGGGAAAATTTTTGTTAAAAGAGGTAAAAGATAATAAACAGAGCGAAAGCAGTGTTAAAATGAAAAGCTTATTACTCTTTTACAATGTTGCAGTATAAAAAATTTTTACAACAAATTTTTCTATTAAAAGTCAGTTGCATTAACCCGAACATGAAACATGAGTCAGTAGATGTTTGTGTAAAATGTTTTTAAATGTTTATACATTAAGTTTTTTGTAATGAAGAATTTCGACAATTTTCATTTTCACTGTCGTTGGGCTTTTTTTCTATTTCATTTATTTGTATATGTATAGGTTTTTTTTCGAAAAAATTCCATATTATTGGCCTATCACGATCTTTTTTTATAGCACTCTGTATCATAAAAATGTTGTTTTATTAATGTACATAATATCTATGACATGTATATGTTTGTTCCATGTTAGGCATGATTTTTGAAGGAATTGATTTTTAAGACATTAAATGTTATTTGGCAGCAATGGATAATATTATAGGATAGCGAACAAGAGTTATGTTAATATTTTACTCAGGAAGGAACTCTAGTGTATTGCATCAATATTCCTGACTTAAGATTCCACTTTTTTACTGAATAAAAAAATAATTTTTTTTAGAAATACATTTTTAAAATATTTTCAAAATAACCTTACGTCATGCAAATGTCAGCCAATCAAAATTATAAAAAATCAGTTTTCAAACTAAAAACAAAAACTTTAATTTCCTTACTTTTATTCCTTATTTCATTTTTTACTAAATAACGTAAAAGGTCTGATTCGATATAGCCAAATTAGTTCTGTCAAATTAAGGATGGTCTCGATAAGGATGGGTCGCGTTTTTTTAATAATTTACCATGCACAATTTTCCTTTGCCGTGGGTGTCTGGTATCTGTGGATTTTTTGACAGCGCTGTTTGACGGAGACGATGACGTATTCTCGACGACACTTAGGCACAAGCAAACGGTAAGCGCACTTAGAAGGATCGTCAAATTTATCCTCATATTTTTACGGATCATGTAAAAGAGTTTTCTCCGAACACATCCATGGCTCTCGACTGAAACGTTCGTTAAGTATTGTAAACCAGGGAACAAATTTTATTGAGCTTTTAGTACGGGTTGTCCATAGCTTTTAGCATTGATTTTATTAGGGCTGTAGCCAAAAAAATTAACCATATGAGCAAGAGCAAATAAAACCAAACAAAATAAATCAATTAAACTCGGCAAAAACACAGGAAAAAGGCAATAAAGGATATTTTTCATAAAAAAATTGCATTTGCTGACATTTTGAAGTACAGCATCGAGACATGTGAGTATACCGATTTAGTGATGGAATAGTGACAGCTGTCTCATAATTAACAGGCTGAATGGTATTTTTATTGTGATTATACATATGCATCATGCAATTTATTAAAGTGTAATTTACTTTATATTTTTAATTCCATATCTTCATTTTAATAAAGTAAATCTGATGAATCATATTTTCAGTTCAATTTTGCAGTTCTGTAGATTATGTATATTATGTTTATAGTCCTAAAATAAATAAAAGCATATCAATAACAAAAGTATAAAATAAAATACTCAGAGGCTACAACTTTGTAATGTACCATCTGAGCGATGTATCTGTTGAGATTTATCTCATAAAGTCTCATAAATTGTATTATTTAGGATTGGTCGTGTGACATCTGCATCTTTTAGACATTTTGCTATTTAACGGTTGCTGTTACTTTTGTGCCTTTTTTGATTTATTGGTACTTCTGAGCAATATCGGCCACATGGGTCTATCATGCACTTTTTAGGATTGTTTGTAGATAGTTGTTTAAGCACTCTCAACGAAGCAACTGCATTGTTCCGTTGATCTGCATTTATTTTACCGTATTAAATTTTTCACTATATTTTTTTAATAAACTGCACTAAGATTGTGGATTTTTTTATAAGCGGATATGTAAGATTTTTCTATACCTTTTACCCAGAAACGAAATAGTCGCCCATTCTGTCGCCCTTCATGCAAGCAAGCGGAACAAAACTCCTTCGGGAGCAATAATTGCAGTTTGTTTTTACTTTACATAAATACCACCTATATATTTATAATCTTTATAATCGTTCGCATCTAAATGAAGCAGGCCGAGCGCCATTTTTAAGTATCCCCGCATATTAACTAACGACGTTTTCGCATAATTCAACGTCGGTGGGTAATTTATGTAAACATCTGTATTTTGTTATTAATAGAAAACTCGAAAGAACTTTAAATTTCGATACTCATAATTACCCCGACGTCTCATTTGAATATACGAGCGAACGCCGTAAAGGAACGTTCGTAAACGGACTTATTTCGAAATTTATAGCCTGCGTAGAGTTTTTCGAAACAAACGGGTTCCTTTTTGCTCTAACCATTCTCGACTTGCGTATAACCGAAGAAGCCTTAAGTTGGACTCATATAGCTGCTACTAGTAATATAGAAAGAAGCCTTGACTACGCTGTTTTTGAAGCCAACGTAATACAGTGTTGAGAACCGACACACGCGTACCATTTCGAAACTCGCATTCGACCAGTAAGATCGGGCTTTATGCCAATAAGAATTTGTTGCCTTCAACAACCTGAACATTGGCTAATTTGTCACTTTCAGAGTGGATGTGGCAGTCTTCTACAGTATTTTGTCAAATTATACTTCACCATAATCAAGTAAATAAAGAAATTGCCCCTTTGTCACTGTAGAACATTATCTTGAAAATCTCACTGAGCTCACAATCTCACAAATTCTCAAAGATCGTAACATTCAAACTAGATTCCCAACTTGTCCTAAAATCTTTCAACATCTATTATGGATAGTTCCTCTCGCGACAGCAGGTGCGTACAGTATAGCGAGCAACTGTGGCATAGAATACATAGAAGAAATAGGTCGAAAAATATCAACACACTCCGTGCTCAAAGAACACGAGAGATCAGTCCGACTTAGATAAATAACATTAGTTTCTAATAAGATCAAAAAACCTGCATCTATCACTTCGAGAGTCTGTGAAAAACATCAAACACCGTACTAACATAAACCGCGATATAATTTTTATCACACTAATTTGCGATTTGGTCATCCTTGAAGCAATAAAATACGCTTTGATTCTCCCCGTCCTCGGCAGGTGCTTACATGTCAAACGGCGCTTGGAAGAAGCGTCAAGACGCAATCAAGACGCGATCAAAATAGTTGTCTGCGTTATATTTCGTTAGTGTTCAGAACGTTTTTTAATTGTCTGATGTCCATTACTTATGTATGATAGAAGATTACTTTTCCGATCATTTTAAGAAGAAAACTTCATATGAATGCATGATCTTAACTTTTGACATAAAGTGTAAGATTGCATTTGTTAAAGGCGGTTTAGAATTCGAGGAAATGGGTTATTGCAATTGTAAAAAAAAATAAAATGTCCCAATATCTATGATCGGTAAGACATAAAAGTCTTCTCGAGACAGTAAATCATTACAACAGATGTGGCACAAAATACGTCAGTGAAAGAGATCGGCAAATATTAATTAGAATAGCAGAAGATCAGAGATCAGTCAGACTTCGATAAATAACGAAGTCAGCAGTTTCTGAACATTATACTGGAACAGTATATTGCATAAGACGACTTGCTTCTAGCACTGTAGCTCTAGTTCCAGCTCTCTAGAAATCATCAAAAACCGCGATACATGTTTTTATCTATTGTCAGTTTGGGATTCGGTCATCCGTGAAGTAGATTCTGCACGCCCAGGGTAGATGTTTCAGTTTCAGTTTTAGCCAACAATCTCAAGAAAATTGCAGTATGTTAGAGTCGCAGAATAAATCCAGAAAAAGGTATTTACATTGTCCTAGATAAATATCGAGATGTGTTACTAGTCAGTTAATAGAAATTTTTGTGTGTCACCACAGGAAAGACAGAAATATTTCATTAGCAGGTATTCCAGGTGTTTTCTAATTAAATGTCCGTTCGAAGACGAATAGTTCATATGGTATGCGTGAAATTGAAGTTGTTAAAGGCAACTATTTAAAAGTCTAAAAAATGCATTGTTACGATTGTAAAAAAAACTGCGTAGAAAGTACCCAAGTTGGCGATGAATGTATATATCGGGTATATTTCGCAATCCAGTTAAAACAGGAAACAGCAAAGTCGAAAAGTAGCGTAAAATTTTGCCAATTGGTATAGCAATAACATAAGTTATTTTAAATCTAATCCTAGCACGTTCTAAGTTGCTACAGAAATATATTACGTTTTGAATAGGTAAATGAGCGAATGACACAAAACCCTTGTGGAGACGCTCGATTTAGATTGCGTAGGCGACGAATTAAAGCATCCATAAAATGTTCCGCCTAATTAACACGTAAATATTTTAAGGCCTAACGAAATTCGTCGCACAACAACTTAATCCGATTTATCGTAATGTTATCTATTCGACAAGATACTGATTGGTCAACGCTTTTAACATAAATTTGAATACATTTACTTTCAAATCAACTGTCGGCCCAATTTTAACGTTAAAAATGTTATTCGAAACTGCCTTACGTTAGCCCAGTAACGCAGATCGATCAAGTATTGCTAAATATGCCGTGCTGCATCCATCAAGTTCACATTGAAGTCAAAGATTTCCTAATATGACATATTTCGTGTTCATAGAAACCCACCAGGTTTCAGTAGTTTCTACTGTACGAGCTGTAGTTCGTGATTATATTTTTGGGTCATATCATTCTGGGTTTACTTGGTTTGTCAGTTAAAAGTAAGTGGCCATCTTTGTTCTTTAATCTGTCGCTATATGTACTGGCTGTTATTGTCGATAGCCATTTAATGAACAATTGCTTAATTAGAGCATTTTCAAATCGAAAATCAGAATTTTCAATAAAGTCTGTTTGATGAAAGTCTCTGCAAAGGCGCGCGACCTGGTAAAACCTTTGATCTTTGAGTTTTTGTAGAAAATTTGACCTCTGCTTTCGCAAATTGCTGCTTGGATTCTTCGTCAAACTGATGAGATCCCATCACAACACAACACATAGTGAATCCTCGGAATTGAATACCCAGATTAGAAGAGGCAAAATCAAAAGCAAAACACAATCGCCAAAGGCGAAACGCAAATGCAAAAGGAAAGATGTCCATGACCGGCAGTTAGTCAATTCCAGCTTTCGCTCTTTCCGGGTCTCATCAGTTTGGCGATTTTACATATTATTTACATATTACTTGCTTTTTTTTGACATGTTCTTTTTAATACTCTATTTAAACTATAAATTTACCGAAATATTTTTGAAACACTCTATATGGACTTTTTCTCATAAAAAAACGGTTTCCCATCAATTACTATTGTTACGAAAAAACTGCTCTAACTGGTATAGTGTATCTAAATGTGGTTGTAAATGCAAGGAATCTATGTTATCAGCAAGGATATTATTGTTTCCTGCCTGGGTTTATTTTTGAGATTTAGATCGAAGCTGAACATGATACATTTCGGTCAATTAATCATATAATGAATAGTGCTGTGTATGTTGAATGGAACGCACTGACCTGCTCAATGGCCTTGATATATCCATAAGGAACTTATTCAAATGGGTCAATAATACCCTCTTAGATCTATTTAACGCCACTTAGCATTTGCGGAAATACAAACAAATGCACTTCCATAGAATTATAGAAGTATGGTGAAAATAGCAAGCAGTTCGAGCAGTTCTTCTTTTTCTTTGCAGCCCAGATTAGCTTAGGGAAAACGAGATACTACCGAACGGGAGTTAGAATTTAGATCAGGTTATAATTTGAAAACAACTGTTCGTATTTTATTGGATTTTTCGAAGGCATTCCATGCCATTACCCGCAGTTTAATTCCTGCTATTTTAAAGTATGTAGGTTTTTCTGAATCCTCTTGTGCACTGAATCACAGTGATAGTCAACGCTCATAATTGGTAGAGTTAGATCAGCAATCAGCAAATAGAGGTGAACCAAATCGGGTGCAAGCAAAAGCAGATTTCGGAAAAGACTTGAATAATTTAGTTATAATGTCGAATAAGCACAATTTAAAGATAAGATCCCGTGTTCTGTGGAAAATCAAAAATAATATCGAAAAAAATATGCAGATAATTATACAAAACAACAAATTTAGAATATACCCACTGTACAAAAAAACTTGGTCTTATGATGTTGATCTGCATATCAATTGCAACATATGCAACTCTAAAATTGCTCTATTTACAAAATAAAAACTCCTTCTTTCATATTCATTGCTCAGAAACATCAACTACATATATAGAAAGTAGAGGAACCATGTTTGTCCTTTGCTTATGGGATTAAGGAATGCCAACCTATATTTTACAAATTGCGTGTCGCAAAATGGCTTACTATGGAGCAAAGAAGACAATTTTCTTCTTAATATCCTGTCACACTGTCATTAAAACAAATTGCTCACAGTATTTAGCAAATAAAATAACCTAGAAGACTGACATCCATTTTTTTTTCAAAGAAATTTCAAAAACAGGGTACTGTAATATTATTCTCGCCAATCATCCTGTTTGTTTCTTCACAACTTAACTGAAACAGTTTCAGTTACCAAGTTCGATTTACGAACAATGAACGTAGGAGGACTCCAGGAGATTTGTAAATAGTAGGACTGACATTCATAACTTACACTTAAGAATCTGTGGGTTAATTACTCCCCCGCAAGATGAGTCAGGTATGTTACGGGAAGTTCAATGTATCGTCTACACTGTGAACGACTCAAATGTGGAACAAATTCATTTAAAAATCAGGTATTGCATTTTAGGATCATTTTGCAATAAATAGAATATATACAGGATGGGTCAAAAAGTAGTCGATACAAAGTTCCTTTTTTAAAATGGAACAACATTTTTTAAAAACCATTTTCGAATTCTAAGTCAAATTTAGAGCATAATTCATGTACCACAAGATATATTTAAATCTTGGTTTTTATTTATTTAATTTTGAAATGAATACGTTAGTAGCTAGTACCAGAAAAGTTTTTAAATTGTCACAACTGCGTTTCTGTCAGTAACGAAAGTGAATATGGTGCATCTAAATGAAACCCAGAGAATCGCAATTTTTATTTTTATTCGATATGAAGTCAAAACGAGTAATCAAAAAGAAATTTGTAATTTGTTTAACGAAAAATATATATAGTGAGTAAAATTGAGTTACTAGTAGTGAGTTACTACAAGCGCTGAACGAAGATGATCCTGATTGAAAACTACAATTTTATGAAACATTTTTTCATAGCCAAATACTGCTTAGTAATGAAGCAACGTTTTGTTTAAATAAACCAAATTCTGGGTAGTGGGGCACAAATAATTCTTGAAGGTGAGAGAAAATCATACACAACATCAACAAAAAAAAGTTTGGGCAGGGACTTTGAATAACAAAATTATTGGAGCTTATTTATCCGATCAAAATCTTACTGGACCCCGATATTTACAATTTCTTGCATTAGTGGAATGGCTTGCAAGGTCTCTACAAAAAATACAAAATTTAGATAATTTAAAATTTAGACTTTAGATTTTAGACGCCAAAATTGAAAATGGATTTTAAAAAATGGTGTTCTGCTTAGAAATATTAACGTGATATCGATATTTGTATATTTCGAAAAAAAATTCTCAAGTAAAAATTATGATTGACGTGTGGCAGCTTCTTTCTTGAAATTAAACACCTAATTTTCAAATGAGTTTGTTCCATATTTTATCCATTCATTGTATAATAAATAACATCCCTTTTCAGTAGAAAACGTTCGAATTAAATCAGTTTAGAAAGAAATATTGTTCAGTGTTTCCGAGAGACAACTTTAATAAGTTGAGTTTCTTCACGCCTTTGGTTATTCTTGCTTTGACTGATTCCGCTATTTTGCAGTAGCTATTATATATTACGACACCTCCGGTCATGCCGTTTGTATAATTTAAGTACATCTTAATGGGTTAGTTTACGAATTAAATAGCTCAAAATCTTCTAGTCCAAACTACACATTTTAAAAGAACTGAAAACGTGATGAATAAGAATAGTTCGCATAAATGAAGGGAAGTAGGAAGATTTTGTATACGGCATGGTGATTTCACGAAAATCGAGCACGGTATAGCAAAAACCGCATCTCTCAATCTTTGCTAATAACAAAGATTAATTGCATTTTTGTAGAAGATTGAACATAATTTTATTATTTTTCACGTCTCTCACCGCACTACAAAATCATGGCAAGCTTTAGCAAATATAAAAATTTGTATCAATAATTTCGATTTCCACTGATATTTCATAAAACATTTCGCGCACCCTGCATGATAGACAAAAACTGTAAATACGAAAATCGTAGCACTTGACGCATGTTTAAAGCAGATTGTCCCATCTGTTATAATTTTCCATTTACGGCTAATATTTTACTCAAGCAAACGGCAATTGTATGGGTCTTTTAGATTTTTTGGCCATTACCGACACCCATATCTAATCGAAAATATACCGGAAGTCAAGGTTATAGCCATGGATTTCCCTCGTTTTCTGATACATGAATTAATAGTGTAAATGGTTTTTGAGAAAACAATAATTTTTATTTGGAAAAAAATAGCGAAGCGCACACCCCATATGTAAGGATTTTTTTTGTTTTTTACCACTAACCGAATTCAGGAAAGATGACGATTACAACACTAAGCGTATTTTACATCTTTCCCGATTTCGAGTTGCAGTTATCGCCCATTGCCGTTAAAAAAGGAAATCAATTTTCGTTTTTTTCAAATAACTGGCACACCCTGTACATTTTTGGAAATTATTAAGAATAAACATTTGTAGCGTTGGATCTCGCAGATCTTCTTATTGAAGAATTGTTTTAATAACTTAAATGATTTTCAACAAATGATTTTTTTCTTGAACCCTTACAAATGCGGTTTTTAATTTTTTGCACCCAATTTAAACAAGTTCCGTCACGGGTTCAAGCTCTATGCTCTTGTTAAATATCAAGTCGATAAATTCAAAATTCGTACAATTTACCATCCTTCATAAAAAGGTCGAAAAAAGAGTATGGCCGCCAAGGTTTGACTACGGCCATTTTTCAATAGAAGCGAAATTTGAACCGTCTAGCTTAAAACGTCTGGAAGCTATCGTCGAAAAATACATGGACAGAGAACAGAAGATGGTAAGACAAAACATTTTTGTTCCAAGTCGTTCTGTACCAACGTCGGTCCTATAGGACTTATAACTATTGCCGGGACAGAAAAGTCGATGAAAACGAAATTTTTCGAAAGTATCTAACCAGGCGCCGCCCGCAGAAAAGCCAAAATTATTCAATTACAGTAAATAAGTTTCCTTTTTCGAAAATAAATTTACGGCACGCCGGCACTCTCGAATTAATAACTCGGATACGCGTAAAGTTGCGACTTTTTTATTTTGGCTAATTAAATATAACGAGAGCTTCGTCGGCGCGCGGACAGACGTGCACATTAAATTAATTAATTTTTGAAACTTGACGTCTCGTTAAAAAAACCGCCGGTGTTATATTCAATAAACGGCCGACGTCGCAGATCGCGAACGTAAGCAATTTGTTTTTCAGGGGATGGTGGGGAGTTTGTTATCGATAATTCGCAATTATATAATATACAGTGTCCCCCATAAAAAATTTAAAAAAAAAATGTAAAAGAGACAAAATTTTAATAGAAAACGAATTTTTCAGAAATAGTATTGCTTCTGCTCTGTCAAAATTTTTACAAAGCCAAAGTATTTTGGCCACAAATTATAATAATTTTGTTTCTTTCTTCTAGTTAGTTAAATATTAAACAAAAAATTAAAAATCTAAGCCTTAGTAGAAAAAATCATCTATGATTTAAAAGAATTAAAGTACTAGAAGGAAACTTTAACTTCCTTATTATGGCAGCTGCTTTTCCAATGTTAATATTAAAGAAAAAAAAGGAATGTATACATAGTGGAAAATCGGATATTAATGCATTGGATGAAAACAGGCTGGACTACAAGCATTATAGTAGGTAGAGTATGCTATTGCTGTTTTTCGCAATTGTACTATAATACAAATTAAATAGCAACAAAAAATGTTCAGATTTTCACAGTTTTTAATACTTTATGACAGCGGTTTCGGCAACACCGTACCTTTATCAAATACAAAATATGACTATATTCCGACAATTATATATAAAAACAGGTAGGAATAGATTTTTAATTAAAGTTATAGAGTTAAATTTAACGACGGAGGCGCATTTAAATCCAATTGGTCATTAAGTAATAAATTCGAATATCTCATGGTGTTAATCTCCATAGCTTCCAACAAGTTTAGTTTTTTGCTTTTTGAATGTTTATGTAAAACATCAAAATTATCGTCAGAGTTGTGCATTTCTGAATTTAAATTTAAAGAATCCGAACTTTTATTTTTATACGCCCTTTTATGTTCATTAATGCGTTTCTTAAATGTTCTACCTGTTTGTCCGATATAAATTTTGGGACAAGATTCACATTTCAACTTGTAGACTCCGGATTTTTAAGTTTTTCGTAATTTAGTTTTATTGCTTTTTTAGAAAATATCCTATGGTGTTTTTAGTTTTAAAAGCAATATTTATACCAAATTTAGATAGATGTTTCGAAATTTTCTTGCTAGGTTCTCCAAAGTATTTTATTATTTTATAAATTTCTTCTGTGTTTAATATGGGATAGATGAGCTCAGAGTTATTTGAAACTGCTTTTGAGTTATAATCTTATCTATGAAGCTTTGTTAAAAGCTATTTGTTTTATAATATTTAATTCTTTTTCAAAATTTTCTTTAGAAAGTGGTACATTAAGTAGTCTGTTGATAAAAGCATAAAAGGCAGACATTTCTTGTGTGTAAGGGTGATTTAAGTTATTATGTATTATTGTGTCCGTGTGTGAGGGATTATGGTAAATGGAAAAATCTAACTTATTCTGCAGTTTATTTATAGTTAAGTCCAGAAAATTTAGAGAGTTCCGTCTCTATGGTAAATTTTATGTGGTGATGTATCAAATTAATATGATTCAAAAAGGACTGCAGTTGTCTTTCGGTTCCAGCGAAACAAGCAAAAACATCATCTACGTATCTATTCCGCCAGAGAATTCCTTTAGTCAGAGGATGTTGATGTATGATATTTTCTAAATTGTCCATGAAAATTTCTGCAAGTAGTGGACTCAGTGGGATTCCTATAATTAATCCTTCTTTAGCAATATAAAATTGTCCATTAAATTCAAAATAATTTTGGTCTAAACAAACTATTAAACTATCTAGCAAGTCTTGTTTTATGATAGGGTTAACTTGTCTCTGCGTGAGAATATTGTATATTCTGTTTATTACGTCAATTGGTGGAATGCTGGGAAATTATTTTCGAACATCAAATGAAACTTAGGAGGAATTTTTATGTCTTTAACCTTGTTAATTAGTTCGAAGGAATTTTTAATAGCATATCTAGGTTTAAAGGCAGTATTATATTCTAAAATTTTAATTAATCTTGTTGAAAATTTAACTGATGGTGCTGTTACAAAAGAAATTACAGGCCTTATTGGCACATGCTGTTTGTGTAATTTAATTAATGAACATAACTTTGGACGTTGAAGGTTCATGATTATTAGTTGGTATTTATCCGAGTCATTAAAAACTGATGAATCGGTAATTACTGTTTTGATTTGTTTGGATATAATTCGGTGGGATCATATTGTATACTTTGGTATATATCTGGATTAGAAACTGTTTGGTTTTTGTAAAATATTCTAGAGAATCGATAGCAATGACTGTCTTTCCTTTATCTGCTCTTGTAAATAATACATTATTTTGGGAAGCCTTATTTTTAATTGATTTTACCATAGACATGTGTGAAAGATCCTTGATCGTATTTAATTTGACTATATTATATTTTGTATTTGATAAAGGCACGGTGTTGCATTAAAAACTGTGAAAATCTGAACATTTTTTGTTCTAATTTAATTTGTGTTTAATGGATTTTCATGAAGTAAAAGCCACCTCAGTCCGATTTTTGTTTTTATTGTAATCTGAGCAATATTTCCATATCTAAAATTTATTTGCTTTGAGTTTATCGTTATGTTCTTATCGCAATGCAGTTGTTCCATTGTGTACTATTAAATCATTCTAATATAAAGGATGAGTCGAAAACATATATCACCCGTAATGACAGATTTTTTGAGTGAAAATATCGGGACCATCATTATGACACTTTTCTGTTTCGAACCCGGTTTCTGAACATTACAAATTTCAATAAACGTCAATAATAATTTATCATTTTTCAAAGAAACTTCCGCAGGCTACTGTATACTATTTACAAATCATCTGGATTCCTCTTGAGCGCTACATTGGAACTGGCTCATAAGGCGAGCATGGTTGCTCTGGTAGGTTCTTGATTCGTATTCTACTCTGTAGCTGTTTGTATATTGTTTGAGGGGGGCAGAGGTAAATTGGGGGCATGAGTCGCGGTTAAGCTTGTTTGGTTGCTTATAGATTTCTAAAGATTCTCGGATTTTTCATTGATAGCAAGAATTTTAGTTTCATTAAATAAAATTTTATGTCCCGTCTCATGATTGTGTTCAGCAACGGCTGATGAGTTTATTTGTACTCTTTCGCGTTCTTCAATTCTGTCTTCTGATATGTGGTCAGTGATGTCTAGAAAGTAAGGAAGAACAACAGTGGCAAGTGTGGGGTTGCTTTGAGACTCATGGAGGTCATGGTGAAGTGTGTTTTGTGATGGAAAGCTTAATATATGTAATGTGGAAGTTATTAGCGAGGAGATCAGATGTAAGGTGGTTTAATTCAGTGACTCGCGCTGACATAGTTTTACGGCTCTGTAAACGATGATTTTTGGGCCGGAATGGTGATGTGACAATGCATTAAGGTATCGGTTTTTGTGCGTACGTTTTCTGTAAACAGAATGACCGAATGTTACGTCTGATTTTCTATTGAATATCTAAGAATGGGAAATTATTATTAGTGTCTAATTTAATAGTAGAACATATGTGAGGGTGTAGGGGTTAAATGGATTAGATAATCTTAAAAGGATTCTTGATCATGAGGACAAATAGCAAAAGCATCCTCAACGTAGAATTCCCATAATTCTGGTTTTAAATGGAAGGTGTCGAGGAAATTTTTCTCAAAGGCTTCCATAAATATATTTGCGATGACTGGTGATTATGGAGAACCCATAGATGTTCCCAATGTTTGTTCAAGAATTTGAACGTTATCGGAAAAATATGTTGAAAGCATTTTTCAATTAAGATGTGAGAAGTCTGGTTCCAGATTCTCGTATTTTAATATATCCGAAAGTTGAGAGTTTCAGGAATAGAAACTTTAGTAAAGAGAGATTCTACTTCGAAACTACTCAGAATATAGTATGAACCTAATTAATTTTTCAATAAAATGAAAGGAAATTAAGTATAAAACTATCAGTTTTCCCTGCAATGGGTTTTAATGCAGCGTTACAATAACATCAGAAATAATATAAAAATATTGGATTTTCCCCTAAATTCTACAGCAACCTCCAAAATTAGCTGCCTCAAATGGTGCTCCCTAGTATCGGCAAACGAATTAATAGAATTCGTCTGAATGATATCTAACATTTCTTCCAAAATGAGATGGGGCGCCATCAAATTGGAAACCGCGGCGGATTAGTGATTATCACATACATGAGTATTATGGATATTTGAAAAACAATATTGTGTCCCTTTTGTGTGTGCGTGTGTAGCTTATTAATTAATGGGCAATATTTCTAAAAATGCAATGGTTATTAAAAATAAATAAGAGGGAAAATTTTTTCAAAATAACAGGTTTATTAAACGAAATACCCTTTTCTGCTAATGTGCCCTTTTTATTTCGAAATTTTTACATGAAATGTAGCGAAAATGAATAGTAATATTTAATTTTTATGAATTTACAAACACCCTTTTTATTAAACATTCATTATAAGATATATCTGAAAGAATAGATGATTTTAGGAAAAAAGTTTATATAAATAATCAGCAGTATCAGTAATCACTTTATTTTTGCTCTACAGGGTGATAAAAGAGAACCATTTTTTAAAATTTTTTGTTGAAATTTGGTAGGGGCGCACAATACAAAGAAACATTTTTTTGGCATGAAAATTATTTTTGTACTTTCACCAGTGGCGTCAGGGTAAGCATGACATTAATTAGATTTTAAAAATTGTTTTGCTTATTAGAAATGATGTCTGAGGAAGGGTTTCCATCGAACAAATTAAAAAGCAACAAATATATTATTTAATGATTAGAATTAAATTAAAAGTTGCTATTGAATACGAAAAACTAGTATTAAACAACGCGAACAAACACAAGAACCATATCTAAATTAGCTACCATACAATCAACAAAATATCCATAGCAGTTTCAATGAAAATAAGGAATTTTCTTTTTTTTTTCAAAGAAACTTCCACAGGCGACTCATCATCCTGTCGGCTTCTTCAGAGTTTCAGTCAAACTGACGAAACGTCAGCAAGTTTGACTCAGCAAAAACCAATGCAGGAGGAATCCACAAGTTTTGTAAAAAGTAACGATTTTTTTTTAATATTTTCTACGCACTGTATATTAAAAATAATTGCGGACTTACACTCATTTAAACTTTTTGTCAAAAAATTACCCACGGAATCACACCCCAAGGTTCAGCATCTTATAACAGTAAATTAAAAAACGCAAAAATTATTCAATATCTCTCGTTTTTACGTTTTCGAAAATCAATGGCCTAGTTCAAGAGGTCGGTTAAAATCCCAGGAGCGTAAATAACAAAAACTAGTAGCGCGGTCTTTAAACTAATTATGCTTTCGGTTTATTAATGATGTTTCGCCTTACCGGTTTGTTAATAAAACGTAATGTTTACGACGCTTGGATCAATAAACTATTATAAAGCTGAGACCTAACGAATCGAACGGGTATGTATAAAAAAGTCAAGCAAGAGTAACATTGTAATTATATTTTCCGTCTTAACGCTATATTAATTTTCTAATGGCACTCTGGGCCTGATTAGAAGCCCGTAAAAAGCATATTGGATTAGTGGTTGTCGATAATAAATTTATGATGCCAGTTGACGCGATTTACTTCTAAGCAAATCTAAACTTAAATTTCGTATTAGTAAGTAGACGTAAAGTCAAAAACCAAAAAAAATTGCTATTTTCATTAAAATGTATCAATATTTGTTAAAATTTCCAGATTTTGCGTTTTGAATCAACTATGTTGGTGCTATGATATCAATTTTTACTAAATATCATTGATCAATGTTGTTTGGTTCACAGAATATACCAAAAATATTCAAAAGCAATTCAAAACTAAAATGGATTTGAAACAAAGGAAACTGCTGCAAAAATCAGGAGAATCGAGATCAGATACATAATCTGTGAAAAATATTAATACCAAATGGTACACCAATAACAGCTTTAACAAAATAATTTCAAGTCGGAAACTACGAAGACCTAAGGTAAATAAAAACGCAAGCTAAAAATTTTAAAATTTAGTAAATTTGAAGGCAAAATTTCGAGTGATAATTTTCTTGTATAGGGGATGTTGCAAAGAAAGTAAGATTACCGTTTTTTATTTATTTTTTAATTCATTAATTAAATATCAAATTAATTAAAGTAATTCAAAAAAACCATGTTGTTTAGAAATTCCTTCATTGCTTTAATATGTATGAGTCACTCTATATAAAGCTAGCAGATTGAATTATTGTTAACAGTCGGAGTTTCTGTAATATATTTGCGAACAATCACAATTCTTCAACAAAAAGGAAAATTTCGCATTTTGCGACGTGGCGGATGTAATACCCACAATGCTAGACAAAATGTTTTAAATTATCCACATCCAATATTTCATCGCAACTTTACTCTTTTACGCATTTGTGGGACTTCCGGTATACATGATTAGAATTTTAGGTTATGCACCTTATCCATTTTCTTTTCGCCAGCCGTTTCGAAGATATCAACCGCCGAAACACTACTGGGACATCCTCTATTCAATTTTGTGCTTTACATTCCGAAACATAAAATTTTACCTTAAAATTCACACTAAGTTTTTAAATTTCGAGATATACTATAAAATTTTAATGTAATATTTATAGAATTTTTAAGTTTGGGTATTTATTTTTGTAGTGTGTCCTTTCACCTTCGTAGGAAACAATTAATGGCAGCAGAAGTACATTTGATAAATATATCAGAGCACTGTGTAGGAGCATGTCTTGTGTATTTAATTTTTTTTTGTGAATGTACCTTTAGATGTGTTATTCGCACTATACGCTTGACTGCTTTAATAATACAATATGTGTAGTCAATATTTACGATTTTATTGACATATTTTCGTAAACTTGTAATTTCGTAATGTATTTTAAACAAGGGGACAAACATGTTAGGTTTTTGAAAAAAAGCCGAAAATGTCAACAAGGGATGGAGCTTGATAATAAAGTTTTGGATAAAGTTGGATTTTTGATTTAACATACAAGCATTTGTGAGATTCTTCGGAAATATAAAATTAAACGAATTAATATCGGATTAAAAATTCAGGAATATATATTTTCAAAATGTTGAATATATTTTGGCGAATTCGATTACAACCCTGTAATAAAACCAGAAAAGAAAACCTAAAACACGAAGCGATCTTTTTTAAAAAGCCATGGATGATGCCCGAACACCAAAGAACCCAATTATCCACTAACTAGACGTTATCCCTTCAACCCCCCCGGAGCGCACTCGTTATGCTCTTTGGCGAAACTACCGGAAGACTTCGTAACTCGTTCGCTGTTCGTATTTCGCGGCTCGGCTTTCGGACGTACCGGATCGTCGTGTACGACCTCCGCGACGCGCGAGATCTGACTGAAAAACCCGCGATATTAAGTCTGTATCGCGTGCCGACCGCCGCAGATGTATACTCTTATCTTCCGCGGTTTTGGTTCACTTTGACTATGAAGAATGCCCCGACCGAACGGGAGATACTCTATGATTACTGTTTACCCTTCCGCGTAATTAAGTTTGGTACGATTTGGCCACGATGGAGAGATTTATGTGGCGAAAAGGGTACCACCGGGCAAGCCCAGCAACTTTAAGGATCGTTCTTGATGGAACATGCCTTTGTTAAAGGAAATCACCATAATGATTAAAAAAAAAACATACAATAGGGAAGCAGCATTTCACTCTTGAGGCAAAACCACATTGCTGGTTTTATCTGGATGAATACAATGAAGAGAGGACAACAATTTATGTCTTCAATTATGCGAGAGCCCATTTTTTACGAAAGCGCTGAAAGGCAAAAAAATAAAAGAGCACTAGAGCACTGACCAATATAATATGGTGCTGAGAAAAGAATCCAGGAAACTGCACCAAATATTGGTCGAAGATGGCACCCACGTCAACTTATATGGATCGACTTTCTGTTGTTTGACCGCATGAGAGTCACCTTCGTTGTTTCGGATCGTCTTCGTGACATTGCATTGCTCCAAGGAAAGAGGTAAAAACTAAGTTAAAGGAGTAGGAATAGTTGGGAAATAGGTTTACGCGATAAACGTTGAAAGTTCATTGTGTGCTCATACTTTTATTTTACTAATTCAATTTTGGCGATACAGGCATTAGGCACGTTTAAAGTAAAAGAAAACAAATCAAAATAAACAAAAGAGATTGAATATGGGACCGAAACAAACGTGTTGGCATATTATACCATTACTTTTTGGATACTTTTTGGTGACCATCAGAGTTGACAAAATTCCATCCGTGACTGAGTGGATTAAAACTACAGACTATCCGAAATAGCTTGTAACAAAACTAACTTCTTGAAGTGACACTTTCCGAGTGATTAATCGGTGCACGATTGGGTGTTGGGAGCCGAAAAAATTAGTTCACGCAATCACGATCACAAAAGTGACTTTGGTTCAAATCACTGTTCTTTTTTATAGATGGAAATTTATCAATCATCATCCCTTTTATTATGTGACTTTATGGATGATGAATGCTGATAGTTCTTTGCTAAGTTGGTATTAATGTTTTCATCTCTTGCAGCTTCTAACAGCCATCAGATTATTTCTGAGAATCAAATTTGAGTTCTATAATTAAAGTAATTTTGGAAGACGTTATAAGTATTGCTTTTTCCACTTAGCAGTCAATTTGCGGAATACATCAATTATATAGACTCAACTTTGCATTTTAAAAAAAGTCTAACAAGTATTTGAGAGAAGTGCAAGAGCCATTAACTGCAAATCCTTTTGCGAGGAGCGCAAAGTCAATGGATTAAGATCGCGTGCGTTCGGCGTCGTATGTGGGCGAATCATCAGGCGAATGTCGATTCATGAGTGCTAGATTGGAGTCAAATCGACGGATTGCATGTTAAAAGGCGAACGCACGGTGATTGTAAAAGGATAGACGAAAGAACGACTGGAGTTTATATATCTCGTTGACTTCTAAATAATATATATGGATAACGATTATTTAATTAAAAATATTTTTCTTTTCGCCAGTTTATTTTGCATTAAACTGAAATTTTACTATACTTTGATGATCGGTAGCTTGTCCTTTTAGAACATGCTGCAGAACGTTTAACAGGAACGTCAGCTTAAAACTCGAATTCAATCCAAATTCAAAAACAATTAACTTCCATTTATTCTAGAGGGATATTGTCAAAATTATAACAAAAAAAAACAGAAATAGAACTATATAGAATGAAATAAAACTCATTTAAGCTGCATGCATGCTTGACGCACCAAACTATCTCTTACCAGAAATCTAATATTATTTATAGGGAAATGGTTTTAAAGCAAGACAACTGGACCATTGGCCATAATGGACAATTACTTATTTTATTTAATTTTCGGAGGAAAATGTTAATAATCAATTTTACATCGTTTGAGAACGTAAAACCTATGAAGTTTTTATGTTGCTCGTTGAGATCGCTGAGAAAAAAGTCGAGACAAACTATAATTAAAATTATAATTAATTTTCTCTAACAAACAAATTGTTCAACTTTGATGCTGATTTTTATTTTCAAATTTTGAAGGGTTATATTTTTCTTCAAGAACCGGTCCAAATATTCAAATAGTGCAAAATTCAAAGAATACATTTTTTTTAAAACAGTTTATAGAATCAGAGCATTTTATTTAAAAAAAGTGAGCAAAATTTGGGAAAATATGCGTGTATTTTGATATTGTCTATGACGATATTGGGCGAAACTTGACGGAGTCTACGTAATGTCCTGAAGTTTCATACAAAATGACATTGAGTTCCTAGAACCTATTTTTTTTTTGTTTAATTTTAGTGTTCAAAATCCTTTTCTTCGGAATTTACAGGGCGTCCCAATTTTGAACTACTACTACCAAAATTGAAACTTTAAGTATATGGCGGTATATTTTTGAAATTCCCTATAAAAAAAATATTTTTATCATTAGTACTACGTGCCTAAATAACTTGATACGCAAATGATCCGAAGAAAATCTAGCTAAGCAATTAGAACCTCACAAAAATAAATATCACCATAAAATAATCCAATGTTGCTACACGTTCGTTTAAGAAGAAAGTTTCTCAAACTGGAAATGGATGATTCTGTTTTAATTGTGATTTTTTATGCCTGGTATTGTTTGTTCTCACTGGAGATTAATTAATTATCTAATATAGAAATTGTTATATTAATTAGATGATCATGAACATATCTCAACATGTTTTTTATATAATACAATTTTTAAAATTTATATATAAATTATTATTTTTTTGTACCAATAAATGATTTAAATTAATTACCTCAATTCTAATTTCTATGATCAAACAAAAAATAATTTCATGTTCGAGTATCGAGTTTAAAATGTAATTAATTTTTAAATTAGAATTTATAAAGTCAAGTTGAAAGTACGTCATCTGAGTAGTTTACAAACAGGGAGATAATGAACTAGTGCAGAGTTTATATGATTTTAGAACTCATTATGTCAGTAGCGTGAGACGGAACGTTTGAAATTTGCTTTTCGTTCTTGACGCTTTGAAATTGTAATAAAATCCTTTCAGGGTTACATTTTTACATTAAACTAGATGCAAAATATGGATAAATAAAATTAAAAGTCGACTTCTACAGTGAGGTAGTTTTATTTTAGTATTGTCGACATTTTAGAAATTTTAAAACCATTTGCGCATTGCCAAGTATGAAAAAAAATCAGTTAATAATTTATATTTTTAAGTTGTTATTTGGAGGAAAGTAATTTCGCGTAGAAAAACTCTCTCTATATATATATATATATATATATATATATATATATATATATATATATATATATACAGTGTGTCCAAGATAAGGATGCACAGCATGGGGATCTCGGAAACTATAAGAGATACAGTGTCGGTTAAATTAGACAAAAGTTGCGCATTTTGATACCGAACAAGATCCCGTTTTACAAATTTGAAAATTCCAAGCCGTTCCGGAAATATCCGGGAAAAACCGAAATATTGCGATTTCGTTTTTATTATTTTTTAAAGCTATTTGAAAAGATATGAAAAAACGGAAAACACTTTTCCATTGGCACTTTTTAATCTCTCCAAATTGACGTTAACAAATTTTCATTACAGCGTTTCGATTCCATGGAACCACCATCAACTTTGATTTTTCTTATGGGACGGAAAAAAAGTACACACAGTATTAGGTTGTGCTTTTCATTGCGAATTCAACGATGTACGATACAATACGGTTACTTATGTTTTTATCCAGAAAAATGGCTTTTTAATACATTTCTAGTATTTTATTGTAGTAGGCCATGAGATCCGAACGATGAAAGGCAAAAGAAAATGGTTGACAAGTTCGAGTTAATGTGTTTATTTATTTACTAACTCTAACTGTTCATTTAACATAACAACTAAATCCAACAAGTTAATGAAAAACAAATTCTATAACAAATGTTCGAATAAATGACCTCCATTTTCTAGGCATAAGTACGCCCGTCTCACGGTAGACTCCAAAACACGACTTAACATTTCAGGAGTAATTTTATTAAACGCTGCTCGTACTGATTGACGTAATTGTTCCTCGTTGTCAAAACATTCTTTGAATACCTCATTTTTTATGTAGCCCCATAAGAAAAAGTCCAAGGGAGTTAAGTCCAGGGACCTGGGAGGCCAAGGTGTTTCACTGTAAGTCCCAATGTATTTTCCATCAAACCGTTCAGTTAAATATTGGCGAACTTCTCTGGAGTTATGGGCTGGGGCACCATCTTGTTGGAACCAGCAGCCTTGCACAGCGCCTAGCGGTAAATCATCTAAGGCATCTTCTAAATCGTGCCTCAAGATGTCAAGGTACCGCTCGGAAGTTAAGGAATTATTATAGAAAATAGGGCCTATAATCTTGCTACCAAAAATCCCACACCAAATATTAAACCCAAAGCGAACTTGATGTCTGGATAGTCTATTAACACGTGGATTTTGTTGCGACCAATAGTGTGTATTGCGCCTGTTATAAATACCGTTATTGGTCACCATACTTTCATCAGACCAAATCACTTTATATGGAAAATTAAAACTCTCATCACACATCCTGGTATACCACTCACAAAAATGTCTACGTCGTTCGTCGTCACCGGGTTTTAATCCTTGACATATTCTGAATTTGTAAGGCTTAAATTCATTTTTCCTTAAAATAAACTGAGCTGTAGATTTAGCTACCCCATTCTGGTCTTCAATTTCTCTGGTAGAAGTTTGTGGATTTTCGATAACAGATTGTAGAACAATGTATTGGTTTTCTTCATTGGAAGGTTTTTGTCGGGATAATGCAGGCTTCTTAAATGATCCATATTCTTTCAGATTAAATAACAAACGCCGAAAAATACTCTTGTCAGGTTGTCTCCGCTCTGGGTATTTGTTAGAATACATACGCTCGGCTTCCACACAATTTCTTTGGCATCAGATGTAGCAAGACAGCGTATCACATTTTTCTTCGTTTGTAAAATTACCTCCCTCCATTGTAGAACAAAATAAATTAGAAAAAGACAACAACAATAAATATACAAAAACAATAACTAAAGGAATAAACTTATGATCGACTGATAACAAAGACAAATAACATTAATGTGTCATTGAAATTGACTGGATGTCATTTTGTCATGGCCTACTCCATTTAAATGCTGAAATGTATTAAAAATCCATTTTTCTGGATAAAAACATAAGTAACCGTATTGTATCGTACATCGTTGAATTCGCAATGAAAAGCACAACCTAATACTGTGTGTACTTTTTTTCCGTCCCATAAGAAAAATCAAAGTTGATGGTGGTTCCATGGAATCGAAACGCTGTAATGAAAATTTGTTAACGTCAATTTGGAGAGATTAAAAAGTGCCAATGGAAAAGTGTTTTCCGTTTTTTCATATCTTTTCAAATAGCTTTAAAAAATAATAAAAACGAAATCGCAATATTTCGGTTTTTCTCGGATATTTCCGGAACGGCTTGGAATTTTCAAATTTGTAAAACGGGATCTTGTTCGGTATCAAAATGCGCAACTTTTGTCTAATTTAACCGACACTGTATCTCTTATAGTTTCCGAGATCCCCATGCTGTGCATCCTTATCTTGGACACACTGTATATATATATATATATATATATATATATATATATATATATATATACACTCATGACAGCGTAAAAAGTGAAAAAATTCTTCATCGAAATGTATTTTGAATATACCTTCATCTAGGAAAAAGACTGCAGCGTTTGGAGCTACTTTCAGCAAAAAATATTAAAAGCAAATTTTTGAAAATTGAGTTAAAAATTCTCTTCTTCCAAATATCTCACCAGGCAGCGTAATAGTTCATGATAATGGTAGTTATCACATCATTTTAGCTAAAAAAGTACCAAAGATCAGCATCAAAAAAGAGGTATCGATAGAGTTCCTCAGTCAGGATGGATTTATTTTGGAGATACTTATACAAAGGAACAACTTGTTGAAGTTGAGAATCTTAAAAAATCAGATAACATACACCTTAGATTACGATTCGGATTTCAATTCCATACAAATGATATGAGCCGAATTAAAAAACAAAGTTAGACGCTATTAGATAAACCAAAAAATGTGCGCTCACGTAATTGATGTAATTAAAACTCAGTGTGAATTAATGCCGGAGAGCTATTGGAGAGAATGTGTTATCACGTAGTGGAAAACAATTATAAAAAAACTTGGGACAATGTAAAGCCATTAATTATATATATGGATGTTAGTGATAGCTCAGGTTCAAAGTATTTTGACTAATTTGATTTAGTGTGTTTTGTTACTTATATTACTACAATTAAAGAATATGCAATACAACAGAATGTATTCATATATTTTGTGTTTCAATTTCCTTACTGTTACCATGGATCGGTTTATATGAGCGGATAAAAAAGTTAACGGCATTATTACAGTCATGACCATTTATCGTGTGTCGGACAACACTCTAAAATTTAGGCACCACGTAGACAAAATGAGTGAATAGCGAATAATCTCGTTTTGTACCTTTCCATAACTTTTTTTTCTAAAAATGGAAATAATAATGTGCTAAAAGAAAGAATTTGGGTTTTATAAAATATTTGTTAGTCAGCCTACTGATAATTTAATTTTTGTAGATTCGGGGCATTATGAAACTGAATAAACCATTTCGCCGACGCGGTATCTTTACTGGCTTAAAAGTTATACATAAAATAGCAATAAAAAAAGTGACCACCCTGTATATCATATAGTATATAACATAATGGTGCAGGTTGATAATATGGCTGGAGGGCCATGTGTTTACAATGCATAAGAACCCATTGAAATTTGCGTTTGCCGCGTTTACTCGGATGAGTCGAAGTGTCTGACAAGCATTCCAAGCTCACTTGTCAGGCCGTTTTATTAGGGGCATCAAACAGAGCCAGTTGCGAAACGCTCTTAAGATTTCGCCATTACGTGAATCGAAGTCCGTAATAAAATTCCATTTTAAGGCGCCGATATCGATTCGGTATTCTATTTTCGACGCGGTTCGTTTCTCGAAAGCGAACGATGGTGTTTTTTTTTACGATGACCAGCAATGATTTCGATAAAATTAATATTCGATAGTATAGCGGATCCACTCGATAGGTCACTAACATCGACCATGCACTTAGAAACTTTTAAAAATGGATTTTCAAGTGGACGAGGTCGGGTTAAAAATACCGGAGCACCTACGCGAATAAATAGAGATAATTATGATTGTTCATTTTGTTGTTATTTTTTCCCGTATTAATTAGCAATTCGAACGTGTGAATCCGTTGGAAAGTTGGTAATAACTTAAACGTTATATATAAATATATAAATATATATATATATATATATATATATATATATATATATATATATATATATATATATATATATATATATATATATATATATATATATATATATATATATATATATATATATATATAATATATAAAAATGTGGTTGAAAATAAAAAAAATCTGACGGTGAAAACAAAATCGTCTAAAACATGAATCTTTCAAATCCATTTTAAGCAATAAGATTAAAGAAAGGACAAAACAATGTCATATTGACAATAACATGATGAAGCCGCAAATTTTCATTTACTATTGAGTAATAGCTAAGCCCCGAATCTTTCAAGCTTGGTTAAGCAATTTTTTATTTAGGTATTACTTAAGTTAAAGCTGACTTAATATTTGCTTGGTGGAAACGGCTATTAGAAATCGACGTATACAACGTCCGGAAGAGTCCACATCAAACAGTTATAAACTATTTTTTTTTAATAATGTCATTTTTACGCCGTTTACCCTAAAATTATGTCCCAATCTCCAGAAACTTTGATATTAATTTTCAATTTTTTTTCCATTATAAATAAAGTTTTTCCAAGCAAATTATTTATTTATAAAAATATACATAAACCGATGATTCTTTTAATGGAGTTTAATATATACATTTTGGGTTAAAAGTCAACCAATAGCGCGCTACAACTATGACGGAAAAATAAAGTTTTTTATTTCTTATCTTAAAAATCATCATTGCAAAAAAAATTCTGAATATTTTTGACATTTTTAGAGTAAGTATAGTGAAATGTAACTACAACCCTTAACATTAATAATTTAATATTACTTAATTAAATTTTGATAACCAAGTTTATTTATAAACTTTTTCGTCTCTTGTATTTTATGAAAAAAACATGAATAAATTCACTGACATGACTGTCAGAATTGAAGAACATTAAAATTCAAGCCGTGCGGTAAAATTTCCGAAAACATCCGATTGCTCCCAAACCAGTATGGTAATATCCCGGAAATATCCGAAACTCCTATTGCTCCCAAGCTAGTAAGGCAATAATAATTAGGTATTTCGCAGAAGCGGGTAGAAAAATTGTGTTTTATATTACGATGTGAATAAGTAAAGTCTTCTGGTTTGTTGGCAATTTTAAAATTTATCAATTTGCCAGTTTTAGTAAATTTATGTGTTATTGTGGTCTCTTCTCAAACCGTTCTTAGGACAATGTGGGACGTTTTCTCTCTATTTTGCTACGTCAATAGCAAGTACACATAACAACAAATCGTAAACTGAAAGGCAATCGATCAGTAGTCAAATTACCATACAATTTAAGTTTGAATGAAAAAGACGCTCATAGAAATCTTTTACTATACAGATAATTTAACTAAAATTGTAACTGTAGACTACGATATAAGCTGATGTACCGACGAAAATACTCTACAGGGGCTACAAAGACTTTTAAGAAAACCAAAACGAAACTAATCGAAAAGCTTTGCAGTTGCCAGCGAACTTTGCTTATGTATTTACGTAAAATTATCTTACGATATGGATACTTGAAAGGGATTCTAAAACATCAGATGAATAAAGCAGCCAGAATATAACGCAAGAAAAATGATTAAATAATTGCACTCTGATAGGGCTGAAGGATGAGACAAACAAGACGGAAATGTTGTGAGTAAGAACAGTCAGGTTAATGCAGAAGTAATGAGATCAAATGCCAACATGTACCACGGAAAAAATGGGGTCCAAACGACCTTCGTTACGAGAGCCACAAAAATGGAGGATAGAAAGACCTCAATACTGCAACGAGGGAGAGAACAGGATTAAAATGGACGAAACAAGCTGAGAAGAAGAAGATGAATTTGATGTTCATGGCGGAACGTTTATCGCAGAAGTTTTAGGTTACTATCGAATGGTGAAAGTACACGTGGGCGAGTTTAATTCGCCGAGTCGATAAATTCGTAAATACGTTTAACTGCCAACCGCACGCAGAATTCTTAACTTCCAGATTTAGAACTAGACCGTAACTTACATTTTATGACTTATTTTAAAGCTCGCCCGTATAAATTCCCGCCCGATTGAGTATTTATTTCCGATACGTTTTTTTGACACACTTCTCAAAAGCCAATAAAGTTCGGACAGAAAAAGTGCGAGAATATATCGGACCGTTAACTATTTTACAACACGCGAGAGCACCAACAAGCAGCAATATCGACCGCACTTACATACGGGGTGGTATTCAATAAATGTCCATTATTTCGATAGAGTTAATTTCCCAGGCATTTCTATAGTAAAAATAGATATGGGCTATTTTTCTTCATCGAACAATTATTGTGATTTTCATTTCGTTTTTTACCCCGCCTTTACTAAAAGTAATTTATGTTGATTAAAAAAAGTTATTGTACAAAATAATAAACAAAATCTAATTGTAAAAAATGTGTTACAGCCCGAAGCCTAAGGCTAAAAAATTAAGCCGAATATAATAAATATTATAATAAATTTGTGTCAAGTAATAAAAATGAAAAAATAAATAAATAAATAAATCTATGTATATACCTATCAAAATAGTACTAAGTCAGAAGCCTCTTGGCGCTTGTCGAGTTAATTTTAAATAGGGCTTTGAATTTTGATCATGCGACAATGAATAATAAAGTTTGATGCTGTTATAAGCAAAACTTTTTTATATGCAGCTGTTCTGTGCATAGAAAAGAAATATTTTTATTTATTTCTGGTTTCTCCATTATGTATAAAAAAATTCAGCTTAAGTTTATTTAACTATTATTATTATTATATGATCCGATTTCCTCATTATCAACATGCTGATGTTTCGCCAATCATCCTGTCGGCTTCTTCATAGCTAAAACTGTTTCATTCAAAACAAATTAACGTAACTTAACGTAACGATGCTTGCTTGGCCTTTGGAAAAGAAGTTTTATATATTCAGTACAGTGTAAACTAGAATCGCATTAAGTTTTATCGCGTGTTGCTTAGAAACATTCTTTTATACCGTTAAATTAGAACTAATAAAAGCAGTGCAAATAAAGTAATAATATCTTTAAAAACCTCTGAAATGTGGATAGAGGACCAAGACCTTGGGGCACCTCGAAAGCAGGTCACTGGACTCATAACTTTATGTGACAAGATCCATCCTCGACCCATATTACCTGAGTTTGAATAATAAGAGATGCTCAATAATATAGAATGCTTTTGAGTAATCAAACAATATTAAAACTCTTCTAAATAGGGTCAACGGTCTCGGCAATATTATCAGTAACGATAGTGCTGAAGATGGGCTAAATCCTGTGGGAAACCGTTCTGCACTACGGTAATAATTTTAATTAAGGAATTTCTCACCAAAAGTCACGAGCCTTTGAACATGAGAATAGGTGTGGGTAGAGAGATAGACACAAGAGAGATTCATATTTATATATCTCAATAAACTGCCCGCTATCAATTTTCATTCAGAAATCGGCACGGTAGATCCCCCGTTTAAGTAACCTTTCTCCCTATAAATAATTGTGGAATATTGGACACTTAATAAATAAAACCCTGAATAAATCGTCGTCGAGCAATAAGCGCGAACACGTGAGCGGCTAAATCAAAACTACGTCGTCGCCAAATGAGAAATATTTACGCGCTCCAAATACGATCGCGATTTGACTCCATTCAAGCCGTAAAATTCAATGGGCAAGCGCGTCGTTGCAAATATTATTTGCAATATCATATAGAAATTATTCACTTCAAGACATTTATTATAGTTCTAATTTGGCCAATTATATATCATATTTTATAACAAACTGAATATTATCTAGTTTTTGGATTTTCAGATTTAGTATTGCACGACTACAACGACATTTTCTTATAGCTGAAATTCGTCCAAATATATCGACGGTGCATACAGGGCGTCAAGTAAACTAAAAATTAATACACAGCAAACTAGGTTTATGGTCTTCCGTGACAAAAAAAACAAAACGGTCTGTAGTATTGCCCTGAAAAAAAAAAAGATGTTATCACTAAACATTCTTAAGTAAAATATCTACGTTTGGTTGAAGACGGCAGGATGACTTGGAATGTCCACCTACCGTAAATAGGTAAGGTGAGGTTTTTTCCATTTTAACCTATTTAATTCCAATTTGGAGTGTTTGCTCTAAAACAACCTTTAAGAGAATTATGGTGCATAATAAGGTTTTTAAAATCCCACTTAATTATGATCATTTCGCACCAACTGAAACATGGTACTCAGGATTGAGAATTCCGCTTTGTAACATATTTGCACAATGTAAAACTCAACACGTCATGTCGCGTGCAACTGAACAGATTGCCCCAAGATGTAAAGCACATAAATACATTGGGTTTGTCCTGCATTGCAAAAATGAAAAAAAATCACCAAATTTTACATTTGATCATTATAAATGATGTTGCCTAGTATTTGTTTTTAATGTAATGTGTAAAAAATAAGGTTAGATTCGTTAAAGTAAACATGGATTCAAAAATGACGTAGAGAAGTTACGGGCTCTGTACAAAAAGTAAAACAAAAAATCGTAGGCATTCTAGTTTAAAGGCAAAAAATTATAAGTTTTTAAGTTATTCGACATTTTAGAAAGTAATGTAAATTAATGGAGTAAAAGTTTTGCAAATTATTTAATAGAATTTTCATAGATCCGTATCTTCTTGAGGAAGCATTTTCAGAGATATGATGATCAACCCAAACTAACCTTATTTTTTATTATCGTCTTTTGAAACATCAAGCATAAGTCTTACTTATTTCAGGTTTCAGTTTGGATATGGAATTTTTGCACTAAGAAATTAGAGCAAAATAAAATTTCAGCATTTCCTTCTGCAAACATTTCGCAGTTAAGAATTTTTAAAATTTTGTAAGTCAAATGGGAATAAAATAAACCGGCACGAACAACAATATTCCAAACTATTCAAAATATTTCTAACTGTTATGAGTAGAGCTTTCTGTTAGAGTCATTATTGTAAGTAGTACTTATTCCAAATACACAATTTTGAACACATCATACATAATCGAAAATAAAATCCAAAGAACACCACATTCACGGTGTAACAGAATAAGTGTTATAAAGTGAAACTATAGAATTTTTGCAAAAAGAGATGCAGAAATTTTTCTGCTAGCTTTGTTTTTCTTTTTGAAAATGATGATTTTCAATACACAATCGTTATTTTATGTCCTATTTTTCTCACCGAGAACACTAAATCATTAAATAAGGTTTTTGAATAAAAATTATAAAAACAAACACTAACACTACATCGACTGAGACAACAAAAACCAAATCTCGTATAGTGTTAATAAATATTGATCTATCGAAGGCAGTTTTTAAATTGCTCAAACACTAGACGCCACAGAAGCGCGTTTAGTCTACACAACATCGATTTATACTTTTCCAAACATAATTTTAAAATTCTTAAACATGCTTCATTTCACAGATGTGGAATCCCATTTCAAATTCTATAAACAAAACTGAGCAAGACAAATTGTGCTTAATAGTATATTATGCAACAACTTTGATTAACGTCTCCTTAGTCACGAGTTTGACATGGCACAAGCGGAGGGACTAACTGAAGACGTTTATCGAACTGTACTTTTTCTACGACCTAAACGAATGTAGCAAAAAAGTAACGCATATAAGTATATGAAAACAATTTCCTAAGCGGGAGGATAGTTCCGCAAGAAATAATTTTAGCTGAACCATTTATATACGCTTACCCAATATAAAAATGGATATAAGAGAATATTAAAACAGTTAACCTTATGTGTACTTACAATGGTTAAAGCCTAACGTAAAAGGCTGCGCCAAACGAAGTTATATTTGACAATAACTATAATCTCGCCGCTATATGGAATGCGAAGGTAATTTGCATTAAAGACGCCATTTTCCGTTGCAGCAAACTCAATATTAAACTCAATAATATATTAGATCTAAGAATACCGCCCCGGACTTAAAGTCTTTAATGTCGTTGGAATAACTTAAGCTTTACTTAAACAAAATAGCGTGTTTTTTGCGGGTTTATGAAATTAAATTTGAAGCAATATTCCGCTTGACTAAGGAAATGTCAAAGTGGCTTCTAATTTTTGCCAAATGCACTCTTAAAGATGAATTGCTACGCCTTGCCTATTACAATATTAACGATTTTCTTTCTTATGATGCCTTTTGATACGTATTCGTTGTTTGTTATTGTCGTTATATATTTCTTATTTATCTAACATTATTACTTATTATTATTCTTATTATTAATTAATTAATTATACTAAGATGATTTTATATTTTTACATTCGTATTATACTGACAATATCCAACACTTGTAGCTCAAGTCTTATGGAAATGAAGCTATCCTTAGCAAATCTCTGCGATGCCTATATCGTGGCTAGTGATTGGTAAATTTTGAGGTACAGTTAACAAAAACTGTAATTACATTTTCTGGGTTGACTTTTAGAATTTTTATAATAAAATTGGAAAATTTGTGTGCTGTTACGAGACAAAGTCCCATCTCATTTATTCATCAAAAATTAGGCCTCCAAACAGAATTCATTGATAAGGTTGTTACATTGTTGTCAGTTTGACATTTATTGACATTTTTATTTACATTCTCTCAATTTTTTAATTTGGTTTTTTATAAGTATGAAACGTTTTTCGAAGAGTGAATTAGCAGATATTCATTTTATTTGCAAGATTCCTAAATTAAGAATGTCAAAGAATTTATGTATTATTGGAAAATAATTGCCTATTAATCCAAAATGGTCAGTCAGAGACCCGTACTATGTTATTGCTATTAAAGTGGCTATTCGAAAATCCAATAATATACGCGGTGTCTCCTTTAAGAAAATTGAGAAAAGTATCATTTTGCTAAACGTGGCAACACCGCGTATTTTAAGAAATTTTTTTAAATTTAATCATTGCATAAAGAAAATCATTATTTCCGTAAAAATGATAGTTGGAGAAAAGTTTAAAAAGTTAATAAGCAACACATCAGTGATGGTTTAAACAACCCGAATTCTGAAGATGATCGCTAATAAGTTCCAAACTGTGCATCACAGACCAATACTCATATATGTCGTTGTCTTTGAAAAATTAAATAAAATGTAGGGTGTTCTTTAAAAAAAAGTAACTTTGTTTTACCACTCTGTATATAAAAAATTGACCATTAGGAAAATAAAAAAATAAAGGTCATTTTAATAGAAACAACTTTTGTATTTTTTTTTGTAACCGAAGTAGGTTTCGAGATAAGACATAGGCCTCTCATAAACGGGCCACCCTGTACATGGAGTACAGACGTAAATCCAGCACAACGTGGATTTAAGGGGCAAGGAAGTCCTATTGGAAATTATGATTAAGAGAGAGTGAAGTTCTAAATAGGATTGAGCAATAAATTTTCAAATAGCAGCAAGCCAATATTCCTAAAAGAACTGTAAGTTTACAATCTCTTCACATCGACACTTTTCTATAAATTGCTGTGAAAAGAACAAGTATTTTCCAGTTTTTCGACATAGATAAATGAATTATTAGCTTGGTAGAATGACCCAAATGCAAGGACTACATCCTTAGCATTATCTGAAAGTGCAGAATTTAAGACTCGAAGACTTAATGGTAAAGAATTTTACTAGTAGATTCAAAACCACCGAGGTATTTTGGACGAAATTTTATGATCTGACGAAGAAGAAATAATTTTAACATTCACAGCGCGCATTCTTGGAGTAATTAGAATCTTAGAGAATCAATCTTTCAACATACGAGGTGTATTCAAAAATTAAGGTGACTTTTAAATTTTACCAAAAATATGTATTTATTTCAAGTAAACCACCATAATACTCTTGTCTCAACGTTTTTTCCTATCCTTGAAGCATTTCTGATAAGCACTTTCTTGAGCCTTGGGTTCTTCCAGTGATTTTTTCTTTATCTCTTCAATAGTTCCAAACCTCGTTCCTTTCGTGGGTTTCTTGAGTTTTGGGAACCGGTGAATATGGTAGCTGTACTTGTAGGCCAGAAAGTTAGACACAAGCGAGGATGAGTGAGCAGGTACATAATCGTGCTGCAAAATCCCAGAATTGTTTTCCTACAATTCCGGACGTTTTTTTCTTAATGTTTCTCGCAAACGGCGCATAACTTCAAGGTAATACTCTTTATTGACCGTAGGACAATCAAACAAAACAACAATCAAAGAAAACAGTAGGCAAAACCTTGATATTTTATCGAACTTGACGTCCTTTTTTGGTTTTGCGATTCTGGGTTCTTCCATTGGGATGACGGGGCTTTGATTTCGACGCATGTCAAAATCATCATTGATGTCGTTTAACAGCTCTTGAGCGATGGTCTTTTGACGGTCTTTTTGTTCAAAATTAACCAGTTTCGGAACAAATTTTGCTGCCACATGTATCATTGCCAAAACTTCGGAAAAAATTACATGACAGTGTTCAGCCAGTTCTTTAATAGTGATTCGACGATTTTTCAACACCGTTTCTTTCACTTCTTCAACGCTTTCGACGTGCTGAGGCGTCTAGAGCGAGGTTCGTTATCGACGTCTTCTCTGCCATCTTGAAACAGCTTGTACCTTGTACATTTTTTTGGTCAAAACAAATACACCATATGCCGTTGTCAACACTTCAAGTGTTTTGCAGCACCGTATTTCATTTTTTACACAAAATGTTATGCCAAATTTTTGTTCCATTTTTTTTTTTTTGACAGCAGAAAATCGTTGAGCACACAAAACATGACAAACGCTTGTGTCTCAAAAAAAGTAAACGTCCAAACTGGGTGAAACTGTGAACATATGTTAGGGATATGTGTACCAACATTACAAAAAAATATCGATGACCGAATGTCCAATTACAAAGGTCACTTTACTTTTTGAACACAGCTCGTAGGTTCCCAATTAATGTTTGGGCATTTATAACACGTTCACTGAGCCTTTTATTTTGCCAAATAGATTAAATGCCAAGGCGAGGTAGTCCAGTAAATTGGCAGGTCGGCTGCCTGGCTTAAACCCGCTAGGTTTTATATGCGTAAAACGTGTAATTCTATTTATGCCACAGAAGTGCGTAGATAGTCCAACAGATTTACCAAGGCGAATTAATGGTCCTGAAATCAAATTTTAGATCGTTCGTGCGTCACAAAATATTAGAAAAAAATAGCAACTATGTATTCCGGTTAATGTAATTTTAAATTTCACAAAAATTGTCTGCAAATAACGAACCTATCAACCTGGTTTCCAAGTCTACTTTTTAATTTTTGGGTATGGTATGCTAAACAGTGTTTGTTTTAAATCTGTTTTTCTTAAAAAAACAAAAAAGTAATGTTTGTTATGTTCTCAAAACTTTTCGAAATATTAATGGAAAACAATTTTCATTTCCATTTCTTTTAGAGCTCTGTTTCTCGACAAGTGTTTTATAAAAAAAAAGGGCTTAGAATATGCTGTTGTAGTTTCGGGGGTTTTCGGGACCTCCTGTATACAAATTTATTTGTATTTTTATTATTTATTGTATGTTTATTTTTTAAGTTTGGGTCAATAAAGCAGTTTTCAGTTGGTTCTAATTTGAAGCAACTGATGCAGAAAATATTGGTTATGGCCTCCGTGAACCAGATTTGCCAAAACCTCAATTTACTTTAACTCACCTATCATATTCTATTCATAATCTTCTTCGAAAACCACAATAAAGATAGAGATTGGAAAATTTAGTAACTTTTCTTTCTAAATGTATTTTTGGTGCCAATTATGTAAAAGTTTGAACATTTTAACGCCCAAGCACTGCAGATTTATATCTAAAATTAGATATCGAAAATAAACATCGTCAGCTGCAAGCCATTCCCCCGTTAAGGGGGGACGCTGGGTTCGTGGGCCTTATTTGCGCACCAGCTTCATTACAGATGAATGATTCCGAACTTTTATTTATATTCCCAGATGATTAACTTTCGTGAATGATTTGTTTGTAATTGCCAAATGGCCGTAACTGTAATTATCATTCCGTAACCTGGGTATTCGTGCGTTAAGAGGACCGGTATAAAATAATACCAGTATTTAAATTTATTTTAATAGGGAGAATTGTGCAAGAAACGCTTTTTTAAACACTTCGGCATATTTTTTTTGATAATTGAGAGATTTATTTGCGCGGTAAATTAAAATAAAGAAACAAAAGCTCCTCCTGAAGACCCGGTGTAATATAAACAAAATTTTTGTACTTCTCTTCACACGACGTCACTTTCACTTGACATAAAAATGGTAAAAAAACTAATGATAATATCGTACTTAATATTAGGCCGGATAACCAAATTATTCGAACTGCAACATCCTACATAAGCGCACATCTAAACTAGAAACTAAAAACTAGGTCAGCGTTTAACCGACGATCGAAATTCGTTTTATTTAAACACATACTAGGACCACATTTAATTACGGCACTAAACAAGTTTTTCGCTCTTTGATCAATCGATACGTGAAAAAATCTCTGGAATCGTTCTGAACATGTAGTAAGGTTCCGTATGTAGTCTCGTAGAAAAGATTGCTAATATTTTTATAGTCTTTATATGACATTTTGTTTGAAAGTTGCATGCAAAGTTTAAGTGTAACCGAATTCTGATAAATGTTTAAAAAATATTTAACTTTAAGAGCTTTTTATTGGATACTGTTAGAATATTTTCCTCTATTCTCTTTTCGTAAAAGAATATGCGTATGAAAAAGACATATAGTAAAATAACATTTTCGCATGTGTGTTTTCAACAAATATTTTCAGATATCTGCGGGGATCTATTCCAGCATATGGAACATAACATCATCAGAACAACCACATCTATATTTGCAGCTATAGTAGAGCGTTTGTTAAGGCTCTGTGAAGGTGAGTTCGCGATTGCTACTTGACTGCTGAAAAACATTCACCACAGTAGCGGAATATAATTCTGTTAATCTGATATAAGTACCCGCTTATGTGGGGTTAGAGGGCAACGATATGGCAGATAGAGGCCCTGAGACAGAGGAGCATAGGGCGGGAAGGACTCCTTGGTGGAGCTCTGGAGGAAAGTGCGGAGGCTGTTCAATACAGCGAGGAGCAGCAGCCAAGGTGCGGACTGGGATCTCTATAGGGAGGTCCTCAGACAGTACAAAAAAGAACTACGGGCATCACAGAGGAGGGCCTGGAGGGGCTACTGCGACGGAGTAATGAATACCCCGGACGCGGCTAGACTCCTTAGGGTACTCAGAAGTGACTCTGCGGGAAGACTGGGGGTGGTCCGCAGGACCGGCGGTGGCTACACAGCGGGACCAGCGGACACACTACAACAGTTGCTGAACACGCACTTCCCAGGACTTGTCTGGTACACGGACGGGTCCAGAATGGGAGATCTGGCCGGAGCTGGAGCGTACTGCGAGACAACGGGATCAAGCTTGTCGGTCCCTCTGGGTCAGTACTGCACTGTGCTTCAGGCGGAAATTTTCGCTTTATTGATGGCGGCCAGAGAGGTGCTTCGGCTCAACTACGGAAGCAGGAGAGTCTTCTTCTGCTCGGATAGTAGGGCTGCACTCATGGCGCTGAAGTCAGTGCGTACGCGCTCCTTGTTGCTAAAGGAGTGCAAAGGGGTACCGAGGAGGGTGGCTGAGGAGAGAAAGGTCACGTTGGTCTGGGTCCCGGGTCACACCGGTGTCCGGGGCAATGAGGCAGCGGACGCCTTAGCCAAGGAGGGCTCCTCGCATAGGCATATAGGGCCAGAGCCCCGCTTGGGGATCGCCCCGTATGTGAAGCGGGGAGCTCTCGAAGCCTGGGCGAGAGACCGGGCCGTGGGGGGCTGGAGAGTTGCTCCGGGAATGAGGCAGGCGAGGCTTATGATGGATGGGCCCGCCCTTCCTCGGACCAGGGAGCTGCTTAGACTGACCAGAAGGGAGTGTAGAGCACTAACAGGGGCCTACACAGGACATTGCAGGCTTAGGAGGCATCTTTGCTTGCTAGGCATTGGAGACGACCCGGAGTGTAGGTGGTGCATGGAAGGGGAGGAGACTGCTCACCGAGTGCCCTGCCTTGACATGGGCAAGATTGGGAGTCTTCGGAACGGCCCTGATCGATCCGGACTCAGTGCACGGTATTGGGCTAAAGGAGTTGCTGACCTTCTACAGGAGGGGCGGCATTCTGGACGCCCTCTAGAGCGGCCTGGGGGCACAACGGGCCCATCTGGTGGCCTAAGTGCTTGGACGCTCGCGAGGGCGCCCCCCTTTAATACCAATGCCAATTCCAATAATAATGGCAGATAGAGAGCGTGCTAAAGATCGAGCTGAATAAATCGCTTGGGAGGCCGTTCGCTCTGCACTGAGACTTTACCGAGTCTGGATTCTAATTGCAGGACTTTCTACTCTTCAGCGTCGAGAATTGGCTCACTCACTCAATCTCAATCGCGCGCAACTACAATTGCTGGTAGGAACCCTAACAGGACAATACCATCTAAGAAGCACATAGAGGCTACGTTTAGAAGAGAAGGAAACTTTAATTCATTTCCTAACCAGCTGGGCCCCGCTACGAATAGGCCGATTGAGAGTAGGGGAAATACGTATAAAATTACATATTCGGGTTAAGCATAGTAATAGTTAAAATCGCGCCACAGATTTAAAAACACCGTTGACTTTAAGCGCTTCCGAAACCTATTTTATTGCCAGGCAATGCTCTTAAAAATTTAGTTCGGCTCACGCACCCTATCGTGTAGGACGTCAGGTAACTAGTTTTTCTTGTGGTTGAGTTTTTCTCATCGACAATTGAATATTGCGTCAAGATATTTACTTTTATTTAAAAATTAGGTTTAATATTTTTTATTCGAGGTCTGCATAAATAAATAATGATTAAGATTTATGGACACACATATACCAACAATGTTCAAAAAACATAATATGTCATGTTAACCATGCATATTTAATTCTTCTGATTAAATGTCAACAATGCCACGCAATTATAAAAGTTCTTTTGAACGTCAGAACTGGAGTGAATTATCGATGGCAAGGGCAATTGATGCATTAAATAAGAATGTATTGGGATGACTCAAAGCGAATAAAAAAAAACTTGCAAATCATTTCAAACTACCTAACGGAACTAAGATTTTTTTGATTTACATACAACGAGGTGTAACAGTTAACTGATCAATGAGGATCTGGATTTCGACAAATTCGACAAAGAAATTAAGACATCAGCTTAGAAAAGCCTGAACCAACTTCTGCTGCTAGGCCTTTAACAAGCCTCAGGTTGAAGGTTTTTTTTTAATACTACAAGAAGTCATAGAGAATAATAATAGTTCTCCGTTTCGTGTCTATAATGTTGATAAGCCGGGTGTATCTACCGCTCAAAGGCCTCATAACTGCTGGACGTAAACAAGTTGGAGTGATCACACGAGTAGGTAGTCACCAAAAAACAAAATGTTTGATTATAGCTGACAGTGACAGCTACAGATTTAGCAAAACTATGCTAAATCTGTAGAAGAAAGAAGAGAAAATTTCTTATAATATTATATCTTATTACCTGATTATATCCTAATACCTATACTTAAATTGAAGAGTTAAAACTCATTATTAATATAATATGTAGGTAATTAGTTTTACAAATAGAATTGTTCAACTGCGCCCCCATTTTCTTCAATACATTTCATGTATGTTCTCCGTAATCTTTCTAAAGCGGCAGTGATAGATTGGTGATAGATAGAAATTCTGTTATAAACAGATTTTTTTAGATGATCTCTGTTTTCTATGGTATTTGCGTTTATACGATCATTTAGAGATCCCCATAAAAATGCATCGAATCATGTAGTTTTCAAATTCGTTCTGAAGAAAATTAAACTAACCATTACTACGCATTATAAAATAGTTCTAATATAAAACACGTATAAAAGCATAAGTTTTGCATTTTTCGCAACCATCAACATTTTAGATGATTATAATCATGTTTCTTAACGGTTCAGGGAAGTTCATTTTATTGCAAATTTGTTTGTTCCGATTGCGCTAATGTGAACCGGACCCGGTTAAGTAACGTCGAAGAAATGAAGATCTTGAAATTGAAATTCCCTATAGCAATGAGGATTTATCGTCTGCCGTTTTTTCCATTTATCATACCACAGGTTGAAAACGATGAATTAATAATCATTATTTCGGTTAATGTTTCCCATTGCTTCGTATGGCAAAACCCACCCGTTTTATTCGATGCCTGGGCATTAATTTTGTGGTAGGTTTAATTTTGAATGCATTGTATTCTGCTTTTTAGAGAGCAGTTTGAATTTTCTAGTACGATGAATTTTTTTCATTAATAAACTCTTCTTTCGGGATTTCCGATATTTTTCTAATGGAAATATTACGATTTTCTTCAACTTTTAGTAGTCCTTAAATCACTATCTTCATCTCTTTCCAATGTTCTCTTCTTTCGGGTTAGGCTGGCGGATTGTTTTGTTTTGTTTGTTTTTGAAGGGTTTAATTACACGTAGTTGAGCCAATTTAGCCCTTTCATTTGGTTTAATAAACGTTTTCAAAATTTATTGTTTTTCTTTTTGCGAATAATAAATAAATAATAAATCTGAAACTGACATTGTCAGTTATAAACAAATATTTTGTTTTTTTGGTGACGATCTACCTCACAGCCACCTAAGATATAAATTATAAATTCTAGGATATTATTTTATTTTTGCATGTTGCTTTTATGTTAGAAGCGTATATATCTGAAACAATATAGGACTTGAGTATAGGACATATTATATAGAAAATGTGCCGAATTTTTAGGGGATCTTATTAATCGTATAACATAAAGGTGTTCCATTAAAAAATATATGTTTCTTATTTGTGGGTGATTTCTGAAACACCCTGTATATTACACATTTTAAATAGACATGATAAATAGGCACCCAGTACATTCACAAACTTTCTAAAAATTTCACAAATTTTTTTATAAAACCATCGAAGCCTTAGAAATTCTTAACAAAATTTAGCAAAAACTAACTAATCAAAACTTAAACTTGGTTTACGAAATTTTTTAGAAATACTGTGAAACGAAATCTAAATTATTAAAAAATCGATAACATTTCGGTCCGGACTAACCATTACAGATCCATGCTTAATCGGTTACACTTCAAAGGCATTCCCGTTCCTCCGATGGGTTTATTATTGTTTTTGTTGGGGAAAGTGTTTCGCGGTCTTGTTAAAATCTAAACGCATTTTTTGTGACCGTGGGTTTAAACGGTCGGACATCCACACCGCGACTTTTATAGGTCGTAAAAATGTTAATATCAAACGCGACAATTAAAAAAAACATCAACGCGCAGAGAAAGAGTTATGCGATAAGACGACGAGCTCTGGCGTTTTGTCCTAATTGAAGAGATTTCTACAAAACAATTAATTTTTTTTTTCTTCCAAGAACGCACGGGTGTCGAGTTGCCCAGTCGGAAAATATTATGTTTCGGCCAACGAAACGAACTTCTTCCTGCAGAGCCTCACGAAACCGTTTTAATGAAATTTATCGCGATGGCCGCCTCTACGATCTAGAAAAGCGTTCTCCCATCATTCCGACCGGCTATAACTCTACGCATTTTAATACATATTTGTATTACACGTAATTCGATATTAATTGCCAAACGAGCGGAATCAATACAAATTAAATGTTATGCGCTCAGGAAGAAAGAAACGTTCTGGGTCAGATGTGCTTTTGTTCCTGATCGGTCAACAGAAAATTCGTAAATTTTGGATTTTCGCAATACTATTAAAACAAACGAACAAAGAGCACGAGGTAATCTAGGATTTATACTATGAGCATTCCTGAGCTACAAAACATGTAAATAATTAATTATTTTATTTAATAGCATGGTGAGATTAGTTCATGAGTATTCCTCAATATTTTGGAATCTTTGCTATAACAAATATACAATTAAAGCATATTCTGTAAAATAAGAGAATTTAGTCAATTGTTTAAGTGACCAATACATAGTAAGCCATTTGGCAAATTTATTGCGGAATTGATTCACGATAATTTATGCTCGCACGTAACTAGAGTAGAGAAAAACTACCTCCAGGAAATGGAAATTCGAACTTTAGTCTGGCCACCCCAAATTGCCAATATGAACCTCATTCAGCATTCATATGAACACATTTGCGTCGACAGATTAGACAGAGCCTTGAGACCTTAACCTAGAGACTTAAATCAAACTGAACAAAATGAAACCAAAAACGTAATTTCTAGTATGCCAAGAAGGTGTGAATTAGTAATAAGAGCAAGGGGTTGAAATACGCGAAATTAAATTCAAGTTGGATTTGGTTTGGATATAAATCGATAATAAATTTAGATGTTTTTTTTTTAATAGACAGCAAATTTGCGGCCCAGTGTATTAACTAAACATAGTAACATACTTAATTTGGGCCAAATGTACTTTTTCATTTAGCTATTGCCAGAATCGCAACTATTATAAAATAGAAGCAGTAGGAAATATCTGGATACAGTACTTAAATATAAAGCTTTTCTTAATTTTTTTTTTTTCGATAAATGCAAATCCGTATAGAACAGGGAAACGTTGACTCTTATCCAGCGACAGATTTAACACGAATTAACACAGGACCTCTCAACTAATAAGAATTGCTCGTTCACATGACACTTTTACCGACCTTGACTTGTTTGGAAGCAAGTGTTGTCTGACTTTGAAAATAAGGTTGAACGGTACAATTATTCAATAGTTTATTTCTACCTTTTATTTGCCTTTGCCTATTAATTTCTTATAATTACTAAGGCCTCCTAGTTAGAAGATTTAGGTTATATTTGTAATTTGTGGAAACTCGCAATTGGACAGATATGTCTGTTTGTGAGTTAGCATTTCTTCTTAAATAAATAAATTAACTAATGAAAACTTTCCAAAGCAATGAAAAGTCCACCCAAACGCAATCGCTTGGTTTTGTTAACTTTTTTGCATTTATTTTGTATTCATCGAAAAAAATTTAACAGTTTTCTAAACAAAATCAATTAAACACTTTATTAGTTATTCTTCTCAAAGTATCACTTTACGCATGCGAATGCATGCATTGCGAATTTATCAGATTTGAGTTGCAACTCATACTCAAACGCAACTTAAATTAATTGATTAAGAATAAGAAAAAATGCAAAACTTAGGTTAAGTAGAAAGAAAATGAAGAAATATGGGTAGTTAAAATAACAAAAAAAAACATAAAACGTTGGTTACTAAAACACTGAAAAATATACAGCAGTCTTACTATACATTTGCAGCAAATTGATTAAATAATTAATTATTAATAATTAATTAATTGAAATTCTCATACTGTAGTAAACTAGATAGAACATTTTAAAATCACAGAAATTGCATCCAATTTTGTTCACATCGCAATCATCGTTGTTCCACTAATTTTGATATTTTTTATATTTTTTCTTTTTTAAATTCCACTATGGTGTGTTTCATTTTTTTTTTTCTTTTTCTACTAAATTATTTTTAACTTGGAATACTAAGCTTGTGTAACTAAATTATGAATTTTGTTTGGACAAATTTGATAAGAATAGTGTGAAACGAAAGTGCGTGTCAATTATGTCCATTTACAAATTGCTATAAACTGCAGACTGAGTGAATTGAGATGATTGATGTCTGGTCGAAGTTAGCTTTATAGAACTGCGACGTCGATTTGGAACTCTCTTAGTTGTGAACCAATTGATATATCGATGCTGATAAGTTTAGTCATACATTACTGCCTAAATAAATTGTTCTCTGGTAAGCAAAAAAGCTATTATTATTACTAGAAAATCCTCACTGGGTGGTGTTAAAAATCATATTGTCATACCATTACAAATTATTTTATGTTCTTGGGAGCGGAATCATTATTTTGCATCATTTTTTGTATTTGAAAGAGCGCTTTTTTTAAATTAATTGATCAACTAACCGTAAGTTTATTTATATTAATGCTTGAAGTTTGATGTCCGATTTAATTTTAATTAGATAAATTGGGAGAACCAAATTTACCAGGCACCTGTGACCGTTGTTTTATATAAAAAAAGTGGGATATATTACAGATGTAGTTTAGTAACTTAATTTTTCGTTTTCCGGTCGCTCTGTATACAAGATCTGTACTCACCTTTGCAGCCGTTGTTCGAAAACCCGTAGTGCAAATTTTGACAGGCATCGCAATGGAATCCTTCGACTCCCGAAAGACAATCGCAGGTGCCGGTGTGAACGTTACAAACTGGCGATTGCGAGCCGATCGGGCTGCAGGAACAAGGCGGGCACATGGCGGTGACGTTTCCAAAACCGACCTGCATTTTGGAAAACGCGTGTTGACCGTTGATCGTAAGTACTCTCGATTCGTACTTACTTCGCATTGGTCGCAAGTTCTTCCCGTAAATTTTTCATTGCAGACACACTGGCCGGTCGCATTATGGCATTGCTTTGATTCGGAACCAAGCAGATCACATTCGCAAGGTTTGCAGTTGGAAGTCGACGGATCGCCGTAGTGTTCGGGTTTGCACCTTTCACATTTCCAACCTGGGTTTAAAGTTCCGGTGAAGCATGCCACGAATGACAAGGAAAATGGCATTTATTCAGTATTATTATTTATCATTCAGGCACAGTGTGGCTCCTTCTCTCCCTTATTAATGTGGCACAAACAAAAATGGTAAAGATATTTTGGATTTTGAGATATAGGGTGATTTTAAAAATGTTGCATCCTTATAGTTCTTTGTAGCTATGAGTTCTCATCGAAAACGTGAAAATTGATCTATATACGGTTTTTTGCGTAGTATGCAGTGGTGCACTAACCAAAACTTACAAATTTTGATATATTAATTAAACATGTGTTGTTTTTTAATCTGAAGTTCTATTTTAATAATTTAATTAGGCTTGTTATTAGCTTTTCAAAAATATACAATACATAAAAAGACGTTTTTTTAGATAAGAACATAATTTATTACAAAGAGTTTGTTGCATGTCAAAATGAACTTGCGCAGGTGTGTGTACAAAATACGAAATACGAAGTGCCATGACTGTTCGACAGCTAACAAACGAACATCTTTTTATATAAAAAAAATTAAAGATTTATACTCATATAAAGCCAATAAAATAAATAATAATAATAATAAAGCCCACTCAAATTATTAAAATAAAACACAAGTTCCGTTTGTATGTCAAAATTTGTGAGATTTGAAAAAAAAAAGTGACTACGTCACTAGATCCCATATAAAAAAGATTAACCAGAGCAGCTTTCATGCCTAAAATGCAACATTTTCAAAATATCACTGTATCTAAGGGCAGAAGGTGCTAATTCTGTTTGCAAATTTATATTTCAGTAAGTAACATCCAATACTTAGAGGGTCTCACTGCATTTTCAAAATTGGGATTATATTATGATAATGATGATATGAAATTGTGGGAAATCCCTAAGTTTCAGATAGAATACGAAAAACAACATAATCAGATCATATGTCCTTTTCCTGGCGGCTGATCCTTCGGATACATGAAAACGGCTTTTCAATTTTTCAAAGAAACTTCCACAGGCTACAGTAATCCTGTTGGCTTCTAGTTCGACTCAATAAACTCCGAAGCAGAAGAAATCCAGAGGTTTTAAAAAAAGTAAAACTGCTTTTCTTAAATAATTTTTAAAGTGCTTGACATAATTTAGCAAAAATGTAATAAGTTGGTCACTAGTTGGAACCCCTTAAAATAGCATATTTGAAACATATTTAGGTTGTTTCGTTTACCAGGGGTCGATTAAGTTGTAAAGCTAAACGCAATTGGAAATTACTTTTAAGGATTATTAAATTTAGGGATTTTTTTTTTCGAATTTGTATAAGGAAACAATGTTTTGATATTAAATTAGAGCAAATTGAACACATTGGCGGGCATGTTCTGTTTTTGTGTTCTATCTAGATCCCACATAGACTTGTCACATTTTCCCTTACGCCCGGTATATCAACACAGTTTGCCGGTGAAATTGAACTTGTTTTACACATACCAAAAAATTATTCAATAAAAATACAGACAAAAGTTTTAATACGACATTTAGCTCCCTAGAAGATTGCCCAATTGTTATAGTTTTTTATCAGACTTTAAACGTAAATAACGAGCAAAGGAAATGTTTGAATCTGAACTGCCTTCTGATAAAAATCTTAAAATAATAATTTGTGGTATGCAGGTGACACGTGACAATGTTCTTATCACACTTATCTCGCTTATCGACCATCAAACAGCCAGAGATGGCTGAAGCTCCGGTCTATAAATAAAATTCCACAAAACTAACAAATTAATATCAAACAACAACAGAACAGAACAGAAATGATCTATTCAATAACATTTCCCCATCATCATGCATGATCACCCAATTTTTTAGTCAAGAACGTGAAAAGGAGAGATTACCTTCGGTGTTGCCCTTGCAGCTCAGACACTGGCCAGTTTTTCGATCGCAAGGCCCTCCGTTGCAGTCACAAGGCATACATCTATTGCCGACTTCCATCGGGTCGCCGTAATATCCATCGTCACATCTAAAGAAAAGTAAAAAATGTGTTATCTGATTCGAGTGTATCTTGACAAATGGTGGAGGCGGTGCGTTTTTTTATATATCGAACAAATTTATAAAAAAGATGTATAAAAATATAGCTACCCACATTTCACAATGGTCGCCAGTGTAACCTTTGGGGCATTGGGTGCAAACGTAACTTCCTCCGCCCCTGTCGTCTGTCGTGACGTAATCCAATTGACAACTCGGGCTGAAGTTGTTCGCGTCGTTCTCTAGAGGGCACGCGCATCGTTTGCAATCGGTTTCGGTTCCGCGCAACGGATTTCCGTAAAATCCGACCGAGCACCTTTCGCATTTTTCGCCTACCGTATTGTGCTCGCAAAAGCATTCACCTGAAAAGTCGAAAAATCACATAAACATAAACTCGAATTCGGGAACGAGAGGATCCATTCTGAACTTCTCATATTCACGCTGGCACCCACCTGAATGATGGATCGTTCCATAGCCCTTCTTTATTGAGGCATCCCTTAGAAATTGTGGATTATTGTTTTTATTATATGTAAATTAGTCAAATTGCCTGAGTTGCCCTACAAACCGGTAAAATTAAAAAAAAAAACAGAATCCCATAATCACCACTGCTAATGGCCGCAGAGAAAGTGTCGTTCTCAAAGCGTAAAAAAGAAACACCGAGACGACCAATGGCATTGGATAAAATACATAATCCAGTCATTGAAACCGAATAAACTAACCAGTTAAATGCGCAGATTCAGAAATTATATCTCAAAATTGGAGGAGATGACGTAACGCAATCATGGGGAGAAATAGCAAGTGTGCTAAAAATCACCTCACAAAATAGTTAAATATGGATGACCGATGAAATTCTGCTACTCATGGGTGAATGCAGAAAATTAAAAAATTATAAAGTACAGTACAAAAAACTGCAAAAGCGGGTATTGAATATAAAAAAAATGAATGGCTTATAAGAGAGTTCAACGAAATAGAACAACAAACGAAAGGATTCCAACCTTCATAAAAGACTCAAAAAAAACGCTGAATTATTTAAAAAGCGAACCCTAGATATACCAGTCAATGAAAATAGCCAAATAATCCTATACAATACCGAAAAGTGCAAAATATGGGAGGACTATGTAGAAAATCTCTTTAATGACAAGACCGACTAAAGAAGTCATAGCCGGAAATAACCTAAATGGACCATCCATTATTAAAGAAGAGATAAAAAGTGCTATATAAATCCCTAAAAATAATAAACCAGTTGCTGAGATACTATCAGAAATACTCAAACTTTTCGACGAGAGACGCATTGTAGTACTTTACATGTTATTTAACCAAATATATCACACTGGGTAACACCCGGAGCAGTGGCTATTTTCGAATTTTATTGCTCTACCAAAAAAGACCAGCGCACGAAAATGCCAAGAACACAGAGTCATTAGTCTCTTGAGTCATTCCCTAAAAATATTCCTCAGAATAATACATGCGAGCCTATATAAAAAATGCGATAACTTCATAAGCGACTCATCCGATCTGCAACAGAGTGTTCATTTTGTGGGAGACTGCAGCCAGGATATAGGATTGAACATGAACACAAAGAAACCTAAATTCATGGTTATCATGAGAGAGATAGATACATTTAAAAACGTCAGCTTAACGTATAATTAAAATGTTATAGAACGCGTGGAAAAATTTAGGTACCTAGGAACTTGGCTTTATGAAGAATGATCTTCAGACAAGGAAAAACGTATTCCTAAAATTCAAAAAAGTGTTCGCTTGTAGCGACTTTGACCTTGATAGTCGGCTGAGATCTGTGGGCTGCTATGTTAGGTCAGTACGGTGTTCAAGGCTGGATATTAAATTGGATAGCCAGAACGAGAAACGAAGATGTTCTCAGGCGTATTAACAAAGATCGCGAACTCTTTGACGATGTAAAAAAAAAAGAAAGACTGCATATCTGGGTCACATAATGTGCAATCATAAATATCAATTTCTGAAAATGATTATTGAAGGCAAAGTCGAGGATAGAAGAGGACTAGGACGAAAGAGAATGTCATGATTGAGGAACGTGAGACACGGCCAGAGATAGATAAGCTATTGACAATGTGGTCTCAAATATTCATTCGTGGATAAGAAATTTGGACAATTCAAATTCATTTTCAAAAAATTTTAAAACTTCATTTATGAAATGATTATGATTTTTTTCGAATTTTAATGCGATGTTGTCCGGTTATTGGTGAAAATAGCAAGTATTATAAGTATTCTAAGTATTATTCTTAAGTATTCGTAAGTATGAGTATTATTCTTATGTTTTGCAAACGAAAAATAAATTAAAATTTCCTCTCCGTCCTTTATTTTTTGTTTTTAAGAGTGTTTTAGTTTTCAATATATATTTGGGTCGACCCTTACCCAATTTTAAAAGAAGTATAATAAAAAGTATATTCGTAATTCATTTCTCGACGGTCCATAATTACGTCATCTATTTTCATTTAGTTTTAACAAATGCCTTTGACTCCCGGGTCGGCTTTTTCTGTCTGCATACCTGTAAAAATTGTTTTTTTCTTAATATTTCTGAAAAAATTTAAGAGACCTTTATGGAATTAATATCACAAATCCCGTTCAATGGGACATAAAAGTTACTGACCAAATTGCCAGTTATTTTAATAGTTTTTCATAAAAATGGTAAATAATACCGGTTTTGGAATTATTTGAGGTTTTAGCAAATAATGCTTTTCTTATGTGGAAAAAACCATCTCAGAGAATAATGATTATTTCAGAATCAGGTTTCCGCATAACATTAATTAAGAACAGACATAGAAAACAATTAAAAAAAAAGGATAACATAACACAAATAAAAGAAGTGAAGAAGTAGGTACCGATTTTTTACATTAGATGTTCGAAATGTCTGCCATTTTCACGAATACATTTTCGAAAACATTTTCCTAGCTAAAGCCGTGGAACTGAAACTTATTTTGCTTGAATATATATTTTTTAAGCAAACTCCACAAACACATTAAGATACAAGTGATTTAGGTCAGGGGTGGTCAGCAGATAGGAGAATTGGCACCCCGATCAATCCAATGGGGTTTGTTTGAGAGCCATCTTCTACTAAAACAATTCATCTAATAACCTAAAGAAATTATTATCCAGAAATAGATAGTTAACATCACCATTCAAATTTCAATACAAAATATAGTATTGTACTAGCTTAGGAAATCAACTTAAAATTATGTTGACAGTTCTTCATTATGATGCAATAATTATTACAATATTGTACACTAGAAACATTTGCGTCACTTGCCCTTCATAGGATCTGCAAGCAAGATTTAAAATATTTTCTTCCATTTAAGGAATTCTTGCCACTCGTGGTATCACAGCATCGCCTCTTTCAATGAAAAAAAAAATTACATAAAGTTGCTTGAGTCTTAATTTAGTTGTTTTATTCCATGCCGATTCTGTCGAATCGATACAATTTGTTTAAACATTTAATACCAATGTAATCCGGTTTTTTTGACAAATTGATAGCTTATAAAAAGGTGGCTCAAATTCATTTTTTGTTCGGGTGTTGTAACTGTGAATCTCATGCCTCTGTAGCAATTCGGGTTCTTTTTTTTAGTGTGTATAATAAGGCAATACACGTAAATAGACAGCGTCCAAATTTGTAATGAACCAAAAGCCCTTACCAATACCCAACCCTTACTATGGGTCTGATCACTGTTTTTTTGCGATGAAAACAAATAATAAAAAATAATCGTTCATTTTCGATAGAATATTATCAATATCCATAGAAGTCCATAGAAGTTTTTCAGCAACATACAGTCTTAAAAAATTTGTACTATCATTATTCCGCAAAAAAAACTAGAAAAATTCAATCGAAAGTATTATCTAGAAAATTTTCTTTACCCAAGATCAAAAATAAAGAAGGACGTTGACTCCACGGAGTTCTAGCGGTTCTTTAAAACCTCACGCTCGGGCTTTAGGGGTCTGCCTGATTTGATTTTCTTTGCGGGAGAACAAATTGACGGAAATGCTGACACCGCAAATAAATTTGTAGATTATTTTCAAAGTGTACATAAGAATACAAAATCTTCATATAATACAGAACTCAGTAAAAATTTAGTGTTTACCAATGACATCTTGAAACTTGATTCCATCTCAGATAAAGATGTTTTAGATGCCACCAAAAAAATAAAGCCCAAAAAGACAGTGTGTCCAGACAAGATCCCTCCACTCATATTTAAAGCGAGCATCCATGAGCTTCTACGATCAATAAAAATAATTTTTAAGAATACCCAATTGCATGGAAAATGTCAAAAGTTTACCCAATTCATAAAAGTGGGAAAAAGTCAGAAATTAATAATTGTAGACCTGTGGTAATCATTTGCGCATCAAGTAAAATTTTTGAAACCATTTTGTATAAATACATCTTTTCTCATATATCAGAAGTAATACATCTAAACCAGCACGGCTTTATGTTGAGAAGATCGACAGAGAACAACTTAACAAGCCTTTTACATAAAATAAATGAATCCATAGACAACAATAAACAAGTAGACGTTGTATTTATAGATTTCTCAAAAGAGCTTCATCGAGTTGATAATGACGTATTTCTAAAAAAATTGGGTGTCTTTGGTACTCTTAAGATATGTGCATCGTACTAAAAGGAAAGAATAATGTGCAATCATAAATGGTGTATGGTAAATGAAGTATGATATGAATATGAATTTGTCACATTTTCAGGGGTTACGCGGGATGCGAATCTGAGTCCACTGTTTTTCCTTTATTTAATAAATGACCAAACATATGTTGTTCAAAATTCTGAGTGTGAATTATTGGCAGACGACTTTAAATAGAATTATTAGGGGTTTAGAAGACTGTGTTTTATTCCAAAAGGATATGCATAGAGCACAAGAATGGGCCAATGAAAACAAATTATCCTTTAATGTACACGAATGTTTTAAATTTACGTTTACACGAAAAAAATATTTATTAAATTATGATTAATTTGCAATTTTGTGATTAATACTACTTAACCACAAAAAAACAAAACAAAGATCTGGGTTTAACATTAGACACAAAAATAAGCTTCGAAACACAACGAAAAGGGCATATGTAATTTTCGGTTTTATTCTCAGGAACGGATCAAATTTTCAACAAATAAAAACTTTTGAAACCTTGTGCAACTCACTAGTAAGGGGTGTACTTGAATATGCTTCTTTGGTGTGGTCCCCCATTACCAAAAAAACACTAAGAAAATAGAAAAAAAAACATGGAATATACATATTTGACATACCATATCAAACTTCAGGAACTTTGTTATGAAACGCTAGAATCAAGACGGAAGAAATCTAAATTAACATTCTTTTATAAGCTAGTTCCTTATGAAATTGATTGTTCTTTTCTCCTAAGTAGCATAAGTTGCAACTGTAGTCTCTAATTCACAAATAGAAGTAGCGTTTTTTATTTAAATAGACCTCGTACCGATGTTGGTGTCAACTCTCCACTATTCGAACAGTCTAAAAAACGAAATGGACATTTTTAATTGTACTTCCACCAATTCATTCATATCTGTAAATTTCCCTTCAATGGGTATTGATTTGCTTATGCACTGGTGTTTTTTTGGTATATAGTTTTTTTTCTCTTTTTTCGATAACGTGCGGTTAATGTAAGATATGTCTGTTATTGGACTGTTAAATAATCCGTAGGCCGTTTTTTCGTTCCAAGTTGTATTGCGTTTGATTTGCTTGTATTTAAATGTATCCCGTTTGATCTGCACCACGATTGCATGATACCCACCGTAGCGCTATTCTTAGTGACTAATTCTTTAGTGTTTTTAGCGCTAATTATAATATTGCTGTCGTCGGCGTACGTTACTGGATAGCCCAGATTTGCCAGGAAGTCGGGCAGATCATTAATAAAAACATTGAAGAGTGTTGGAGATCGACAACATCCCGGAGGGGTTTCCTTCGATATTCTTAGAATGTTGGATTTGACACCATCGACTTCGACCTGCTGTGTGCGATTGAGTAAATACAAGTCGCTGCGAACGCTGCTCCTCTCACTCCAATAGATGGTTTTTTCTAGCAGCAGATCGAAGTCGACCATGTCATATCAACCAGAAGGTTTAAGGCAATATTTTTATTATACAATGCTTTATATACTCGTTATTGCCGACCTAAGAGCCGAGTTAGTGGAAAAACCTGATCTCAATCTGTTTTGATATTGTGACAATAAATTGAACTTTTGTAGAAAATGCTTCAGACGATCGTTAAAACAGCTTTCAAAAATTTGACCGAACTAACACTGTAATGCTACTAGACGGTAATTTTTAATTTCCCTTGCAGAAACGATGGTTTATAATTATTGATAAGGGAACGATATAATGTCGGTGTATTACTAAACGAACGAAGTAAACCAGATAAGTTTTTTTTACTATCTTATCCTTAGTAAGTAGCATAGTACCATTATTTGTGAAAAACTGTTAAAAAAAGTATATTTGCCAAAAAAAATATTTTCACATATAAAATTTTGGGGGCCAAACAAGTGGCATCTTCCTTTACCACCTGTATAAAAGCAACGCTATTTGTAGCCTAAATTTCATTTGGGTATGTTAAACCGTTTAAGAATACATTATTTTAAAAACATGGGGGCCGCCTGCGGCTGTACAGCATCTTTTGAAGGAAACGTTTTCATATACATGTTTATTAGCCAAACTACCGATATTTTTAAATATTCAATTTACCCTAGAAATGCACAACGTGTTTGAAATACCCTGTATAAAAAAGTACTGACATTTGGAAAGGAACTTTACCTGTATTGGCATCGCAAGATTCTGAGTGTCCGTTGCAATCACACTTCCCACAAAAGCTTTCCTGTGTATTACCGGAACTGTTGGCGTAGATTCTTACGTAGCCGAAGGAACAGCTTTCGCAGGATAAACCGGTATATCCTGAAAGAAGCAATTAGGGCTCTCCGTTCAAATTAATTACTTATCAAAATACCGGAAGGACAGGAGCATTTTTCGACACTGCCATCCTCGTAGTTTGCATTTTCGTTGCCGAAACTCATCACGGCCTTTTCCAGCAACGCCTCTATCTGATCGGTATGGAAGGTACCCCTCAGCAAGATATATTTGATGTTCGCCAAAACGCTCAAAAATTGCTGACGTGTTACCGGACCTCTCATGTAGTCGTCTTTTTTCAACGCAGTGGTGATGTCTTTTAAATCGTTCGGTATGACATACCAGCCGGTTTCCTCGAGAAGTATTTCGAAGGACGTTCTCTGGGAACTGTAGATTTCCTCTCCCGTACCTGAAAAGTATGCCAAATAAGAACTGCTGTTGATATAGGCCGCCCAAGATTCAATTCAAATAATAAAAATTGAGAGAGAGCACGATTATGATGGATACCAATTAATACAAAGTGTCCATGTATGCTTTGGAATCACAATTGCTAAGATATTGCTTACATTACTTGTATCTCAGGTTAATATATCCGTCTATGATTTAGTTATTCCGATGTATCCGCATGGTCTTGATCAACATCTGTCAAGCCTATTTTACACGTAACAACTCTGCTTTTTCTGAGTAACTTAAATGAAATTCTTTTAGTGGTAACCGTTCTTTTTGAGCGAATATACATATTAATTACTAGTGTATACCATTACATCAATCAATAATAATCTTGACTGAAGTTGAAAGAAATTTACAGCTAGTCGTGGAATGAAAAATTTAATCGAAATAAGTAATCAGTTGTCATATTTGACATTTGACATTTGATATAATAATAATTTCGTGAAAATCTAAACTTTTATTTCTTATTTATTTTGAACGTTTGAAAAGTCTTCAGAGCTATGAACATTCAATATGCCATGGAAACAATGCTACACAGAGGAAGATGTAGGCAAAAAAACATGCAGATTTGTGTGAAGCCAAGAAGGGACACGTGTAGACGCAAAGAGCACAGTGGTGTAGAAGTGGGTGCATATTATGCAGTGCCGTGCAATGCACTGCAATGAAACGTACGTAACTCCTTCAACGTTTTGAATCGCAATATGTTAGTAGTGATTTCTAAGAAAAAAAAACATGTAATTTCTAATTTAGGTCTGAGATTATATATATATATATATATATATATATATATATATATATATATATATATATATATATATGATGACACTATATTCCGGGATATCATCCGTTCGCTCGTTGAACTCCGACTGGAATCCTGCAAATCCTGCATCCGACTGGAATCCTGCAGACGTTTCGCCAAAATCTCACTTGGCATCTTCAATGCCCGCGCTCCGAAAACACTTCGAACACTGGGAGCGCGAGCATTGAAGATGCCAAGTGAGATTTTGGCGAAACGTCTGCAGGATTCCAGTCGGATGCAGGATTCCAGTCGGAGTTCAACGAGCGAACGGATGATATCCCGGAATATAGTGTCATCATATATATATATATATATATATATATATATATATATATATATATATATATATATATATATATATATATATATATATATATATATATATATATATATATATATATATATAAAACGAAAATGTTGATTTTTTTATTTCTACTGGTCAATTCTGTCGGAATTATTGTTATTAGATTACTATTTTTGTCTAATTTGACTCGACGGTAACCTTTCAATGATAACCAAATAACTTCTCTACATTATGGTGGCATTTTAGACGCACATTGGGGATAATTTCTTCATTACATTACAAAAAATGTACTACCCTATCAAATTAGTACAGCTCAGTCAGACTGTCTGTCTCTCTTTCTCCTCTCACCCTCTATCTCTCTTTTTCTCTCCACTGGATCATAGATTCTACGATCAGGCATTGGAATTTTTGACAATTCCAAACAGCATTTGAGCGTTTACTTAGCTATAAATTTCTTTTTAAATGAAGTAACTAATCAAAATAATGCCGAGTGACTTACCAATTTGAAGTCCGTTTGCACCCACAATAATCATGTTTGGTCCGACTGTGGGTTCGCCGCTGGTGTCGCCCCTCATCACGACCCACTGCACCTCGAAAACGAATGTAGAGCCATAGGCTTCCAGTTTGTTACCCGAATAGTGATGCGGGGCCATCCAGTACAAATTCTCAACACCCGGAATTTCGTAATTACCTACGGAAAAAATATTCTGTCCGTTGGACTCCGGTTTGATAAAGTTGCTGACTTTCAAGTCCGTGATTAGCCAATCGTCCAGTGTGTTTATCTAAAAAGAGAAATTACAACAAAGAACGATACTTAAAGATCGTAGAATTCACTCTTAATAAATGTTATTTCCGTGCGGTTATTCTTGACAACTAATGTCGAGTCAATGTAAGCGTGTTTCTTCCTCATATTAATATCAAAGTTAACAACATTATTAACAAAATGCCTAAAAGGATAAACTTCTTCCCTAGATATTACGATTGGAAACCCACTGGTATCCTTCGATAGAGTGAGTTTTGCATTGTGGAGGGGATAAAAGTGGTACCTTATTATGCGTTTATTTTTTGTCGTAGTTTATTTATCAATATTCCTTTGACGCTTTTCAAGAGTAGCCGCCCTGATCGCCCCCAGCATTTAATTGAAAAAATATCTTACCGTTGTCGTTTCAACGGCTGCTAGTTCGCACAAATGGGTGACTCCCGAACAAAAACATGCCAGACAGCCTTCAGGGTGAGCCGAGCTCAGTCCGAAGTATCCCGTCTTGCACCTATCACAATACAGGCCTTCAACGTTTGGCTACAACAAAGTAACAAAAACTAACACCAAAGCGGATGTTAAGGGATGTGTGTTTGAGAAGAAGGACCTGAAAAACCTGCACCTTCTTCTTCCGTCTAAAGTCTATATACTAGTCTATAGTTATGCTACCCAATATTTATGGCTCTATGACAAAAGTTTTTCCCTATCGCAATGCAATTTCTTTGTCAGAGAGTTCAAATGTTCAACCTTTTAATATTCGGTAATGTATTTTTTACGGCATTAGTAATTTAATATTCACCAAATATCTTAAATAGGTGAAAAATTTAGTTTCTTAACTGTCTGAAAACTTTTTCACGAAGGTTTGTACAGCTAACTGGAGAAAGATAAAAAGCATCAAGTGCTTGTTCTTACTTTGCAATTGCATTCGTTCTCGCAATTGTTAACGTCAGTGATTCCCTTGGGATCGCAGGGACAAGGCTCGCAACTAGGATAGCCTCGATAGCCTGCAGCACACGAATCGCATCTACTACCCTTGTATCCGCTTTTGCATTTGCAGGTTCCCGCCAGATCGCCATACTGAAGATCAAAAAATGCAGAACGTTCATTGTAAATTAAATAATATTAATGAGTTTCCAATTTGAGAGAAAAATTAGATATCTTGTCTCCCTTAGAAACTTTTTAACTGGAAAACTCCAACAAGTTATAAAACAATACACTAAAAATATCAAAATAACCCAGATTGTGAATTGCATATCTATAGAAAACTGTTTGCTCCCCAAACTGTACAATAGGGTTTTCGCAGAACTTAATCTTATTTTTCTTACAGATTATAGATTTAAAACGGCAATTATACCTTCGTTCTCATTTTCTCATCCATTTTGTTTGTTTACTAATAGTGTTTTAGATTTAATCAAGTGTTGTATTAAATAATTAAAATTGATAAATTTTGCTACTGGATTTGTAAGTATCTGAATATTCGAGTTCGCATTGGTTGTCATTGCAAAATCATTAGAAACAATTATTCTAATGGTACTTATTCGTGCTCAAAGTAGTGGGTAATTTACGACGTCGGGTAATAATAAATATGAACATGATTAAGAAAACACAACCAAATTCCATTTAACACAAAGGGCAACAATTATTCGGTTGAAATTATGACAAACCCACACAAATAAGGATGTTGGCGTAATGATAGCTATTGTTTGCAAGTTAGGATTTGCAATGCGAATTATTTCTTCTTTCCTTTTATTCTTTTATATAACTTGTCGCAGGTTCGGTATAGATTTCAATGCATTTTAAATACACAAACAGAATTTAAAACATAAAAAAATTTATACGTTACCTTGTCTTTAAATTGATAAAACTGAGCTCGAGAAGATCGGTTTAATTACTCTCTATTTATACACAAGCTATACTATAAAACTATAAAATTTCATTTCCCGAAATATTAGGTGGTAGGAGTTTTAAAACACAAATTGCGTATTATGCATATTAAGGTATCAATCACTCAATTACATAAGAGCTACACTCACTACGTTAGTCACATAGACATATTTCACCTAAGTTTTAAATAATTATAGTTAAATCCGGCCTTATCATGCGAGTCCAAAGGCCACTAATCATAGGCATCCACTTTTTTTATGTCAAAATGGTATACGTCGGGCTTATTTATTATATGAATTTTATTTGGAGGGTATAATTAAAGGAGTTAAAAGAAAAACGAACGTGAAAGTTTGTCTTTCATAAACAGTAAGACCCGCACGATAACAAGAGATTAGGTCCTCTACAGTAGCATATCCATAATAATTAATTATACTTTCATTTAATGTTATTTTTCTCTTTTTTTGGTTAATGGTTTATTAAATTTTTATGTACACGTTTTTCTAATTATTATTAATAATAATAAAACACTTATGTGTACTCTGTAAATTGTAATATTTATACATTATGTTGATTGCATAATATATAAATTGAAAAAAAAATCCAGGTTTTTTTCAATTTTTTCAGATTTAAAAGCCAAATACACATGTATTACAATTTTAATTTATTTTAAGTATGATAATTCAAAATTGTCCAATCTAATCATAACATTAACATTTAAATTAAAACGTAGCTTTCAGTATCATCAGAAATGAGAGAAAAAAGGAGAAAATTTAGCCGCGCAATTTCAAGCTGAACCACATTAACAACCACAAACCTGTATGCAAATATCCGGCGGTGCTGAACCCCACTCGTCGCAATCGCACCTCTTGCACGGGGTGGGGTTATCGGGGGCGGTCCCCTGTGGTCGGAAGTAGCCGGAAACGCATTCCTCGCAATTTATACCCGTAGTGTAGTCCTGCAATTTTATTAACGGTGCGCTGTTTCTCATAACATAATTTAATGAGAATATGTAATTTAACTTATCCAGAATTAATGAAAAAATAAAGCGCTTCCACCATCGGTCAAGATCATGCTATTTTTTGCGGCTTTCGTTTCACGGGGCTTGATTTCTTATGTGTCATAAAATGTAGATAGCTCTTTTAGTCGTAAAATCCTCCTATAAATAATTAACTTGGATTGCACAGTATTCTTGAGTACAATCCAAAAAGGGTATGGGCTAAGGCAAATAATATGATATTTAAGTTCGCAGCTTGAAATTTGGCAGTTTAATTAGTGCAAAAATAACAAAGGTAACTTGTTTCATTTTATGAATGATAAAGCAAATATTCTTTTTTATGTATATATATATATATATATATATATATATATATATATATATATATATATATATATATATATATATATATATATATATATATATATATATATATATTGACCAGAATAAAAAATTAAAATGCTAAAACAATCAAAGTTCAATTAAAAACACCATCAAAAATAATTGACTTGATATAAAACAAAAATAACTAAGTCAGTCTCAAGTAGTTCTGGTTAGATTTAGTCATTTTTGGTTAGTTAGGTTAGTTATTGGTTAATATTAGCTGGTGTTGGATTTGTGAACATAAATTTCTCCTAGGAGGAATTGACACTAAATGCTAGTACTAATGATTTAGCTTTATTAAATAAATAACGACAGGTAATTATAGAAAACGTTATTGATATTTTTTTTAATTATATATTTTATTTATAAACCTATATTTCGGGGACAATAAGAAAAGAAAGAAAAAAAAACAATATCAACATTAAAATACATTAAAATGAAAATTGAAACGAAAAAAGAATAAAAATATATTCTAAAAAAAAGGACAAAAAAATCTTCTGTCATATTTCAGGGCAAATTAATACATTCCAGCAGTTAAAATCTAGCTCATTCTTATATGTGATAATTGGAATAGATATTTGACATAGTTTTATTAATATAATCCAAAAACATAAACCAATTTTGTAGAAGTAGAACTGCTTTGATTCCTTATTGCCACAAAATTACCTTCAAAATTTCATAATGTTACCACTGTACTTCCAATCATCACGTATCAGTAATTACTACTCATTTCTCCTAAAATTTCCACTAATAACAGCGACTTTGTATACTAAATTATACATTTAAACCTCTAATGTAGGTTAGCCTTAACTTATTTTTGATTAGCTTGAGTTAGTTATAGTTATTTGGTTAGCTTTTTTAATATTTTTTTCCTAAAATTTCTATTAATTACAACATTAAAAAAAATCATGTCCCCCTGGATGCAATAAATGACGTAATGTCAATGGCAAAGGAAGTAAAATTCCTTGCTTACTAATATAGACTTAAGAATCGATTTTAACTCGGTCGTCGCCGAAACTACTGAATAAGCTAAGATTGAAGAGGTATTACAATAGGTATTGTGTGTGATCAACTTGATTTGAGACTATTTAAATCAAATAATTAACAGTATTATTCAGTATGCATAACAGAAAAAGCAAGTGTCAGCAGGAACACCCCAAGAATCCGTGTTGGATCCATTACTATGGAAAGTGAGCTACGACAATATATTAAGAATAGAGTATGACCTAGTGGTCAGTGTTGTAGGCTATGCCGATGATGTAGCAGTAGTAACAGCAAGTCAAAACAAAGCAGAACTAGTTGGAGACGCGAACTATGCGCTGCGGAAGGTTGCGCAGTGGCTGCAGGTAAAAGACCTCGAGCTAGTAAGCAGAAGACGAAGGCGGTCACATTAAGTGGACGTAGAAACCTTCAAGACATACAGATCAATGTACGTAACCAAAGAATCAAGTCAACGAAGGCTACAAAATATTGGGGAAATCATTTGCGAAAATATAAGCGGCCAAATACAGGAAAGAGGGGTGTTCTGTACGGAGTTATGTATGGAGCATCTGTATGGGGCCCAACAATGAAAGTTAAGACATACCGTAGAATACTGGAAAACGTACAAAGGAAAGTACTCCTAAGTGTCGCAGGCGCCTACCCGATGGTGTCCAGTGCAGCGGATCAAGTTATAACGGCTTTCCCTCCTGTGGATCTATTGGTGGAGGAGAGGAAATACGCTGCTCAAGACGGTAGAGGAAGGAAGGAACGGACGGATTAGGAAAGTAGGTGGGAGGAAAAGATGACCCAGACCACTGATCCAGAATATAGATAAATGGAGGAGGTGCAAATACCGACAGCAGAACTATCATCTTACACAAATATTCACCGGACACGGCTACTTCAGAGTCTTTGCAAATAGACTAGGCATGACAGATAGCAAATGCTTCAACTGCTAGGGAGAGGACAGTGCGGAACATACACTGATCAGGTGTCCAAGATGGACCACTCAGAGGCTGAATATTTGTGAAGCCATTGGGAAAGCAATAGAGAAGCTTGTCTCCGGCGGGTCTGGTGGAAGACATGTTGGATACAGAAATATAATAGACATCATGAAGACGAAGAGTGTGGGACCCGGGGAAAGAGACAGATAAAGAATCAGGGAGCCACCAGGCTAGCAAAGTATGTCCGCGAGGATGATTCCACTACCCTTGCTGAGGCCGCCTAGAACATCAGACGAGGTTTCTGTGAACATATTTTCTAATCCCCTCGGAAAAAAAAGTTATAGTTTTGGTTAGTTTGGTTAGCTTTTTAATATCAAGGTTATACTTCCAATAATTATGAGCAATTACCACTCATTTCCCCTAAAATTTCTACTAATTATCACTAGTGTGTACACCAACATGCCTAAATACGTTGGTTAGTCTTAGTTAGTTTTTGTCAGTTTTGGTTAGTAGCAATTACCAATCATTTGCCCTAAAATTTCCACTAATTACCATAACTGTGTTTATTCGTTGGGCAAGTTTAGTTTGGACTATTTTTTGTTTAGCTTTTGTTAAAGTTAGTAAGTTCTAGTTTTAATTAACTTTCTTTAGTATGGTACTAAGATTTTGCGTATAAGTTAGTTAATATTTGGGCAGTTCGACCGCTAAGGCAAAGATGCAATAGAGAATCCGACGAAAAACGTACTAATCATTTGACAAACACTTTCGAGAGAAACAAAAATAATTTAAAATTCGTATTATCCCGGAATTAAGCGGTTATTTATATGATGCGTCCGAGTAGAGCTTTCGGAAACTACGAAAACGGCTCATTAGGTTAAAACGCCGCCGGAGAAAGGGCATTTCCTGAAATTGGCCGCCCCTTTAAATCATTGACCAACCCTAACTGCGAACGGGCTGAGTCCGTGGCGAAACCTGCTACATTATTAAGCGGACAGTTAATAATTTAAAGATACCGGACTTCTATGGGCCTCTTCCGGAGGAGTTCGCGTAAATTTTATATACACGAATTTGTTCGCATCCATTAAATGACAATTACGGAAACCATAAAAATGTTTCGCTTGCCTGTATACAGGGTGATTCATTTTAAATTGATTTTAAGTGAGTCATTGTTTCGTTAATAAAATAGTGGGCTCTCCGCACCTTCCATCAATTTTGATTGCTTGTAATTTGGGTATAATATTTGTTCTGCGAAGGTTAGATTCATCACATATCGCCAAATCTAAAGGACTTCGTTCATTAAAAGTTTATTGAGATGCAATTGCTTTCAATTTTTAGGCTTAAGGTAAGTGTGAAGTATACTTACTTTTTATAAAAATATTTTTAACCTCCTGTCACTTCCGGTTCAACCGAGTGCTTATTTCAAAGGCAACACTCCGAATATTATTACATTTTGAGATTCTCTATGAAATTATAAATTTATTTCATGTACAACGGGCTTTACCTATGTTTGACCATTTTTGACTTAAACAAAAATGTGCTTTCAACTTTACCAATTTTGAAAATGCTTTTTTTTTAAATTAAAAAGAGGATTCAGTCCACGTTTTTCTTATTGTTGTTGTCCACTTTTATACAGAGTCTCCAAAACTGGGTGGCAAATAATCAGATTTTCAAAATCGCTAAAATCGGTATCAAACTGTGTTGGGGTTATGGTCTCTTCGTAGATATAACAAAGTAACCAATTGCTTTTGAACGGATTATCCAAGGGTGGTCATTAACATACAATGCAACAAGATTATTACTATTAATTATTTATTAATATAAATTAATTAATAATAATTAATTAATAATTATTAATTAATAATCAATTAATTCATAATCACCTTAATTAATAATACTAATCTTGTTGCATTATATGTTAATGACCACCCTTTGATAATACGTTCAAAAGAAATTGATCAGTTTCTAATATCTATGAACAGAACATACCATATTCCACACCACACTCGAAATATTAATTTTTTTTTGACGGTGTCGTATTTGTTCGGCTGAACATTTTCCCCTCACGTACTTGCCTAAGGAAAATCAATTATTGCGGTTTGTTGTCAAACATGACAATTAATTAGGATGCACTAAATGTTGACAACTATGGACAACCAACAAAGTAAAAGTTTAAATTTAATATGGACGAATAACGATATTCTCAATTTGTTTTATAGGTATTGACGGTGAATAATACAAAGAGCTGAAGAGGACCGTTTTCAATGTACGATATCTCCATTTGCCGCCAATGCGTTTCGGAAAAATTTAACTTAACTAAAACAAAAAAACGGATGTTCTAGATGCCGCCCGTCCATTTAAAGGCCTTTTTCGATTCTTCTTTGTACACTGCTGCTCCGGCTAGTTGAAGTTATTGGTAGTATAATTCGGCAAAACATGAACTGTGGCTAAAATCTACCAAGAACATGCACCGCTCCCAAACTCTTTGTCAAAGTCGTAACTTCTCATCGTTTTGACGTCTTCGAGTGACAGTTTACGCACGCTTGACCACATAATTGGAAATTTTTGAGTAGGGAGCAAAAAAAAATAATTAAAGGGAAGGCAATTTAAAAATGAATCGCAGAGCGGAAAATAAGTGGGTGTTCATTACCACGTTAAAATTCTATTTGTTCTTTAAAAGTGGCAACGTCTCCTATCTGTATTCTATGTACACCATTAAATTCGATTTTTTTAGTAGCTGTAGAGTGATATTAAAAACATCACCTTTCAAATGCTGCGTTCACATGAACTTTCCTTTTTACGATTTCGATTTTTGCGATTCATTTAGAAATACCGTTTACACATGTAAACAACATTTGGTAAATTTTTCAAAGAAATTCCCACACGGCACTGGATATATTGTTTGAGGGGGGCGGAACTAAAGAAGGGGCATGAACATTATCTATAGATTCTCGGATGTTTCTACCAACGAAAAATCCGAGAATTTATAGAAATCCATAAGCAGCGACTCAGCGACCAATATGGGAATCAGTCATCCGAGACATTGTTCATGCCCTTCCTGTAGCTCCGCCCCCCTCAAACAATATATAAGCAAGTACAGAATAGAATGCGAGTCAGTCACAATTAAGCCCTGAAGAAGCCCCTAGAATGATTTGTATGTAACACATTTTGTAGGTTATGGCTAAAAAGAAACACTTAATCACAAACGCTAAAGGAGCGAAGATTTGAATGTGTTTAGCTCGTCGTGTTAATGAGGAAGGAGGATTCAATTAAAAAATGTCGAATATTTTGCTGCTACAATACTTACAGTGCAGTTGTCACATACTCCCCCACCATGATAGTTTCCGGCAGTGTCCATGCTCAGGCCGGCTTTGTCTACCGCTTCGTCGTAATGACAGCTGGCTGCGTGGCCGTGACAGTTACACGGAAGACATTTTTTGGCGTCGCGCGCAGACCCCGGCAACCACTGACGTTGGTTGTACAGCGCGCAGCACTTGTCGCAGTTGGGCCCGCAAGTGTGATGCAGGCATTCGCACTCAGGATGCTGTGAGCAGTTTTTTCTTATTAAAGAGGAGCTGTTAATGACAGCGAGTTAATTAAAGATTACAATAGCTAACAAAAAAAAAGATTAACTGCTTTTACCATTTGTAGTTAAACTGAGTTTATAACTTTTGTTCGAATTTGACTCTAGCTTTCCAAATCCCGCGTTTATTTTCTCTAAATTTGTTTTCTTGGATAGAATTTTCTTTAAGTGAAATTTAATATCGACAAAGTTATTAAATGCGCTTTCAAACATTTAATAAAAAAATAATAATTTTCATTGTTAGATTGTTCGATTAATGATTATTTATTTATAATTTTATTTTGATTAAAACTGCAATAAAAGTGCAAGATAAGATTTCGTGTTGCTATAATTTGTGTAAAGCGGTTCCGCCACTGCGTACTCCGCGACGTCGATATTAGACATTCATGAAATATAAATTTTAATTGGATGGGGAGGAATTTAATTAGGACTGATCAGTATCTGCGAAGAGAAAATTGTTTGAAAATATTTTTAATGTTCTGTTTTAAAGGAGCAATAAACCAATCGAGATTTAACGATCGCCCGTTTATGACCAGTCACCGGAAAATATTGTTTTTGAATCAATTTTTACGAAAATACGGAAAGGAAGCCCGAAGGCTTGTGCCTTTTTGCTTGCGCACAGTTCTTTAAGCGAACGTAGTATAGTGGATTAAGTACAGTGGTTTTTCCAGAGGCTATTGACTTTTTTGTCAATATTAATTCAAATTGTATATTATCAAAATTCGATATTGGTGCTATTTATTACCGTATTCAAGTATTAAATATTAAATTTTAATTTTAGCGTGAATAGTACACAGACCTGTTGAATTAGAATCATTAGTAGAATGTATTTCTAGTAAAGCTTTAAAAGGAGAAATATTTCTACCCCATTAAAATCGGGACAGAGGATTAGGTGAGTAAAAAAAAGTAATATTTCATTTTCCTCTGACGCGGGAGGGCACCGAACAATTCAAAACATTCCTTGTTTAAAATAAAGGGTGGTTTGTTGGTTTTAAAGTCAATCATATGGCTCTTCAAGTATGGCTGAAAATAATGGTTTCGGTATTTATTTTGAAAACGAAAACGGAACAATGAAATGTTGCGAAAGTATTATTAATATAAAACAAGCCAAAACTCCAAATTTTTATATTTTTTAAAATGAAAGGAAGATATTGGGATTGAAACTGGTACCCAATAACAAGGGAAAACATCGAAGGACAGGTTTATTACAATTTTTTAATAAACATTTCTAAAACTAATTGATCTATACGTGAGTAAACTGTGACCTTCATTAAAAATATTATTTTTTAACATTATAAGTCAAATAAAAACACAAAAACACAACAAATAAACACCTAAGGCAAAACAAAAACCGAATTTTTATAGCAAGTGTTGAAAATGCCTGACATTAATCCACATTATTGAGTCGCAATTATTTTGGAATATACTTGGGTAATCGTCCAGGCATATTCTTATAAATATCTTATGACATCCTAAGACGCAATTATCCGATTTCTTAGATCTTCGATATCCTGTATTCGATATTCGATATAGATAATGATGTCCACATTCTGTTACTGTCTGTTGCGAAAGTTTTGGATTGCATCCCTTGAGCAACTAGCTTTCTTCGAAATCATTGAGAAAAGTCATCCTATGTTAGAAATCTTTTGGTAAGGAGCTTGAAGCCTCTGTGCGTGCTATAGATATAACTGTTGTTCGTTTAATATTCTCAATACATTTGATGTATCAGTAATTAATTCTGCTGTAATTTTCCTCCTAGTACACCTCCCTGGTTCCTGTACTTTTTTATGGAACCTGGAAAACAAGCTGTGATGCGGTGGTCTACAGTTGGGATACGCTTATCTTTAATCACGATAAGCTCCCAAGAAATTTCTTATTTTGAAAAAATTGCTGGAGTCAAATTTTTCTAAATAATAATCATAAAATAAAAAAAAATTGTCTTCCTTAAATTTAATTAAGAGTCTAATTCAAGCCCCTTCCCTCATTTAAAAAAAATGCTGGAAGTGTGCCTTTATAATAGCAAAACTTCGGTAATATTTTACTGCTCCATTTTGGTTTATAAAGGAATACCATACTTATATCTTTTGACCCAAAGTAAGTTTATACAACAGACTTAACATTATTTTAAAGAAGGAATCATCCCCGAAGTTTTTCGAATTTGTTTTGGAACAGTCTGTATATAAATCAATTGAAGGAGCTCGACGAATTCTTTGAATAGGTTTCATCTTGTATAAATATTTATTCTAGGAATATATTGTTTAGTATAAAGTTTTTCCATGTTCACAATTTAATTAATAACTTGATTTTCAAATATAAACATCTAAATTTCACTATTATGAATTGAATTGAATAATTGACATCAATCGGTATTACCATAAAATTAATCTGAAAACACTAGGCTGAAATTTCGGTTGTTGAGTCGAACTTGCTAAAGTTTCGCCAATCACCCTGTTGACTTCTTCAAAGCTTAGCTGAATCTGACTGGCGTTTTACTCTGTACCGACTTATATGTTATTTCAGGGGGATGGAGCTAAATGAGGGGCATAAATATCGTTTCGGATGACTGATTCCCATATTGGTGACCGGTAAAGACCATGCATATGAGGCAAAAAATATATTGGAGAGGCCAGACGAAAAATATCAACTAGGCTCAAAGAACATGAAAGAGACTTAAGACTAAAACAAATAAACTCATCAGCAGTTGACTACATGGTCAAGGATCGCTAGTACATTTATCGACTCTTTTGTTTACAGAGGCGTAAAAGAGTTAAAGCACCTTACCTCTGCTCTTCTCTCTAATTATTTCCGCATAAAGATATAAATGTTCCATCACAAAGTACACTTCACCACAACCTTTCAAAGACAATGAATCCGAAAGCAACACTACACTTGCCACTGTTGTCCTTCCTTATTTCCAAAACATTGCTGACCACATATCACAAGTTCTTAAGGAATAGAACATCAAAACCAGATTTACCACTTGTCCAAAAGTCTTCCAATATCTTTGATCCTTCAAAGACAAGATTCCATTTGAGATGCCAGGAGTTTACAACATTCCATGCATATGCAGCAAAGATACATTGGAGTGACCGGACGAAAAATATCAACTAGGCTCAAAGAACATGAAAGAGCGTTAAGACTAAGACAAATAAACTCATCAGAAGTTGCCGAACACAATCACAAAACCGGACATAAAATTATATTCGATAAAAGAATTTTAGCATATAATCAATTTTTCTACCAATGAAAAATCCGAGAGTCTGTAGAAATCTATAAGCAACCATACAATCTTAACCGTGCCTTTATCTGTCACCAATATGGGAATCAGTCATCCGAGGCAATGTTCATGCCACTCATTTAGCTGCGTCCTTCTCAATATATATAAACAGGTACAGAGTAAAATGCGAGTTAGTTTCAGCTAAGTTCTGAAGAAGCCAACAGGATGATTGGCGAAACGTTAGCAAGTTCGACTCAAGGACAACCGACGAAGGTTTCTAAATAGCATTACAGCAGCCTGCTGAAGTTTCTTTGTAATATTAATATAACATAACATCGCCATAATGTTCAAGTACCATAAGATCAAATTTAGTGATTGTCTTCTTTTTTTCAGAAAAAAATATGCCGGTCAGATAGTAAAAGCTCTTAGGGCCCTGAAAATATTTTCTATTATTTTTTTGGTTATTAGGGCAAACTGTTTTTTGTTGTTTTTTGAAAGTAATGAATATTTTCGAAATTAAGTCGATCTATTTCGAGGAGTCGTTAACGAGGCGCTCCTGAATGATAAACGACTCGCGTAATGCAAATCGCTGTACGCGAATTTAAAACTCGATTTATGAAATCAACATCAATTACTTATCAAGAAAGAAATAAGAAAACTGTCACGTTTCCCGCTCGCAATTATAGATTGGACTTTCTTCGAAATGCGCCAGCAAACGTATATTACCGTCTATGAAATGTCGTAAATTGGACCGTTTTGATAGGAAGTAAATAACCTACAATCTCAGAACATGCTCGGTGTGGAACCAAGTCCGTGTTCCGGAAGTAGACATCCACTCGGTAAATTTTCGACTTTTAGAAGAGCTTGACGATCGAAAGTGGGACGATTGCAAGCCCGTATAGGCGTAGGGTGCGGCGTATTTAGTTCGATTTAGAAAAAAAAGACAATCCAGACAGGCGGAAATAAATGGTTATTGGCATCTAATTTGAAATGTTTTATTATACCGAACGCGAGTATAATTTTTAAAAAATGCTGAGATTCGAAACTTCTTCGAAATTATCACGAAACAATTTTTAAAATAAATAATGAAATACCATTCAATCGTGTTAAATGTTAAGATCAGAAAACAATTGATTTAAAGTATCATCGCATAGTTGCAACCATTCGCAATAAGGAAGCAAATACCATTTGATCAATTTTGCTCAACATTGTGATTTGTTTTCTTCATTTTATTATCTTCCCATTGACAATAGTTTGTGAGCAATATATCTAAAGTCTACTTCAGAAATGTTAAGATGTGTTTACATAAGCCGCTTTAATTGTTTGGCACTCATTGCATTCCAAAATTCTTTATTTATTTGGGTCAAGCTATGGGTTTAGCATATTGATATCATTTAGTAAAACAAAGGCATTCCGATAGGACAAAATTTTACTTTAATAGAATAAAAATTTTGTCTTATGTGTGTACATATATAATGTAGAGGTATCCCTATTTTTTTATTAAACGCTATACAAAAAATTCGTTATACAAAAATAGAATGATAAAAAATCATAATATTCCTCGTCATCTAATGAACTGTGATCTCCTCTTGACGTTATAATTAAAAATTATTAAACAAAAAATACGATCACTTTCACCCATAAAAGTTCTAGATATTAGTTTCCTTGCAAAACATTTATATTTTAACACGTACACAAAGTAATTGAATTTTTGTTTTCTATTTTATATGATTTTGGACGAGAAAGACAATTTTTTTAAAGAAACTTCCACAGGCTACAGTTATACTGTTGGTTTCTTCAGTTCAGTGTCATTTAAGCTTTGAAGGAGCCAACAGGATGATTGGCAAAACGTAAGCAAGTTCGACTCCACAACACACAACAACTTTACTTTTTCCGCAGCTATTTTTATCAATATTTGAAAAAATGATATTTCCATTAATTTTTTCTGAAACATAGTTTGTTTTCCTTTTATGTTCCAAATGTCAATATCTCACTCAATTAAAATTTTTGGCATTTATGGTTTATTGTTTATAATTTTTTGGTCCAACAACAAAAACAGTGTAATTTTCTCAAGTAAAGTTAAAACTCAAAAAGAATCGACACAGAGGATTAAATAAATAAAAAAAAAGCAATAATTCAAAAACGATGTCTCCTGATGAGGCCCGATTTGATATTTTGTTCGGGAAAACCAATCAAAATCCATTGCATAGGCTTCATTTTTGTGTGAAATATTTGTTACATGAATGCTTTTTTCATATTCGCAATTTCGGTCCATTAATATTTCTCTTTTTGAAAATAAAAGATACTTTAAATTTCAGCAATTTAATTATTTACTAATTGAATTGACAACGTAATTTAAATCAAACGAAATTACTTTTTGAACAATTCTCTGGTGTAACTCCCTCAATAGCTAAAAGAGTAGCTGAAGGTTTTTATAAAAATTCTTTCATTTTCACCATAAGTTCTTGGGGATTTAGTTCGCGAATGATTGCATTATCTACTGCTGAATGCCGGAATCATATCATAATCATAAAAATCAAAAAAACTCCTCTTTGCTTCCGATATGGACGATTATTAATCTCTTTACTTTTCATGAAATCATCTTAAACCCCCCTCACAGGTTTTATATCAAAGTTCCCAGACTTTTTTTTCAAATCAAAATTTCAAATTTAGCTGGTTGCGGTGGACCCAGCTAGAGCTAAATTTCGGAATACGGAACATGCAGGTTACAGTTACAGTTTTCGTGGAAGCCCGCTTACTTATTGTGAACACATGGGATCATTTTGAGAACTAAGGCCTTCTATAAAAGCTTGACGAACACTGGTCACATTTTTGCCTTGCCACATTTTTGAAGGGGTCTATATAAAAGTCCTTTACGGTTATGCCTTTCGCAGGAAAAACTTCATGTTTTTCAAAGAAATAAACGTTTTCTACTTATCAATGGAATACCGATCAAGGTCAATTAAAATTTGCCTAGTGTGCGCATTTCTTTTAAAAAAAAGAGGAAATTTTTCTTCGAATTACATTTTTGGTGTCTTCATTAATTACTTTGTCGGTTGTTGGTGAATCGAACTTGCTCACGTTTCGCCATCTTCTAGAACTGATTATATACTGATTGAGGGGGACGAAACTAAATCAGGGGCATAAACGTTGTCTCGGATGACTGATTGCTATATCGGTGAAAGGTAGTCGCGGTTGCGATTGTTTGGTCAGTTTTAGTTAGTTTTTTACATGTGCACTTCTCTCTAACAATATCCACATTAGAGATATTAAGAGTTCCATCACAAGATACACTTCACCACAATCTTCCAAAGACAGTGAGCCTGAAGGCAACACCACACTTGCCACTGATATCTTTCCTTACAACCAAAACATCACTGACCACATATTACAAGTTTTTAAGAAATATAACGTCAAAACCAGATTTACCACTTGTCCAAAAATCTTTCAACTTTTTCCATCCGTCCAATTCATAACTCCGTTTGAGATAGTAGGATTTTACAGCCTTCCATGCATATGCATACATTGGAGAGACCGGAAGAAAAAAGTCAACTAGGCTAAAGACTACGACAAATGCACTCATCAGCAGTTGGTGAAGACAATCATAAAAGCGGACATAAAATTTTATTCGATAAAACTAAAATTCTTGCATGTAATCAATTCTTCTACCAACGAAAAATCCGAGAATAATTAGAAATATATAAGCAACCAAACAAGCTGAACCGCGACTCCGGTCTACCTTTCTCCGATATGGGAATCAGTCATCCCAGACAATGTTCACAGCCTTCATTTAGCTCCGCGCTCTCAAACAATATATAAGCAGGTATACCGTAGAATGCGAACCAGTTTCAGTTAAGCTCTGAAGAAGCCAACAACGTCAGCAAGTTCGATTCATCAATAAGGAGGAATACAGAAGATTTGGAAATAGTATTACAGTAGCCTGTAGAAGTTCCTTTCGAAAAAAATACTTACATTTTTGCTTCACTTCTCTTGCATGGAATTTGTTCTTCAGCAATCATTATTAATTTAAAAGCAAAAAACAGTTTACTACTAATCTTATAACTCTGTGAACACCACGATCTAGCAGCAGATACTAAACAGATATACTTACGAGGGCTACCAACAAATATCACTTTATTGTTTCCAAAAATATTCACCCTGATGATCAATATACTTTTTCTACTCCCGTCTATAAAATACCTAATTACACACCCATCTAGCGTGCGGGAAGCGTCATTTTACCACGTCAGTTTCGTTTCCCACGAATCCGAGCTACTTCGGACATTTCCGCGATTTTACCGCACGGCTTTGGGAGCAACCGGATGTTTTCGGAGATATTTGCCGCGCCTTGAATTTTGACGATTATTAATTCTGACGACCATGTCAGTGAATGTATTCGTGTGGTTTTGCGAAAATGTACCCGAAAACTAACGGTCGTAGAAAAAGTATTGTATGCATCACGTTCGGTAAACATTTTAAGTCACTCGTTTATTAAATACTCGCTTCGTTCGTGAAATAAACTCATGCGTCAGATGCCGTTTACCGCATTTGTTGCATAGTATACTATTTGCATTCGATAAAACCAATCGTCAAAGCACTTTTCCCACATCGATTCGGGCACATCCAAAACATATTTTTTAAATGCATCAATCTCTTCTTCTGGTATCAAAAATCGTTGCCCACATAATTTATTCTTAATGTATGGGAATAAAAAGAAGTTATCGCTCGTTAAATCAGGGCTATATGGTGGATGGCTCATCAAATCAACGTTTTTAATTCTCAAAAAGATCTTTTTTTCTAATTTCTTCGCAGACTTTCGGCAAACAAATGGATATGTACCAATCAGAATTGACTGCTTTACCTTTCACCAAAGAAACAGCTGCAACGTGGTCAGTTTTCCTGAAAAAACAGGCTACCATTTATTTCGAGGTGCTTCGTGCAGGAACAACTTATGTGGGGTTTGTCTCATTGTGAAAGACCCACCTAGTTCACTGCTACTTACTTTCAGGTTCATATGCATAGATCCATGATTCATCACCTGTCACGATATCATAGACGTGTTGGGAAGCACCGCGATCGTATTTTTTTAGCATTTCCTTCGACCAATCAACAAGAGCCTTTTTTTGAGCTGATGTCAAACTGTGTGGAATCCAACGCGAACAAAATTTTTTAGCGGCCAAATGTTCATGCAAAATTGTATGTATGCTAGTCACACTAATGCCACCATGAGGTGTAGGTGTGGAGGTACCTCAGGGTAAGTCACATAAGGATCCTGCAAAATCAGTTTCCGCACTACATCACTGTTTTCTTGGAAAACCACCGATTTTGGACGAGCTTCACGAAATTCAGCGATAAACAGTAGTCCTAGATGGTGAGTTGTAAAAAAATATTGCACGAAAATGCTCCCGATTAAGTTCCATTTTTAACCGTCACATTTTTTTCTAATTGATCACAAAAAACACAACCAACACTCTTTCGCCAAAACCTACCTGAGTAAACCTAACTTCAAAATGTCAAACTTCCCTATAGAAACGTTAGTCGCCAGATGGCAATACTAGTTTAAGAAAATCCCGAAATATAAAAGGCAGCTCTCGTTTAAAAGTGCTACTGTAAGTATGTTTTCATTACGCTGTCATCAAAATGCCAATCCTTGTCTTTTACTTCATTATAAATGTATGACGAGGGACCATATAACAGGTAAGATAATGGGGACAAGAAGTTATTATTTTATTGCCTTATGCTTTTCTAAAATAACCTAGAGCACGACCACACGACCATACTCAATCTGGCAACAATGGCTTGCCGCACCAAAATGCGTGGAGCAAATTGTTCATTGCCACCGACCGAATACCAAATTCCATGCCCTTATCTACATTCGTATCTTTAACTGCGGAGGTGGCAACGTAGAAACTAATAGCGCGGCGCACAGTAATAACATAAGCGAAACATAATAATAGTACTCCGAGGATTGTCGCAGCAGACGGGCCATATACAGAGTGTGGAAATGGCGGTGCCCCTCTATAGACAAGACCTTTCCCAGAAGTGTGCTTGCGATACATATTTGGTATTATTTGATAGTTATCGTGTGTGGGAATCCTATCAGTCCAGTTTAGTTGGGCGAACGTGGAGACAGAAAAGCTCGCGCCATATAGTACGCCGCCGCCGCCGGCGGCGGCGATTTGTTAACCAATAACTTTATGGCGCAAGGAAATCTGGACTGTTGAAATCTAATTTCGAAGTCTAAATATGATGAAACTTAAAAAGCAGAAATCAATTTGAGAAGATCTAATAAGACTTTCGAGTGTTTTGGTAGTTAGTGTTTATTCCCTAGAAATTCTGAGCCATTATTGAATTCCTTTTTTTGATTGTGACTTACTGATTTCTGGAATTTGACGTTTTGATATTTTCACTATATATTAGGTCGTCTATATCTTCTAAAAAAATTCTCTGATTTTATTATTGTTATTTTGGTAGTAAATCTTCATTCACTAGCATAAATAACAATACAGAACAATGTATTATATTTTTATTATGATTTAGTGACTTCTGGAATTTGCAGTTTTGATGTTGTATTCCTTTTTTGTGAAATGTGAAATTTTTTGAAAAATGTATGTTTTTATTATTATTACTATTATTTTGGGAGTGTCCATTCACCAGCAATTCTGAGGAATTATGTGACATAACAAAAAAAAGTATTCCATTATTTGCATATGATATGATGGTTCCTAGAAATTAGGATTTTGATATGGTCGTTATGTATTAAGGACGTCTATGTCTTTTAATGGCTATCCGCCAATAATAATAGTACAGAACCATGTATTCGATTTTTTGCTTGCTTATGGACTTAATAAATTTGGTGTTTTGATATTGAATTCCTTTCTTGTCTTGTGACTAATAACTTCTGGTATTTGATGTTTTGAAATTGTCAGTATTCTCACATTTCAAGAAAATGTATTCAATTTTTTCCATTTTTGTGATTTAGTGATTTCTGGAATTTAATTTTTTAATATTGTCATTGTGCGGATAGGATATCTACATTTTGGAAAAGAAAACAAGTTGGTTATTATGGGCTGCATATTCCATATACGTACATACAAAACCATAATGCAAATAAATTACATTGAAATGAATACAACAATTCCAGACGTTCATTATTAATACATATATTTGTTTAATTTGTGAGTTTGTTAATATATGCCCTGCTGTAATCTGTTATTTTACTTTAATAAAGTAATATCTGTCCAAAAGGATAATTTTTGTTAGGTTAGGTTAGGTTAGGTTAGGTTAGGTTTAGCCTGGAAGCACTCCAGGTTCCAACCACTTTAGAGTATATAGTTTTATGTCAGTGCATTCCTTTTGACAAATCTTTTACGGGGTTATGAGAACAGGATATTTTTGTCGGGAGTATAACAATACGGATAGCAATTCATTTTCAAATATTGATATTTGCTATTTTCATTAGCAATATAACCATAATAGTAAGGGTGCTGTATACAGGAACAAAAAGAAGAGGAACTTTCAGGCTTACCCCGGAAGCGACATTATGGCGACAATTCTCGGCGTGTCCATTGCAAACGCATTGCCCACCGATCGTAATATCCCTTATGGAATAAAACAGTTTTTTGCTTCTCCAGATGTCCTGACTGAGCCATTTGGGCAAGGGGTCCTGTGTGCCCCTCAAACCCATCAGCCGAAACCTTACGTATCGGGCTTTGGTAAATTCTAAGAGTTCCGGGGTAGTGTCGTTTGCTCCCGGTCTGCCTTGGATTAAAGAAGTATGTACCTAAAATGAAAAAAGAAATCTATTAAAGGTTCATTCATTTGAACATCCAACTCTCGTAATTTAATAATATATAGACGACCCCAACTCATTGGAATGGTGCTCATACATCTAACCAAATTAATTAGGCTAACAATATGACGACAAGGAAAGAATTCAATTTGGGAAGGTCGATGATGACAATGCCACGTAACTCTATAGAAAATTATCGTCGTGCGTTATTTGATTTTTTTTCCGAGTGGTAAATTTAATATATCAACCCTTATAGTGCTGGAATAATAGAATTCGCATATAAGAATGCGATCAGCAATGGTTAGTAATATTTTTCTACGTTACAAATACCTTATTAAAATAACAATCTAAAAAATTACGAAAACTATACCAAACCAAACCTCGGTAGTTTTAGAAATAGTATAGGTATAGGATATTATTTAGGATTTAAGATAGTGTGGGGCCGATATTCCATTCCCACATCAGACTCAGTTATCGTAAAAAGATGACTATCCTAGTGAGAAGTCAATTCTGCACAGTATGTGCTCTTCCGTTTCTTTATCTTACTCGTTATTATTGGCGATAAGAGAATTTTTAAGTTTGATCACTTCGTTGTTAATAGGGTGCTGTTAATAGACTAACTAATGTGGTCCGTTAGTTTTGGTTAGTTGGGCCCGTGGCAGCTGACAAGAGTTAAGACAATGTATATATACATATAAAGTTTTCGTTCAACAATACCCAGTGCGTCGCAAAAAACTTGTATGGTTGTTGAACCACATATAATGTGAAAAGAGGTTTCCTAGATATTTCCAAGCTCCTTTTACAGATTCACCCGGATTAGCCGTCAAATGTCAAAGTTAACAACCTGGCATATTTATTTTTGGTACCAAATCTATGATTTTGCGCTTATTAGTTTAGTTCAAGTAACTGTTGTACGCAATGGATATTTGAGCTTCTCATTCATCATCGACGTACTCAGCATCTTTTTTTTTTATGTACACCAACAGTAGAATCCGAATCACGTTCACATAAACTTTGGGGCAAGTACTTAATGAACGCCGTGTAGCGATCAGATAACCATTAAGAGTAAAAGAGGGGCAATTTAAATACTCGAAAACGTTAATGGCGGGTATTTAAAACCTAAATTAAGTCGTTTTCTCGGTAAACCGGGGCCCGATCATCAATCAATTTTCGCCCGATTGAGCGCAAGTTGTACGTCTTCATTTTGCCAAGCCGAAACCTAACGGTTCGTCCGATACCGGTCAAAATCAATTATCTACGAACCGTATCTCACTGATCGCACACAATATTTCTTTCAGCGTATATGGTTATATATTTTTTTACTCCTCGGTATTTTAAAAAAGACCGCGAGTCAGGCTGCAGATGAAAGGGCTCCGGAGCGGCACAAACCGAATCCCGATTTATTACACCGTGCAAGGAGGATACCTCAGGGCTTAGCTTTTCTGTAAAAAAATTGAAACGATTGATTTTCGTCGCATGAAGAAAGCGATCATTATCAAGCGCAGGCTATAGGTGTAGAAAATGTAGAAAAGAGAGATGTAACTAGAACTAACCAAACAAAGGGAGTCTTAAATGTAAAGACTAGTTGACTGATCCAAGTTTCAGTAAACGTATTGTAAGACCGTGCAACATTATTCTATTGAATTATGTGGTATTCCAGATAAAAAATTGATAACCAAATAGAAATTATATTTATTTATTCATGGGCCAAGCCCATATGAAAATTACAATTAAGCGCTTAAGAAAAACAACAAGCTGAAACTAAATAATTAAAATAATTATAAAGACGGAGAAATGGTGACTGATGAAAGACTCCAAACAAATACATCTGACCTAGATCATTCTGATATTGCTGATGAAAAGTTAGTGCGGTGTTTGAATTACGGGATGAAATATGTAAAGCTATTTTAGAAGTCAGGTATGGACAATCAGTTGATTCGGTGGATAAGTTTGAGATCTCTGTTTTCTTTTGCAGGAAAGAGTCGATAGTAGAAAAAAATGTAGTTCATAAATCTGTCACAGTTACGCTGTATATTTTCCAGGTGTTGGATATGACAGACGCAATCTGAACTCATGCTGAAGTAACATACTCAAGATGTATGCAAGCATATGGAAAATATAGAGGTTTGATGGAGCTGACACTGGCAAAACCTTTTGCGTAACGTTCCAGAAATCAAAGCATTCGTAGTGCATAATCAAAATTAGAGCTTAATAGTACACCTAGATCCCCCAACTGATCCACTTAGTCCAGTAGATTACTATTAATATGATAAATAGACTTATCGAAAACTGTGAGTTTACGAAATTCCATCATTTTGCACTTCGACACACTGAGATTCACGCCATTAGCCCGAGACCGTAGAGTCAATCTGTCAAGAGCTTCCAGCAGTGCAAGACAATCATCAGGAATAACAATTTTAATGGATCGCAGAAAAGAAATAAGCTATGTTTAAATACTTATATATTTGAATATGCTTAATGGTAATTCATTAAAATCGTTACAACTAAAGGCAGTCTTTCATCTTTTAATATACGGCAGCTGATAACACAACCAACGCGAGTGTCACGAACATCACTATCAGTTTTGGATCTGATCAACACTTATATAGAAGGTGTTACTGAGACTGGTGTTTTAGATTTAAATATTGCAGATCATTTTTTAGTATACTTAAAGCCATCAATTAATCAGTCCACTGAACAAATGATTAATTTCATGTACATGCCAATAACCAGAAATAATCGAGACGAATTAGAATAAGACCTTCAGAATATGCCTTGCCACTATGTTCTTTATACAAGTAAATCTCACTTTTCCATGACTACATACTGAATGTATTTGACAATATAGTCCACGGAACAAATGATTAGTTTCATGAATTTGAAAACAAAGTAACTACTCTAAGTACAGCCGTAGGTAACTGATAGTATAAAATTATTACAAAAACTAGGCAAAGAAGCACTAAAATAATTCTATAGATAATGACACTGCCTCTAGAAACTTGCTCGACCCAGAACATTTTAACTTTTATAAAAACAACGTTTAACTTTAGCTCAACTGACGAAGTGCTGATCATAGTGAACACTATTAAGACTAAGGCAACGGGAAGCGAAAGTATTAATATCAATAGTGCAACTTTGTTGCCCCACAGTTGTACGGTATATTGTGCACATAATTAATGAATGTATTTTGTGTTCATATTTTCTTGTACTGTGGAAACAGTCACAAGTCATATCTCTGGCTAAAATAAAAAACCTACAAAATTTGATCAGTTGAGTTCTATTAGTATTTTGCCTGTACTGTTTAAGATTCTATAGAAAATAGTGGACAAGCAAATAAGAGCATTTCTCAATATTTACAGTATTTTGCTTCCGAAACAATCAGGTTTTAGATTTGGTTATAGTGGTGAAAGCGCTCTTGCAGATGTAATGAATGATATTTCTATGGCTTATGATGATAACAAAATGACTACCTTGGTTTTACTTGGTTTAAGCAAAGCCTTTAACATGATAAATCATTCAAGTCTTCATCGCATAGGATTCAGTGCACTGTCTTGTAAATTCGTATCATCAATTTTAAATGACACAAAAAGTGATACTTAATGAAGCAACTCTACGCCTTTAGCTGTTAACAAGGCAGTATCCCAGGGTAGTACTTTAGGTCTACTTCTGTTTGCGTTTTTTACAACCAGGTTTACAACATCATTACAGTTATGTGATTATCATCTTTATATTTTTCTTTTTCTGAGAAGTGCCTTAACGAAGCAAATTGCAGTACTAATTCTGATTTGAATAGGTTTTCCGATTCTATCACTCAACATATGCTTGTACTTAATCGTGTGATGATATTTGCCAAATGACATTGAAATTGATAATATTAAAAGCAACATAAAATTCTCTATAAAGAACTCAGGTTTTTGTAGCAGTTGCAAAAGTTTAGAACTTATTCTACAATCTTGGTTAAAATCTAGAGAGCACGTTAAGTGGTCCAAATGCGAGGTGTATGGAACATCGTTTGACAGGAAATTTTATTAGATTTTTTTAAATTTTAGTATTCCATTTAAAAAAATGTAACTTTGTGTTATATGTCATTAAAGGCTTTAAGACAAAATCGGTGAAACAGGTAGATTTGCCCTTAAAAAATCGTCAAAAACTGTTTTTAATAAAAATCTCGATCTTTACAAATAAAAAAATTATAGAGGGTTTTTAGAAATGCACATTTTTAAGAATCATTCAGAAACGAATTGACATATCACGATGCGGTTTCCAGTTTTTGACTTCTCTCGAAAATCGAGCCCATAGCATGCATATTAGTTTTGGGCTACCTATGCTGCAAATGTTTAAAGCCATAGAGGCCCCTCGAATTTGGACCACGAGGTACAACAAAATTAGATTTCCGACGGACGTTCACCATTTGAATCTCTGTAGACGGGATCTTCTTACGGTGCTACAGCATCGAAAAAAGCTTTTAAAAAAGCCCTTCTCAATCCATATTGTAAATATAATTAATCAATATATCTCCTCGATAGACTTTTCTCTGGCGCTATTGACTCCGAAAAATAAGTTTAAAAATTGTCTTTTGGGTAAGCAAGATTTCATTTTAATTTCTACCTAATTAAACCTTTACTTTCATTACCACTTCAAGCGTTGTTTGTTTCTATGCGTCTGTTAGTTTTATGTTAAATTTTGGGCTCTACCAGATGCCTGAACATTTTAACCCCTTGCTGCCAAATTTAATTCGGGATAAATGTAGTTAATGAATAGTTTGAAAAGCAGAGGATTTAAATGGGTTCCGTGTCGGACACTAGAAGGGACTAGGATTTGGGAAGTAAGTTGTTAATATGGACAATCTGCATCCTTCCATTAAGATCCAACAAAGCAGAGAGCATCTAAAACCCAGTGTCTCAAGTGATCAATCACCTTGGAGAAATCGGTGATATGGTGATTCAGTGTAACTTGTGAATTGAACCTCGCCCGGTCATCGTGATAGTCGATTCCTTTTGTGGGAACTACATAAATATAAATAATAAACCAATCTGCGTAAATTGATTCAGACTAACGGTCGCTGGAGATTTTTCAGTGCTATAGCGTAAATCAAAAGTCGATGACGTACGCATTGTTTTTGCCACCAAGCGATGAGATATCGTATTATTTACTTGCAGCACTACAAATTTTGATTGATGGCCATAACTGTACAAGATATTATAGACGCAAACTGGTATCCGTTCAAGCGAGTGTTATATACGGTAGGCCAAATTGCCGCTCGTAATTGAAGGTTAATTTCAGGAACCCTCATAAATTACCTTCTATATGCCGCTAGTGAAAAAATCCCATTTCATTAGTTTTATCGTCACTACCATCAAATTATAGTGCTTAAAAAGCATAACCAACAAACAGAAGGCATCAACATACTGGAACGTCAAACAGCAACGTAATTTTACAACTTTTTGAAAGTTTTGAGTTTTAGGTTGTAACTTGGGAAGAAACGATTCAGTGCCATTACGTGTGCTATAAATGTTATTAGGTGAATAGCAAGAGAGGTAGTCTTGTTCGATGTGAAAGCAGTAAAGTAATAAGGTCCAAGTAAATTAACCAATGATTTTCAGGATTCCTTTGTTTCACGACAAGATATGTACTACTGTTTTTACAATTTAAAGATCTCGTTCTTATCAGAATAAGAAGAATGTATCAAATTAAAAAAAAGATTTAGTAAGACTATCAACCAAGGTAATGTCGTTTATAGCTTCGCTCTGAAGAAATGTTGTTTGATGTCATCAATATCATAAATCAAAATTAATAGCGGCCCCAAGGCAGAGCCCTGAGGCACGCCACACAGTACATTATATGCAGACGATAAAAACGGATCAAACGATCTCTTTCCTTAAATCTCCTTTAATAAAAAAAAAGCGCTGTCCACGGTGTATGGGTACCATGAAACCGTAAACACAAACTGGTATTTGATCAAACGGGCCTATAAATACGTGCACCACGGGGGACTATGTTGAGACTAGTGCCTACAGATGGCAATTAGTATAAATCAATAATGAGGTCAATATATACGTTTTCAGCGTGTTAATGGCTGGCCAGAAATATGTTCATCGCGCTTGACCAAGTGTTAGATTTACCTGAAACCCCGTAGGCGGAAATTAGATCAACGTGATATATTTAAAGTGCCCGGCGGATGTCTGTTTTGGTTTGCTGGTTTTTAATTATACTGGTTCGGCTTTTTTTCGAGCCGCAGAGCGTTTGGACAGACGCATCAAAAATCCCACTTCTAATATTAGGCACGCGCCACATTTCAGTAGAACATAATGTTTAATAATTAATGAAGAAGTTACCTCTCCATTTTCCAATGGTGTTAGCCTCGAAAAGAAAGATGTGCAGATCACTTCCGTGTCGCTTAGGTAATACGGTTTGCCTTTCGTCGCAAGAACACCGAATCTGTCCGAGCATTCTTTGTCGCTCCTGGCAAAGTACTGCCAGGCTTCGAATCGTTCGCCGTCCAGAGATTTTTCCAAAATCCATGTGCCCGGTCTAGGCGAGTTACCAGACTTAAGTATCACGTAGGAAATTTGGTACACCTGAAACAAAAATTCTGTTAAAACTTTTTAACTTGATAATTTTTTAAAGAAACTTTCGCAGGCTACTGCAATACTATTTACAAATATGTTTTTGCTCCTGCACCTTTTAAGACGTCAACAGGATGATTTGCGAAACTTTCGGTTCATCAACAACTGACGCAGGAGGAATCTAGAAGATTTGTAAATAGTATTAGAACCTGATATTTTGATGTTCTATTTCGACGGAAGTAAAGGGACCACCTTTCAATTTGGCTTTCTATTAAGTATGACCAAAACGGTTTTTGGCCGCAATATTTTTGTCTATTTTTATCTAGGGAATATGTTTCACTGAAATAATTATTTTTTCAACACTATAATGACAGTATAACTTATTTGCTTTCAATTGAATAATTGTTGGTTATTACTACTAGTGAGAGTTATAAGGTATAATTTGCTAGTGAGCAATAAGGCAAAACCAATTTGAAAAAGTTGACATTTAAAATAAATTTTTCTTCAAATTTTAATCATTTTTTAAATTTTTATAACATTAGATTTGCTATGGCATATACCCTTAACAATTACCGAATATTCAAACTTTGCTTTGTTGCTCATATTGATGGTAGAGGTAAAGTACATTTTTTTGAATTAATGCATTCTTTTAGAAATAATACTCAAAAATGAAAAACATGATGCTATTTTCTGACCACTATTATTATCAAAATATAAAAAAATAATTAGTTATTTTGAATTTCTAAGGACGGGGTGTTTTTTTTTTCGATGTATAGAACTTTAAGTTGCAATAAAACAACGATGGATCTGGACGTCTAATTTTCGATGACTTTTTCCAACATTTGTGGCCGTATATCGGCAATAACACGGCGAATGTTGTCTTCCCAATGGGCAAGCGTTTGTGGCTTATCCGCATAGACCAATGACTTTACATAGCCGCACAGAAAGTAGTCGAGCGGTGTTAAATCACAAGATCTTGGAGGCCAATTCACAGGTCCAAAACGTGAAATTAGGCGGTCACCAAACGTGTCTTTCAATAAATCGATTGTGGCACGAGCTGTGTGATATGTTGCGCCGTCTTGTTGAAACCACATCTCCTGGACATCATGGTTATTCAATTCAGGAATGAAAGAGTTAGTAATCATAGCTCTATACCGATCACCATTGACTGTAACGTTCTGGCCATCATCGTTTTTGAAGAAGTACGGACCAATGATTCCACTAGCCCATAAAGCGCACCAAACAGTCAGTTTTTCTGGATGTAAGTGTTTCGACATACAATTGAGAATTAGCTTCGCGGCAGTTTTGTTTGTTGACGTATCCATTCAACCAGAAGTGCGCTTCATCGCTAAACAAAATTTGCTTATGAAAGTCGGGAACAACGGCAATCTCGTTTCGGGCCCATTCGACGAATCTACGCCTTACTTGATGATCGTTGGGCTTCAATTCTTGCACGAGTTGGATTTTGTAAGCACGTAAACCAAGATCCTTCCGCAAAATCTTCCATAAAGTGGATGGACACAGATCCAATTCCTGTGCTCGATGGCGGATGGACTCATTCGGGTCTTCCTCAATGCTACGCTCTATAGCAACAATAGTTTCTTCTGTACGCACTGTACGGCGTCTCTGAGGATGCGAGTTATCAATAAGAGTAAACGTAGTGCGAAAACTTTCCATGGTTAATCGAATTAACTGCTCTGATGGACGACGATAAAATGGACGTAGTGCGCGATACGTATTCCGCACAGAACCATTATTTTCGAAATAAAATTGCACTATTTGCAAGCGTTATTCAGGCGTGAGTCTATTCATGATGAATTGCCAAATCAAACTGAGAATAAATCACTTGACAGCTGTTAAATCGGTCGCCATCTTGAACAGTAATGCCAACTTAAAGTTCTATACATCGAAAAAAAAAACACCTTTTATCTATGTGCATGTGGTGTTTTTCTGAACTTTTTTGAAACGTTAATCAGAAATTAATAATGCATAAAAAATTTCTTTAGGAATAGGAATGAGAACACCACCTTCTCCCATTTATATAAATAAGCATCGTTGCTACTTTATTTTAGATGCGTTTTGTTTCACCATTTTATATCTTTTTGAGGGACTATTGTGTCTTAGGCGCATTAATCATATTACGAACCTTTTTCATTTTTATTTTTTCCCACTTAATTCGGTCAACGTTAACTTTGTATATGAATATGTAAATTCGATTAATTAATTTTTGGCATTAAACGCAATGTTGTTACAGCAACGATTAATAATATATTGAGAAACGAGAAAAAAAATTGGAAAAGATCGTATAGCGGAGATTAGCCAAGAAAGCGAACCGTTGAAATTAATGTTAATTAACGTCTAGGTATAATTTATAGAAACTAATTTCTCAATATCGAAAAACGTCCGCACAGGCACCTCGGCAAATGGAACACGATTAAGAAAATATTTTAATAATTATTAATAAGCGTTAAATTTTTCTAGTCGGCCTGAGAAAATCGTTTTTCTTTTGATTAAATATTATCGATGTAGTAAATTAGAAGCGTATTGCGTTGCTCATTGAATGCTGCAGGTTCAGAAAAAAAAACATCTTTTTGTCATATGGAACTCTAAATGTAATGAAAAATAAATGAATACAGGTAAATAATTATAATAAATCATCATAATTCTAGTCGCGTAGAATATTAGGTTATGTCAATCTAGACTTTTGGGGTGGATTTAATTCTTTCAAAATATTCAATAATGTAAATAGAACAATCGGAATTTATTGTAAATTTGTATTTATTATATATTTACACTACATTATCATTACATCACGATATTCTCATAAAATTCATAAAATGCAGAATTCGGTATAAAAAGACTAAGTCGGGCATCCCACGAGTTTAAAGAAATGAATTAACAATACATAAATACCACACAAACACCAATGCATAAACTACATAAAAAAAATCACAAATTGATAAAAACAGCTGACTTATTTTTGACTTTTAAAAATAACCTATAGAAATCTTTGATAGAAAGTCAGCGATTGATTGATTGTGAACAATTAAATTTTGATATTATTTACGAAACTTGTGGTTGAGTCGATTTTACTAACGTTTGGCCATTCATCCTGTTGGCATCTTCGAAGCTTAACTGAAATTGAAGAAGCTAACAGTTTTGATCTCTGCCTTCCGCTCAAGCAAGTGAATAATAATATTTATTGTCCTAAGCTTCGATATGCTTTAATGTACCTTCAAGAAGCACAGCACAAACACAGCTATTAAGTACAAACTATGGGTATTCTTGTCCCTTGTAGAGAGGTTAATCAACTGCCAGGAGGCATTGATTTGTTTAGTGTAACCTTGCCAAAGTTTAAAAATGAAATAAAAAAAACTGCAAACTGACATATATTATTTATTTTTGGTTCATTTTATTTAACTAAGTTCTGTGGATTATGTTAAGTATTTTCTTTGTTAGTAGAACAGAACTTGCATTGTCCAATAATCTGATGCACATGTATTCAGAAGTTTAACCATAAACTCTCATGTTTTTTTCTTCGGTTATTATTATCATTTTTATTAATAATTAGTTTTTCTGGGATAATCTGTGAGTACACTCTATATGTTGCACTGAAAGCCTAATTTCTTTAAATAATCTGCATTAATAGTTTTTCATAACAATTTTACAAATCACTTTAACGCAGTAAACCGGTCGCATTATCAATTAACCATTTAACGCTTTAGTTATGAGTGTGATTTGGCACGAGCGCGTTGAGTGTTTAATAAACGAGTGACTGGCAAAGTTGTTTCCAACTATAATTTTTGCCAAACGAAACCACCAAACGTTTCGAGCATAGATCCCAGCCATTTTCAGATGATTATTTTTCATAAATAAAAGTTCCCATCATAAATTGAATGGTAGTATTATCAAATCATTCTCCAACAACGATTTGTGCAATTTGAATTCCATGAAGATGGTTGATGTAATTTTTTTAAATGCATCTGTTCAAACAAGTCCTAATTTCCGTCAATGATGGGTTAATAATAACATTCAAATTTTTTGAACGCTTATGAAGGTGCTCTGTCCTATGGACTTGAAAAATAGGGGTTTATAAAGCATGTTTACAATAAATGCCGCTGAGATTTTATAACGTCGTCATTTAATTCAAATTTATCTAAGTAAGAAGCGTTTTTATCTATTCTATAATCTCCTTAAAGCTGTATCTAAGTGTAAGCGTCATAGTCAAAACGACATAACTTATCTACTTAGGTCTATCTCGCTCATAATAAAGCTATTTTTCTTCCTTATATCCGTCGAAATGGTTTGCCCGCGGTAAAAAACTAATAAATTTTTCATAGCTTAAAATTTGATTTCATCTATAAATATTAACTAATGGACGAAATTACTAATAAGAAATGTTTTATAAAAAACGTAAAATTGCGGAAGACGTCCATCAATCCATCCCATAATCCACTCGACTCTGGGGGATTTCACGTTATTATAAGCTCGTTAAATTTTACGAGCATTTTTATGGTAGTCAATTACCAGTTTAAGTCGTTGCCCATTGTCCCAAAGGCAAACTACAATAATACCTTCTCACGAATTCGATTTTTGAGTTCCTTCGCGGTTCAAGCAAAAAAAACCTTCGACGAATTTATTGAAACAATCCGAACTTACGTCATAAAATAACCAGTACCCACATTAATCTTACGAAATTCTTGACAATTTCGATAAGCAGTGCAAAATTTTATTTCATTTTATTACTAGTAAAGAATAGACAAACTGATAAACATCGAAAAATTAATTACATTTACTCGGATATATTGGAAATATCAACCAAAATACGAAAAGAAAGTCCATTTCGGAAAATTGTGACTACAGAAAAGTAACAAGCAAACAAGACGTAAGATGATGAAATAAGGTAGAGACTAAACTGTGAATATTTTGTTTACTTAATTGCTCTGTTGAAAGGTATTGAAAGTGTTGTGCGACCTGTTACTATGAATGAGTTTTGATATTTATTTACAGTCGTATGACGTCACTGGACAAAGGCTTGAGTTCAAGCGACTTTTTGCAAGCTTCCAATTTTATTCGTCATATGTTTCAGAAGTACATGAAAGAATTCCAAATAACAACTAAAAAAATTAACCCCTAAATTAAGCGTCTTTGTGAGTTGAAAGAAACCTGTCAAAAGATTGTTTTTCAGATTCGGTAATGGACTTGTGGACAGACCAGTATCAATCCGTTTGGTTAAAGTAACTATTTCAAACGACAGAAAATAAATAATTCTAATTTTAAAATTAATAAAAACGTATATTTCCCGCATCAGGCAATCGTTACTTTACCGTAACTAACGGACCTTAAAAATTTTAATAAAAATGCTGTATACGAAGTAATTTATCTACGATAAAAACGTGGATAGTGTTTAGACAGCGTGACGTTATACAATATTATGGACTAGATAAAGAAAAACGAAATGAAAGAAAATGCCACCCAAATTGGAATTTTATGATAAATTGAATGAGTTTCCGGTTTAGCAGGATATTTTATCAAATTAATTCGATCATCTCATGTATATTTGAAAGAAGATACATAGAGTCAAAATTGAAAATTTAAATTAAACATTTGTCGAATATAATGGCCACAAAATGTGTTCAGGGGGCGTGGGGTTCGAATTTTATGAAAAGCCAAGCTACTTGCAACTGTTTGACCGTGTTTGTAACAGCTATGCAATTTAAACAATGCAAGGCAATAATGAAAATAACAGAAATTTTTTACCTGGAATGTGAAGATTATATACGGGATGTTCCGTTTACAAGTTACTCATATAAAATTAAAATAGTTTAAAAATATCATTTTTAAGCGTTATGAAAATATTAAGGTATTTGTATTTCCGAATTTGAGGCTGCGATTCAGATACAAATATAAAAACTATTTTGATAACATAAATAAAAAAATAAATAAATAAAATAAGCGCACTTGACTAATCTGAGGATACTGATTAATATACAGGGTGCGGCAAAAAGGTAGGCAGGATTTCAAATAGTGGTTGTTCGGTTTGTAAAACCGGCAACACTGTGTACGCACTCGCGTTAGGCAGACAAAAGTATGCAATTTTCAGTTATCGACATGGATTGGAGCGGAGTGCATCGTGCTTTCGTTGTCGAGGAGTTTATTAGAAATGGGGAATCTGTAATAGCAAATAATCCACAGGAACTTCATGAGCGACCTCTTCACAGCCCAAAAGTGATCGTCTGGTGTGCAATCTCAGAGTTCGGCGTGTGGGATCCTTACTTTTTCGAAGAAGATGGAATAACGGTGAGTCCAAAAGTGAACGAGTTGAACAACGATCAAAGAGAACATCTTTGGTTTCAGCAGGATGGTGCTACATCGCACACAACTCATCGTTCACTAAATTTTCTTCAAGAAATGTTCCTAAACAAAGTGGTGTCTTTACAGGGTGATCTTGGTTGGCCGCCACGTTCGTCTGATTTGTCGCCTTTCGACTTTTTTCTTTGGGGTTACCTGAAAGCGAGAGTTTTCACACATCGTCCGCGGACTTTGGAAGAATTAAAGGCAGTCATAAGACAAGAAATTGCCTCAATTCCCCAAGAAATGATCCATCGGGTAATGATGCGCTTCCGCGAGAACCTACAAGAGTGCATCGACAATAATGGCCGTCATTTAAAAGACATCATTTTTAAAAAATAACGTTCCTAAATGGCATAAAATGTACATTTCAAAAATAATTTTAAAAATGTTTGCTTTATCTAGTTTGGTTTTTACTAACATCCCAAATAGTACCTATCATTTTGCCGCACCCTGTAGATGAGAGAGTGCTATTAGTCATGGTTTTCTTATATTTGCGTATTTCCTATTATTCCTGCTGCTTATTTTTTCCAACCAATGTCAGTGACGTCCAATTTCAAGGAGTTGAAAATGAAAAGAACAATTCAAATATGTGAAGTTTGTGACTGCAGTGATATCTTCGGCCAATGTTGTAAATAAAGCGAATACAGGAACTCTGTATTTTACAGCAACCTAGATTACTCAGAAGCAGTGCAATTTTCTTTAAGTTCAGAATGTCATTGTTTTGTGTTATATTGTCCAATCATTTTTTAATTACTTAAAAATGATATTTATTAGCATATTAAAACAATATACGTAGTGTGCTTTGCCAGCTAAAAAATAGTGGCAATCGACAAATATTAGGTGTCGGTATGAGGTTGTATAAAAAAAGAAGTTTAGGAAAAACACAATTTTTATTTAACAATAATTTAATTATTAACAGTACAAACGAACATAGCATAACACCACAGATAGGATGTAATCTTATAACAAAACCACTTCCTTAGCGTATCAAAACAAACACATAGATGCCTGAAACCCAGTATTACCATTAGCCTGGAGTGGGTATCAATTAGAAACCGAGCCCCAAAAATAAAAGTAAAACCGTACCTATGCAGTGTACTCGTTAAAATGCGGTTGCACCTGTATGTGAGTCTATTAAAGCAGCTCAAAAAAAAAACGCGCATATACATATAGCAACATAATTTCACAGATAACCATCGCGAATCATTTACGTCGACCGTATTATCTGAAAACGGGTCAGAGCGTCAGGTGAGTTCTCTGATACTGATCGAAATTGAATTATTCCATTTAGTAACAAACCAGAACTACGCGCTTAACATACTTACAAATGGCTGGGCAGCCATTTAGTAACTATTAACTAGATTCTTCGGAAAGATTCTGACAGCCAATTACCGCTCTAAAACCGTTAAATTTATCTAGTTATGCGCGGAGGTTCTGGCGAGGTGTCTACAAAAATAGATAATTATCGTATGTTTTTCCGAGTAGGTATGCCGACATGTGTAACTTTAATTAAACGAATCAGGTGACTTGAATTCATTAAAATGGTATCGGGTTAGAGTGAGGAACATCTGCGGACGCGAAATTGTTCGTCGACTGCATCCTTGCATCCATTTTTAATTCAAATTTAATTTCTTTATATTAAACTGTTTTATGAAGTTAAAAAAAATTTGCTATGGTGATATAGGTATAGGTATAACAATGTCTTTTCAATTCGATGTAATTTTACTTTTTAGATCAAATCCATTTTTCGAAGCTGGGTTATTATGGGAATAATATGATATAATAGAAATAGAAATTAACTTGCTTAATTTTCTTAAAGGGTTTTCAAACAGTCTTTACCTTACCTTGATTAAAATAACAATTTTTCAATTGGTACTATGAGTTTCTGTGTAATTAATTACATGTTTTCATTTATATTTTTACACCCACCTATAAGTTTATAAAACGTATCTTAATTCAGGATAAATGTTATTTTTATCAACATTTAAAAAATTTCTTTTTTGTATTTGCAGTAATTTTTTTACATAACATATTATTATCACATTTATTACAGTGGCGCACATTCTTTTCTTAAAAAATATTCCATGCACGTTACTAGTATTTTTAAAATATATCTTTACATATTTATTTATATTTCGCGTCAAAAAATGTCTTTTGTCTATTGCCTATTATATTTTTGTACTCAAAAATATCACTAGAACTGACCTTTTCAGTTGCTGTGTTAAAGAAAAAGTTATTTATGTAATTACTCCTTAATTTATACTATGAAAATGTCAATGTTGTTAGGCACAGGCAAATGTTTTCGTGAAACTTTTTACGTAGGTTTTTGTTGAGTGGAACTAGCCAATCATCCTGTTGGCTCCTTCAGAGCTTGACTGAAAGTGGTTCGCATTTTACTCTATACCTGCTTTTATATTTTTTGAGGGGGGCGGAGCTAAATGAGGGTCACAAACACCGTCTCGGATGACTGATTTCCATACTAGTGACGGGTAGAGACCTGAGTCGCGGTTAAGATTATTAGGTTGCTTATAGATTCCTATAGACTCTCGGATTTTTGGTTGGTAGAAGAATTGATTACATGAAAGAATTTTAGAATTAGAATTATAATTAGAATTTTAGTTATACGGAATAAAATTTGTTATCCGGTTTCGTGGTTGTGTTCGGCAACTGCTGATAAGTTTATTTGTCTTAGTCTTAAGACTCTTTCATGTTCTTTGAGCTTAGTTGATATTTTTCGTCCAATCTCTCCAATGTATTCTTTGCCGCATATACATGGAATGCCGTAAACTTCTGGCATCTCAAATGAAATGTTCTCTTTGACGGATCGAAAATGTTGGGAGATTTTTGGACAAGTGGTAAATCTGGAAGGACAACAGTGTTTCATTGCTATTGGAAGGTTGTGGTGTAGTGTATTTTGTGATGGAACGCTTAATATCTTTAATGTGGAACTTTCAATGGTAAAAAAAAGGATCCAGAAGTTTTATAAAAAGTATTACAGAAGCCTGTGGAAGTTTCTTTGAAAAATTAACTTTCGTGAAGAGATTTATTTTCTATTGTTAATGCAGCTAACAGAACAATATCCCCAGGATGAAGTGGACTTTAGTCGTAACACTGCATATGGCCCAGAAACAAAATTGTTGATTTCCTATACAACGTAACTCTATCAGCAGTTTTAAAAAATTTAAAAGAAGATTCTTTTTAATTAAATTTTATTCTATCTACCTCATAGCCCAGAAGTTATTTTCTCAAGTAAAATATTTTCCCGGCCGCTAACGGTAAACTTTAAAAAAAAAAGGATTTTTTTGCGCAACGCTTAAATTAAAATTACCCGAACACCCGACTCTGCCGGGATAGCTACACAAAAGAAACGCGATCCTCCCTTGTAAGGCGATCCCTGTGTGGACGTGTACGCGTGAGAACCGTTTTCCGTTAAAATGCGTCCTATTGTTTGACTTGAAATGATTTTAAATTGGTCCGCAAATTAGTTCCAACAATGGGCCGGCCGACTAACCGCTACCTCTTAAGGAAACGATCACCAATTAACGTACGGAACGTACAAATACCCATAATAATCGCTGTAGATTTATTTGGACGGGTCTCCGCGGTATCGTAGATACAGGATAAGATCCGTATCTGGACACGGTTTGTTTGCCAAGCATATTTCAATTCGATTCTCTATTTCGCAGTTAAGTGTTACATCAATGCGGCCAACAAATAGATTCTACACAGTGTCCTTTTATAATTTGTTGCGACATCTGCTCGATTTTTTATAAACTATATCGAAAAATTTTAAAAAAGAAAATTAGGGGGTAGAGTCTGCCGTTAACTGTAAAAAAATATCGGGAATTAGAAAAAACTTACGTAGTTTATCTAATCAAGGGTGGTATCTTTAAGAAATGTTCCATTAAATTCAAACTTAGATTTGTTTTTATCAACATATGTTGAAATATTACGCAAATAGATAGATGTTACACTGAATATTTTGTATTTTTTAAAGTTTTTGTAGTCAGCATTATAAGGCAAATCAAAAAGGAGTACAATAATTCTCTTGTGTACCATGAGAACTTGGTTTTTCAACTAACTCAAATTAAATAAACTTTTATGGGCTTTCAGATGAGTCAATATGTTGGTACCAATGAAAGTTGGCTATCCACTGTCAAATCAAAAGACCAATTAACGCAGTTTGCCTTATCGTTCAAATTTCAAGACAAACTGTTTTACCACAGTAGGTAATGATATTAATTGATGAACGGATGATCTGCCGAAATTGTACTGCATTGTTTTTAACCAAAAATTCAGTAATAACTTTTTTTAATAAATTTCTTTAAAAAGCTTTCTGTTGGAGGTATTCGCGTACGGCTTCCAGAGCTGCTACTCTCTCACCTTTTTACCAGACGTTTTACCGCTTCGCACTTCGTACGTAAATCACTCGGGAACACATAATTGCACAATTTATGTTCGCCAAGGTACAAATAAATGCAATTTATACTTCTCGTCTTGTAGAACAGAATGTTCGCGCGGCAGATACCATCTTGCCCGTGTCTAGTTCCCTACCCGGGCAATTATTTTAGTGTTAGAAAATTTCAGGAGACCACCTGCGATGTTTATGGCCGTAAACGTGTGTAACTCGGCATGCAGCTACTCGAATGCGTTTTTAAAATTCCCGCGAAACGGCGAAAAATTACTGCCAACCAGAAACAATAAAATAAAAAGAAACCGCGTTGCTAAGTTATACGTACAGAAATATCATACATTTATTCATTTATCTATTTTCTTATGCCACCCCGTTGGGCTGCATATATTTATGTATTTATGTTTCCGGCGATGTTTAAAGTACTGGGGATTTTATAAAATACCGACAATGCACGAAATATATGCGTAAACTTGGCAAGCGTGCTTGTTCTATGCTACAGAAAATAATCATTCTGCCAAAGTAAACTTAAAACAACATGGTAAACACAATTTCCTCCAGTACCTATTAGTACTACAGTCAGAATTCCCTTACCCAAAGTTGATGGATTTTAGCTTAGTAAAGGACAGAATTTTTAAATCGTTCTATACCGTTTTGAAGTTTACAGGCTGTGAGACAGATTAAAGAGATGGGTTATAAGCAATGTGCCATTTTTTTGTTACCATTGTTTAGTTGCTGTAGATTGAAATAAATTATGAATACTTTTTTTGAGTTTTTTATTTTACCCATTTCCTAATATGGCCATCTATAATTCCTACATCCTACATAAAGAGAATTTCTTTCTTTGGCGGTAACTTATTTATTTGTAATTATGATAACAATGTATATATTATTCATTTAAAATCATCAAAAAGTAATAATATCATAAATAAATAAAAGACAAACATGATGTACGTTCGTACATAACCTACAAACATTTACGGTTTGTTTAAATTCGAAATAAATGAAATAAATGTGTGTTAAGATGCAAAAGTATTTTTTACACACACTTTGTTACACTTTTTATTTGTTTTACTTATTTACATCATATTATTTCATATATTACACGAAGTGTGTTCAAAAAGTAAGACGACTTTTAAGTTATATCAAAAAGTATTTATTTATTCATCAAAATTAACAACAAACAAAACAAAGAAAATATACGAGGGCAGCGCCAAAATTTCCCGGCCTGAATATGAAAGAAACAAAGTGGAGTAACAACTTTTTATTATTTTTCAATATAATCCCCCTTAACTTCAATACACTTATTACATCTGTTTATTAATAACTCAATCCCTTTAAAAATATATTCTTTTGGTTTGTCTGCAAAATGAGCTAAAACAGCCTTTTAACTCAACTTCGTCGTTAAATCGCCGTCCACGTAAGTCCTTTTTCAAATATCCAAACAAATAATAATCGCTGAGGGCCATATCTGAACTATAGGGAGGATGATCTATCTGTTGGAACCCACACTCTAAAATGGCAGCTTCTGCAACACCAGCAGTATGGACAGGTGCATTATCATGCAAAAGACGCGTGCCTCTGGTCAGTTTTTCTCTACGTTTTACACGTACGCAGTCTCGCAATATATGTAATAATGTTGCGTAATATTTACCATTGACAGTGGTATTAGTTTCTTTCAAATCTATCAAAAGAATTCATTCACAATCCCAAAAGATCATGGCTATCACCTTTTTTGTTGACTGGCAAACTTTGAATTTGCTTGGAGGTGCTTCACCCTTACGACGCCACTGCATTGATTCTTTTTTCGGTAGAGGGTCATAATAGAGAACCATAGTTTCATCTCCCGTCACAATAGTTTCTATAACAGGCTTCGGTTCCGACCCACAGGGTTCCAAAATACACCGCGCACACTCGACACGGTGTTGTTTTTGAATAGCCGAAAGGTTTTTAGGAACCCATCTTGCACTAACCTTATGCATACCTAAGTCATGATGCAGGATTCGACGAACATTTGTATCAGAAAGCTCAGTAATTTCTAAAATTTCCTTGACCTTTAAACGTCGATCACTCAATAACACCTCATCCACAATCGCAACAATATCTTCCGTTATGACTAGTCGACCAGTTCTTGAATCATCTTCAAGGGATTTCTGCCCCATTCGACAGCGTTTTGCCCATTCTTTCACTACAGAATACGAAGGAGAACTTTGGCCATATACACCATCCAGCCTTTCTTTAATAATTTTAGGTGCTAACCCTTCTTTTGTCAAAAACTTTATGACTGCTCTATACTCAATTTACGTTATTTGCGACATTTTTTCGGACACGTCTTGTTTAAAATGCTGTCAATAAAAAACTATTTGACGCAAAACTTCAATTTTTTTTTCGCAGCCTACTAGGATATATATTTAAAAGAAAACAAAGTGTTATCGAGATACTGGAGCTGCATGTATATTAGGCCGAGAAATTGTGGCGCTAATCTCGTATATATGGAATATCGAATGTACGTAGAACGCCCAAGTCACCTTACTTTTTGAACACACTTCGTATATTAAACTTGTTACGAACAGTTCAAAATAAGTTTTGAAGTGAACCCGTTGCTAAAGTTTTTTTAAGGAGACAGTAGTTGGCGCTTAGCTAGAAATTCAGACGGAAACCAACAGCTCCGCGCGAGACGGTCGGATAAGCGTAACAGTTTTAAGAATAATTAGTTAAATAATATATTTGTTAGACTTCGTTTGATCGTTTGCTGTTGTTTTTTGGTGTGCTGCTTGCTAATTGGATATGGTTCATGTAAAATGTGTTCTCTAAATACATTATAATATATAGCCCATTTGAAATATTCGAGTATTCGGTATTCGAGATGTGTCATAATAGCGATATAAGATGTCATATGTAGGTATGATATAAAGTTATAAGATGCCATAAATATACAGGGTGTTCGAACAATAGCACGAAGCAATTTGCACAAAATTTTTTTTATGAGGTACGGAAATATAGAAATTTCAGGAAACAGGAAATTAGAAAAAAAATCTTATTAATATCATTAATTATCTTATAATAACATTCATTCGATTGTCGCGATTTATCAATATGGCACTAATAGATTAATGTCCATCGTCCATTTCCGTACCCATTTTTCTCACTCGGCGAATCATTGAGGGACGAACTCGATCTAACATTTGAGGTCCATTTCTCTTCTCTCTCTTTTTCTATTGTTTCTATGGGAGTAGCATCAACCATCGTATTAAGGAGTTTCCTTAAATGAAAATCTATTGGATTTAAGTCAGGGAGTACATTCTTTTGCCAATAATTTTAATCTATTAAGGCTAAACTAGCCTACACCAAATAATACTGTCATATCTCAACGAAATCGAATGAATATTTGTTTAGATATAAACAAAAAAGTGTTTCTTTTATTAATACCATGAACACACACATATATTGAACACACAGCATTTCCCATGTTTATAATTTTTTTGTCATACTTTTTCACCGCATATTGGTGATTATTATTGTCAAGACAGGTAGTTCAGTTACCTGTGCTTTAGTGTTTGTAAATTTGTTGTTGAGGAAACGGATTAGTAAAACTCATGTGTTCAAAGCTCTTCGCCATTAAAACTCATCATTCTGAGTTGCAAAAATAGTTAAAATGTGTTCTTATATGAAGTTGGACAGTCAACAATATAACGAATTGTACAAGGAGGAGGAAAAGCATGACCCCCTTCAGGTCATTACAGAGAGGTGCAGTTAAGTTAAACAAGAATTATATTCTATTTTTGAAGTATTCTTACTTCTATATAAATAAGTTTTTATTAGTAATATGTCAATTATCCGACCATCTCTATAATTATAATATTCACCAAACTAGTCTTCCTATTGTATGCAAATTGGTGGTACCCTTGGAACGATTCGGTCAGAAAAAGTAAAACCCGAAAAACTATTATTGCAATTTATTTTTACGTTGTCCACTATGTCATTGGAAATGTACTTTTTCTTACTCTCTCGCATTAAGAAACTGGATATAGTTTGAGCATGGTTTTCTAAAAAATTGAATCATTTATCTTCATTTCTGTTCTTTCTTCATATCTAACGTGATAGATAATTGATGGTTACTTGAAACTATTATCACAGTTTTCGTTTAGGATTTTTAGTAACAATGGTTTCCTTCTCAAGTCCGTACCTGTCTTTTCAGCCAAAAACATTACCCGACGGATGCCGCTCGACTGGCACATATTCTCCCTAATAGGACAGGATTGCAGCCATCTTGATTTATATCCGCGAGAAAGTCTGTGTAACAGTACAGTTTGGGCCAATATAAAGTCAAATATTTTATTAAGTCGTATAGATAGGATTTTAGCAGAATTTTCAAGCAACAGCATTTGACGCGTGAATCTAATCCCATTGACTTCTAATAAAGTAAATGAATTCAATTCACAGCTTAAAGCAAATTAAAAAACTTTAAAGTGAAGTTAATATCATGTAAATTAAATAATTGTATAGTTTCCCACTCGTTCAGCAAATGAATCTTCTTACATTAGATAAAATACAATTAGGTTGATTTTGAGGTAAATTGTTCTCACCCGTGAAGGTTAAACGTCATCGTTACAGAGAAACAACGAAAAAGAATCCATGGTTCGCGTAACATATACTTTAGTTAAAAGTTGTAAAAACAAACGGGGCGATTAAATACAAATTGTCAAGGAACGACTTGGCGAAGTATGAAATGAGATCTGCTTCGGAACACGAAGCGCAGTCATGCAAAAAACGACCCATCTAGTGTAACAGAATGGTTTCTGTATAAACGTCACTTAATTGACGGCCGTTTTCTTATATACCGTAACGTTAAATACGCTTCATGATTTTAGCAAAAGCCCCTCCCGCCCACTTAGTCGATTGAAATCTGATACGTTAGAGAAAAATACTCTTGACGTCCAAGTGAATGCCTCTTGACTCTATGCATGTCACGTTCAGCAAAAACTACCTGCCTTTGTGATACGAACAAGAGCAATAACTAGATACTCAATTTAATATTGATGTTTTATTGTTTGCTTTGAATCTACGAAGACCAAATAAAGTCAAAATTGACAATTTAGAAACACTTACCACTTTATTTTCTTATACCGCATCATCGTCGCTTTCACTTTTAATAAAAATAAAATCTCAACCACAATTTAATTATAAAATTGACATTAACATTCTGTTTAAAGAAGAAACTGCAGCAGAAGCAAAGTCTTAACTCAGACCTCATATAAGATTAGCAATGGCGACCTGCATATGGCATCAGCCTTTTAGCAATAATACTTTCCAATATGAATTAAACGCCATTAATTCTTAAAAAATAATTGAAAGGTACCAAAATCAAATACAAGAGCCATACTAGAGGTCGTTCCTATGCCGAGGAACTTATGAAGCAAATTTAATATATCATTTTTAACCAATGATCTAGCAAAGTTCAATAACTAACACGGACACTGACAGATCGTCAATAAGTTTGGATGAGGCAATTTGTGAGAGTATTCTCTTAAAATATATATTTCAAGCAAAACAATGGCCGTTTGCAGCAGGTAGGTTTCGAACCTACGAACCTCTGTAATATCCGTATGACAAAATGTATTCTTGAAAACTTTGTGTTTTTAATAATATCAATTTTTACAAAATACTTACAAATTATATCATCCAAGAACGTGTTTTTGTACTGATGACAATGCTGTATTTTTTTAACGATTTATTCCAGACCTTAAAATAGGTACAAAGTACCTTCAAGAGCATCTCATAGTCTTGAACACTTCTATATACTTAGCAGTAGTGACTTTTCGTAGTATTTGAATGGTTACTGTGTATTATGCCCTTATTTCTTACATTGTAGTGATGGACATCTTTCTTAAGTTGTAAATCAACAAGCGTTTTTAATAAATCATTTTGCATCTTGTATATAATTTCAATTTCAAATTATATTTAGAAAAATAAACAAATGAAAATAATCTCTAAAACCCTTAAGTTGTGCTAATAAATGTTTACAGAAAATTCAAATAAATAAATTTCAAACTAATTTAGGTATAATAAAAAATTTAACAAACAAATATTTCTTTAAATTTGGCGTAGAAAACATACAAATCTTACATGTAAATCTTAGGCTTTTCATTTTTAACATTATTAACCATTTTTTTGTTATTTACTCTTATATACATATGTTTCTAATATTTCGTTTCCTTTTCGTTCTTTATGTATTTATATTTATTAAGTTATTTGTTGCTGCGAGGCTCACAGAATAAATTTTTTGAGATAATTTTTAGAAGCATTTACTAATATTATGAGTCTCTGTTTTAAATCTTCATTTGCGAAATTAAATTTTAAAAATAATTTAACCGTTGTTTTAGGAAATAATTGCCTAATCTTAAAACATTTCGATTCCCTAAAGAACTGTACGGAAGAGTAATTTCTAGTTTTTTGAAAGACGATTTTTAGGAAATATTCATCGAGAAAGTGGTTGGCTTGTTTTGCAACTTAATTTTTTAATCAACACCACAGCATTTTATATCTTAGTTCCTATTATACAAGAGTGATTTTTTTCTCATTAGTTCGCTGATTCTAACTGCCCCTATTAACGGATAGATGTTTTGTTTAATATATAATATATAAGTTCGCTCCACGTTAGTTTTTCCGAGATGACTAGTTCAAAGTATTTATACTCTCGCACTCTTTTCAATTGAGTTTAGTTCATTTAACTATTGAAATTGCGGCACTTATGGCCCTTATATCGTTTTATTACTCTCGCTTATTAACAAAAGTGGCAAACGGCTGCCAGAGGGCGTTGCTTTGCCTTGCGGAATCACACACATTTACAAATATCAAAAATTTACGGACTTATATTTCTGTATAAACGAAGGCCTATTTTATTCATCAACATCCCAACAGGTTTACCCAAGATATTTATTGCTAGTGTTTTCATTCGGATTTCGTAACGAGAATATTATTCAAATAAATGCGACGCAAAGTGGGATATTTCAAAAGTTTCTGATCCCGCACGTTAGGTACTTAAATAACGAGCCTGACATTTACAATTCCCTTTATATTCCAGCGGTTACGTAGGTCCACGTCGTAATGGACGGAATTTTTTAGTAATTACCGGTATATACGAGGTGGCAAAGTACGGAAATGCATAGTTTTTAAGATAAAAATATGAACAGCACTTAAGAAAAAAAATTAAAATGTGGAAAAATTATAAAGGGTAATTAAAAAATTAAATATATTTACGATTAAAGAATGATAATTAAATTATTGAAACTCCTACAAAGATCCCAATGATATCAATTCATAAGTTTTTTACCATAGTACAATTAAGAATTACCCTTAAGTGAACGCAGTTTTTTTGCCGTTATGACCATTAATTTTTTCAATTATATGGAATTTTCCAAAAGTTCACACCCTGCAGCATCTTGAAAACATAGTAATTTCATGTACATAGATTACCCCAAATTTACTATAGCAGCATAAACTTTATATTATCAGGAGACACTACATTTTTGTAGATTTTTCATTTTTCTGTCAAAAATTAACCCAAATTTCTTTTTTAAACTATAGACGACCATTGCGTAGTTTTTAAGAAACTTGAGTTTGTTTGAGTCAACCGTTTGGGTGCTAATTCTCAATTGTAAAAGTTTTGATCGCACCTATACAAGGTGTGATCAAAATGTTTATCAACGGTGCTACTTTTGAAACGGCAAAAGTCGATTTTTTAAATGAAACTCCTACTATGTAATTACCCAATGTTAATGACAACAGAAATATTTCGTTCATATATGTGATATATCTAAATTCAACAGTTTCATAGAAAAAGCATAAGACCAGAATAATGACTGTTATGGGTCCTGTATCTTTTAACCAGTCTCGAAATAGGCAAACATTCATAAATTTGCTACAAAATCACACAATGGACCTACTAAACCAACTACTGATAATTTTTAAATTCTCACTTGAAGTATTTATAAAAAAGGGAATATATGGTGACGCTGTAGTGCAGTATTCAAGTGCGCAAATTATTTCGTTTTATTTGTAAATTTAACTAAGAATTTTAATTTCTTAGCGAAACATTAGTATGTTTCTTGAAAGGATATTTACCTACATTTAATAATAAGCATATTAAAAAATCGTCCATTAAATAGCAACATTTTTATTTTAAATTATCATTATCACAAAAATTTGTTTATAAAGAAAAACACGTAATTGCAGATAATAATAAAAACTTTCTAAACCAGATAATATTAATATTGTGAACTAAACTTCGCTATTAAGACAATAGGAAAAATAATTTTTTTTAACAAATTATGGCAGAAAAAATAAAACAAAATAAACCAAATTATCGAACCGTTTCTGCATGCCGACGTTCTCTATCACTGCATATTTGCATATTTATCCGTTACATCAGCTTGTACATTACAATGTAATATCTTCTTATTTTATATTCTTGATGATCTCATAATGTGTTGTATTATTTAACTGTATCCATTACATTGAGCGGTGTTAGTAAATATCTATCTATTTATCTATCTATCTGCCGATCTGTCTATACAGGGTGTTCGAAAAATTGACAAAGTTATTGTATAGCGCGATTCCTTGTAAAAAAAAATAAAAATTGGTGTTAGGGTCCTTGAATATTGAATTATCTTAAATATCTAAACAAATATTTACTCGATTAATTGGGCAAAATTATTTAGTGTACGAAGAAGCTGATAGAATTTTAGCTCGAGTCCGTCGTGCATGGCTCGTCGACTAAGAAAGTCTATGGAAATGGATGATAGACATGTTAATGCTAAACTTAATAATTTTGGTCTATTAAATTTCTATTAAAATTTCAACAGAATTGAGTGAACATATGTCATTTTTTCATATTCTCTTCTCAATTATCTGTACACGAACTTTCTATCTCTTAAGCCAGGCCTTAACGTTTGGGAACTTACTTTTTCAACAACCTGTATCTTAGAACGAGTCGATAAAACTGAAACAGCGCGGGAAACGGAATAAAGCACGCAGATGTCGACGTTAAAATTCTTCTCTTGTCGGCGATCATTTTCAATCTTTCAATATGCAACAACGTACAGTGCCTGACGGTAATAATATTTACCATGGCACGACGTAAAGTTCAGGTGCCGTAATAAGGGGCATACTTTACATACTTTCACTGGAGCTCGAAGCGGCTCCGCTATGATGCGGGAATCTTAGATAAGCGGAATTCAAATTATGAACAAAAAATTATATCTCCCGGGAGAATTCAAACCATCCGCGTCTCGTACGAACTAATGGAGGAAATTCTTCAGTTCTTCTCAATAACTATCGAAACTGATTAATTCGTGGCGTTAATAAATGCTGACATAAGCTGCGTGTCTTTGCAGGTGCAGCGTTAACCGTTTAGGAAAAAATTTACACATCTAATAAAAAAAACGAATATTAATCATTTTGAAAATGATTGTAAAAGAGAAGTAGATAGATGAATACTAATACTTGAATTTTAACGACATTAAAATGCAAAAATAAATATACAAACGGTTAAAAGACACTGGAACAAGGCGCGCACCAGCAAATGCTATCTGTCTCAGATTGTCCCTCTATAAAGGCGTATTGATACATTTGCAGTTTCTAAACAGATACAGGGATAGGAGCTGGTATATTTGGCTCTCTTAGGGCACGGTATCTGTGTATCTCGGTGTACTTCAAGCAGAGATTTATGCGATACTGCTATTTACTCCCGAAAACCTCAACAGAGGTTATTCAGACATCTATATTTGCAGACTTGTGGCTGTCCATTCTTTGGCCTCTGTGACGATCAGGTTGGGATTGCTACTTGACCACCGGGACTACAGAATGCAGTTCTCTGTGTCGGGATTCTTATGGTTGGGGGTGGGGGGGGGGGGGCGGACTTTCTACGCCTCAGCAAAGTGTACCGGTAGAAATTCTAACAGGACACTGCCATCTAAGAAGACATTTCCGTATCATAGGGGTTGACAAATATAACACATATAGGCTGTGTTTCGAAGAAACGAAAATCACCACTAGGGGAGTGCGAGGAAACATTCAAACTTTCTATGAAATAGCTACTGTACTCCGTTGTTGGTATACTAAGAAAACAAAATCATCACGTTATCTGAATTTTAAATCTAATCATTCCCTAGCCTAAAAAATCCGTCATTATAGATTTCGCAGACAGGGCAATAATATTATTCGATCCAGAATATAGACCAGATGCAATTGAAAAAGCAAAACTCGCACTTCTAGGAAATAATTATCCCAAAAACTTAATTAATAATATCTTTATTAAACCTACCAACAAATTTTATAATAATATAAACAAAAACAAACATCAAAATCCTCAAAGAAAATATATATCGCTACCATATATACCTGCGTTATCAGAAAAACTCCAAACCACTTTCAAGGAACACAAAATTCAAATAAGACACAAAAGTTATAATTTACAAAAACATATCTCTTCACTAAACTCAAAGCAAAAATTCCAGTTGAAAAAAGAATCAATATAGTATATCAAATTCCATGCTCTAATTGCCCGAGTGAGTATATAGGACAAACAAGGCAGTATTTAAAAAATAGGATCAAATAAGTATGACAAAAATAAAATAAAACAACTTTTCATACCCATTGTGACAACACCAAACACAAATTTAAGTTTCTAAACGTTAAAGTCCTACTAACAGAACCTAACACCAGAAAAAGAGAACTTTATGAAAGTATAGAAATCCAAAAAAACAAAAATCAATTAATTACTCTAAAGGCCTTAACAAAATATATCATTCAATTTCAAACTAACAAAAAGTAAATTATTCAATATATTTGCCAATAAAAAACATCTTTACCTGCTTTGCATGCCATTCCAATCCGCATAAAATATTCGCTGACAAATTATGTTCATTTTAAATATATATTATATTAACGCAAGATTGAAAAGATGTTATTTTAAGCTCTATACATTATAGTTCTGATCCTGGCCATAACGGTTCTTTTTTCATCTGCTTCAGACGAATTTCCAGGGTCAGTAATTCTATATGGTAGTATAGATTGGATCAATGAAGAAACGATGTCACGTATATTCAGCAGATGAAATGAATGTGAACCTAGCAGCTCATAGGTGTGATGAACATCCTGATGATAATAATGGATTTTTTATATATATCAAGTGCAGGTACAAATCAAGCTACAAATGAATGTTTTATTTATTACAGACTAAAAATTACACTAAATAATGAGGAAATATATTCAATCTTCATACCATAAAACAGCCAAAGTCACTAGAATGTTTACAAAAAAAAACAACATAAATCTGGCATAGCTGTATAGTCATCAATTTGATCCTTGGTTTTGTTTGCTGGAAACGTTCCAGTTCTTTCTGTTACTCAAATTACTATTCTAATCAACGGGTCTGCAGATCCAGAGGCAAATGTTTTGTGGAATAGGCTATTAACAACACACTAACCAATAAATAAGTGGAAAAAGGAATCCCAACAAAAGTGGATACAGGAATTCCTTAAAAAATACATTGACCTAACTCACCTACTAAGCTACGAAGGAAAATTGTGGGAATACTGATTCTAAAGTACTACAGCAGAGAACATGGGATGCATATTTTGCAAGAGGATGCAGCATAACCAAGCAGTGTCAAAAGAAGAACCAAGATCAATGAATGAATGAATCATTTAAGCCTCAGACATTCGAAGATCTAATGCTCCCATTTTTTTGATATTTTAATCGGTTTTACACACCAAACATCTGTTCGGAATTTCCGTTTTTTGCAGCACATCAAAACCTAGAGCCAAGCAATAAGTTTTATACGACGGCCTTGTCCTTATTTCTTAAGCAAACGTCGCGTAAACCAATTTCCATCCTGTCGCCAAAAACGTAAGCGTAATGCACAGGGATAAAATGCGCTACCATAGAAACTGAATCAATTTTCAATATGTGTGTACGGGTTACATCTCGACTTGTTGATGTTTATTGCGATGCCCGGGAATCTCACTACATAATTTCACGGGCAAAGGAATGCTTTCTCGTACTTTTCGAAGATCGAACTATTTTCGAGGGAATAAATAAAAGGGCCAGCGGCGCGCGAAGAATCCGACTTTGCTGACTACAAAGTAATATTGCCAGGAATTCCGTGTACTCGCGAACGTTTGCTTTAATTTAGTGTTTTTTTTCGTAACGAGAGCTGTTCCGTCCACGCCGTAAGAATTTTGATGGGTTCTGGACGTTTTTGCGCATATTCGGCTGGCGCGGATTAATTTACCCCGTGCCTGAAATGCGGTTGAGGAAAAAGGCGGGCATGTTTACTCGTTTTGACCACCAGAATATTTCAATTATTTTTTTAGTAATATCACTATTTAGAAATGGTGAGTAACCAAGCGAAACAAACTATAGCTGAAAAGTCTCTAGTTATCTGTGCTCAAAGTATTATAGCAGCTATCTTATCCAAACAAACCATAGCTCTATAGGTGTTCGGTTCTCCCAAAGTGTTCCGTTTTTTTTATGTTTATTATAATTATATTATATTTATTTATATATTAGAGAAAGCGGCGCAGTGTCGCCCAAAAGATACCTGTGTGTCATGCAGATAGATATCATTTTAATTACATATAAATAAAGACATTAAATGGAATACTATAACAAAGATTAAAGCAGAGTAATCTAAGTGTTGGATTACTGCAACGAGCCATTAATGACTGAAAATGGCTTAAGTAACACTAAACATGAAATTGTCACTGAAAAAATAAATTTTATCGTCAATAAAGGAGCGGAACAGAAGAATGGGGTATTTAAGAGCAAAAAACCGACAAGTCAGTCCAATTCCCGAGATTATACATATTATGTCGGTTCTAAGAGTTTACGCAGACAAATTTTGCTTTCTTTTTCAAAAACGTTCCTCCAAATTTAATTGCAAGTTATAAAATTATTCGAGGGAATAAGGATTTTCCGAGTTTTTCTTTGTGCACCTTGGATAGATTAATGAAATATATTGTTCTTGAATATGTGAAGCGTGATCGGAAAACTACAGTGTTAGAGCGACCAGACATTATTAGAGTCACAGGTATTTAAAGTCGATCAAGAAATATTGCCAACAAAATTGTAATATCATCTATTTAGATGAGACTTGGGTTAATGTCGATCATATGCTTAATTATGCTTGGTGTGACAATACCATAACACCCATCCAACCATCTTTAGAGTCAGCATACAAAAAAGTTATTCTTTTACCTCTTTTTGATGGCGGGTTTGTTTCACACTTATCAGTTGAGTCAACCCAACCCTTTTCCGGGGTATCATAAGTGTCGAACCAGGTTTCATCCAAGTAAATAATTGGCATTTGTTGTTCTCTGTAAATCCTATTTTTTTTAGATATTCCAGTCGCTATTTCCGAATTCTAAAACTTGCCAAAACCAATCAAAACTTGCATTTTGTCATTTTTTTTAAATCTAAAACCCATGTGTTGAATTCACTTCCATAAGATAGTTCTGCCACATTTAACACCGGTTCATCTTTTTCAAGCCTCTTAATTAAGGCACGCTTTGTTCCTCGTAGAGCTGCTAAATTTTACGCCGTATTATATCTTGATCACCTTCATCTACACCCGAGAAAATGTCAGCATCGCTTCTTTTTTTCTTCACTGAAATGGGATTATTCACAATTCTCCATACAGTTGATGTTGGAATTTTCGTCAATGTGGTCGTTTCTTCTAAAGTACTGGCTGGCACCACGTTCAATGAGAACCAAATAAACATTGTTTATAACTTCCTTAGTCTCAATAGAATAGTGTTTTCTACATTTGGGCGGGAGCATCTCCTGAGATACACTAGACTCGCACATATTTTGCATAATTCGCAAACGATTCAACACACGCTGTATAACACATGAAATAAGAATTATTACTAATAAACTTAAACCAAGTAGTATGTAGATCAAGAATACCAAAGATATACCAATATACCAAAAAATATTAAACACAGGTAGGTATAAAATTATTTTTTATTATGGACCACAATATTATCTGAATTTAAATTCCTAAACATTGGGTAATAATCTTGTTGCATTGTATGTTAATGACCACCCTTGGATAATCTCATTGAAAAGCAATTGTCACTTTCTTATATCTATGAACAGACCATACCTACCGTTATTCTCGAGTTAGTAGGTATTTTCCAAATTTGATTTTTATCTTTATTTAAGGTGCCGAACCATCTTTCGGCTAGATCTAAAGCAGCATTTGGGGTCAGACAAAATTTCAATGTCGTGTCATTTGCAAAGCGGGAACATTTGATTGAAATCATATAATTACTCAAGTCATTCACATACACTATAAATCACAACGGACTCAAAATTGAGCATTGCGGTATTCCATATTTTAGTTCCTCTGCGTTCAAAAGCTCATTGTTCAAGAAAACCAGTTGAGAAGTTTCATAGGCACGCCCCTTATTCCATAGTGTTCAAATTTTTTAATAAAATATCATGGGACACGCAGTCAAAGGCCTTGGACAAATCGCATAGTGTTATGACAGCCCTCGACCACACCCTCCAAGACGTTTAATAGGGCTCTCATCGTAGAATTTCCATCGCTTAAACCAAACTGCAAACTGGTCCTGATTCAACAAATTTAACAACGGGTCTTAAAACATCTATAAAAAGAGACTCACATTTCTTTCTGATTCATGAAGGATATGCAAAAGGATTTCTACCCGGTGAAGAGTTTTCTTGGCAAAGAAAAGAGAAATTCTCAATTTGCCCAATAATGGGCTAAAAATATTGTTATGGATAACGCTTCCCATCATTCTTGTAAATTTAGGTATACAGTGACCTAGTGGAAAAAATCCGAAATCCTTGCTTGCTTGAAATCAGAGCTGCTGGAAGTTTCCCGCGCATAGATAAGTGAATATGACAAACTGAGCTGTATCACTGTGAGCTTAACCCTGGATGGTACGGAATTAACTAAAGTGATATGTAGAAATGGGTAACTCAGAATATGATCGTCCGTAAATAGATGAAACATTTTAACAAAATTGGAGTAATTATGTTGAAAACATGTGATAAAGAAAACCGAAAAGAAACTGCGGGCTGGTTATCTCCAAGAAACCATGGATGAACTTATTATCAGCGTAAATTCTGACGACAGTTCTTAGAGCGACATTGCCGTTTTCGATGTCGCCCAAGAATGAAAAATTTCACTGTTGTTCGTAAAAATTAGGTAAAGTAAAACTTTACTTTAAACTTTCACAGATTATCACATATGCTGAAAATCAATGGAAGTGTGACAGGAAGTCTAATTGTAGCTATTGTAGTGGTATAATTATTGGGTGGACAAGTTTTTCCCAATAATTACGAATTAGTTGTATACTTGGGTATCTTGTTAAGCCATGTGCAACGGATGATGTTTTCAATAAGCTACAGGCCTGTGCGCACACGTGTAATTTTATTATTTCTTTGGTTTCTGGATGGACTTTTTTGTGGATTTTCTTTTTTCAAATTGTGGGGTCTAAGAACAATCCGTAAGGTCCTTGTTTATAATTTAGCTCCTCTCTCTTCCCTCTCTTAGGTTAGGTAAAATAATAAGTTACTGATTCCTCACTGATCCGGGCCTCGTCCTGTTCTATAATGTTCATAGCGTTTGTTGTATACCCCAAATACTGGAAACAAAGACCTTTGTTACAGGTATTATTATTTTGTTGGATTTCCAGCAAGTAATACAAAGCATCATTTTGGTCTATGAGTAAGTATATGAGTCAGTTGCGTGGAATTTCTTTTTTTTAAACATTCTCGATATACAAGGTGCAAATGTAAAGCAGCAAAAACTTTTCATTTTTTAACGAATTCAGAAAGGACGGGGACGCTAGGTCAACACCGCATCTGCCATTTTTTGATTGCTATGGAAATATAGTAATTTTATAAAATAGCGTTTTTATTTCAATTTTTTATTTTCAAGTGCGCCAAGGAACGACTCGAAAAGAAAATGGACAACACAAGTGGCGCATGAAAAGTTATTTACAAAATTTGAAAAAAGAAAACAATTTTATTTAAAATTTGCAACAGTTTTGAATAGCTTTGCTATTGAAACTGTAATTAATATATTCCCTATAAAATTTGATTTTGATAATCACAGGCACTTTATTTAGTTTTTTTCATCTAAATAGTTCCAACATCAAATAATTTTATTTTATTAGTAAGACTTTGGCCCTCCTCCAGCCTCTTTGTGCGCCGCTGGTTAGGTTGCAGTTTAGTCGAAATCTTCTATTTCTTAGCTCTATAATTTTTTTGCAAAATCGGCATTTAATAAAATGTCCATATTTCCATAACAACGCGATGCATGGAACAAATGGAAAAGACGTTCCGAGGCTAGTAATATTTAAAAAAAAAATGAAATTTTTCGTTGTTTTGCATTCATGTCCCGCTTAACAAAAAGGGATAAAAAAACATCATGAACCACTAAGTCTGATGCTTTGCACTACTGAAAGAAAATCTAGTATCGTCACAGAAATGTAGGATTTATAGCTAGCCAAAATTGGGCAACTTGGTGTGTGTCCCTCTCCATCTGCCAATCTGTTTACATTGTTCGCACGCAATTAAATACATATATTTAAGAATTCAAATCTTGCTTTTATATTTTTTTAAAAAATACCTAAAATTTGCAACTAGTGGCGGCAATGTCGGTTCGGTGGGGCAGGTGTTATGCTCAATAAGGCAACTCTGCGTGGTCAGTAAAGCAATAGTGTTAAATCAATCAAAAAGTGGCCTAATAAAATGAGAATTAGGGTAAGTCGTTTCAAGTAGACATGGTGCTGTAAAAAAAACTATAAAGCAAATTTTTCCAGTACAGTCCAATGTTTTACAAATTATTTACAAAAAAAATATATTTCGTCAAGATGGCATAAAAAACACCAGCTGCCGAACCTCTGAGAGTATTCGACAACAATAAACCGTCCACTGTTAGCGGCAATCTGCGGGTAATTTTATTAGACGCTAAAAAAACATGTTTTCCAAGTTTTATTAAATTTACAATGAAGAAATTCTTTGCAGCCGTTCGCGCGCTTGTTGAACCGCCGAAAAGATAAATATACACAGAGTGTCTTTGAACTTGGAGCGATAAAAACGACTACGAAAATAACTATTTGTTTTCCATCCGGTTTAGATATTTTTAAAGATAATCGTTCCATGCCAAAAATATCGTCGCCAACTTACGCAAAAATCACTCGGGAACTTAAGGTGTTTTAATTTTTAAATGTTTCCAGAATACCCAATTTTGTAACCATAAATTTCCTATTTTTAATAGAACGCTGAAATTCTATGTGATTCCCTTAATTAAACTGACTTGAGTTTGAAGCTTACGCCAGATCGAGATTCTGTTAAAAAAAGAACTGCATTTCCGTTAGTGCTCTTTAGTTCCAGGGTTGAAAAAAAATACTTTTTCTACTCCCCTCTGTAAAATAACTAATTATCCATGGATCTAGCCTGCTGGAAGCGTCACTTTACCACGTCAATTACGTTTCCCACGATTCCGAGCCACTTCGGACATTTCCGGGATTTTACCGCACGAATTTGGGAGCAGTCGGATGTTTTCGGAGATATTTCCCACGCTTTGGATTTTGACGTTTGTCAATTCTGACGGTCGTGTCAGTGAATGTATTCGTGTTGTTTTCCGAAAATGTATCAAAAAACTAACGGTCGTAGAAAAAGTATAGTATGCAACATGTTCGGTAAATTTTTAACTCACTCGTTTATGAAAAACTCGCTCCGCTGCGTTTCGCTTGTGTCAAATAAACTCGTGACAAATGCCGTTTACCGCGCTTGTTACATAATATACTATTTTCTACTCCCGTCTGTAAAATACCCAATTACAAACCGATCTAGCGTGCGGGAAGCGTCCCTTTACCATGTCAGTTTCGTTTCCCAGGTATTCGAGCCACTTCGGACATTTTTAGGATTTTACCGCACGGCTTTAGGAGCAATCTAATGTTTCGACGCGTTGAATTTTGACGTTTGTTAATTCTGACGATCATGTCAGTGAATGTATACGTGTTGTTTTGCGAAAATGTATCTAAAAACTAACGTTCTTAGAAAAAGTATAGTATGCAACACGTTCGGTAAACTTTTTAAGTCGCTTGTTTATTAAACACTCGCTCCGCTGCGCTTCGCTCGTGTCAAATAAACTCGTGAGTCAAATACCGTTTACCACATTTGTTGTTATAATATACTATTTTCTACTCCCTTCTGTAAAATACCTAATTACATGACGAGCTAGCGTGCGAGAAGCGTCACTTTACCACATCAGTTGCGTTTCCCACGGATCCGAGGCACTTCGGACATTTCTGGGATTTTACAGCACGGGTTTAGGAGCAATCGGATGTTTTTGGAGATATTTCCAACGCCTTGAATTTTGACGTTTGTCAATTCTGACGGTCATGTCAGTGAATGTATTCGTGTTTTTTTGCGAAAATGTACCCAAAAACTAGAGGTCGTAGAAAAAGTATAGTACGCAACACATTCGGTAAACTTTTTAAGTCACTCGTTTATTAAACTCCTGAGTCAAATGCCGTTTACCGCACTTGTTGCATAATATACTATTTTCTACTCCCTTCTCTAAAATACTTAATTCTGACAGTCATGTCAGTGTATTCGTGTTGTTTTGCAAAAATGTACCCAAAAACTATATTATCCAAACCGTTTGGTAAACCTTTAAGTCATACTATTTTTAAATATGTCATAATAAAAATAAAGCTTTTTCACAATTTTTTCCGACACCCAATCAAGCATATTCAAAAATAGGTAAGCTAAAAATTATTTTCAATTTTTTTAGTAGAAGGCGTTAGTTTAGGTTAGTCCCAAAAACTAGTCTTCTAATCGAGCTCCAAATAAATCTTCTAACAAAGGAAGTTATGGACATCTAAATACACTGAAAAAAATGAGCAACCACTGAAGTTTAGTGAAACTTAGGTTTATGTATGATTTGACATACCTGACTGACGTTCCACATAGGCCGAGGGCTCGAATCACTATTAAAGTTAAAGTTAAAGGGAGAGATTCATTTTATAATTTCTTAATATATATTTTTTATTTTAAAGCATTACTTCAAAGCATAAGAAACACTTATTTGAGCTAGACATCTAGATTTAAAAACCTGCTTCATACCCAAAGTTAATTAATTGTTCAATTAGTAACAAATGAATCTAAAGAGCTCGATTATCTTTAGGGACGAAAAGCTTTCTGTGAATGTTAACTTTAGTTTGATAAGCGTAGTGGATTGGTTAGCGACTGAAGATGAAGATGACTCTACCGCCTCCCATCCTCTCCAATTAAAGAAACTAATATTAGAAGTTTGTTGGAAGTGCAGGTTGGCTAAAAACCTTAAATGGGATAATCATGTCGTACATGGATTCTACTATTAGAATCATATCAGAGTTTTTGGAATTAAATTTTCGTAACATTTAAAAAAACATGCAATTTTTTTATTACTTCTAAGACTAACCAGCATTTCCAACTATTTTATAACATTGGTTTCCTGGTAGAATGTCAATAGGTATTTCTGAAAAATGTTGACGATTTTTCTGAAATGCAAACTTTGGTAACTCAAAATGCTTTATATTTCCGTAAATTGAGGCTTGCCAGATAATTAATTTTTAAACGCATTAACATTGTATTTATTTTAGCCCTCCTTAAAAATAATATGAATCAGATTTTCTCCAGGATTTCTGGGTGTGTTTAAGACTTCACTTCTTATAAGCTTCTCAAATGCAAATGCAAATTTTTAATAAAGTTGGAAATTTTCGGATACCGCTGACGTTGCTGGATTTATAACACAACTATATTATGTGCTCTAGCAAAAGTCCACCGCTCCTTTCACCCTCTAACTCCAAAAAAACGCTTCTGCCTCGCTTGGAAAGGCAGTTTTCCAGGGATGCAACGAAATAAGTAACGGGTCGTAAAATAATTTACGGTTATTTTATTTATCGGAGATGCGGAGAATGAATTTGTAAGACTTTCCTGTCGCATAGTAAAAAAACGATAAATTTCGCACCGCGCCGTTGAAAATTATTGCCCATTCACGGCAGCGGCGTGCAACAGGTACCCAACATCGGCCACCCCCCAAACCGCAGAACGTGGCTCGTCGAAATTTCGGCGGTTTTTTTTATTTTCCCGCCAAACGAACTAGCTGCAAGGTAAATTCGCGTATTAAGGAATATACATGATTAGGCAGCAAAAATATGTATATATGATCAAGTGGTTTTTTTTTAAATCTTCAGTAATATATTATTGTTTGTATTGTATTGTTGTAAATGTACATAAAAACTAACGTTCCTAGAAAAGGTATAGTATGCAACACGTTCGGTAAACTTATCACTCGTTTACTAAATGCTCGCTCCGCTCGTGACCCAAATGTTTACCGCACTTGTTGCATAATATGCTATTGCAAAATAATACGAATACATTCACTGACATGACCGTCAAAATACAAGCCGTGCGTTAAAATCTCCGGAAAACATCCGATTGCTCCCAAAGGGAAAACCACAAATGCTATAATGTGCATTCGTCCAAATCACCCGAAGTACCGACTGACGCCCGAAACCGGCCGAAGCATGTATCGAAATAAAGAGAGAGGTTTAGACGAAGACTTACAGATACAAGCGCTTTAATGCATTTTCAATTTTTTCATACTTTTTATCCTGCTAACTACTTAGGTATGGTCTGTTCATAGATATAAGAAAGTGACCAATTGCTTTTGAACGGATTGCCCAAGGGTGGTCATTAACATACAATGCAACAAGATTATTATTATTAATTATGGTAGTTATTAATTATTAATTAAAGTAATAATCTTGTTGCATTGTATGTTAATGACCACCCTTAGATAATCCGTTCAAAAGCAATTGGTCACTTTGATATATCTATGAACAGACTATAACTTTTACTTTTTGATTCTTGAATATGCTAGGTTAGCTGACTAATTTTTTGCTTAATCCAAATTGTTTTCATTGACAACCACATCCTCAAAATAGTTGCAGCTGAAGTATTGGATAAAGATATTGATAAATCATATTGCTTATTGAATAAATTTAAAAATCATAAATAATTTTGGCTGTGAAAACAATTAGGTACACGTTTTTATTAACCTTTCATGATTCGTGATAATCGCCGCATGCAATTTTCCGAGTAAAAGGTACCCAAATACAATTTTTCTGTGATAATTGAGAACCTTTAGACAACCACATTTATGATAGGTTTGGCTCTTTGATTAATTAAAATGCAACTGAATCTTTTAAGCTGAGTCACTGTAAATAAGTAAATAAGTAAAGAATCAAATAGATGTATTTTAAAAACATTGTAATGTAAACAAATCATAACTATTCTCTATCGAGGAAAATTCTTTCTCCACGTAAACGCTTTGTCGCCCTCCTTCCCGCGCTGCCCCGAACGCCCCAATACGATTTGGGCAAATGAATATTTGGACAAATACGGCCATCTCTTCCCAAACCCGTAGGACAATATCCCGGAAATATCTGAACGGGCTCGGATCCGTGGGATAAGAAACTCACGTAAAATACCTAATTTTTCCCACCAATCAGAACCACTTCGGACATTTCCCGGATTTTACCGCACAGGTTTGAGAGCAATCGGATGTTTTCGGAGATATTTCCCACGCTTTGAATTTTGATGTCTGTCAATTCTGACAGTCATGTCAGTGAATGTATTCGTGTTTTGCGAAAATGTACCCAAAAACTAACGGTCGTAGAAAAAGTATAGTATGCAACACGTTCGGTAAACTTTTTAACTCACTCGTTTATTAAACACTCGCTCCGCTCGTGTTTACCTCACTTGTTGCATAATATGCTATTACGTATTCTATTACTTTTTTTTCACATTTTACAAATCTGGTTAAAGTAATTACGCAAAGAAACAAAACAAATAATTTAATACGTTTCACATATCTAATTTTCTGTGGCTGGTAAATTGCGTGCCCACCTTGTTTTTTATCGTTTGCGCTCACAAGATTTATAATATAAATCAAATCAAATTAAAACTCAAAAATTCGAACACCCTAATTATTAAAAATTATTTAAAAAATATTGTCCACCAGTAAGGTGTACCCAATAAAAATTTTGTTTAAAAAAAACTTCGATATTCCAGTAAGCAATAATACATCTTTAAATATTATATTAATTTTATTATCGGTCTATTTTTTTTCTTCCATTTACTAGTTTACTCACTGTTAGAGTTAGACTACTAATTAATTAATAATTCACTAAGGCTTTCGGAAACATACTAGAGTCCATGTGGTTCAAGGCGTGTGGTGATTCTGCAGTCGATCTTTATCTTAGCCTTGCTCAACGAACCACCACTTGAAGTTGATGTTTATTTTAACACAATGACGTTACAATATTGTTAATATAACAATAATTATTCGGCGCTAATTTTCGAAAAAAATGACTGATATGAGAACCAACCAGATTTTTTTCCAAAAAATTAATGCAAAACCCTGATCCCACCTCTCCCACTTTGAGGCTAATGAAACGATGGCACCACATGTATCATCTTTGGTTGCACATAGCAAAATAGCGTTAAATTTTCTAGTTAGAAAATAGCGTCGTAATCTAGTATATAAGAATCTCCCAAACAAACTTAAATTATTCGCAGATGCCGTCCGTAGTGAAATTCATACAAGAATCCGAAGGAAGTGTCTCGCATCGCTCCAATATCAAAAAACCAGTGCTTGAATGCTCCAATATATGTTCCTCAAATTTTATTTTAATTACAGCAACGTAGGATCAGCAGCAAGATTATAAAAATAATCTAATGAGTTTTAACTTATCATTTTCAATTAAATCTTCTTCTATTTTAGTCCAGCTAATATTTATCGAACTAATTCAATAATGAAATTATAACCTACAATGTGGAATTCAGGACATATGGGAATGCTGACAATTCACCAAAACAAATTATATTATTATATATTAGTTTCAATTAATAAATTTATTGTGATTTAGTTTATTTATTCTATTAATAATTATGAAAATGATCACCAGGGAAAAATATAAAAACTCACGATAGCCCCAAACCCGTAACTAAAATATCGGAAAAGTGGCTAATGAACGTGAGTAGTGACACACTCTTCACAAGTGAGGTCCTTTTTGAGAATATTTATCGAACCAATTCAACAATGCGCTTATTGCGATTATCTACAAAAAATGACTACCTACAATATAGATTTCGGAAAAGAAGGCAAAAATAAAATAACAATGGTTGAAACGCACTTCTTATGTAAGGCGTATAGAACATCAAAAATAGAATATACCCACACATAATGCGGAAATAAGATGGACAACAAGAGGCGCAGATGCAGTAGAAACGAAACAACTGATTGGCAACAGAACCCTGAAAGATGGCCAAAGATAGGGAAATCATGATCGATCGGGCAATAACAGAATGACTAGTTCGGGTGCGTCAGAGAATCTATATTCTTCGATTTCTTCTTCTATTCAACAGTGAAGTGAGGGGGAGGAATATTTCCGTCAGTGCAATATTTCAAGAAATGATGTGAAATTATTGTGGTTCGGACAAAAAACCAAACAAATTAAATTAAAAATGATAAATAATCAGGAAGAAGGCATTTTAAATTATCTTTTAGTGTAAATTAATAACATATTGTGATATAGAGTGTTTTTTAAATAATTATGAAGATTTGGTTGCGAATGCTAATCACTTAAGAATCGTACACCCTTGTGAAATCTTTGTTTATGGATCGATTTTAATTTTTTTTTGTTGGATAGGCCTTTGAAAAATTCACTAAAATCTTGCTTAAAGTCATGGCATCTGGGACTATTTAACAAAAGAGACAGAAGAGAGAAGTACTATTGGCGATTTTTAAAAAAATAAATTGGCAACGAATTCTTATTCAGGAGTACTTAGAACCCAACTATACCAATTTCTACAATGTTTCAATGTATTTGAAATATTGTTTATGTCCCGCTTATGGTTGTATATCGTTGTAAAATCTTTGATTACGATTTGATTTTAACAAAATTTTTTTAGTTGGATAGATCTCTCAAAAACGCACTAAAACATTATGTTGGTTTTTATATCAACCTAAAGTAATGACCAAATTTTTGATGTCAAATAGCGAGAAGGGTTATTAGCGATTTCTTTAAGGATAAAATGTCAACGAATTGTTATTCAGGAACACATAAAACCCAACTATACTATTTTGATAATTATTTTCTGCTGGATAGATCTTACTAAAATGAAATGAAACTGTTTTTTCATATAGCATACACTAAGGTGATGACTAACTGACATAGTTTTTTGAAGCAGAAAATCGTACTAAAAAGTACTTTTCGATATTTTTTCAAATTGAAAATGACAACAGATTCGTATTCGGGACTAAGCAAAAGTAACTAGTCCAATAACGAAAGTTTTTATTGTTTAAAAAAAATAAATATTGTAACCTTGTAAATGACGATAATTTTTTTAAGTGATTTTAAGATATTACAAATTTTAATTATGCAAATTTCGGAAATAATGGTAAAACACTTTTTAAGGGACACTTAGTTTTGGTTAGTTGGTCAGTATCATCTTAAAACAATTAATAAATCTTAGTATTCAATATTTCCTGATAGTCCTGAATAAGAATTCGTTGACACTTTATTCTTAAACAAATCCCTAATAGCCTTTCTCGATATTTGACATCAAAAATTAGTCCTAGTTAGGCATGATGTAATAAGAAACATACGATTTTAGTGCGTTATTGAAAGATCTATACAACAACAAAAAAAGTTATCAAAATCAAGCGGGTATTGAAACATAATAAAAATTTATATAGATGCGTTCTAAGTACTTCCGATTAAGAATTCGTTGCCAATTTACTTTTTTTAAAATCCCTAATTGTACTTCCTTCTTCTCTCTCTTTTGTTAAATAGTCCCGGTTGGCCATGACTTTAAGTTGAAGCAATAGGCAAAACAAGGTTTTAGTGCATTTTTCAGAGACCTATAAAAAAAAATCAAAATGGAACAATAAACAAAGATTTTACATGGATGTACAGTTCTTAAGTGGGATACACTGTACCGTGCATTCAATTTATCTTGAAAACATTTTGATTGACGTAGGGTTAGTAGTCAAGTTTTTTCCAAGTGGCGTATAAATACAAAACACTATTTCTTTGACATATAAGCCTACATCATATTTTTTTAATTGGAACTGTATATTATATATGTATTTAATAGAATAACTTATTCCGATTACAATAATGTAACACACTTTATACTTTAGTCTACTCGTTTTTGACAAATCGGGAAAAAGTAAATTTTTATATAATTAAACACATATTTAATATACAGGGTTTTCAATTTAAGAAAATATGATGTCGGCTTATATGTCAGACAAAGATAGTGTTTTGTTTCATACTTTTTTTTGTTTACCTTGATATCTCTAAAAACAAAAAACTAACAGCCAATTAAAAGGTGTTATCAAGATAAATTGAAGGCACAGGACATATATTTTTATTTGAATGGCGGACATATTTCAATAACACCACAAAAATTAGCAGGGAAAAAACAAAACTCAATTAGTCGCCAACCCTGTACCATAACCTCAATAATCTCGCACAATTTAACATTTCACATGTCGTGCGTTGGTCAAAACTACGTCTTGTCTGACCTCATTGATTCTCATTTGAAAAGGAGGAATTCAGGCTAGCTTGTTCCTATTTACTTATAGCGATTCATGTGGTGCGAAAATCCGCCACTGTATCGATTTTTTCGCGTTGGGTTTGGAGATCCTTTGATCCCTGAATTAATGTTTGTGCGCAGCTAATAAGATTCTGTATACTCCCTTAAAAGCCCAACTGACGTAAAAAAAAGTACTCCAAGGTAGCACAAAAAATAAACGAACGCCGCCCGCGCGTACACGTTTAATAACGGAGTCATTAAAGCTTTTATTAAACAAAGTCCTTTCCATTATAGTGTTTCGCCGGTCATTAAATTATCCTTAATTCTAAGTTGGCGCATCGAAAAAATTATACGTTGCCATGGTTCCCATATATATTTCAAAAGTTTTCGTCGGTCGCGGCCATTGTGCGTTCTTTTCGGAGCTGAACGATAAGGATAACGATTGGAATTTAATTAGTGTGTGCGGCTCATTAATACGATGCCACATAGCTTTCTCGAAGTACCGAACAATAGGCGCTTTTTATAGTGCCCCATAGCATCGCGTTGGCACGGTATATAATTATGTTTTGATAAAGACGTTAGTAATTTCGAGAGGTTAGAATTGGGCCGTTCACGGTGCTCTTTTGAAAAAGCTTTCGGCAAAAAAATCAACAAAATCCCACCCGTGACTAACAGCTAAGCTCTTTAGATAATTGCTCATATGAGGTGAAATTGGACATGACTTCGGCTTAGCCCAGAAAACCAAATAATATCGCGTAAACATCAGTCAAATCACTAGCTCCGGAAAACTTTCGGTTTGTCAATAAATTGAAATTAAATGATCAAAAACACAAAACCCATTTTTTTACAATTAAAATACCATAATATAATGGTAAAAAAAATAAAAACTTGCTAGCAAAATTTATATGATAGACTTTATCATATAAATTTCTATGTAGAATTGCACAGTTACACTGCCGTACTACTCCATATTAATATGGCATTGTTTATATGAGCTTTTATTTTGGGGTCTTTCTGCACATATTAGTAGTTGTATAATACATGACTACATATAAAAGAAAGTACATATGTATTGTAAATGACGAAGCACATGTTTTTAACACGTTTATGATAATATACTCAATACATATTGGCAGTTTTTTCATTCAGCTGGGAAAATACACCTTTGGGTCACCTTTCAAATATACATCAGATTTTCACTACCTCCCAAGGATGCTAAGTCTATCAAGAGGAATGAGTATATCAATCCAAGTCAATTTTTGCGATGGCAATAGATTGTTTATTAGAGAGTGAAGAAGTTTTTACTTTTCTAATCCGGGTCGTTTTTTTTTTAAATTTTGTCTTTTATCTTACGAAGCAGGATTGTATGGTAGTGTTTGTGTGAAGGACATAGACTTACTAATTAATGAAAATGACGATGAAACGGGGCGTAATAATAATAATAAAGACATAAGAAGTTGAAAATACCTCATTTCAACTCCGTTAATGGTTTCATTTTTTACAAGGATGTCTTAGGCATACCAAAACACAGAAGGTAAGACTTTTCCTACCCACCTGAAACTATTTTAGCCACCTTCAGTCGATTGCTGTTTCTTTCCACGCGTGTAGTTGTGAATCCACGCCTTCATTTTAAGCATTTCTAGCTTTATTGTGATGTATCGTCTAGCCCAGTTTTTACTTTTTTCGTGGATAGCCCCAGCATTAGCAATTATGATAGGTTGTCAAAAAATATTCGCAATTGACGACAAAAACAACGGGTAAATTTGTATTCTGTCTGAGTTGGGGCCGAAGAATTTTTAATGTATCCTCGTATATAAACTCCTATTCCGACAAACCTGTTTCACGTAGTATAAATTCGTATTTAATTGGCCACAAGCCGGTCTAAATAGGCACAGATTGACAAGACTGAAAGTCCCTTTGTCTCGAATAGCTCAGCTTGTCTGGCATATACGAAATGAGCTTTGACCCTTAAATTCTCTCACCTGGGGCCAATTGAGCGCAATTCGAAGGTAACGGATACGGTTGTCATACTATTCAATATAGCAGAGCTGCGGCGTTGCCACATTACCAATGGAGGTGGTTAAGCTCTCGTTATAGCACCAAACATATTAATGGTGGTGTGTACTTTAATAACAAGAGAAACTTATTGATTGAAATTCGAACATTTTGGCTTGCATTAATTATATATTACATCAACTTTATTATTGTCAATATATTCTTTTTTATTTTTTTTTCTATACTCATTTTTAACGCCTACCATCTCCTCAGGTAATAAATATTGAATATAATTTTGAAGGATTTAGATAAGTTACTAATTGCTTTTAGCTTCATTATGATTTATAAATTTAATTTCAGAGACATATAACTAGGATTGATTCTTTTTTTTTTCTTGTTTTTAAATAAATTTCTGTTTGCTCGAACTTTTGAAGTTCATTTATCTTATATATTTAAAACTTCCCAGAGAACTTTTAGACAAAAGCTGATGCGTCACCTCTAGTTTCTTATCTCAGCAATGCAACAATGGCTTAAATTTAAATAAATTATATAGTCTATGTTCCGGGGCCTGTTTTTTTTGAAATTATCTGAATTTTTCTGTGCAGCTTCGTAGATGCAAGACGCCCAACTTTCTCCTCTCGAAAAAGTTCTATCGTAATAGCTAAGAGATTGGGCAGGTGTGAAACAACTTAATTTAATTTCTTATTTTAACCGTGAAATAATGTTATAACAAATATTAAACAACAATTATCCTACAAAAAAATGATACGATCATTGTCCTCCAACCCAATTATGTACCATTTACTGGAGCTTACGAATCTATCACTAACGAGCTGATTTTTATTCCCAACCTTAATTAATAATGGTAGAATTAAATGTTCATATTGTCCTGCAACTTACATAATAGGTCTTCACAGTGCGAAAATGCTCTATCTCAATAGTTAAGAGATTGGGTAGGTGTGCAACACGTTGATTTGAAAAATTTATTACTAACAGTAAATATCTTAGTTTAATCGTGAAATAATGTTATAACAAATATTAAACAACAATTGTCCTACAAAAAAATTATATGATCATTGTTGTTCCGCAACGCAATTATGCATCATTTACTGGGGCATACGAATTTATCACTAACCAGCTAATTTTTATACATAAGCTTTATTAATAATTGTACAATTAGGTGACCATATTGTCCTACAAATTATAAAATAGGTTTTCATGGTCCTACAGTTAGAAATTTTAAAATACCAAGTAAGAGTAAAAGCAAAATTTTTCTTATTGCTCTAAAGCATCTTAAACATAAATATCAAGACGTGATATTGCCTGAAAGTTGGAATAATGATATAATAGGTAGTCATTCCTCTTGTTATAAGGAATTCCGAGTAAAACCAAAATATTTGTCTTATGGAAGGTAAGTAAATAAATTATTATTAAAATCTAATCATAAAAATATAACTTCTTTGATATATTAACTTGCAAAATATATATGAAATAGTAAATCAAACCATTAATTCGACCCACGTGTTTTTGGCCTGCGTGTGTTTTATTTATTTGACTCGGTTAAATTTATGATAAAATAAATAAATAATAGATATTAACAATTATTATACATGACTGTTACTACTATTTTTTTATCTAATTAATATAATGAAACCACACTAAAATTTTTAAAATTACGTCACATAACCATTACGCAAAATAAAATTATTTCAAATTCTTTAAAAAAAACTGGCAAAGAATCTCCATGAAGTAAATTCTTTCTATTCCCGTTTGTAAAATACCTAATTACACACCGATCTAGCGTGCGGGAAGCGTCAGTTTACCACGTCAGTTTCGTTTCCCATGAATCCGAGCCACTTCGGACATTTCCGGAATTTTACCGCACGGGTCTGTGAGCAATCGGATGTTTCACAGATATTTCCCACTTGTTGAGTCACTCGTTTATTAAACACTCGTTCCGCTCGTGTCAAATAAACTCGTCAGTCAAATGCCGTTTACCGCACTTAATGCATACTATTACTTATGTGTTTTGCATAAAACGAGATATTTACTTAAAAAATATGATATTTATTTTTCTTATATAAAAAAAAATGATTCTGCTTGATAGTTAAAATAAATGCTACTAGACTCTTTTACATATAAAAAATTGTTTGTTTATTATTTTCCAACTTATTTTATCTACTCCTGTATCCTTCAAAACAACCACCCACCCACCCGCATATTCGTTTATAGATTCACCAATCGGAATAGCCTATCGAAAATTGAGAGAATTTTTTTTTTGTTCAACTTATTCCACCTATTTTTATAGATAATTATCACTAACATATTTTTATTGTTTCCTAAAATTTCAAAATAATTCTATTTTTGCATGTATATCGAAAATGTTATATAAAATAAGAACAAAGTATTAGTTGGGCGGATGATCAACAAATTCATAATAATCGAACTAGTGATAAATACCTTTTTTTTGTTGGCCGTAAAGTATGCTAAACTACAATTTTTTATTTGTATCCTACAGTTAATAATAATAAATGTGCCACCAGGAAACTGACAATTTTCAATGTCCCAGACAACAATGATCATATCATTTTTTTGTTTAATATTTGTTATAACATTATTTTACGATAAAACTACTACTTACTGTAGTAATAAATTTTGGATTATCTCCAAATTAACGTGTTTCACACCTGCCCAATCTCTTAGCTATTACGATCTAACTTTTTCTCAGAGCAAAAAGTTGGACATCTTTTGAAAACGAAGCTACACAGTAAAATTCAGCTTGTTATAAATAATTTGAAGAAACAGGCCCCGGCCCATAGGCTAATATTTACGAGTTAAAGAAGTTTATATACGTTTGTTTAAAATCAAATGTATCTGTATCTATCCATTTTTAAAAACACAATTATTTTTATATACATTAAGTCAGAGCGCATCTTATTATAGAAGAGTATTTCAACCTAAACCGCTAAATAGAAAATTATTGAAGCACAAATAATTTATATAAAAAAAGAAGAACCCAGAATAAATCCAGATAAAGCAGAAAATTATTTGCAAAAAAAAACCATAGGCATAGACACTTTCTTTGAGCTTCAAGCGATCGCAGGATGTATAATTTAAAGTTTCCTACGACCTGTGTTGCATCTGAAGTTTAATTTGTTGAACAGTTTTTTTTTAATGCTTTCTATTCTGGCGTATGTATGTACTCTAAAATAGAGTTCCAAGCAGTGAATGAGAATTCTAGAACAGATCTTATCATGATATCGAATGATGGTTATATTCTTAAAATGTTTGTTAGTTTCGATATGAGCCTCAAAGTCTTTTACTTAACCCTTTTCAGCTGTTTATTATCAAGTATTAAGTATTAAGTTATAATTTATAGAATCATTTTTCCCTACGAATAGAATACATTGACATTTATCAAGATTTAAGAATATTCTATCAAAATCGCTCTGGAGCTCTAACACATCTAAATGTCTAAATGTTCGTCTAAATGATCGTCAAATGAAGCATGAATAGAAAGAAGTGTGAAAACAAAGGCCAACATCGAAAACAAAAATATTAAACAATAAATGGCAGAGATGTGATCCCTGGGGACACGAGAGGTAACATATGCTCAATTTTTTTACTATTGCCGGCAATAAATTGAGTTGTAGCTATGACATAAATTTGCAATAGTTGAAAGAGATCGCTATAGACAACGAAATTCCCAAGTTTTATCCTTAGAGTAGGATGATTTACTTTATTAAAAAAGTCTTTGAATAATGAGTGTCCATAGCGCACGTCTCAAAACCATTTTCCATAACAACAATATCAGACACCAGAACTTCAAATCCTGAACAATGTTGTTTCTCTGTATTTCCTTGAATTTTGCAAAATGTCTGGAAAGCAATTTGTGTTTGTGATTCATCCATATCGGTCATCTTACTTATTTCATCCCCAATGAACGTTGAACTTTGTTTCATATTTTTTTACAAAAAATGGGGATAATATTACGGAGCAACTATTTTAGGTTTAGGTATATATTTTTTAATTAACAGCTACCTAGCTCCCCAGCATTTTTAGGCTACACCCCCGTCTAGCCTAAAAATGTATTCTCGGTTAAGAAAATTACAGAAAAACATAAATGCGTATCAGAACTCTAACAATTGCCTATTATCGGGACGCTTGGTAACCAAACAGCGCTCCAATAACTCATAGAGCGCTTTGAGCGGCTGAATCAAATGGGGCTCAATTCTTCTAAAGGCGCGCCCCGTTCTCCCTAAATTACCCGAACTCGGGGGGTCGTATTTCACCGAGGCCGCCTGGGCGATAGAAAAACACAGGTGACTGCCTGGATCAGATTAATGGCCGCTATTGAATCTCCCCGGCTCTTATCTCATTATTTCAATAAATTACTGCTCGGCTGGCGCTACAGTCGGCTCAAAAGTCAGTGGCGTAAATATGACGGCACCTTGTTACCGTAACCAGGTATAATTTTCTCTCTTTCACACGAACGACTGATGCCTGTTCTTACCAGTCGCATATAGTAAATGTTTATTACAATATGGAATAAATGTTCTTTTTTTGTGAAACAGCGAATAGCAGCCTTCGAACCAGGAAGTATGAACACATGGACCGAACTCACCCACACCATTAATAGAAGAAAACTCGAATAGTTTGGCTACATGGTGACAAATACGTCTAAGGAAGTGGTGCAATAAAACATCGGTGGAACTATTTAGATCTGCGGTTTCCAAGATGAACATTGCAATTTTGGGTGGCAACTTCCCAAAACACTTGACGAGATCTAAATTGACGAACTGCCAGCGGGCATGTAAATTAGTTGGATACTTGTTATTCGTTGAAGACGAGCTTTCAAATTGTCACGCATGCGCATATTAAACAGCCCGTCTGACATTTCAAAAATTCTTATTAGGCATAGGCAGGTTCCCTATGTATCTAGTAGCTATATAGTTTCGCCATAGCGCTATCTGCAACTAATATGAGAAAGTTTTGTCCCCAACTATTTAAATAATCTAAAGGGGCGGGGTCACAGTAACCAGAGGTGTTCAAGTCCAAGTGGAAGAAAAAAAACTGTGACACGTATTATACAGATGTTAAAAACTATGTATTGATGATATTTTCAAAGTGGCGAAGATCGGCATATCTCTATAGGAAACATTCGACGCTAAAATAATTAGAGAAACTTTCACAATTTTACCTAATACATTAGTTACCTCAGCAAATAACGCTAAAGCCTTGCTTTAAAGGAAGACGTTTTACAAACTTTTTCAGCTATATACGAGAACTCACGGTGAGTGTGTGATATTCTGGGCGTAGGAATGAATATCCAATATAGAGTTGTCAAATCTGTCAAATAGTTTTCTACTGCTTTTCTGCAAACAATAGTGCATCAAAGGCTTTCCAGAATTAAAATATATTTTAATTCTGTAGCCAAGCAAAATTAGTGCTGTCCCTGTCGGCGACTTTGATTATATCACCCAGTACTTTTAATAAAACTCAAGCTGTACTTGAGCCAGATTGAAATCCAGATTTAAATCCAAGAAATAAATTGACTATACATTATTTTTTGAAAAACCTGAGATAAGACACACACAAAAAACTTATTGACGTTGACGTCTGTCAATTCTGGCAGCCATGTCATACTTCATTCAATTAATGTTTTCGTACAGTTTTGCGAAAATATAACCAAAAACAAAAATCAAAACAAGAAATATAATAGGCTAAACATTTAAAAAGATCTTCAGATACTCGCTTATTAAGCTCTCTGCACGAGTACCAAAATAAAATTGTGACTGAAATGACGTTCATCAAACTTGAAGATGGTTGCATTGTTTTTGCCCGAGGTTCATGTCTGCGTTGAACTTTTTCTGTAGATGTTGTTTTAAAAAATAATTCGTTTGGTATAGTTCGTCAACTATCCAAATGATAGTTTTAGGTCTAAATTTGTCCTTTAAGTTATCGGTTGTTCCAGTAGAACTAATTAAAATTACGTGTTTTGCTTTCAATAATCCTTTACCTTCTACAAAACTCCAACTTTCACAGTTTAAATACCATACAAATGAATTTTATCGCAAGAGGTTACTTTTGCGTCATTTTTTAAGAAATTACACATCACAATTATAACAGAAAAAGTAAGAATATAATATCTTTATTATTCCACATATTTATAATACAATCAGTGTTTTATGGATTTCGTCAAGTAGGTCAAAGTTTGGTACACAATATAGATCCGGCAAGTGAGGCAGAAAACTACATTAAAAATTTATATAATTAAAATATGATAGAGCACAAGAATACAGTGATAACAACCATTCTAAATTCTAAATTATAAAAACAATTTTTTGGAGAATATAATTTAGTTTGGATTTAAAAATTTTTATATTACTACTGCTTTTTAGCTCTGGGAACATCGGTGTTCGTAAAATATTTTTTTGAAAGGTCTAGTCCATTTTGTTTAATTTAATTTAATTTGTTACGTGTATTATAGTCGTGAAAATCTCCGATTTTTTGTACACTTTTGTTTTTATACATCCATAAACCAAACTTCCAAGGCAATATTTTAAACTCTTTCTTTTGGAAGATGAAAGCAGATATTGCATCACCGAAATTTAACCAAAAGAGAATAACATAGGATAATCTCGAATGGATATGAGCATAGTACAAATTTATCATGCATTTCCGATTCAAAACAGTTTTTAATTTTTTTTATTAGGAAACAATAAGTCTGCAGATTTGAAGGAAGTAATTCAAATTAAGGTTCCCAAAATAGGATTTCGTCAAGTTCTAGTGCTAAAAATTTAGCATGCTATTTCACCGGCCTCCTCGGCCGAGTGGACATTCACATAAAAGTTTTTTTGTTTCGTGGGCATTTGTTTTTGAACATTCAAAAAGAGTTCGTTGGTGTTAAACCAACTATTTAGCAATGTGCTGAATTAATTATTTCTTCAAGAGTTTGATATTAAACTTGACCAGTCGTCAAAGAACTCTAATAAAACCAAACTAGGCAGGTGAGCAGAAAGTTCATTGATAAAAATGATATCTGTACCTTACAGTACGCCTCTATCGACCGATTGGACTTGAGATTCTTTAATTTGACACAGGTTGCCCTTTTCTTGCATTATTTCAACATATTGCCTACGATTGGTTAAGCACGATCAAAACCAGTTCCGAGCTATTCCACGAATATCGTATTCAAAAAATTTTCGTGGTTCATACAGTCAGTCCAACGACCTTTAAGATCCCAAAATATCCCTGCAGGGTCCTCTCCAGATTCAATATGGTTGATAGCGTCCTCCAGAAATGAATGAATCGCTGTTTGGGTTTGGGTATCTGTTCTGAAGCCGATTTGACGAGTTTATTGTCGCTTATACAGGTAGAATGAGCTGGTCAAAGGTTCATGTAAATATTGAGATTGCAAATAAAACGGACACGTGTGTTTACTTTTCGCAGCTCCACCATCTTAGAATAAATTCGGGGATAATCAACTTTATAAAATCTATTGTTTGGGTTGTGTGTCACATCGTTGATATATTACAGCATAACTTTCCCAGTCTGGTTCTCAAATTTATACTCCTGCCAGCGTCCATTTACAGTACTCGGAGCATATCGGGTAACATAAACACACATTGTGTTTAACACAGGCATAGAAATTACCTTCGGGATTTGCTACGCGAAACGTTCGCTTTAAGATGCTAAACGATAATCAACCGAAACAAGGCTCGACGTTAGTGCACATGTTTGTTCTCCACTTATTTGTGGCGGAGAGGTCCGTATATCCGACAAACAACATTGTTTATCCCGAACACCTGCGTTTTGTTCCGAGTGACCGCAATACCTCTTTATATTTCCTTGTTATTGTTTGCCGAATTTCAACCCGTGCTTTAGTAGCGCAAATAATCAGAAAAGCGTGCTCAGAAACCGCAATGAGATTGCAATAAGTCAAAAAATCTCAGGAATGCAGCTCCCAACTAACATTTTTCCCAGCTTAAGGTTTCATTATAGGGTAGCGGATATTTGCAAGGGATCAATAAGAAACCTCAGCTTTTAGAACAGTGTTCATAGTTGAAATTGTTGCTGTTATAAGTTTTGTAACACGTCTAATAAATACCAACACATTTTAAGTTTTAAAAGATTGCATCTAAAATGTTTCTGTTTCTTTATCTATACAGGCTTTGTTATTGGTTATATTTCAGATTTTTTTAAAACGTTTTATAAGGTTCTTAAATACCTTACCATAAAATTTTTGCTTATGGAACGACCGACTTCTTTAGTTTGCGCAATTTTGCAAGGTGTTTTAATTGTATACTTTATATTTATAAAAACTCAGCACGCTTCATTCAAAAACAAATAAATTAAGAATAACTGAATAGTGAGGCTATGATTGCAAAATTAACATCGTTTCCAAATGATTTGCAAGTTTAAGTTTTATAGCGATTACGCAAGTTTTTATAAATTTATAAATGGAAATAATAAAACTATAAGATTCCAAGATGATATTAGGGTTTATTGCAGTTGCTATTAACGTTTCTATTCTATTACGTTTTTTGAAAATGATATAAAAACCTGGATAGTTGTCAGTCGCAAAGGCCATTCCAAAACTGGCGTGGATTAAAATTTTGAAAACATAACATTTTAATAAAATATGCAATGCCGCATGTATTTACGTTTTGACGAACTGTGTAAGTGAAGTCTGTGTGGCAATTCCTCATAACTATCAATTGTCCGTTATTGTAGACAATAATTGGAAAAATTGGAATTCTGGGACTAGCGAAATCTGTAACCAATGTATCACAGACCACCTTGTTTCCAAGCCAGCGCAAGCTAGATCAGTGGCGGGTGGTACATTTGTAACTTGTAAATTATATTTTGCCTGCCCATTGTTCTAACCTATCTAAAACATAAGGGAAGTTCTCATAAAATTTCATACAGAGCGGGTATCTGTTATCAAATCGTGCATCTAAAGATCGTGATATCACGTGTTCTGCAATACGTGTGTGCCTGCGCTGCAATAAAAATAAAAATGGATGACTATCTAGGGCGAGTGTTCTCGTCTGTCAAACAGAAAACAAAAAAAATCTAAAGCAAATTTGTACAGACTCTGTAAAACCCGTTTATAATTCATAAAATAGTAAAATTAGTAAAAGTTCAAAAAGTGTTCAACTAATACAAAGTAACTATTAATATCACTTAGTGCTTATTCAATCGGGCACTTTTGAAATGGCCCACCGTGTATATAGATCCATGAATAATAAAAGAAATTGTAAACGATCGTCAAATATCGCTACTCGTTTGAGATTGTGCATTTAGAACCTATAGGAGAACAAAACCATTTTTGTAAAGCTCACCTTTTTCAGATCGACCGTTACAGTGACGTATTCATATTCGGGTCCGTAAAATAGAGCAGGACTCTGCCACCATCGGTTCGATCCGTCGATCGCGAAGTTGATTGGATGTCGTTTGCCCAGGTCCGGACTAAAATCATCGCAAATCCCGCATCGAGTTTTGCCGGTGTCGGATAATCGGCAAAACTCTTCTCTGCCGCTGATGCCGCAGGTGGCGTTAGCTGAGATGACGGCTTTGGTGGCCAAATTAAAAACGGAAGGCCACAAACCGGTGTTTGATGCTGTGTTTCTTCGCACGTTGTTGCCGATTCCTCGGTTGTTTTTTAGGAACTTCAAGGCTGAAAGAAAAAGAGGATTGGTTAGTTTTCATTAAATTATATGGCGGAAGCTTCGGAATAAACATTTCGTGCTCGACACATCGAATCTTACACTGCTCCGTAAATATTGTTTTATAAGTAGATATACAATTATACATTGTGATCTTCAAAATAACTTCTTTATAGAGCCACGCAGCACTGGAGGCCATTCTTGCAATGCTCATAGCAGTACTGGAACTTCGATATTGGAATAGAATAAAGACTCAAGTGAAGCAACGGGTCAGATGACTGAAGAGCCACAGGAATGTTTTGTCTGGTCAAAAACTTGTTTATTGAAATTTCTGTGTGATAAAGAGCATTATGGTGGTGCAACACCCAGTTGTTCATAATGCTTGGTCTTTTGCAAATGACCATTTTCCAAAGATTTTCAAGAATCTTCCGGTAAAAGTGTTCGTTGGTCGTTTGGCGGAAACAAGTAGGCCTTTATTTGATCTTCGACTTTCTCATCGTTGCTTTTATGGATCTAGCTGACAGGTTGAAGCGTACCCCACGATGCTGTGTCGCTTTGTTTCTGAGTCGTGCTCAAACGGCCAAAACTCGTCACCCGTAATGACAGAATATGACAGTCAAAAAGTTAAGGCACCTGATGCCCTTTTAGGATTACAAAAAGTTTTTTTGAAACATTTTCGAGCTGATGTTTCTCATCTTCGATTCAATGGTTGAAAATCGCGGATTCTGTCGACAGTTCATCTTCCTTCTGAAAATGCCTTAAACCACTGAAGAACCAGGGGTCTGGACAAACCCCTATCTTAGTAGGAGGACTGCTCAAATTCAGCAAGAGTTTCTGTTGCATTGTGTCCAATTCTATAGTAAAACCGTTGATGTTACACATTTTCAGAATACAAACACAACATGTTCCCCTTCCGCCCTCCAAGCGCAGCATTAACAGTGTTGCCAGAATGCCATGTTGCTAATTATCATTATTTAATTTACAGACCTCGCGTATGATGCCCACGTGGAACTACTTTAGCCTATTATTAGAATTCTACCTATGACTAAACTGAAAATTCGCCGTTAAAAATTGTTTTAAAATATTTTAATATGGCGCCACGTCCAGTGTTACTTATTTATTGTATATTCTTTTTGCATTGAATCTTACAACATTAATGTTTAACATTGACATTTCTGTTGAAATGTATTTTGCTTTGGTGCACCGATGAAAATAGTTTAGAACCATAATACCAACATACAGCAAATGGGAAGAATATTTTGCAGAAGCAAAAAATACTATTTTCGAGAAAGTAAGTAATTAAAGATACCAAAAATGTCACCGAGATCCAGAGATAATGGACCTTGGTTTGTACCGTAGAAAGATTAATGAAATGTTTGGTTTCTTCTAGAATTCACTATTTCAGTATGGACAATCTAATGGTTTAAAGAATAGAAGAAATATGTACATTTATTTCGAAGTGTTGAAAGGTCAACGGAAAAATTAAAAAATGTTTCAGAAACTTATAACAACCCCCAAGCAAAATGTCTGTTGTTTACAATTAATGGCGAAAAACAAAAACGTTCCCGGTCGAATTACATTTCCGTTAACTTTTGATTTATCTCTCCGGTCTTAATTTAAAACGCTGTACGACACCCGCCCCCCGAGTACCCCATTGTTATTTTTTGCTTCCACAGGCCAAAGCCAAGGACCACTAGACTCTAACACCGGGGGGTATCCGAGCACAAAAGGGCGGGCTCGACCAACCCTGGGGGTAACATTGTCCGCAACTTCAGACCACCCTTGTTCTACACAAAACGCGCGTCAGGCAACCCCTTCAACGGGGACACGTTTTGGGGAAAATTCACTTGTCGATGTATCCAGTGACGTACGACGAATTTTGGTTTGTTTGCAAAGCGACATAGATCCAGGGTTTGGTTAGAAATTAATTCCCACATAACTGTGGCTATTGGTGTCTTTAATTTTAGATTTAAAGATGTTTCATTTTTAATAATGCCTCTTTAAATATAGATAAATATTTATCCACCTAAAAAATGATAGGTAGGGGCATGTACGTATAATAAATTGGAGCTACATTAAAAAAAAATCGCCATTATTATATGTAAAAAAAATCACATTGTTAGGACACTCTTTGATATTGTAATTTGTAATAAAGTATATATAATGTTTTATATTGGAAGAACAGTGTGCATCTCTAACTTGGAATAAACTCGGTAAATCAAACAAAATTTATTTTTTGAAAATATAGCTTCAATTTTAAAAGAAAAAACTTCACTGCATTGCAGCTTAGTTGGTTCGAACCTATATCAAACTCCTAACAACCTAACAAAACGTTGACCATTCTTTCATTAATTCTGTGGTGTACATAAATGGATAACTTCATTCTGTGTTACCCATAGCCATTTATTATTAGACTAGTACCCTGTTCCGTTAAATATACATTGAATGCGATGCTACACTTCTTACTTGTGTTTGTAAAAATGACAAACAACAGCTTTTAAAAAATTTGTGCAAAAATTTAATGGACTTGAATTAGATATCTTCATTCTTCTAATTATACCACGTTTGTCATATATCTTTTGACATGACAACGAATAAAAAGTTTTACACGGTATGTAAAATGTTTTCCTACATCAAAAAGCAAATGTTAATTACTAATCGATGCGTCCAAGCATATTTTCGAAAAAGAAACTTTGATGTACTTAATTAATTGCATGCTAGAAATTCGCACTGTATATTGTAGCTTCTTAAGTAACATAAGTGTGACTTTTGATGAGAAGTTAATATTTCAATTTCCCATCAGTACCGTCACACTGTATCCTCCTTTCTGTGATTTGGAGCCCTAAGTATAACGTACATATCAATAGAATTGAAAAGTTATATAGGAAATTTTAGCTAATATCTTTTGACTATTAGCTCACTTTTATTGCATGAAATTTTGAATGGCCTTGTGGACTACTCTGAAATATTAGCCAGAATACCATTTAATCGAGCACCTCGACAATTTGAAACCATAAACACCAAGAGCTATCGAAAATTCTCCGCCGCTTCGTTTATTCAGAGGGGAAAAATGCTCAGATTTGGATTTGTTCACCATCTCGCACTATGAATCCCCAAAGAAAATACTCAATTGTAATCTTTTATTACTTTTACTTTAGACTAGCTTAAGGGGAGGTTATGTAGGTTATTTCCTTCCCTCCATTTCGTTGATAACGAAGCTGAGCGTGTTGTATTGTAAATTAGTTAGATACTGTTTTAGGTTTATCCTGTATGCGTGCCAAAGAGCAAATAAATAAATAACCGTGAATACTAAAAAATATTCGCGTAGCATCTCCAACGTATATACGAAAACTCGCTAAACGTGAAAACACACATGCTAGAGTCTAGGCGCCCGCGGATCTAACCCTTTGTTTCAAAATTTATATCTAACAGTAGGATTCTTAATATAGAATCATCCGAGAGGAAGAATAAATAACCCGGACACTTAACGTTAGCGGTTTTAATGAAAATTGTTCTCATATTTCAAAACGATATGCCATAAATTTTAGTGTGTAATTAACTATCGTAGGTGATCGTAATTTAGGATTTCCGAGATAGAAACGTCCATGAAAACGCTCAATTTTCCAACAAAACCCACAAAAAAACAACGGGCGTGAAAACTAATATGGATAGATTTGGAAACGTATTATTTTATCAAATCAAATCAAATATGACTATCAATTGAGTAAGTATATATCTTCTGCTTCCCAATCTCCATAATTGTTCGTCTTTAACATCCTAAACTCTTTTCCTTTTCGGTGGTGAAATCCAAACCACAACTCCTCTCCTGTACTCTATTTTTCTACACCAAGAACTTTGGGATAAGGCCTGTTGAAGAGCCAAAATTTATTAAATTAGCTTTGAGCTTCTTTCCTGATATATTTGGTAAAGATAGCTAGACTTCAAGAAACTGTAGAGATTATTAAAAGAAAAACAACATTTAATATATAAATTATTGGCAGTCATAATAAGACTAAAAATTAAAATAGTAATTGACAAAGATAACTGACAGCCCTTGATTGAATATGACATATCATATATACTGCTCCAAAAATATATATTTTTGAAACATTTATACAAAACTATATGTTTTTAAAATGCTGGAGGCAAACTGAATAAGAATGAGTAAAACTATACCGGGTGTCCTACTAAAATATTTCAAGTAGGGTCCCATGACTTCTTAATCTGACCACGTATACTTGTTCCGAATTCTACGCCAAAAGTTATATACGGAAAAGTTTTTTTTTTCACTTAGTAGATTAGAAAGGTAATTGGCAAATGGCGCCCTCTGTTAAGAACAGTATACAACCACTTGCAACATTAAAGATGTTCACAGTAAAAACAGACATTCTATTATCAAATTGAACAATAAACCATTTTCAGTCTGGTCCTGTATCTCAAAAATGAACCGAGATAGCAAAATTTTGTCGACGGTATAACAACTTTCACGAACATGTAGCACGGTATTTCTAAAACCGCTTGTTAAAAACGATAAAGAAGTATTACATACTTATTTCTGATCTCATACCGATTACGAGAAAATAAAAACACAACTCGGAATAAAAAAAAGTTGCCAGGCGGTGCTGTCAGTTCGACAGTTGTCCTGAATCATTCACATCTGCATAGTGTTTAGTCTGTGGTTAAACACTTATATATTTAAGATGAGACAGAGCCCCAGACTAGGCCGCTCCTACACGAGACAAAAACGTCAGGCACACTTCAAACCTTTCCTGTAACAGCGTCACAAACAGTGCATGTGTTTACAAAAACAACGTATTAATATTAATAACTCTATAGGAGACGCTTCGGTACAAGAGAATTAATATCGAAGGACCTAGTGACAAAATACGGAAAAACAAAATGGGTGTTACTTATGGAAAAAGTCGGAGCCCCTTTAAATGGTTGATTGAAGTTTAGAACGCTAATTTTCGTTAAAATCCCGTTGAATGTTCTTATAATTATCTTTTTTTTATAAAAAGTTTGCTTCAATGAAAGCAAAAATTGAACTTTTGTACGTCAAGATGTCTGTCCATATTTCCTATCGTTTTTGATTGCAAAAACTCTTTTCTGAAGACATTTTCCTTATTATTTATTATTTAATTATGAATTAAAAATTCAGCTGTTGGCAGACGTTTATGCCATCTTTTTTTCTAAAACTCGAAGATTGTTGATCATTTTGAGAAAAATGACTTAGTTCGTTACTGTTTTCATCTTAGCCATAAATAACCAAATTATACTTTTTACTTTTTTTTTCCATTACTGGCAGCTACGTATTCAATATTTTATTCACCTCCTGTAAAACTAGACTTTTAGTTTTTCTTCAAAATTGATTTCATGCCCATGAGAAGATCACCTAATTAAAAAGAAATAAAGAAATCACGATCTTTTTGTATCAGTTGTATTGAAAAAAAAAAACACTTTCACATATTGATAAGCTCTTTAAATAGGTTCATCATAACTTAACAGTTGATGTCAATTGTGATTTCACATATTTTTCATATAATTTGTGAGCGACCTGGAAGTGCAAATACAAATATTCATTCAACCTTTGTGCCATCAGTAATTGGTAGGGCGTGTATGGTTGTACTTTTAAACTGGCAAATCATAAACACAGTTTAGATTGCGCCGCTCTATAGTTTTCAATAACTTAATGTAATACGGACAGACAGGTGAAACGATATTTTCACAAAACTCAGTTGCAAATAAGAAACTCTGAAAGATATATTTTCAAAACATTAACAGATGATCAAAATAAAAATTCTAGTTTGTGTTAATCTAATAACAACGAAATTTACGTCTTGTGTCATATTCCTGGACAGATGTTTTCTTGTTATTGAAAATATATATGAGCTTATATTTGTAAATCGAAACCAGAATAAAAATTTGTTTAAAATGTTTTAACATTAACATCTTTAACATAGTACACCTATATAATGGAATAATCTATACCCACTTGCATAACATAATATTAAATTGACTTTTTCCCTGACTCCATATTGTTAAGTATATTTTTTAATACTTCTCAGTTTTCACCTTCCTCTTTTCTGGTTAAACTCTTTTGTTAATTTTTAAAGGTATTTGCTTGTTGTGTCAGTTCGATTGAAATCTATTATATGCCAATAATTATCTGCTAATTGTAATAACAGCCTTTTTTCTCTCCACTTTTTGGCATTTTTCTCAAGGAACTCAACCGAATTAGGATTTTCTATAATGAAAAATTATTAGGAAGTTGTTCTTGCAGTTACCTTACCAACTATAGAATATTAACGGTAAACAGAAATGCTAAACACTGACGTAGTTGAATTTAACCCAACCAAAACTTTACTATTAAACGCAAAAGCTCGTCAAACGTGGTTACAAAACAATTAAAGTGAATTGTAATGCGTTCAGAAATGCCGCAGGCACGTGATTAAACCGCAACTCATAAGCTCGTCCCATCTTTGTTGCCATTGTACGGTTTTCACTAAACGAAAAATACCAAAAAAATAGCCAGGCTGCTATACCGAAATATTCGAAAATATATTTCATTCCCGTTTTCACTACGTATCGAATATTTTCTTTATCTAGACTTATATAGAACTTCGCCGATATAGAAGTTTAGTGAAAAATTGCACTTCCGTGCAGATTACGATAAAGAAAGTTTCCACGGAAAGCTACTTCCGTTGATTGATATTCCGTGATTGATATCGTTCTCAAAAGCTTCGGTTGTCAGGCGAGTCGTTTATTTGTTTAACACGCTCGATTGTGTCCAAAAAAAAACGTTAGAGGAAATCGAAAGAGATGATAATCTGCGGCCGCATCGGAAATATTTCATGCCTATGCCGACAATTTACACGGCTTGGTAATTTAGAGCCGCTCAAAAAATCCGCGGCCATTACAAAGTTATGTTAGAAATTCATGCTATTTATCTCGAGACATGTTCCACAATGTTTCAGTAATCTGTAATTACATCTTAACGGAATTTTGACCTTTCTCCGGCTCGGCAAGTTTCTTTGCTAAAAATAAAAAATAATCTGCAATTCCTATATATATAAAATCTCTTTATATGACGTCGGCATTTATATCTTGTTAATGCCGCTAATGCGGTTCGACCATCTTGTTTTCCGTTGCTAAGTATACGCGTTATGGCAGCTAGACTTTGAATACCAATCTGCTCTTTGCAATAGCAGACTCAGACGATTGATCTTGGTAAAGGGTTTTTTGGGAACGCATATAAAAATGACATATTCAAATTTGTTTTTGCCAACAAAATACAATACAAGGTTACAAGCACCAATTATTATAATATAATACATAGTAACTTTAAAGTTGTGCGGATATCTTATGAACATTATAGAGAACGACGGAACACTTGAACACAATTCAGTTCAGTCTCGTTATCAATTTTCTCAAAGTAATATGAAATGAGATAAAATTTTATAGATACTGGTTATTTTCCATGTTTATTCCCTTTCATAAGAAAACAATTGCTGTTGAAAATTCATCCACTCTCGTATTGAGAAAACTGGAAGAGGTGGAATAGGAACCCGAGAAGCCCCATTTTCTATTAAAGTCCTGATACAGAGGGTCAGAGACGTAGAAGCTTGTTTTATTGACTTCGAGAAGACCTCTGATAAGCTGCAACACCCCAAATTATTATCGGCAATACACATGCGCCTCATGACTGTCATAGTTTTGTTTAACACGTATTCTGAAATACTGTTTAACATTCTTCTTCTCAGTATTCCTTTTTTACCCTCAATATTTTTCTTGATTAATAGTTGCAGCAGTTCATAGTTTGTACTCCTCATACACAGTTTTCCTCTTTTGACGATATTTAAAGAACTGTCCACGGTATTTTAGAGGTGCGACGATAACACCACATCCCAAAGGCTTCTAGTTTGTTAATTGATTTGTTGATATTGATATTCAGACTCATGTTCGTACTGTGATTCTCCACTGTTGTAGGTCTTCCATATTGTCGGCTATTATTCTCGGCTATAGTGCTGACGGATTACCGAAATTAATAGATATTAAAGAGACTACAGAAATTAACAAATTAGTAGTGCTGGCTTGTGATGTATATGGTTTGAGGTTCAACTGCAGGAGAACCAAAATTCCTGCAGTTAGTAAAAACGGTGTAGCGCAGTACTACCAGTTTAGGGTCAATAACGAAATCTTGAAAACAGTAGATATAATAGCGTATTTGGGCTGCAGCTTGAACGAGGAATGGGATCAGATATCGCATAGAGAAAGCTAAAACTCTTTTCGCCATTCATAAAATGGTCCTATGTAACATACATCTGAGTATAGCCATGAGCAGAAAGATCCTAAGGTGCTGCGTGTCCTCCACGCTTCAATATGGAGTGGAAGCCTGAATCTTGACAGGTGTTAGTTTCGAATTTACCCTGTCACAACACCATCACCAGGCGAATGCAAAATCATTTGGAAGTTATATATAGTGTGAAGGCGAGAAAAATGACGAGATAGATTGTAGAAACGGTCAGGGGTTCCAAAAACATCATGGCCGAAGACTATTAGACAGTGGACAAGAAAGGTGACCGCACATTTATTCAGGGCGACTGTCAAGAAAATTATATGAAAAAATGCAATTGTCAACATTCATAGAAGATAGGCACTAACAGAAGAAGAATCCAATTTGGTAGGGATCTCCCATATTCTAGAGTAAGGGTTGAATTCATAGCATTCTGTCTATCCGAATACTTCGCAGGGTAAGATGATGGAAGTTATGTATGACTTTTAAAATGTGACTTTGCAGAAGTATTATGCGTAGACTGAATCACAAATACAAAGATTCTGAACCGAATAAATAAGGTCAGTGGAATGTTAACCACAATAAAATAATGTTTTGAGGTAAAATGGGGCAAACAGGACTAAATGAAGAATACGGCAATCTTCTTCTATTCAACCTTTGAAATTTTATATAAAAATGAGATAGCTAAAACTAACCAACAAATGCTAATCGGTCATATTAAATGCTTCGCAAATAGCATCCGCAGTCACTCTGAAATGAAATTTGGTCGCTCTTCGATTAAAAATCGATGACCCAATATCGCGATCCCGATTCGTTGACCTCCCGTGCTGGCCCGTAAAAGCAACGAAATTTCAAAGGCTCTCGCGCCGTCATATATCGGAATCCAAAAAGGAAAGGGATGCCCTAAAAGGGAGAAATTCTTTCGCTCGTTATTCTCCGTATACGTTGATGTAAAAAGCGACCGCGATAAATCTCTCTCCTCTCGAGCAGTTCCACAATAATTTACCGACCTTCGAAAAATAGGACTTTCTTTTTAATTGGACACTGGAGCGACCGTTTCATAATCCTCTGCGGTGTTTTCAACCAACGACGTCGGCTTTGGGACGTCGGGGAACAACTAGGCTATCCGCGTTACATAAATTTCAATTAAAATTTTGTTTTCGCGTAACCCCTTTTGATAAGCCCACTTAAAAATAACATCTAGCACCAACTTACAAGTTGCATTCCTAAATAGGTATCGAAGTTTAATTTAATTTAATCTATTTGTATTTTAAATTAAAACATTTGCACAATAGCCAGGAAAGTATTTTTATTTCAGCGTCGATGTTTGAAACAGTTGTACCATACGAGTAGTAGAGGGGTTTCAGTCACATGTACATGGCAGTTCAGGAAATCCAAATAAAAATATATTCTTTACGTCGATAACACAAACTTGTTAATAAAAGTACAGTGGTAATGACGAAAAAATCGCAAGAGAATATCGATCAAAATTCTTAGATGTATGGTCATTTTACATGGAATCCACACATGAAAGCACCACTCTTGTTAACTTCAAATTATAAGAGACACCGTTTCACTTGTTACTTTCGAAAGTATACGCGCTAGTTTTTTTTTCCAGATCTCGGTAACCGTAGGTCCTACAGGGCCGCCATTGGTACAGATCGAATCAGCGTCGAAAAAAACTTTTTTTTTGTTCTCCGTTCTCTCTTGCAGGGTTTTTCGACGATAACTTCTGAACGGTTTGAGCTACAGGCTTCAAATTTTGATCCTTTTTATCCGTCGACGTGGTGTATAACATAAAAAATATAAATGGCTGTGTTCAAACATAAGTGTCCGAAATTTGAACCTATCGACATCAAATTTGGCAGACGAATAGCGCTTGGTCTCCTAACGGAACCTATTGAAATTAGGTGGGTTGGGGGGTCGGGAAGTATTTAAAAAAAATTAAAAACCGCGTTTGCAAATGTCTAACAAAAAAATCATTTCTCAAAAACCGTTTGTGCAACCGAAAGAGCTCTTGAACGAGAAGACGCACAAAATTTAACTTCAAAAACTCTTATTCTTGATATTTTTTCAAGAATGTACAGGGTGGCCGCATATTAAAAAAAAACTGAAAAATGGGTAACCCTAGTAGTGAAAATTGGCTATAACTAAAAGACTGTATTTTAGATGTAGGTTTCTTTTACATGACGATATAGCCCGTATAGACAGCTAAAACCTATTGTAAAGGGTGTTCCCGATATTCCGTGCTAAATAAGAAATGTGTTAAGTGTCCTAAATTTGCAGATATCAACTTCAAATTTAGCAGAGAAGTAAAACTCCATGCCCACATTTAATCAGTAGAATGTGGTGCAATCAAATTTGACCAAGTATTTTTTTAAAAATATTCACTTTTTTTTTTGTTATTTTGGCTTCCAGAAAAACATGATTTTTTCCATAACTATTCACCGGATCATCAAAATTCTTTAACCCGCAGACGCGGAAGATCCAGTGCTATAACATGCATTTTAGGCATTTTTTCGATTATATTCAGGGTTTTCCAATTATAGACAAAAAATTTAAAAGACCAAGAAAATTGTTCTTCCCCAGACTGAATTATTACCGCGAATTGTAAAAAATGTAGTTTTTGTATTAACGGTTTTCGTCTATCACACACGCAGGAGCACGATAGAAAAGGATTGCTCCAATTTATTATTAAGTTAGACAAAATGCGCCAAATATATGCATGGATGTTAATGCTAGACCTAGTGGTGGTGCCATTCTCGAGATCTATCGGTCAAAACAATACACTTACATTCCCCAAATTATGCTGAAGTCTATGTCACTGTATAGAATGAGAGAGATGAGCTGAGGATGCTGAATTTTACCAAATATATGTATTCTATAGCTAAAATGTACTTACATCTTTGCCGTAGCGATCCAGATAATATTGAAATCTTACTGACCAAAACTTCTAGTCCATGAGGTTGAAAATAAAGACTAATCTTCTTCTCTCGCTTACTTATTTTCAAGAGTATGTTCGTGGTAATAGTACTAGCTATGACTTCCGTCGTAGTCCACAATTAAGAATTTACCCTGCAAGTTTCTCAGAGTGAGATGGAAATCCGGACTTTATTGCTAGCAATGGCTAGCTTTATCTTTAAATTTAAAATATTTTAAAAATCACTTGAAGCAAACGCATGGAAATAAGAAATGACAACCCGGAAATGGCAGCTAAATAGAGTGATTTCAAAATAAATATAACAACAAACCAAAATCAACTTCCAAGTTTGAAATTTATACCTACGTAACAGCTGAACTGGTCACGTGAATAACCCTTGGTTGTTAATATTATAAACTCATTTCGTGGTCGACCGACCTGGTTGTAAAATCTGGCACGTGCACCACGAATCGTCAGTCAAAACAAAGTCGGAAAAAATAAATACTTCATTAATCGTCAAGCAAATTCGCACATCTGCAGTCTGGCGAGTATTTTTAGAAGCAGGACCAAAGAGAATAGGTCACGCACCTAATCTCCACCAAATACATACATTTTCCTTCTATCTATCTATCTTCTGATCAAGGGAGAGATCAGAGGTAGGCAAGAGATCCGAAGAAGGAAAATGTCTTGACTGCAAAATATGAGACGGTGATGTGCAGTCGTTAATACACCGCAAGGAAAAGGGATGAAACGAAAAATGTTATAGGAAAAAATCCACACAATCAAATTTTAATCGTTTGGTCTCACCCTATCCAACAATAAAGCAATAAAAGAATGTAGAACGTGATTATCAAATGTGTTTTAATTTGACTTTGTGTACTTTTTACCTACAGAGTGATTCATCAACCACTTAAACAAGTTTCGTTATTGTAATAGATAACAGAAGAGGTTAGCAAACCTTCTTTTAAAAATCCTTTCTTCCTTCCAGTATCCTTTACTGTTTCCGAAGACACCTTAATACGCGTTGTCTGGCGACTAAAGCTTGGAGAGCGCATTTTAAGAAGTTAATAGAAAATATATAGGGTGGGCCAAAAAGCAGATTTTTTTAAATCCATTTTCGAATTATAGCTCAAATTTCAGGCAAAATCTATATAGCATACCCTATATATCCCTATACCCTCTATATCTCTTACTTTTCATGAGCAAATGAATTAAAAACAGAAATTTAATTTTGAAATGAACAGCTAAGTAGCTAATACTAAAAAAATTCTGAAATCCTCATAGATTTCTTGAGATTGAGAGAAAATTTATAGAAACAGGGCATTTCAAAGATATTATGTTATTAGGTGTTGAAAATGCTCACCATTGACTTTTTGACAACCGGTTTAGTTTAAAAATCCAGTGGAGTAATATCTGGAGATCTTGCAAGCCATTCTATAGATTCCCTTCTAACAATCCACTGTCCGCAAAATACCTTATATGTCTATATGACATATCAGGCTGATTTGGATTGTGTACCGTACCATTTAAACAAAACATCATCTCAAACAGTATCTGACAATGAAAAAAGAGATTTAATTGCACATTTGCCATCATAGTTTCAAGGTCGGGATTATCTTCGTTCAGCTCCTATTGTAATATAATCTTGCCATTCTAACATTATTATTTGAAGCTACTTCAGAAAATGTACGATGGGGATTATCTTCAACTTTTAATAAAATGTTTTAATAAAATGGCCATGGACCATCTAGTACTTGCTCTTTTTATAAATTTTCTCAAAATTTTACTCACTGTAGATTTTATAATTGTCGGTCTAAAAGTCTTATTTTGCATTAAACAATTTGCAAACTTCTTATTGAGTTCTCGTTTTGTCTCCAGATTCAATAAAAATTATAATTTCAATGCTCCAGGTTTCATTTAAATATAGTTGGCATATTCCTTTCCAGAATGACGTCACGATGGTCGCAAATAACGTATTTTATTTAGCTTGATCTTTTTCCAAAAAAAAAACCAAGATATTCAAAACTATTAGCTGATTGCTGGTTACATCCACGCGGCAAAAGTTTATAGAGTCACAACATACTAAAAGGCACATAACCAAAACCGGCATTGACTGTTACAAAGAAACAACAATGATTTTTTGAAAAAAAATTGTTTTTGCGAATTCACATAGATTAAACAAAAATAACCAAAAATTAAGTCATTCCAGAAAAATAATGCGCCAATTATACGTACCTGTTTATTACAAAATTAAATTTCTGTTTCGTATAAATAACATAAAATTATATGCTACTAAAAATATGTTAGTATTGGAATCGACATCTACTTTTTGACGTACCCAGTAGATTTTATGTTTACTGCAAAAAATGCGCAAGAAAAAATTATAATCTGGGTGTGCAAGCATTTTTCTTGAAATTCAATACCTGATTTTAAAATGAATGCATTTCATATCTTAGTCGTTCACTGTATACTAGGGACATAATAAGGTTGAACTTCAACGTTGACATGAAATTTATACTGCATTTAAATTTTTGAAAACGACCGCTAACCTCAACGGCAGGTAAACCACATCCTTATATCAGATATTGCAAAATTCAATTTAGATAATAGATAGCTACAGTCAATTTCTCTTGTGATTAGTGGAGGTCCGAGTTTTTAGGGATTCCCAAATTAAACCGACTTAGGACCGCATTGTAATTAGTGGGTCCATTTACTTTAGGGATTCTCAATCTAACAAATTGTTTTTTTTTTCTGCACACCTTCAATCTTGTAAATGTACATTCTACAAAAATATTGCTTTCATATTGTACCAACAACCGAACAAAAGCATGTATGGATATCAATCTGCGCCAAAACTGGAATTACAACCTAAGTTTCTGTAACTGCGTGCAGTGAAAAATTCTTAACTTTGCTTACTCTCCTTAAAGCAACAGAATTTATTATATGTTGAAACTCAATGGTTCAAAGTAAAGTGCGAATAATTCTTTTTTAAAATAAAAAGGGTGAATTTTATTGTTTGTTTGTTTATTGCGTAAAATTACCTACGCCTATGACCGACTCCGAAACTGAGCGGAACTGAACGGAATTTCCCATTGTACTACTCAACATCGTTCTGAAATAAACTATAGGATTTACCACTACAGGTTTTAAATCAGTTCTTTGTTGCGCGTGGCACCTTGAGACTCGCGCCACTTAAAATGCATTCGATTCTAAATAGATAGAAAATTTCGAAGATTTAAAAGGATTTATTTGTGAAGAGTACAATTTTAAACATCACCATTGGAAGTGAGTTGCGTCGAAGGAGTTGAATCCCATATATATATATATATATATATATATATATATATATATATATATATATATATATATATATATATATATATATATATATATATATATATATGATGACACTATATTCCGGGATATCATCCGTTCGCTCGTTGAACTCCGACTGGAATCCTGCATCCGACTGGAATCCTGCAAATCTTGCATCCGACTGGAATCCTGCAGACGTTTCGCCAAAATCTCACTTGGCATCTTCAATGCTCGCGTTCCGAAAACACTTCGAACACTCGTTTTCGGAACGCGAGCATTGAAGATGCCAAGTGAGATTTTGGCGAAACGTCTGCAGGATTCCAGTCGGATGCAAGATTTGCAGGATTCCAGTCGGATGCAGGATTCCAGTCGGAGTTCAACGAGCGAACGGATGATATCCCGGAATATAGTGTCATCACATTTTTCCATCCGTGAATCAATACGTGAGAATATATATATATATATATATATATATATATATATATATATATATATATATATATATATATATATATATATATTTATATTTATATTTATATTTATATTTATATATATATATATATATATATATATATATATATATATATATATATATATATATATATATATATATATATATATATATATATATATATATATATATATATATATTTATATATATATATTTATATATATATATATATATATATATATATATATATATATATATATATATATATATATAT